>NC_139762.1:27009124-28399423 GCF_965231275.1 Zosterops lateralis | reverse complement strand
ACCAGGAGCTCAGTGACTTTTGTTCTCGGACCTTCCTTGGTAATAAACCACCTTGGAATCTATAAGGAAGATCTCTCCCTTGTCCTTGTCTCTGCCCCTGGGCACTTCAGCACAGCACTGTGCCCTAGAGAGCAAACCCTGCTCTGCTGTTACTCAGATCACACTTCATGTGGGAACAGCCACTGTTGGTGTGTTGGGAGCCAGTGGGTGATTCTGGCCCCGCTCACTGTCTCACCATGGGCTGCACAGAAATCCCAGCTCTGGTCCTAGATCACCTCCTGCCCCTCCTCCTCCACTGATCTTCATGTCAGCATAGTTGTTCTCACATAGTCTCACTCTGCCTCCCTCTCTGGCCACAATTACAACTCTGCAATTTTATTTTTTCTCTCACCTTTGTAAAACTCCTTTCATAGAGACTTTACCACCATTTCTAATTTGTCTAGCCTTGACCAGCAGCACATCCATCTTTGGAGTGCCAGGATTGGCTCTGTCTTACGTGGAAGAAGCTTCTGGCTGCTTCTCACAGAAGCCACCCCTGCAAACCCCCCCCACCAAAGCCTGGCCATGCAAATCCAATACAGTGGCCTTCTAAATAACTTAACTATTCAGCAATGCAGTCTGTATTCCTTTCTCTCTTAACAAAGGCAAAAACAAACAAACAAACAAACAAACAAACAAAAAAACAAAAAAACAAAAACAAACAAACAAACAAACAAACAAAAAAACCAAACAAAAAAAACAAACAAAAAACCAAAAAAAAAACAACCAACCAAAAAAAAAACCACCAAAAAAACCCACAGTTGAATATGTAGGGATGTGCTAAAAGAACATGATCCAAGCTATACCACTTCTTCAGCCTGGCATTTCAGGCTGTTGTCTTGTGTAATGAAAACAAAGCTTTGGGGAACAGGTGTCTTTTCTCTGTGCTGCTGTCCCGTAATGCTGGCCGCTGCCTCACCCTGCTTCTCTGAAAGGTGACAATTCCCCTAGCTGGTTGAAAAAAAAGGTTTTATCTACAAGGAAGAAAAAGTAGTCTCAGTTTTGTTTTGACTCCGAATCCTAAAAGTGGTAATCAGTGGTGCCATTTCACACAGCTTTACATAGGCAAGCTACTTAGCAATTAAAGACAATTCCATAACATGAGCAATGTAGCTTAAAGGGTGAGTTTAGCAATGCCATGTATTATCTACACTATGCTTGGATTCAAAAAAGAGTCAAGATACTTTTATAGAAAGAATGTGGGCAGAAAAAGGCATTTTTCACCTAACCACTTGGCATTAGGTTAGTAACTAAGAATGAATATTGCATTCCTTTTCAGGGACAAAACATTTCATAATACTGCAGCTGATTCAATATTTGAAAGAGTTTGATCTATGAAGATATAAAGACATTAAAAATTCAACTGATCCCTAAAATATTTAAGAAAAAAAAGGTTATTTCATAACATATCTTTCATAGCAAGATGTTAAAACAGAACTTTGGAGTTTGAGTCAAAAAAATTTAGATATTGGTGACTGAAAGAGTGATCCTTAAAATAAATGCTAAGAATTAGCATTTTAACAACTAAAATGAAAACATCCTGAAGTCTTTCTTCTGGGTTACATTATTGCTATACTATCTTTTATAAACGCCATATCCTCAGCTGCTAATTAGTGTTTCTTATTCCACAAGTTTTAAGCTCTTGCAGAATATTGTCTCATGTAGCCTTCCCAACTTCTGATGATTCATGTTGTCTTTGTATTTTATTCTTTCCAAGCCACTGGAATTGGCTGCTTTTAACTCAATGTTACAGCCCCAATCTGCAGATTATCCTTTGCCAGAACTCCCGCAGGTATCCCTCCCATGTACAGAAATGAAAGCTCTGACACTTATCTGGGGAAAACTTTTCAGATGAAAGTAGTAAGTAATTTGCCACAAGTTATTAGACTTGCTACATTGGTGCTTCTCCAGACTTCTTCTCTTCATTATGAGAATAAAGACGTTTCTCCCAAACTCTTTCCAATTGTTCAGTCACAGGGCAGAACAAAAGACGATTTCTCTTGGTATCTCTCTCTGCAAATTTCATTTGATACAAATGGTATGATATTCACTGTAAAACCTCCACCACTTTATGCTGTAAAGTGATATACTTTATTTTTCCAATAGAAACTTGAAGAATATGTAGCAGAGCAGTGAAAACCCAATTGTTTTCAGTTGTATTTCCTTCTTTGTGTGACTTTGTGTGACTTTGCTAGAACATGACAGTCTGCACTGCTTTACCTGAAAGAATAGAAGAAATAAGGTGCTATCAAGCATGTTCTTATACACTTCTCTTCTACCATAAGATGGCAGACATAGTACATAAATTTTCAATAATATACTGAAAATTACAATTATTAGGCCAATATGCATATGATGTTCCCTACAGTCCTTATTGACATGAACCAGAAAAAAAGTGGTCTCACTGTTCCATTATGTGCTGCTGTATTCATGGCATGCTATTAGTTCATCACTGCAGCTCTTTCAAAACATGACTTGGCAAGAAAAATAAAATAATAAAAATTTGATCAGGCATAAAATTACTGTATTTTTGGTTAAAGTGCATAACAGTAGCACAACATAGGTAAGATATAGCTTTTGCTTTTATTCAACTGCTTTGTATGCTGTAGGTATAAATGAGACTTAAACCAAGCATTAAAACTGAACCTTTCAGACGTTAATGTGATGATAGCTGTGTTATTATGAGCCTAATGATATCTACTGCACACAAGAATACATAGGTGTCATGCTGGGAAACCAATGATCTAGCTCTCATTCTGACTGCAGGCAAAGAATATCTCATCAAAGCTATAAATTTCATGACTCTGTTCCCAAGTTTAAAACCCTTAAGGAAATGGCTTTCATGGTTCAACAGTTTTAAAGGGTTGCTCTTACTTGGCTTTGTAACAAGGAAATTAATAGTTCTTCCAAACAAATCAGAATTATGCCATAGTTACATGCATTTTCATGCTGTTGCCTTCAGCATTTCACTTCCTTCCCCAGATAACATCACTGCAGAATCCACACTGAATTCACGGTGGGGAAACATTTATTACCTGCTATGATTTCACTCTATAGCCTTAGATAGGTGATAGAAGTTGTTTGCTCATTGTATAAATTGTTTTCATTAGGTCATGTGAAATAGAGTCAGTTTCTAACCAATCTCCACTTTTTAGAGTAAAACCAGAGTAAAACCTATCCAGCCTAATGTCAGGGAGAGTTAGTTTCTGTAGTGTGATGCAGAGCAACCAACCAAGAGGTAGTCCACTTACGGGACTGCAATAAGAAGAACCACTGAAGTGAAATACTTCTCTGTCAGCATGGGTTTCTCCCTTCAAAAATTCCTACTGTGCAAATATTGAAGATCCTGAGAGGGAATAATCAAGTTAAATAGTTTTCTTAACTTACAGGTGTAGAAATGCTTTCTAATGAGCAGAAAATGAATATTGTATTAGGATTAGCCACTGTATGTGACACTTTGTGCACATAAAGCACTACAATTTGTGCTGTTCAGGAAAATATCTTAAATAATCACCAAATGTTCAGTGTAGCAATATGTTTCAATGCATCATTAAGACAAAACTAAAATACTATGGATTCTCATTAAGTCGTAAGAAGTTACACATACACTGGGATTAAAATACCAAGATACATTTGCTTTTGTCAAGAATCCTTATGACTGCACAATATTTTAGATCCAAGTATTTCAATGCCAGTGAAGCAACAAACAGGAAAGTAACAGCATCTGTTTCAAAAGCAGCCTTCATTTTTTAGCTCATGCCAATCATTTGGAGCCCTATGTTTAATGTAGCAATACAGCAGTGTGAGAATCCTTGCATGACAACAACGATTAGGTAATGTACTAAAGAGATTAATTTAATAACAATCTATTGCACATATATCTTCAATACAAGCCAAACCACACTCTCATAAATCAGAAATATTACTCTAAGTGATTGACAAGAACATCCACACCTCAAGTTTTTGATACCCCCATGAGGGAGTGGAAAGGTTAGACATTATTTCTAAAGAACAAAAATTATAGTAATAGAGAAATTTGCTCTTCTTTGAGGATGAAGTGATTGTCTGTAATTGAAAACAGTGTTGGAGTCCAAAAAATTCTCCATAGCCCACTGTTCCACAGGAGGGAAAAGAGCAAACATGGAGGACTGAACAAAAACCAACAGCAATCCATCATTAACTGCACAAAAGCAGTGAATTTGCTTTAATATGAGGAAAATGACAGTTTCTTCTCAAGCACAGAAAACATAATTATCCCCTAAGCCACCCTAAAATAGCTATCACTAATGCAATCCAGAAAACTGCAATTCCCAACTGGGCAGCATCATCACTGTCATGCATGAGAGGGATGCAGTGGGAAATAAGTAGTTTTCCATTTAGACTTTCAGAACAGCATGTAACTCTTACTATTAAATAACAGAATAGAGGGAAAGAGAAATAAAGAGGACATTATAACTGGCTGCTTGGGCACATGTACAGAGGAGTGCCTGTGTGTATTTGCATACAAAGAATACACTGCTCCAAAAAAGTGACTGCAATCAGCTGAATTGAAGCTGAATTGAAGCTGTCTGAAGTTTTGCTCTTCCCATCTCTAAGCTGGGCTTTGAGCTTATTCAGATAAGCTTTGAACTTCATCCTGCAGGAGCTAGGATATTTTCAGTATCCAAGCTGGCTTGTGTTTGACTGCAGCACGGATGCACCTTTAAAAAAAGTCACAATATTCTGCATCAGTTTTACACCTTAGTTCTGCTGAAGAGTAACACTCAGAAGCATCATGTCAGAGTCATGTAGCTGTGCTGCAGCCATCTGCTTTACCCAGTGTGTTGTATCAAAAACTCCTCTGGACTCTGAGGAGAAAAAAATATATGATGAAAATATAATTCATACTGGTAGTTTGAAAACTCAAGAATACACAAAAAATCAGTTCAGCTGCAAATTTTAACTAGAACAGATCAAAATAAACAAAGACACCTATTTGGTATAGCCTTCAACTGATCAATTTGATCTTTATCAGTTAAACCTCTCCCCATCTGTTAAGTAAACATGTCTACAAACAAGTTATTAAAATTAGTTTCCTACATTTTTCTGTCAGGGATGAAGCTGGGACTGCATTTCAATTCAGCCACATTTGTCTCAATCTCCACCTCAGTTGAGTATGGTAAAAGTATTGGTTATTTCCATGAAAATGTCTGAATTCCCATATTTGAATTTTGAAGTAAATAACTTAACCCAGAGACAGGTTAACAACACTGACTGTAGACTTCTGGTGATGTACTTTGGAGTTAGCTGAAAGTATGGCTTATGTAATTATACTTTCACATTAAATTTCTGAATAACTTAGGAAGATATGGAAATACTCCCTTAAAGCTCATCAGAGTTATGCATCAAATGGAAGCAAAAGGTATCTTTCAGTGTCTGAACTGTTTTTCTCACTCAGATGTTCAAGAGCGAAGTAATGCGTTTTCATACAAAACCTGAACAGCAAATAACCATCCTCCTCTTCTCATGCACCTGTACAATCCTGCGCTGTCCCAGAGCTTAGACTCACAGCAAAAGGACAAATATGCTACCATGGATTGAAAGGAAATAAGCTTATATAAAGATACAAATACTTTGCACAATGCTTTGATTTCAGGCAGGATAAACCCAAACATCAGTGCATCAAGTGAAGGCTAAAAGGCCAAGGCATGTCAAGGCCAATTCATCTCAGTCAGTAACTCCCCCTGTCATTACGCTTCCTTTGTGTAACCTCTATGTAAACTTCATTCTCTTACCTTTTTTAATAAGTTACTAGTTCTGTCCTTTGAAGTTCAGGGGCCTTTCAGCCTTTTACACTAGACACCTTGCCCCTTCTTCAGATCCTGATGATAACTAAGCTGTAAGCTCTAAGAACTATGGTTTCCTGGGTTAGCCTGAAAAAATAAAAAGCATTCTCTTTGTTTTCACCTACCCTGTGATCCTTCACGTCGCTGCACAGAGAACGGTCCCTAAAGTCCTGCATGGTAAAACTCTGCTTCTGTCTTTCCTAAATCTGTCTCTTCCACTGCAGTGAAGAGAAAATCATATTCCCCCTCCTCTCTGAGATGGCTACAGTGCTTGATCTGCACCAAACAGACCAATGCCAAATTTATTTTATATGTTAACTTACATGATAGCTGCATTTGTTAAAATGAGATCTAGTGTTATTAAACTCCTGTGGAGTAATTGTGATTGAATTTGTCCATGAGCTACACACATTTGAACCTCATAAAACAGAAAAGAATTCATAGAAGATATTGCTTAAGCACAGGCATGTTATTTTTAAAATATCTGAAAATATAGTTTACACAGAGAAGATAAAATTGGGGATGGATACTATTTACAACCTGATTTAACATTCAATGCAAAAAGTAACAGTAAAAGCAAAGGTAAATTGGTAAACAAAATTAGGACTATATGAAGAAAAGTAATTTTAGATATTTATTACTCACTTGAAAGTCTAATGACACAGAAAGAAGTTATTTTATTTTGTTAGAATGGAAAGATTGGCATGAGGGAATTAAACCTGGGTAAGATGGACTAATCAAGACATTCAAAGCTTGACATTCATTAAAAGACAATGATCACATGAAGATGGAAGAGGTTTACATAAGGAAAAGAATAATGCAGCAAGAAACCAATTAAAAATCACAATACAAATGTAAAACTAATTACTTCTGGAAAGGTACCATACATATCAAAAAATTTTTGTCTCTGCCTACCCTCAGAAACATTTATTTTAATCACTGATCAGAAGAAATTTCAGAACTCCTTCAGTAGAACATATTTATCTAACTTTTAAGAATCAAAGCTCTTGCTCAGAAATACCAAAATATGTCTGAATTATAACTATCCTTTAAGGATAACACTGCTTTGCAGAGTAAAACATAAAATTGCCCTATTTGCTTAGTAAATGCTACAAGTGATGAATAACCCATCAGCTTTCCATAACGTGTTCAAAAAGCTTTCAGAATTTTATTGGTAAAGTACTCAGTTCTGATAATTCAGCTTTTAATGTAATCAAGAATATCACCAGGAGCTACTTAATTAATTCCCCAGTGCACCATGAATTTAATTTTCAATGACTTTATTGAGAACTTTTTTTGTTAATTTTACAATGAGAAACTATAACCACTGTTACACAACTTGCAAATATTTCAAACAAGACAGCAATCTCCTATTTTTTTGATTTTTTCTGTTCCGAATTCAGCTCCTGAGATGGATTTTCTGCTTCAGCTTCATTTTCATCTTCCTGTAAAAGAAAATGAAAACCTGAACATTAATCAATTTATTGAAAAAGTACACTTTTTCTGCTTACGCAGAGGTATGGAATTCTGTACAGTCTTTAGTCATTTTTTGTCTGACTAATAAGCATAAAAATAAGCAAAAAAGTCCTTTGTTCAAGTGACTGATTTTGCTCAAGAGTTTAAATAAAAATGATAAGAAATTTAAACAAGTCTAATTGCCTACATTTACAGCAGAAGACTAATTTAATGAGTAAATATTTTACTGACCATTTTACTGGATAGTTACATAAAGAAATTATTAAATTACACATGAATGACAATATATTCAAATGCCTACAGCAGACAGTATTACACACACACCTTTCCTTTGTTCTTGACCAGAGGTTCCCACTAAATTACTTCTGAATGCAAGAACTTTCATCATTGTACTAAAAATTACTTTTGAAAAGCATCTGCCATTGAAAAATGTTTCATTTTTTTGCGACCAGATATGTTTACTTCACCATTTGATAAAAGACAATAAATTTAACTTCAGAGACACTTTATGTGCTGCAGCATCATATTTTTGTCCCATCTAGCATATTTTCTTGACAGGTCTGCCAATTTTCCAATTACTTGTACCACCATATGTTATCTGAAGATCAGTCAGGTCTAAAATAGGAAACATGAGCATGTCAGGCAGCAGCATGCTTACAATATTCTACAGCTTCAGCTCCAAGAGTAAGGCTCATAATTCACTATGGGTTCCTCTGGATCTCATTGAAAAAATGCAGTGACATCATAATGCTTGTTTCCATAGGAATGGATACTGTTTTGTGTCCAGTACAAAATCATGACCTCCAAAGTATAAATTACAGAAGAGCGAGAAAACTGTTTTATAAGGCAACTTGCAACTCATCACATAATGAACAGTCCTTATCCCAGTTTCAAAGTGTGACCAGTTTTCTAGTCTGCATTCTAATTCAATTTACAGAGAATCTTCCACATTCCAATAACACAAAAAAGAAATTAACAGACATTCAGGAATGAAGAAGCATTCTGGCTGCTGTTACAGTACTCATCAAAAGCCAACAGTTTAGAGAAAGGAAACACCAGGGACATTTAGGTGGGACCCAGTAACCCTAGTAACCTGAGGTGTATTTTCCTGATTTAAAAGAACTTTTTCATTCTTGTAGGAAAATAAATTTATCCTTTTGCTTCCTAGCCCTCCTTTCACCATCAAAGCATGCTTTATAAGGATAACTATAATATTTAGAGGTAGAAAATATATAGGAAGATTACCTGGGCAGCACAAAATAGAACAGCAGTAGAAAATCTGATTTAAAAATGTGATCTCGTAATATGTTATGCCCAACTGTAATAAAATGGAAAAGCTAGTTGTTCTATTAAAGTAGCAGATACTCCAAGCCATCATGCCTCTGAATCCTCCCCCTGCTGGGGACAGCCTAGGCACTGAGAAATATTTACATGACTGACCCCTAAAAGCTTTTTTTCCTCTCTTTCTGGTCCATCATCTCTTCAGTTAACTTTAAAACACGTAGTGCTCCCTGTGGCTCTTTTCATTTAGCTGAGAAAACATGTCTGCATGTGTGTGAAACAAAACACTGAAGATTCATTGAAATTAGAAATCTAGAATATATTAAAAAGAGTGCAACGTATAGTATACATAGAGAGGTCAAACTTCAAATGGATACACACATGGCAGAATCAGAAACAACAAAGGAGTAAGGTGTTACTAAGCTTACTGCTTACAGGTGACAAAACAATATTGTGGAATAAAAAAACACTCACAGAAACTTTTGGCTGCTATAGAAAACCAGCCTGGTTATTTATTGAAGAACATATCAATAAAAGAACAGCAAATCTGCATGTTTCTGAAGGCCCCTATCTACAGCAGTTGTATCTCAGCCGACCTCAATACCAACTAATCCACCTCCCTAGCACACAGCTTCACATTATTCAGATGTCCTGATTTGTGCTCCCTCATACAGGAATATAAACTCTACACTATCATTCTTTCCCAGAACTCTTCACATATTGCTTAGGGCTTCCTCTCCTAACAGATGGAGTATGCAGAAATTTCAGAGACAACAGGGCCATACCTTCACTGAGGATGACAAGAGGGTTAAGGCACATTAGGCACAATACTGAATATTGGCTTGCTGAGTTTTTTGATGGCAAAAAAGTTTTTATCCAATGAATGAAGGTTTTTTAGAGAATCTTCTGGCTTTGTGTAAATTGAAATATTTAGTTCTGTGCTCAAAAGGTCATGCTTGCACTCTGGCAGAACTCCCAGGTTACAGCAGCAGCTGCAGTGATCAATGTATTCTAAGATGCAGAAACGATGGCTGTTGGTGATGGCAGCTCCAGGATTTGCTTGGGTTGAATACTCCAGATGGAAGCATCAACTTGAGGATATTTTGCAGAACTAATACATTTCCTTTGTTGACTTCCTGTTGCTTCAACCAAGTAAAACAGAGTCAAACAGCTAAAATCTACCAGCAGTGCTTAAATTTGACTTATGTGGGCAGATTCCAATGCACAAGTCATCCAGATGCCTGGCCGATTTTTTTATTTATTGTTATTTTTGCATTTTTATGCACAAAAGGTTTCTGACTAGCATTGTATTGAGCCATGCTCCACATAAAACATCTTAATTTTGTAAAAGGGTTTTCTCTCCATCTTGTTTCCCAAGAACAGAAACACATCTCATTTGGAAACAGCAACAGAAGTTTGGTATCTCTGAACACAGGTGTCTGCTGTGCAAAGCTCAGTAATTGACATTTGATCCTCCTCATAGCATGAATTAGCAAGCAGAGTAAGCTTTTTCTTTGTTAGACATGCCTTAAGCCAGATCAGTTCCCAGGACTGTCCACTACCCTACCACATGAGCAACAGTGCCAGCACAAACAAGATGGCAGAAAGGATTTTTGGGGAACACTGGAAAGTATGAACCACCAATTTTGGCACTCGTGGAGCTTTCTACCTGAAAAAAAGTGGCAGCAGAGGCCTCAGAATGGCAATATCAGAATAATTTGGGACATGAATCTCTACAAATTATAAGAAGTGTTCTATTACTGCCAGTATGCTTGGGGAAGATCTGAACTGACAATTTAGAGCACATATTAACCATAATACAAGATGTGAAGACTCACTATTATTTCAGTTTGCTGACAACGCAAGATTTCTATGAAATGCTTTATCTTCTTTTTAGTAGCCAAAGAGGCAGCCTGATGATAGCACACAATACTGAAATGGCTGGAGTTTCTAATGTAATTAATAATGTTTGAATTTTCATCTACATAGCGTATATAGCCTAATTATCATGAAATTATACAAAACAGACTGCAGATTAAATATATTTAATATATTTGTTTTAGTAATTATCACCTATCATTATCATTATACTGCTTTTAATTCTGATGAATAGCAAAGGAAAAATTTTAATTTTCATGTTATCTGTTAAAAACCAGTCCATGATGACAGTTTGCAAAGTTTCTATTACCAGCAGCTACACAGCAGACAAAATACTGAATTCTGGTTTCTGCCCACAGAAATTCAGTTCACATTATTTTTATTAATACCTTACATCTCTTTTTTATATTATTATTTATTTTTCTTACAGCAACCTATGACTAACATCTAGGGCTTTCTGTTCTAAAAACCCTAAAAATCCAAGTAGCTTTTCCTAGCAGATGTCACAAGTCAAACTTTTAAAGTAGTTCTTGCCATCAGATGCCAAAAATCAAACTTGTCTCAGTATCTTTTGTGACTACAGACAACCGTAGTCTCAAATATCCTATAGTGAATACACTCACCAAAAAGATGCCTCTGCATAGATCTGGTGACTTGTAATAGCCAAGGAAGGTGAACTCCTCAAGACTGTACTATACTCCTACTGAAAGAGTGCACTTAACAGGCAGAAGATTATTTTAATATTGAAATGAATGAATTTTACTAGTCTGGAATTGATGTTATTACAGATTTACAAAACCAACAGGGATAAGGAAAAGTACAAAGAGCATTACAAAGTGCTGCTGAACTGAAATACCAGCTCAGGAGCTCCTTAAGCCACCAACAACTGGACATCTCAGCTGCATCCTGGTGACACTGATGGAGAGATGGACCTTCTACGTCAGTTTTTCTAATGGTGCCTTAGCCCTGGCATCCCACCTTTTCTCTGATGGAAACAAGGCACTGGATTAAAGCGTTCTTTGGGTGTTCTATAAGTGTTTTCAGATGTCCTATGGGCATCTCTTCTTTCACACTGCTTAGTCTATACTTTGTAGCTGAGCATTTAAAAGGCACAGCAAATGAATGGGGCTAGGAATTTAGAAATGAAACTCTAAATCTGCCACAAATTAAGTGTTTTATTTATTGAAGCATTAAGCACTCAATAGGTTTGCGGAAGTTAATGAGAATACTTTGATATTCAGATATCTTTACGTGCCAAAAAACTAAAGGTAAGAGTCTTTTAAATTCTATTTCTTAAGTTTTGAGCTGACAGTTGAGAAAGACTGTGATACATTTCACCTCCTTTAAAAACATGTTTAATGTCAACCACATTATTGTCTGACCAAATAATAGGTCTAACCCAGAAAGTTAATTTTGTAGTAATTATTCCAGAACATTCCCCTGTAGACAAATTCTGGAATGAAAATAGAAAAAAAAAGTCAAGAAAGAGAGGTTTGAGTATTCCTTTCCTTTTTTATCCCCTACAACCAATTTTCTTCAAAATGTCTGAGGATTTCTTTTTCCTCCATTAGTTAACAAAATGAAATCTGGAAAATGACAGTGAATTAGACAATTCTTAACTCTACAGGAAATCTGACAGTCTTCTGCAAATAGAACAGATCACACATTAATTAACTGTGCTAGGACATGCATCAATTCCCACTTCTGTTTATTGCGCCACACTGCAATATCTAGAGTTTCATTACAATGTTGCGTATTTTGCCAACCGATATTCTAAACTTAATAAACGGCTATATATTACAGGATTATGTAAAGAATCATCTGAATAATAAGAAAGTATGCAAAACCCAAAAAAGCCCTGCTATAAGGAGGAATGACTAAAGGGTTGTCTCTGCTAGTACATAATCTAGAAATAGCACCTCAAAAGCACTCAGAACCAAATTCTGATACAAGTACTTTCTAGAGTATCTTAACCCAAAAGATCTGTAATATGACTAACAGACTAAAGTATAAAGGATGCCCAGCTGGCATTTCACCTCTTGCCTCACAAAATCTAGCTAGTTAAAAACACCAGTTGAAAGTAGGTAAAAATACTTTCAAGACTCTTAAAAAATACATCAGGGAAAAAAGGAATTTATTAAATATTAGACCTTTTGTTTGTGTATGGAAAAGTCTAGCTTCCAAAGTCATGGGCCAAATCTGGAAGAAAATGAGTGTCAGGGAAAAACAGAGAGCTAAGATAGTCTCTCTGTTAAACTGCCAAAAGAAAAGCATCCAGCAGTAAAATTCAAAAGTTATTTTGATTCCAAAGCCTACGTTATCTTCTTCGATGGTACTACCGACAACCCCTGTAATGAACAGTGGTACAAAAATAGAGTACAAATGGAAGAGTTCTTTACCAATGGCTATTAGAAGCAAATATAAATTTCTTGTGATAGATGACAGTTTTCTGTCACTACAGCTCTGAAGTGATAAGGCAGCTGTTTGTTTCCCAAGAAAAGGAGACCCTTGCTACATGGATCATTTTCATAGTGACAGCCTTGACAAGTTTGACATTTGCTTCACGAAGAATTCTAAAGCAGCCATCAAGAAAATGCCCCCTTCGGGACCACTGGATATCTGACAGTTGTACCTTTTAATGTGCAGTGCCATTAATTCTTACTGTCAAAGCCCACCAAAGTCCTACAGCACAATCTCTCCTGATCTGGTACACTAGAAAAAGGAGGCTATGAAGGGATTAACCATTACAATGTAAGCAAACATGACATCAATTAACTGGAAGCAGCTCTCCACCCCACTTTGTTCAGTGAAAAGAGCAATGCTGCAGTTTCCTTACCAGGCAGTACAAACTGCCGAGCTCTAGGTGGCAATGCAAGACCAGCAGAACTACTTTTACACTAAAGCTCCTCTTTAAAAAGCTACAAGCAGCTGCATGTTTATCACAAACTCTTTCCTTTAACTCACACTGCTACAAGAACTTTAAAGTCTTTTTGAAATGTTTGTCAGTGTTCTGTATTTTCTATTTCCTTGTTGCTAATTCTGATTATACAGATAAATGTACCATCGCAAGAGCCCTTACAGTCAAATTTCATTTAACGCTTAGTACAGAAGTGGAATTTCATGCCAGATTTCAAATCTTCCATCTGTTCCTCTCCTTTTTAGGAGGCAACCATTCCACTGAGTGGTCCCTTTGGCTGACTGCCACTACAGTTGGGATCCTCTTCAGGGCAGGTGGTGCTTGAAACCCAACCATTGTTTTACAAGTTCAGCTGGTTCTCCTTGAAGAAAGTAGAGGAAAATATTTCCTCTTTAAGAATTTGAGTCTCTAAAGGTTCAGGTTTATGAACATTGGACTGTACCTATAAATGCTTAAATATCACAAACCTGCAATATCAACTAAGAGATGAAAAGCAACTTTAACAAGACTGTACTGTGCCCATATGTGACAAGTCTTAATTTCCATTCCAGTGTGAGAGGGCACTCTAGTTTTCAGATCTGACACTGTTGTAAGATAATTTCTAAGGCAAATTTTTCCTTCAATTGTAATAATTACATCTGTGCATATATAAACACATACATGGAAACCACAATAGCCTTTTCTACTTATGTAGTAACATAATAATTCTTTTTATGAATTTTAAATTTAAAACAGAAAATTCTCTTTTATATGTACTGGTAATACTACTACAGAAAAATATTTCATAGCCTAGAAATACATATTATAACAAAGATAATTTTAAGTATTTATGGTTATACTCTCACTATATTTACACTATACATTTACTCAATTATAAGAAACAAATCTTATTCATATTTGTACTCTTTATACTAGGAAATAAAATGGCTTCTTAAAATAGTTACATGAGAAGAAAAGGTGCTCTGGCCAACAATAAGGAATTACTATCTCTATTTCTTAGTATGATTTAATGGAAAGAAAAAAAATACTAAGAAGCAAGTTTTATTTTTAAGAGCTCAATTTTTAGGCTAAACATGTATCTTGGTAGGTACTAAATGACAGCTGAAGATTTTTTCATGCTTTAACTGCTTTCTCAAATAAGTTTGTGAAACATAACCTGCATATAATCTATATATATCTATAGCCCTTCATCAAGAGGTCTGAACATCCTTTGCTTCAAAAATTATTAACAACATTAAATGGAAACATATTAACATACTTTAATATAAAAACTGACCTATACAAAAATGCTTCTGGAAGCCACTGTCAAGACATGCTGCCCAAAGCTGAAGGCAGCTGAAAGACATCACTGTAAACATCACTAAAGAACATGTTTATAACAGAAAAAGACAAGCACTACCATATGAAAGGAATACATTTATCTCAATAACAGAGAAAATACAGACCCTAATGAAAATATTTTAGGAAAAATGAGTGCATTGCATGCTTCTGACCAAAATTAATTAGAGTTTTAATGTTTTACATTTCCACTATAATTCTTTAAATGGTGCATTTATTTCATAGTAATAAACATTCGGTTCATTAAGTAAAGTTCAAAATCTGTGTTACTCGCTACATTTAACAACCTTTGGCCCTCTTCCTCTGTATTTCTTGATTCAGGTTTCCAAAGCATTGAATAAGCACTTGAAGAACACAATTAAATTTCATGACTCTGCATATTTAGGATTCTTATTTCATCGAAGACAAAGGGCAATTAATCTACCATTCTATACTGAATTTCAACTTTAGTGAGCCATGATAAATACTGAAATGAACTTACAGGAAACGCTTAATTAAATTACTGTAAAAAGCATAACTGAAGTTTTTCCCTTCCTTATGACAAAATAAAATGCACATTTAATTGGAGAAACCTACTGCAGTATTATAAATTAAATAACTTGGGAATTCATGAAAATATTGCTATAATGTAACACATAAGAATTCGGAAAGCTTTTTTCTTCTTATTTCATCAGAACATTTCACCTAAGTACATGAAACATTCACATTCCAGGCACAGAAGCTGGAACTTTCAATGGAGTTAATATGATGACATTGCCTTCATTTAGTAATTTATTTTCCAAAATGTGATATAAGCAAATGTTGTAGAAATGATTTTATACTTGCTGTAATACTGAACTCCTATATTTAGTCACAATCCATGAAGTTGCCAACAAAACAGATAGAAATTAATGAAGCTGTAGAAGTAGATGAAGGCTAAACTGTGAGAGCAAATAGAATCTGTGCTATTGCTGAAGCAATTAAAAACTAAAAAGACTTTTGCTTAAAACAAAAAAAAACCAACAAACCCCCCCCACCCTGCAATTCCTTTCAGCAAGTCCCCCAAACACATACTGATATTTAAATTCAGAATCCAACAACTATAAGTAAGCAAATGTTCCAATTATTTCAACAACTTCAATTAAATAAAATCCCCAAAAGACAATTTTAGGACCATATCTGTAGTATTGTATTAGTAGTCACATCCATCTTTCATGGAAGATCTACTCTTTTACTACTGTTATCATTCATTTAATCTGAATTAACATAAGCATTGCAGACCTACCCAGAAATCAAAATCATTGCTTTCCAAGATGTACAAACATACTTTTAATTTGACTGTAGAGAATCACAGAATGATTCCCTTCATCCATTTGGCTATGGACATGAAACCTAGTAAGACAAGAGATCTATGGCTTTAAAGGTTGGTTTGAGGGCATCAGTTGGTTTGATGGCAAAGGAAATGTTGTAGATTGGTTTTTACATTTTGAGTTTACTGCTCTATTTGAAGGATCTTGTTCTGAGCCTGTAATCGTGCCTGAACAGTCCTGTTTCTTACAATAGTTTAAATCAGTTGCCTTAGAAGCACCAAGGGTGTATTGGTAATAAACACATAGTCAGCTTGGAATCAAAACTGTAGCATTTAATATACCACAGTTTTAATAGTTTCAGGGTGATCAGCTTCTAAATTGAAAAAAAAAAAAAAAAGTATCAGATTTAACAGTAGATCTCCTCAAACTCCATTCCTCTTTGCATTTCCAGATGAGGATTGAAAGCCAAATACTATTTAATTCATTGGGTATACTGAGGAATGTTTTGGTAATTTGTCATGATAGTGATGTTGCTTCACTGTAATTTTTTGAAGTCAGAATCAAATGAAATTCTTTCAACTACAAAAAATATGATGTCCAACCATTTAATGTTTCAAATATCATCAAAAAGGCACTTCTAAAAAATGCATCCTGTAAAAGCAGCTTCTGCCGTCAAACATAGTCTGAAATCCTTCCAAAACTTTCTATCTAATAATATTTATACACTTTGTGGAAAAAAAAATTAGTTGCCTTTCAGAAAATTAGTATCAATTTAATTGACAGACCTCATCTTGGTGCTGGTAGTCACTGCACACAGGACATCTTATATGTTCATTGTGCATTTCTTTCTGATAAATTTTTAAGTCACTGTTTCACTAAACCACATCAAAGTCATCTTTTGGTTTGTCAACAGCTTGCTTCCCATCTCTGCCTACCCTCCAACAAAGCACACATAACGTTCTTAGAAGAGTGAGAGAAAAAATACTTTGATGTGATTCAATTACTGAAAAGCTATATTCTAAAAGATTCCCAAAGCTAGGGAAATTTGGCTATAACTAATTACTGTTTTGCATATTTATGATAGAAGAGCTCATTACAGAGCTTACATTATAAATTGTTGTTTATGTACTTTTTCCTTAACACTCTGAAGTCACTTAATATCATTCACTGAAACTCCTTTTGAAGCTCACTAAACTCTATGCCTCAGAAGGCTTTTTGTATCCCATTATATTATATCACAGTATTTCCAAGTCATAATATTCTTCACCATATTCTTTACCATTAAGGGGCACAACTTGCAAACACGTATACATGCATCCTTACATTCAACTCATCTGATTACTGAGCTGAATACTACCATTGACTGGGGCTACATATGAGCTACACTGTAGAACAACACTTTTCTGGAATAGATACCGACTTTAAACAGCTCCTGAATCAAGCAGGACATCTTAACTATGGGTCTTAAAGAGGAAGATGATCTATTTTCCAGAGGTCTATGCTTTCCCGAAATCTTAGTGCTGCCAATCAACTGTCTCTACAGAGTTTCTGTCTATCACCTTAAGGAGGGTCAGCTACAGCCCCATGGTGATGTTTGGCACTTGCTGCTCTCTGCTCTTGCTCAACAGCTGCTCTTGTACCTGAGAGTGGCTCCTAACAACATCAAGCAAAAGCTTCCATCATCATTCATTTTACTTAGTTGCAATCTATGTGGTTTCATTCATTGGTTTTTCTCTTTCTGCATATACAGGAGCTCCAGGAATTGGGTATCATTATTCTAAGAATTAACAGCCAGTAACTATTGCCTTTTTTTCTGTTTACTGATGATTTAAGATAAACTTATACACTTACTGATGATTTAAAATAAACTTAGCATGTCTCCTTTACTCACAAAACTGAACAGGTAGCATATAAGAAAAAGGTTATGTAGAAAAAACAGGCTCATGTTCTTCTTTGGCAAATACCACTTAGTATTCGAGACAACCCATTTTGCTGCTTCCTCTCCTTTACATGCAACTTAGATGATCAACAAATCAAGAAGCACAGAAGCCTGCAGCACTGCTATTTAAATCAGCATTTAAATTTAGAAAAAAACCCCAACCCTATACTACCTAGTCTTCCAACGTAATTTTTAAATATGATTATTAAATATATATAAGACTGTGAAGAAAATATAGTAAATGCCATCCATTTAGGCAGACAACAAATCAAGGATCTTACTTTTCCTACATTACCTGGTGTTTCTCTCTGTCAGTACTCTCCTTAATGTCACTGAGAGCAGCATTAATTACTTGTTACTTGAACTGGACTTAGGTATTTTCAATCCATTTGCACTCAAGGAAACCTTTCAGGAGATAAGTTCTCAAAAGACCAAATAATGAAAAATTTTGTTAGCTGTTGCTTCCCCTGTCCACTGAAAATTCCACCAAATTATGCTTTTTAAGACCTAGATATAGAAAGGTCTCTAGCTCCCCTTTGAAGATTTTGCTGTTCAAAATGATAAATGATAATACATAAATATTTATCTATAGTATTAATAAATAACCCAAATTTGCCCAAGTCTTATCATACCACATGCTATACAAACACATCTGGGAGTTTGATCATGTAGAGTTGAAAATCAGTTATGAAAACAAAACGAAAGAAGAGAAGAACAAGAAATAAAACATTAGGGAAGCTAAGTATGTCAGGATAATGGCCATGTACATTAATTGAATTTTTGTTCCAAGTATGGATAATAAATAAAGACTTATTAAAAAGTGGTTATTGCTAAAATGTATATAGAAGTATTTCAAATAGTTTTGGGTTTTTTTAATAAAACAAATAAACTGATTGTACAGAACAGATAAAATATCAGTTGTTGGAGATATTTTATCCAAACAATACTGAGGCTTGACTCAGTCTGTAGAGGTATCCTTCTGAGTTAAGGTCAAGGGGACAACTCCTTGTGTAGGAAAAGCTGAGGAAACCTCTGGATTTCTGGAAAATGTCAGTGAAGAAGAAATGGAGAAGTGATACTTAACAGGTCGTCTAATCTAAAGGAGGCATCACTGACAGAAACTGGCATAAAGCTAAAGCAATGCGTTGATAGTAAAACAAGGTCTGAGACTCAGGTGAGGAGTTTCTCAGCTGAAATCTCTGACATTTGTACCCCTGCTATAATACTTTCTTGGCCTGGCAGGTGTGGAAATTCAACTCACTGCTAGAATGTTAAAGAACTTACCCATAAAATGGGAATAATAATACTTTCAATGTCAGGATGGAGCTCTATGCATGAAAAGATTTATATAAGTGCTAAGTGCTGTCATTGTTATTACATTCAGTGAATATAGAAAACTTTAAAAGCATTAACTTTTCTAGCACAGAACATCACCCATTCTTTCTGAAGCTAGAAAAGAAAACATAAAACGAGTGTAGTTATTGCAAGAAATTGTCAGGTTTCAAGTTCTGATGCTTATTTTTTTGTGTCTAGAAAAAGTAAACAACCATTAATAGCAGGAATTTTGTGATCCATGACATTTTATAATATGCAACAAACTATAAAGTATATGAAAAACAGTTTTACTTCATATAAACTTGGTTTTTGTAAGAAAATTATTTAATTTGAAAGATGCTTTGAGAGTAATCAGAAAGCAGTGCATAAAAAAGGTGTCTGGTTTGGAACAATGAATAGAGAAATGAAGTCAATTTTTAAAATATAATGTAATAAGGAAGTAACTACTAAGTCAGTCCTACTACATCAGCCAGTGGGATCAAATGAAATTGATATCTATTTGTCCTTCTCAGAAGGGGAAGCACTTGCTCTCCAAGGAAGACCATATCTTAATGGAATTTAAGTGGTGGTCTGTTATCTCTCTGTGAAACCGGTCATCTGGAATTAGGTAAGATTTTTTACAGGAATGTACTTTCATTTTTAGGCCATCTTGCATAATTTGAAGATAATTATTAAGACTGTGATCAAGAATTACATCTTTGGATGTAGAAACTTTTAGATACTTATCTTCTAATTCTTGGTTTTTAAAAGGTATCATTTATGTCCTGTCTTGTGCCTAGAATTCAAACTTTACAGTCCACTCAATGGACAGCAGAAGTTTCACACACAATATTCCTTTCATCCAAGAACAGCAATCATTCATTTGTCCTAGCAACATCACATTTTCAGACATGGGGAGCATTGTCTCTTCATGTAACCATTTTTTATCTTGAAAATCTTTATTTCATTGAGAAAAATAAAAGTCAGAATTCTCTTTCATATATTTAAAACTTTAATTACAGGAGGATTGCTACTGATACTGCCCAACACATTAAAATACTTTCTCTGAACAGAACTGTCACTAATACAGTATTTAAATTTACAAAGTGATTTCCACATGAATGGGATTGTTCCAGGCTGAAAACAACATTTTTAATACCATAAACAAACAAGAGATGAATGCACAAAATGAACTGTTTAACAGAGGTTTATGTACCCCTTGTGCATTGTATTTGGAAATGAAGTCCTTAAACTCGGAAGCAGGGGATTCTCTGTGGATTAGAAGAGAGACACGCGGTCCTTTCAGCAGCATCCTTTTATTCAAAATTTGGCACTAACACCCTGTTTGCTTCAGCAAATGACTTCATGCTTTGTCCTTTTAATCCAATTTCCACCATAATATAGACTGAAGTGTTGTGAAAATACTGGAAGGGAATGCCTAGAAATTTATTGCATTAGAAATCTAATCCAGGTGGTAATCCAATCCCACACAGCATGTTTTTCATTAACTGAGATGTTTAACCCACAGATGGCTTTATACAAACCAGCATTCTGCACTAGCTATGACTGAAAATAATTCTCACACATGAAGACATGACTCAACAAGGCAAGTAAGAGGCTAAGTCTGACAAGAAGAGGAACAGTCACTCTACAGAAAGCTACAATAATTGATTCTAACACTCATCCCAAGTTGAATAGCTCAGATTTGTAGGCTATTACAGCATTGGGTACTTAGCTGGTGCAGCCCAGGAGAGTATAAGCCCCTCTATTCAGCAAGAGCTTTGTCATTAGGTACTGTCTCCTCTCAGGTGAAAGCACCACATGTACCTTAAACAGCCACCCCACAGCAGGCAGGAGACCATTCAGAAAAATCTTATTCAGAGTTCACCATCACAGAAAACAGTAATTTCCTAGACAATGAACATTGCTGCTTTTGTCTTTTATTTTTTGAACTGATTCTTTCCTGAAAAGGACAGACACTTACAGATGCCAGCAGCTTGCCCTGTATGCGTCCTGGCCAGAAAACCAGCATTCCCATGTTCTCCCTGTAGAAGGCCTGGGTCCACTTGCATCTCAGAGACAACACAAGGCTGCTGCTCATTGCTTGTGAATATGATGTCAGACTTTGATTAACCAAGGATTTAAATTAAATCCAACAGTCTTTAGAAAACTTAAACATGGAATCATACCACTAAGATACTCCATCACAACAATGCCACATACCTTTTTATCCTAGCCAAACAAGTCTATATTCATAGATGTGTTTATGTTTAACATGTCTTGAGCAGGAGAAAGAAAATGGTGGACACTCATATTAAAAATTTCTACCATTTGCGAAGCAAACGTTTTCTTAATGTAGTTTTTTCAAATTTGTCAGTTTTACACTCTTCTTCACAGAAAGGTAAATTTGTTCCGTAATAATTTCTATAATTTTTCACAAGGTATAAGGTTTTGTCTATAAAGGATATTTCAAAGTTAGGCTGGTAGAAGGAAAAAAAATGTGCAGTAGGGAGGAAGAATACCCAAAAACCCAGAAAATACATTCCCTGGCAACATTCTTTCCAATAAGGCCTGAACTGCATTTTTCCTGCACTGGGTCTTAGTAATAAGCCAGCCTTCTTGCTTAATGAAAAAGATTTGTATTCCTGGCCTATGTAAAAATACAGGCTGTATCTGTGATTCTCTTTTTCCTGTTGCTTCTCTGAGTAACTGAGGTGACAGCTAAGATATTTATTTTGTCTGAATAGTTCATTAAATGCAACACAGCCCTCCCCTACTCTTTGAGTAAAGTCCCAAACACATTTTTTCATTTTCAAGGTCTTATCCACTTTTACAGAGAACATGAGAATTTTCTCCATGCCCAATTGGTTGTTTTGAGCTGATAACTAGACAAAAGCTGATTAAAATAACATATCTCAATGTTGCTCCACTTTCCTCCCACAAACTGCTTTCTTAATATGTCTAGAACTTCATACTTGGGTGTATGTTTCACCACCTTTGGGCTTGTTTCCTTCTAGCTTTCACCACCTACTTCACAGAACTATCATCTTTTAACCAGGAAAGTTCCTGGAGATCTTAAAATTCCTGGATGATGCTTAAAATCTTAGTATCTTTTCCTTTAGATACAAGCTCTTCTTTCTTTGTTTGTTGCTGTTCTTCATGTACTTCCTTAAAAGAACATCTACTCTTGGTACAAGAATAAGGTAGACATACCAGCTTTCCACTTATAGGTATGTTCAAGGTGGGGGACTGAGTAGATTTTCCTAGAAAGGAAATTTCTGGCAGTTGTTTTGATTTTTTAAGATTCTTAGTCGTAATTTTTCTTCTGTTGTTCCATTTAAGAGTATTAAAGTGAAGAAACTGAAACAGGCACCAGTCTCTCTCTCTAAAGAGCTAAAATGTGTTCTGGGACTATGTTGCAACCAGACAACCAGCACCCACATGGGCACAGTGACATATTTTTGTTATCACTTTTAGAAGCCAGATATTAAAATATCTTAGAGCTCCCATCATATTAGTGTTTCATCACTCAGAAAAATTTTTAGATTCCATAGAAGTAGCACCTATAGCCAAGACATATGCCATGAGATATGTAGCAAAGGGATTTCCATGAGATGTGCCACATCCAGCCCCTCTGATCACTGAGGATTAGCTGGAAAGCAAGAGTGTGCATTTTCTGCCAAACTACTGTACTCTTAATGCAACAGATTCTAACAGTGATAACAGCAGCTTTTGTCTCAAGTGTTAGAGTTTTTCTCAGGAGTGCAGCAGGTTGTGATCATATTTATATCAACTGAGATATTTTTTCTAACCAACTTCTATACATAAAATCATCTTGCTTTCACCATGCCAGATGCATGTGCCTCACTAATGCAAAAATATTAAATGCATAATTGAATTTCATTTCCTTAGGGCATATGATTTCATAACCCATGGCAGGAAAGGATGAGAAGAATCAATTAACAACAAAATGCCTGTCCAAACAAATGATAGGCCAGATCTCCTCAAAAGCTTCTTTGTGCTTTCTAGACTAATGCTTATGAACCGGTGATCTATCAAGCCCTTCAAAACCAAGCAGTAGATACTCTGCAGTTAACCATTTTTTTCAGAGGTACTGTCAAGAATATGTTGCTTAAGAAACTTTCAGTTCAGAAAGCCCTAGGTGCATCTCTTCTGATTGTGACAATGAAATACCATTTTCAAATGCAAGACTGGCTGACTTGCTGTAATTTCTAAGCCATGCACTTACAGCTAACTGGAATGCTATCATGAAAAGACCAATGCGACCTCACTTCTGACAAGTGACAGCTTTCCTTATGGAAGTTATTTGGTGCTAGAAGATGTGAAGTGAGCTCCCCTGAAAATATTCTGAAGATGTGAATTCTCATGCTGGAATACAGAAGCTGCCACCAGTCAATCAAAATTTAACAGATTTTATGATTCTGGAGTTTGCTTGCCTCAGAAGCATCGATGTATGTTTGAAAAGAGTGAGGTACTAGGAGTCAGCCTGCCTGCTCCATCTGCCATGAAGACATCACACTTGTTCTGCAAAGTAGACAGGATCCCATGGTGCTGGAAGGGGTGAAGACAACCAAGGGCCTCTCAGTACTTTCATTTCAAAGCACAAAAAAATGTCGTGAAATCAATTCATCTGATGTCTGAAAATACTGAGTTTACCACAATGAGAAAAGCCTCTGCTATGTGCAACTATACATACTAATAGCCTAATGCAGTTTTTCTCTGATGAACTTTTCCTATACTATCTAGAAGCCAATATTTTGAAAGATACACTGCAATTGCAAATTTGCCAGCATGGATCTTTGTAGCCAAAAGCCAAATGGATGGCTTTAAGCTGGCTTAAATAAGTGCCTGATTTCCAAGAGTAGGATCCCATAGTTCAATACAGACATACCTCATATACATCTCCTTTATTCTGAACCAGAAAGCAGTGGAACCTACCAGTTAAAGCAGGTTCTTATCCTGTATGTAGGCAGCTGTTTGGATTGAAGTACTGTGTTATTCTGAGCTCTCTGACATGGCTGACCAGAGTTCAGTTTACATAAAAAGCATAATGTTAAAAAAGCTCCCTAAAACCTGAACAAAGCATAACCAAAGGTAATCAATGAATTTCTATGCAGTCAGATATAGAACCACGGATAATTTCAATTATGGTGACTCAAATTCTTCTTTCCTTTGAACTCTCTGAAAATTTGGACATTTGCTTTCACAAGATGCATTTGATGGACAGTAGAAGGAATGCCTAGAACATAACTCATCATCCTTATGTTCCACATTGATTTTAGGATGCAACAATGCAAAAATTCCCTAATACATATGCTACAAACATTCTGGCAAGAACAGCTGGCAAGCCGTTTTACAGAGTGCCCATCCAAGAGGAAATTGATATCTGTCTGCAGATAATCACAAAAGGTAAAGATTTGGAGTCTGTAGGAATTGAAAATGTTTACAAAA
Organism: Zosterops lateralis; assembly: GCF_965231275.1. Classification (NCBI taxonomy): domain Eukaryota; kingdom Metazoa; phylum Chordata; class Aves; order Passeriformes; family Zosteropidae; genus Zosterops; species Zosterops lateralis. Next base: position 28,374,655 of record NC_139762.1, on the reverse strand, counting down.
AGAATTAAAATTGAAACTGCAAGTTTTTTTCAATACTGATCATGCAGTATTAAACAAGCTTTACTGACTTATCATAGCAATTACTTTTTGTTTCACATTTATGACATTCTTATCATGCCTGAGATGCTAATGCAATTTGACAACAGCAAATACTGCAAGATCACTTAGCTTATCCATGTCACTTGTGGGGACAAACTCACAGCCTTACATTAATGACCTTCCAAACATACTAATTGCTTCTAAAATGGTCTGCTTCTGTGATTTTGTCATAGAAAGATTCATTCTCACATTGTCCTTTAATACCTGATTTCTAAAGAAAACAATTATCACATTTCTAGGCAGCAGTTCAAAACCAAAACACTGGGTATACCCCATAAAATTGTATTTTGATGTTTCTTATTAAATACATGACCTTACTAAATCTCCCAGCTTATTTCATCATCAATGTGATGTGATACTAATTAGTGATAAAATTTAAATTTATTGCTAGAAGAAAACACTTGGGATTTCAAAGTAAAATTCTCACATTCATCAGAAACAATAAGACTTTATTTCAGCTTTCTGCTTGTTTGCAAAAAGCTGTGATGATGAGCTTGAGTCTTCTGTGATAGGACTGGCTCCAATAAAAGCAATGTCACTTCTGACCAGGTACCTTGGAGAGCACCTCTGTCAGAAGACTGCAAAGATGAGGCTGGAATTAAGGAGGTAGTAGCCATAAACGTGTAAGGTGCTGCTGCAGGACTTGGGAAAAGAGCATGCACAAAGAAAGCACAAAACTTGACCACTCACCCTTCAATAGATTAGAGAAATGTGGAATAAGACACTAAAGTACTACAAATCAAATGGGTTTAAAACAATAATGAAGGGACAGCTGTAAATTCTGCAAAACGGATGAAAGGTTTCATCACATACTTTTCTATTATCATTTCCTTACAAATAGTACCAACACTTCCCTGCATTTTCTTGCAAAAGAAGCCAGAAGCAGAGCTGAAAATGTGATGAGATACCATAATATTTATATGAACTGTAGTATTTTTGTATAAAATGCTTCATTGCAACTGTATTTTGAATTCTAAATATTATATTCTTATTAACCCAATTACTTTGCTTTGTATATATTTAAACATAATTATATACTGTGATATGTACCTCTCCTCTATAACATTTACTGCTAAGGTAAATTTTAACTAGATTAAGGCTTCATCCAAATACACTCAGTATATACATTTTTTTTTTTTCCCAGACTACATTACAATTGTACACAACAGTAAAGTGCTAGATATATCTTAAGTTTTCTGTAAGAATAAAATGGGTGCTTTTAAATTGACAGTAAACACGTGTCACAGTTTTCTAATGTCTTCTAAACAAAATATTTGTAGGATTAATAGGAAGTTTACTGCAAGCTTGTTTTAACTTTGACTTGACCTTCACTTTTTTTGTATTAAGAAGGGGTTTTGTATTCATACATATATTCCTATTGAAGACAGGGTTAAACTTGTCTGAAGCATTTTAATGAAATACTGAAGACCTCCTTTAATTTATGGCATATATATTTTCAAGAAGGAAAATGCTGATATTATCTTGGTTATAAGCTTGCTGCTGAAATGATTTAGATATTCTTTTCCTTTCACACAGTATCAGTATAAAGCTTTTCTTTGCATGCAATGAATTATAGTTGACACTTCAAACCTATTCTATCAGTATCTTCTAGTTCAGAAAAATGAGAAAACGTAAATATTTATTCTATGTATACAGAAAATACACTGGACTCTGATAAAAATGATCCATTATGGAGTGATGAATAACTGTTACATGTGTCACACTTAGTAAAGGGCAAAAAAATTTGCCACTTTTTAATATGAGGATTTGAGGTTATTGTGCAAATAAAAATGCAGTCATTTTATCATAGTGAGCTGATAAGTGTTTAGGCCCAGTGATTTTTGATGACATTCACTTCATGACTCTATGGATGATGAAGCCGCCTGATGCAGATTCTTGGTCTGATTTAATAAAGCCTATTAATGATGTGCTTTAACAGTAGAAAGATATTTATGCAAACAACCTTCTATTTTCCTGGTTGATATGTGCAATACCTCTCTAGCTTAAGATTAGGTTTACCAATTAATAAGACTAAGAATTCATTTGTTCCGTTCTGTTCACTGTCTTTAATCTTCTATTGCTTCTATTGCTAACTTAAGTTTCTACATTATGTAGAAAAGTAGAGGCTATTACAAGCTTCTCAATAATAAACACTGTAGGAAAAGAATGTAAATTTTCCAAATATTTAAAACAATATTATCAGTCATTATAAAACAATTATGATCAGTCTTTCCTTAAAAAAAAAAAAATAGATTTCTCCTATTATGTGCAAACTCTAGCCGAAATGCAGTAAAAAGAACTAAAACGTTATTTAATTTTTTTTTTAATCCACAATGTCTGGTTTTATACTAGAAATGAAAGCTTTTTTTTTTTTCCTTTTTTTTTTTTTTTTTTTAATTCAGTGATTTAAAACCATATAACCCTGACTGCAACACTGAAATGCATTCATGATACAAATTATGGACCTAAAAACAAATGCCCAAAATTACAAGTTCTTAGGGTAAGGTTGCCACAAGAAAAGTGTAATATTTAATTGCACAGAATTATTTTCTAATTTGTGTTATGGGATCTTCACAGACCATAACACTGAGACCCTGTGCTTATTAAATTCAATACATATTGATTTAAATGAAAATAAAGTAGCATTAGTTCAGTAAATAAAAAATAAGGAAGTTGCAAAAAATAAGGAAGTTGCAAAGCTATAATACTCTGGAAAACTGGCTAAGACATTTTCTCAAAGTGCTATGTTTGTATTAAACAGTGAACTAGAAATCACAATAGTGCCAAGCACTTTATAGATGCTAACTTAGCTGAAAACAAAATCTGACCTGGAACCACAGCACATCTGCAATAACGATCTGAAAAGCTTAATTTTTGGCACTATTTTTTGGCTTCATCACTACATTGGCAGGTTGTGACATAAGGAGCTACAATGGATGGCAGCAAATATTTCTCTAGTCCAGTTTCTTACCACATACAATAGCCCCAGAGAAGACTGCAAGATGAAGGCATGAACAAATCAAATTTACCCATATTACTTTCCAAAATTAACTATTATTATACACAAGTACTTTAGAGATAAAGAAATTCCATCTGAAACACTTAGTATCATATGAAGAATTTAGAAAACATAGGCTTTAGGAATAGTATTTTAAAGAACCACCAAGCTCTTCCACCATTTTATCTTAGATAAAATAATTGAAACAAATGTTGATTTCAAATTTTCTCTGAGTTTTTAGTACTTTTGCATGAGATCTTGAGGCAGGGATGGAGGGATCAAATGTATTTCACTCCATGGCATAAGAGAGATCTTGGTGGCATGCTTGTGGTGAAGAAGGAAGTTTTCTCTACTTCATCTTTCCTACTGTGACAGGGAATGGAATTTTTTTTTAAGGTTTTAATGTGCTTCCCCTTTTTGAATATCTTGGTGCCTCTGCAGACACTACTAAATGCTTTCTCAAGTAACACCATGACATCAAAATTGGGTTATTTTTACTCTACTGCTTATCAGGCTACAATATGAAAAATGGTGACTTTAGGATTATCTACCCACTGAATAAAACCACCATCTTTGCCTCGATTCCCATTTCAAGTATCACCCTTGAAACTACAAAGAGACTATTAAACCAAGTAACATTTTGCAGAAAAAAGCATCTAAAAGTTTGCACAGCATGCACACGCACACAAATTATATTCTGTGGGTGAATCCATTTTTAAATGCTGACTTACTGAGATTTTTTTTCCCAGAGCTAAATATATAAATAAAGACTGTCAGAAAAATGAGAATAAAAATAAGCATCTAAAATGCCTTAAAAACCTCTGCTCCTTTCCTTATGCTTTCTTCATGCACTTAGTAACTTGTCTTCCATTTTGAGCATTTTCTCTCCCAGATTCAGAGATATTAGAACAACTACACCTTTATTTTGACTAATTTTTTACACTGCTGTAATGGGTATTTTCTAAAGGCCTTGTCTAAACTCTGGACATTTATTTTCATAATATCCATGTGACCCTGTGTGAACAACACTGGATTAACTGAGTTTACCTATAGTGCCTGTAGGCAGTAGACAAAAAGTCTGAAAATTTGGGGGAAACTGTAGTCAAGTACAATCAAAAGATAGGAAAACATACAGGGAATGAATGATTCTATTGTCAGTTGTACAGATTTAAGGCAACTTTTTCCACTGGCAGCTCATTTTGGAATTTTGATTATAAGTCTCCCAAATATTAGAAGCTATCACTTGAATTTTTTTCTGCTTTCAGATAGAATTCTCAGGTTAGAATCCTAGATTTGACCTCTGAATCATGGAATTATGGAATCATTTAAGTGGAAAAAATCTCTAAGATCCCTAAGCCAAACCATTACCCTGCCAATGCCAAGTTCACCAGTAAACCATGTCCCTAAATGCAAGAACTACAAGTCTTTTAAATATCTCCAGGGATGGTGAGTCAATTATTTCCCTGAGGAGCATTTCTGTTAATAGATTTTTTCCTAACATCCTATCTAAACCTCCCCTGGCACAACTTGAGGCCACTTCTGGTCTTGTTACCTGGGAGAAGAGACCGGCCCCCGCCTCGGTGCAGCCGCCTTTCAGGTGGGTGTGGAGGGTCTCCTCAAGCTTCCTTTTTTCCAGACTAAACTTCCCCAACTCCTTTCCTGCTCCTCACAAGATCTGTGCTCCAGACCCTTCCCAATTCCACTGCCTTCTCTGGCAGTGTCCTTCAGTGGCCTTCTTGTAGTAAAAGGCCCAAAACTGGACACAGAATTTGAGGTATGGTCTCACCAGTGTCAAGTACAGGGGGATGGTCACTCTCCTGGTCCTGCTGGCCACAGCAACCCTGCTACAATCCAAGATGTCACTGGCCTTCTTAGCCACCTGGGCACTCTGTTGGCTCATGTTCAACTGCTGTCACCAGCACTCTGAGACTCTTTTTCGCTGGGAAGTTTTCCAGGCTCTCTGCACCCAGCCTGTACATTGCATTGGGCTGTTGAGCAGGACACACATGGTTCCCTGAACTTTGATGAATCCAAATCAACGCTGGTAGTTTTCCAACAAGCAAAGTGTGGATATGCCTCTGTTCCCTAATAGTCTGAAAAAAATTTCTCCTGGTAACTATCACAAAAAAACTTCACAAGGATACAAGCAGAGGCATCACCACTTTGTGTGAATTCCAGTCCTTGTGGTTCTCGATACCAAATAGGAGTCCAAATTTTGTGTAACTGATCACCTTATAGGCAAAAGTTGATCCTAATTTGCAGAAACAAACAGGATTTTCATTAGTTACAACATTAGCTCTCAGTTCAGTCAATCTCCTGAACCAAATATGACAAGCCTACTCTTGAGGGGTAAACTGAGAATAACAGTTGTAAAATGAGAAAAAGTGCTTCTTTTGAATGGATAAGTACAAAAGAACTGCCTAATTCAGTAAATCCAGAAACACTTTTTGTGAGTATTTTGAAGATTATTTAATTTATTGTTTCCAGAGCACACAAATGACAATGCCATCTCAGTGTCAGCCCTGTACCATTGAACTGCATGCTGACACTGAAGGAGCTCATGGTCCACGGCTGTGCGTGTCCTTCACCCCTCCCATGGGTATCACTCCACGGTCTGCCAGAGTAGCCTACTGACCCAGCTCACTCATCTGCTGGTCCAACAAGAGCAGCAGGCAGTCTGTGAACACAGATTGCCCTTTCAGCAGCAGCGTGGGCTTGGTCTGGTGGCCACAGAATTGCAGAGCATCTCCAGACCCCATCTCAGCCATCCCCCTAGGTTAAAGCCTCTTCCAGGTGCCCTGAGGAGTCCTCTGCAAGTATCTTCCTTGGTAAACACTGGCAGAATCTATGGAGTTTTAGGCAAATAACTTCAGCCAGCTAAGTCATGCAGTAGGCATATCTTCACTGTGCATTTGCAGAACTACAGAATAATACAAAGCAGTCATTATGAGAGGACACAGAAGTATCTTAAGTGACAGGAGGTGTGTGCTATTTCCCTGTGATGATTCCAACCATTTAAATAAGAATCTCACCAAAGTAAAACACCCTAGGACAAGATAACGGAAAACCAGCTTTACAAAGATACTGCTCCTCATCACAGTCTAAGTCTCTCTAAATTTAACTGCATTTTCAGGAACATCTTCAGTTTCTAACTAAAACACAGACCATAGCTACAGCACAAAATATGTAGTTCTGGGTTTTCCAGGTCATCTAGAGATTTTGGGAGACTAGGATAGCTATATAGCAATACCTAAAAATTAAAACATAATTAAAGGAAAATTGTTCACTTAAGAAGGATTTAGGAGGTCGATGACAGCTATTAAAGATAATAGTGTGTGTTAACCTACTTGATAGTCTTTAGAAAATACACGTTGAAGTTAATATAATTTTAGTTTAAAAATACTGTTAATTGACGTAGATTAATGTATATAAGACTACCACAAAAATAACAAAAATACACTAATAGCAAAAAGATGTACTCTAACAAATGACAAATCACTGATCCTACCACGCTGAAATATTTAGGCAGTATGAATTCTTCAGTGTCTAAAAATTCCACTTAACAGTGAGAGAAATGTAAAGTAACAATAGTTTGGCAAAGCAGCATGGGGACACTATTGGGATTGCACTGCAGTTTAGAGATAACCCTGAAGCAACTGGGTAGGGAAAATCTATATAACCTACATTATTAATGACTACTGACTGACCTCTGCTTATCTTCACTACCTTAAGGATGACATTGGAATCTTTGACTCTATTCAAGCTTCATTATCTCAAATCTAGCCTGCAATAGCTTAAAAGGGTTCTGATGATATTTTCAACCTATCATATAGGAAATTTCTGGTATTATGTATCATCTACAAAAAGGATCACTTGCTTTGTTCACGTAGTGCAGTGTGAGCCCTAATATTCACACTGCATGCAATGACCAAAGAATGCATTGGCATAATTTTTCACTTAAATATTACAGATAAGAGAGAAGACAACAAATCCCTTAGCAAAGAAACAAAAAATAGAACATGAAGAGTGTGCCCATAATATATTGAAGAAAGAAGCTACACTTACTTTCCTCCAGGAGAGAACTTCCATTTATAGCACACGGGACACATGGAAATGGCAACAGTGGCTTACATGACATAGCACAGTGCCACATCACGGATATCTCAAAGCAACACAGTCAAAGCTGACCAGGCAGTGCACACAAGTACACTGAAGCTCCCTGACACCAGTACAACCATCAAAATCCCCTGTAGGTGAAACAGCCCTAAACCTGAACTTCTTGCTGTTTTCCCTCCTAAAGCTCACTTAATTCTAATTTTCCAATCAATTTTCCACTCTCTTCCTCTATTTAAAAAAAAAAAAAAAAGGATTTAAAGCACATCATTGAAGCTGAAAACAAACCCGTTCTTTCCTCTTAGACTATAACAACTTGTTTAATGCTCCATAACATTTTAAAGGGGACAAATACAACAACATGCTCATTTCAAATTGAATTTACAAAAATTAAATTTTTTTTCATAGCAAGGTGTTAAAGAAAAACAGCATGTCTCATAAAATACACAGGAGCTATAATTTAATTGCTTCTTCCGATCCTATCAATTTTAAAAATTGTTTCAGATTTTTTTCCTAAATAAAAAAGAATCAAGCACTATTTAAGGAATTTTTTTTCCTCTGTAGAAATGCAATTCCAACTTATCTGTCTTCAGAATATGAATACGAATTTGTACACAAGTGATCCTAAATGCCACTGCCTTCCTGCTTTCAATGCTGCTATTTTTCCAGAGAATATATCCACAGATCAATGACCCTTTCATATGATCTGGAAATGCCAAAGAATAATACCTCAGGGAAAATACTGTTTTCACTGGAGTTAAAATATTCATTTTTACAACAGAAAGAAAGCAGAAATCCTAAAATCTTCGAGAATGCCATCCAGAAAATGTATAGACCTGGCAAATTAAAAAAAAAAAAAAAAAAAAAAAAAGGAACAGAGAACTAATAATTGTTCACTGAAAATAATTTCAAACTAAAGCCATGGTAATATTAATGAATCTCACAGATTAATAATCTGCTCATTTGGCAGCATTCACTGTAGCACATTTTTGCATGTTTGGCCATTTTTTTCTTACTGTTTATTAATTGCAGCTACTTGGAATTGATGATCTCCAGGGTACTTATCAGTGCTTATCAAGACTGATGAATGCATCCCAGATGTTGGAGTCATGTGGAGGGTCTATCTATGAACAGGATCTGTGCTGAAACCCTGAATGTTTTCCTGCAGTGAACTTGCAGGCACTCCTGACAACAGAAATGCAGCTGACAGAGTAAATTCGAGGAGTGTCTCTCCCTTCCCCTCTATCACTGCATGAGAAAGACATTCTTATGCTGATGTGTGAGTATGTACACATGATGGGGTATTGCTTGCTGCCCTGAGGGGTCTTTCAATCCTTTCCTCTACCCCAAAGGAGACTTCAGTATCAGATTATAATATTGAATGAACCTTGATGGTGTGCTTTTCTCTGTAGTCCATGTGTCAACAGGATTTCTGAATTCAATTTATTGGGTATTGGGGGGAAAACCTCACAAAAATTATTTTCTAATTTTTTTGCACACTTTTAAAATTTCTTTTAGAAACAGGGGTGAATATCAGGCAATAAAGGAGAAAACTGCAGGGATTTTAATTTTATCTCCTTTGCTTATTACACAATAGATATTTTCATCATCTATATATAAAGTATCTTTGTGAAACCCTTTAAAATATGATTTAAAACCAATGAATGCCATTTTCTATTTGCCTTTAATTTTCTCTCAATAGTAAGTTCATCAGAGTGTAACAATTAACTAACTTAATTAAGCTAACTTAATTATGTTCTTTCATAGGTCAATATGTAGAGCTACTCAGATTAATAGCAGAGCTTGTAAAGTTAATCTTCTTGTATAATGCAAATGATGCCCAGTCATGTATTAAATACCTTCCTGGTATTTAATGATGATATAGGACTGAATGTACTTTAAAGAAGGGCAGAGACTGTGAAAAGGTTAAATAAAGAAAAATGTCTTGGATTTGTGGAAATTTTGAACTGATCTAATTCATTTTTTAAATTAATAATATTCTTCTAAGAGAAACCCTCATTTCATAAGGCCATTTACAGCTTAAATATACATAAATAAATTTTGACTTCAAAAGCAGAACGGCATGACAGCATTTTCCAGCCATCTTGCGACCTTTATATTTAGTTATTAAGAAGATTACATAAAACAGTCATGTGAAGAGATTAGAGGGAAAATATGAATTACTAACTCCAGAGCATTTACATGCTTAGCTGTATTTCCCAGTTTATTTTACGGAGGAACCACTTCAGTAGTCAAAGGTATTATGTTCCTTTTCTCAGTTCATTATTAATTCACTTCTAACACAGTTAGAGTCTAAGGCTCTTTAGGCATGTGGCTTACCACTTTTGTTCTGAAATATTAATGGGAACTACAGTAATAATAATAATTACTTGTAGAAGCATAAAAAGTATAATCAAACAAATCTCTTGAGTGCCAAATGATCTGAAAAGGTGACTCAACTCCCTTGTTTTGATAAATGAGTCTGATGACTGGAAGACACACTCTGGCAAGAAAAGTTGGATTATGGGCCAAATCACCCATAAGTAATTCCACAATAACAGTCTTTTCTACAATGAATCTTAGGTCCAGAAAATATCTGAGATGCATTTCAATTCCAAGTCTGTAATCTGCTGCAACTCTTCTGATGTCAGTCAGAGAAAACAAAGAGGAGGAGTGCAATAAACATTATGCAATAAACACCTTAGAGAATGTTTACTGTAAAGGAGCATAATGAAAAGACCCCAGAAGTATGAAAACCACCACTGCTCAGAAGCTTTAAAACCAGAAAAAAGTACTAAGAAATGCACTGGAGGGATACATTCTATGCCTACCAGGTTATGGATGACATAGATGATCCAGTATGTTTTCTTCTCTTTGTTAAAGTAAGCCATTTAGTGTTTGTGGTGGTTGTTTTGTGGTGTTTTGTCTGCAGATCTCAGTATAGCAGCAGGTTCAGAGTACAAATTAACCTCTGTTCCAAAATCACATTCCAGTACCACTATTGATATAAAGGAGAATTCTTTACCTATCATACAAAATAACTAGTAAGTTATCACTTATGATTTTTCATCAGAAAACAGTCTGAGAGGTCCACACAGCATGGATATTTACAATTATTTTTTTGAGTGGGGCAGTTGCTCAGAAGTTAAACAAAAAAAAAATAGTGTTCAACACTAAATATGAGTCCAACTCACCCTGTGTCAGTAATTTTTTTTAATAGCAATGGGTCAGAAAGAATGCATTTATAGTAACAACTGTCTGACACAAACTTTCTATTAAATTCATACAAGACAGCAGCTACACAGAATACAGGGAATATATTGTTAGGCCTATGAAATTTAGAAAAGAATGCATAGGCTTTTCACAAGCACAAGCATAAGAGCTGTGCATTTATCTATACAGCTAGATATAAAAATATATTTTATCTAATATATTCTTGTGTTCTCTAAGTGCAAATCACCTCTCTACTTCTTAATGGTGCTTATTCTTCATTATGATTATTTTCTGAAATGAATTATGCCAGTGATGGAAATTCAGTTATTTACTAGTCTAATAATAGCAGATAGAAAAAATTAGCACATGACCATTAATACAAACTTTCCCATGGAATTCCTTCTAATTCAATCATTTCAGAACATGTTACATCATACTTTGTTTAAAAAGTAAAAACCTCTGTGTAATAAAATACCATAAGGATAGACTGGACTCACTGCTGATGAAGTTTATAGCTTTGTTAAAAAAAAAAAATTCCTTTTGTACTAACTTGAAATTTCCAAAGGGACTTGTTGGGAAAGGTTTTATCCCAAGATCAAGAAAGGAGGATAAATCAAGAAACAAAAGACAGTATCAGCTGCAAACTGGATTAACAGAAATTAAGCAATACTTCCTTCAATTGAACAGGAAATAATGCAGTCAAAACTGAATTCTATGATCCTTTCAGGATGCTTGTACCTTACTTACAACTAATGACAGATGACTTAAGTGTGTGACACTTTTTTTTTCTATCAAAAATATCATTATACCTTACTGTACATTACTTATGGAAAAATGTCTGTGCTCTAATAGTTCAGAAACAGGTTAGTGGGTACCTATCTTAATCCTTCTTTAGCCAAGAACCACGACGACTTGCACAGCTTTTATAGTTTGAATACGGCACCCAAAAAGCACCACAGGCACATAAGCTATTCATGTTCATATGCTACGAACACATCATTTATATTTTACCCTGAAGTGCTCCATGCTTTATATGTGCTTTTTTTTTTTTTTTTTTTTTTTTTTAGGGGAAAGTAGGGGTTTGCTGGCTGTTGCATTCATTTTTCTATCCAAGAGAAAGGATAGCACAGCTTTTCCTCTGTATCTGCACTGTTCTGGCAATGCAGACACTCAGAAAGATCAGCTCTGTTAGCCTCTAGGCTTACACTATTAAAACATGATTAATTAATTTGCCACAGGATTGGCAAGGAAATTAATACACATAACTCATGTACTTCTATTTTACTTCTAATTAAGCAAGAGAATATGCCTCTTATGAGACTCACATTTAAGGGAACTGTCAAAACTAGTATTTTCTTACTTAGATAACAATCCACTGACACCATAATTCCCCATGGATAAATGTGCTGCTTATGAAAAATGGTATCAAGACAAAGCCACCCATCTTGTTCTTTAAACACATGAAAATGGCAAAGTAAAACTACTTCAGCAACAAATCTTCACTTTCTTCAGCATCTCTGTATATACATCAAAAACCTACTTAAATATATGTACCAAATATTCTGCAACTGCCAGCTGCAAAGTGAAGCTGACCACAAAACCCAGAATAAGGGTCATGAAAGCTGATTGACCAGCCTTTCAACTTTATTGAACAATTGCAGTGTTATTCAAGCAAATGTATTTGTACATTTAAAACATTTTAAAAGCTCTGCATCTTAAGTAATCACAACATCCAGAGAATTTCCTTTCATCCATTCATGGTAAAGAATGTGTAGTAGCAGAGAAAAAAGGGCATACTAACAAAACAGTGATGTAGTTCTGAATTTTAAAAGTCTTGTGGGAACAAAAGTCCTATCTTAAGCAGTATTATTGGAGGAAAACTGCTGAAACTATATAAACTGCTTAGAAGGTCTAACAAAATTACACTGAAATTAGAATCACACCCATCTATCCTCTTTCAAATGCACTGAATTCTTCTTTTAATGTAACTTTTCAATTTCAATTCCTAAAAAACCCCAAGAAATATATACAATATTAAGATAACAATCACATCCTTATTTTAGGATGGACACAAATTTAAATTATTCAAGCATTCAAATCTATACAACTTAAATTTTATAGAGGCTTGCACAGCTTTTGGAAAGAAACAATAAAGTATCTTTCTAATTTTAAAGTCAGTTCAGTTACTTTATAAGACAGGTTTCTGCAGGTGAAATATGCTGAAGAATACACTTTCCTGAATCACTGAAAGGTGAAATTCACAGAAAACTCACGGTTTTCTAGATCTAAACACTCAATATGCTAATTATTTCTGGAGTGGCTTTTGTTCTATGCCCCATAGCTGGACACTGTCCTGATCCAACAGACAGTTAAATCTAACTTCAGAGCATCATAAGTGACTAGGAAGAAGGGCAGCAGTAAGAGGAGTGGATGCTATTCTGCCTTCCTGTTGAGAAGAACTCAAAATTCAACCATCATTTCTATTAGGAGGAATGACTAGACAGGCAAAACAAAACCTTATTTGAGTGATCAAATCCCACAAATATCATCCTACAGATGACACAAGCAACCCAGCATTAGATTCGGACCAGCCTATCTAAGAGGAAAACAAACTGTAAGCAGGAAAAAGAAAAGTGCTTTACTCAAACTAATGTGGCAGCTCATGGGATTTTTTCCTTACTTTCTCCTATTAGAAGTTGTGTGTCCTCACATTTGCAAGCCCAAGACACTTTCTGGACACTACTTTCCACAATCTTGTGAAACTTTCTCCACCTTCCTAAAACCCTTTGCTGTTAGCCATCTTGCCTTCTTTTCTCTGTCCTCACATTTCTCTTTTCCACAGCTGTGTTTGAGCTTTTCTTTAAGAACTCTCATCAATACCAATCGTTTGAATTCAGATGAGACATAAATTACACAAATAATGCACCAGTCAGTAGTCAATTCCAAGTATCAACTTAAGCAGATACTGGAAGATGTACCAGAAGACTTCAAACAAAATTAAAAATAAAAAAGGCATTAGTTGAAGTCAAGCTCTACAAACACTTTCTGGACCTATTTTTTAGGGTGCAATTCACAAGTATTTGTTTATCATGCTGACTTACCCATGAGTAACTTAGATGGGTTGTTTCATGGTGGGTTCTGAATTTGGAAATTCAGCATAATGGTGATCCCCTCTCAAGATTCCCTGCAAATCCAATCACAAAACTCTTTCTGACTCACCTCTCTCTCTTTTTGTACAAACTGCAGTAGATATGATTGGAGAAAGTCTCACTCCCTTATAAAACACATGACTGCATATTCAGTAAAACAGCTTTGACATGAACTATTACTGAACTATTTGTAAAATTTGAAAGGTGCATTTCCATCTTTTGATTCTTTGAAGTTTCCTCTCTCCCACAGCTGAGCTGCTTATATTCCACAAAAACAAAATCTGGATATCCATCTTCCTCTTAGTCACCTTTTACTAACTAACCATGTTTCATTCCTCGTTCTACAGCACTCTTCCTCTCTTTTTATTTTTAAACATCATCTGTGCTCTCAAATTTAATTTCTCCAGTGGAGTGAGGTAAGTTGACAAAGCTGAGAATTAAGACGCAGATCCCATATCCCTCCACAGACTAGAGGTCTCTTTACTACTCAAGAATACATAAAAATACTACTTGAAGCTTGTACTACCCTATCCATCCTCAGTATGCTTAGATGTGGTAACCTGACTTTCTATCTTGGAATACATATGATATACTAAAATAAGTGAATCTACTTGGTCTAATTCCAAGAGACACTCTAAAGAATTCTGGCTTCCTACTCTGGACCTTCCCTCTTCTTCAGACAAAGTGACAAGACTATCAGAGAAATGAAGATATTTATCTAAAGGCTGTACTAAACTAATAAATGGCATTGTATTTCCTATCACTAGCACCTGATACTCTCCTTTGCTGTGAAAAATACAGTCAAAAGAAATCTAAGGAAAAAAGCAGCAATTATAACCTGGTACTTGATATATTTCTAATAGTAATAATACAAACTGAACTGTTTGAATAAGCCAAGATTAAGTGTCAAGGCTGCCACAAGGGAAGTACTTACATCTCATAGGAAAGGTTAATTTAAGGATAAGAACAGTTCTCTGGGAAGATGATTTCCACCATGAAATGAAGTTAGGAGTCTGAATTCTACAGACAACCTCTCCTCCAGCTATAGTCCACTATGACAGGGACGCACAGCAGGGACATAAAACACCTTAAGTCATTGCAACTCTATGGAACTACTTAAGCAACTTTGCTTACAACAGCAAGTATGAACTAATGACCACACTACATCACTTTTTTGAAACCAAGAGAACAATGAAAGACCCAATAACAGGAAGAGTCTTTCCTGTGCATAAGCCAGAAGCTAGCCATATTTAAATTTTGTGAAGGATGATAAAAGTTTATATCTACCTATAATACCTATGTACAGATTCTATTTTTGACTCTTCAGTGTAATAAAGTTAATTTAGCCAGAATCTAACAGGGCTCCTGTTACTGCCATGGCATGAAAGATAGGAACAATAAAAAAAATTCCTAATTACTGACAATAAGAAACAGTATTTAAAAAGTAGCATATATTATGGAATATACTTGTAGGTACCATTAATAATAGTCCTGAGTTTTACCTTGGTCTTTCATGCTGTTTATATGGGAGTATAAGACTGAGCTCTAGCTTTAAAAAGTCTCTGTTATTAGTAGCACAACACTTGGCATGAAAAACAGAGGTGAATGTGTATTCCCCAACAGTTAATCTTGGAAAAAAATAGACACAGAATGTCCTACCTCTTCTGGACGTTTCTGTGCCACCGATATCAGCTCTTCAGAGCTACTTCTTGAGGTAGAGGGTACCACGTTACCTGGGGCCTCTGAGACCACCTCATTTGACGGCTCGGAGTCCTGAGGGCAACAGACACAAACAGACCCCTCAGCAGCGTGTTCATGTGCCACGCCAAGAAAATGAGACTTTTCAGAGGAACTGTGCTTTAAGCACAGAGAGAAAAATAAAAAATACTTGAGGTCTGAAACTCTACTCTTTTCTTCCTGGGCAACTTTTTTTTGCCTCAGTCAAGAACATCTGTCATTTATTTTCTCTTGAAATAGTAATATTTTCTTCATTAGAGCATTTTAAGACTTATTAAGTAGTTACAGCATTTCAGAATTGCAAAGTTCTGAATAAGCAGGTTTTCTTTGTCAATACCTACCCCTGCTCCTGAACTGTAAGGAAGGGAATATTACATTTTGTCCACTTATGGCAGATGGATGCTTCTGCAAAACAGCTGGAGCCATGCTAGAACAACCCCCAAAAATGTATTTTACCACTATTTACCAAATGTATTTACCAAATGTATTTTACTGTAAACCAGTATAGCACACAACTTGGTAAAGTTAAAGCTGTTAGTAGAGTTTGCTATCTTTTAGTAAATTTAACATTACAGTAAAATAAATAAAAATTCTTATATTCTATTTTCCAAATTGCCTTGATTTTGCCACGCAATGTGACTAAATAATTCAAAATAAAAACCACTTTAATACCTTCACTGCTTCACACAGAGGTTTTGATAACAGCATAGATTGAGACATTTTAATGCAGAGAAAAAATCCATTAGTCGGTACAATCTCTACTGTGCTTGTCGTAATGCTCATTACAGAAGGTATTTCAGATGTCATCGCTTAGCAAGCAGAGTATGTACTTTTGATATATCCCTTTCTTTCTACATTCACTAATTGCAAGGAAATCAAGATTATACTTTTGGAAACTGCAAGCTGCGAGCTCATTATTAAGTTTTCAAACATAACAACCTGCAAAAAGTAAATTAAAATTTCATAATGATAATATTCTGCAAGTTAAGTTTAGCCCATTGCATGGAAAGGGAAAAAGTGAGGACTGGTCCAACAACCATTACCGAATCACACAGAGAATCACATCTCGTGACATCAGATACTGTAAAAGAATTAACACATGGAGGGAGTTCTCAAAGACTATAAAGTGGAAAAAATACCTTCTGAGCCTAAATATTTCTAATAAAGCCTTTTTACACCTTTCTCATTGCATCAGCTCTCTGTGACAGAAAAATGATATTCTAGACCAATTTGCAACATGCTACTTTAAAATTTGGGTTTGGTATGAGACAGACATTTTAAGAAAAAAACAGCTTTCAGAAGAAAATAGCTTTTAGTGAAGACTAAGGAATATCATCAATTAAAATGTTAACAGTGAAGTCCAACTGCCATTGCGCTGAACTGTTTTATGGGCATAATGCTGGATCTATGGAACAAAAGAAAAAAAAAGGTATCTTGGAAAAATGTCAGCCAGAGTGAGCTGCAAGGTGAAACATCTCTAGCATTCTGATAATAAAAGTCCAATTTTGCCCATGCTATATACATCATAAAAAGGAACTTTGCATCATGTTCATCCTGACTGCTCACCGGTTTCCCTGGATTTGTACAGGCAAACATCCTCTCTCTCAAAGGCTGCCTCAGTTTGGTCCCAGTGAATTAGGACAATGAGAATATTTCTTCTTGTTGACCCAATTAGCCATGAGCTAACTCTGAGTTTAGAACAGTACTGTTTTCTCCTTGAGAAACTTAAATCAATGTCATGCAATTTATCAGCTCAATATGTTTCCAGAAGCTCTTCTGCGCTTCTCTACAAAAACCAAAAGTAACAAACATATCTGCTGGAAGAAAATTATATACTTGTCTGAATCTGTTGATTCAATGATTTCTCTCCTTGAATTCTGCTTGTATTTTGTCCTAAGCAAGCTTTTGTTATGATGTTTTTACCTGTGGAAGATAATGGTGGCAACCATTTTCAGTTAATTGCTTTTTTAAAGTAATAAATAGTGTTTTTCAAAATTATCTGAGCAGCTGCAATTTGGTATGCTTGCTTTCCTGTTACATTCCTTTGTCTCAACAGGTCCATGGATTCTTTTTTATATCAAATCTTGAGCATCTTCTCCAGCAGCCTGGCCATCCTTCTCCTAAGAACCAGCTGGCTAATTTAATACTTCTATTTTTAGAGAGACGGATGGAAACCTAATTTACTTTATTATTCAGAAACCAATCCAAGCAAATATGCCTCTCTTTCCAATTGCACTGGTGTTATTATTTTTTTTCACATTGTAAGTTGGTCAGAGCATGGTATTAATAATGCCAAGGTCCTGGGTTTGATCCCAGTATTGACTTAAAAAGCTGCACTTGATGATCCTTGTGGGTCCCTACCAATCCAGACTATTCCATGATCTAAATATGTAACACAGGCAACCTATGTTGCTCTGAACTAGTTTGGCAACACATGAAATACAGCTTTCAGAACAGACATATTCACTAAGTGGAATGAATCCTTTCATGAACAGTACCACAATAAAAATGCTGCAAGGTGCAAATGAAAACATTTTTGGAGCTGCTTCCAGGTGTGTTATGAGTATGTGATCAAGTGAGCAACAGTTCTGGTTAGAAATCCTGGTACTTTTACTTGTACTCTGGCAAGTAAAACAATCTGAAAAAATATTAGCATCATTTAAACTTGTAAAGGAAAGGCAAAAAATCTGTACCACTGACCTGAATCAGTATTTTTACCGAAGAGGTGTTAAAAGGAAAAAGTACTTAAAAAATAATTAAAATTTATTGTCCTAAAGTCACTTTATTATTTTTTCAAGGTCCTGCATGACAGAAACAATGACTATGGTATTATCATTAATATGTCAGCCTCAGCTGTAGCAGTGATGGACATGGTGGTTTATGGACATATAATTAACACAGTAACTATTTTGGGACGTGTTTTCTGGTGTTTAAGCCCTTCCCACTTCATTACTTTATTATTTAACTTATTAATATTTTCCAAACTACACAAGAACAATCATAAATCTGCATTTTCAAGTCAGACAGATCAACAGATAGCTTTATAATGGATTACAGTATTTAGGTATATTAATTAATAAATTATGGGGGAAAGCCACTAAATGGTACTTCCAGCTTCCTCAAAATGTAGAAATACTTTATGAAAGGTGCATTATAAACAAATAAATTCCAAATGATCAGTAATAAACTTTTTTCTGAAAAATGCAGATTTTGATCAAAGCTCCTCAGAACACGAACCTTCTTGGACGTATAAAACCTTGAAGAAACATGTAATGTGTATTCTGCTATGTTTATGCAAGAAAGATAGTCCTGCTTTTAACTATGGCTCCCTCCCTGTGACCTAAATGTTCATGCAGTTTAAGATATCACAAATGCATGGGCTCGATCAATCTCTTTTCTGCAGAAAATTGTGTTTTAATTATATGTTGACATAAATACATAAAAATCAGATATTCTAGTCCTGGGATGGAATCTGCTTACTAGTTTTTGCAGTATTCAGTTATCTTCTTCCCTTCACTCCAATCAGTGCATTTGCTCTTTGCATATACTGTACAGGAGCACACTTTGAACTTTTAGTATTGTCCTTTTCTGTGCAGAAGGAACACTGACACAGTATGCTGAAAAATCAATAGTGCATACAGAACAGATGTGGATTTCATTTGCAAGCCACATGAAAGTGATAGATTTCAAAGGGAGGTATTTATGGTTTATGCTATGCCTGATGCTGTGGCTTAATTTAAAAATTTGACTATTCTCACATTTTGCTTTTCAAAAACCAGACCTTTAATTCAAGATTGAGGCACATATACAAGTATGCATCTAGCAAAATGCTGTATTTACCAATCCATGTTACCGTCAGCACAGATACTGACTAAACAAAATAGAAGTCTGACATTGCTTCTTATTTTAAAGAAAATGAAGAATCAATGTAAAATTTTAAAGTATGTATAAAATACTTTCCTAAAAAGCACAAGAATTTCCATTTGAAACATGATGATGGAAAAAGTGTCTTAAAACAGTGTTCACACCAGCCTAACAGCCACTATTTTGTCTGCTATTGCTTCTTTAGAGCAAAACTAAAAAAGGATTGAAACAAATCCGTTATAGATGATTTCAAGCTGACAGGTTTGAATATATTATGTTAACTCTGCATCGTTTTTCATATATCATCCTTTACCTTGGTCCAGTTGAGAATTACACAAGTCATAAATTAGCTTTAAGCAAGTTTTGAATCAGCCTGGAACTAGTTTTCAAATTAAAGAGCCGTCAGTATATTACATCGTACTGTCATTTTATTACCCCAATCAATTCTGTGTGGCCTGAGGTAGAAGGAAAATGGATGCTGTCTTCATTTGCAAAGGGTTTATCTCTCACACCAGGCTGTGAAAACATGACTGCAGTAATGAATTGGACGCCAAAGTTACTAACAAAGACTTCTAACAGTAACAAAGTAGAAATATTTGTCCCCCTTTAGACTTACAAAAGTGAGGGGGTAAAAAAGGCCTTTCTGAAACATGAAGACAGCTTCTTAAAGTTGAAGCACTATGGGATGATATTAGCACATTTTTATTGAAGTGCTAAAGTGCTCGTAGCCTCACAGTGTCATTTCCAGTGCTGCACAGAAAAAGCCTTCCTGGGTCAGACACACAGTGCCTCTCCAGCCCAGACCACGGAACATCCCTCCAGCAGCTGAGAAACCACTCCTACTGTTTTATTCTCACACCCCAGGGGCATACTTTGAAAGTATTTGAGCATCTTAGTGAGAATTTCAGAAAATCTGCTGCAGACAAGAAATCTGTAGCTCTCCACAGTTCACAGGTGGCCAAAGTAAACCCCCAGAGAGAAATGCACAGTTTATCTCAATCTACTCACATGCAAGATCAATCACTATGCCTTCCTCAGACTTTACCCTGTGTTAGCTAATGAAGCAAGAATATGGGCTTTAAACTTGCCATGCTCCACAGTTGTAAAATTTCCCTCCCTCTTTTATTATGTCTTTGTCATTCTCTTCATGCTGCTTTTATTCAACATCTGACAATCTCCTCTCTTCTTCTGCCCTCTCCAAAGATAGGAAATTAGAAATAGAACCTCTAACATTCATGTGCTAACCTCCTATGCTGCCAGCCACAGAGGCAACACTGTTGTTATGTCCTTGGCTATTTTTTCTCTCTTTGGAGAAGGGGACGATGACTTCTATGTTTATACACTGTTCACACAACAAGGTCTCTTTCTCAGCTCACTGCGAAACCACTTCAGTTCAAGTGATAAACCTTATGCTATTTCTAAAACCTCTGCCTTTTTTTAGAAACAAAACCAAAACAAAAATCTTTTGCAATTCTCAGTTTTCCACATACAGAAATTAAATAACCTTATTTAGCCTCATAGTAGTTTTGCTTTTTTTCTTCAAACACCTCGTGCAATATGAAAGAATTAATAAGGGTACAAGTTTCCAATAAATACCCACCTGTTCCAATTTATTATCCCTTTATCTTCCAATAAAGTAGAGCACTGACCAAGTATACTTGCATCTTTGAAAACTAACCAGCTTTCCAAGTGCAAAAGGTGAATTCCCACCTTAACTGTTGTTTTAAAATAAGCATGCTACTATTGTTACTATTTTACTTGAAGTGTTTGATTAAACTATATAAAACTATATATATAAACTATAAGGAAATAGGGTTACCTGTTTTCTTTGGATGCCTTCTTCAAACAAAAAAGAAAATTACATATATTTAAAACTAGAGAGAGCACTCTCAAAATGTTTTTTTGTATTGATTCTTCTAACTTCATCATGTGCAAATAGAAACAGAAAACAGAAAGATTTTACCATTTGAAGGTATTATCATTCACTGACCTCTGGAACCTGAATTAGTTTCCCCTTTCTAGCTCACATATTTTCTACATTTCCATTACTCAGTGTACTAATCCTACCTCTCTTGGGACTGAATTCTCCACCTTCTCAATCAAAGTCTCCTGGATTATTGTATTTCCCTTTTACTTTCTCACCATTCACTACTTCCCAACATTCAAAAGTTATTCTTTCAGCTACCCTTTCAATAGCTGCCTTTTCTGACCCCAGAATTCTTTGAACTGTATTAAAAATCATCTCTTAAAATGCAGTAATAAATTAAAACAACATTAGAATACAAAAAAAGGAAATTAAACTTCTAATTATAGCCATTCAAAATACTAAACTCATCCTGTATAAAATAAGGAGTACAACTTCCCTTACTGTCATGGATTAAAGCTCCTGATCACAGATATAGTACAGCTTAAACTACTGGCAAAAATTTCTGTATGAACATGTATATCATCACCAGGAATTTTTAGAATTTCTTCACTAAAGGGAAAAACCCAATATCTATTTTTGTGTGTGTGTGTTAAATGTCCTATGTCTTGCATAATTTGGTAATTATCTGGTGCACCAGAGCAACAGATTTTATATGAATATTCTTTTGCAGGATATTAATATACTAGCAAGACTGCTGTACTATGCTATTATCAGTGCATTTAAGAGTAATTCAGTACTTTCTTCCTTTTTTTGCCGGCATTGCTTCCTTCCTATGTATTGTTCTGCTGTCTTTTTTGTATTGTGAATTAGGTTACAGGCAGACACTATAGCCTAAAAAGTTATTTTTGTCCTTATTTTATACTTAACGGAGTTCTATAGATGTCATTTAGTTCAAAAAGCTTTTTATGACAGTACACATATAATTAATTACAGCTGGATGAGGATACTTCATTTTCCCTGTGCCTGTTTGGTACAGCTCTGATCTCTACAATTCTTTTTTCCACCATCCATAAAAACCCAACTCAAATCCAAACCTCAGGAGTTGCAAAACAAATTCTCAAGCACAGCGCAAGCATCCAGAGCCACAGTAAGAGTGGACTCTGATTTTGCTGCTGTTGTCTCTCACAGGTGACATGCAGTTCACACACTATGGGTCTGTATAATATTAATCTGGTACTCTGGGTAGATGTTTACTGTGTAGCCATGTGTATGTTGGATATATTGCAATTACTGGTTTCAATATATTTACAAAATTACATGGGCACCTTACACCCAACATTTAAAACAAGACTTTCTAAACAACAGATGTACAAAGTCATCTGGTATCACTCCTGGAGGGCAGTGCTGCAGCTCCAATAGCTCCATTAGTAAGGCTACATTTGGGGCTGCAGTTGTCTCCGTCCTTAAGCAAAGTTTTATTCCTTCAGAAACAATCAGGGGCAGATCATAGCATCCATTCATATGCTTTCTCGAAAAAAAAAAGTTTTATTCAGCGGTACTTCTTTGCTAGCCATGTTTAAAATGCTCCAAACCTTCCACGTTTTTGGATTGCTGAAGCAGTGACAACTTGGGAGTAAGGTACAGCAGCAAAGTTACTTTCATTTCTTTGGGTCAAGCTGCACATTTGCACTATTTATGGTCAAAATAGTTTGCTTTAGTTCACTTTTGCAGCTTGGAAGAAAGCATACACGAAATTTGCTCACAATATTTGGCTAATTCTTAACTTGAATGAGAAGATTGAACACTTGAGAAGATCTCTGCTCCAAAAAGCAGCTGCTTTATTCTAACAAAAATAGAATGTAGCTCAGAAAAGGCTTTCTTTCAAGCACACAATCTTCAGATATTATGCATCAGCATGCAGAGTGTGTCTGTCAGATGTTGGAACAAAGCTTTAAATTGTACCATCTAACTTAATTCTCAAGACAGGGTCAGCACATTCATAGGGTTGTGGGGCTTTTTTTTCATCTTTGAGAAGTCCTCTAAGTAATATTTATTTAGCTCCTTACATCTTCATCAGCACTGATTCTTGCTTTTCAACTCCTTGAAGTCCAGATTTTCCCAACATAATGCAAAACAGGGTTACATTAAAATGTGTGATCACCAAAAGAATCACAAAATTGTCAAAGGCTACTTTTTAAATCAAGACATGTTTTCATCTCTCTCTACTTCCAGATTTTTCTTCCAGTAACAAGATGAAATAGAAAAAGAAGGGGAATAGAATAGAAATGAATACAGAAGAACGGTATTGCTCAGTACATCCTTCTTTTCAGTCAAAGTTTATTACGTGAGTTTTATAATTTTCTAAAGTAACTTTATATGGGACCCACCTGTTTACAGAGGTTTTCTGTAAGTGCTCTACCCTTCTCCAGGGTAAAGCTCTGTGTGTCCTCTAAATCTGCCTTTCCCCTTTGCTGCAATCCTATTTCTTAACTCACTCCATGCTAGTAAACAGAGATACATACTCTTCTTAATTAAAGTAGCCCGCTAAAACACTACAATATTTTATGCTGCTACACTGAGCTGCACTGACAATAGGATGTTTACTTAAAAAGGGAATGAAGAGCCCAGTTGACACAGTTTAAGATGTGACATTAATCAGCCATCTTTTGCTGAGCTCATAGGAACTGAAAGGTTACAACTACTGCTGCAGCTTTAAAACATCCTCATAAAGGCCTGGAAATTCCTCATTCTTCCCTAATTAAGAACACTGCAAATGATACATGGAATGATAAGGCAAAATTCACACAAAATGTCAAAACTTTACTGCCTCATTCCTAGAAGCATATTTATATTTTCCCTGTGGTGTTCTTTTTTCTTGAGATTACTTCTACCAGACAAAATTCCTTTTTTATTTTTCTCATCTGTACTAGAAAACATAAAGCAAGTCCCTTACTCTTAAATATGGTTCCTTAATACTGTAGATCAGATGCTTTCAGTTAAAAGAATACAGTGCTTATTTAAATGGACAAATGATAAAATTTGATACTCTAGCATTATAGATCTGTGTATTACTTTTTAGGCTTTTGCTCTTGAGACTGTTAATACAAGATTTCCACCAATTATCTTATCAAAATAGGAATAAAACAACTCTTTCAGTAGATGAAACCTTCAATACAGTAAATGTATGAGTCACTTCATACCAGGAAACTGTGGTGTGACAGGAGCACCTTGTATCGCAAAGCAGTTGGCGCTGAGGACCAGCCAGATGCTGAACACATATTTCAAAGATACATCTAGTGTCTACATGAAGACAACATGCCCATTAGCAGTCAGAACACATCCTAGGCTTTAGTGCCCCTTGACAGAAACTCCCTTTGTACATTCCTAGAACCACTCCAAAATATGAACCACAGCAGAACCACTGGTGGCAACTGGGCGATTCTTTTCAAAAACACATTTCCGACCTTAACCAAAATGCTAAGGTAAATATACACTGAAAATCATCAGATAAAATCCATCAAAATCAGCATACCAGAATGTAGAACCATTTAAGCTAGTAATAGGATTTTCCAAAATAACAGGGTATTTTAAATATCAGCTTTATGCAGAGTTCAGCAGTGTTATCCTAGATCAACAGTCCCCCTTCCTCCTCCTGATATTCACTGGAAGCTCTCTGGGGTTGAAGAACTGACGCTACCTTCTTCCATTTTAATTTTTCCCAAATTAAGAAAGATAATATAAGAGAGACAGATATACTTTATGCCTTATTTTAAGACAATGTTTTGAGTGCTGTCCTGAATTAACTGGTGAACACATTCCATATCACAGGGAAGATTTCAGTTCACTTTCCTCTTCCTTATAAGAGGGTTCAAAATAATATTCCCAAGGGAATGCCTAAACCATTTTACTATTCTTTAGCTGAAGCAGGTTGTTTTGAATGGAGGGATGAGTCAGTGGGTAAAATGATTCATTGTCTATTAGCCAGCATATCTATTGTCTTCTGACTATTTTACTGTTTTTATACAAAGGAGCTTTTCAGTGTCTCTCTAGGCTATACCCAAAAACCACATAACCAACAGGTCAACAGCTCATTCAGTGAGAGGATTATCAACAGATTAATAGACCGAAGCTCCCAAATTTCAATCTTTTTGTATTTTCTCATAATTACTTCTAAATTTTAAGATTCTTGAAGTTATCATTACATGAAAACAGACCTTTTAAAGACTTTGAAGAAGATTCTTACCACCACCAAGTTACAAAACAAAGTATTTAGAACATCATTGTGTTCTGAAATTCCCGTCTTGTGCAAAACATTTAACTTAAACAAGCAGTGGAGATATGCAGTAGGAGAACACGGTAAGGCAAATGCATATTCATGTGAAAAAAATACGCTTGTAAATATTAGCACCTCATATGTATCCTTATTTATTGCATGAGAGTAGTTACAGATTTAATATTCATTATGTCAATGACTGTATCAATCTGCTGACACCCTTCTATTTCTAAAAATAAGTATGTGATGTGATTAACTCACTCGAAGTACACTTGTGGGTACCTTCCGTAAATATTGAGTTATTTTGCTATTTTATTTCCTTTTCAACACTTTTCTTTGGCTATTTATATCACATCTGAAAGGATATCATCTGCCCTTCAGTCTTCATGAAATTAGCAGCTAGAAAAAATCATGATATCTACAGATTCCAAGGTTTTCCACATATAAAATCTTTTGGTAATGTTTGTCACAGCTGAAATACACTTAAGACTTTTCAAACACGCACAAAGATGTTTCAAACCACTGAACCAGATAATAATTTTCAACAGTTGCCAAAGCCACATTTACTAAAAATCTAAGATAAACTTAATTGCTACTAGAATTTAACAATGCACTGTACATTTTAAAGGTTTTGTGAAAATCTTTTCAAAAGCCATCTTAAAATTCCATGTAATAGTTGTGCATTTTCTTGGTAGAACTGATTGTAATGCTCTTGCAGTTATATTTCCACACAAGCTATCTGCTGAGCCAATTTTAAGAGGATGGAACTTTTCTGCTACAGAATGCTAAAATCCAAGTGATGAGACACTCCTTTGCAGAGAAAGTGGCTGACACAGCACAAACTGGCAATGCCCAGCTGTCTTCTGCGAAATGTGATTAAATGTGGCTGGCATTAAGAGAATTTCTTTTTGAGAATGGCAACCGAACCTCACTTCCACTACCTAACATGATGACAAAAAGCAAATCTTGACTGTACTAAAATTCATTACTTGCCTAGCACTTCCATAAAATGGCACTTTTTTTTTGGTTTTTCCCCTCCTCACCTTCTCTCTCCTCGTTCAATATGATTATATCCTGCCCAGGCAGCATTAGCAATTTATACTGATGAGTGACACATTACTTAAAGTGACATATATGGCTACATTTTTTTGAAAGACTTGAAAACAAAATCAACATTGAGAGTAAACATAAACACTTAATTGGGTAACTACGATAATGTGTTCAAATCTTATACAGAGACTAACAATTAAAGATCTAATTCTTCTTCTGTCATATAGAATATGAGTATAGGTGATGTGCTAAAATAATTTGCAGGGCAATAAAGCTGGACTAATGAGGAATTAAAATATATAATTCTTCTTTAATTACATACCTTCTACTTCTACGTAAAACATAAGACAAGAAATATATTTCTAGGTTAAGAAATTTATCTCAGAAATTTGGTAGCAACAGAACAACACTTTACAACATTAGGGTGCAACAGGAGGCCACCAGCCTCCAGACATACCTTTGCACATCAGGAGTCCCTGTTTATGTCATTGCAAAGCACACACCTTGCAATTTTCTGTTGACTGCTTAATTCTTAATGAATGTTCAAAACAAATAAGATTATGCACAATAGAAATGTCGGGGGTTTTTTAATACTGCCCTCCTGGAAGCCTAGCTCATCTAACCCAAGAATTTAATCAAGATTCAAAAGGTTTAAAAATTCAAGTCAGTTACAAGCTTTTCATTCATACTTTTTTTTTCAGACATTCCCAAAATCAACACATTCTACTAACAAAGTAAGTAACAACCTGAATTTCTAAACCAATTATTAACTGAAAGTAGTGATGGTCAATTACAATTTATTGCTAAATCTGTTTATGGCTCCACTATCAGCATGAAGTCCCTAATCATCAATACCCAAAGAGTTCTTTATTTTAGGAACTTTAGAAGTAGGAAGAGAACTGGATTGACAAAGTAGATCTGAATTTACATCAGTGCTGTAAGCTATGATGCTTTGGAAGCTACCATGTAGTAACTGTGACACATATATATCTTCCTTCTGTGACTTCTCTTGAAAAGGAATGTAAAATGGAGAAAATTTGTATTAGAACTAGTATTTCTGTGTGTTTTACATTTCATTATAGCATCTTCAATATGCAAAATTCACTGTCACAATGACTCCCAATACTGTACATATCTAGAAATCTATTTTCAAAAGCAAGAAAGAGAAAGCCTCCAGTTCTGTAAGGTGCAAGCAACCTTGTTTCCTCTGTTCTTCCTATACATTGCTCCTCTTTCAACCTTCTCACATTCTTGAAGAATATGCAGAGGTGCATACCAAAGAGGATGTATCAAATCTTCCTGTTGTGGAGTGCTGCTCAGAGCTCAAAGACTGCTTTTGTTTACTTATTCTGTCATGCTGCGTTAGCATAAACCCACATTCAGTGGCTTTATTTCAATCATGACAATAGCTGATTTCTAGATTCTTCCCAATTGCAGCTAGCTCCCAGCAGAGATTTCTTGCCACTCAGTACTACAGTAGCAGGCAACGTAGGCTGTAATTTCATTTTGTCATGGCTTAGGAAGAGTAAGTCACGATTCAGTAGCAGAGCTATTACCCAGATAAACCATAACTGTAAGCAGATTTTGTTAGAAGCATAACCTAAAGAAGGTGCAGAGTAGCAGCAGCAGCATTTCAAACAGCCGCCCATGAAGAGATTTTGCTTCCTTAGCCACTACCTGAGAGTAAGTAATATTTATTATACATAAACTAGAGGTTTAGTCATTTAATATTAGATGGTGTATGGTTAGATTACATGCATTAAAAATGTACAGCCTCCATGGTGTTTATGATTTGTTTTCAGTATTATATTAATCAAGTATCTCTTAAATGTTTCACTGGCAATTGGACATGAGTGAATATTTTAACCAAAGTGACAGTTAATGACCAAGCTTGTTTCCAATTTCAGCCATCCAGCTTTTTACTTCAGTAACATATTTTTCATCACAACAAAGCAAAATGATCAAGACAACTTATGAAAAACAGGACTATCTCAGTAATATTTTGATTTGTGTGATACAAAGCCTCATAAAAATTAATTTGCTTCATTTTTGTATTGTGTTTGTGTGGCAAAGTTTTGGTAGCAGGGTGGGGGGCTGCAGGAGTGGCTTCTGTGAGAAGCTGCCAGAAGCTTCTATATCTGATGGAGCCAATGCTACCTGGCTCCAAGAGGGACCCACTACTGGGCAAGGCTGGGCCCATCAGCAACAGCGGTGGTGCCTCAAGGATAATGTACTTAAGAAGCAGGAAAAACGTGCACAACAGCACCTGGAGAAAGCAGTGAGAGGAGCAGCCCTGCAGACATCCGGGTCAGTGCGGAAGCAGGGGCAGGGAGGTGCTCCAGGAACCAGAGCTGAGATTCCCCTGCAGCCCACAGAGGAGCACCAGGATGCAGAGATCCACCTGCAGCCTGTGGAGGAGATCCACACCAGAGCAGGTGGATGCCCAAAGAAGGCTGTGATCCTGTGGGAAGCCCGTGCTGGAGCAGGCTCCTGGCAGGACCTGTGTCCCTATGGAGAGAGGAGCCCACTCTGGAGCAGGTGTGTTGGAAGAACTTACAAAGCCACTGGAGCAGTCTGATCCTGAAGGACTGCACCCTGTGGAGAGGGACACAAGCTGGATGTGAAGAACTACTGCTCTCACACTAAGACAAAGAACAGTGTGCAAAGTTTCAGCTTCAGAAAAAACTGTATTGTTGGGTTGTTAATGAAAAAGAGAAAATTAAGATAAGCAGCAAGGGATTTCTTCCTTCTTCTGCATAACAAAAAAAAAGGGGGGAAGAAAATGAACTGGTAAACCAATCATTTTTTATTTCTTTTTTCTCCCCACAAAAACGCCTCATTTAAAACTGCAGTGCATATTTAAATCTCAATTTTCTAAGAACATACCCCTGGGAAAAGAGACTCTTAGCAGGTTTATTTTAACTGCTGGTTTTTGTCAAAGGTTAATACAAAAAAAAAAAAAAAGTATTTCACTTTGTACTCCTAACTGGTAATTTATTTTTACAATACTTTTTTATCTATCCTAGTGTTATCTTTCAGAATCAGAAATCTGGTTTTGCATTTGAAAAAACAATAATACATTTTAAAAAACAGTCCTATATTCCAATTTCTTTAAACATTTGGCTGGTATTAGTTGCACTACCATCTTTCAAAGAGAGACTTTCAGAAAATGCTTTTTCATATGAAAGACAATGCTATATTGTACTATTTATTTTCTGGCACTTTTTTTAAAAATACAGTTAAGCTGCACCCAAAAGTACAAGCACTAGAAGCCCATGATGAGGATCTGGTAGTCAGCACCAGGAACTATTTGAACTGGTAAAATTGATATTGATGTGGAGAAGAATTAAAATTCTAAAAGTAGGCATCTGTTCCACAAATATTTTCCCGTGCTTAACCAGTTTGGGTTTTTTTGTTGGTTTTTTTTTTTTTTTTTTTTTTTTTTTTTTTTTTTTTTTTTTTTTTTTTCCCATTAAAACCTCAGCCTCCCACCTAGACTATGAGAATCTTCTGCCAACTAAGTGTATCTGAGTTTTTGGATTAATTTGGGGATTTACTACCAACTAACTTATCCACTATTCATAAATCAAGTCCCAACTTAAGTTAATTTCAAGGCTGATTATTTTTGGAACATTTTATGATATAAATTATTCATTACATAGATGTATTATATCTGTTTACCAGAAAATAACAGAGGCTGTGCCAACTCATTTTTTTTTAATATGATACCTGGGAAGAAAATATTAAAACACATTTGGCAATACTTCAGCCAAATGATATTGCCATACACTAAATTTTCACCCTCTTTTGACCATCTTAGTAGTGAAATCCATTCCTCTGCTAAAGTTTAGCATTACTTAAATTCTTAAAACAGGCATAAGTGGTGGAAAGACTTGTGGTAAATTTTCACACAGCATTATAGATTTGGTTTATTTTCTCTTGTTCAATTTTAAGGAAATCACTCCAGTGACAATGTTTTACTGCTCCTCAAAAACCTAGGAAGACAACAATGATTTCAAAATAACCAAATATTATCCATTTGCTATATTACAAAACATCTACATAACACAAGAAACCAAAGGGTTAGTTAAACTCTCCTCAAGAAACTTAAAAATATGTAAACACAAGAATGTTTAACTCTATAATTATGGCCATATCATAACACAGATCACAATATTCACACCTGTGGAAGACAAATGCAGTTAGTGAATTCTACTACCTAATTTTTCTGTAAACTACCTTAAAACACTCCTAAGTTCTGGCTGAAAAATGTTGCATAGAAACTGAACATTTTTTCCCATTATATTATGTTCTGCTTGAAGCAGCAAGCAGATTTATTAGCAGTATTCTTTTATCATTTTTCAGCTGCAATGCTGGGTGCCATGATGGCAGTACATTTGCTTCTATGTTCTGTCCTCAAAAGAAGGCACAACAATCTCTGTGATTTAAGGTTACTAAATGAAGGCCATCCTTTGTCAGAATATGTAACTGAAGCAAGTTTGAATTAATTCAAAAGACGTGTATAGATTTTCTTGTATATTTTTTAAAAAATATATTTTAGATATAATTATGTAAAATTGCATTGTGTTGAATGACAAAATAAGCACATGTAAAACATATTCAAGGCATGATTAAGCACTATATTATTACTGCATGCCAATCTCATCTGTTAAATTTAAAAGGGTTTTCTTGTGTATATATCCATACTATCTCCCACTTCAGCTCAGGGAATTCAGCATTTTTATAGGTTGGGCCAAGGGATCCAAGTTGGGGAAAAGCAAACAAAGAGAAAAACTTATTAAACATTTGAAAATAATAATTTTGCCTAGCACTCACAGCAGGTCTGGAGTGGGACAAAGATAAAATTCAATTTGTTGCTAACAACTCGACTACTTCAAACATAAGGTCAAACTTCCTTTTTTCCCCATTTCTGAAATCATCGCTTCAGTTCTCATGCCTTGCAAACCCTAAAGACTGACTTTCTCCTAATTCCCAACCCAAACTGATTTTTCTTAGTGATCCCCAACAGCCAAATCAGGGCAGGCAGGGGTCCTATGAAAGAAAATTAAAAAATCATGGCATGAAGTGATTAAAGACTGGCAAAGTCACATATAGCAAAAAAACCACTTGAAGCACTGTGTGCCACCTCAACTTTGGTATTTCCTAAATTTTGAGAGGTTGACATTAGGACTTTGGGTTCATTGTTCAATTTTTAACAAACCTGTGTGCAATTACATGTGTGAGGAAATGCTTCCCACGTTTGGAGAAAAGTCATAGTGAAAAAAATAAAATTCTCTGAATCATAATGAGATTGTTGCCTGCACAACACAGGAGTAGATCAGAAACTCCTGCACTCCTCACAGACCTTCGTAATCACCAACCTTATTTTTCATTAGAGTAAAATTCCATGGACTACAGGAATTGAATTATGCACTTTTTCCTTTTCATCTGACCAAATTTAAAGGTCTGAAATACATTTTACTTATTAAAAATACTTTCAAACTTAAAATATTATTTCAAACATTATATTCAATAATGTAATATTAAAGTGTCCAAATACACGCGTATTTGCTGTGTGAAAGAAAAATATACTCAAAGAAATGCTTCTACCTGGCTAATAAGCAAAATCATCCATGGTTTCTTTTGAACAGAAAATTTGTATAAAAATATATTACTTGCCAGGGTTGGTGTGTTGTGTATTTGCAGTTCTAGAAAATATTTCCTGAGGAGTTTAGAGGAGAATTCCATGTTGACAATTTATTTCCAGTGAAAAAATGCAGTACAGTAAAGAAATGAAATAAAAGGAAACTAAACCCAAGTCTAGAGATGAGGCAGCTGATCCTGCAGCACTCAAATAATGACCTGACACATACATTCTGCAGTGTCTTACAGAACAGATTACACGCGAAGATGAGCAGATAGAAACTTAACTAGCATGGTCAGTGTAACCACCATGATAATATGTTTAAACTTCTTACTGCCGTGGTCCCTGCAGAAGTTTAAAATTGGAGGAGGTATTTCAAACAATACTTTTTCACTGGAAGGCAACAGAAAGAAGCCCACATCTAATAATAAAGAGACCTCATAGTAAAATCTTATTGTACATAAATGAAAAAATGGTCAGGCCACATTTATTCCTACTAAATATTACCACGTCATGATATTGAATTATTTGCTTTATGTTCTATTTATCTTTCTTAAATTCATCTAGAACAAGTTGAAACAAGTATCTATATTAAGCCTGAATACCACTAATAAAAACTACCAGGAAAATCAGGATTTGTAGTGCTCTTTGGCAATCCTGAAAGTGCACTGTAATCCTTTTGCAGGGTGAATGCACAGTGTTATAGAAATGGAGACCTTATAAGTTTATTTCAGCTTTCATGTGATGTAACAAAATCTACAATGTTTTTGAGATGAGAGAGCTTGTCAGACCTTAGTAGTGAGCATCACCCATTCTAAAGAAGTGACAGCAAGTATTACCAGCAGAGAAGCTGCTGCCCTCATGCCCTACAGCAAAGTCAGTGTCTGTCCATTATTTGACAGGCAGGGTAATATGGGAATATGCTACACTGGTGGAAAACCTGACACAATTGCTGAAGAGTCCTGCGACTAGGATGAGCAAAATGGAAGTAGCATGTCCAATGTCTGGGCTAGATAACAATTTAAATCATATGTTTATTATTGCTAAATTACATGCCTTGTACTGCTGACACCTGCAAGTGCTTGGCAAAATCTGAAAATAAAACAGCATTATTCGCTGTCAGCAGAATGCAACTTTTCCTGAACATCTAAAATTGAATTTCATAATTAGAAGTAAAAACTAACAGCCATATATATGCTCAGCACTATGACCTCTCTTGTCATTGAAATAGTGTCATTTACCTACCAATTATTTTCAAGGCCCCTATAGTGCCAATGAAGATATATTGTTGCGGAATTTAAAAACGTGTATTATAAATGATTTAAACTGGACCAAACCAGATTAACAAGAGTCAGAAGAATGAGAACTAAACAATAGTCTCCTTGGCCAAAGCAGAAAATTCAATCCCATTTTGCTGTTATAATCTATACTAGTAACTTTCCTGTGACACATCAAAAATTGGATGCAGTGAGTGACTGAGAGATTGAAATCATCACTAGCTCAGGCTTGCAATTCATCCACAGGTCAGGCAGAGTGCAGCAATTGACCCAACTTTCACTTGTTCACTTCTGAGCTCCAAGCACACATTTGAGAGACCACACCCTCTGAGGAGGGGTAGAAAAGCCTTATCATATCAGCTCCTCGTGGCTGTGAAAAATCACAGATATTTCATACACAATCCTAAAGCCATGTAGAACAAAGAATTTTAAAATTATGAAGTACAAGATGAAGTTCTAATCCTTTAAAAAATAGGTTTACATTATAGCTGAAAGGAGTTTAACTTGATACCACATTTTTTTAATTTATTACATCGCATAGTATAAAACAGAAAAAAGCTACCAAAAAGGGGTTTGAGGAACATATAGAGCAATACAGCTTTATCAGAGAAATTTCTCTGCACAGCTCTCTGGAAAAGCTATGTGAAAGTGACTAAACAAAACCACAAGGAGTCCCCATAAGACAATTTTTTCAATATTTTTCATATTCATTATATATTCACTCAAATGCAATTCTAATTGCCTGTACTTAAAAGTGCAAGAGACTTTATTTAAATTTACTCACTAAAAATCTTTATGACTGAAAATCAGACACAAGAACATTTTTAAAATTCGTAATAATCACTAAGATAATACAAAATGTATAATCTTTCTACTGAAGAATTTTGTTTACTCTTTAAAACATCCAATTTTTCAATACAACTTAAAACTAATACACTCCATGTAAGAAGTGAAGTCCATAGTTAATCTACCTCATAAAGTAGCTAAAAAATTGTTCCTGATACACAGTGTACTAATCTCCAGGAAAACACAACTAGAAATTACAAACCCTTGGATTTTTCTGTTTACTTGGAAGTGAAGAATAGAAGAGGCGCGAGATTTTAACTCATGTTATCAGCACCCCATTTTAGTTTAGCAGGTGACAGAAATTCAATAACAGTTTTAATTCACACTTGGAATGTCTCTGGCATGTAAGTGGTATTCAAGAAAGATTGCTTGATGTCCAAACTGAAGTGGACAGCTAATTTCCTGTGTCTGTCTCTGTACCTCCTTACAAAAGAACAATTTGATTAATCCCCCGGGGGAAAACTGAAAAACATATTTTTGCAATTGGAAAGGGACACTAGCAAGCCAAAAAATGATACCACTCCCTAAATGTTCTGTATATGCCAATCTTAAAAGTAAATGCATGACAGAGTTTAAGTATCCAAGTATGCTGACAAGTGACATATGAGAACATCTCATCACCTGGGTGGGTCCCTGTGTATCCAAATACAGAGGCACTTACTAGGTAAAAGATTCTGCAAAATACAAAAAAAGTGGCAGTAATCTGAAAAGTCTTAAAGACTTTTAGAATACTCTTTTATTTTTAAACTGAGGTACCAGATGCATTTATAAACCCACTTATGAAATCAATTGGAAAGTGTCTCTTCAGAGATTATGGTGATGATAGAAGAGAATGGCAATGCTAAAGAAGCTTCTGTGTAGACAAACAAAGAATCAAAATCTTTATTTTTTGAAAAGTCGGTTTTATAAAGGAATTCTATTATTTTCAGCATTATTGAAGAGCTAATCCATGTCAAAAATGTAGTTCTAGTTTTACAGTGCTTCATTTGAACAAGGCATGCCAATCAATAATATTATATTATAATAATATAATATTGATAGAGAAAAAGGTTTGGTAATTCAAATCACCTCCCTTTGTTTAGAGAACACGTGCATTTTCTCTGTCCTTAGAGGTTTGTACTCTGTAGTACTCCAGAAATACTTTTTCTTGTCAGTATTACCAATGCTGATACAGTATCTGTACTCACACCTTTCTCATGGAGAGCACAATGTCAAAAACAGGCACTTAACTAGGATAGTAAAATTTTCTTTAGTGGTTATTTCCATTTTGCATACACTCTTGGTTTTTTAATACCTATTTTAAAGATAATCTGAAATCTTATTTCATGACCCTCTACCAGAGCAAACCTACACACAGCATTTCATAAAAAACTTCACGCACTAAGTAAAACTCCTAAAACCAGAATACTTCAACTATTTTCGAAGTGAATTAACTTACTTTGGAGGATGTAGAGTCACATTCCTGACAAATCCATCCATAGCCAGTCTGTTTAGGAGATTTTTTCAAGGGAGGGTCTAGACAGCCAAAATGGTAGCAAAGCCTGCATTCATCACACCTGCAAGAGAAAAACAAAATATATATTTATATTAAATGGTACTTCTGTACTATTTTAGATTGAGCTTGCCTGCAATTTTCAGCAGAAGATTTCCTGATCCATTATCATAATAAAGAAAATCCATTTTCTGTAAGAGGTAATTTTAAACAGCCACTTCAAGTAGGTTCTGCTTAATCTGGAATATTCTGATGCAGACACTCATATATCACCTTTGTCATCATCTTATATAAATGACAACATTTCAAAGACTTGCAAATTAATGAAAAAAATGGTTAAATTTTTAGATACTTCAGTGTCATTCAGTGCCCTTTTTTTTCCAGAAATTTTAACTTTTTTAGCCAATGACAGTATTTATTTTTCATAGTTTTAAAACACTGTTTTACACAGGTCGTTTTTCAAGAAAATCTTTGTGAAAAATTCACCCACGTATTAAATAACTCAAGTATAATTCACAGCTATGAATTACATTTTTTTACACCAGGACTATGTGGTTGATAAATAAATGTAGATAATATTTTTCTCATTCACACTGAATTTTCTGGAAAGGGTATTAATTTAAAAAGATTTCACCATGAGCTTTCACTTACAGAAGTGCTCTGTGTATGCACAACAAATTTACGTTCTTCTTTAATAAACCTTGCAGTAGTGTTTTGTACTATGCATGGT
Organism: Zosterops lateralis; assembly: GCF_965231275.1. Lineage (NCBI taxonomy): Eukaryota > Metazoa > Chordata > Aves > Passeriformes > Zosteropidae > Zosterops > Zosterops lateralis. The sequence continues at coordinate 28,338,303 of NC_139762.1, read as the reverse complement.
CCACACAAAAAGCTCAGAACATACAGCATAGCTGTTGTTAACCTTTTAACATACCACAAACAGAAAAAATGCTACAGTAGAATGAGTGTTTCATGAAGGAATTTTTAAACCAGAACAATAAGCTCAAAATGAGAAAAAGCAAATAATAGAAATTTTCATATACCCTACTGAACTTCTCTTTATTTGCACATCCCTCTGTATTCCTTTGTATGAAAAGGAAAGCTTTTTTCAAATTTACTTTGCAACAGTCTCTTCATTAAACAGTCTTGAATTCTGAACTTAAGTAAATATAAATTATTAAAAAATAGGAAAGAGTAAATGTTGAAAAATCAAAATTTTTAAAGCATCTTCCACACTCTCTTTCTCTGCTTTCCTGGCCACTCATTTTTTCCTCTACACTATGTGCAAACACAAAAATGTCCAAAAATTGCAGTAACAGCATGGCACAGGCATCATCAGATCAAAGACAGAGGGATATAATTTATCAGCAGAAAGAGGATTCCAAGAACAGAACATACTGCTGCATGAATAGAACAAAATGTTCATGTGACTTCTCCAAAGATTAGTCTCCCAATAAAAAGAAGTAACTGCTTTCAATTATGATTGTTCAACCAAAGTAAATACTTTTGTCCTTGCTGCTAGGAGTCACAGGTAACACATGAGCACTGGTAAGGGTACAGCATGTACTGTTTTCTGCTAAACAGAAATTAAAAGCAATAATCTGACTATCCACAGGATTCAACACTGGAGTGACATGGTTTTGATACTTTTTTAAAAATGAGATATACCATATTGTAATATATATACCTTAGGATTGCCTAGCAGTGACTCCATCTAACTCCAGGACTCCAACTTAAGCAAATACTTAAAACAGAAAACCATTCTCAGTTTTTAAAGACAGAAGAGTTCTTATGTTGAAATATATTACTTACAATCAGGAATATATGCAGTTTTATTTCCTGTGAAAGGTGTATTAAAATAATAAAAAGGTTGAGAATGGGAGATAGGATAGGTCACACTCCTAAATCTCAACAGTGTATGTGACCTTCAGCAAAAGATTAAGCCTCCTTTGAGCCTCAATGTTCTCATCTGTAAAGGAGAATATTTTTACTAGGCTATTTCTATATCTGGAATCTTATTCATGTAAGGGCTTGATAAGCCCTTGAGCAGTGCTTATCCGAAGACCCTTCATGTAAACTTAAGGATCCTCTTAAGTAGCTGAAAGTAAAAAACACACACTATTTCTGACTGATTTAGAGTACTTTCAGAGTTTAATCCTAAAATTTACATCTGATTTAAACAGTGTTGATTTAGATTTATTTTTTTTAATGAAGTAATTGCTTTATATGCTTCTAAGTTCAAAAGAAAATTCTAAAATTACACTTTGGCATCTCTTACATTTTTACCATTATCTATCTAGAATGTGATACTTCCTGACTCCACTTTCAGCCATGTTTCCTCAGAACATGCTGAGGGAGTCTACAAGGCCACGTTGAAATAAGCACGATGTTGTAAAATTACATATGGATCTCAAGGCGCCATTCTAAAGCACAATGTTTTTAATATTTATTGTCATTAATTTTTATCACTTCAGAGTGTTCAGTTTGGTAGAAGAAAAATTGCATTTTCCTAGAAGGAGTTAAAAATATCTATATGAAAGTTTTCAGATACTAATGGCTTCTATCCTCATCTGCACAGTTGAAGAAATGCAAGAAAGTGTTTTCATAGATCAAAACATAAAATGCTGCATGGTGATAAAAGTGTAACTATACCAAATATTTTTAAATGCTTGCTTCCTACTGTTTTTTACTGGAATGTGAATTCTGTATTGAAAAACAGAAATTCACTGATTCTGAAGTTCCCAGAGCATTATGCTGGGAAAATGGATGAATACACACTGTACCTTGGTTAAAGACGATGCTCTAGCTGTCTGGCAATCATCGTCTGCTGAGACTGACTGGGCATACACATATCACAGTGAAAAAAACCCCTGGCATTCTTAATTACTAATTCCAAAAGCAAACATTGCACCTAAGTTAAAATGGCACGAATAAAACAAGATGAATCCCTCAAGTGTATACTATTAGCCGTGTTCTTTTGTCTAGCAACATAAAAATGATAGAAATCCCACTGTCACATTCAGAAAATAAGAAAGCAACACAAAAATACAGAGCATTTTTGACTTAGTTACAGAGAATGAAATTGTTGGGTCACAAAAGCTGTCATGCTGACAGTCTGGCAGCCTGTCGGTAAATGCACTCACAGATCCATCACATTCTGGACATTTACAGAGCAAAGGAGTCACATGGCACCATCATTTACAAGTATCACCCGCTTCCATCCTGTAGATGGCTTAACAGGACAAACAAAACTGTTGGGATGGGGAGGGGGGGAAAGAGGAAGAAGCCACTTCACTTCCTCCGTATAACAGGTTGTTGAAATTTTTACCATTGTGCATTCAAGGTCACACATTCAAAAACTTAAACTAGTAAATATTTTATCTTGCTGCTGTTTATCTTGCTAACTATTTTTGTGGTGAAGCATATGATTTACAAATGCAATTAAGAAGTGGGCCATCTTCAGTGGCCTGGTTAGAGGCTAAACTGAAAACTTTGTGGAAAAGCAGAGCTTCACACAAAAACAAGCTAACCTAACCTCCTAAATTACCTCTAACTGACAGGTAATTGCTTACTATCACTGTTATAACAAGCCTGACATTACTTTAAGCATCAAAATTAAAAATCACCATGTTCCTCATTCCAGCAATTAATGAGGATAGATATATGCCCACTAAATATGGAGAAAATGGAGTGTGAAGAAGAAAGGTGAAATCTGAAGTAGTTATAATAAAAGTTAAAAATAAACCCAAATGAACATTCTTTATTTATAGAAGTATAGAATGCATGTCAGCTACCTCTTCACGGCAAGAAAGCTTGATCAGGCATTTCCATACCTGAAATATGTTTGCTTTGTTCTTTAACAGAGTGATCTCCATCTGCTCTTGCCCTTGGATTGTTTTTGTTAGTTTTGTTAGCAGTACAGCTGGCTGTGCTCAAGCCCTATCGTGTTCATAATTAACTAATTATGCTCTAATCAATAGTGCAGATACTGATTTTACAATGTAAATGAGATAAATGAGATAATGGCTGGGGTCAATCTCATTTTATTTACAAAGCTCAGCACACACATCCAATTTCATTACATTGCATCTACCTGCACAGGAGGGAGTCTTATCAGTTGGCCTGCAGAAGTCCTCCTGCAAGCACTGGGGAAAAAGACCTGTGCTTTTACAGAGGAGCCGTGAATGCAAAACCCACCCGTCACTGGCACATTTGTAAGTCACTGGTTAATATCACTGAAAACCGCAAAGAGCTGATTCAGCCAGAGCGAAGAAACCTATTTTGCATTCACCAGACAGCATCACCCATCTATAGCTGTAAAAGTAATTACCTACATGTCCCTGAAACACAACATTAATAAGCTAATCTTTAAATACAACTTTTCAAATATGCTTCAGAGACTACAAAAAATCTCACTTATGTACACATCATTGCACACCGCCTGCAGTGTCACGCCAAAAGGTACCACGGTGAACAAAATACAAAATTGCAAAATATATATACAGCTCCCAATTTGTCACAACAGCTTGGAAAGATTTACTTTAATTGAATAAAGAAAGATATAAAACATTGATACATATCTCACAATTAAAAGCAGAGAATTTGTCATATAAGCCTTACTCTGACAAACTCAGAATTAGACAGAAAAAGATTAGAAGTAAGCAAATCCAGAATTTTTAAATTCCGAGGGAACTGCAGTGGGATCCATGTATGTACATGCACCCACGTGCTGAAGGCATGCAACAAAGTGGCTACTCCAGCACCAGTGTTGATTTAACTACTCATAAGCATAATCCTTTGCTGGCTTGTTTTGGACCCCATTTCTGACTAAAGGCTCTTGGCACCTAAGGAAGAGACATCTGAGGAACAGAGGTTTCTTCTCAGGAACTTTCTCTCCCATTTAATCCCTCAGTGTCCAAGTGCTGAGTCACTCTGGAACTGCAAGCAGATGGAAACGTGATTTGGGGTTAATTTTACATTGCAGCACATTCTTGATTTCAGATGAGCACCTTAAAACAAGCCATGACCGTGTAAGTCACTGTCAACACTTGGTTTCTTATCAGCACCTATTAGATATACAATAGAAAGGAACACATAAGCATTCCCAAAAATTAAGAGTAAATCAATGTAGCTCAAGTGAACTCAAACTGTAGAACTAAAATGAATGACTTCAGCCTGGAGCAGCTGAGGAGTGCTCCTGTGACACCTCACTGCAACAAGACCCCTGGAGTGATAAATTCTGGATGACAGGAATGAACACTGTTCGGTGGGCTGCAGCAGGAACTCTCACATGTCACATCAAAGAAGGCCCTTATTTAAACAATAAAATTCAAGATCTAATAGTGAAATAAATGTACAGTCCTCTATTTAGTGCACTATTATTAATGCTGTCCAAAAGGTACATTTATTCTAGTTACTGAGGGAAGAGCCCAAAACTATAGCATGTTTTCATTATAGAATATGTGGATAGCACTCATCTTTTGCTTCTGACATTTCTTGAAACAAAGTGAATAAGCAAAGGTATGACTTTGTATCTTACCCTACCATTCCACATCAAAACTCTTCATTTCAGCCCAATTAATTCCAAAACAAATTGCTTTCATTTTGCTGTGATATGTCACAGGTGAAACACAAACCAGAAGCAATGCAGTACAATATTTAGACTCTGAAATACAAGATCTAGATTCTTACAAACTGCTTTGTCTTTAGACAAAAAATTGACAAAATAATAAAACCCTATCAAGTATAAAATGGAAGAAGCTGGTTCACCTCTTCCTGATTTCTACACTTTTTCCTTGCCTATGAATAGCATAACAACTAAAAATCTGCGGTCATCTCACAGTTTCTGTTCTACAGAAATGTTTTTAAGAAGTCTTCTCACATAGGCTTCAGGTACATTCTAACTTCAGGAGTGTGACACATTTCTACACTAAAATTCTGATGTGACTGCATATGCATAAATTGTTGATTATAAAGTAGGATGCAGCCCAACTATACGACCTCTTCACACACAGGTACTTGTTATCCTGAAAGGCTCTCTATCTTCACATATGCTAATAATTCACCCACATTAAATTGTAAGGAACTTCACCCAATTTCAAAGTTAGATCTAACTTTGCAGTGAGTCTTAATTGAGTGGGTGGCTGGTTCTGCAACCTACATCTTCCTGGATTCTAATAGTCTCATATTTTTGATTTAGCTAAACGAAATACTCTTTCTGGGAAGGATAAAGCTATGGTATTACACTAACTAATTAAGTCACATTCTAATTTCTATTATGCCAGGTACAATGCAAGTACACAAAAGGAGGGCTCTTATTTACATAGTTTATAATTGTAGATGACACAGTAGACTCGCTTCTGTTATGCCTGGAAGAGAGAGGGCATGGCTATTGCTGAAAGGTGAGAGATTATACCAGATGAGGAATGATTGATGAAGACAGTGTACAGGCAAGATGGACATAGCCTGACAGAGCATGATGAGCTTACTGATCTTCAACTAAGAGTAGGTTCATGATAAGGTGCCTAAGTATTTTTGGATATGGGAAATTGTCTGATCTCCTGTTTACTTAAATTTCTGTCCAATCTCAAGGGCAGAAATAGAAACAAATAGTGTATTTCAATTATACCACAAAACACCAAAATAAAACAAGCATTAATCTGGCAGACATCTGTGTAGCTAAATTTATTATGCTAAATCCAAAACTGCCACCTGATTTAACTGATTAAAATAATTATTTTAATACTAAATCAGACACCTCCTCATATCCAAAAACCTAACACTGATTATTCACAGGTAAGGAAGAATCTGAAAGGGCTATTGTTGTATGTCATTCCTATGTAACCGAGATTTTTTCTGAATGGTCTACAAATCATTTAGTTTATGAAACTTAAGTTTGCATGTACAAAATGAATTCTATGAATGCTGAAAAGAAACTTTATTTCCTATACCTGTATGTGAAAAGCTTTCTTTCAGCAAGAAATTACCTTTTTTGTCTCTTAGTACTGCAAAACTGCACAACACATGGCTTTGTTAAATTAGTTTGCAAAATTCATTAATGGCCCACATATACAAGTGAAATATAATGATATGAACAATATTTCAGATGCATTTGCTTTTGTTAATATACAGCTACTATACAGAACTTCTATTTCCAGCATTTTAATGTTTAAACTAACAATTTCTGTGAAGACAATGACCCAAAGACATGCATTAAAGTAATGCTACACCAATTAGACACTTAAAAAGTCCTTTGACAAATTGAAAAGTGTAAAATTTAAGAAGCTATTACCAAATGCTGCATTTGTCTTTCTGAATTACATTCTAGCAATACATGATTGCATCTGTAGTGCCACTCTCAGGTGTTCAGACTATTAACTCTACTGAATGGTGTACTGTTTATGAACTACTAGAAAAGTCCATTATAGTTTTGAATACTGCCATCAAACATCTTTCAAAAGGTGAAACATCAAGTGTTAGCATCTGGCTTTCAACCTAATGATATGGGAGAGGGTGAGAGAGATGGAGAGAGAGAGAGAGAGACAGAACAAAATTCTACAAGGAAGCTGTACTGGGGAAAATCATAAAAAATACAACGAGAATTCACCTTAGGATTTCAAGCACGTCCAGGAAAATACCAACAATATTTGAAACAGTATTTAACACGCATTAGTCCGTTCTTAAAATCCTCCAATAGCAGAGATTGTTGAACTTCCCTAACAAACATCTCTAGTACAAGTATTCTTATTATTAGGAAAAAATCTTCCTATTGGCTAAATCATCTTGAAACGATGTAGCTTATTTTTGGTTTGATCAGCTTTGAAGAACATTTTTTTCCTTCTTTGTAGCATCTTCTCTCTTTATAATTTTCATATTAATTTGGGCTTTTTAAACGTATTTCCCATCTTCATTAAATTAAAGAGATATTACTATTTTAAGCTATTTTTATTCATGTCTCCTGTGTTCTTCCTATCATCCAGTTCAGTTTACTTTGGACATTCCCTGTTTACCAAAGTGGACAGGATACGCTAGCTGAAACTTCCAAGTGTGAGACACTGTTCTGAATATCTGGGAGAAGCACTTCAGTAAGTTAAATGCAACACCTCTCTCTGTATGTATCAGGTTTGATCAGTTGTTACTCTGGATCACAGATCAATGTTCTGTAATCCAGAGTACTTAAAACACTTAAAGGACTTAAAATACTTAAAGTACCCCAAAATGTCTTTTTTTTTTTTTTTTTTAAGTCACTCTTGATAACATAATCACACAATCAATGGTGATTTGCCTTTTCCTTTCTGCATTGCATGCTTTTTTCTGAATACTTTCTTAAAACTTTTTTTAAATTTTAATACTGCACTCCCTCACATCCTCTTGTCATCACCTCCCAATGTGTCCAAAGACTTTACTTCAGTACCTAAGACGCTAAAGCAAAAATTAACAAAAATATCGTAATACTGAATCCAGGAGAGCTGGAGTGGAACCCAGTGAGCTGAGTATCTTTTGACAGTGAGTCCATGGTAGCTGGTTTACTTTCCTAATCAGCTACATATTTTATTGCAGCTTAATTAAAAGAATCTCTAATATATTTAAAGGAATGTCACACACAGAAGTTTTTTGGAAGTCCTACTAAAGCCAAGATAAGCCACATTTATCATTCTCTCCTATCCACAATGCCTAGACCATTTTAGTTTAATGAATGATCATAAATGACAGTAAACATAACTTTTTCTTTTTTTTTTTTTTTTTTTTCATAAACTCAGCATGATGCATGGCCAAACATTTTTTTTCCCCCCTTGCTTACACAGCACTTGGACACAACTCTTTACTTTCATAATACTGCACAACCGGTCAATAAACTTGGGTCTTTTCTTTCTAGAAATCCTTTCTAGAAAGGATTCTTAAATCCTTAAAGACCAAATTCTTACAGATCCTTAAAGATCAAATTCCTGCATTAGCATCTACTTCCCAGTGCAAATTTCTTCATTTTTAAGGTGTCTTCGTATGCCTTGACAATACAGAATGATAAGCATTTCTGATAGTTCCAACAAAAATCTTAACTCTGAGATTCTCCCACCCCCTTTTTAAAACGAAACGACGTGTCAGACATCAGGTTAATTTTATTTAATATAATATTCAAACATGAAATGCCCTGGTAAGATATGACTCATAGATAAGTATACATAAATTTGTATATTCTCCTATTACTTATTACAGCATTTAATTTCTTTTTTAAGTTTAAAAAATACTTTCAAATGGAAACGTGCCTTGATAGATGACAAAACCCACCATATCTCAAGAAATTCAAAGATTATAGATCATAGAGTTACAAGTGTGATAGCATTTGAGCAGAATTTTTCCGAGCAAGAAGTTCAAGATGAAAACGATGAAGGTGTCAACACTCTGATACTGTAGATTTAAGAACTGGATCTGTACCATTTGAAGATCAAAATACTATGTGTACATCTACCAGGATATATACGGACGGAGACGAAGATCTCAGCTGTCACGCTGTGTGATCAGTTCTTCATTCCTTCCCCAACTTACAAAACAATTTTGTGTTTGTACTGGGAGGAGATAAGCTTGTCCTGAACACTGCCAGAGAAGTAAGCCAAATGAAACAAATGCCTGCACATACTCAACTTTTTCTTTTTTTAAAAAAAAAATTATCAGAAAGAAGTATAGGTATAGTTCTGTTCACTCAAGTGTCTGGAGTCAGAAACAATTAGTTCATACTAATAAGCATAAAATCAATTTTTCCATTGCAAATCTATTCCTTCAGAATAGTAAGTCTCAAGTGTTTTACAGGTCTCATTATCACTGAACATTTATTTTTTTTAGGAAACAATCCTTTTTACAGTAAGGTCTATGTACAACACAGTGTTCTATATAGAAATGTTCTTATTAAACTGTATATAAGTAGAGTGATAGGCAGATGGCAAACTGTTGCTTATTTCTTTCAGTATCACCATAGAGAAACACACAATATTTAAGTCCCACAGGCTTCTGTCACTCTTCAATGAATCCACGCATTGTATAACATCATTTGCCAACGAAGCACAGGGGAAAGAGACATTACTTAATAGGACAATCCTGACAAGACATTTATCCAGGATTTTTCAACGATGCACATACAAAATGTTCCTGAATAGTGCAAAAAAATGCAGGCAAATTAACCACCTTGTCAGTTCAAATAACAAACCAATCAATTACATTCTATCCAAGCCTGACAAGCAAACTCAATGTTTTGTCATAATAAGCTTATAGTTGAGACAAGGTAGCTGTTCTCCTTTACTTTAGGTATTCTATTGAGAGCTTTATCCACATTTAAAAATCCTATTATAAAAGGTTTCCACGATTGCCTCCGAGGATGAGTTGTGGCAGAGTTGTGTCTCATGAAGGGTATCTACACAGTAAAGTGATAAGAAAAAAATATTAACATTGAAAGATCATAGCAGCTCTCCTCTGTCTTATGAAACATTTTAACATCATACTAAATTTAAGCAACGTGTATGCTCAGATCCAAATACTTAGACACCCATACCAAATTTTCAAGAGTCTCTAAGTGTCAAAACATTAAACTGATTCAAGTATAGCAGCCTTATAACTCTTATAAATTTTTCTCAATACAGCTCAAAGAACAAAGGCAGTCCACCACAAGACAGAAAAGGTAATTCTTTTTCTTTTTTTTAATCATAAAAACAACCATTTAATACAAGTGGGCTTGATTGTGAAGCTAGCATTTTACTCAGATTTGCAACCCACAGAAATGCAGCTATGAGACTGACTGCAAGCACAAACATGGGTACTATGTTATAATCTTAAAAGAGGTTTATTTTATAGAATAGCATTTGAAAGAAAAGAAGTCTTAGGATTTAGGAAGGTCTAAGTAAGGAAGGGTTTCTTCCAAAATGCATTGTAATAATTCAGTGTATAAAAGGCTTTAGTCACTTCTGAAAAAATGTCTTTGAGCCAATAATTCCAAAGCCTTCACAGCTTTTTCTTTTCCTACTTGTACTTCCTATCTTTTGACACCCATGACATACATACTTTTCAAGAATGCTTTTTAAAAAATCAATACAATTTTAAAGTGCTGATTCTCTACATTAGAATTCTTTAAAGTACTTGTCATACAGCAAATTAATGTATCTTAGAGCAATGTGAGATTTTAATTAGAAAAACATCTATGCTGACTTTAAGACGAGCATATGCATTTTGAAAGAAAGACCGGCAAGAAGTCTCCATCACCACATTTGGTGTTTATATATTTTTTTTTTCAATTTGAAATGCATTTAAGTAGAATTGTAAATAAAAAATAAACTGCTGTCATACTTTGATAAAATATAACAGTCTGATGAATAGGAGTCATTTTGTTGCCACATGTTCAAATAAGAGTTCTTTGCAACTGAATTTTATAAAGTTTTGAGTAGAAGGATTTTAAATCTAAGAATCAGAGGGACAGCAAGAAGTACCATATATAAATTCACTCCCAATTCTCACTTCATCTCTTACTTGAGATATGATTAAAATTTTAAATTAGGTGTCCTGAACTGCAATTTTACAGTGCAATTTTGAACTTTTTAAGAAAACTGAAGAAAAGCTTAGCTGTAAGATAGAAATATTCTTCATAGTCATCTCATTACAATCCTCTTCCCTTATTGAGTGCAACTAGTTTTGTTCTGACAGCCTCAGTGGGTGAGGTTGACATGGGTGCACACTGAGATGCAGAAACTCGAAGGGTAGCATCAGAAACAATCAAGATAAACTGAAGGTCTCTGTGCCACCTCTACCCTCTCACAGCAATGTCAGTAGCTGCAACTGTACCATTTCAGTCAGGTCATCAGAATGTGACAGGCTGTCCCATCTGGGGCTAACAAGGTTTAGGCAGGAATACAGCAACCCATACTTTAAATACAAGGGGTTTTATTTTGATTTCTCAAAATGAGTGAATGAGTATGTGAATATTTGTATACACACACATATATGCATGGATATCTACATATAACTGTACTTATATATAAATGTCTATTTATAAATTATTTTCACATAAAAATTTTATCCATGTAAATGTTTTTATATATAAAACCAACTTCACAGCTGAACCAATAAAATAATCAGTTAAATTTTAATAAGCTCACAAATCAAAGTAATTAAGTACAAACAAGGTTCTCAGAGGAAACATGTACCTACTGAGAAAAGATGCTAATATTTTGTAGCAATTTACATAAGGCTGTAAGAACACAGACATCAAGTAGAAAAGTGTAAGTAACCTACACCTGCACTTTAAGTTATTCTTATAATATTTCTTTGTATTGCATTTTTATTGGTAACAACACATCAAGAAATTTGAAAGGATACTAGAATATTTACTCACATATTAAAGGGAAATTATTTTTTTAATGGTTGGACAATTTTTCCATTTCTACTCTATTAAAAATTTAACTTGACGTAATTTATTTTACACATTCTAGGGTTATCTTTACACTGTCATGTTTGAAATATTATTAATTAAGGAATCACTACTGGCTTTGTTTAATGAAGTGAAAGATCTATTTTTTTTTTTGTTCTAGAGAGTGAAAGATTGGTAAAAAAAAGGAATATGAATGTATAAATATAATAGCTTGTAATTATTGTAGTTAATTGTATTATTGTAATATGATAGCAAACTCATCTGATAACTGACTACTGCCCTGAGACCACCCACATTAATGACATTTCTCCTGCTCCAGTCTTTCCTTCCGCTCTTCTTCCATCTCTACATATCATTTGCCAACCCTTCCTCAACCAAAGAACTGCTCCCATTCCTGTACATCCATTCAAATTTCTGACTGAAGTACCCAGAATTGTCTTCAATAGCTGAACTTGTATTTACAGCCTCACTCAGGAAAAGGATTTAGTGAGCACAAAAATCTGAAATAAGGATGGCGAGCAAAACTGAACAGCTTTCCTGTCTTACCAGTAGATGAACAAATATTAAGAAAGAAAAAAACATCACAGATAATACCATAACAGATGCTTTGAACAGGAAGGTTCTCAATTGCATATTTGGTCCTTTAGAAGAGTTGCTCTCTCCCAGCTCTCTTTCAATCCAGGACAAAAAGTAATTATAAAAGCACTTTCCTTCAAATTTTGGTACAAAGAGGGAGAAACACACCAACCTCTCTCCTCCCTAGCCACACAGGACTGTTGTCATCTGCTTCCTCACTTAAGTAAATATTATGTCTTATTTACTTAATAAATATTATTAGGTGGGTGTCTAAGAATATGTGCAGGTTTCCTTTTCGAAAGGCTTTATAGGACAAGAAACTCCACAAGTTATTTCAAAACTTTCTACTCTTCATTTGTGTAACAGACATGGAAATTTGCAAATTGTGGATAAACATCATGCTTATGTCATCAGTTGTGATCCTGGTTCCTTTTTAGCAATTTTAATACTTGCCTTCATAAGGTTAAATTGCTGTTGTAACAGCAATGTTTCTGGCTGCTAACTGGGCACAAATAAAAATACATTTTCAACTACAATGTAAAATCCATCTATCTTCAAGGGTCTGAAGGCAAAAAGCTGCTTCAGTGTACTTTATCAACTCTGAAAAATTAGGACTCTCCCTAATTAGTCTCTGCTAAGCCTAAAGAGAAATTTGGTGTATTTGCGAATAACTTTAATGAGGTAAAGATGATATGTAATATGCATTTTTAAAATTCAGACTGCTCAAGGTACACCTCATCTCAGAAATTAATCTGTACCCACCAGCTCTATTAAGTGAATGAGAGTTACTGAGCTCTTTAGAGGGAAGAAAAACCCAAACCAGACTCCCAAAACAATGACGAGCAATGTGTCTTTTAGACATTGCTAATTACTTCAAATTTCTCAGTATTGATCAAGTTATAAATATTAATAAACGTTTCCTGAATGGTTACAGATATATATTTATCTGCTAATATACACACTGATTAGCCTGTAAAAAAGTTATCTGCAGGGCAAAAGATCACAGCATCTGAGGTACACTGAAACAGAAGAGCTCTGCTTTACCTTAGTAGCTGTCACATGGGAACATAATGACACTTAGAGCTGGTCACTGCATAAACGCATTGACTGTCTCGATTTACAGAATTCTGTTCTCCAAGTACTTCTATGCCCACTTCAAAACAAGAACACAATTTCATACTATTTCAGAGGAAAATTATACTTTTAGTACTGAATGGAACCATTTCGCATATACGATACCAATATATTTAATCTTTTGTATAGGCTACATCATTTTCCTTCATTCTGTACTGTCTTTGTGAATACAACCTTCTGAGAACGCATGAAAAATATCCAGTCAATATGCTCAATACTCTCCATGAAACCCAGCTTTCTTTTTTAAATGACTGCATTTACAGACCTTGTCACAACAAGGTCCCTGATGTTATCAAAGCAATTTCAAGATACTTTAATCATTGGCAAAACTCAGTGACTTGACAAGAGAAATCTGGGCCAGAAGACTTCAATGGCTTGAAAGGAAGGTTATTGAATGATGTAATTTCATTTGGATGGGACTGATTCCAATTGATCTGTTTTTGCAATGCATATCTTCCCTCTGCAGCTGCCTCTATCTGATTCAGTGCTTAACTGCAAGGAGTGACTATTCCTTTCCACTTAAAGCAGAACTCTTCCTTCCTCCTGCTATCATTTTGAATGAGCACGAGGAGCCCATTTTCAAGTATAATATATCTCTTCTCACGGCAAAAAAAAAAATACATTCAACTGAATGCCAACCCATGAATTCAATTGAGTCTTGTGACTGCCAGCATATGTATTATGTAAGTAGAAAAACAGATCATAGAGCATTATGTTTATCATCATTATTATTACAAACTGAAAATATTGAGTTAGGGTTTGTATAATACAAGGGCATATGGCAGTACAAAATAATTCTCAATCCCAAGTGCACAATATCATGTAATCTACACTGTATTAGACTGTACTTATTTTCAGTTGAGTACTTATATTCAAAAGAAAAAAAAAACCCTGCTTGGTATGCAATAAGCATAATAATTAATATTTGGTTACATGATATATGAAATCAAGTCTTCCCATAAAAGTATGTTTTTCCTTAGTTTTAATAGAAAATAAGTGTACCATTAGGAACCTCACAATTTAAGTTAATTTTAAAATGCTTAAAACCTGGGGCGGGGGGGGCAGGAAGCTATATATAGGTCTTTACAGAGCTTTGAGAGGAGTATTGATGAATAATGCAATCATCATTATATGCTAATGAAACTGAACCAGGATGTGCCAATAGATGTTGCCAGCAACATGTAGCTGACAGGTCAACTAAGTTGCCCTTTATTCACCCAGCTTTAGTCTTACCCTGTCTGTGCACACAACACATGCTTGACTAACAAAACACGTGACTTGCTAGTTTAGACATAAATGTGAGCTTTCCTCTGATAGTTTAATGAGCAACAAAAATGAATTTAAAGATCAGCTGCCAGTCCTTCACTGCCTTCCCAACTTTTTGTATCACAGGAGATTATAGTTCAGCTCAATTTCACTTTTTATGCCTAATCTATATACTTCCAGATTTTAAGAGCTTTCAGGTGTCTAACACCAGCAGCAATATTCAGGCCACTCTGAAGCAATGTGCACACCAGACACGCCTGCAGGAACACCTCCAGAGAAAACACAACTGACCCTCAGTGCCGATCACTTTGCCTGCCTGACCCCAGGGCTTCAGCTCTGTTCACAGTAATTGATACAGAGTATCTTCTCTGTAAAACTAAGTTCCAAAGGTAAGCAATTATGACTTCATCTATCAGTAAACTCAAAAGCATAAACTCAATAAAACTATGTACATTTTATATATTACACAGCTTTACATTATGAGTACTGTCACTCACTGTAACTGTTTCAGTTAATGTGAGAATTCTGACCCCTTCTTAAGTATTGTATAAATATAATAGCATAGCATTAATCTTACAGATAAAATATTTTACTGGAAATAAAAATCAAAACTTTCTTCAAATACAGAATTTGCTTATTATGGCTATTATTTATAGACCACACTCTGAGAAACATTTTAACTAGCAGAGCCATATAATATAATTAATTAGATTAAAATATTGATTTGAAATAAAAAACCTGAATAGTCTTTTAAAATTAAAAAAAATTGTTTGAAGATTATTTTTCCATTTCAGTATATAAAATAAAGTCTAAAGCTGTTATTATATAATATTGTTATAACTGTTTTGTTTATTTTTACAGGAAAGTAGATTAAGTAATTTATTTGACTTCATCTTTATCAGTGGGTATGGATGAATTCTGACAAAAAAATTCCAAATTTCACTCCACTGTTTCAGTTTCAACACCGTATAGTCAACACCAAAGACACTGGACTGCACAGTTTTCATACTGTTTTCAGTGAAAATACATTCCTAAGCCTTTAAGTTAGCCATCAGTTACTGATAGTGTATTGATATCTGTAAAGCATTTAGAACCTTCTCTGTGAATTCGATATGTTAAAATCTCAGCATGACTATCACAAACACTGCAAAAGAAGCCAAAGTAGAACTCTGGTTTCTTGCTCTGCTGCTCTATCAAGCACAAATCTAAAACACAGATTCAGAGCTAGGAGATGGCCATTTTTTTTCCTTCTTTCAAAGCAAATTATTCTTAAAGATATTTATAAGAGTTTTTTCCTCTCAAAACTCCCAGTCGCAGAAACTTTAAAACTGTAACAGTACTACTGTGAGACATTCAAAAGTCTCTACAGGATCACAGGGAACCTCTTCATCAACCTGCTCTTTATCACAGTCCAGGTCAAAACCTGTGATGCACTTGCTCCTATGCTTAAGAAAGCCATTATGATCCAGTTTTATTTATAAATTAGATTGAAAATATTAATGGCACTAGTGACACTTTATGGCTTATTGGAACGTTGAGTCCAGAAAAGAAAGTGAGGTGTAAGTACAATCTCTTACCACTGCTATGGCATTTAATTACAGAAGAATTTACTAAAAGACCACAAAGAGCTGTATCACGGTTTTGGAAGAGGAAATGTTGGCTTGTCAAAGGCAATGCTAGGCTGAATCCTGCAGGAAGCTGTCATGAAAGGGAAGGTTGCCAAGTGAAAGGGGAATGATTTTTAAAAGAAAATTTACTCAGAGTTCAGAGAAATAAAGCAGAAGGGGCTATGCAAGTGATGCCTTTGAGCTCAATACATCAGCAAGCACAGTGAAAACTTGGCCTCAGACCTCCATGCCTACCAGTATGACACGGGATAGAAAAGGACAGCCAACAGCAGGAACACGGCAAGTATGGGTCTGGTCCATTTGGATATATTCCAGTCCACAGGAATTATTCAATGTTTCTGAAAATGCATGTTTGTTATCTCTGTCAGACTCCTGTGTAAGATCTAAGGAACACCATTACAGCCAAGGCAGGACTCTGAAAACTGAAAAATGCTAAGACGAGCCAATCTTAAAGTGGTGAGATATGCACAATAAAAATGACAGTAAAGAAATCATGGGCTGGTCAGCCTTGTCCCTGTACTGGGGAAGATCAGGGGATCCATTGTCAAATACATGAAGGTAACTGAGAGCACTCAGCAAAGATTTAATAAGGATAGAGGGGTTGCTAATAATTGAAATGACAAACGACATGCTCTGTGAAAGAGGGAAGAGCAATGGCTGCAACACACCAAAAGGTGACCAGTATAAGGCTTTTCTATCAGCCTGATAGAAAAGCCAGCTGGGGTCAAAGGACAGAACACAACAGCTTGAGCTCTAGACGCTGTCCAGTAACAAAGTACTCCAGGGAGAATTGGTGCACCACACACAGCATCACCAGCCAGACAAGGGAGGGGATTGTCCCAATCTGCTCTGCACTGGGGTGGCCTCACCTCGAGTGCTGGGGGCAGTTTTGGGTGCTACAATTCCTAAGACATTAAACTATTAGAGATTGTCCAAAGGAAGGCAATGAAGATGGTGAAGGGCCTGGAGGGGAAGTCATATGAGAAGTGCCTGAGGTCTCTTAGTTGTTCAGCCTGGAGAAGAGGAGACTGAGGGGAGACCTCATTGCAGTTACAGCTTTCTCATACATAAGGGGAAGAGGAGGGGCAGGCACTGATCGCCTCTCTGTGGTGCCCAGTGACAGAACCCAAGGGAATGGCTGAAATTGTGTCAGAGGAGGTTTAAATTACATATTAGAAAAACATTCTTCACTCAGAGGGTGGCTGGACTCCGGCGCAGGCTCCCCAGGGAAATGGTCACAGCACCAAACCCGGTAAGAGTCCAAAAAGTGTGGACAATACTCTCAGCCCATGGTGTAGGTCTCAGCCCTTGGGGATGGTCCTGTGCAGTGATGGGACTGGACCCAATGATCCTTGAGGGTCCCTTCCAGCTCAGCATATTCTGTGATTCTTTGATTTTGGGGCTGACACCATTACCAAACTCTTCTTAGTTGAAAGAGCGCTCTCACCACAAGGGCTTGTAGCTACAAACTGCAGCTTAGGAGGTTTAGAGGGGACATCAGCAGATGCCTTTTCAGTACAAGGAATTGTGCAGTAAGCTCAGAGGTACTTATGCCTCAGCTCTGTGGGAACAAACAAATAAGAAGCTATGGTAATTTGTTCTTGATATTCTAAAAGCTTTCATTTTCAGTATTAAAAACATTACCAATTCCTGTGGTCAGGATGGGAAGACAGGATGCTGAATAAAATCTGGGATGCCCAGTGTGTGAGTAAGTAGTGGATTTCTGTCAGTTATAAAGGATAAGAAATTTCCTTCCACCCCTCTTACAGGCAGTATCTGACTGTATGTAAGACAATAGTGTACTATAAAAAGTGTCTGAGACTGATTTATAATCAGTCTTGTTGTGCACAAATAGTGAAATATTGTGGCCTTGATGCCATCTTAAAATTCAACTATATTAGTCATATTAAAGGCCTTTTTCTTAAGACTGACTGGTGATTTCATATTCCACTGAAAGCTAGACATGATAAACATTTCACCAAATAAAAGCCAGAAGAGGTTATACACGTAAGTTTTCTAAGTGGAAACATATCTAAGGCATTTTGGTAGCTATCAAAAAAACCCAAATGAACAACCAAAACAAAAACAAAGCAAAAAAATCCAACCAAACAAAAAGCCAAAACACCCACAGAAAACTAGTATTATTCATTTATATTTACAACTCCACAATAAAAAGCTTTAGCCATGAAGTGGCCTAAAGAAAAATTTCACAGATGTGTTTACAAAGTAAAGAGTAAGAAAACAAAAGTAGGGAAAATGCAATGCATTCACTTGAACAGTTCATACAAATACCTGTATTTTAAAATAAGCATCTTAACACTGGACTTTTTCTTTTTTAAGGCCATAAAGTTTCTCAGGTTGATTGACATATGTAGAAAAGCTTAACTTACAAAGGAAACATTTCATCTATTTCATTATAATTTCACAGTTAATTTTCAGTCTTCAGTATTAAAACTTTCTAAAAAGATAACAGGTCTCTAAGTAGAAATGGAATATTTCTGAAATGAACAAAAAAAGGAATTATGATATTCTTTCAAACTACTCCTGAAGCATGCAAAATTTAGTAATAGGGTTTTTTGGTTTTTTTTTTTTCAAAAGAAGTAGTTAATCAATAGGTATAAATAATGGATGCATTTGTATTGTATCAGAATCAAGCTACATACTAAAAGCACTGTACAGCACTCCTGAAAAGGACTATTCAAACAATGTACTTAGAACAACATTTGTTATAACACAGTTTGTCTATACCATGGATGAATGCATGCAAATCAAATTCAAACTTAATACATAAATATTAAAAATGACAATGACAAATTGTATTGTATATAAAAATCTATTAATTAATCACATTTAAGACCATGCCAAAGGTTTGAGAACAGTGTACTAAGATGTTTTACTTGTGAAACTCTGTGCTAAGTATTAAATAAATCACTTCCAAAAGTACTACAAAAGTTCAGTGAAATCAAATACCATGATGTCCCTTGTAACATGCTTACTTATGATTTTTTCTCAAATAATACTAAGAAGGACTCTTAAAAAAATTATTGCATCGTGACAAAAAATGCAAGTCAAGTAAAAGATTATGCAGATTTTTTGCAATGTCATTACCACACAACTGTATTCCTGAATACTACTTTCAGCAGGTACTTCAATAACCTAGTCTAGATAAAGCATGAAGTTTATTTCAGCTAAATCAAGAGATAAAACTACCTTTGTAGATAGGAAAATAATCATTTGTTTGGACATACATATTCTCATTATATTATGTCTTGGCAGTAAAATCTATATGAAACAAACCTAAACCAACTGAAACCGGTAGGAAGAAGGGATATCTCACCCTGTAGCACACTGGGAGTAAGGTGAATCAAATTATTCTATTTCATATTAAATTTTACCATTTTCCTGAACTTTTGTTACTGCCGTTGTTAGGCACTTCTGCTCAGATGAGTAATACTGGTTCCCTCTAAAAAATGTCAGATCAGGCAGAAATCTAACAGCTTTTAAAAGCAGTTAAAAGCAGGCTTAAATCCATTTCAAACAATGCATCTATATCAATTTCTATCTTCGAAACTTGAATTTGAGAGAAAAACATGAAATAAAAGAATATTGTTTATCATTCTGCATTACTTTGGAACTACTAGAGTACTAGTACTTTGGAACTACTAGAGTAGATTCAGTCTTTTGTCTTATTAGTGATCATAGTCATTATGAAATGCTCTTGTTCCCTCATATTCCTTTTCACTATTTTTTCCTCTATAGAAGAAAATAACACAGAATGTGAATCTATCGACCCGTTAGAATGACAGGCAGACATAAGGTAAAAATGATGGATACAAAGAAGTTGAAGAACTTGATTTCAGAATACTGCAAAGTGATGGAATCTGTGACTGCAATGCAATTTATTAATTTCTGAAATCTCTCCTTTCCTACTAGTTTTTGGAGAACAGAGGGAAAACAGGGAAAAATTAAAATATTCCAAACTACTTGACTACTTTATCTATTTTTATTAACAGGTCAAGATAGATGAATAAAAACATGTAACATAAAGGAAAATATCTAACAAAACATGGAATTTCAGAAAAAAACACTTTTTATGAAGGGCTGCTGCTTAATATATATTTGATAAATTAAGTCATATACCAATGTTTTTCTTCATTTAGAATAAAGAGTTTTAAAGCATGCAAAATAAACACATTGGAACTGTAACTATATAAGTAATGTTAATTATGCTTTAGCATAGTTTTTTCATTCATGCTTACCATTCATACTTTTTTCTTTTTTAATAAATACTTCTTTGCTACTTTTGTAAATGCTTTAATTAATCAATAAAAAAAAGTAATTTTGCAATCATAATAAATATCTTCTGCTACCTATAACAATGAAGTAGCTGAGAATTAACTAAGAAGTCATTTTCCAGTCATCCATTCCCCATTTCAATGTCACTGACTTGTCCTGACCACAGCAAACTTCCATTTTCACACAGGATTCCCATCCACAACTACCCCTCCTTGGTTCTTTAAACAGTTTCTGTATTCTCCCTCCTCTGACTATTATCCAACTGGTTTTCTTGTTTCAGTGTCTTTCTCTAATCAGTCCAACTTTGCTCAGGTCCTGAAGCTTGAATAGTTTGGATTCTGCTGCCTATGCACACCATTTAAATTCTATTTTTTTACATTTACCATCCAAACTCAGGTCCTTCTCCAGTTCTAGTCCCAGCATGATCTCTGACTGGGCTGCACCAGACAACCACAGCTCTAAGGTTTGACTGTCAGTAACCCAGAACCCTGTTTCGTACAGCACATCTACAAGATTTTGGTTTAGCTTTACTGAAGAAAAAAGTATATAGTACAAATGCTAAACTCTGGTAGAGGAGTAAAAAATTTCCTCATATCTGTTGATATGAAATGGTACAGAGTAATGACTCAAGAGAAAAAAGAACAAAAAACTCCATGAACATTAAACCCTCTGAGAATACAGTGGAGAATCCAAGGATGGCAATTCAGCTAGATAAGGATCAGCCTGGTCCAAGAAGCCACAGAGGCTGAAATATCTTTACCTTACCAAAGACTGCCCGAGAAGGAAAGATACATCAGATAACAGCACTGGGAGAAATATTCACACTGAAGCTTAGCCTAGCTAAATGCTACTCCTTACCACAAGTGACTATGTGATTGCTGTGGATTCTTCAGTTCTGCACATCCTGCTCACATCTCTCTATGCATGACAAAAGATGACCTAGAAAAGGGGGAGTCACACACTCTCCACACTCACTGCCCCATTTTACTCCTCTCTTACTCTACTCTGCTCTCTCATCCAGTGCAGCATTACCAGTTATTGATACTGTCCTTAACATCTTTCTTCTAAATCCACATTTCTGTTCCCAGCAGGTCTTGTAGCAACTCCAACTGTAGGGATAAATTCACTCAAAATAGCCCACAGCACTCTAAGCACAGTGAGAAATGATCTAAAACCTGCCATACCATGACTCTGATGGGTATGAGGAAACTATTTCTCTCACAATATCCTTAAAGCTTCCCTTTGCCAAGATTTCATCAAATTGACATGAATAAATTTCTCCTCTGTCCTTGGGAAATAAAAGGAGGTCTTTGCCAAAATTCAATTTACTGATCAAAGACTTCAATTCACTTTTCTTAAAGGTATGGGGTGAGGGACATCTGGGCAAGACAGTATACTTATTCAAATCTCACCTTAAAAATTTTGCCTGAAAACATCCAACCTAAAAGATACACAGAAGACATGAAAAATTCTGAATCCAAGTGATTCAAGTTTTACAAGTTTTTACAAGTTTTACAATAAGAAACTGAAAATGGGGTCCAGTACCACAATTATTACCACTGCCCAGTGTAGCTAACTTTCATCTATATCAATGCTAGTTAAAAAATTCCAGAGAGTAAGCTTTGTTAAGTTCCAGTCATGGACATTTTGCTTTATCATTTCCCCATTTCTCCTTTTGCTGTCTGTGAGTCAGTATTTCACAGCATAATCATTGCATAGAATACTGTATAGAATACACATAATCCATCATTCTTGATGAAATTGGTTAAATTTTCCTAACTCAGAAACAAAAATCATAGTATGAATTTGAAATAAATTAATTGAAGCTAATATTCTAAAAGAAGAACCACACTTACACAAGGAAGTGCTCCTGAAAAAAAACCAAACATGTTTTAGCTCATTCATCAGTGACTTCTCTAATTAATTCCAGATTTTTTTTTTCCTTTGTTGACAAAGACACAGTAAGTCTCAAATACAATGACCAACAGAAGCCGAAGCACTGTTTTTTCCAAAAGGTCTGGTGGCCAAGACAGAAGGAAATCTATTGCCTATTTCAACAATGAAAATGGAGCATATGTCTCACAAACTAGCGAAATTAAAGATAACACCTAACACTCTAGTAACATTGACAATTCTGGGGCTGGCAGAAAATAAATACACTCAAGTTACTGAAAAAGGCAACTGCAGCAACATTAAATATTTTTCCTTTTCTTCAACTTATTCATTAAATGTATTTATTAAGCCCACTGTCAAATCATAAATTTTGTTTATGGTGACTGAAGTGATGTTTTGAACCTTATTGCTTTAACTAAAGCCAAAATCCACCAGCTTCCCATGAACTTTGCTACATGTAACTGTCTGAGGAAATCTACTTCAAAATTTTGTAACATGGATTAATCTATGGTGAAAATACTGTGCTGCTTAATTTCAGAATTTTATCAATCTTCATAATGAAAAAATTAATTATCTACCCATAGATATGGTTTAATACAAATTTAAATGCAAAAATGAAGGAAGCATGGCAATTATTTTAGCCATCTTGTCTAACAGTGGAACTAGTTTTGAATGAAATATTAAGGTATTTTTATAATGGGAATGAGACAATAGGAACTCAATAGTTCTTATTCAACTTAAATAGAATTAAATACATATAATATTAAATGAAGTTTCAAAATAAAAATATTCTAAAGTTTTCAATATAAAAGTATTTTAAGTTAAAATTTTCTGAGTTTTCTATATTAAGTAGAGCAACAGCTTGATAATTATTATATAATTAAGCTTAATAAGTTTAATAATTATTATATATTGTAAGGCAATCCATGTTTTTGTTTCCCACAAGATGCAAAGTGTACACTATTAGAGATACCCAGCTAATACAGTGGATTTCTTAATTGAAGAACCACACTGCAAGAAAGGTAGAAAGTTGTGAGAAAGAATCCAAGGAGGGCTACAAAGATGCTGAAGGTCCTTGAGGGGAAGTCATATGAGGAGTGCCTGAGGTCACTTGGTCTGTTCAGCCTGAAGGAAACTGAGGGGAGACCTCATTGTAATTA
The DNA here is from genome assembly GCF_965231275.1 of Zosterops lateralis. Lineage (NCBI taxonomy): Eukaryota > Metazoa > Chordata > Aves > Passeriformes > Zosteropidae > Zosterops > Zosterops lateralis. The sequence continues at coordinate 28,314,824 of NC_139762.1, read as the reverse complement.
CAACTTCCTCATGAGGGGAAGAGGAGAGGCAGGCACTGATCTCTTCTCTGTTGTGACCAGTGACAGGACCTGAGGGAATGGACTGAAGTTGCGTCAGGGGAACTTTAGGTTGGCTGTTAGGTTCTACATCCAGAGGGTGGCTGAGCACTGAAGAGCCTCCCCTGGAAAGTGGTTACAGCATCAAGACTGACAGAGTTCAAGAAGTGTTTGGACAACACTCTCAGTCACATGGTGACACTTTGGGGCTGCCCTGTGCAGGACCTGGAGTAGGACTTTGATGATCCTTGTGGATCCCTTCTAACTCAGGTTATTCTACAGTTCTATGAAATGACAGTAAACAGGAACAGAGGATATGCCTGACATGTTTGCTACCACTTACATTGACTACTCCAAACACAGACACGTGCACATACAGACACACTTATCAAAAGCCTATACAGAGATATAAGCTTCTACTCACAGTGTGAAAAACAGGCCACAATAGTTTTGGTGTAGATTAGAAATCAATGGCACAAACTGTTTAGATCAGGTCTCTAAGGAACTACCATCTATAGAAGAAAAAACCTTGCTGTTAGTACTCTTCCATTATTCCACAGAAAGCCAGCTCCTGTATTCCCAGTTTTGCTTGGAATTAAGAGAGTGGAAATCTTAACTCTTAGCATGTGTAAAAACTGCACCCACTACTCTACTTTGTGGGGTACTCCAGCATTTCTGCCACAAGGGATGCAAACAGTAACTTAAAGGCTGACAAGCCTGTTGCCCTCATGTTCTCCATCTCTCATGAGGGACCCCATCCTTCTTGTGCAACACCACTAGATCTTCCCTCCTCACACTTCTAGCACCTTTTTAGTTAAGTGTGGAGTTTTAGCTATGACATTATTTATTATTTTCTGGGGTTGGCAGAATTGGCAAAGACACCATCCACAGTTGAGTTTTGTGAGCTTTTAGGTGCCTCAGACTGGTGCCAGGTTAAGTGATACAGCACTTTTAATACAATTTAACAGGTGGCCCCTGAAAGCTATTGTTGGAGTGATATTTCAATGTAGTGAATTTAGAAATGCATTTCAAAAATGCACTTTTCGAAGAGAGCAGAGGAAGGGACTGGAACTGTGGATGTCTTATCTGAACTTACCTCGTGGAACCTCCCACTAAAATGCAACCTCCAGTGGAAAACTGCAAGCATTAGCACTGATAATTCTCCAGAATGTTGCTAAATGAATTCACCTTTTAAACTACAACTACAAGCTACAGCTTTGACACAACTTTATCAAGACATTAATTTATTAAGCAAAATTACTTCCTTGTTCTTCAGTAGTGTTCTTAATGACTTGCTATATTGACTACAGGAAGATGTTTCTTTTATAATAAACTAAATTTTACCTGTTATATATGTATTTTTTAATGGTTTACTTTTAAGAACAAGAAATATACTTCTTCTTTTGACTAAGCACTGGAGGAACCACACCAAGAACACTGCATCCAATTCTGGGCTCCTCAGGACAAAAAAAACATAATGAAAATACAGGAGTAAGTCCAACAAAGGAACTATGAAGATGACTGGCTGGAGTATCTGTCATACAAGAATAGGCTATGGCCAGAGATTATTTAGTCTGGAGAAGAGAAGACTCAGTGAGAATCTTCTCAGCGTGTAAATCTGTAAGGAGAAGGAAAGAGAGCCAACACTTCTTAGTGGTGCCAAGAGGAAAGACAAGAGGCAACAGGCAAAAACTGAAATAAAGGAGATTGTTAAATAGAAGAATATTTTCTTTTTTCACTTTGAGGAGGACAAGCAACAGAACAAGCTGTCCAGAGAGGGTGCAGAGACTTCATCCTTGGAGATACTCAAAACCCAACCAGACACTGCCCAGATTAACACGCTCTATCTGATTTGTTTTGCTTTAAGGGGCTTGGACTAGACCAGCTCTAGAAGTCTTTTCCAATCTCAAGCATTCTGTGATTTTGTTTTTAATAAAAGCAGAAATTATTAGAAAAATCAGAAATTAGAAAACCTTTCAAAATTAAAGAAATTTTAAATCCTGCAGTTTACTTATTGTTCTTTAATGTGAAAAACTAAGATTACCTCTAGAGTTTTAAAAGCCCACTGGTTTTCTTATCTCTTTTTCACAGTAAGTGTTATTAAAAGAACTGTCAGTAGACACTAGCAGACAGGCTGTTTTTATGTAAATTTAAACAATTTTTACTATGACAAAGTAGTACTTTTATTTTTCTTCTTTTCATCTCCTCTGCATTTTCAGATATTAAATTGCTGCTTTTGCAGTTCTTACATACCTGTAGTTGCATATTCTCTCCAAAATGTAGAGAACTTCAAATAAGTGTTACTGCTTTCATTACTCAATACAACTACTAAAGCCAGCACTACTGATTTTACTCATGCAACCCTAATTTTTTAACAGATATTGAATTTTCTTTCAAAAGAGGGCATTTTAATTATTTTTTCTCAAGTGCTTTTCCTAACATCCCTCTACAAACTCATACACTGTGGCAGTTACAAGCTTCATCAAGGGAAAAAAATATAAAAGTTCTTTTCTTCTCCTGTCATTTATTGAGAAATGGTCTTCAATCCTGAAGCAAACAGCTCAATAAATAAGGTTATCCTTGTCACTACTTCTCATGCTGTTATTGAATCCTGTTTGTTATTCTTTCTCAACATCTTCAAAAATCAACTGTTCTTTTTCAAGGCTGATTTTTTGTCACATTTTGCACCACTCTCAAGTAATTTAAGTTCTCCTCTTCTCAATTCTTGAGTCATGAAACGTTAACACAGAATGTGCGCTGCCTGGAAGCTATCCCCTGCAGGGTCTAGACTCGATCTCTTCTCGCTTTCATGTGAAATTTGAGATCTTTGTTCACTGCTTCAAGGTTTACAGAATTGGCAAGCTGGTTTCTCCTCTATTCTTTACTCATTTACTCTTAGCTCTCCTTTTGTCTCATTTCCTTTTCTCAGTTTCCCAGAAGCTCTCTTAGCCAGCATTTCCATATTTTCACCTTTCTCACAAAATACCTTAAGAAATAGAAATCATTTTAATAGAAATATAATTTAAATATCCTAAGTGTCTCAAAACCAGTTGAGGTTCTCAAGTAAAAAATTCTATGGACTTGCACAGATTCCTGCCAATTAAATCAGCTCTATATTCTGTTCCATCTACTTAGTGTAAAGTTCAATAAGCATTAACAAAGCACAAATTTCACTTCCAGAAAATTCTTCCACAACTCTCCTCATGTAGTCAGAGTTTCTGTATAAGTTAAAGAACAGACAATTCAGAAATGCATATAGATTCTGCTCCCTCAGAAACAGCCCTACAAAGGAAATGAGAATTAAATTCACAATTATGATGCACTTTGTAATTTCATAAAGACCGAGTTTAGAGATGAAATTTTTTGTTTATTTTATTTGCCTTTCTCCAGGCATAAAGAAGTCTGTGCTCACACTTGGTTGTGGCTAATGAGCATGCTCTCAGTTAGATGCAAAAAATGCAGCCACGAGTCCCATCCATTAGCTTTTATGTTTTTTTCTTATGGATAGTTGAACAGAGATGGGAATACCTAAATAAGAAGTCCATATTGCAAGGTCCAAAGAGACTTCCATTTTGAGTCCTGGGAAGGCTTAATACAGGCATACTTACAGAATAAATTATTTAACTCCTCTCCTCTATTTCCCTAGGCAGCAACATCAGCACAAGGCATAATTTGTCTCTGACTTTTACTAACAAGAACACTTTAAAAAGCTATTCAAATTTATGAGATTTTTAAACCCAAGGATAAACCCTGGCCACAGTTTACACTGAAGTTAGCACTTTAATCCATACAATATTTTCTTACCAAATTATAATCAAGTTTCTGCTATGCAATTTTGGTGCTGCTATTGCTAGCTTTTATTGCTGTATTAAATTGTTAGCAAACAGCTAAAGGCTGCCAGAACAATTTCATAACATCTATTTCATTTTTAATAGTCCTTTGTACGAAACAGCTCTGAAATTATTGTTTACATATTATGGTCAAATAAATGCCAACAAATCCTATTGTTTAGCTTACTGCCATTAGGATTTTGGCAATTATTTTAGATTTTATTACAACAATATTTTTAAGGATTTAATAATTTAACTATCAATCCACTACTATCACTGAATTGTATTTGTTTTTACTTCTATCTTCTCACTCTAAAACTGAGTGACACTTCAATTTTTAAGTATTGGCACCATTTCCACCTTTGGCTATCCCTACAATTTTGGCTTCCTTTCAAAAACAAAAACAAAAACCAACCAACCAACCAAACAAAAAACCCACTCAAAAAACCAACCAACCAACCAAACAAAAGCCCTCCTCAAAACTGTTTTAGCACATGTAGGATGCTGAAGCTTTTATAAAGTCCTGAAGTGCTCTCAGATGCCATGCAATTTTTCCAAGACATGACCTATTTTTAAAATCCAACTGTACACATTAGTTTTCAGCAAAAAAAGACGGTTAGTTGCTAGTGTTTCACTTTTAGTTACAAATATTTAAATGACAATAAATTGAGGTTCTCTTCCCAGAAGTTAAGACTATTTTGAATTTGTCATAGCCAGCATGCCTTTTTGGTCAACCATTAAATAATGTGGCAGAAAACACATTTCAACATACACATTTTCTTTCAAGTAAGTTACTGTATAACCAAAATTCTATGTTTATTTTCAGTGACTGCAAAATAAAATATTTTATTCATATTTAGATGCCTCCTCATGGGAACAGAATAACTTTCAATGACAAGAACCATCATCCAACACATTGAAATTGGATGGGAGACGGATAAAATAAATGAAGTGCCAAGAAAACTTCACATATCCTTAAGAAAACAAAAGCAAAAGCTGTGTTCTTCAGAGATAAAATTGTATACTGTGCTAAAAACAAGCAAGGCTTTTCATCAGTTCTGAAACACAAAACAGAAAGCTGCCAAAGGATGCATGAACCACACTTTAGACAAGTAATTCTTCTGTCCAAGTATTCTTACATGTATTACTTTAGATGCAGACAAGCTCCGGTACGGCATGAATGGAGATCTGCTTTCTGTTTCCTCACTCAATAAAATGTTGTCCTTTTCCAAGTGACAAGTGTTGACCTTTCATTGTATCATGTCTGCTCATGGTTTGCTCCCTTCTACAATCACTTCTAGCAACATACATCAAAAATGACAAGCAGAAATAAGTGTACTGCATGTGCTGTGTTATATAGCTATGTGTAAGATTTCTGTGATTGTTAATTAGAAAGGATACTTTGCTGAATTAGCACACTTGGTATGTAATTACTGCAAAGCAGCAACATAAATTAACCTTACAGATCAAGGTGATCAAAACTGATGCTGGAGATATGTATATTTCTTTTCCCCCAAAATCCGTACAATCCAATAACAATGTATATTTAGACTGCTTTTGGTTTTGACTTTAAAACAGAGATTTCTGTATAGAATTCAAATGCTTGGCCACCCTCCCTGTACTTTCCTAACCTAACTTTTGTTTCTTTTTAATAAGAAAGGAAGAAGTCAGCAAAACAAAATGTCAACATTAAATCATTTCACAGCATTTTGTGTCAGAAATGTAATGGAAAATGTGCACATCATGGGAAAGGTTACTGTTCTTCCAGAACATCTTTTCATTTGGTTCAGGGCTCATCCCTCTACATAACTGTGCAGGCACTACCGATGGTTGTTCTCCCTGGGCTTAATTTGGCAGTTGAAGGATTGTGGCATTTTCAGGAAACCACAGTGCAGTGATTTTAGTGGTTATCCATCTGAAAGTGATGCTATGATTTAGAATAATTACTCTGTTTATGTGCAATGGTAAAAGTCAGTTACTACACCATATTCCAATGTCAGCTTATACTTTTTACTGACTATTTCCCTAATACAACATCACATCAGATGTCAAAGTCAGAATTAGAGCGATTTAGTGTTCCTGTTCCTTAGCAGTAAGTGCACATGCAGTACAGTAACATCACCAGACTTAATTTAACTGACAATTGGGTAAGGAAAGGAGCGGGAGCAAATGGGATGAATTCAGCTAGTTAATCAAAGCACTGCACATTAATTTACGCTTGACCTTTGCATTGTTACAACCAGTGATATGAAAAAAGAGAAACATATTAGTCTTTGCTAAGAGCTTTTTCATATTCTTGAAGAAAACATAAGCTTTTTTTCTTGCGTATCCTTTCCACACCCTTTCTTCTCAAAACTAAGTGAATTTTAGGTCTTTTTCAAGATGAAATGTGTGATAGGCATAAATATTTATCTGTAACTTTATAACTTCACTCAAGACAGCATGGCAAAATTCTTAAATTGCTTGTTTCTCATTTCCACAAGACAATACCAGCAAAACCATTTCTTCAAATGACAAGAATTAAAAAAATCCATTCAAGGGTAACTGTTTAGGAAACAACCTCAAGAAGAAGAATGAGATTGTAACGAGGTAATGAAGTCCTACCCAGAATATTCAGTGATACTGAATTCCTATTTTAATACAGAACCTTGTCCTTGGCATTTGAAATGACTTGAAGCAAATCAGATACAAAAAATTATTTTCATTGAGATAAGAATGTTAAAGAATGACACAAACTGTAAGTAATAGTAATAGTCTCAGCTGTTGTAAAGTAGATTCTGTTTTACTAATTGAAAGCAGAGCAAAATCTGAATCCAACATGTATATGGCACAGATTAAAAAAAATAATTTGAAAAAACTCATAAAAAATTAAAAATTATGCAAAAGAAAGGAACAAAACTAATGACAAGGCAGAAAAAAAATGAAAAATACATAACTATTTTAAAAATTACTAGATTTTGCCTACAGAAAAAATATTACTTTAGTAATAGACGTTACTCTAGATTATTCGATCTGTAATTTCAATCACCACACTAACAAGGAACTATGGCAAGACAAGTAGATCAAATCTAGCAGACACCAAAATCATGCTGAAGTACAGGAAATAATTCCTACAGTTCTGTTCTTTTTCCCAAAATACAAAGACATTTATAAGAAGATCTATATTAACATCACACTTCTCAAATTATCTATTAAATGTTACTACATGCAAATTATTTCAGCTACTTCAAAATAAAATTCCATATTAAAACTGGATTTATCTTGTTATTTATGCTGCCAAAAAAACAATGTTTACCAAATATATTCTAATGCTGAAGAAGCTTTACCACTAAATGGAGTTTTTTATTGTCCTTTTTAGTTTTAACTGCTTAAAAGTAATGTTCTCCAGTAAGAAGCTTTGCAATACCACAGTCTATAGCACAGTTAAGCTAAAAAGAACAATAATATCCCAAATACATGTAGATTATCTACAGCCTCTCAGGGAATTATACATAAAATTCTTGATTTATACCCAAATTATCAAAAAATTGTATGCAACTGTGCTCCATTGATTTATTAATGCAATTATTGCCATTAATGCAATTAATACAATATAACGGTATTATATGCCATATTAATATTGTGAAGAATAACTCTGGTCAGTGCTGAGAAAAGCAACTCAGTATCCTGGAGCTCACCATACCTCTAGCTGCTTTTCACGCACAGGCCTCTTTGGTAATGCAAAAAACCCCAAAACACACAAACCTCACACTGTTCCAAGACAAAATTAGTTTTGAATAGTGTAGATGAAGTTTTGCACCCAAAATGGAGGTCACCTACTATCAAAACCCCACACTAACTAACTACAGATCAAAGACTTATAAAAGTATTGGGCAGCAGTAACAAGAATGATAAAAAACACATGTGGAACAGTAAGCATTGCTCTTCTGCATATTAAGATGTCCTACTAAAACAGTCCGTAATTTACACTACAGTTCTGTGAAGAGTACTTAATTCAGAAAACTGACTGCACAGATGTTCACTTGACACTAACTGTGATGAGTCAAAACTGATGCTGCAACACAGCATTTAAAAGGTTATTGTCTCCTGCCATGGTCTTCTACCACATCATTTTATTACTTGGACATGAAAATTCTCATGTCATAAATTTCCTAACTATAAATTTCAGTCTTGTGCTTCTGTAGCAATGGCTCAGTTTAACAATGCAAAACAACTGAATCGGTAATGAACTTGATATTTGCTTTCTGAGTATGCTGTACTATGAAATATTCTGATGGCATAAAGGTTGCTGCACTGGAAGTGACTGAAGCAGTTTGGTCAGAATGAAGGAGTAAGTGATACATTCAAATGCCAACTGAACTGAATTATTTGATGAATTTGATGTAAGAAAAAAAAATATTAAGAATGCCCACAAAAATAAGCTACTGACCCCATCCAGGAAGATATTTTTGCAGTCAGAACCTATTACTGGTAACCAGACTGGGAAATAATTTGATACATCATGAGTCTCCCCGCTTCCTTCACAAACTGCAATTTCAAAATCTGCATCTCGTTTCATTAAATAATTTTAATCTTCTGAAAAAAAATCTCATTCAGTGACTGCTTTATCTAAAGAGGTCACTCATTACTTATAGCCAAGAACCTCTATATTGTAGTTTTTCATTTTATAAATTATTATAAATCCTAGTAGTTACAGAATACAAAAAAAAAAAAAAGCAAAGGTCTCTGATACATATACTTCCTAGGGCAAACAGAAAAATAATAAATAAATCCTGAGATACACAGTTGTCTGGGGAACAGATTACAACTGTGAAATATAGTTTCAAGCTGTAATTTACAAACCAATGATTGCAGCAAAGACTTGATCAATCAGCTGTAACCGAAGGGAAAAAAGGATAACTATATATTAAAAGTTTAAAATAAAAAAAATGGTAAAATACTGGAAAACAAAGTAATTCTGTAGGAAGAGTCTCTTATTTACAAGTGGTTATCTTGTTGTATATTTCTGAAGGTCATGACACTGGTACAGAAGCTTTATGGATGAGCATATTTCAAATATCAATACTAAAAACTTTGGACAATTACACTCATACCTTAGGAGAATAAACTACTGTTCACTAAGCTTCTACAGACAAAAGTGCAGTATGAACTTCAAGAGAATTTGGCTGACAGATCAGTGAACAGCCCAGAAAAGAATGCTAAGAAAAACAATTGGGGAATACTCACACGGCTCTCTCCTATTCACTTGTCAGAGGAACACTAACAAACCTCATCAAGTAACACAATAATGCTCCAAACAGGGTTTTAGAACTGTCAGAACACTGGAGAGAGACAAATATCCATTTTTCCTCTATTCTTCCCAGTGTATTAACAGGTGACGTCATTTAACAACCCACCCAAAAAATCAAAGAAACTCTCTTGTGGAGAGTGAGGGGAAAATCACACTTTGCTGTACCTGCATTTGATCAGAATGCATGGCAAGCCAGGTAACTTCTTATGCAGTTTTGCTCTCCTTTGCAAAACAAAGGCTCAATGCTAAACTTCCAGAAAAATTACACTGGCTGGTTCTGTGCATATTTCCCAGCCTGAATTTCTTAATTCTGATAACAGAATTGAATGGTAACAGGTCTTTTAAACATGGCAATACCACCAAAATTTCAGTTTTGGGCCACTGCTACACAGACTACCTATAAGGTAATTCCTTTGAGACTACACATTATCAAGAAACAAACCAGAGATAGAACACAAAATCAATAAGCAAAGACCTGAGTTTCTACTCTTTAGATCGTTTAAATTTCCCTAAGAGTTAAGTAGCAAAACAATCAAGGAAAAACAGTAACCTGGGCTTCAATTTTCATTTTGCTGTCTCATTTCAGGAAAATAACAGACAAGCATACTAAAGAAATCCAGTAGGTACCAGGTAAACAGACTGATGCCTAATTAAGAGAAAATCCAACGGTCTGCCATGCACTTTTTGCAAATGTTCCAGACATGAACAGCTTCAGTTAGCTGGATACCTCAAATCCATACACACTCAGCAGTCTGCTTCTAGAGAAGCCCTGAATGACAGCAGTACAAGTCATATTACCAGACCTATGCCTGACTTGTAGGCACTTGGCAAGACAGCTTCACAAGGCCTACAGGTTTTTTTAAAGTCTGCTGTAGTATATGAATTTATAGAAAGTAAAATGAAATGCAAATTCAGTTTGAGTAAAGTTCTCTGAAGAAAATGTGCATTTGTCATTATATGAACTATCCTGCTATCTAGAATAAAAAAGAAACACTTTTCAGAAGGCAATATGCAAAAAATGATCTAACAGGTAACTCAAGCAACTAGAAAAGTTAACTCACAGAATTAATCCCTGTAAATTATATAGTAGAAATAAACTACATAACTGACTGTTACATTTCCTTTCATTCTCTTAGTTAATTCCAATAAAATAATGCACTTGTAATCCTCTGTAACACATAAGACTGCTGCAAACCGTGGCTTAACTAACATTTTCTTTGTAATTAATCCCTACACTAGTGGTCTTGAACTTCTACCGTAAATAATAGGCTTTCAATCACTATGATGGACTCAGAATTTTGTTGCAGTGCATTTACCATAATGAATAATTAATGTACTTGCTCTGGAATAAACTTCGTCTCATGAAGAGATTGAAAAGTAACAGCTGAACAAATAAGGAAGAAATCCTTAACTTGAAGTTTGGCATGTGCCTTTGCATGGAAATGTAAGAAATAAAAATGCTAAGATAAACCTATACAAGACAAATAACATTAAGGAATTCTGGTAAGAGACATTTTTGGACAGATGATCTCCAGAGGATTCAAAAGAGATTGTCTAGAACATATTTTCTGTCAAATGCAGAATTAAAGCTGACCACTGTGTGCAGCTAAGCATGCAATCTTTTATACAGTATAAATTATCATCCTAAACTTGATACATACATTTGTAGTACCAGAATTACAGATGTTGCACACCTTTTAAAGATTTTCAGTTATAGTATGATTGAATAACTCACATGATAGTCAACCTTATAATTAATTTTACACAATAGTTTTTGTCATTTAGTAAATATGACATGGCATATATTTTCTTCTTTCGCCTTTCCAACTCCTCACCTTCCCTGTCTACTTTGATACAGTGACTGGACATGCAGCACATTAGACTTGCTTGAAAAGTGTAAGAGTATACTGGGAAAAATAAGTACTTTTAGTTTATTTCCTACTAAATATATGCATTAAAAATATATACTAAATATATTCTTGATAATTTGCTTTGCAGATTTATGTTTTTTAAATACCTTATAAGCAGCATTCAAATCTATATTTTCAACAAATCCTATTCTCTATTCTTTCAAATACATGACCTTCATCTTTTCTACCCTCTCTGTAATGCTGAAGTCATAATTTTGCCTCAGTTATTGCAAATCAAATGAAAGGGAAAATTCTAACTTAACTGACAATACAGCAGAAAAAGTCAATACACAAAACTACAAAAGAATGTACTACAATATGCTTACTCTAAATTGTTCAATGAAGAAATTGAATGTTTTTCAGAAATTTCTTTAACCTTATTTTGGCCCATACAAGAAAAACAGTCAAACTCTATTCTGCTTTTTTCAAATCTACTATTGAGATGCCAATTTTATCTAATGCACTACATTCCAAAATATTATCCAAGCATATCTTAAAGCGAACAGCAGATGCTGTATTTATTTTTTTTTAATAGCAGCAGCAGCAGCTGAAAACCGGATTTTTTGAGAAGAGGCCACTTCTTTAGAACTGAAGTGATTTAGAAGTCCTCTCTTGAAAGTTTTTAAACCAGATTACCTTGTGGATTATTCTTTAAAAAAACTGTTCTACAAATCCAAATTACTTACATTCATCTAATTTTTTTTTTTTTATTTTACCAAGCAGATTATATAGTTATACTGTGCTAGAAGCACTTTGTCTGTACAGCAGTACAATATGGAGGGCAGGTTTTACCTATTAGATATTGAGCTACCAGAAAGACACTTCTTTATCCATGTTTCTACTAAATACAGTGTCATTCTAAAGAGAACTATTGGGGAGCTGCTTTTATAGATTTGCATCAGTGAATTACAGCCTTATTAAAAAAAAATCAAAAAAATCAAAATAGGAGGTACTTAGAATAAAGCAATTCCTCTGCAAGATCTATCATTCTAAGCAATTCATGCAAGAGTGTAATTAAGCACTCATGAAACCTTTTAAATGTCTAAACTATATATATGACTTCAAAAGATTCACGAAATGAAAAGTATCATACCTAAATGCTTTCTGATGCAAACAGCAGAGGTTAGCTCTAAAAACAAACACAACCTTTAAAATTATTTCCTGAATTTCTCAGAAAATTTGCCTTTCACATTAAGCTTTAGAAACTCCCCATACTTCAATGTCTGTTCTTCAGTTTAAAGCAAATATTGCCAATATTTGATTATTGGTTACGGCTGAGCAGTATATTTTTATAGGCACCCTCTGGTTTCATAATAATTTAGATTCAAGGACATATTATAGCTCTTTTACCTCTTCTCTCTTTTTAAAAAGTGCTGTGTTTTCATGCCTGCCCCATATCAAACCTATCTGTGCCAAATATAAAATATTTTAGAACTTCCATCTTTTACTTCTCTTTCTCTCAAAACTCAATGACAGGTCATTTGAGTAAAAAGACAGTCAAAATCCACACTTTTCTCTAATTACAGCTATAGCTTTCTCACATATTTATAATGACAGTTACAGATCCAACTTTGCCTCATTTGAGTACATGGTTTCAACTAACTTTTCACTGTTAGATCTGTAAATCCTGACTGTGCCACTAATTATTCTTCTAAAAGGTAAAAACTGCAGGTTTACTTAGCTCAACAGAATTTACACAGATGTGTATAGAAGAATTTATGAAATAAAGCCACTGTAATTTCTAAAAAAAACAAACAAAAAAACCCCATCACATCAAGATCACAAGACTGATCCTTTCTAGTGGACAAAACCACAGAATCTAAACTTTCAGTTCTAGCACACGCTACTATACTGAAAGAGCATATCTGTATTATCTGACATCACTGAATAAATAAGCACTATCTTGACGTGTCTATAATACACACATATGCTAAAAAATTAGCATAAATAAAAGCAACATATCAGTAAGTTTTAGACAAAAGCTTATAATTAAAGATGCCCTAATTTTTATCGCTATAGTCACTAAGGCATAATTCAGTCAGTTAGTAAGCATTATAATTAATCAGAATGAAATGTATTTTTTAAGGATAAATCCTTCCATAGTTATTTATTGGTTTTAAACCATATTAACAACAGGTTAAGTAAAGCCACTGAACATATAACAAATAATCCCTTAACCATCCAATGCTACCCCGGAGCACCTGAAATGGAGACTAAAAAAAATTGTAACAGTCCTACAGTAATAACTAGTTAAATTATATTTCCTTGCTCCAGGTTCACTGCTAAATATATTATTATTATATATTATAAATTTTTGCTACATAATTTGAAATATGAAAACAATTACTTATCTTCCTGTAATCCTTACTCAGATAGCAATTCTGGAATGAGGGCCAAATAAATTTTAGATGAACCTACAATTTTTAAAAACAGATTGTCCAAGTGTCACGTAACCAGCCCTGTTTGTGGTAACACACAGCAGGAAACACAGAAGGCCCTTCTGTCTTTTAAGATTTAAGATTATTCCTTAAATCTGCAGTTTCACCAGTTGTTTCCTTCTGTTTAACTTGGTGATGAACTTTTACATTGACAAAAATATTCTGTATAACATAACCACAACCCCTCTTTTCTTACTGACAGATGGGTTGGAAAGGGGCAAAATTAAATCCAGCAATTTCAGCAAAGACCAAAGACAACAATAAAAATTTGAGAAATTTTGGGTTTTACTAACAAATAGTGCCAAACAAACCGATTTTGAAAAAATACTTTGGTTTCCCTCCTTAGCATTTCTTGCTTGCAGGGAGTCCTACAACCTTGCATTAAAACACTATTTCTACCACCAGGAAAGAGTCTTGCATGATGGCACAGGGACTAAAAAATACCAGGGCAGACAGAGCGTCACACCTATCACTTCATGACAATGCAAAAGAAAATAAGCTTCTAAAACTTTCTCTGACATAGCAATACTCTGTGGATCACTCCTCTAATACATCTTAGACTGCAGAGTTAACATAATTTAGTAATTATCAAAAGTAAGCCTCCACAACTCTTTAGAAGCAATGGTAATCTAAACTGGATAAAGTTGAAGCTATTTATAGGAATTATCTGAAGAAAAGGAAGTTCTAAATTTAAATCTTTTTTAAAAATTAATATGGAAATTAAGAAGATTTAATGAAATATTTTTCAAGGAATTATGAACAAAGGATTAGAACAAAAACTCCTTCTCCTATGCAGGACTGCTGTTCAGCTTCTTGGCCTAATTACAAGGGTGATTTTTAAGAGAACCTGTTGGGTTTTGGCATATTAATACGTTTATTTTTCACCCATCTAAATTACTACTAAAATCCTTTTCGGCAGTAAACAAGACATAACAGTAATTTTCTACCATTATTTTTTAATCACAACTTAAATATACAGCTCCTCATGGGCATTTTCTCATCTTATCCTTTATGTCCTCCAATGCGCTATTTTTCACATTCCTAGAAAAAGCCTGAAGAAAAAAACTAATTCACTGTCTTTCTCATAGTAAAACACAGCATGTGTTTTACCAGGATTCTTTCCCACAACAAAACAGTCTTCCTGTATCTTTTATTTCTTGTAAACTATAGGGCTTAAGGAAGTCCTCACAGTTAATAATCTTGTCATGGGCAGATAAAAACCTGCTGCCACTAGTCCTCATCAGTGTAACTGCATGAGCAATCCCTGTAACACCCCCCTCTATTTCACAGTCTGGTTCTGAACAGGAGCTAAGATTACCCAGCAGCAGTAGCTTGTCTATAAATGAGAGTCACACAGTTACTGATGAGCTTGTACAGGCACTCTGCCTCCAATTTGGAAATACAGATATACTCTAGCACAGAACCTTGTAATTTTACCAACTTCTGTGGTAAATCATATGCTGTGCTTGATACTAAACCCAGCTATTCTGAGTTTGTACAAGGCACCTGTACCTGTGACACATCCTGATTATAAAGCTAAGCTATATGTTGCTTGCCTATGTCATCAGTGATTCTGACCTTTCTCGTAACACTGACTCCCAGAAATAAACAAAAACATTTATTTTGGAATACACCTTCCAGTTAAAAGCAATAATTATATCTGACCTAAAGTGAAGAACTTGTCTAGAAAAATCTTGCTGAAGCATACAGGACCTAAATACAGCACACTTTTTAAAATCTGAATTTATAATATAATTTTAATTAAATCTCTGTAGATGCAATTAAAATCCACCTTCTGATTGATAAGGTCCATGATTCTTCTTTCAGGAATTGTGAACAGCTTTTATAGCTTGGCAAAGAGGCTACAATGCCAGCTATAAAGTAAAAATCTGCAGAAGTTGTGGTCAGTGGTAGCTATTTAATAGCAGCTATTCTACACTTTAATTAGATTTCTGCACCTACTAAAACATCATTCAACTGTCTTTTTATCATTTCTGTTTCAGATAAGAAACATGATTATCAAACCCTTTCATGATCTGCATTAATGGAGGTAGCATTATTACCTTTTTAAAAACACAAATTCTTCATAATCCACATTTCAGCTCATAAAATCATTGATTATTTTAATTTAATTACTTTTAGGATGCTCATGTAGCTTTAATATCATTAAAATATTGGTTTATCTTTCTGACCTGCTCTAAAACATTGACAATTCACCCTGATGAAAGCAAATTAATTCTCCTGTGTTAGAAAAACAGATTATCTTAGTTATTTAAAATATAAATGTTTTTGGTAGATCAATAAGTGAATCAAGTCAGTATTTCTGATGTAATTATACCCCTAAATAATGGGTGAAATTTACTGTGCTTTCAAAAAGTACATTTTCTTCATTTTAATCACAACGAAGTGATAAAGATGAAACTTTAACTCCTTATAAGGTCAGAGTATGAAACCTACCTGACTAGATTTTCATTGTCTCCAGTGCCTTTGCAGGTAGCACACTCAGTCCTTAAATCCTCTGACTTGGGCTTCTTTTGCAGCACAGACTGTCGTTGCCTTCTTTCTCTGGGAATGCGTTCCTGCCATAGCAGAAGGCAAAAAGAAAGGAATGGGGGGAAAGGAAGAAAGGAAAGCAAATATTTTCAATTATGGCATGGAAAGTAACACTTCAGCCCAAAGTTTAATTTTTTGTGAAACTGTTAAAAAAATAAACAAACAAAACACTGTATTCCAACCTCAGGTTTTTCTTCTTCAGGCACAAAGCTTCGTTTTCGTCCTCTAGTTCTCTAGAAGAGAATATATTTAAAATTCAATGTTAGGTAACAGAATGTTTTTGCTATTTATCTATTATTCCTAACAACAAAAACACATTGCAGGAAATAATTTAAGGCATTACCTAGAGAACCACTGCCAGATAGCTATACTGATCAGCATCAGGACAATAACTTCACCTTCTGAATAGAGATCTATAGAACTGGCCAAAAAGTAAATGCAAACATTTGAGCATGTTAAATCTTATTATTAAAAAGACTGCCACTAAAATTACAAATCTCTTACAGACTTTGCACTAACTTCCCAAAACCAGTAATCTGAAAATTGATATGAACAGTGTATTAAAATAAACTCATTGAGCACTAAAATGTGTTCTATTTATAACTCAAGTGACATGACTAAAAATAATAAAATTAAATTAAAGAACATTACCAAAACAGAAACACAAAATAACTTACAGATTTTGAGGAGTAATAAGAATTAAAACTTTCAAACTGAAGCTTAGCAGAATGGGTTTATGGCAAATGCTCATAAAGCTGTAGCATATATCAACAGATATTTTTGATTATTCTACACAAAAACTACACCATTTTTCAGTATTGCAGTTGGCCAAAAAAGTATAAAGACCAACAGTGTGGAGGAAAAGGGGTATCCATGGACTGTAACAGCGAGCACCGAAGGTTTACAAGCACCTTTTAAGTTACTACATACAACTTAATGAGTTCAGGTTCAGTCACTACATTTTACCTTTGAAACAGCAGCGTTATTAACCTGCCTGTGTTATGTAACTGCCACAAGCTGACAGTATCACTCTTTCTTTCTTGTTTAAAAAGGATATTAGAAGGGACGTGGAAAGAAATAAGAAATATCAGAGACTATTCCAGTAACCCAAAATGTCTGACACACAGACACTAACAACATAAATTCATAAAAAAACATGAAAAAGCTTGTTTTTATGGGAGAAAATCATCACATCAGGAAATAATTTATCATACGATAAAGAAAAGCACTGCCTAGTTTACAGTTTCTTAAAACTTTTGAAGCAGCCCGTGTTCACTTCAGAAAATGTAAAAAACAGCTCATCAAAAAAATCTTAGACCAGTTTAGATGCACAAGCAGTCATAAATTCAGTTCCAAAGAAGCTAACAATATAATGCTTCTTCTGTTTGGGTCCTCTTTGAAGGTGATTTATACTAGCTTCAAATTAAAGACAGTTCTCTATTTTAAACTGTTTTACAGATTTAAATACTGCTACACTGCAAATAAACCTGCCACTTCAACACATCTACACCTTTATATTTATGCAGATTTTGATCTGTGTATGTTAATAATATTCTGTTTGGGAAGACTTTCATTTTTTAGTCAAGATTTAACCCTAGTCGTAGCAACGAATTTAGTGGAATGGAAAATGCTAGTCTATTTCATGGCTCTTTAGAATACTTTAATTGCCATTAGGATTCTCTTCCACATTTCCCTAAGGGTGATTTATGAAAAAAATGTAAAACCTTATCTATTTAATACATATCAATATTTACTGTACATTTACTAATTGAAGTGTTCTACTTTCCACAAGCCACACAGTAGTGCCAAAATATGGAAAAAATTAATTACTACACATAACTGAATTTATCAATGTAATGTTAGAGGTAATAATGTAACATGGGCTGCACGTCAACTGCATGTTACACAATTCAAGGTCGCTGCAAATTAAAACTAGACAAAAAAAAGTTTCATCAGACACCAGGACACTGCCAATTTTACTACTTTCAGCCTCTGGAATTAGTCCTAAGAACATTTACAAACTTTGACAACTTTAAGCTATGGAGGTACTCCTGAATGCAGCTGTGTAAAGATTATAAAGAAGTAGGTATAATGGTGCATGCCAATAAAGGCAGTATTAGGGTCTTCGCTTTTCATGTTTCAGCAGCCAGAGACAAAGTGTATGCATTGCACAATCAGAGTAAGGCTATCTTGAAAACTGACACATAATTTGGAAATCTAGGTAACAATGACATTAGTTTTTACTCTAAATAGAAAGTATTACAAGTTAATAACTCCGCTTTAAGGAATGGTGAAACACGTTTGAACTTCAGCAAAATGAAGATATAAGGTTTATAAATAATTTAGTCACTTTTACCAAGAAAATGTTGGTTTGCTCCTGTCTGCTATATAACGTGTGATGGATATGATCAGGAATGTCACGTTAAATTATACTTTCATTATGTTTTCATTAGCTTTCTAAACCTTCAAATATGCTTGAGTTTGTTCAATAATCACTAGAAAACAAACACTCAAATCAACATCTTTAGCACACATATTTGTAGGATATTTTATGTGTTTTTAAAATAGCAATTTTGTGGTTCTTTTTCCAAATGGACCTCCACAGTTAAACATATTTTCAATGCTTCTGCTCAGATCATTTTACTATTGCCAGCATTCAACATGAAAAATAAGATCAAATTAACAACCGAAAATTGAATATTCTTTGATTTTCAGCAACAGTCCTCCAGTAATTTAATATTTTTAATTTTACGTATGTTGTCACTGAAGTTACCTTACAGGTTAACAGGAAAGAATCAAGTAAATCTGGATTATATTGTTCAATATTATTCATTAGTGTTTGTGCAAAGTATTTTAAATTGCTTTGAATAATTTCTGTCATTAGCAGGCCCAGAATGAAAACATCAGAGATTATAAATAAAAAATATTAACACTGCATATACTTGTCATAAACAATTTAAGATCTGTTATTTAAAAGTAGCACAAGGAACATTGCTATTAAATGGCATATACTACAACTGAGATAAGTTTTGAATATGAACAAGTTTACGATGTTAATACAGCAAAAGATGGAGACAGTGAAGAAGATAAAGACAGTGATTTATTTTTTTTTTAATCAAAATACGTAGAAATTCAATACTACAGGGATATCTTCAGGTATCTCTGTAGTATTGAATTTCCAGGTATCATAAAATTGAGTATTTCCCTATACCATAAAATGGAGCAAGACAGTTTCGTGAAATTTGTCCCTGCATTTCCAAAGTGTTCAAACAGTAAGCTGGGAAAGTAAAGTCACGTTAACAGCACTCAGGCAAAATCACAATTAATGCCAGTGTTATCCCAGCGGCGTTCTTATTTTATTGCAAAAGGTAGAAATGCTGTAAAACTTCTACCATTTGGGATAGACAACTCAGTCCAGATCAAAATAGAGCAAGGTGTGGATTAAAGAGATACAATCCACACACAGCTACTGTGACAAGGTGACACTTCAGAATAAGGATAATAATTTCAAGAAAAGTACTGAACTATGTAAAGTGTACAAAATACGTACCTATAAAATTTTCTTCATGTAGAAACAGAAGATTTCTGTGAAAATTTATTTCAAATGTTGACATTTAATGACTGCTGACTGGCAAGTCTTTGGTTATGTCTCATCCCACATTCTGTACTTACACAGCTTTGGAATTTATTCAGTGGGCACGACAGTAAAGGCAAAGTGTGAGATGTGCTCAGATACTTCTCTTCCCCTATTAGTGTCCTGGGTTGTAGTATGGGATGTACACAAAGTATTTATTCTATCATCATCTTCATGAACTGTTGAAACCAAGTGGGGCAGAGCTCTAGTGTAGGGCTGTCTTCTGCTAAGGGCCCATCAACGCCTTGCCCATGACTCACAGGTAACTCCCTCCAGGAATTATCTCTGTTTAATGGGCCATCAAGGACCCAATTCACACTCATCATCCCATTGTGAGATGCTCCACCCAGGGGGAGGAGCCAAGCATTCTCACCTGGATATAAACTGGGATTTGGAACAGTACAGGCAGCCCTTACCTACTGAATTCCCAGAGGAGCAGAGCTACCAGACCTTTCTACAGGATCACTGCTTCAGGAAGATCACCTCACCTGGACTGCTTCCACCATCCTGCTCAGGTTGTATTCTGACTCTGTCAGTGGTCCTTTGTGTTATTGCATTTATTTTATTTTATTTTTACCTTTTTACCTTTCTTCTTATTAAATTATATCTCTGACTTGGAGCCTCTCATTCGTTTTGCTTTCAAACCACAACAACTAGTAACAGTAAGACTCCAGCCACTGAGATCTGGAGCCCACAGCATCAGAGTGGAATCACCATGCAGTTCTGTTTATTACACAGGCAACTGCAGATTTAAAATTAGATAGCTAAGGGCTGATTAAAATAGCTATTAAAATAGCTAAGGGCTGATTCTCTATAACCTTAACTGCCCCAAATCTCGAACATGCCAAGGTCATAACAAGTGCAAACTCTATTTTTCATTTCATTCCTTCTGCAATTATGGCAGTGAAATAATAAAGGAATGAACTGACACAAAAGCCAGTTGAATTAATAAAATTTGACCTCCTGATACTATATCACAATATTTCTATTCCTCCCCTTCTCTAGTGACTTCTTAACCTCTTCTTGTCTAATGCATGCAAACCACACTTCCCCAACATATTCTGAAGTTCTCTGTGTGTTCCCCAACTAAAGTGAGAACTTCTTCCATACTCAGACCTCATGCTTCCCATTCAGCTGCTCTAAAAAACCTTAATTAGGCATACATAGTTCTCAATCAAATATTGCAACAATTACTCAATTACTAAAGACAATGCTACTATAGTAGTAGGCAAGTGACTAACTTATTTTCATTAGGAAATCAAAAGCTATAATTATTTGAAATAAATTAGCTGCTGCATCACAAAGAACATACCTTACACTGAACTGAAAGAGAAAAATAGTATCTTATTTCATTAGCAATACAAACCAATGAAATTTGAGCAGCCCAAGAAAGGTCAATAAATTAAAATTAAGATGCCAGCATAAAATAGAATTATTTTTAAAGAAGAACAAAAGAAACACTTTGATAAAAAGTTAAAAATTGCAAAAGATAAAATAGATTAAATTCTTTTCATTAGCTTTTTTTAGCATAACATTTTGAGAGGAAAGACACACCTCATCAAATAAACTGCTAATTAAACTCTTCAAAATCCTGTAAGATTACGTTCCTTGGGTAAAGAAACTGAGCTGTTTGATTCAATGAAATCATCAAGATGAAAGCAAGCCACCATTTCCAAGAATATCTTACCAAAGGTTTACCCTTCATAGCAATTTAAATGCCCCCCCTCTGAAAAGAGCAGTGCTTTGAATAAATGAAACCTAAAGATTAACAATGTCCTTTTTTGTCTTTTACTTCAAGGCTTACTATGTGTGGAGGATAGAGAACACAGTATTAAGGCATACCTCATTTCACCTATTTCATTAAATTCTGATTTTTCATTTAACAGTCAGGAAAGAGAAAATCCTACCTCTCATACTTATTGTTTTAAAAATTCACACAAAACATTACAAGACTTCCTAGAGAGAAGCAGTGGTGGGCATCACATGAAAATCTGGAAAGAAACAGAAGTAGGAAAGCACCCAACACTGGATTGTTCCTGTTTAATGTAATTTGTAATGATCTAAGTTGACAGTTATGATAGACCATAAAATCATTTTATACCATTTTATAATATACAATGCAAGTAATAAAACACAATTAAGAAAGAATGTTAAGAGAAAGTCTTGGGGAAAAAAAAGGAAAAAAATAGGAGAACTAGAGAGCCTAGAGAAAGCTAAACAAAACACTTCCAGAGCCAAGGAAAAGCTAAATAAAAAATTGGTTTCTTTCAGGCATCATGTTTTGTGTCACAAAAGTATCCATCTATACATTCTGCTGTTAGAGAGTGGAAACTTGAGTGTTGGCATAGGGAATTAAAAGAGCCAGGACCTAAATGGCTAAAAAACAGAATACCAACACAATAAATTAATAATGAATGATGAAGTCACACATGATACAATGTGACACAGAAAAATGAATAAGGGATATGGAATGATGTAGGACAGGAAATGGTGAACTCAAGATACTTTAAAAAAATCAGAACATTAAAAAACACTGTCCAAAATGGAATGAAAATATGCTGAGGGAAAATGTGATCAACAATGGGCTCAAACCCAAAAGTAGGAGAAAAAAGACTGAAGTGGGAGTCTCCATTTTGAACTTGGAAAAGCTAGAAGTGAGTGCTTATATTTCATATTTTTGTTTATAAACAACTGAACAATATGAAACACAAAAAATGAAGAAGAGTAGATAATGCATTGACTATAAGATTTTGAATATTCTCAGAAAATAAATTCCATACATGAGACAAATGAAAGACATCTGTAAAGAACAAAGCAAGCCAAGGATGAACCCTATAGTCCTTGAAAGGAAACTGAGTCTTTGCAAAAGGAAACAAAGCAGCAAAGCAAAGCTGCAAAGGAAACAGTCTGTTTGCCATCACTAACAGATGCAAGAAGTTGCTATGTTAGCTTCCAGTTGGAAAAGCACAACGGTGAACAGGACAGAATAAGTGCCCATGTGTCCCAAAACCACCATGGCTATCACCAAACTTCATTGTTATGTTTCACTGTTTATGCTTTAAACCAGTTCATCCAAAGATAGCAACAGAAGGCAGAATGTTCCCTTGAAGCACTTTTGCTTTGCCAGTTGAAAGAGAAAAAAAAACCCAACATGATTGATCCAGAACTTGTAAACCAACCAAAATGGGAGAGGCAATTCCCGAAAGTCCAGTACATGCTCCTTATGAGCTTTTTTCTGAAGTGATCCTAGAGGTTAAAAGTGTATACTGTCACCTATTTTATTTCTTGTTTTTCACAATAAGATATAGAGGAGTTTAATAATGTTAACAATACATGGAAAATAATATGAAGTACTGAAAGCAACTGTCATCAGTGGCAAGAGTTCAAGTCCACATAAAGTGAACTAGCATGGTTTGGGATTTGATCTCCTCTGTCACAGTTTTTGAGAAGATCCATGGTAATTTCTACATGGTAATTTGAAAATGCTCTTTGATGAAGAAAATATAAATGTAGGAGGGGTTAGACTACAATATTTAAGATACACCTGACTTTCAAAACCATTGGTATGATAGTAATTTCTTTCCTGTGCAGAAAGTCTGTAGCAGTTCTTTTGTGTGTGTTGTAATTTAAGGGAGCAAAATGTGAAGAACTTTAGATGCTTTGATTTTTGGAGATCTATAAGCTTCATATTTCTTGTCAGAAATAACAGCACATATTGATTTATGTTTCCCTGACAGACCTGTGGCTACAGTGACTACTTGAAAAAGACAGATATCTGTCTTTTACACACACTGAAATGCACAGCGAAGAAGATCAGTATAAGAGTGCACCAATGTTTTAATTCTGGATCCTATCTAAATTCTTCAGACATTTTTATTTCTATTTCATGTCAAGTTGCAGCTGACACACTAACAAGTAATGAAATGCTTCCACAGTTCTACCTTTTATCAAACTATGTTTCACAGATACATATCACACATATCAAAACCATCCAAACCTCAACTCTCTCATTTATGCAGCCTATATACTGCTAAGGAAAATCTGAAGGCAAAAAATAGAAAAGAAATCAGTAAACATTAGAATAATACCTAATATTTCCAAACAAAGAGTTAAATGCAGGAGAATTTCATTACTACAGAACAGAGAATAACTCTGATATGAAAAACAAGCAAAACAGAACACTTTCAGAAAAAGGAACTGGGGAAACTTTCACTATACCACTTACCAAAAAAGTGACTTAATGAAATCAGTGCTCTAACTACCAATATCGTGCATAAAACAAACCACAAAAGCTTGTGAAAAAGATTGAAACTGCACAGATAATGTGTTCTCTATCCTGATACACATTAACCATGAACATTTTGCCAAGATAGCAACTGTTAATTCATGATGTCATCCATTCCTTATGAAAAGTTAGAAGCTACAAACTTCCATTGCCAATGAAAATTTTATGATGAAACCAGTCACAGAAAAAACTCCTTTTGGCTCTCTCTGCTTTGTTAAAAGGCAGAAGATAAGTTCAACTGATGGCACCACACAGACATAAAATAATTTCAAATAAAGGTAACGACTGCCATGTAGACACCAGATGGCACACTCGTTCAGCACAGATCAAAGTGAGTATCTTACATGGCATATATCGCTACCATTCAACAAATATCTCTGAAATAATTATTAAAATTTCCAGAAAAATGACAGTAATAAAAAGGGAACTGTCAGACAAAAAGAAACATCAGTAAATCAAAATATGATTATAAAAAGAAATAAGTCAACCATGAAGCTTAATTACACAGAATTACAATTTTTCTCCATATTTTTAGTTTCCATTGTCTTGAGAACTTCTTTTCCTAGAAAACCAAAAATTTTGCAACATTCCTGCTGTCAAGCAAAACTGTCACTGAGTCTATCAATTAACTACTTACTACCGTTTCTCAGGCTTAAACAAGTAACAGAATTTGAGAAAGAGCAGGATTGACTTCTATCCTTTTTAACACTAATTTCAGCCAAAGCACACATTTAGAGAACTGAAACAGAAACAGGAAGACAAAGAAGCCAGAAAGGCTCAGTTTTCCGGTGTTGCTAAAACAAATGATTCTTTCCTGGAAAACTCAACTTAAAAGTACTTATTTGCAGAAGTGATAGATATGCCAAGTTACCTTTACTTACAGAGGTACTGACACCATTGGAATATGTTCCCTTCTCCATGCCTTTGCTGCATGGAAAACAAGTGGTCTTTCATCTGTAGGTCTTTTTTTACTTGTTGCTTTCTTAAAAATCAAACCAACCAACTAAAACAATCCCCAAACTCCAAACAAACGAACCAAAAACATGACACACACAAGAAAAGTAAAACTCTGATACACTACATTTGCTTCAAGCATTGTGGAAGAGCTAAATCTTACTTCAATCCATTCTGAATTTGATCTGAAGCCAAAAGAGAGTTCTATATTATCATGTATCCATGCACTTCACAAGCTGAAATGATTAGTTTATACATTTATGACATTATGATGTCATAGACTCAGTTGAGCTTTTCTATCAACTGATGAAGAAAACAAAGTTATTTTACAGTAATATATAATGAAAACTTTAAGTTTCAGAAAGTTGACTGACTACTGATTTTTTTTCTAGAGCATTTATGTTCAGCTGACAGCAATTAATCTTTAAATTCTGTATGTCAAAACCATAATTAACACAGACTTTCACTGTTAAACAAAGAAATTGTTGTGTGTTCCTCTGGATTATATACAATGCAATTACAGCAAAAAGATTTTTAGGTTTCAAATAGCAAAAATAAGTTTGGTATCAGACCATCAGATTACTTCATTTACAGGCTGGCTTCAACGATGAAGTTCCCAAAATTTCACTTTTATAACACTGGGTAGACAGCTGCTTCTCAATACAAAGAAATAAATGGAATTTCCACAAAAACAAGCTACACAAAACCCCCTTCTAATATACTCATTAAGAGTACCAGGATCTGACAGCATTTATTGGAAGATGGAATATTGAACAATGCAAACACTACTTAACCTCGAAGGACACACGAGCACCCCTTCCACTCTTAGAGCACACAGCCAGCCCCAGCAGCACAAAACTGCTTTAGAAGATGCTGCGTGTATGTGACATACAGGAACTGCATTATACTTCCAGACAACAGCATATATAGTAGGCAAAACACAGTTCATGATCATTTTTTCAAAAGGACAGAAGGAAAACCCTTATTTTGCAAGAATAAGACATCAGACTAACAAAATTATTTTAGCAATGACATGTTTGATAAAAAAATAAACTGTGTATTATCTTTTATTCTAGGATATCAAATGAAGTTGACAGATTATGAAAAGCTGTGTTTTTGTAATATAGATAACCTCAAATAGACTCTGAAAATCTGAACATACATAGCTGAGCAGAGTAAAACCATTAATTTCTCAATTTACTGCTGAGAAAAGCTATTTGCATCTCTTTAAAGTGTTTTCCAAAGAAACAACCTATTCTATAATCTTTATTAAAAAAAGTGAACGAAATAGTACAGTTTAGAAAAGTAAATGTTAAAAAACATATTCAGATTTATAAGAAATAAGGAAGGTGTTTATAGATACCTGGTTTATGCAATTAGCTATTGATTTCTATTAGCTCTTTGCTAATCATTAGCTATCAATTTCTATGAAATTAACCAGCAGCAGAAATAATGATTTGTGATGCTTATAAAAGTGTGAAATTGGAATTATAAAGATAACAGATTTTAAATAAACCTAGTTTAAAAAGCTATGCACTGAAATGCAAAAAATCTTTTAAAGGTCACTACATATGGCTTGAAATGTAGAGAGCATAAACAATTAATTAAATTCTGCCTGCAAATGCAGCTATTATACAACAGAATTAAGTATAAAAATCTAATGTCCTGTTTATTTACATTCATTTGCCATTTGTACAAACCCTGGTTCAGAGTAAAAGTAGGGTATGTTTAAATTTACCCTTGTATATTCACTTACATGGTCTTAGGAAGTTCAAAATCAGAAAGGTCTTCTTGTAAACTTAAGTTACATTTTAATGTACAATATGATAGTTGCCATCTCCAAAACAATGGAATGCAAATGGCTGGATTTTCTCTCTGTCTTCCCATTTCTTTGAAACAGCTGCTCTACAATGCAGAAATGACATCAGCCCACTATAGGATGAGGATGGTCACCTCACAAACAGGAACACAGAGATGTTAAATGCTGTCTTTGCCTCTGTCTTCAACAGCAACAACAGGCTAAGGGGGTCCCCAGTGCCCTGAGCTGGAAGACCATGATTGTGAGAATGATAAATTCTCAGTCAACCTTGAATTAACTCTGTGGGATTTACTGCTCCAGCTGGATCCCTATAAGTCTATGAGGCCTGATGGGATTAATCAGAGAATACTCAACTGTCTAATGTCTCTATACAGCCTCTTTTGATGATTTTAGAGTGCTCTTGGGAAGGTAAGAGGTCCCAGTTGACTGGAAGCCAGCAAATGTTGTCCCAGTTCTTAAGAAGGGCAAGGAGGACCCTGGAAACTACAGGCCTGTCAGTCCCACTTCAGTTACAGGTAAAATTATGAAGACTATTCTGGGAGATAATGAAAAACTCTTGAAGGACAACAAAGTCATCAGTAAGAGCCATCATAGCTTCATGAAGGCAAAGTCCATCTTGTCAAACTTGATTTCCTTAGGTTATAGAGAATGGGGTGATACCAGACTGGCTATTTGTCACTGCAGCACTCTATATTAGGACCAATTCTTCTCAGCATCTTCATAAAAAACTTGGACACAGGACTTGAAGATATATACTAAGTATGTCTGCCAATGACACTAAATTGGGAGGAGCTCCTGACTCCCTCAAAGGCAGAGAGGCCCTGCAGAGGGTCCTAAATGAGAGGGCTGGGCAATTGCCAACTGTATCAAGCTTAACAAGGGCGAGAGTCAGAATCTGCACCTGGAACAAGGTGACTCCCAATGTACAGACAGACTGGGGAATGAGAGGCTGGAAAGCAGTGCCGCAGAAAGGGACCTGGGGGTCTTGGTCAATGTAAAGCTGAACATGAGTCAGCAGTGCCCTGTCAGCCAGGAGGGCCAACCATGTCCGGGGGAGCATCAGGAACAGCACTGACAGCCGGGCAAGGGAGGGGATTGTCCTGCTCTGCTCTGCACTGGGGGGACCTAACTGCAAGTGCTGTGTGCAGTTTTGGGCACTGCAATATAAAAAGACTACATAAAGCTAATAAAGCTATCTAGAAAGAGTTCAAAGGAGGACTACAAAGATGGTGAAATGCCTAGAAGGGGAAGATATGCAAGGAGTGGCTTGTTCAGCCTGGAGAAGAATAGACTGAGAGAAGACCTCACTGCAGTTTCCAGCTTCCTCACATGGGGAAGATGAGGGACAGCTGCTGATCTCTTCTCTCTGGTGACCAGTGACAAGATCCGAGGGAATGGCCTGAAGCTGGGTCAGGAGAGGTTTAGATTGGATATTAGGAAAAGGTTCTTCACCCAGAGGGAGGTTGGGCTCTAGCTCAGGCTCCCCAGGGAAATGGTCATGGCATCAAGCCTGAGAGAGTTCAAGAAGTGTTTGGACAATGCTCTCAGGCACATGGTGTGGTTTTTGGAGCTGACCTGTGCAGGGCCAGGAGCTGGACATCAGTGATGCTTGTGGGCCTCTTCCAATTCAGAACATTCTGTGAATCTATGATTCTATTAAATATACTGTGAAATATTTGAAAGCAAAGAGATAGAAATACTATAGAGCACTCACAGGGTTCTTTAAAAAGCTTGTATAAGCATTAGGATACAAAATACTGTCCTGGCACACAGTTAATGTAGAGAACTGTACAAGGGAGATGCACTGTCCTGACTCTGAATAACTTGCTTCAGTCTTAGTTCTCTCACACTCCCAAATTACAGAAGGAAACTGAGGCTCCAATGTCATGTAGAAACTGTGAACACTAGTGTCCTCCAATTGTCACAGGTCTCCGGGCAGATGGTCTGGTTTTGGCTGGGATAGAGTTAATTTTCTTCTTAGGAGCTAGTATAGTGCTGTGCTTTTTGGATTTAGTATAAGAATCACAGAATATTCTGAGTTGGAAGGGATCCACAAGAATCGTCAAAGTCCACCTGTTAAGTGAATGGAATTCATACGGGGATCAAATCCACAACTTTGGCATTATCAGCACCATGCTCTGACCAGCTGAGCTGACTTGGCCTCAGCAATGCTGATAGAACAATGCTGCTAACACACAGATATTCTGGCTGTTACTAACTTATGTATACCTCAAATCAAGGATTTTTCAGTGTCTGATGCCCTACCAGGGAGGAGCTGCACAAAAAGCTCAAAGGGACCACAGCCATGACAGCCTGACTGAACTGCCCAAAGGGATATTCTACACCACAGAACATTATGCTCAGTATATAAATTGGAGGATTTACCCAGAACAGGGCCAACCAGTGGAGGGGTAACAGTCAGTGTCAGTGCCTCTCTTTTACAGAGAAGCCCTGCTCACAGAGCAGCAAAGATGTTATCTTGCAAACATCTGTGTTTTACAAAAGCAGAGAACTGGAGAGAACTGAAGGAGAGACTGAAAATTCAAGCAGAGGAAAAAAATCTTTCTTAGACTGGTAGCAGTAAATTTCCACAGTGCAACACATACAGTGACAATACAGTATGCCACTGAAAGTCAATTCATCTCTGTATTACATACTACAATGTGCGTACATATATTACATAACACATGAAGCACCAAATCAGCAATGTAGCACCAGTTTAGCACATCACAGGATCACAGCATGAGGGGAACATTTCAGAGCAATCAGACTTCTCTCCATGTAGCACAGAAAAACCTTGGCAGTTACTACATGGGCTTTAGAACAAACCAACCTTGTATTCCTATGGATTTCTGAACAATGTGTTATGTTACTCCCTTTTTTTATTACAACTACAAATGTCTTTCCTGCAATAATTTTAGTTCTCTTTAGTCCAGAATCATGATTCTCCACACCCCATAAGAGAGCTACACTAGGTATAAAAAGAGAGAAGAGAAAGGAAGAAGAAAAATGGGAGATGAGATACAAAGGGTTTAGTAAGTAGAACACCAGGTACCTCTTCTTTCTGCGTGAACAACAGTATAACAACAGGAAGTTCAACCTCCCCAGGCAGCTCTAAGATTCTATGACCTCTCATTCATAAGGAGAAAGGATACTTTCCCTCAATAAGGAAAAGAAAGAAGTTCCTCAAAATTTAATTTTGGATTACTCATACTCCTAATAGTTTGAGATAAATTAATCAAATTGGCTTGAGTCATTTTTAAAGTTCTGAATCACAGACTGGGAAAGGGAAGCCATTAGGTAAATCAAATCTGTGGCCCAAAATTAAAACAAACATTTAAGACAGGGTCAGGAAAAGACTTGCTTAATCCTATCAGTGTACATTAGTATGGTATCTGCTAGTATAATAAAAAAATGTCTTGAAAGCTTTGTGAAGAAAATAAAGAAAATAAAGTTGTGCTGCATGAGAGATAAACTTCATCTAACTCTAATGTGAGAGGCTGTAATATTTCCTGATAATAAGAAATATAATGGAAGATGAACCACTTATGTCTGAAGGGATATGGGAACACTACTCATCCCATAACCTGAACCGAAATGCCCTTCAATATTTTTATATTCTTTTTATAGGTGGTATGACACATCACACAGGAAAAGCCTTGTTTTCTTAACAAGCAGGAGAGCAAAATTTAAGGAAAAGTGCACAGTGATTAAAAAAAAATACTGCTTTCAAATATGTTAAATATTTCATCAGAATAGGAAGCCAGAGGTTTTGTTTGTCTTCTCAAAATTCTATCCACCAAAAAGTCAAAAGCTGAAGAAAGCACAAACTGACTAGAAAGACTAGGAAGCCAAACAAACTGAAATAACACAGTCTTGTGATGGTCACAAGATGTGCAGTCAGCCAGCAGGTTGGCTGTAGATAAGGAAATGACTCTACCTGGAAATGATTCTACAGCTATAATTCAATACATTTAAATCTACCCTAGTAAGTGTCCTTACTACTACAGTGAAGAAGAGCTGTTAAGGCTAAATTTAAGTGCAAACTGAATTTTTCCTTAAGCTTGTACTTAATGCTTCAGTTAAGTGCCATGTTCCCCGCTTTTTATTTTAGCAAAACAATATTTATCACAACTAATAAAGCACTAAAAGGAGAAAATGGAATATATAACAAAAACAGAACATCAATCTAATTGAAATCCCTCAATTCAAAATGTCCACAATGTAGGTTATCTGAAACAATATTATTATGAATATGAGCCTCAAAACATTAACTCCACCATAATTTACCGTGTTTCTGATTGGAATTTTCTTCGGTTCTGTTGGCACATCCTGAGGAACAAATTTCACTGGTTCCTTAATTTGCCTCCTTGATCTTTTGGTCCCATCTGGTAAGGTTTCCATGGCGATATCAGCCTCCATATCACTGCTACCTGCCTGGTCACACTCTGAGCATTGCCTGCAAAGAGGAAGATTTTCTTTTTAAGATTGCAGCCACAAGAGCAGAAAAAGAAACATA
Source organism: Zosterops lateralis (assembly GCF_965231275.1). Lineage (NCBI taxonomy): Eukaryota > Metazoa > Chordata > Aves > Passeriformes > Zosteropidae > Zosterops > Zosterops lateralis. Next base: position 28,283,556 of record NC_139762.1, on the reverse strand, counting down.
CTGAAGTGTTTGTGTTTAAGATAAATTCAAAAGTCAAGAAATCAAATGGACATCTAAAACGTACATTTTAAACAACCAAGCAAAACACAAGTAAGATGTTCTTATTTTCCTGACAGTACTTAAATTTGAAAATAATGATTCTGAATGTAGGAATTAATCTTCAAGAAAAATGCCTCCTATTTCATCATTTTCATGCTAAAGCTGCCCACTGATTGCTAATCTATTAATTACTGTAGCTGCTGCTGCTGTTTAATTATAGAATTATACAGTGGTTTGGATTGGAAGAGATCTTAAAGATCATCTAGCTCGCACCCCCCTGGGCATGACCCTGCCATAGGCAGGGGCACCCTCCACTAGACCAGATTGTTTATCTTTACAATGACATGCTGCTGAATTCATTCGAATGAGAGTACACTTTAGTAGCAGGGATTTGGAGGACATGTTTGTTATGAAAATAAATTTTAATATGTATTTCCTAAAGGAGCAGGTTTTAAATCTGAAAAGAATAGCTAAGAGAAAATTACAAGTACAGAAGCTAGAGACATATATTACCAAACTAAATTGAAAAAAAAATGCTTAATGAGTTTCTGAAAAAATACAAAATCACTATCAGAACTTCAAAAATTAAGAGATGCTAAAGTAATGTTATTAACAAGCTCCATAACAGAATTAACAAGATAGGAATTCAACAGGATTTGTTTTAATTTGCAAAAATCATCTTATGCAAAGTCATAAATGTGGATGTTCACTAGAAGTATGTTAATGAAAACATAAAAATTATACTTACTGGAAGAGCCAGTTTTAATTACTTCTCACACTACACTTCTAATTCAAAAAATTCCAAGTCCATTCATATTAAGTCTCATTCACCACTGTTCTCCCATTAAACGTTTTTTTTTAGTAAAAAAACCCAAAAAAACCCACATTCAACATAATCTCCTATTAATTCGCATTAACAGGGATAAACACAATCTAAATGAAAGAGCAAATTTGCTTTGGAAGAAGACAAAGCAAAAAATCCCAAGTATTTAATTATTTAAAGTTAAATTTTAATACACATTTGCAAAGAGAAGACATATCCATCCTGTATAAACAAAAGCAAAGTCAGATACGTGTTGTGTTTAAGCCTATTTGTTCCAATTTACCCAATCAACAGGAATAGTTCCACTTCTTCTCCTATGAATTTCAGTGAGGGCTAACACAATATCAAGTCCATCAACTTTTCATGTTTTCTTATTCTTTCAAAGTAATGCAAGCAGTATAATCTCAGTTCTCTCCTAGCTATACCAAAAGACACTAGGAGTAATCATGGTTTGCTACCATGATTGGTAGGCTACCAAGTGGCTACCAAGTCAGAAGAGAGGGAATCTAGTCATTGATTGGGTAACAGATCAATGTAGCCCTGACTAACTCAAGACCGTCCTCCTTTAACTTTTCCATATGTAAATTTTAGATAGTTGTGGCTACATTATAATGTTACAAAGATTCATCGCCTCCTACCTCAAAAGCACTTAAGACCAGGGTAAATAGGACACATGAAAGTACCTGGAATATTTGCTGGTCTAGAAAAGCAGAAGAACAGGGTAGACTGCAGGAAAGATAACAGTTTCCTTCCTCTCTCATTAAGTATGGAGTCTTTATGAATATCCAAAGCACAAGGAAGTCAGTTTATATACTTTTTCTAATAGTTTTGGGTCAGCATACAGGAGTACAGTCCTGTATTCTTCCTCTTTGTCCTGGTTACAAAGAAAAGGGGGATGGAGTTTTCAGCACTGCTTAATTCCCTACCATGGACATCATCACTGGTGGTGTGGGCTCGGCAGGAAGAGCTCAGCACCAGAAACTGAAGATTTGCCATCTTGCTTGGATCTCTCTGGAGAGACGGTGCTGGGATGAGCCAGCCCCAGCCCACTCTCTGCCACTGCTGGTCCCTTTCTCCATTCCAAACCCCCACCTGAGCTGGTGCAGCTGAAGCGCCGGCTGGAGCCCAAAGCCCTGGCCAGAGCTGGTGGTGTGGTGCCAGTGCCAGCTTCATGGGACAGACACGAGCTGGGCAAAAAACTGCCAAACACAGCCGAGGGCAGTGGTCTGGGAAAAACAGTGGGAAGCACAAGGCCAGCGATCTGGCTTCTGAGTTTCAGCCTAGCTCTTTGCTGGTTTCTTCACACTGGGGCATGGGGACTCAGCCACAAGGGCTCTTCTCAGCTTAAAGCCTTTGTCCAGCAGCACTATTTTTGGGAAACATTTTTGTTTGTTCCCAAAGGTGAATACCCTTTTGTGGGTAAAGCACTCTCTCTCGTGTATACCTTTGGCTATTAATATGGCTGTGGTTATTGTGATTTTAGTAAATCTCTCCCTATTGCTCCTCCATTATCAGAAGGGGTGGGTGAAAAGGGAGTAGCTTTTCTTCTCTGTGCTTGATAAAATGAGCACGCTCCTCTTTACAAACCTTAGTTTGCTACACACAGAGTACCTGTTAACACCTCTACACAGTACTTGTTAACACCTCTAGGCCTTAAGACACTAGAACACAGAAAAATATAAGGTGCAATAGCTTCCACTATGCTACTTTTTACAGTTATATGTTTAGATAAATTTGTGTGAATATACATACACAAATGTATTCGCATGCACTTAGGTAAATAAATGCACACAGACCAAACTACTATTATTTTAAGATTTGATGGAGAAAGGCACTCCAATGACGAAGGAGAGAGAAGCTTTAAGTAACAATATTGCCTCAAAATCTTGCATATCTGCTTAGCTATAAGTTACTTTGAGTTCTTTATTTTTATAAGATGCATTGTTCTTAAAGTTGTTCAACCCAAAGCTTTAAGGTGAATTTCTACTTAGTAAGCTTGAGAGAGCACAGCCCTCCATAACACTGCAGTATCAGTCATGTCATTAATTTATGCACTGGAAAGCACATATGAAAGTAATTACTGTGATCTGCTTATGCAGATGTAAGCAATACCTATGAAAATGTTCAAAATTTCTATGAGTAGCTCTTACAAAGCATTTATTTTTCCCATTATTATGTTAAAAATCTGTGCTATGTATAAATTATAGAAAAAGCTTCCTTAACTTAAGAGCTGCACTAAAATGATACTTTCATAAGAGAAACACATAGTCACAGGGTTTTACAATGATATCTGGAGTTGGGAATCCAGTTTCTTGGACCTACCACCCTGCAGGTAAGATTTAAATAATTCCTGTTCTTTATCTCTCTGTTATTACAAGGGGAAGATGCCATTTTTCTTGTAATGTTCAAACAGTCCTACAGAAAATGTCCATGCAGATCACTGAAGTCCTGAAGTTCCACTATTATGCTATTTAAATATATATGTGCTCTGAAACAGGTTATACAAGTGTGAAATTGAAATTACAAAAAACATAGATCTAGAAAAGAAAAGCAAAATCATACTATGATGGGGTTGAGGGTATTGTTTGAATCACAAAACAAAACTTTACAAATATATCACAGACAAAGGGGGAAAGGAGTTATAAACATGAACTTACAAGCAACTTCTTGATTTACCACAATAGACTCTACTATCATAATCAACCATGTCCCATCATCCCAACTACAAAACAGGCAAGCTTCAACTACAAAGCAGTAATCAACCATGTCCCATCATCCCAACTACAAAACAGGCAAGCTTCAACTACAAAGCAGTTTGGCTGTTAGCTCCCATAGCATCACAGAAAAGCTATTACAGACACACACTCCTCTGACCTGGAAACAATCTCTTTTCAGCTCTTCTTATAGTTTATTTCAATACGATTCTTGAATTTAAAGTACTTTTCTCATCCTGCTGCTTATTCCCAATATAGTCATAGAAAACAACCATATGACTTCTTTTTGGCTATGCCACAGTCATGCTCACTTAATTTCAGCTCTTCAAGGACAAGCAGTCAACAGAGAACGTGTCACAGCAGGTCACTTTTAGAACTACTGCAACAATCTTCGACTCCATATAAATTAGCAAGCATTACTAATCAGTATAAGCAAAATAACAGGAGAAATGGTACCAAATATTCAACTTTCAGTATACAGGTTCTGCTTTTAGTCTAGACTTCCCTAATCTAGACGCACAGAAAAAATCAGTAGCAGGCAATAATATGCCTATTTCCAAAATGAGCCAACTGCTAAAATTACTGCAAGTTTTTGTTCCATCAAGAAATCTCAGCACTGATTTGAAATTTCTTAATCATACAGAAAGTCTTTGATTAAGCACTAACAACCTACAGAAGAAAAAAGAAATTGCGTGATTTTGCTGTGTTCTCAATCTAACTTGGTACAAGAATCAGAGATAATCTCCCACATCACAAACATCTTGTCAACTCAGTAGCATTGAGTTTGGAAAGAGTGATTTCAAATTGCTTAGGAAATACCATTACAGTGCTTCCAGAAAATAGTTAATTTTAAACAATGTTTAAAAAGGAAAACAAGAGGGGCCTATTTTCCTAAGGAAGACACAGGTCTCACAGACATGCTCTCTGACAAATCACCTCTCACAATGTTTACAAGAATTAAGCTACTGTGAATTTGAGACACATGGACCACAGCTTTAAGATGACACCTATGCTCTATAAATCACACTGTAAATGATGTGCTGGAGGTGGAAAAAAAACAGGGCTGCTTTTATTCTGGAGATAAAAGACAGTATACACGAACCTAATACAGTTGTCAAAAAACTTCAAAGAGCACTTTACAGAGTGTAAATTTACAGAGTTTTTTTTTAAACTCTGTAAAAAAAAGAAAATTTGCCATTTGCAAGAACCCAAACATCCTTCAATTAGGACAAGTGACAAATACATAAAAATGCATATGTCATATTCCACTCATGTTTGTGTAAGTTAATAATTTTATATTATTATCCAGTGACTCAGGATGAAAAAACATTTGAAGAAGTGCTGGATCAGTACTGAATGAATGAGGTCAGGAATATGAATGAATGTCCAGATCCTGCATGAGTGTTCATGGAACTACTTGTCAGGAACTCTACAGCTCATTCTGTCCTGTGGCAAATACTCCCCACAGCAGTTACCAGTGAAATAACTTGGCCTTCTAGAGCAAAAATAAAACAAACTAAGCTTAATGCAACCATCAGTCCTTGTTTTGTCCATCTCAGTCCCCAGTATTTCATATGCTACCGAAAGTTATCACTGTTTTTCAGCAATCTCATTCCAATAGAAGAAGCTAATCCTTGTTGGTAGCTACCAAGTATTTTCTTAATGAAAAATTCAGTATTTTACAATTAGATTTTGATCCATTATATTGTCTGCCAACACTTCTGCATTGCATTAGTACCAGTTAAGATCATTCTCTACCAGGAAAATACATCCAGAATGGCCAAGAGCATAAAAGCACACAAGCTGTCAGCAAGAATGATAAGACTTAGTATTATGATAGCATATTAATCAAAATAATATTCAATTGTTTAATCAATAGGATTTCTAAGAAATTGAAAATTGCAAATTTTTAAATGGAAGTAAACCCAGCATTTCATTGTATGGTTAAAATTTCTGCTCAAGGAGTTGAACTCAATTCTTCAAACTCAGGATATTCTATGATTCTACTTTGAAAGCACAGCATCAAAGCAGGCATAAATTAATGCTTTAATGTATTATTACATAAAATAGCTCCTATGCTCTTCACCTCAAATCCATCTGAAATGAGGACAGGCTTTGAACTTACCATGGTACAAACTGATGTGTAAGATGTTATAACTGTTACCTTGAAGAAAACTGTCTAGCTGCCGAACAAGGAAAATTCTTTGTGTCAAGTGTTTGAAATCAGTTAAACCAGTAAGCTGTGAAACACGGGTGCCCACCAGGTCTAAATTCTTACTATGCTTTCACTAAGACTAAAACTGTTAACTCATTTTAAATTTTAGAAACACTGAGAAAACAAAATATAATTTGTGCTTTCTTCAACAAATTAGCTTTTAAATACATAATATATTTATTTTTTTCTCCTACCATTAACATATAATACTGGATTTAATTTAACAATTTCAAACCCCTTTCTGGTAAACTGTAATTTAAACTATTAAATGCTGAGCATGAAATGGACAAAAAGTATAACTACAAATTAGTCTATGTAGTACCACACACAAAACCTGAATCACATGGCATCCTCAAACACAATATAAAAGATGAAGTTTATGGAATAAACTCATGTTAAAGTACTCGTTATTTAAATAAACATATATTGGTAAAGTCCATGACTGTAATCATAAAATTTTTTGCAAGGGTTCAAGTTTGCTATTCTGCATAAATTATTAGCAGTGATAATGGAACAGAAAGAAAAAAAACCCAAGAAAATTATTTTTAATTGTTTTCTGATTACTATTTTTAAAAGGAACTAAACTCAATGTTTTTAATCACTCTTAAATAAAGTCTTTCAACCTGCCTAGTATTTCAAGGAATTTCGCACTATATTGATTTTATTTTTATGCTATGTTCCTATTACATCCTATACAAACATCCTATTACATCTTGTACAAGCCTAGTGTTTCAAGGAATTTCCCATTATACCAATTTTCTTTTATTTTTGGGCTTTGTTCCTATAACATCCTATACAAATATCTGAAAAGTACATGGCCCCCATCTAAAAAAATGCACTTTTCTTCATATCTTAATCAAAAGATTAAAATTGTATTCAAAACAGCAGGGGAGGAAAAACCTGCTGAACTCAAACTTGGATTAAGGGTCTCTTCTATATGCTCTCTACTGATCCTGAAAAGAATACATAAAGGAATGTTCAATGATGAAAAGAATGCAATCAATGCAGCTCAATTTGTCTGCTATCATCTCACACTCCAGAATATGCCTGAGCTAATTAGAAGTAAAAGCCAAGTTTGTGATCTAAGATTTAACTGAAGCATGAAATCCACAACAAAGCTAAGTTATAGCTTTGAAATGAAAGAGCTTTACTACCTAACCTGACCTATCCTGCCTTTAACACCTACTGAGAATTAGTCTTACATCTTTTGGACTAATAGCTTTTAGTGAGCCTTTTCAACTTTGTTAAAAAGCAGAACAAAAATCAAATCTCCTGTGTAAATGAAGAAGCTATCTAAAAATTATTAAAAAAAAAAAAAAAAAAAAAAAGCTTCTACATAAAATAACTACTTGGCAAATTTGACCAAAGAGATCAAAAGTCTAAAGTCTAACAACACACTACATTAATTAATTAAAGGAAAATTAGGTTCAGGAAAGTATTAGTGATGGTGAGAACCTTTTTGAGATTTTCACCTTTTAACTGAAATCTCTATTAATTTACTAAGCAAATTTACTGAGGTAAATCCAGGTTTTGTCACATTAAAGATATAAGAAAGAGAGGCCTCCCATTTCATGTACTGGCCAACTTGTTCTGCACATAACCTTCAAAACTAACCAAAAAGATGGCTGAAGTAAATGTTTTACGCAAGTTCTTTAATAAAAAATGTAGAGATATATGAAGAATAACAGAAACTAATATTTTTCTGTTAAAACAGTTTTACCGTATTTTTAGAAGCAATTCTTAAGACTATTCTGATTTGGTACCGTAACATTCAGACAAGATGATGAATGACTCCTCGAGATGCTAGACTCTAACTTCTTGCCAGCTACAAACTGTTCCTGAGTTTGTTCTAATGCATTTCAGAGCAGTTTAAACATGCAGACTGCTAACACTACAGAGCAGAACAAGCTAATTTTACGAGTTTGGAAATCAGAATCTCTGACACCTTATCATTTCTCCATTGTACAACTTAGGTTTTGTTCTGCTCCACAAGCATGAAAGAACTTTAATTCAAGGAAATGTAACTGCAATAAGTACAGTCATGAACATACTTCTGCCATTGTACATTTGAGTCCTAAGACAGCAGTAAACCCAATACTTCCCATATTGCAATAAACAGAGATACTACTTGCAAGTTTATTTAAAAATATTACAAGTATTTGCCTGAAGATACGAACAGAGTCGCTTATCTGAGTCCTAATATAAACAGAAAACCAAGTCTTTCATTTCCCAAAAGTATTAGCCTATAATTTCCTGCCGCTATTATATTGCGGCAATAACAATCACAGATGAATTCAAAACCCAAGAAAATTACAGCTATAACCTATTTTTACACAGTGGCTAATAAAGAGAAAATCTTTACAACTTCTTTTTTTTAACCTTGAAACATCACTGCTAATAACCTGAAAATAAAAAAAAACTGCTCCAAGTGCTTTAAAGCAATGTCTAATCCACTCAGAATTTGCAAGTCCGTTCACATTTACATCCTACTTTAAGTACAGAGACAGCACAGGACAACTCATTAACTGTGTTCTTACCAGTAACTGTTCTTGGTCTTCCTTGGCATCCTTGTAAGAGGTGGATCCAGGCAACCAAGATGATAATGGAGTTTACAAGTGTCACAAAGTAGTAGTAGGTGTTGATCATGGTTCTTCTTGCAAATGCCACAACTTTTCATGTAGCAGAAAAGCATTTTAATTACAGACTCATAAAGAATAAACAATACACCCCAGCACATCCCCCAGTTTCAATATAAACATGGCAACTTCAATTTGAATGTATCATTTAAGTACATAATTACTTTTTGGAGTAATTATGGACTAATTTTGGAGGAGAATTTTTTAAGAACCTTCTATCTATGTACAGTAGAAGTGTAAAAGGCTCCTAGCAAAAAATGGCTTTCAATTAAATTTTTGAGGACTTCTAACAAGTTAGTAATCTCTCAATACTTCAACAAAATATACCAGTGGCAAGTGGAAAAAAAATACAACAAATGCTTAAATAGAAAATTATGCTGCTAATATCAACCTTCATCAACCCCATGCTTATGCAGGTTAACCACCTTGAAATAGGTGTATGCTGCTGCTATATTGGGCAATGCAACTCATTAGAAATTACACTTCCTTTTTACTATTATTTTAGTGGAATTGAGATTTGTTATTCTGAAGACAGGTGTTCACTGATTGCACTATAACATGGGAGGAACTGATTGCATTTGAATGAAACAGAAATAGTGAAGCATGACTCCAATTATTTGTGCACATCAGATCCTCAGCCCACTGCTACGTTTGCAAGATTTCTTCCTCTTGCAGCATTAAAACTAACTTTTGCTTGTGTAAATCATCCTCTTCCCTTAGCCTTCTAGCTGAGCAAGACACTACTTGCTGTGGCTGCATGCTGCTCTCTAGATAAGCAATAGAACACGTCACTGCTCGGCTGTAGTGACAAAAGAAAATCCTAGATGATGTGCATGTATTTTGCACAGTCACAGTCTGGAATCCTAGTCTGTGTCCCACTATTATGCTTAATAAAAACCCAGTCAGTAGCTTCACAGCTTATGGAAGAGGGGAAAAGGTGAAACTATGATAGAGTAAGTGAATACATTTCATAGTCTTGGGAATTATTAAAAATAGAAGTAGGGAAATTTAGCATGAGCAAAAAGTGAGAATTCTTATATGACAAATGTTTTGTGCATCCAGGAATAGTGACTGAACAGCATCATCACTTTTCTCAAAATCATCCACTGAGATGACTGAATTCAAAGAACAAAGTGACCAGTTAGTTTTTAGACCAAAAACACAAAGGACCCTTCTACTTCAGATGCAACAAGTTAGCTTTGTCCTTAGAGCACTGCAGTCAAATTAACAAAAACACCCAAACTTTACTCGTGTGGTAGGGTGAAGAACTGATTACTATTCAACTTAGCGTTCAAAAATAAGTAAAACATATAGACAACTTTAAAGCATTTTTTTAAATTAAAAACTGAAACAATTTTCTCAGAACACTTTTTGCAAACTATAAATTACTAGATACTGTATCTATTTGGTCAAAATTTAATTACTTGCCTATAAAGTACTGCCGGAAGTGTAGATGCCTTTTGTGCTCCTCCTTCCTTTTTACTTGGTTTCCTTTCCTTAGGAGCCCGTAAGATTGCTGGTATGTTCAATTTCTATTGGATTGGAAGAAATGCAGTACACATGAGTCATGACACTTTTAAGAATATTCCTCTAATCTCAATGCATGAATAACAAGAAACATAATGAGTGGGATATGCTATTTTACAGAATACACATTTATCCCAGTATGATTCTGTAATATAAAGTCATCTTGCAGTCATGTTTTCAATTCAGTAAGAAGCATACAGAAAGACTAGGTCTTAGAATTTTTCTTCAAGCTTTCAATATAGGGAAGGATAAGGATGCATTTCTCTAGGAAGCTGAAACAAGCAAAAGCAGATTCATGGAAGTGACAGAATACTGAGGCAGTTTATTTTCCCCAGCATCGCAGCTACACTGGTGCTCGACAGGTTAATTAGAAAAATTATCTTATTGGACCAAGCCTTTCACAAAGCAGACCAGACTCTCGTTGGGTTTCTACTATCTGCAGTATGCTGGCTTTTCAGACAGCAACCATCTATCAAAGTCATTTCTCAACAGCCCCATGGGTCTGCATCTGTTCAACCAACTGGAAAAAAATGTCATGCAAGCTGTGTAAATGAATTCTACTCAGCTTTTTTTTTTTTTTTTTTTCAAATTGAGTAACATTTGCATCAGGAAATACATTTACGGATACTTACTCAAAGGAAGGAAAATTAGTCTTGGTTTAAAAGATATGTTATGCAAGAATTCTTCTTTGCAAGTAGGAGAGGTAGGCAGACAAACGGAACTAGTAAAAGGCTGCATATCTTAGGAACTATTACACCATGAAGTGTAAGGGTCATTTTCAGAACAGCAGCACAAACCCAGCAGTAACAAAGGGCATGCCAAAATTGTGGATAATTCTATGTCTGCATTTCCACAGTGAACAGTTTCTTCAATCTTAAATCATAACTGGAAATCATGGCAATCTCCCTCTCACATCCAAAATGTCCATTGACATTTAATTCTTCTGACATAAAACATAAATGAAAACACTGCAAAAATCTTCACTTCCCTTTTTTCCCTTATCAATGGGAACAAAGGTAATTGCTGGCAACAAGAAGTAACCGAAATCTTCTGTTGTCCTAGATATTTATATTCATTTGATCAAAAGATTCTCCTCTGTCTAGATACACACCATCACGTACACACCATATTTAAAAGGATTTTTATCTTATAAAAGCCATTAAGAGTTAACTTATCATTTGAAGCCTACAGTAACTAAAGACAACTGGAGACAAAAACAGTAGGATTAACTCATGCTTCATGCTACGGTTCATCACAAATGACAGGTCAATCACTTATACCAAAGGAAAGAATTTCACAAACAAGAACAGTATTACAACAGCAAAATTAAGCTACACGTTCCCAGTTGCAGAAGTCTAGGTACTTCAATTGGGAAGCATTATTCCCTGAGTAAAGCCTGGGTCTGATCAAATCAAATCAATTAATTCAGCCACAGAAGTGGCAAACAGAAACAAAAAGGCCTGTTCTTGGAAAACCTGTTCTGCTTGCTTTTTTCTGCAAAGGGGACAAGGAACCAACCTACCTGTCCAATGATCCTACCCAGCAGAGCCCAAATGCCTTGCCCTTCATTTCGCAGTTTTCCATTCATATTTTGTAGCTCTTCCAAGGACTCACACAGCTGAACAGTTAAAGAAAAAAAAAAATAGGCAACAGGAAGGAAAATCCATTCAGAGTTATCAAATAAAATTTACTCAATCTCTTACTTACCGAGGGCGCATTAATTTATTGTGGGATTAGAAAAACAATGAAACTCATATCGATATAGCTGAGATCAGTACAATCATTCAGTAATTTAATAGAAGTGAAGCAAAACCCCAAAGCAACCACTTGTTTTGTAAAGACCTGCAGTATTTCAGCATGGAAATAAGGTTTCATAAAGTCAAATGGAAAGCAAAACTAAAATACAGCAGCATCTTATATGTGCTGTCCACACTACTGAGGCAGCAAGATTATAACAAGTGAACATATAAATGAATTAAAACTCTCTTTTGCCACATTCACACCCACAGAAAGAGAAAAATTAAAACTAAAGGCTGCAAGCAAAAAAAGGATTTTTTTTTTCTTCTGGAAGTATCTGTTAGGTTTTGTAATTTGGGAGGTAACTATTAATTTGATTAAAAGCCCCAGGCACAATTTCCTCTCCCTTTATCACCTCTGGGCAGTTCAAAGGGATTTGCTGCTACATTTTCCACATGTTCTCACTTAAAACACACACACCAAACAATTTAGGAATTAATAGCAACACCCTTTTTTGTCATCATTAACTATCACTTAATAAGCTATTGAATTCAGCAGGAATTGCAGCATGTCATCTGTCACAAAACATACAGCAAGTATATCTATGTTTCAATAAATAAAAAGTAAAGTAAATATTTCTTTTGAAAAATTGCAAAACGTTCTTTTTAAATCATAATGTTGACTTATTAAAAAATTAGCAACATTTTGGGGGAGCAAAGCCATAATTTATAAGCATCAAATTTGTTTACCCTAAAAAGCATGCAGAGGACACTGTGGAGGTGTGAATACTGATTATTTCTGTCTGAAAAATTAGACAAGTCATTAAACCTAAGCCCAACTGGAGTTGTAGTTGACACAAATAAATAACTAACATTCTTGAGTATTGTAGATTGCTAGTTATGAAGAGGAGCTCCAAACAAAGAATCATGCAGATCCAAACAGGTCTTTGTGTAATTTGTTACTGGAGCTCTCAGTAGGGTCAGTTAAAGAACTTGTGTCCAGTCAATATATCATATTTTAGAAGTTGATATTACTTGTATGGGAGAAGACAGACTACCGAATATTTTTAAAATAAGAAATATGTTTTTAATTATTACTTTTAAAAGATCAATATTTCGCATCTTTCATTTTCATCTGAATTCTTTTCCATGGAAAGAAAGATTCTATCAAAGTTAATAGCAGCAATACTAAAATGGCATAAGGGTTTATCACCCCTTCTTCTTTACCTTATTATACTCCACATGAAGCTTTTCTTGCTCATTTTCTAACTTATCTTTGATATTCTTCTGTTCAGCCATATTCTCCTGGATTTGAATCATACGCATATTTCTCTCTATTTAAAAGAAAACCACATCATTTCCTATTCTTGAATATACATTTCCAAGTTTTATGCACTAAAAAAAGTGAAGCAATATAAAGTAAAAAACTCTAACAATACAAAGACACAAAACTATGGCCCATAGGTTTAATACACAGACCGAGCAGAATGAACAGTCATAACATTTGTATTCTGCTGCATAAATATTGTAGTTGTCTGAATGACAAACTTTGATCAGATCTAGCAGTCAAAAAGTTATGCTATTCCACATAGACATGGGTGAGAATTTAAGGAAAAAATATTATACCAAATAATATTATTAAAAATATACCAAAAAATACTATACCAAAGAACTACACCAAAAGTTACCTATTCCCTTCTTAAAGACAGTTTAGTCTCCTGTTTATATTTGAAGGATTTTTAGCTTTTCTGCTGTCTCTTTAAAAAAAAACTTCCTGTGTAAACAGAGACTCCAAGCACTAATACACCTGACCTAAAATGAAGTCATAATCCACATTTATCTACTATAAACAATTCAATACAACAAAAATAAAAAGCCAATGAAAAAGCACAGCACAATGCAGCAAAGTGATACCTTTTCACTGAGCAAAGTAACCCATTTTCACCCTTACCAAGGTAATAATTCACAAAGTCAGCAGTGAGAGCTGGTTGTTTATGTTTTCTCCTTCCATCAACACTGGAACTGGTATCTGAAGTATCCACTGGGAAGATGTCTGTGCTGATTCCCATCAGTTCTGCCTTGCGCATGAGCTTGCGGATGGCGGAGGCGCTGCTGGTCAGCGGCCGCGGCAGCTTCTCCCGGGGCACCCAGGCCTGGGGCCGGGTGGTGCGCGCCAGCTCCGCCTTGGCTCGGTACTGCTGGAGCCTGGCATTGATTCGAGCCTGCAGTGAACAATTCCACAAATTAAAAACATCAAGGAACAATTCAAAATTAGTTCTGAGTTATAATATGGAACACATCTTTTTATTTTTATCTTGCTTTTTATTTTCATTTTAAAAGCTGCACAATCTGATCAATGCCATTTGCACTCTGGAACTGCACAACTCAAGAAACAGAGGTTGATTCAGACATACTTCAAAGTGCACAAACAAACAACATTATTCTTTCACCAGGTTTTGGAGCCACATGCACACTTCTTGATGAGATTTCCCCATTGATGAAAGCAACAGATGACTGCTGGCTTTGAGACAACCCCTTCTAATAATGCTAATTTGATGGGACTGTGAAAATTCACTACTGGTAGAAGCTTTGGTTGACCTACCATATGCATTTAGATACACATTAAATTGGTATTTATGTGAGCGACAAAACTTGATGAAGAGCTTTTTTACCATATTTGACATAGTTTCGTAGGAATTCCTTTCTCAACGCCACTTCTCCTTATAAATGTTAAACTTGCTGATTATAATTTGTCAAGAACACAACCCAAACAGAAGTGAAGCAGACAAGAGAAGCTCACAATATATATTGTTGATGGCATCTGTATATTTGTGACCATCTGGGAGATCTACCCCAGAAGATCAAGCTGTTACTGACAGTTGGAAAACACTGTCTTGAGGGAACTCTATGAAGTGGCAATTCTGGCAGCAACTGACATCAACATACAAACCTTCAGAGGCAAAACTCCATCTGACTATCGGTTAGAAGCTGTTTACTTGCCCGCACAAAGAAGAAACTAAACTAATGTGACTGCCCCACCATATGGTGTAAGATACTCCCGAGACAAAAGCAAAAGGTATGCATATACATACACACTATGGTTAAGGAACATCTCTGATTTCAAACACAATCATTGAAGGTAGTACTGCAAACAGTTTAACACATTACCTTACTAGATCTTGAACATTAATGATCAAGAAACAAAGCAAATGTAGGTTACAGGTCTGACCTCAATGGCTTTTTTCTTGGGCCCACAGCAGCAGGCAACAGGTCCACCTACAGCCACTGCCATACAATACCAAAGCCACCAACAGTAAAAACATGGTTGTACAACATGTATGCAACTTATCATACTTGTATCAAGGTGTCTATGACACTGTGTCAAGTAACTCCACCTGCAGGTTTCAGCAGTCATTCTTTCAGTTTCCAAAAATTTAATCTAAATTATTTAGATTAAAAAATTGCAGAGTCTTGGTTTGGGGAAGAGAGAGAAAGTGAAATATTTATCAGCATTATCAGTGGTGCACAATACATGCCTGAAAACAGAGCCAGTAAGCCCTGCTGGATCCAAACTGATATTGCACAACCAGCTCTTACCATTATTTTGGGCAGTATTCATATTATTGTAGTGTCTCCACTACACAGATGCATTTCACATAACTGAAAGCTGAGTATATTCAGCAAGAATTGTGAAATCAGTTTTAAGTCAAGCTACATGAAGCTTAATATTCCAAATAATATTTCATTCAAAATTTTGCTATGGTATGAGTTTGCTCATGCTCATTCTCAATAGCATAGCTCATTTTAAATTAATATTCTCATACTCAGAAATTTCTAAAGAACTGGAAAGGCAAGATTTTTTTTAAATAAAAAGTTTGATTATATGAAACAATATTTTCTTATCATTACACTACAATTCTCAATTCAGAAAAAAAGCAAATAGTCCTCTCCCATAAATGATTTCCATTTTTTACAGCATCTGCTACTTTCTACAAATGAACCAGACAGGTTTCATTCAAGTAACAAGCTGCTTTTCTGCACACGTGTGATTTTTCCATGGAATGCAGTTCAGTCTAAGCAGTGAAGCAAACTATGCTAGAAACTCCTCAGAATCAGAAAAAAAAAGGATACACATTGAAACATGAAAACATGAAAGTATGCAGATTCCCTCAGAGGGACTGAAACCTCTGTATCAACAGGACATTTATCAGTTGAGCTTCTGCAGTAACTAACATTTTAAAATGGATCTGTCAGTACACAAGGATATAGACTTGCCTAAGGCTTTCAGACAACTCCCACGCAATAGCACAGACTCACTTCTTTGCATACATAATTTTTTCCTAGGAAATCTTTACTATGAAAACACCTGTCACACAGAATTCCACTTAGACCTACAAAATTGGAAATTTAGATAGAAATAGAAATATGCCCAATTTTTTTCTGGCTTTTTGAAGAAAATGTTAAACAAAATCTAGGAATCACAATGAAAAAGTAATTACCAACTTTTTACCTCAAAATCAAAGCACTATTTTTCAATTCAGACAAGCACAGATACTTGATATTTATTGAAATAGATATATAATATATATGAAATATAACTATATCCTATATAGAAAGAATTGTCCTTAGAGACCAAACCCTACAAACAGTTCAGTGTGCTTTTAAATGACCATGCACTATCAATATATTTCACATTTAATTTTCTACTATAATAACATTTTTACCTTCTCTTAATTTCTGTCTTGTTTAACATGAATGATTAATACAGAGGCATTTGTGTCATGAATTCAAATACCTGAGCTTCTGGTGAAAGCTGCTTTTCTCTTTCCTGTAAGGACATTTTACAGTAAGATTGTAAAGCCAAGTAGTTCTTCCGCTTCCATTTTCTGTCTAACCTGTCCGCATGCTGTTTACAATAAGCAAAAAAAGGGTCAGCTATATCCTGTTTCAGAAAAAACAAAGGGGAAGGAACGAAAATAGAGTGAGACATAAAGTAAGGCCAAAGGGCTCTGAACAGCACAAACATTCTGGCAATCAGTTCACGTTCCAACAGGCGTGTTTCTAAAAACAACTAAAAACCATGTTTCTAAATCAATTTTGTCATGTTGATGTAATTTACAATATAAGGCATTTTTCCATTGTTTTCATTGCGTGATCCTACTAGACTCTCCACTAGTCAATCTCTGTACTATATTTGCATTCCCAGGAAAAAAATCTCAGCAAAATAAATTCCTAAGTACAAATCTCTTTAACATACAACATGTATTAATTTCCTGTTGATTCACTGTGCCTTTCAAATTAAATCCTACAACTACTTAGTAATTCTGAATACTATCAAAGGCAATATATTTGGTTTCTCTAACGTTTTTCCAACCATTTTGGTGGCTATACCCTCACATGCTTTATCATCTCTCAGATTATATTTTTCCCATTTTTCATTCCATCATATCTGCACACTATCATGGCTAGGTTTGTAGCAACTTTTTAGCACCTGCAAACCTTGCAAGCAGACTTCAAATATCTGTGCCACGAGGAGACATGGTTTGAGAAACATATTTCATTGCCTTTGTACTTTCAGAAGTGTACAAACAACAACATAAATTTACAGACTAAGAAAAACTTAAAGCAGTCTTCCTTCATAAAGTAATACAAATATTAATAAATTACCTGTCTATGAAATTTCACTTTATTCCATTTATAAAACACAGACTAATAAAATTTACTGACTTTCCTTACAAGCACATTTTATTTTAATTTAGATTTTCACAGTATGTGACAGCTTACTTCAAAAATTAGCCATGCCCTAAAATGAGATTGAATGAGATCTTGATTAAAAATTTGACTGTGGAAAACACATAATAAAATTTTAAGGTGGAAAGGCAAGCAGATACATATGTCCAGAGGGAATTCACATAGGGTATTTAAAGACTCAACCTTACACAAAATCTATTAAGGACAACAACCATGAGGCAATGTGCTATCTTCCTATTTATCGGTCCAACAGAAGGAAGTATTTTGTGATTCCTTCATGAATCCCTTAGTGGTCCACTGTTTTCAGAAACTAAAGTGTCAAGATCAACAGTGAAAGTAATGCTTGTTTCTGTGCTACCTGTGCTACTTCTTAAGGCAAAAAAGGTAAATTTTGAAGCTATGAACACAACATGTTTAATCGAAATGATACCTATCAGGATGAAACTGGACAACCTAAAAGTATTTATACCATAAAAATGAATTGGGAAGTAGGAACTTCTAATCTGAATTGCTTTAAAATCATATTACAGGAAAGAAAATGTTAAGAAAATATATTAAGAAGTTATCAGGAGGTTAGAAATACTTGCTTTTCATTCTGATTCCAAAGATTAATGTTGCCACAAGGAAAGTCATATCTACGTACTACAATTTGAAGTAAATACTGGAAATCACGCATGAAAAAGTGGCATCAGAAATGTCTTTAATTTCTCAAGTCTCCTATTTGGTATGAAACAGAGATTACTGAACTACACAAACAGCTAGGTAAGTATGTCACCCTATGTGAAGTTCAGGAAATAGAATTCCTGTCTGTATTGACTGCTAGCCTATTAAGCCAACTTCTGTGTTAACCTTCTCTATCCTTTTTTCCAGTCAGTTTCAAAAGATGCTCAGAGCTGGACAATTTGGTGAAAGGCTCTCCCTATACAGTTCCTTTACACTGCCTAGGTCTTGTAACCTACTTAAAAAAACTTTGTTCAGGACCTGTGAACAAAAAAGCTACCATTTCAGGTCATCTCCATAAGCTTTTAATAGAGGTTTTTTATTCTATCCTTTCCATGGCTACCTCTTCTGCTGCTGCTTCTGAGAGGAGGCCTTCCTTCTGAGCACAGGTCACATGGAAATAAGCTCTGCACATCCCAGCGTCACAGCTAATGCATACACCAGTTCTGGCAAAACGTGGATCTTCACAAAAGCTGCATTCCTTTATAAAGAAGAATGGAAAATGCCACAGTAAATATTTCAGGTGCATTTTGCCTAATATTTGATAATTTATGCCATATATATATAAATCAAACTGGTAGGTTATACCTGTGTGGTACAGAAACCAACATGCTCCCAACAGCTGACATTACTTAAAGCTTCCTGCTTTCTCAACTCCCACTATTCATTTCATTTTCATCAATGGTAAAGTGCTTAAATAATCTAAATAGCATGTTGGATGAATTTTTATATGAACCTCCATGCACTGTATTCTCCTTTAGCAAAACAACTAAATATCATCCAAGCCATTCAAGCACAATTAGTTGTATCAGTATGGTATAAAAAAACCCACCACTCCTCAGCAAATGTTCAACAAGTTCAGAAGACAAACAACAATAAAAGAGCAGTGTTTTGAACAACTGAAAACCATAGGTAAGTATGTACATGTCCTTTGATAAGCAATGACTGAGGAGTAAGCATGTGACTGTGCAGAAACAAATACTCAAAAATCATAAATATCAGTAAGGAAGGTTGTAAGTCACTTAATTACGGTACTATGGCTTCAGATATGTGCATTCCAGGCATAGTCATTTGCAAAACAACAAACTCGCACCCTTTACTACAACCTGGAAAAAACAAATTAACTTATTTTTCAGTCAGATCAATTCCTCAGTCTGTTTCACCACAATTTCAAACCACATCCCTGTGCCAGCAATCTAGAGCAATAAGCACATAAGCAGGAAATGGGAACATGCACTGCTTAGGCAGCACTGCTATCTAGTGCATAAAGATGATCTAAAATTATACAGGCGCAAATTTCCTAGACTCCTACTTGCTGAATAGAGAGCAAGGCTGTCTATCACCCAGGGAAAATACCTCCATGCAGAAAGTTAAACAACAGAATGGAATGGTCAGGAAAACTCAGTAACTGAAGAATCTCACATCACACATGCTACACTAAAAGGGCACCCTTTAGCTTGTAGCTGTAACACCTAACAGGTAAGAAATTAAATGAAAAAAACTAATTTATTGAGCTGGTTTTGCAGGGGGAATGTAGCAATATAAGCTGTAATTTAATATAGCAAACAGCATTTACAGCTTTGCAACAGTAATGAGTCTTCTTCACTTGTACAGTTCACTTTCACCTTACTCAAAGCACAAAAAGATGCCTAAATATACCCTGATCATATACATCACTCATTATATGAAAAAAAAAAAAAAAAAAAAAAAAAAAAAAAAAAAAAAGCATGATTCATTTCAATAACAGTTTGCAGGGTCTGGTGTGCTTGCCCCAACCTCTTTTTATACAAACATTTCTAAACAAGGCTAACTGCTTCACCAGGCCCAGGCTCCTGTTACAGGTCTCTTGTACATGAGCAATCTAAAGAGTTGGATTCTGTTTTTTATATTGTATGCATTTTTAAAACTGCACTACATATTTTCATTTAGTATTCAATTTAACAAATTGACATTCAAAAAAACAAAAGTGACTTGGCAGAAATTAAGTTTTAGAGCTGCAGACTTCCTTCACATTACTCTGACAGCAATGGCTTCTCCACACTGTCTCCATTAGCCATACAAACAGTATTTAGCAAATTAATCAGTGCTGTCCTCTACCCACTGCAATGGTTTTCTGTAAGATTTGTTCATGATTACTTTTGATCTGGACTGAAAGCATTTACATATAAAACAATTTTAACTTTAGAACCATTTATCAGTTCAAGTTGAGGGTCCTGTGTTGCTGTAGATTTTTGTAAACACTGCTTTGGAACAGCCTGCTGTATTCATACTAGCTTACATATAAACTCTAAAGTAATTCTAACTGAATGTACATCTGCCCCTTTCTTAATCAACTTAACCTCCCATTTCTCATCTTATAAATCCTTGCTTTCCATCCACATTTTGTCAATCTGGCACTGACTTCAACAGAAATCAGCACATCCGTAAAAATCAGGGAAATTGGGCAAAAACAGTGACAGAAATCATGGAGAACAATGTTAAGGGAAGAGACAGAAAGATGGAGGGAAGAGCAGGTAGGCTGTAGGTATAACAATCATTAAGAAACTTTATCTCATTTTCAGTCCTGAACCTCACTACAAAATTGCTGTAAAAAAAGAAAAATAAAATTGGGAAGATGGATTACATTCTACTACATGTAAATACATAAAATACAGCTACTTGTTACCATTACATCTCTTCTTAACTTACCTTTGCACCATACTTGGAATAATTCATCTCTGTTAGTGTTACTGGCCGTAGCTTGTCAATATCTCCAAATGCCACTCCTGGAACATAGAGGGCACAAACAATGTGGACCCACCTAAAACAAGGGACAAAATTAGGTTACTGTTATCAATATTTTGATCCTATATTATACTCACCGTTTTCAGATTGCAAAGTCCCTCATAAATGTTCATGATGGTAACTGAAACACTTGAAGGAAAGTCCATTAAAAGGAAGGATGGAGTGCCTATTTGGAATTCAGGAGCTCAATCACTGAGTAAGGCCCTTCAAAGCCACTGGGATTGCTCTGCCTGTCTGGATCAAGGGCTGGGCTACCACCACCTCTGTGTTCTGACGATTCTCACAAGGGCTCCACACACTTTTCAAGGAACATGAAAGATATTGAAGATTTTGATATTACTTACAAAGCTAAGGCCGACAGATATTTTCATTATGTGGTAGGGAGTAAGAAGGGAAAGAGCAAAATTATACAGGTAGTCACAGCACCACTGAGCTCTGAGCATATAGCTATGAAGCACTTAAAACACAGCACCAGTCAGACTTTGCTCTAACTTTGCAAACTAACAGTTTCACCTGTTAGTATCACCAAAACTAACTAGTTTTAAGCAACACAGAGAGGACCTGAATTCAGGAATAAAGACATCTGGGTAGTATAACAGAAATGCCTTTCTGAAACTCAGATAAACAGACTGCTACTTAGTTGCTCCCTTCTTCACTGACCATAAAAGAACTAGAGTAAGAGGTCTCAATCTTCAGCCCTGAGGGGCAGAAACTGAATCTGGACCTTAGTGTGCAGTAATCAAATGCCCAATGACGGTAAAGGCTTCAACCTCAAGACTGCTGTTGACAGGCATCTTCCTAACCTCCTGAAGCTCTCAGCTACCCAAAAACAGCCTACCGCAGAAGATGAATTATCTTATTTTCTTCTTCTTCCTCTTCCACTGTTCTTATAATGAACACTTTCTAAAAGATCCAGCTCTCACTGTCACAAACCATCAGTTAGTGACAACCTCTAAATCTGTCCTGCAGATTTATGCATTTTTAAAACTGCACTACATATTTTAATTTAGTATTTAATTTAACAAATTGACATTCAAGAAAACAAAAGTGACTTGGCAGAAATTAAGCTTTAGAGCTGCAGACTTCCCTCACACTATCCTGATAGAAATGGCTTCTCCACACTGTCTCCATTAGCCTCAAATTAACTCAAATTAACTCCAAGCTACTGCAAATAATCTTACTGTTTTATCAAAATTCCAGAAGTATTTCCTACTCCTCGCTAAGTCACCAGGTGGGAGACATGATAGACAGAGGGTCAAGATTCCTACTTTTTTGTTATTTTAAGATATCCAAAAAATGCCCTTTCAATTGCAGAGATGGTAGCACTTTGAACCTATAAAGTCCCACATGATATATAATACAAATAGAGACTTCAGATTTAACTGAGCTGAAGTATCCTGTTTGAGCTTCAGGAAGTGTGTTAATTCAGCACTTTACAATCTGCCCAGTCATTATTGTTTAACAGTAAATGTATCACTACTGAAGACTAAAACTCTCTTCTGTTCTAATCAAATAATAGAATCTACTCCCTGTATTCAGGAAGACTCATGATGATGTGAGAAACACTTCTTCCCTTGTCTCTTTTACCAGGGATTCAGTACAGACCTGTTACCACCTGCTTAAATCTGCACACCCGTGCTGCTGTGCTCTTTTTTCCAATCTTCTACCACAGTTTAGCTTCTCTCTTCTCCCTCCTCTTTCCTTTGTATATCAGTTTAAAAAATTCAGTTTTGCCAGAGCAGTAACATCTTGGGTTTAAGCGCACTTAAAACAGCTACTGTTATTAACTACTTGCTTACAGATGAGAGAAATACTGAAGTTTATGGTTATACTATTGAGGAGTTCCATGTAGCCCTGGTTTCCCAAAGCAGCACACTTGTCATCAACGGTCCTTGGATGGACCTACAACGCTGGAATTTATAACACTCAGATTTATTACATTTCACGTTATTTATGAATCATATATTCCAATAGAAATGCCAAAAAAGTTAAATAAGAAAGGTTCAGTAGCAAGCTCAAAAATACATGTATATTTCATCTTTAAAAAAACCAAACTATTATCTTTCAATGCACAAAATTGGTGGACAGACTATTTACTTACCATTTTCCCCCAAAACAGTCCAAGATATTAATTGGATAACAGAAAAAACCCAGTAACAGTAAGAAACTACTTAAAAAACATAAAATTGCTTCACTTTGTAAGAAATTTCCAAGTAAATCTAACAAGCCACAACACTGACTGATCCATAGTGTCATATCTGACACAACTCTTTTCACTTGTGTATTTAAAAAGAAGTATTTATCCTATGGCTAAATCACTCAGATTTGGAATATTAAGTAGTAAATCCCCTTTAAAATACATAAACTTAAACCAATTAGAATAATGTATATCCCCAATACACATTTATATGCAAGAACTGCATTGTTTTGCCTCTACAAATTTTTCTAGTGTTCTTCACATCCATTGAACTATTTGGTCACAGCACTGTAACTACAGGAAGATGAATTACAACCTTAAATGTATATTTAAGTAAACATTATGATTTAGTTAAATAAATACCTCATTGACATGAGCATACTGTACTTGCTTGCAAAAGGTAATTTAAAAAAAATAGAAGCAAATTACGACACAGAATGAGACCTGTAACCTTGAGATAAATAGACTTCTTGTTTGTAATTAAAAAAAAATCTGAATTGTGTAGAGCTTCTTTTCTACACACTTCCTTTAATTTAAGGTGTGTAATACAGAACAAATCTCTATAAACAGAAGTTACGCATCTCAACAATTATTATTCGTAAAAAAATCCAAGGTTCTGGTTGGAGATTTTTGATAGTAAGTTTTAATACAGCCTACTAAACATACTCTCTGAAGTTCAATATAAAGATACACATCTTCTACAAGCAGCTGCTTTCTCAATTTAATTTGCACAGTTTCTTCATGCTCCACTGGTGTATTTAATGCTGCTGCACTCTGTAGGAGTTTATCTATGATAAACCCAACAGCTGGCTGCTTGCTTCATACTGACCTTCTCAAAATGTTTTAGTGCATGTGACCCAAGTATTGCAGTTCTACAGATTTAAACTGCCATTTCTGTGTGATTGGCACACAAGTGCCTCATTTCTTTAATCACCTATATGTGAACTCAGACCTGAATTTTATTAAAAAACATACACAAGTCAGTCAAGTTCACAGCTGAAGCAGCTTCAGCTGCTTTTAATACCAGTTCTAAATATTTTCCTGCTCATTTATTTAGCTGCACATGTTTTAGAAGCTTGTAATTAAGACAAATTGGGTAATCAAAGAAGAATAATCTTCCTTGTTACTTTACCATCCATTTAGCTTGGAGCAATGATGACAGATGTTGATTAGGAAGGAAGAAAAACTCCATACTGAAACAAGGACAGAATTTATATTTTTGGATAATAGCATTCTGAGAAGTAAAATTTCATAAATTCACATTTATACATGTGAAACTAAGAGATTAATGTGAAAAGGCTTCTGTTGAGAAATTAAGCACCTCATTATTCTAATGATTCACCTTTCATGTAAAAAGGGAGAAATTATTCCAATTTGATTATGAAGAGAAACTGACTAGGTTTAGTTTGCGTAATTTTCAGCACTGATGCATATGAAGAATTTATATTTAAAAGGTGGTAAGGGGAAGAAGAGCAATGGTGAGTTAAAGGAATCTGTTACTCTGTAGTCTTATCCTGTTAATACATCAAGAAAGGCACTGAATTGCTAGTATATCAAGAAAAGCATTGTACTCAGTTAGCTGAGTACAATGGAAACATATAATATCTAATCCACACTGTCCCAAGACCCTGCCCCTAGTGAGGGGGCAGTGCTCCCCTAGTGCCCCCCTACCCTTGAGAATTCAAATTTATAAATAAATAATAAAAAGAGCACAGGAATTTTCACATCTTAATAATGTGAACTAGTAAATACCAATTGCTATTTGGTTTTTTTTCTAGTACATAACCTCTTCATCTGGGAAAATAAACTTATCCAGGATAGCAATATCACATTATCCAGCAAATAAAGATACAGTAACAATAATAAAATATTGTGATAATGCCCACTCTCACCAAGGCAGGCATGTGCTTCTGCACAGACAACCAGCCAAACAACAAAAATACTTCCAGGTTAACTAAAAGCATACCACCATTTTACAAGAAAATATTTAAGCGATTATTAAAATGTTGACTATAGTTTCTACTAAGATAATATGGAAAGTCATATATATAGGGCTTAAATTGTTTGCAGAATCCAGAAATAAAATGTTGAAATAAAATTTGCCACTCTCACATTTTCTGTTACACAACTGACTTACAGTCTTTAAAAGTAATTTCCTTGCATACAGGAGCATTATTATTAAAACAGAAAACAAGTGGAAAAGCACAATTTGCTTTGTTGTGTAAAAGTTTTATGGGGAAGATGAAGATACGCTCTTGAACCTACTACAGACCAGAAACAAGGATCTGAACCCTAAAAATATTTAAAAAATACTACTACCTCCAAGGTTCAAAATTATTCACTATAAACCTTTACTCATTTGTGTAACTCTTTTTTTAAAAGCTTATAAAAAGCCCAGTACCTGAAAACCTTGCTTATTACCACACACCTGCAATTTATACAACCAAACAATGTATGGAAAACACCTTAATTTTCACGATCTATTAAAAAAACAAACAAACAAACAAACAAAACCATGAAACTATGCAGCAAAACCTAGTAACATTAAGTATAAATCAGACATCATTGATAACACAGCTTTTGCCTTTAGTACAGATAATTAGCTATCATTAACAATGTACATCTTAATTTATTTTCAGATGTGACAGGAATTGAAGACATCACAAGAATTAATCTGCTCATTCTCAAATTAGACCTGAATTCAATCCTAAAAAATATTATCAAAAGAATATTATCAAAAATCAATAATATTATTAAAAATCAATAATATAGTCTTTATAATTCTAAATATTCATAACAAATTAGGTCTGTCTGAATACCTTTACCACACCTTCAATCTAACTTTGTTATGCTGCTTCTTCCCATTACTTGACATTACTGACCCAGTCCTTTGTTCTACTAAAATAAAAACATGCGGTTTTCCTCCCACTTCTTAAAGTCAACAGACTTGAGCAGAGTCTCTCCAGGTATAGGGAAAAAAACCAATCTTTTAAAGGTAAGATGACATCAAATTCAGAACATCACTTATGCAGTCTTACCTGCCTGCATCAGTTTCCTTGAAGATCCCATCCTGGTTGGGACACAATTCACAGCTAGGTGTGACACCACATTTGCATGCATCACAAAACCAAGGCTCTGTGGAATTTTCTGAAGCTGAACTCATGATGGAGTCACTCTCTCCATCAACACCATAGCAACCTACACACAGGACAAATGGAAGATCAGTACAAGAAGAGAAAAATGTAAAAGAAGCCACTTGTCAATTATGACTTCAGAAGGAAACATACACACATACAGATTTGGGGGAACGATTCAAGAGCAATACTCAAGAAACTTCAAGAAAGTTTGCAACTTTTTTGAAACCACTATGGTCAGTGCAAAAATTACATCTTAAAGCAAGTTTAATTCTAAAAAGTCACCTGTTTTATGTGATTGTATTAGATTACAACTGAAAAATAAGAAGAAAAAGACTGTTTTACTTTATTGTTCTAGCCACACTTCATGTTCTTTCAGACTCTTCATTAGGAAGGAAAGTAAGAAAACAAGACTTGAAGCAACCAAAGATTAAAAAAAAAGCCTCAATGCATCTTTTTTTGAATAAAGAAATATATTTCAAGATAAAAGCAACAAGCTCTTCTCCCTGAGAATGAATATTTTTTGGAGGGAAGGGGAGAGTGTTTGGGTTTTCTTCTAGAGGTTCATTATGTCTGTAGAACCCAGTCAACAAATACACTCCACTTTGCATTCAGCATGCAAATCAACTACAAAAGAATATACACATGAAATAAAAAACACTATTGACCTACTTTATGAGTTGTAGGACTGACCTTAAGAGCCCTTGTGCAACTTTAGAACCAAAGTATAGTTTGTGGAACACAAACTTACAATCCTGAAACACCACAGTGGTAACTGATGAAATATATACATATATATTTTTAAGCACTCTCATTTGTACCTGGTTTCAAATTATGGCTAAGCTAAATCATCCATTCAGTTTCTCCATTCCTCTTCAGTACAACTAGGGTATTTTTTATGATTGCTAAGGTGCCTGTGCATGCTTAATTACCACAAATTAAGGAAAATAGCCCCTTTAAAGGGATTTGTAATTTAGATTTTGCTTAAGAGCAAGAGTTGTATTAACACTACTGCAAATGACAAAAAGGGAAATATTAAATCACCACAAAACTGTTTTTTTTATATCTCACATTTTTAAGATTTAGCTGCTATTCCTTAAGAAAAAAATTTAATTGTCAACACTTAAAACACAGTAAAGACTTCACTAAAAAAATAAATTCAGCTATTTATCAAATGCCGCAATGAAGTCAAAATTTGCACTTTCAGAGCAGTAAAATTACTCTATTCTGCAAATAAATAGCAACACGATTTTTACTTTGTTTCATTACCCACTGGCTGCAATAATTAGCAACAGTGCTCCACCTCCCCTTGTGACAGAAACAGAGGTCTGCATAGTGCACTGAAACTACATTCAAGAAATACATAACACTGCAGGAACCACTCAAAAAACATAGTCTTCCATTACAGAATGAGCCTCATCAATAAGAATTCAAATAAGATGGCAGAATGTTTCTTTTCATAATAAAAAGTGTCCTAGAATGGAAAGACAAGTAATGTGCAGAAGCGCATTCACAAATTTCATTAGGGACATACAACATCATATAGGCTTATGCATAGGGTCACTCCATCTTCCTTACAATTATCAGCTTTAAGCAACATTCCACAAAGTTTTTGGTTTTTTTTTAATTTTAACAACACAACACTTTTGAATAGATGGCAGCAAATCTCCTTTTCAGCAATAACACTGATGCACAAACACATGGCCCATTGATACCACAGAGCTGAGGAATCATTAACCTTTTAGTAATTCCTTCAGACTTCTGAATATATTAACATTTTCTTAGAAGTACTTACTAAAAATTTCTTAACATTACAGATGCAGTAATACTGTCCTCAATCCACATGGCAAAATAAAATCAGTTTCTTTCAAACACTGATGCTTCTTCAACAATTGAAAATAATTAGATTTGCTTTTCTAGCCTAAGTGCCATCAGTCTACTAAAATTAGAATGATGACTTCCCCAAACTGTCTTACCTTCATTCTGAAACAGTAGCTTTATTATAGTTATCAGTCATTTATACCTGATTGTTTTTTATCCTTCCTCCTAGAAAATGACACAAATGTGCTGCAATTATTTCCATCCTTACCACATGCATTGGCATTAAATATTATTGCTATAATAATACAAATATATGTCCTTTTCCAAAGTGGAGAAAAAGAAGTATTTTTAACCCCCTTTTTTTGGCCCCAATTTGAATATAAATCTTAGTAACAGCTTTAAAGAGTTAAAGATCTCTGACAGATAAGGAGGCATTTACTTTTTTACCTAACCGGCATTTAGCAAAAGCTAAACACCACACTGTTAGAACCAGAAAAAGGAGTGGTCCTTAGCTGGACAAAACAGACTAGATTACCATTCATCAATGCTAATAAAAACATCAAAGCAATCTGGTCCTCCATAAAGCTGAAGAAAAGGAAATCTGGCCAGTAGTAACACTGCTGCTAACCTGGTGGACACTGCCAAATAGAGCTGCTGAATCAAAGCTGCAATACAAAACCTGGTTGCCTCTGAAGCTAGGTTTCACAGAAGATACTTTGTAATTGTTCTTGATTGACTGATGGTAATGGCCATTTTCAGTATACTCCAAAGTCTAAATAAATCATAAATATAAATAAAATATATAATTTTAGGATCCTTAAAAATGCTGAGTACAATAAAGGTTCAACTTACTACTATCTGCCTTCTTTTGCTATGCTGAAAAATTAATTCTGTTCCAATTAACAAAGATTTTAAAAAGTAATATTTTCACGACTTCAAAATGCATGGATATGCAGATACAGACCTGCTAATTGGTAAATCATTCCATCCTGGTATTAAGGGGCTACAGGAAGATCAATTTAGAGTTGCTAAATCCAACAGTTCTGAATGAATGAATGAATGAATGAATGAATGAATGAATGAATGAATGAATGAATGAATGATTGGGAATTGCTGGTGTTGGAACAGATAACAACCTAAGGGCTCACTTAGTAAAAACATCAGATGTCTTTAGGTTTAGAAATCTTTAGGTTCCCTCTAAAAGCACCCCAATTGTACAGACAGTGTGACTACTTAAGGCCTGAAAAGACAACGGGGAGAAGGATACAGAAACTGTAAAGGATATGTTTGGTTCCAAGTATTATCCCTGCACCTCTGTGACCTATTTTGTGTTAAGTCAATCATCTGCCCCTTTGACTGGAAAACACACTGAAGAAAATAACTTTTAAATACTTCAGCTAATATGCATGCTGCCTTTCCTTAACATTCACAAAAATTCTGAAGTCTGGGCCTTTAGAACACCCCTAAGAGCTCCTTTTGAACTTAAGTTCATTAAATCCTCATGTTAGCTTACTCTTAGATTACTGTATCATAATTCCATTTCTTTCACCTCTTTAAACACCATTAACACTAAACAATAAAACAAGTTTAGTATAATACTAACCTATGAATTTAAATACATTAAATTCAAGAAGGTGAAATTTTCACACCACTTACTGTTCCATTAATGTCATCTATATATTACGATTACAGCCAAGTTGTCTGTTGAATGTATGCCATTATATACAGAAAACAAACTCTTTATTCCCTGATTTTGAAGTCATTTTACTCTGTCAGTAGCTTATATTTTCGTGTGATTGTCAAGAAAAAGAAATTGCACATACTTTAAAATAATGCCATTAAAACAACTGTTCTGAAATTTCTACCACTGAGAGAAACAGAGACCTAATTCTTGTCATGGCTGCAGCTGATCCTCTGTTTCTCAGGGAAGGTAATTTTTTTACCAAAGAGGATATCTGCATACATCAACTACATCTTTATACACTCTGAAACACAAACTATATGGTAAAATCTATGGTTGCAAAATTAAATGCTGTGAGATCTCAGTATTGAAAATATATTTCATTAAATTCTTAATTGGACCAACAGTTTAAAATAAATACATTAATAATTTCATGCATCATAAATTCAGAACAGTATTTTTATTTCATAAATGGAGAGTACTGAAGTACATGATTTTGAAAAACGGATTTTTATACCAGACAGCAGCAGACCACAGTAAGGGGCAAAATTGAAATGCAAAAATGTTTTACTGTTTTACTACACTGTAGAACATATGGCAACTACACTCGCTTTTAGAAAGAGAATTTTTACTCTCTGACATACACATCAAAGTACAGTAAGAAACAAAGATAGGAGATAGAAAAGAAACTGCTCAAAAAATGTAGAACTTTTCTCATTTAACTCACAGCAACCAACCCAGGGGCAACAACTGGCAAGTATTACCTACACTTGTGGCACATGCTATGATGTGCACCAGGCATCATCTTCAGACATATTGCAATCAAGATGTCAAAAAAACTGACAACACAGTTGGGGGTGTCCTGCTATTATGAGATCTCAGCACAAAAATATTTATCCACAATGACAGACTGGTGTCTAAAGAAGACTTTCATAAAAAGAAATGACAATTATCTTCATACAAAAGTAAAAATTCTGAAATACAACTGTATAAATTCAGTAAGAAAGATTATTTTTCTCTTTTTTGGGGGGGAGAGGGAGGATGTGACAGGGATAGGCTGATATGAGAAATGAGAAGACATTTTTAATTGATGGACTTATGAACTAATTACAGGCTTTTGAAACTAACAAATGAATGCACTGTGTAAGAGTGGGTATGAAATTAGCATTATACATACGCTACTTATGCAGTTTTAAAGGCAGTTACAATTCAAACCAGTTATTTACTCCAGTAAGCATAGATTTTTGGACACATGTCTGCAGTACAAAGACAGCTTTTGGACAAGTGATGCAGGCCATGCAGGTGATACGAACATCACACAGTAAACAGCTGTATTAGAAATGAAACTGAATTTCTCACAATCTCAAAGCTCCTTAGTAAGTCAAGTGAAGGTGTTTATTAAGGGTCCATGACTTTAGGTCTGAATGAAAACTCCCCTCTAACTCTTGGCCATGTTGCCACTTCCATATGAGCTCTAAACAGAGCTGGTCCCAGATGAGTTATCATCCCTTTTTTCCCATGGAAGACCTTATGTATCAGCTCATTAATGCAAGTAAGCAATCCATCAAGAATACAACTGAATAGGCAGCTGCTACATCAGTCCTCAAAAGGGAAAGGTGGTAGCACCAAATACCCAGGAAGGAGCTCTGGTGTCCAGAAAAAGTAGGTTTGACTCAGAGCAGTATTTTTCAGCTAATGAATAAATTCACATTTAAACAGATGGGTGTAATAGAAAAACCTCTTTCAGTCACCAGAAAGGTTCCGGTGAACAGAAACTTCCACTTGAACAGAGCACCAAGGCAAACTTAAGGGTGTAAGATCCCCTCCCTGTGAAGCAAAACAGTTTCTGTAATAGTCAACAAGGAGACGAGAAAGTAAGGTCTTCAGAGGAAGAACAAATTACCAATATCATCATGTGGGACCCTGGGTGGGACACCAGTAGGGTGTAAAAGGAGTGCATTCCTTCCACAAATTATTTACCATGCTCAATCAGAATACCACTTGAAATTGCATATAAAAATTATGAAGAAAACCCCTGTGATATCCACCAGCTTGCTTTGGGCAAACTTTGAATACATCAAGTTGCAGGAAATGAGCGTATTTCCTAAGTGCAGGTAAACTTCACTGCATTGATTTCTATCCAATTCATAAATAGGAGACTCTTCATTCAATACTGTGCTCTGAAAAACTCAAAAGCTCAAATACTAGAACAAATTTCTGGACACAGCATGATATTCACAGCCATAGCAATCTACCTACTAAAGGAAACCTAAAAAAATAAAAACAAATCCTTGGATTTCAATGTGCTTGCAAAACACACTCGCTCATTATTGGAACTATTTTTCTAACTACCAAGCAGCTGCATATAGGAGTACAAATGACTATAAATACTATGTCTATGATCTGGGCAAACATTTCCAAAGTACAGTTCAAAGCCAATGCTATTAAGAGTAAACCTTGTTTCTATTAACATTAAAAAGTAATTCTCAAGGTTGCAAGCGATGTTAATATGATTAGACAGTAATTACCTTTTCAACTAATTTTCGATCTATTTTGGCCGAGTTGAATGATTAGGCAAACAGGACCAAAAAGTAACTGTTGCATTGCATTTTGGTTTTGACTGCAACCTACTAACCATAGGCTGTCTTCATAAATTACTTGTGCATTCAGAAGTAAAAAGTCAGTCAATGAGTCAATGACCACTGGGCAGGAGTGCAGAAAGCTTCAAGTCATTGAACATATGGGTATATATAAGATCAGTGGATCAATAAAGCTTCAAAACTTCCAGGTTTTTTTATAACTGTTCTGCTTTTGGCTGAGGAGGAATTAATTTTCTTCACAGTGGCTATCATGTGGCTATGTTTTGGATTTGTGCTGAACATAGTAATGATAATGCAGAGATGTTTTTGCTATTGCTGAGCAGGATGTGCACAGAGCCTCTTCTGTTTCCCCTACTGCCACACCAGCAAAGAAGTTGGGGGTGCATGGGAGGTTGGTAGGAGACACAGCAAGGACAGGTGACCCCAAGTGACCACAGTGATATTCCAGACTGTATGACATCATGCTCAGTATACAAAGCGAGGAGAAAGTGGGGATGTTTAGGATAATGGTGTTTGTCTTCCCAAGTAATCATTGCATGTGATGGAGCCCTGCTCTCCTGGAGGTGGCTGAATGCCTGCCTGCCCATGGGATGCCATGAATAAATTCCTTGTTTTGCTTTGCTTGTGTGTCTGGTTTTTGCTTTTCCTATTAAACTGTCTTTAACTCAACTCACAAGTTTTCCAGCTTTTACCCTTCCCTTTCTTTCCTGAACCTGCTGGTGGGGGAGTGAGCGAACGGCTGTGTTGGGCTTGGTGGCTAACAGGGATTTAAACACAACAGCAATATTTTTATTTGTTGCAAGCAATTATTTAAACAAATTACTGAAAAAAGCTCAGATTTAAAATAGCACTTGCCTTTACTTATCATTATAAAATATCCAAGTACAGAAAAACAGCAAAATAGATGTCCACTTCCATTAAAACTATATTCATACATATCTAACAATGAAACATACACATAAAGTATCAAGTAAAACTCCAAATTGTTCAGCTTTAAATTGCCGCCACCAAAAATTTGCATTTTTATCACAGTCATCGATTATTTTCACATACATAACTTGCTTATCTTCCTCTAAGACTTCATCTATTCAAACAGAACTTCCTAACTGCTTCATATACATTTTCAAGTATTTATTATTAAAACGAATTGCAAAGACTTAACTAAACATTCAACTACAAATGTGAAAAATTAACCAACATCCATAGTCAATTATCTGATACGCACTGTAGAACTTATCAGAACAAACTAACAAATTAAATATTTTGAATTAATCTACTTTACTTTGTTGCAATGACAACAAAAGAAACATAAATTGCACCCTTTGTATCAGTGGGACTACAGGGAATCTTTGCCTGGATTACTGTAAAAAGAATAGCAGAAACTACTTTTAAACAGATTTTAAACTACTAAAATTCCAGTGACTTTTGAACTATGCAACTACTTTCCTCTAGAGAAAAGCCAGCTATAATTGTACTTTTGTAGGGACAGAATTTTAGTAAACTAAACAAAATGAGGACGTTATCTTTTGGGGATTTTTAAAGCACTCCTCCTGAATATAAAACAAATTTGCCATCATTTCATTTTAAAAAGGATCATTTTTCTATCACAATCAATCTTCACTTCAGCAATCACTACAATCATTAAATAAATCTTATGGAAGAATTTCAGGGAGCTCCACAGCTCCTGAAATCACATACATTCCGCACTACTTTCCAAAAAACTTCATGGATACAGAAGGAATTCTGCAAGACATAAATTTAGGAGCATATCACTTCTACAAGGCAATAAGACCTGACTAATGCCCTCAAAGGCACTTGCAGTGTGATCCAGCTCATCATAAATTAGGTCAACTAATCTGCTCTCTAAGCAACATTGACAGTAAGGATTAGCTCTTCAAAAGACCACAACAGGTTCAGGAGGTAAAAGTCCCTAATGGACACACAATGCAAGGCATGTGAATGAAAGGACATCATCTAAGCTTGTCAAGCAAAGAGCTGAACTACATCCCAACTGTTTTGAAACAGTTTTCTATCTTGTATGAGAAAACTGAAGTGTGAGTATGGGATTTATAAAACCACTTCCTACCTAGAAAGACATTCTAAAAAATGTCAAAGGTCAAAAAAATTTAAATTAAGGCAGTCACATTAAATAAATTCCTTCTATGCTTCTGAAGAATGAAAGCCTATTTTCTTTTTATTTCAAGAACTGAAGTAGTTTGATCTTATTTTCCTGGGAAAACTTAAAAAAAAGAGGTGAAGTCCTAAAATCGTACAGGATATGAGGAAAAAAGATCCAACCTGATTAATGGAGAAAAAAAGGTTTTGTTTTTTAACAAAACACGTGGGTCTCTCTGTGTTAGATTCTCCCCTGCCTTTCAAACTCAAGAGAAAGAGCAACAACACCCAATACAGTCTTCTCATCTTTCATGTAAAGCTGTTAAAATTCCATACATACACCCAAATTATTATTCTGGAGTATTTCTGTAAAACTAGATCGTCCACATTTATTACACACGCATAATCCAGATTCTGAAGGAATTAGCAAAACAACAACTTGTTCTAACTTCAAAATTCCCTTGTTTCAAGATGTCAGTGAATATTATGAGGAAGTTCAAGACTAGTTGCTTTCACTTATAAATAAATGCAACAGAGAACACCTTTCTTCTTCCCCTTCTCTCTGCCCTTTTGGTACAGCAAAAAAATAGGTGAAATAACCTTTCCTTTTAGAAGGCCTCCTATTCTCATTGTCTTATATCCCAACTACGCAATCAAATTCATACACTGAAATAGGGATTAATAGAATTAACACATTAATAGAATATCCTAAAGCATTGAAAATACAGTGTAGAGCTCCAATATTTGCAGACTGTCATTCACTGGATCAGTATCTGTAGACTATGCCCCATCCCACAGGTTCTTATATTTGTTTTGCCAAAGTAGAAGATGGGTGTTACACCAGTAAAAAAGATCAATGCAGTATCATAAAAAAAATACCCTCCAGCACTGCAAGGTTTTATTTGAAGAAAGCAAGTCAAAATTTTATTAAAAGCAAAGCATATGTTTTCTTCTCGCAACGAGAATGAAGGGTTGTATTACCTTCATGCACTGTTATTCCACAGTTGTCACACTGGATTATTTCATCAGCATCTTCACTGTTATCTCCAAGACAAACGCAACAAATCAAAATATGGTCCATTTTCTGGGAACTCCAATTTTGAGACTTCTCAAGGATCAATGAGTCCTAACATTGAAAAATGGAGACACATGGATTATGCTAAAGCAAGCAGAAGATCTGTTATTTGCTCAATTTTTGAACAACAATCAAAAACCATGGAACATTTTCAAAAGGCTAGAAGCTTCTCTGCTGTCAAAATGTTCAAACACTTCCTCCATGAATACAAGAGCTGGGATGCATGGATCTCAATGCAATCTATAGACCTGTTAAGATCCAGAGGTGAGAGGAGAGTTATTTCCTCAAGAGAAACATATGTCTTTGAACTGTTTATATTTTACAAAATGGGATACCTAAGAAACCATTTAAAATCAAAATTTAGAAAAAGGCCAAAGGTGGCTTTCAAATGTTCCAACATCCAGGAAAGTTGCTTCATCTTCTTAAAATTTAAAAAACCACACGGATCCGAAAAATCCAAGAATACCCAGCTAACAGAAGCCTGTCAAGCTTTTACTTACATAAAATATAACAAATTATCAACTCTGTATGGTTTTGTTCTAATGCAAATTTATGTGCATCTGTGCAAAATCATATGATTTGTTAAAACTATATGTTCTTCTGATTATATACAGGAGTAAGGATTTGCCCTGTTCTGGCAAACTACAACATGAACCATGCCTCTTAAATAGACTCTGGGTTTTCATGGGGAATTTTTCTAAGAAAACACAGAGAAGTGCTTCATAAACCAAACAAAGTTATATGTAAAATTAGTTTTCTTAATAAACACTGTCTTTTTACTATTATCATTGTGAGCAGAGTCACTGTCTCTTCTGCAGTTTCCTGGCTTCCATACATATTCATTTGTTTTTATATTTGAGCTCAAACTACCTTTATTGGTAATATGAAGGCAGAAAAGGAAGTATGAAAATAAGCACAATAGTGAAAAATAACCATTGCAGTACAAAGAAACAGCAATAGTTTCAAAGCAGAGGCTGAGAGTTTAATGGTACCATTCAAAATGTCAAACATGCAAAAATATTCCAAAACTGCTGTAGCATCCAGAAAAAGAAATTAGGGTGGAAGATGTCCTCTCAAACATTTTTTTTTTTTTAAATTCAAACCCCCTTTTATAAAATACAGCACCAATACTATGCCTATGGGAACAGGAGCTCATGTAGAAGTAGAAAAGAACATACACAGAGTCACATTGCTTACAGGAAGAAAACTGAGAAAAATAGAAGATTCGCTGATACAGAGTTCAGACTAACAGAGCATCTTTTCCAACATCCTCCTTTTAGGACAAAGCATTTTGAGGAAAGCAATTAATTTGGACATTACTACAGCCCATCATTACTCAAAACATCCATGTTTAGCTTACCATTCACATTACAAATAGGAAAATGGCAGTCGATGTTCCCTAACTTAGGCAGATTAATTGTGCTATGGCACAGATTCCTCCAATGCATGTCACATATAAAGATCAGCTTTTTCTGACAGTACCTTTGATTTAAACTCTTACTTGGCTTCACTGAGAGAAGTTTAAAAGACATTGGTAATCTCTACTGCTATAGAAGCCCAAGATCTGGTAATTAATAAAAAAAAAAAAAAAAAAAAAAAGAAAACAAAAGCATTACTTTAAATTAAGAAACAGAAATGCATTGTAAAAACACTGAAATAACACTAGCTGTCTACGCAGTGAGAACATATGCAAATATGGACCAAAAAAACCTGAGGGTATCAAATTTTTGTTCCTGTGTTAGGATCCCCAACCATTAAGCTTCACCTCATATGAAGACAGCTACCAAGTCAAACAAAGAAGCTGAGCAACTTATTTTTTCATGCAGGCACAGATCAGAGTGATCTGGAAAGTGCTGCTCTCCTCTGCTTTTACTCTATGTAAGCACCTGAGAGAC
The DNA here is from genome assembly GCF_965231275.1 of Zosterops lateralis. Taxonomy (NCBI): domain Eukaryota; kingdom Metazoa; phylum Chordata; class Aves; order Passeriformes; family Zosteropidae; genus Zosterops; species Zosterops lateralis. Next base: position 28,246,093 of record NC_139762.1, on the reverse strand, counting down.
TTGTCCAAAACATGGGAACTTTTACATATAGTAATAATTGCTGCAACTCCAAGACAAGTCCTGTTCCCCACTGAAGTGGGAGAAACTATTTCAAATGGATCACTATGTAATTCCCATTTCTGTGGTGCTAATGAAAAAAGTGAGTATTTCAAGCTATATGCTTGAAAATTAAAAATTAAAAATACAATAACCACCTCACTGAGAATAGAAGAGTCCTATAAAGTGGTAATAATTATAAAACCAGAAAAGCACCATTTACCTACTAATGATGCCTGGCCTCAGGAAAGAAAGCTAAGTTGTATTCTGTGCATAATACAATAGAAAAGCATGGAGTATTTAATTACAGTACATGTTAAAATAATGTATATGCAGACCTAGAAAAACTTTTTTGAAGTGTAAACAAATAAAAATCACAGGAAAACATGAACCAAACGACCCCTCCCCAACACCCTCCCCAGTTTCCATCCTCAAAAAACAAGCAAAGAAAAGAAAGAAAGAAAGAAAGAAAGAAAGAAAGAAAGAAAGAAAGAAAGAAAGAAAGAAAGAATATAAAGGACACTACAATATGCTCAGAACTAATTACCTGGACATTCTTTCCTAAATTTATTATGGATTTGAAGATCTAAGACCTGTTTTCTAAGACTGCAGTTTCTGCAGTGTGATGAGCTTTTGCTAGATGATTATCTGCTAGATTTTTTCTTTTCCACTCTTTTTCCTTTTTTGCTAATCTAAAAAACTGTAGCAGTTGAGAGTATACTGTTACAATACAATACTGAGTATTAGAAATCTGAAAATTACAGTCTATTATTCAATCTATAGATACTCACTTTTGCAAAACTTGTGATAAAGACCTACTCATAAACAGTACAGCACACTATATGCAATAAAGATAGATTATCAGTTACAAAATTATAACTTGAACTTTAAAATTTCAAATTTTGATTTTATGTTCTGATTACTGTTCTAAATCTAAGGCAAGAACAGAATATTATATTCATGCATGCTAAGAAGCTTCGATGAAGATACATCAGAGACAGCTCTAGGTTTCAGAAACAGGTCTGTTGTTCCAAGCCAATGGAAATCAAACTGAAGAATGTATCACTAAGAATGTAGCCACACATCTCCATTCTGATATGGGAAGCTACTCTGAAGGAAAATGGCCTCTCTCTGTTTCAAGTTCGGATCATTAGTATTGGTAGAGTACTTTCAGCTCCTCAGCCAAGAAAATACAGGCAATAATACTAAAATCACAGAGCCTGATAAGGAAATAAGATGCCTATACGAAAAGTTAAAAAAAGAAAAAAACCAAAAAAAATCATGCTTTTTTCCCAATCCCAATTATTACTAGAAGTTAAAACAGCACAGCTCACTTGCAGTAATATATAAATATAAATATATATGTAATACCTATCAAAGTATCGAAAATGGACCAAATCTAAATATTGTTTAGTTCCCTGTCATTTTACACATTTAAACTAAGTTTAAAGGGAACAGTAGAACTTCAAATGTCATATCACTACCATTTCTCAAATGTTATATTGACATTGTGATTATATTCTGAAAACTGAATATAGATTTTTAGAGCAATTCTTTTTATTCTGTTCAGAATTTTGCTATTGCAGAACATGAAGTCAGCCACAGTGACAACTTGGTATCTTAATTTTTCCACAGACACAATCTTCAAGGCAATGAATCGTAATTGTGCATAGGGAAAAAAGGTTATTTTAATAAACACTTATATGTATAATATTCACATTCTGTAATCAGAAGATATTTAATATCATAATCATAGTACCTAAATGCTTTTAGTATGGTAAAAAAATTAGTTCATTTGTGACTATTATAAGCAAATCCAACATAAATTGTCACAATTATTCTATTTGATTTTAAACCTAGGGTGCATTTTTTTTTACTTAAAGTTCTTGTTTAAGAGAACTTTGTTCAGCCTTTGATGTTTGGGCAAAGAAAGGCAAAGAATAATGCCTCGTTCATCTATTTTATGATTATGTCACAGATGCTTTTAGCTCTCATGTTACAGATATACAACATTTACACTAAAACAGAATTAGAAGTCTTGCTAAGACATCTTGGTTTGCATACTGGACCTCCTATTTGTTTTAGTACTAATCCAATCACTGTAAAGCCAAGAGAAGTTCCACTATTGATTTTAGCGGCACGACATTGGCCAAATGGTCCAAGCAAGGTTATTAAATAAGTAGTGCCTATTTAGCATAATTTTTCCTACTTATTATTCACTTATTATTGTGTGAACACAAGTCCAGCCAATCTGTTTAACTTTTAATATTAATAGAATAGTTACTGGGGAGTAGTTTCTATTTGTCAACAGATATATTATAGAAAGTTGGTTGCACTACCTCATTACTCTTGCTTTGTGAAAGAGCCAGGCTATCATTTGTCAATTCCTCATCATCTGCATTATTCCTGTTAAGAACTTTACTCTTCTTCTTCTTGGATCCTCCATCGCTAGCCGTGCTGCTATTATCTTCTTCATTACCTTCCTCATCATTGTCATCCTCATCACTTCCACTCCCATCATCTTCATCATCTTCATTATCTCCATCACTCCCCTCTTTTTTCAATGCATTCTTCCCTTTTCTTTTCTCAGCAGTAGGCCGCCAGTCATTGTCATCTTCACTGTCATAGTCATCCATATCATTTAGTTCTTCCATCGATACAAAATCCAGCAGAGGTCGGTTCCTGCGCAAATTCCATTTTTTTGGTTCATTTGTTTGCTCATCAGCCACAGCATCAGGTTCAGCTGCTTTCTCCTTCTCTTTCTTCTTTTTTGGCTTTTCTTCTTCATCTTCTTGCTCTTTCTTTTCAGTCTTAATTACCTCTTTGTCTGCTGTTGGCACTTCTTCTTCAGTGGAGGTTTTTGGCTGTTGTTCTTCTACTTTCTCTTCTGCCGGTTCCTCCTCCAAGATATTTTCTTCTGATTCAGTACAGGAACCTTCACCACTGTCCTTAGATGCATCTTCACTCCCATGACCACTTCCTTCAGAATCTGTTGAGCATATGAAAATTTAAAAAAAGTTCCGACACAAATGTACCCCCAAAAATAAAATCTCTTGAAGCAAGTTGTTAAACAAAAGAATGATGCATGTTCCTCCCTCATAAGGTATTCCACCTATTTTTTCAGCTGGTGTCCAAATACTGCTATTTCGAGTGCTATGTTGAGAATCTGTTAAACATGAGTGCATTTTAAGATGCCAAAAAAAAAGAAAAAAGATGGTAGAACTTATTAAATGAGCATTATATGTTCCTTTGAACTGCAGCTCATATTAACAAAAAGAGTAGCACAGAGTAATTTCCATGTGAAGTCACATCTTAAAGAAAGAGCATTCCAGTTTTTAATTTCTGGAGATGTTTTCTACATCTTCAAAATTAAATAACTATCCAATAGAAGAGGTTTGAAATTGCAAAATGAAGAATTTACATAACTAGTTCTAATAATATGGATATTCCCACACCTTCATTTTTAATACATCTTTGTTTTTCTGGGTTTGAGGGCTCTTTTAATTTCCAAGGTTAGTTCATTAATTAATCCCACATAAACTATGCCTCATTCAGCATTGCAGCTGCACTACAATGCATTAACCTTACACTACTCATATGGTATTGTTCTGTGTGTACTCACAATTTAACTAACACATGCCAACCTGAGCAACAGAAAAAAGATTTTTATATTAAAAAAGAGACATTTTTGCTATAAAGTACATGTAAAAAATATTGAAAAATGACAAATGAACTTGTTAAACTTTATAAACAGCATCCACTTTGCTATCTCTCCTTTTATATGGACCTACTGCTTTTTCATTCATTTCCTTAAGGAAGGAAAATTCAGAAAATATTTTTAAAAATTTAAAAAGAAAATATAATTTCTGGATCCAATGCAGAGATCAATTAGGGCAGTAGCTACGGTTTTCAGTTTGCTCAAAGCCATCATCAAGTTCTTGATCCACTGTCATACCGACGCAAAGATAAAACATGTTGAGGCTTGCAAATTAAAAAAAAATGTTAATTGTTTTAGTTACAACCCAAAAATCTCCATCACTCAGTATCACCTTACACAGAGAACTTCTCTGCACGCTCAGCTCAGTATAAATCCAACTAAACAAACACTGAGATAGGTGTGCACAGTGTGCCATTTCATGTGGCATTTTTTTCCACCCCAAGGAACATTGTCAATGATTGGCCAGTTGTTACTTCAATATAATGGTCAGTTTTGCCTTCTTCTGCATATACCTGCATGTGGAAGAGTGCAGTTCAGAGTTCAGAGGAGATTATATAACTATCGACAAAGAAGTCCATAAGTGTTACTGTTACTGATTAGGACATCAAAGCTACCCATCCCCTTACAAGCTAATAGAAACTAAACGTTTCCAACATATGTTCTAACATTTAGAGATCCAGAAAAAACACAATTTTTTTCTACAGTCTTTAAGAAAAACCTCAGTAATTTCTCCACACCTATTAACTTTAATTGTAGTAATCAAAGTACAAAATAATTAAGTTTTGAAAGAGTAGAACATGAGTCAGGCATACACAAGAAATAAAACCAGTATTAACTAACAGGCAATCAAAAAAATTCTCTTTTCAAGTTGCAATAATTTGTTTGGCTGCAGAATCACAGGATGGGTAAGGTTAGAAGAGACCACAGCGGGTCATCCCAGAGCACACTGCCCAGGATTGCATCCAGACAGTTCTTGTGTATCTTCTGAATATCTCCAGTGAGGAAGACTGCACAACATTTCTGGACAATCCGCCCCAGTGCGCAGTCACCTGCACACTAAAGTTTTTCCTCAAATTCAAGTGGAACTTCCTGTGCATTAGTTTCTGCCCATTGGCTCTTGTCCTATTGCTTAGCACTGAAAGGAGCCTGGTGCATCCTCATACTCTCCTTTCAGACACTGAGAGACATGACAGACATGGATGAGGGCACCCTCTCAGTTGTCTCTTCTTAAGGATGAACAGGTCTAGTTCTCTCAGCCTTTCCTTGTTAAGAGAGAGTACGTCCACAGAAGGACCACAAAAATGGTGAGAAGGCTACAACTCTCCATGAAGACAGGCTCAAAGAGTTGGGGTTATTCAGCTTGGAGAAGGCTCTAGGGAGAACACAGCTTATAAGAGAGATTTTTTTACCAAGGCCTGTAGTGACAGAAAAAGGAGAACCAGTTTTAAACTGAAAGAGGGTAGGGTTTAGACTGGACATAAGAAACTTTTCAATGAGCATAGTGAGACACTGGAACAAGTTGTCCAGGGAACCTGTAGGTACCCCACCACTGAAAATATTCAAGGCCGGGTAGGGTGTGGCTTTAAACAATCTGGTCTAGTGAAAGAAGTTTCCTACCAAGGCAGGCAGTTGACTCTGATTATCTTTAAAGGTTTTTTGATCATGGGTTAGTTTATAGGATATCAGGCCTGCTGGCAACAGACAGGGCATACCAGATACAAAGAGGAGGGAAAAGGATCTTTGCATAGGAGTTAGCAGGGCTCACTGAAAGACTAAACTAGATTTGAAATGGGAAAGGAATAAACCCAAGTTCCCTAGAGATATGCCTGGAGGCAGCACAGTGCTTTTTGGGGGACAACATGCTAAAAAGGTAATTTGGTCTGTTGCCTCAGTAGAGGTAGAGAATGGAGATCCCTGCAGCAGTAAAGACACAAGGGTTATTATGTGTTAGAAAACATGGACATGACTGAAAATGGTCACGGTAAGACTTAGGGCTTGTTCCCTAAAAAAGCTGGTGAGATAACAGCCCAGCTGAAGGGTCTCTACACCAACAGGAGGAGCAGAAAGCCACTGAGCAGCAGTAAAACTATGACATATGTGCCACCCATAATAGTTATCTCACCCCCATGAGATAACATGGACAGCCAGAGTGCTGCACTGGATGGTTATAAACTCTTCAGAAGGAACAGGCAAGGAAGGAGAGGTGACAGGGTAGCCCCATATGGTAGAGAGTGTTTTGATTGTCTAGGGTGTAATGACGATACAGCTGTTTAAGTGTAAGACTCGGAGGAAAGTCCATCAAGGCAATATGGGTGGGAATCTGTTAAAAACCACCCAACCAGGATGAAGAGGAAAGCAAAATAGTCTATAAGCAGCTGGGAGAGGTCTCACAACCATTAGCCCTCTTTGTCATAGTGGACTTCAATTTACCACGTCCGCTGAAAACGCAATACAGCAGAGGGGAACTGGCCCAGAATGTTCCAGGAGCGTGTGGAAGATAACTGCCTGACACAGACAGTGAGGAAGCCTACCAGTGAAGACTCCCCACAGGACCCGTTACTTGTGATCAGAGAAGAACTTGTGGGTGATGTGATGACTGTGGAAGTGTTTTGGGCAGAGCAAACTTGAAATGATAATTTTCAATTCTCAGAGAAGCAAGCAAGGAGGTCAACAGAACTTCTATCCCAGACTTCCAAAGAAATGATGCCCTGTTGATAGGCACAGTCATCAGAGTCTCTTGAGTGGCAGTCCAGGAAGGCTGGACATTCTTCAAGGAAATCTTAAAAGACAAGCCAGCAGTGAGAAAGACTGATGTGCCTGAACAGAGAGCTGTGAGTTTTGATTGGAACTCAGAAAAACAAGGAGAATTTAAGGCTTTTGGAAGAAGGGGCAGGCAACTCAAGAGGACGACAGGGATGATGTGAGGGAGAAAATTTTTTTGCAGGGAGAATATTAGAAGGGTCAAAGACCAACTAAAACTCAAGCTGACTACTGTCATAAAATATAATAAATAAATAATCAACAAAAGGAAGGCTAAAGACAATCTCCACCCTTTCCAGAATGAAGAAGGAAACAGTGCCAAAGGATAAGGAAAAGGCTGAGGTACTTAATGCCTTCTCTGCCTCAGTCTTTAAGAGCAAGGTCCATTGTTCTCTGGGTATCCATCCCCCTAAACTAGAAGACAGACACAGGGAGCACAGTGAAGCACACATAATCCAAGGGAAAATGGTCAGTGATCTGCTATGTATCTCAGACACACAGGTCTGTGGGCCCAAATGAGCCACATTCAACCATTTACCAGCAATCCTGGCTTACCAGGGAGGTCCTAGATTATTAGAAGTTAAAAAAATGTGATACCCATCTGCAAGAAGAGTTAGAAGGAGTATCCAGGGAACTCCCATCAGTCCTGCCAATCTGACCCTAGAAGGTCATGGAGCAGATCATCTCAAACACCATCAAGATGATGGAGCACTACAGACCGGGGGCAGAGGGGCTGGAAGGCTGCCCAGTGGAAAAGGATGGGGGGTGCTAGCTGACATTTGGCTGAACAAGACTCAGCATGTGCCCAAGTGGCCAAAAAGGCCAAAGCCATCCTAGCCTTAATGTACCAGCAATAATGTGGGCAGTAGGACCAGGGCAGTGAATGCCCCCCTGCACTTGGCACTGGTGAGGCCACACCTCAAATCCTGTGCCCAGTTCTGAGCTCCTCACTTCAAGAAAGACATTGAGGGGCTGGAGTGTGTCCAGAGAAGGACAGTGGAGCTAGTGAAAGGACTGGAGTGAAGTCTGGAGAAAAGGGGGCTCAGGAAAGACCTTATCACTCTCTGTAACTGTGTGAAAGGAGGGTGCAGCAAGGTCAGTCTCTCCTCCCATCTAACAAAGGATTGAACAAGATGAAACAGCTTCAAGTTGCAACAGGGGTAGATTAGGTTGGGTATTAGGAAAACCACTGAAAAGGTTGCTCCTCAGGGAAGTAGTTGAGTCACCACCTCTAGAGATATTTAAAAGATGTGTAGATGTGGCACTTAGGGAAATGATTTAGTGGTAGGCTTGGCAGTGCTAGGATAACAGTTGGACTCTACCTTAAAAGGTCTTTTCCAGACTAAACAATTCTAAAATTCTATACTTGCCAGTTCTCATAAACATTTTACAAGTAACTCCCAAAGCTATATTCTCGTAGTAGACATATAACAGATTAAATGCCATATGTATGCTCAAAGCAAAATGTATTTTGTATCTCATTTCACAGGTGCCAAATGCCTATGTGCACTATTTGTCTAACTGTAAATAAGGTCATACAAGATTTTGCCACGTTAAAATTAACTGAAATTTATAACTTGGCTTTCATTTCCCCACCATAAATCTATGATAGACATTTGTTTTGATGCTTTAACTGTGCTGATGCATTTCTAAATAGTCTTAAGATTTTTTACAATTAAAGCTTTCATTTTGTTTCAGAGGGAATCTTAGTCTCGGTACAGTTTGATCTCTAACAGCACTCTAATTTACTAACACTGATTCTTGTACATCAATACTACACAATGCAATAATTTAAAGCAGAGAACAAATAAACACTATTTTCACTAACTTCTCTCCTTCAATTTCTCTTTTCCTTCTGCCTGCACATTTTGCTTTCTACTCTCCTTTATATGTTCATATACACACCAGAGATATCTATAGTATGAGCTATCTCTCCTTGATCTGAATGCATCCACTGTGATAGGTGCTTTTCTAGAAAGAGCTATTCTGTGATAACAGCAATTTTTGCAGGTCTTCTTCTGTCAGCTGCACTTTTACTGAGGAAGAGGCTGCAATATACAATTTTCTCCTTGAAAGAAATGCTTAAAGAATGGCTCTTTCAAACTGGCAACCATATCATGTCATTCCCTATAGGAGAGAAGTAAAGCTACTCTAAGTGAAAGATGGGGCCAGATACACCATCAAATAGTGAAGAATACAGAGTTCCACTGAGGACAAATATGAGAGATAACGGCGGGGAGAAAGACATCATTTATTCCTCTACACCTTGTATCTTCAGCTCTACGAAGCACAACAGCAGGTGGCAGTCACATCTAAAGAGGATATTTCTGAAAAGAACAGAACATTATGCTACAGAATTAACATATATAAAAAGTGTAATAAAGAAACACTCCACTCAGCCATGGAGTCTTGGTTAATATGCACAATGCACAAGACTTCAGGGTAAACCTACTGAAGTCATTACATGAATCAACAATAAAAAAATCCTCTCAGGGTTTTTTGCAGGACCATTTAACAAACAATTTTAAATACAACACCCCACAATTTTTAATTTTTTTTCAACATTCTAAGAAAACTCATGTATAGAGAGAGCAAGTGCTATACTACAAAAGTACCTGGCCAGCCACACACAGCAGAGAGTCTGGGTCTTCAGGACAGTATTTCACTTAAAAAGCAGCTCTTTAAAAACAGCTTCACTGACTGATTTAAGTAAGCTATAAAGGATAAGCTGGTTGAAGGCAATATTGGACTCAGTTTTGAACTTGCCTCTTCCACAAACAAAGCTTAACAAATTCCAAATAGTAGACAAGAAGCATTTGGAATAATTTTAGAAAATTCTTCTATTTGCACCAAATCCTATCTGATTGAGTCTTTCCAAAGTGCTCAAAGCTACCTACAACGATCAAGGATCCTGGAACATTGAAAAGCTGAGCATGCAACACAGAAAACAACTACCACTACTTAATAATATTATTCAATAATAATCTAGCCATCATGTGACAAAGAACTACAGTGGCCTTTACAATCCCCTCTTTTTGAGAGCAGTAACAAAACCCAGGATGCAGGTGAGGTTAATATCACTCCACCACTATCATCTTATCTATTGGTCCTTTACCCTCTTTTTCCCCCACAACAAGGCAAACAACTAGCCTTTGACATGATTATGTGAAATTACCTAGTGATCTCTGCTAAAACACCGTGTTAAGCATCATGTACAATCCCTCACCCAGGGTGCCTGCATCCTAATGGATGGGAAATGTGGAAAGCACTACTAAAAGTCTTTGTTAACAGCCTCTGGCCATAAATTTCCTTACAGAAGAACAGCTGCAGTACCACAAAAAAACCCTGGCACATGTGCTATACCAAACATGCAAAAGCAACTGTACTTCTTACATAGCTGATCTAGGTATCACAAAAAAGACTCTGTAATACCTTAAGGAAATGCTTAAACTAACTAGAAAGCTACAATATTAATAACTAGATGTAAAAAAAGAGCCAGGAAAACCTAAATCATGTATGGAAAATATGAATTTTTAAATTACCAAAGGCAGAGTTGTGTAACTGGTAAAACTGTGACCATATTTGTCTATTAGACACAGAGGTCTATTATGCTAAGTAAGAACTAAAGGCTTAATACCTCCCTTGCAACATAATTCCAAGAAAGAGAATCTAACACACCAGTTAGATATATGCCCCTGGCTTTCTATGCTATTTTGCCACATATGATGATTAAACACTAGTAGACTACCAGCAATTCAACATCAATGGCACTGGCAGTTAAAAAAATTGAACTGTCCAAAACAACATGATTAAGAACACACAAAATCAAACCAATATAGATTAAGATGCTAGAGCTCTATGGAGAGAACTGTCTGCTCAAATAAAGTTTTGAAAAGAAGTATCTAGTATGTATTAGCTGCAGAAGGAGATTGAGCAGAGCAGGAGATAAAACTGACCAATGATCCGCAATTCAGAAAACAAGTATTTAGTTTAATAGAAAAAATGATGGAAAGGGAACAAAGGAAAGTCATTTAGTAAACAGTTTCCTCACTTTTACACTAGCAATAATTATGTCATACATCATTTCAGTAGGTGCCTGTCACAGTCGCTGAAATGTGTTAGGCCTGACAAAAATGTTCTACAGCAGAGAGCAAAGCCCTGTTGGTTGGCTCAGACCCAGCTGAACCAAACCTGAGAGGTTCCCCAATGTGGGGATCCCCATTCAGGCACCACTTATCACAGTGTGATCCCAGGTCCAGTCCAGCCAGGCAAAGCGTGGCAGGAACAATGGAGAGCCCAAAAATAGAACTTCAGTGGTAGTGAAATAACAAACACAGAGACCGCATGGTCCAAAGGGCAGCATCCCAGGGGCATGGCTAACTTGACAGTATATAAGGTTACCTGAGAGCAAAGGTCCAATCCCTAATGAGGGACAGGGACATGACTTAATGTCAAAAGTCCTGAACCAACAAAGAACCAGAACCAGAGACATGACCTATTTTGGAATGATGCCCTTAGCATCCTTATTTCCATACCCTGCTTCCCACAGTCTCAGGTCTATGGTTTCTGCATAAGCTACCTGAGCTAAGGTATTATCCATCTCAGCTAGCTCGGTTCTCACAGGTGTCTATTCAAGTTGCAAAACCACTCAAAACTAAAGATTGCCAATTTTGGCTTGAGTCATTAGGAAGTGCCTCATTTACAATGTCAGAACACTGATGAAATTGGGTGCCCTACCAACTCCTCGTCAGCAAGCACCTGGAATAACAGAAATCCCAGTGCTTCCAAAGAAAATGGAAGTTGAAAACCTTGTCAGAGACTCCAAAGTTTTACTTAGGGTGGCAGACATCTGTATGGACAGAAGTTTCATCTGGGATGGAGGTACTCCAAAAGAACATACTGCTGGTATTTTTCATTTTCTCAATTAGATAAAGCCCTTGCAAATTCCAGTCTCAGGAACTACACATTAATATGGAAATATACGATAATTTACCAATGATTAACTAGTCAATATTTACTCTTACCTTCACTGTCTGCTGAAAAACTTTACAATTTTACTCTTGCCTATCACTTAGGTTTAGTCTAAAAAACCAAATGTATTTGTTTCTTCATCAAGATTTCAGTACTGTTAAACTAATACTACAGTATTTTGATCCTTCACAAATATTTCTTTATATTACAATATCCTGTATATTACAGTTTCCTGTATAGGAAAGCAAAAGTGTAATCTTCAGTGTGCTAAGAGGAAACAAGCTACACAAAGACAATGATATTTGCAACTTTATATTTCTAGATTCAGACACAGGTTTTTAAGAATAGATAATATATGCATTTATGTAGATCATACTTGTTTTAAACAGATCTTCTACTGACTTCAACTGCAAGAATAGTACACGATATATCTGCAAGTCAGGCTTCACACTTGACACAAAAAAAAAAGAAAAAAAAAAGAATGTATGTAAAAATTTGAGTCAAGAAGACTAGTAGCAGAAGTAGTGGCAGGATTGAGTTCTTCAAAGGTAGCATTCAGTTATTTTCTTCTTAGCTACCCTGCGATAGGAACCAGTCCTTAAATTCACACATGATTCTTGTTCAAGGACCACTACATTCCTCTGTATGATTTCAATTTCAGTTTGTGCGCTGACAAAACTGAGTTCACCGATGAGAGAGTAGAAAAGTGGTAAATTCTTGCTTTGGAGTCCTGCTGGGAATTACTCTACACCTGTACTCTGATTTCTGACATCAGTGTACCTCCAGCTGATCCCACTGCAGAAAAAGAAAATGAACAAAAGGACTCCCCAAAGCATGCTTTAGTTAACTTAAAAGCAAAACTTCAAATAACTGATGTGTATTGTGAAAGATACTATTAAAAGCCTTAAGTTGATTATATTACAGCACCATCATTTCAAGTCACATTTTGTACACTCTGACTCCAAAGGGACAGTTTTTTTGATTGATCCTACAGTAAGATTACATATTACAGTCTTTCTCATGGAACAATTTTCTCAAGATATTTCCAAAACCCAGAAGAATACAGTACTATAGAATACGGCATTACTAATAGAAACAGAGAGGCCATTAAAAATTACTTTGTTCAGTACAAACATAATGAAAATCCCAGAGGCCTGAAAACTATTTACATTAAGTAAATTTACAAGAATGTAACACTCCTAAAATCAGTTTCTCTAAAGAGATGTCAGAATGTTGAGATCTTTTAAGCAGAAAAGGCCAACTGACTGCTGGTGTGACCTAAATCCAAAAGAAAAGAAATTAACTACACTAAGTAAAAGTCCATGCTGCCTGTGGATTTTTTTGGTGGAAAGAGAGGTTAAGCGATTTGAAATATTTTTTTATAATGAAAAAATTTACCAAGTTGCCAGGACTCTGAAAACAAAAATTCAGAAATGCCAGCTGATTCCTAAAAGCACTTAATAGCAACTTCTCAAATCCTTACTGCACTGCATATTCCCAGAAATCTGGCAGAACAATGAAGGTGCATAAAAGTTTAGGTGTTCTGGATTCAGGCCCCATGTATTTGCACAGTATCATCTACTAGTACATACCACTGGAGATCCTAAAGCTTACATATATGACACATCAGAGTCATCAGGGAGAAAACAACTGCAGAATTCTTTTAACTCATTTAAATCCTTTAGCTACTTTTTAAATCTGCTTTGTTATTTTAAACACCTGTATGTGCATTTATGAATGAAATAAACATAAAAACATACGTTGTGGAGCTGTGGAATTACCATATTAGAATTTATGCTCATACTCAATGCAGACTGGTTCTTACTCCTGACAAAATCATTTCCTGTTGTAAGCAAACTACACAATGTCATTTTGAATTCCAGCAAATACTAAATACTGATTTGCAACAGGCTGCTCATGGAGAGTCCTATATATGTGTGTGTAAGAAAGTCCCTTTATTTAATCACTTCTTCCAGCCAAATCAAAATGGACTAAGTGCAAACAAATTTAACAGTATGTTATACCAGCTTCATTTTAAACCAGTACAGATGTTCTGCTTCAGATTTTCTGCAACTATTCATTTAAACTTGTATTACACATAAGAAACTCTTATTTGTAGTAACTTTCTATTCGTCAACTTCTCCAAACCCTCACAACTTTCTTTTCCCACACTGAAAATCTTCAAATAAAGTATAAGTTGTCAAATTCCCTTGCTGTTTCAAAGTGTTTTCACAATATTTTAACTTTTATTAAACAGAACATTAATTTCTTCTACAAATGATAGATATAGGTTCAGAAATGCTAAAACAACACTTCATGAGATGTAGGAACACAAAACAGTAGTTAGAAAAAAAAACATTTTAAGTAGAACTTGGGTTTTTCCTTATATGCTTGTTTCAATTCAGTGTTGCATATTTAAAGGAAAATCCATTCAACTTCCTCAAAGTGAAATTGATTTCAAAATACACTCAAGGCTAGATACTGACCAGCCCCCTCTAGTATAGACAATGTCCTAAAAGTCAAAAAGGATAACAATTACAAACTAATCTTTTGCACTCACACACTGTTGAGTCAGGAAGCTGCATTTATTATTTTCAATTAATGACCATCTTTTGAACAACTAATATACTGCTCTGAATTATGTGTTCATCACCCATACCCCTTTCCAATCCTCATTTTCCCTTAAATCCTGCCTACATTACTGTTCCAAAACAGGAAGATTTTCTTGAGTAATTAAAAATAATTTCCTCTTATGGAAAATTATATCCTTATTCAAAAGAAAGGATCAAAAAGCCTCAGAACACAATTAAAAGAGTAGATGAAACAAGCCCCCAAAAGTCTTAAAACTAAATTAGTAAGATGACATCAGTTTTACTCTCATAAGCCACTGCAGCCTGCTCTACCAGAACAACCAAGGGAAATAACACCTAAGTCTAGGAGAAGAGGTGGTGAGAAGAACAAAACCAACCAACCAAACCAAAACAAACCACAAACAAGGAGCATTAGGACATACCTTAAACCTGACACTGGGTGAATGATTATTAAGCATTTTTAAGTTCATCAATACAGAGGAACTAGCCAAATCCAAAAGAATAAGCCTTTAAATGGGAATATATTTGCACTATACATTCACACAAAACATACACCAGCATACCCAGTGCAGAAAAAACAAAGTCAAGTTATTTGATAAGCTGCCATAATGCTTCCCTCACATCTTATACATCCTGCATCTTCTTGTTTATTTCCCTCAGCATACACCACAGAACATCTAATGTACAGTTTATTGACCAACATGGTCCTATCCCCTCTTCCCCTTTCCTTCAATATACTTTAATGTACTAATTTTATTTTGGCCATCTTGCCTATTTTCAGTTTCTGTGAATGTTCACTGCAGGTACAGGAACCTGCATATATAGGAAAGACTACAAAGCAGCAACACTCTGTGGTAAGGACTTCCTTATATGATGAATCGTGTACACTTTTCTGCACATTTCTATCTGAATCACACCTTAAGTTTGTCTACTGTAAAAAACAATAAAAACCAGAACAGATTATCTTTTTGCTTTAGGTTCTTACTCACCGAGCAGAATTAACCTTGAGAAAAAGTCAAGTTCTTAAGTCGAAAACAAACTATTATCCAACTTGTTCAAAACAAAATGGCTTTAGATTCTTCTTATTTCGATACTAAATACAGTGAATATTCCAAAAATTATCCCTACACTCTAGAACTCAAAAGCAATAGATACAGTAAATGCAGTCTGCACAGAAGTTACCCAAATGTTTCTACCAAAACTTGTTTCACAATCATGAGATTACTGTTTTAAAAAAATTATCCCAACTGAAGTAGTGATTCCCAGTTATCCAATCAAGTCACTCCCTCCAAGGGGCTCCAAGTCCCAGCAGACTCACTACAAGCATTCTGCCTCCTACATGACATTAAATGAGCAACCGTAAACCAAAAATGAGATAATTCTGAATCGAGGAGATGAGAAAGCATATTTACCTGAAGCATCTCCAACTTTAAAATCACTGTCATCAGAGCTATCATAATCTAAAGCTTCCAGCAGCGAAGCTGCCAAAGGCTTCACCTGTCTCCTCTTCGAACTGCGGTCCACTGCAGGGAAAAGAACAGTGCTGTTACTGGGTGGCATAAAGAGAATTCGGCATCGCTAAGGGCATTTAAAGCACAAGGCAGCCCGGGCGTGACGGGCAGGGGCAGTCCCGAGAGCAGCAGCCGCTCCGGGTCCCGGGGACAGCCGCGGGCACAGGCGGGGCAGGGCAGGGCAGGGCAGGGCAGGGCAGGGCAGGGCAGGGCAGGGTCCGCCCTCCCGGCGGGGCGCGGGTGCTCCCTGCAGGCGCCGGGAGCCGCTCGGCACCGCGCACCGCGGGCTGCTGCAGCCCCGGGAGGGCTGGGCGGGCGCCGGGGCCGCCGGGCCCCCCGGAGCGTCCAGCATCCCCCGGGGACGCGCCTCGGCGAGATCCGCCAGCGAACAGACGCGAGGGGAACGCGCCGCCGGGACCGCGGGACGCCCGAGGGACGGCGATGCGCCCGCTCGCCCGGGGGCGCTCCGCGGGCACGGCGGCTCCCCCGCGGGACAGGGCCGGCAGAACCGCTGCGGATCACTTACTAAAGCCTGCGCGGGTGGGCGGCGGACGGGCAGGGGCCCTCGGGTGCAGCGCCGCCGAGCCCCGGGCCCCTTCCCCAGACAATGGGCACGGCGGCGACCCGGATGCAGACCCGCGCCCGCCCCGCCGCCCGCCCCACCGCGCAGGCGCCGCCCGGTGCGCGTGCGCACGGCGGGGGGAAGCCCGAGAGCGGCGCTGGCCGGGCCCTGCGCGGGAGGCTCCGTCCGGGCCGGCGCTGATCGCAAACCCTCAGCGCAGAACGGCTCCTTCTCAGGGTACTGCTGTAAAAACAGCTCTGAAAACCGCTCCGGCACTTCTCCGTTTCCCCGTTTAGAAACGGGAAAGCGTCACAAAGCTGTTCTCATTTAACCCCTGCTCGAAGAGCTGAGTTTCTCGTGGACTCGGTTGCATTGTTAGGCTCATTCCTGCACTTTCGAAGAACGGTAACCCATTGCATTGGGAAGAAAAGAAAAGAAAAAAGTAAAGAAAAGAAAAATTAATTTGGGAAGAGATTGTGGGAAATGGATTTGTAGAGAATTCCCAAAGCCTGACAGGGCACACATAGTTTGCGTATGTTCCAGGCCAGGTTGGCTGGGGCACTGAGCAGCCTGATCCAATTGAAGGTGTCCTGGCCCACGGTTGGAACTAGGTGACCTTCAATGTGCCCTTCAACTCCAAACCATTCTGTGATTGTATGAAAATACAAATCCCAGGGATTATTGTTTGATCATATCACAGGAGTCTGGGAGCTCAAAAGCACAAAACCCAATGGTGAGAGAGGGAGAGCAAAGGGAGCAATGCTGGGCCATTGCCTTTGCAAGAGTCCCAGCTTCGCCTCAGTTGCAAGGGCTGTCCCTGGCCCCTGTGTGCACACGCTTTTTCCAGAGTTCCCTTCACCTCTCTGCCCCTACACCACCAAAATTAGCCACCTGCACAAGTTTTAAAAGAAATGATGCTCTGGCACACAGATATGACTTGAAGAGCTTGGGGATCGAGAATAGTGCTAAACAGGAAAGCTTCCAACAGGATTGTAAGGGCTTTAAAATTGGTAAATGTGTGTTTATTGATGGATAAATGTAGGGCCAAATTCATTCTGTGGTTGTATGGAAAATCACGCTATGAAAACCCAGTGTCTGTAAAGGAGACAGAGGAGTCCTGCAACTTTATTCGAATAAATGGAGAGAGTCCACTGGGACACACACAGCCTCCTTTTATCCTAAACTCCTGACCAAATGTTGCCCTCTTCCTTTCCCCACTTGCTGAGGTACTGGGAAGGTACAGCCTTCCGGAACCGCCTACCACATACTCCCTCCTTGAACTCCTGTCTTTTACGCCAAAGTTCAGAAGTTTAGACTTGTGCAGACCCACTTGTCTGTTTCAGGAGTCAGGTTGGGCTCTGTAACAAACCTGCAGCCCAAAGTTCAGAAACTCCCACTTGCCCATTTCAGAAGCCCAAGCTGTCTAGGCTCTCTAACAAACCTGCTGCTTGAAGTTAGTAGATATATTAAGACCCATTTCAAAGATGTTAACACCCATACCCTCACTCATGGAATTGTTTGTAAAGACATTAGCACACATCTTCTCTATCATGGTTAAGAGTGGAGAGGACATAAAGTGTGGCAAGCATATGTTTTGTGGCCAGAGCCTGTGCTGCATTTAGCATAGTGCTGCATGCACCAGAGCCAGAACTCCTCCTGGCATTGCAAAGATGGGTACCTTGTTGGTGGTGTATAAGTTTTTAAATAGAGCACAGAGATGGCTGGTTGGTATATGATACAATTATGCAGCTGCAATACTTTCAACAATAATTTTCTGTGTTTCTGATTTTGAGTATTTTGGAAGGACAGAAAATTCCAAAGGTAAGTGTGAATTCTGTTTTAATTCTGTGCTTGAATTTCCTGGGGTTTAGTAGCATCTTATCACATAGCTGATGTGTTCACAATGATTGCTCCTGTTTCCTCCATCAATTCTTTGGCTACATAGGAGGTGTGATTGCAAAGTGAATTCTTTTCCTGAATCTGGTTTTGCCAGACCCTACCCAAATATGCTATTGGGCCATGAACTGTAGTATTTTCTTCCAAACTCTGATCAGCTTCCCTGTTAAATGAGGCATTGCGTATATCAGCTTTTCACTCCCTGGGTTTTTATTTTTTCCTTTTGACTGGCAATCTCTATGTGAAAAATGAGTTCGCTTTTTATGTAAAATTTAAGAAATAGGTTTAATAGAAAACAAGACAATTAGGAGATAGAAAAAAAAGCAAAGTATGGTCAGCAGGGTGACTTGGCATTCAGCCAGGTCCACACCCTGCTATATCAGAGACATTCTTTAAATACCCTTTCTATTGCATCAGTCTGTTGCATATTCATATTTTTCCATAAACTAGTTTCCGTATTCCAGGAACTGTTTTGCATGGCCCCTCTTTGGGTCCGCCTTTTTAGAGCATGTGTGTTTCTTGGCTGTGTTTTCATTATCACCTCCAGCTGGGGCCTTGGTCCATACTTTCTTCAGATGGCAGATGCTGATAGTTGGTATATCAATAGCAGGGTCTTCTTTACATGTTCACTGGAGGTTATC
The DNA here is from genome assembly GCF_965231275.1 of Zosterops lateralis. Classification (NCBI taxonomy): domain Eukaryota; kingdom Metazoa; phylum Chordata; class Aves; order Passeriformes; family Zosteropidae; genus Zosterops; species Zosterops lateralis. The sequence continues at coordinate 28,227,407 of NC_139762.1, read as the reverse complement.
CTGACCAAACAGACAGTTTAAACAGACTGTGTCAACTACTACCACTATGCCTAATTTTCTTTACTAATAGCAGAAATAAAAAACTTATATCCTTACCACAACATTATTAATCATATAGCACACATCTTGCGAAAACCCAACTTTATAATATGTATTTATAACACGTATCCCACTATTTCCCTTCACACACTATTTCAGTCTTAAAAGACAAGTAGCAGGACTCATATCCCTTCTCTGAGGCTCTGCAGATCCATGATAATGTGTGCAGCAGCAGGTTCTGCTGAATCTCCTCCCTGCCAATGGCCAAGCCCCTGCTCTTGTCCTAGACACAGTGATTGGCAGTGTTACAAATGAGACAGCTGGATTTGCAAAAATAAAATAAAAAACAGAATTTATTTTTCGTGTAACAGCGAACACAGAAAACCACGATAAAAAGGCAGCTCCGATCCCGGGTCGGCAACTAGGTGAACATATGGACCAGACTCTTGTCGCCCTTGTCCTCCCCCCTTCACAAATCCCATCACCAAGAGTCCAGTTTTATACAGTTTATTTTCCCCAAGGCTAGATCTTTTGTCCGCTATTCTGGGATGATGTATTCTTGAAGGGGTTTTTTTTAAGAAATTCCCCTTCTGAATAGGTTTCTGGGCAGAGTCGATGAGTTATTTATTTTTTTCCGGAATAGTTGAGTCTTACCTGGTTTCGCTCATCCTTGATTAATCCTTGTCAATGACCCATCTCCAGGGCCGGGAACTTCTTTTTAGGTGTTGATTTCCATTATTCTCTTGCTGGAGACACCCAACCTGGAATGCAAGCCTAGTTTTCCCAGGACTGGTGCTTGTTCATTATTTTATTTATATTTTATTTCAGCATGAATTATCAAATGCAGTACATTCCCTATAACAGCAGGACAGCCCAAATCACATATAACAGCAAGGAACAGTAAAAAGAACTGCCCCCAGATTTGGCCCAAATAGAAGATCAGGCTGAGGAGTGCAGACAGCTTTGAAGAGTGAGAGCTTTCAGCACAGACAATGGGAGGGCAACACCCTGTAGAACAGTGGAGGATTTTATGAATCCTTTAAGTAAGAATGTCAAAGCAGATGTATGGACTGTCTGACTTTCAGTTCAGCCCTCTGGGACAGGCTGCAATGCTAGGATTATTCCAGTCTCCAGGTACATAGTTCAAGCAGGAATAGGTGATAAAATAGAAGTTAATTAATGGCTGCCTTCCCTGCTCCTCATTAGCACCTCACATTCCTCAACTGCTCCTTCCTCCTTTTCTCTTTTGTACTCCGTCCCATGACTCGAGCCCTCTCAGCCCTTCTGTCTTACTTTTTTCCCTCTCCAAAGGGATATTCACACTTTCATTGCTGAAAATAACATGCATACACTCTGAGTTATCTTCTGTAGTCAGCTTGTCTACTTTGCCCTCATTCCTCAACAGGAAAAAATCCCACATCAGTAAAATGAAAAGAACTGTGAAGTGCCTAAAATGTATTCACTGTTTCTCTAACCTTCTAGCCACTGCAAAGATAGGGCTTACCAACAAATCCTCCAAATGTAATAATTAGAAGTAAATAAAACACACAGCAGAGAAACTACCAGTAGAACTACCAGTCTATCAATCATTTGTTCATCATTCTTTGGCACTTTCTGGCTATTAAAACCTCTATTAAAAGGTAATTCCTCCTTTGTAGATGCTAGTAGAGTCAGGTTTTTTCAGGGAAGGGAAAAAAGAAGGGAGAAGTCATGCTCCAAATGAAAGAAACCTTCAGATTGTTTGACCTCCTTATTTCTGCAAGGCCTTTCCCAGTCTCCGCAGAAAACCAAGGATGTTGAAATGTTCAGCTGCCTTTTTGATAGAAGAAATGTAGTATTACTGGCCCACTGGTGTACTGACATTACTATATCCATTAAATAGAATTTAAATGTTGTCTGTTTAGCACCTTCAAGTACTACCCTCATGCACATACAAAAAATCATCTTAAAAATGTCATTTTTAGTGGAAAATTATGAAGAGCTTAAATAGTATATCTATTATAATAGTATATCTATCATAATAGTATATCTATCATGAAAATGTCATGGCAGCTCCATCACTAACATAATACCTAAAAAAATGCCAAGAAATATTTCAGTATTTCAGGTCATGTCAAACACATCAGGTCTTTGAATTATCTCGGCATTTTAATGGTTCTCTTCAGGCTGAGCCTTCAGTGTGCAGCCTGTTGCAAGAGTACGTGTCTGAATCTCCATTTCAGTGCTGCTGTTCAACTGCTGGAGAAGGAGAGAAAACAATTATCTTCTGCCTGTACTTTTGCCTTAAGGAAAAAGGACTCTTTCTTGTGGCTCAATAAAAACCATTTTAGAAAGACCTGCACAATAGCAAGTCAGCAGAGAATACAATCACACTCAAATAAATTATTCTTAGTTTAATGAAATTGGTGAGTTTTCAAAGGAAAAAGTTCAATATTTCCTCAAGTAGGAAATAAACTCAAGAGTAAGTCTGTTTTTAACTTATTCACTACCTGGAAATGGAGAATAATAGTATGAAATCTTGTATCTATTTTTTTCCTGTCAGGGAGTAGACAGTTAGAGCCATGACCTACCTGTCTGAATCCAAATGGCAGACTCTTTTTTTGTCTATCCAAACATCACCATCCTTAGTATGGAGACTGACCTCTTCAAATACTTTTCCAAAGAGAAATCTTACAGCTTTTACACTTTAACTGTGCCATTACAGCAAACTTTCAGTGATCTCTTTTGTCTAGTATTATATGGTAAAATTTAAAAAGATTGAATCAGATGTTCTGGCTTTTTTAAATTACAAAGGGGAGAAAATTCGGTATGAACAATCTCTGAACAATAAGACTTTGAAATAAAGTGCAGACTGCTACAAGGTTTACTGCAGTCAATTGCTGCCAGGGAAAGTTCCCATCAGACATTGAGAGATTTCTTGCATTCCTACGGTCCTCAGCCTCGGTCAGTTAATTATTGGGGGGTGTTGATTGCATGGTACACATGTTGTAAAAGAGTCCAGGAAAAGTGAAAAACAACTATAAAAAACAACAGTATGTATCTTCAGTAGAAGAGCTTTCTGAACTATATCAATATATTTGTGTACATATTCCCACCATTACCATGGCTGTAAATGCCTACCTACTTAGCCACCATGAGACCATCCCCTGTCACTCATACCTATACAGAGGACATCATCCTCAACACAAACCTCACTGCAGATTCTGCCACTGAAGTCATGTCCAAAACTTTCAATGTAAAACATACCTCACATGCAGCTTTTCTGTCTGCCCATTCAGCTAAAATTCTTGTCTAGGCTCATATCCCTTCTCATTTCCATCCATCTTCTCTTTCTCTGGTTTTCAAAAATGCAGCTCTGATGTTGCCATATCTATTGTAATGATTCTCCTCAGCTTCTACCACGTTCCTTTTCCATTTTTATGTTTCTGGTGAGTTCGCCTCTGCTACATCGGTCATAAACTTCTTGAATTTGATTTCAGTACGTTTCACAGATTACACATTCTTTCATCTGCCATTTCTTTACAGCAGATGAAATTTGCCATACAAATTTGTGTAACACAATATATTGGCCTCTAGTTTCTTGTTGAATTTTCGGACAAATTTGTGGGCTTTTTTCTAGTCATTCTTCATATTTAAAATGTGTTCCATGTAAATACCTGCAAACTGGCTTCATTTTTCCTCACAAATACCCTTCTACCACCATGCTCCCTAAAAATTTTGTACAACCAAATGAATATTGTCTCTTGTGTTGTCTCATAGTTTATTTGTACAGCTGCTATACAAGTGTAGCAGTATAGCAAGTATATGCTGCTATGGTTGTCTCTGATTCTGGGACTTGTTCTACGTGTATATTACCAAACCATTTGTGGTAGACTTAGTATTTCCATTATGGTATTGTTTTTCTGTAAATGATTTATATCAGAGGTGGCAGAATTTTGAGTCCTGATTGAAGCTCACAGACATAAAAGCTACAAGAGAAATATTAATAATTTTATCATGTGAGTTTCAGACAATGGGCTCATCCAGTAAGCCATGTTCTTTTTGTTTTAAAAATACATATAATTTGGGACAGTGTATAAAGAAATTAGAATAGTAAATAACAACAACAACAACAATGTATTATGAAAATTTTAGATTATACAGGTGTCGTTCAGATTAAGGTATATCTAGCCTAAGTGGACAACCAAAGAAAAGTAGGAACAGAGCAAGTATATATGATATTATACAGTCATTTCTCAACTTCAGGTTATTGTCAGTGTTGTGAGTTTCTTGATGCTTTTGTGGTTTGTCCATTTAGTGGCATGTAATGGGTCTTTCTTCTAAGAACTTGTGCATTTTCCCTTGCAACCCATGCAGAGTTCTTCAATACCTGAATATTATTACTCAGAATTTCACAGATTTACCCTTCTGAATGATAACATTGGTTTGTTTGCTTTGAACCTGGCTCATGTTCTACTACACCTCCCAAGTCATCTCTGTCCCAAGCTAAAGAATCCCAGCCAACACAGTCAATTCTGATAGTGTGTCTGAGATATTCCTGCTTCAATTCCTCCAATGCCTCTTGTTTTCCTTCAATGAACTTTTTCCATCTATATAGATAGCCTTTTTGTAGTCAGAGGACAGCACTGAAATGCATTTATTCAGTTTAATAATAATGTTTTCTCTTTTGTTCTCTATTTTTTTGTTCTCTATTTCTTTCATGTGATTTTTAAGATTCTTTTTTTCTTGGGGCATGAAGTGAGCATTGACTGCAGGGAAATGACACTTCCCTAAAACTATCATGATACCAAGGTCTTGTTCCTAAGTCAAAGCAAAGTTCATAGTTTTATGTGCAAAGCTAGGATTTCTTGTCTTCAGAAGCACAGACTTCTTTACATTATCTATACTGCATTTCATTTCCTTTGCCCTTCTCTCTATTGAATTTCATCTGCTATTTTATTTACAGTCCAGTCAAGTAAGAATTTACACCATTAGTAGTTGAACCATTTTATACCTGAACTCTTTTAGAATTTTTGTGATAGTGCTGATTTCTATGTATTCTATCAGACCATTTTATCTTTTTTAAAAAATATATTTTATCTGTAGCCGCTTTCACAATAACTTCAAATTCAGACACATTGTCCACTGAGCTCTGTTGCCCCAGAGGACTGCACTTTAGCATCTTCATTTCTTTTTCATAGGAAATACTGATGGAGAAAATCCATCTCTCTGAGTACATTTCATACCAACTATCTGCTGAGCCAATGAATGCTGACTTTTTTTTTCCTGTTTCAAATATATCTTATTACTAATTTTGATGCTTTTATCTTGTTGATTCTCAAATTCTTTTTCTATTCTGCCAAATTGATCATATTTTAACATTTAACAAATTAAAGCTTTCTATTTTCATGTTTTAAATACAATTTGAAGGATTTCTTCCTGTTCATTGTAGTCTCCCTAACTTTGCTGAAAAGTGATTTCAGCTTGTTTCCTTTTCCTCTTCCATTTGCATTAGTGACAAACAGTAATGCTGTGATTCCAGTATAGTGTCATCCAGTAGCTTACAGGCCCATCAGAATTTAATTCCTTGGACTGTCCTTGGAGAGGGGAATTGGAGGCACAACAAGTAAAGATTTTGGGTTGAGATACGAACAATTTACTGGAACCAACGATGAAACAAGAAAATGAACAGCAAGAGCAACAATATTAATAAAAAAGTGTATGAGAGAGATGAGTGGTTCACATGTAAAAAAAAACACCATGCTCCCCCAATGTGGAAGTGAGACCTTTCCCCAGTCTCTGGAAAATGATGTGAGTTGCTATGGAATAACCTACAGGTCCTAGCCATACCTCTTCTGGGCTACTTCAAAAACTAACCCTGGCCCGGCCAAAATGATATTCACTGTGCAAATCTAAAAGTCTCACGGGATCCCAAGCCTAGCTATACATAAGTGCCATGACAGAGTCTTCTGCCAAAACAACCTTTCTCTTCCTCAGTGTTGGGAAAGAAATTACATGCAATAAAAGTAAAGAATGTCATTCCGTTCTTTTTTAATAATCAAGACTTACTCCCTCTTAACAAGATATGAAAAATGTGAACATAAGCCAGTGATTCCCACTGATTTCAGTGGGCTCTGGCTCAGGCTTTTAATGACGCTGACTGATACACTTTTTCCAGATGTAGTCTTTCATCCATCAAACCATTCTGTTGTTCTGAGGAAATCTGGGATGTAAAGAACATCTGCCACAATGAACATAAAAAGCACAGACCTGCTGTTACTAATGGGAAGTATTCTAAGGGCTTGGATTAAAAAAAAAAGTTAATTAATTTTACAAGAATAATTACTTTGAATGTGAGTGCCAATGGCCCTTCTCACATAAAGCTTTTCCAATACAATCTTGTTTTGGTCTTGCTGAGGACAAAAAATGCTTCAGTTGTTCTGACAAAAATCTGTGTGAATTGCGATAAAATAAATTGCTATAAAATAAATAATGAAGGGGTTTCTATAGCTCCCTTTAAATTCTATTTATTCATTATCTGTAAACAAAGAACCTGATTGGTTTGGATTTGTATGATAAATTATAATGAAATAATAAAACCTCTAAGCAATCAAGAAAGGATAACTGCTTTTAATGTTCTCTGTTAAAATGTAATTGTGACATTTAGGAATCAATTTGCTGCTTTTTCTAATATTCATTATATCACTCATTAGCACAATACTTAGCAAACACAGAGGATATCTTTTACTATAACATTTTATAGCATCTAATCTGTTTTTAATCTGGTTTTGCCAAATTGTGTAGGGTTTTTTTCTTGAAAAATTGTATTTTATGAATTCGAGCTGATTTAAGATCCAATTTATTGCAAAAGAAAAGACATTCAGTTATGCTAGAGTTCCCCTTCGTCTAGACATATATACAGTTTCCTTTGTCTTTTAAAAGGGAAAAGCAATTGCTTTTTTTAACATGTCTTTGTTAAGGCTCCCTGCTGGCGGCATATGGCAAAGTTACTGGCACCTTGCCTGGAAAACACAGCAAGAACTGATAGATCAGATGCCATTCTGTGGCTGGGGAGAAAATAGATTACAGTGAAGGCCACTCTTATGGCCTGCGACCATCAGTTGCTTGGCAAGAAGAACAAGTTCCCGAAAACAGATCTAGGAAGGTGAAAGAGAAAGAGATTTTACCCTCCTAAGTGATGGCAGAGCCCCCAGAACAATCCATGCTAGAGCAGGACCTTCAGAAGTCTCGATGTAATTCTGTTTTATGTGCTACAGTGAAATAAAGCTCTCCAGGTGTAAGTGTTTAAGAAATAATAGCATATAAATGCATACCAATGTTTAAGAAATAATACTTTAATAATAATAGAGACAAATTTTTTATAAATAATATAATAATATCTTTACAGGTTGGTCTCAAGTTTTTCTTGAGAACTGTGACAAAATCCTGCAGCTGCAGAACTTCTGAAAAAAAAACCCCAAATTTTCTTCCATATCATCATATTGCTTGAACCAGACATTAAGAGTGATGACCCATTTGATGTAAAAGATAGACTTATTTTTTCTTATTTGAAATTAGTTTGGCAGTACACAGTTTTAAAGGGTTTAGTGGTATTGAATGGAGGGGAAATCTGCTGTAATTGTGATGGTTTATAAAGCAGAAATCCTGAAGAGACTTGAACGTCTCCAGTCCCAAACTTGGACAAGACTAGCAATAAGAGTCTGCTCCATTCTTCATGAAGATATTTGTGTGCTATAGCAAAGATAATTTTTATGCTTCTACAGAGATAATAAATGTGATAATTATAGGCAATGGAATTGATTTCCAGCTTGCTATAATTATTTCTCAGACTTGAGAAATGCTGTAAAAAATAAAATAGAAAGGTTCAATTACACTAGCAAGATTAATAGGTTTTTTTGTTGTTTTGTTTTTTGGGGTTTTGTTTGTTTGTTTGTTTGTTTGTTTTTTTAATATGACAATGTCCAGCCATAAAGATGTCTTCTTAGTCCAAATGGTGGCAGGGGTGCAGTTTCATATTAAGTCTGCCATCTTCCATTCTCACAACACAATCCCATTGCCCCCTTCCATTCACTTATACCAGATTTTGCAATTATCAAACCATATACTGAGTCAGTGTCTAATCTGACAAAAACCTACCCTAGCAAGAAGCTCTGTGGTTCTAAGACCAAGTGATCCAGTGCAAGCCCAGGGCAGAGACACAAGGTCAGGAACGTGAGGGAGAGAGGGAAACAGCCATTAGTGCCCAGCTCGAGAGCAGCCCATGTCAGATCAGGTGTGACACAGCTGCTGGCAGCTCCATGGGCAGACCACTGGGGCCTGGAGTGAGATAACACAACCCCATTGCCCCCTCCCATTCACTTATACTGTATGTTTTCTGCAATTACATCCTTTGCACTTGCAATTAGCACTGACCTGCAACTCGTCCAGATAAAACCTTTTTGTTCATCTCTCTTGCAGAGCTTTATGTGAACTGGTGCTGAAATATGAGCACCCAAGGTCAAAGGATGGATAAAACTATCTCCAAGTAGCACTTTCATCTTACTATGAATGAAAACTACTGTGTTACTTTGGCCTAAGCGATTCACTACATCCTTTACTGTTCCATGTAATAAAAGCAGACCTGTCTGTGTTCTCAGTATTATTTATTTGTATTCTGTGACTCAAGGTGGCTCTAAAGAAAAACGATTTGTGGAATCCACAGTGCAGAGTCTTTTCCGTTGCTCCTCAAATGACTCTTCTTTCTCTTCCACATTCTGCAGTCATAAAACTGTATACCAGCAAATCAATCTCAAAAAAATGCAACCTTGAAAATCATTCTATCTCCCCATCCAAATCAAATAGGAGAGCAGAGAGGCTGAGACAGGGAGTAGAAATTCCTACCATACTGAATTGTTTCTTTAAAAATGCAATGAGGATTACATCTTTTAAGACTCACTGCACTGGAATGTTCTGATTTTAAAATCACAAGTTACTTCATTTTGGCCAACTTTTAATGAAAGCTTGTTTTGCACAACAAACAAATATACTGAATTCAAGTTTGATTAGACAGATTGTTCTTGTAAAGACTTATTTATTTTACTTAAAAAAAACATAGTTCATCTCCAGACTGGTCTCTTGCAGGATCTTTTTTTTTAAATTAGTAATGATTCTGCTGTGAAGAGGTTGTGCAAATATATCCCTATATTTTTGACAGGGTTATTACTTTTCAGAGCTCTAGCATTTTAAATTATGCTTGCAGAAGATACCAGTTTTATAATGTATTCATTTCATCTACATCTGTTCTGCATTCCACAGAGAAAAGACAAGAATATTGGGTGCTTGAATACTTTAGGAGTACTACATGTGTTTGTTAAGACAGCTCTTTCACATAAGTGCTACTGTTCTGCTTATGTCTCCGTAAATAGGATGGCAGCCTGAAAGAGGTGTTTCTTTAGGGCAAGTCCCAAAGTGGAAAAACAGATGGGCAAAGACAGCATCAATGGAGTAACATCTCACAGTATACAAGCTTGTAAGTTTGGCAGACAAATAGGTTAGTGAAAGACAAGAGTCAACTGTTTTGGACCACGTATGTTCTGAAACCAGCAAGTAAGCAAACAAAACATTCTGTAGTCTTTAATCTGATTTCTTATGTAATGTAAGAAGAAAACAGCCTTTCCCAGAAAAAAAAGAAAGTTTGCTATGAAACCTCTTTTTAATTAAATATGCTAACTCTTATGTTCTGCCAGTTCTCAAAGAAAAATTTTGATGTCTTATTACATATAAGAAGAAATATCAAGACATGCTGTAGTTTTCCCCTTCACATAATTTTCATTTCAGTAAGGAGTCTGTTGTTCAAATAAAATAAATTCCTGCTCAGAAGTCTGATTACAGTTATATATTTCATGCAATCACACAATGTGAATCTTACAGATATGCTGTATACATTATTCAAAGGAGAAGGATGAGCTCAGTCCCACATCAAGCACATTATTATCCTTTTCCCATAAATATAATAATACAATTCCCCACATTGAAATGAAGCTGTATTTAAAGAAAAAGATAGCATGGGAATACTACTTCTCAATAAGTGGTACATCACACAATTTTTAACCAAGTAGAAGTTTCAAAAAAGAGCAAGTAAAATTCAAGAATAACCAGAACAATAACTTTCATGCACTTTTTGATAAGGCTTTTGTGATTCATTAAGGAGAGATATTGGGATACTTTGTATTCTTAAGATCAGAACATTGCGTTCTGTACTAACTTAGAAAAAAGCATAAACAAAAAATGTCATTCTTCAAAATGTATGGATAACACACTTTAATCTGCATCCAGGCTGAAACATGGTCTATCTCCCTTCTCCCAAATAGAAAGAGTAAAGCATATTTATTTATTATTTGTCCAGAAAGGAGAGAAACTGGATTTCATGTTCCACTATGCTAGAAATTATCTGCATAAAGTACAAATGATTCAAACAAATGTGATAATTTGAAATATTGAAAAAGGCCAATGGCTTAGAGTTTCTTTACAAGAACCTGTCACCGCCCTCCCATGCCAATTTTATGTCCAAATTATACTTCATCTGGCAAAGCCACAAAAAGGTTTAAACCACTGCTAATATAGCAATTGCTTATCCCCAGTTATATGCCACTGTCTGCACAATCAGGCCATTTATAAAACTCATCAGCCCTTGCAGTGTCTGATGTCATAGCCCTCATAGAAGGGGCCCCAAAACTAATATTTTTGCAGAGCACAAACCATGTGAAAATAGCAAGAAACAGATATAATTAGATGTTCTGCACAAGCACTCTAAGCTTCCCCAGGTTCATATCAGGATACTGCAGACAATCTTGGTTTTGCTCTGAAGGATAATGTAAGCATGAGAAACCCAGAAACACTTTCTCAAATGCAACTGAAGTCTATTGCTGTGCATCAGCTTTTATCTCCAGTGATTTTGGCAAAGGCCAAATATGCCATCTTGAAAGATGTGATTATTCTAGCTCTAGCTTAGATTGCCTCTGGGAACCACCCATATTTTTCTACTGATTTCAGAAGCAAGACTTGCTTAAACTAAACTCCTAACTTTTGCATTTCTAAACTTCTGTGGAATATATTACCCCCAGTGCATTGCCATTCACTGAAACACGTGCAAAACACACTCCACACCCATCCTTTTCAGTTGGCTCTGTGTTACCCAACATGCCAGGATCCACAACATGATCCAAAGGTTCTTAAAGTAATCAATAATAATTCTGTCATCTGGTATTAGCAGCTGGAATGATGTATCTCTTCTTTCTGCGATGCATAAAACATACTGGATTTCTCAACTACCTGAAAAACGTGCTTTTCCAATTTCTATTCAGTAATCCTTTCTACTTCACAAATACTTCTAACCTTCTTCTAAACATTACAGCAGAAAAGAGAGGGAAATAATGTACATGAATAACATCCTTACTTCCAAAATAGCCATATCGGTCCTGTTCATAAATCGCAAGAATCCCTTGTTACCCTTTCCATAAAGTAAACAAAAGCATACAGCTCTTGTTAGTGGAAGACAGATGAGATTTTTCTCCAGCCTAGGTTTGTGGAAAATAGCTTGATCAGAATTATGTCTCATCCTGTCCTCTAAAGGCTCTACCACTGTCGTAAATGAGAAGAAGTTTCGGCTTATTGAAACTGTTAGGTTTGGAAGCCTTATTGTTTCTACAAATTGTGGTTCCATTAAAATACCAGTTTTCTCCATGGCATTAAAAAATACAGAAAAATAAATTAAGATACAAAATCTATTTGTACTTTTCTAACTGCATAATCCTTTTTTGGCACAGCTTTTGCAGATAGTGCCTCAGCAATAAGACTATGCTTTATAAATGTGCACAGTTTTCTTGTTTCTTTGTTATTACTATATAGTTCTCTTTAATATTTGGAATGTATAGTGAATGTGGGATCTCATGTATCATTCCCATTGCACAGCCAATTACACTTTCTGTGTGTGTGTATTCCTACATTTCAGAAGCTGCCTATAAGCAGTTTGCTCTGTTCCCATTGTCTGCTTGAGTCATTCTTGTGGCAACTGCAGCAGTTTCTCCTAAGCAGCAATATGTCCTGGAAAGGGCTGTCAAGACTAAACTATTATTTTCTGGCAAAGGAGAAGAGTTTTAATCAAAGAGCAAACCCTGATCATTTTTTTATAAATCATTAGCCAATAGCTGATCAAATATGACAGTTTTTATTAGTGTGATTCTAACTGTCATCCCAGACCTGGAAATCCATGACTTGTCTCAGTATGACTTGTCTCAGTTGGTATAGATTCCCAGCATAAAAAAAACCAAAAAACCAAACAAAAAAACCACCACACACAAACATATATATATATATATATATATATACACGTACAAATTAGCTGTGATGTGAGTACATTTTGCCAGAACTATGTGCAAAGAAAAGATTAACCAAAGGCTAACTTAAATTTTGAATATCAGAGCAGAGGACTCGTAAGAACTATTTCTTCCCCAGCATATGTAAAAGAAATGACAGAAAATAGTCTTAAACTATTATTCACGTATGTTTCTCCTTACTTCATAGCAGAAACTAAAAAGCAGACTTTAACCTCCTGTATTGAGATGAAAGATCAAATTGAGACAATTACAGTGTTAGAAACAAAAGCAACTTTAATTTGTCTCCAGTAAGTTTTTGCTGAATAGTTGAAGCAGCATCTAGTTACAAACAGTTTCAGTCCTGCTTAAATTTTTAGTGAAGATTTTGAATTTCTATTGATCCATTAAACTTATCTTTTATTTATGAAGTTCAGATAGTTTTTTTTAAATCAAACACAAGAGCAGCTAAGAGGGAAATACCTATATGGATGCAATTCCATGAAAGAGATTGTAAAAGGGCACTGGATCAGTGCAGTTTTTAGTGGCACTGTTCCAGTAATTTCCTGCATTCTTCTGGTTGGATTCAAGTCATCCAGTTAGGTGAAAGCTGTGTGGGGCCCGTATTTCTGCATCCTAAGTTTTGGCAGTTTCTATAACTTCAAACAAACTATATTTTTGATATAAACACCAGCTGTTTTCATTTGCTATTTTGAACCTAGAAAGTAAGCAGGAACAGGGACCACAATTAATTTCATGTTAAGTACTTGATTGTCAGCTGTTATGTTTTTGCCCTGTCCTTTATTGCATACTTTTAATGGATATATGGAGACAGGAACCTTTATCAACGCATATTTTTGACAGACATAAGTGAGACAAATAGAATATTTCCATACATGTCAGTACCATTACTTTTTAATTTCTTTGTTATAGCCCTTGTGCTGTCAGTTTTCAAATCTCCAATACTTTACTTCCTTTTGCCATAGTTCTGTAAATGCTAGACATATTTTTGTTGCAGTTAAAAAAAAATTAGTTTCTAATCCTAAATTTTCTTTCTACTTTTTTTTTTTTTCTCTATAAGCATAGTGTTTGACTTAACTAACTCTAACATAATGAAATTCTTAAGGCTTTTTTTTTTTTTTTTTTTTACAGAACAATTGCAATGTTTACATTTCATGGAAGATTTTATCACAAGCTGCTATACTGAAATGTTAGTGCCCCTATCCATCCACCACATGTCCCCCATGTCTCCTTACAGCCATTAGACCAGGGATACATGAATAGAATATGAAGCCACTCCATTGCACGGAGTTGAATCAAATGAGAGTCGGATGTTAAGGAAGATTTAAGTGAGCTACTCCAATGGGCTTGGCAGAGGTCTGCACACATAGATCCTGTTCTGCTGTTGCCCCTTGCTAAGTGTAATGAAAGGAATACAAGGATGTACAACAGAGGGAACAGACAGTAAAAATAAAATAGAAACAGTAAAATAAAATCACAAAAAATCCCTGTGTATTTGGTGCACATCAGCTACACTTCACATTTTTACATATTTTTTCAAGGTTTTTAATGTATTTTTCTCTCCTGCAATTCCTTTTCTCTGCTAAGAACTGTTTTTAAAGTCCTTGCCTTTTTACCAAGTCTGGTGAGACCTACAGAAAATCCTCAGTTTTCTGATTAACAGAGAAATGTCCTAATGCTATAGGACAATTCACAATGAATTTAGTTTCTTAATCAGTGACCAATTGGAACATCCCCAAATTTACTAATCTTTCTTTCCTATTTTCTTCCAAGTAAAATATGTAACTTTAAATTAACTATAACTTTGTCTGTTCCTTTTTTTTTTTTAATGAACCGACTTTATCAAACATTAAGGGTGCAATTCTTTAAATAACCTGATTTTATTATGACTTCTGATTTTTGTTCTTCAGATCAGGCCTGATTATATCTGTGACTAAAATCAGTTGCTTTAAATTAAAAAAAAAAAAAAAGGCAGCATAGCATACTTGATGTTTAACAGATTATAAATCTGCAGATTTCTATGAATCAATTCATATTGACAGGTAAGGTTTGAGGAGTAAAGACTTTAGAAACAGGAAGGCCACCAAAAACTATAACAAAGCAACGGGAATAGAAGAAAAGTTTCTGAAATCAAAAGCTCAAATGAGCCTAAGGACAGGAACAAGGTACAGTAACAATCAAAGAGGGACAGTGAGAGACAGAAGCCATGAGGTGAGGCTGTACAGGAGAACAGAAGACAAGAGGAAAAAAAAAAAAAAAAAAGACAAAGCACCAGAATAACCTGAGGACTTGATTTTTCAGCAGTGATGAGCACTACTGAAAGTCTAGCCCCTAGTTCTTAACAGACTAGTTCATCACAAAATATTGCCAAAATACCTGAAGGATTTATGCAGTCACTTATTTAAAAAGCAGAAACCTAGACAAAAAAAACTTTACTCGTATTAAAGGAAGTGACATGTCTAACTGAAGGATCATAAATTTAATTGTCAGGTGTGAACACAAAGGCACCAAACCTTAAGTGGGAATAAATGTGTTTACTTTCAGCTTGAGGAGCTAAGTGACAGAAAAGAGAGTGGCAAAATTATCTACCTTTATCCTGTGTTGACTGTCTTTCTGGGAATGGGTTGAAAAGCTACAGAAAATTGTTAAATTTCCAAGTATGGCCAATACATTGACAGCCTTACCCATACAATTTATATAATTATAGCACAGTACAAGCACCCAAACTTAGCAACTAAGTAGGTGTTTCTCAGAACCATGGATCCATCATCAAGATGCCAGGAGGTGCCTTGAGTTTATACTCAGAATTTTGCCAAGTGATGCAAGTGAGGGGTTGCATTTTTAGTAATGCTGCATTGTGTGAAATTTAAAAATATTAACTTGCAGTATTCAAAATTAAAATGAAAAAAATCTGATATTGGATTGTTTTCAATCTTTAATTTTTTTATGTTTGCAAAATTCATTCTCATGCACAAAATTACAAGTATTATAAATAATAAGACACGTATATGAACAACAAAACATCTGAGCCATACAGGTCCAGGCAATAAAAGCTGACATACACAATGAAAAAAATTTACGAAAGCCCATGAAACGCATGACAAATTTTGCAAATTGATCAGGTACTAACCCTCTTAAATTCATAAAAGCATAAGATGACAGCAAAATCTATACATCATTGTGAAAAAAATTATACTGAGAAGCATAAAAAATCATGATGCCTTTCCTAAAAATATGTGCCCCAGACATAACCTAGTGGAAATAATGTACTTCTGATGATCTTCCCTTGTGGTATCCAAATTTTTTCATTTAGGCCTATGTTGGCATTAGGAAACAGTGTGTTTCAGTCTGAGCAGAGTTTTGCTGAGCAGCCCCACATGGTTTCTGGCTATCCATGTACCCTCCGAGGGCTCCCTGGTTTTCCTGCAGCTTCTTAAGCAACAGGTATCTCCTGCAATCCAAGTATGGTGAAAAGTTGGTGAGCACTGTAACCTTACAAGTTACTCTTAAAGGTTGCATATGTTTCTCTTGTATAGAAGAATAGCAGCAATAGTATTATTTTTCATTCAACATAGGCAAATTGTTCTTTCCATTTTTAAAAAAATGGAAAAGTACTGTCTTCATGACATAATGAATACTGATTGGAACAGTTAACAGACTCCTGATGCACACTAACTATGCTTTTTTTCTGTTTATCAACTCTGAAACAAATGAAGGAGACAAGCAATAGCATTGCATTGCTCCAAAGAAAACATTGTTTTAACTATTTTTTTTCTTGTGCCACCCAATGACTTGTCAAATGCATCTGTACAAGTTACTGAACTTAGCTGTTATCCAGGTTAAACTGCCTCTGGCAATCAGGAAAAAAAAATTTTGAATGATATGCAAGGAATATGTTTGGGGTTTTTTTTAGAATTTATCATAACAGAGACAATTTGAGACAATGGTTGAAAATAAGCAGATGCCAGTGTGTGGAATTAGGGAGTGAAATAGAAGACATCCATTTGCTTCAATACATTTATTCTCTGCCATTTTGTTATCTTTTACTTCAGAATTTTACTTTGTTATACAGCCACAGAAACTAAGAGCATTCGTGCAAAGGTCTTTTGCTTCTAACCTACAAAAAGGACTATTTCTGTCTTAGGTTAGTAGTGTCATGATCCTCCCCTTACCTAATAATTAATTTTTTTAATGCCTAGGGACAAATTAACCTTTTGTGAAGGAAATCACACCTCACAGTGGCTGGTGATACAATCCAAAGATAGGCATTAAGTTCCCAGTTCTGTATAAGATACATAGTAATGGAGAAAAAATAGGACTGCACTTGGACACAGTACCCTACAATAAATGTTGCTCATTTAAAAATTATATAACATGAAAAAAAATTAAATTCAAGCCGTATTTAAATAATTAAAGCAACCTTGGTCGAAATATAATATAATTGTAGAATGGATCAGTTTGGAAGGGACCTCAAAGGTCATTTATATCCAATTCCCTGCTATGGGCAGGCTACCTTCCACTAGACCAGGCTGCTGAAAGCTCCATCCAAACTGGCCTTGAGCACTGGCAGGGATGGGCAACCTGTTCCACTGCCTCACTACTCTCTAAGTAAAGAATTTCTTCCTACCCTCTGTAAGTTTACAGCCATTCCCCCAGGTCCCATCCTACATGTCCTTGTAAAAAGTCCCTCTCCTGCTTTCTTGTAGATTCTCTTCATGTTCTGGAAGGCTGCAAATGGGCCATCCCATAACTCTTCTCTTTTCCAGGCTGAACAACCCCAACTCTCAGTCTTTCCTCCATCCCTCTGATCACTTTTGTGTCCTCCTCTGGGCTTGCTCCAGTAGGTCCATGTTTCTCTTGTAATGGGGACCCCAGGGCTGGATGCAGTACTCCAGGTGGAGTAGACAGGGGAATCACTTAGAGGTAATATGTCATTATAAGCTGCTTTTGAAAATCAAAGGGCTGTCTCAATGCCCTGTACGCACCCACCTTTTGCCATCCTGACTGTAGCAAAATAATGTATTCCATTTCCTTTTTCATTCCTGAATTTCATTTTCAGGGCCATAAAACTGTTTCGCCTCACCTTTAAACCACCCCTTCGAGTTTTAAGCCAGGTGAGGGCTTAGGCCTGCCCTGCGAAGGGAGCCCAGGTGAGAGGCAGACACGGTGTGTGCCCACCGCTGCCACACACCTGCCCAGCAGCCCCGATGGCGCCGGGAGCAGCAGGCGCCTCTCGGCAGGGCTGTGCCGGGCTCTGCCCACGGCTCTGTGACAGCAGCTCTTGGGCAGTCCAAGGGCAGCGCCAACAAAGTCCTGGTGGACAAGAAGCTGTGTCCATGTGGCCAAGGAGACCAGCGGGATCCTGGGGTGCGTTAGGAAGAGCACTGCCAGCGGGTTGAGGAAGATGATCCTGCCCCTCTATTCAGCCCCGGTGAGGGCTGCACCTGGAATGTTGTGTCCAGTTCTGGGCTCCTCAGTACATGACAGGAATAGCTCCTGGAACCGGTCCTGTGGAAGGACACTGAGGACACTTAGGGGAGAATGTCTCTTAAGAGGAAAGGTCGGGAGAGTTGGGCCTGTTCAGCCTCGAAAGACTTTAAAGGAAACTTTCTTGACATCTCTAAGGGATGTCAAGAGGATGGAGCCAGGCTCTCCTTGGTATTACCAAGCACCGGGATGCAGAGCACAGGCAGAAAATAATGCACAGGAAGTTCCACCTGAATACGAGGAAAAACTTCTTTACTGTGCAGCTGACCGCACACTAGATCAGACTGCCCAGAGACTGTGGAGTCTCTCCCGATAGATATTCCAGAACCGTGAAAATGCAATTTTGTGCCATGTACTCTGGGATGACCCAGCCTGGGCAGGGAGGCTGGACCAGATGACCCACGGAGGTCCCGTCCACCCTGGCCCGTTCTGTCAGAGGGGCGGGCGGACCCCGGGCCTGGGGCCGCGGCTCCGGGCCCTGCTCGCCGTGGGCAGCCGGGCGCAGGCGCTGCCCGCGCCGCAGCGGGCGGGGGGGCGGCGCTGCCCGGGGTGCCCGGGGTGCCCGTGCCGGTGCCTGCTGCCCCCGCGCCGTCCCCACTGCCGGCGGGACGGGGCCGCGCTACCGCGGGGGCCGCGCGGGCCGGGGAGCGCGGCGGGGCGGGCGCGGGGAGCGCGGCGGGGCGGCGGCGGGCGCGGGGCGGCGGGGGCCGCGCAGGCAAACGCCGGAGCTGCTACATCCGGGCCGCGGCGCCCACACCTGCCGCGGCGGGGGCCTCGGTGACATTGGGGCTCGGCGGCTGAAGGAGGAGACAGCGCTGCGGAGCCCGCAGAGAGAGAGATCCTCGCCCGCACCCCCCGCCACCAAACCTCCGCTGCCCGCAGCGCCCCGCCACCGCCGCCATGGTGCTCGGCGTTATCCTCACACACGCCAAGAAGCATCCGGCCGTGAGTACCTGAGCCCGAGCCCCGGCCCCGGCCCCGCTCCCGCCCTTTTCTGCCGCCGTTCGGAGCCCCTGGCCGCGCCGGTGGCCTTCTCCTCGCCCGTCCATCTCTCGGCTTTCCTGTGCTTGCCGGGCCCTGGACCGCCCGGAGCTGGTCGAGAAGACACGGACACGTCTCTTTTTTCCTCCGGTGCCCGCGGCCTTGTTTGTGCTGCAGGGCTCGAGGCGGCCCTTCCGTTCCTGTTGCCCATCAGGTGCCCCCGCGCCCCACTCCCATGTGTTTGGTTTGTTACCCGAGGACAGGCGGAAGGGGCTGTTTTGGCAGTCAAGGGTTGGTTGTCTGTCTCAGAAACTCGACGTAATGGAGTTTTTGGTTTGGTTTTGGTGTCTCTGAATGTAAGACTATTTTTTTTCGTACCTGCCTTTTTGTAGCTGCTTATTCCTTAAATGACGCTTGTCCCTAATCTTTTGAGGGATGTCCCTCAAACAGGGAACCTATGCCAGGGGTTTAGAGGGCCACGCGTTTGTCACTCAAAGTGTATAGGATTGTTCTTCGATTTGCCGTAGTGGCAGTCAGAAGTGCTATGTATCAGTACTATTTTGCTATATCATAGGATGATATTTAATTTTTTTTGTGTTGTTATTCCAGTTGATCCCTCTGTTTGTTATCATTGGAGCTGGAGGTGTTGGTGCAGGCCTGTATCTGATGCGTTTGGCAATGTTCAACCCTGATGTCAGGTATGTATTCAGTAATACATACTGAATGCCAGTCCTCTTGATGCATAAGTTACATTCCACTGCCTTGGTTTTTATGTTCCTGGAGGCCTTCATGTCTTGATCCAGTATCTCCTGACATTAAGTGTGTGGAGCTTTCCTTGATTTGGAGATCACTTTGTTCACCATGATATTTAAGAAACTGCTGACAAAGGATGGTGCCTTTTTCTGTGGAAACTTATGTGAATGGATGACTCCATGACCTAATAACCACAGTACATATGTGATTTTTTTAAAAAAATTTTGACAGTACTGTTAACATTCTCTCACATCTTGTATTTCTCTCAATAGCTGGGACAAGAAAAATAACCCAGAACCATGGAACAAAATGTCTCCCAGTGACCAGTACAAGGTAAAATGAGAAATACATGTTTTTAAGAAGCATCATATTAGAGGTGTAGCCTCCTGCTTTAGGATGTTTGATTATATGGGAAAGTAGTTGGATGAGTAATGTATTCCTTTTGTGCAGCATATGTTTGTCTCTAGAACTCTGAGCAGAGATGGCTGAGTTTGAGGTTTAAAATTCTCCTAATGATTGTTCATAATGGGATAAAAGGAGTCTATATAAAAGCAGTCATATTTATTGCACTGTAAGGAAAATAGGAACTATAATTGAGAGGAAGAATTTACTGGTTCATAATACTGAGAAATAAACTGCAGGGAGAAGGACAAAACCTGAGAAGATCTGAACTATAGTTTTTTAAGCTCTAAGCTGTTGGCCTTTTCTCATGAGAAGCACTGCAGGAAAATGTCAGTGTTCAATATAATCATGAGTTCAGGTCTGCAGTTGGTTTATTGAAAACAAAACAATATTGTAAAAAACTGGATGCAGTAGAAATGTTCTTTAGCTGATATTCAGTTAATTTCATTGAACTAATGAGGGAGGAGGCATGTAAAGCTGTCTAAAACATTTGGTAGTTTACAGAAATCTAGAATCATAGGATCATTATGTTGGAAAACACCTCCAAGATTATTGACTTTTGACTGAACACCATGTTGTCAACTAGACCGCAGCACTAAGTGCCATGTCCAGTCATTTCTTCCACACTTCCAAAGATGGTGACTCCGCCCCCACCCAGGACAGTCTGCTTCAGTGTATGAAATCCGTTCAGTGAAGAAATTCTTCCTGATGTCCAGCCTGAATCTCCCCTGATGCAGCTTGAGGTTCTGTCCTCTCATCCTGTTGCTGGTTCCCCGGGAGAAGGGGCCAACCCCTTCTTGGCTACACCTTCTTTTCAGGGAGTTGTAGAGAGTGACAGCCTCCCCTGACCTTCTTGTTCTCCAGGCTGAGCAACAACAGCTCCCTCAGTCACTCCTCATGTGACTTACTCTCTCTATACCCTTCACCACTTTCATTGACCTTTTCTGGACATGAATCATGTTTTACAGAAGTGCTATGTTGGTAGATTGCTGTTAAGAATATTTTAAGATTATTCTCATGTTACAAAGAAACAAACCTGCTGTGTTTTCAAAGCTTGTGTCTTGTTTGGTACCATATACTACTATTCCAATCATGAAAATAAGTAAAAAAAGCCCACACTTACAAAATAAAACAGGTTGTGGTTCCCTTGAAAGTCAGAGAAGAACATTTCATTCTTTGTTTTCATTGCCGATTCTGGAATGTTGCTGGTTTGTAAATATCTAAACTCAGCAAATCCTGCATAGCGCACAGCACAAATTCTTCTAAAGAGTACATGACTTGTGTGGCATTCCACTTCTGCCTTAACATGCAAACACAGCCTCAGGGTTTGCCATATTTGGGTGTGAGTATCATTGGGGACATTTTTTTCTGAATCTGCCCTGTGGGAAATGAAAAGGACATATATTCTAGTTTGAGGATGACTTTAGTAAAAAGTTCTTGCTGTACAAGTCTTAGCTTTTAATCAGATCTTTTTCAGTTGTAAACTTCTCTGTGTCATATTAATTTCTTCAGTCTTTTTCCAAAGAAAAGAGTTGATGACCTGAGCATTACTGTAGGAGTTGCACAGAAAGCTGTAATTTGAGTGTGCTGTAGGCTGTTGTGTTTTCTTTAAGAAAGTTTAAAAAAACAAAAATTGAATGTAACTAAAAATAATCAAACTAGTAGTTTTGTTGTTTTCATCCTTTTGGCTTTTAAGAAAAACTGTACTATCACATGCTTGATGTCAAGTCAGGCTGAGATGCCAAAGCATGCTGTTAGTCTGTAAACTCATTGTCACTTCTTTGGTTGTTCTGGATTGCTTGTAACAGTATCCAATTATAATAGTATAAACTGAGCATGTGAAAGGATCTGCTCTGACTTTAATTCCTCCTTGTCATCCTTTGCAGTTGTAGATGCAGCTACTGAAACCAAAGTTGGCTTTTGTAGCATTGCTCTAAATGTTCCTTTGTGCCACTGTCTGTTTACAGACACTGCTTTGCGCCACTTGGCAAGATGGCTTTTGCCTTCAGTATACAGCAGCCATAGATTTTGAGCAAAATGGATAAACTCGGCTGTACTGTAAGAAGTTCCTCTGAATGGACTCTTAATTCTGGGGGTTAAGAAGAGACACTGTGGGTTTTCTCTAGTGGAAGGCACGACCACTGCCTCATTTTAAATGCAGAGCTTCTAATACTGGGTGCAGAATTAAAATTAAAAAGTTACTGTTCATCAAAAATTTTATTTATTTATTAGTACCCAGTTCACAGACTCAAGATATGATTTCAGTTTCCAGATGTGAGTTCAGTGATACATATTTTTAGTTAATACCAGGGAAAATGTGTAGTCAAGCTTAATTAATAATTTTTCCCTTCTCTTTCCTAGTTGTACTCGGTTAATATGGACTACAGTAGACTCAAGAAGGACCGTCCTGACTTCTAAAAACATGCTCATGTCCATAAGCTTCACAGAAATGTCTTCCGGAAGCCATCTGCACAAGTATCATGCTTAATCATCCAGGAAATAATTGAATTTACCTCACACAGCATTAGGTCATGTGTTTAAAACTGTTTTGATGAGGCTTAATAAATGTTTAAAACTTGAAGTGTCTGCTCTTTCATTTTGCAAAATGCCATATTCTCCTATTAACAGTTTCCACTGTATGGTTTGTCAGTAGGAAAAAGCCAATTCATGTTTCCTCGACAAGACAGCAAAGTTGTTGTGATGAGCTTCATGCTCAGTGTGTTGATCTCAGAAAAATAACTTCATGCTCATGCAGTTATACCAAACTTCAAGAACTTGAAAGCATGCACTTATATGTGTGCATATATGTGGTTTTTAATTGTACCTGAATTTATCTACTTGCCACTTTAAGAAGTTTTGGTGGCAGAAAAGTCAATGCCAACAAGTCATTATCCATCAGGGAGGGAGCAGATGTTGCCATATGTTGCTGGAAGGAAGGAAAAAAACAGACTGAGCTCTCCAAAAGGTTTTGTTTCTTTTCTTTCTCTTTTCTTTTCAACTTAGGCAGGTTTTGTTAATAAACAGACAACTTTCAATATTTAAGAAATAAAATTCTACCAACGTTCTCAAGATTTCATGTGGATCACAGTTTTGAGGAAGGGAGGCATATGACAGAAGAGGGTCCAGGTTTTGGGAAATAATTAGCTATTCATGTAAGAACAAAAATACATTTTTGAAAGGGCAAAATTTTACACTTTAGTACTTGGGTGCATTTTGCTATGGGAAGACTAAAAGAAAACATCTTTGCAAGTCTGTAACTTATGGTAGGTTCTTTGTGCTTTACTGTGAACATCTGGCACTTCCTTGGATAAGGGATATTAATTCTGGACTATCTGACAGAGTACAGCTGTTGTTATCTTGATACTCTCTGCTTAAAGTTGACTCCAAGAATGTAGATAACTATAGCAACTATTGCAAGTAATAATGTCAAATCGAGCAGCAAGAACTTGGAGAAGAAAGACTATTCTGTGGTAATTGCAAAATAACAGATACTTTCGAAGACTTCATATTTTATATGGAAGGACCTTGTAGGTAAAATGATGTCGTTTATTTGGTAGCAATTCAGATTATCCTTTTAGTCTGTACTGAGCCAGTGGATTCACTCACAGTTTTTATTTGCTTGAAAGGCTCTCCTGAAGTCTGAATAAGAAAATGTGTGTTATGAGAGACGTGATTACAGTGGTGGACAAAGCCTGTAGGTGTCCTTGGGGAAGGGTTCCTCTCTGGATCCAAACAGAACATTCTATTGCAATACTTTTGTTCAGTTTTAAAAGTATATTTTGTAAAAACAGGAAGTGTGTTTTATAACTACAGCTGGCAGTTTGTTTGGATTTTATCTCTTCAAATACAGGTTCTCTGGACATTAAGAAAGACCAATATCCAGGAAGTAAACCTGATTCTTAGGTGAGACAAGGTTATTCCTTTACTGCACAGCTGGTGAAAGCATAGGCTCGTCTTTCTTAATAAAGGCAATTTTCAATGCAAATTTCTAATATATTTAACAAGTGCTTAAGATATTTAAATATTTAAATAACAGACTAGAAAACAAAAGGCAATCAATTCAGTGTTACTTGTCTTTGCCCATTGCAGCATGTTTGCTCCTAAAAATACACAAAACTTAAAATTCTTCTAAGTTTAATTACTCTAGAAGTCATTATCCTGAGGGGATGCTTCCTCCTTTTTCTTCCAGGGATATACTTATGTCCTATGTTAATTGTAGTGGACTATAGTTGCCATTATTTGCCAAACTTAAAAGTAAGAAATATCATAAGCATATCTCTTCCTTTCCTTCTTTCCTTTTCCTTCCTTCCTTTTTCTTTATTTCTCTCTCTCTCACTCTCTCGCTCTCTCTCTCTCTCTTTGTATATTTCTTTACGCTTTTGTAGAGTACTGTTGAAAGAGAGCCAGCTTTGCAGCTTGGCAATATTTTATCTGTATTAAAATACTCAAGGATCTTTAGGGCTGCTTATTTAAAACCATCACCTACCTCCTTCATGAAGCCAAAGATGGTATTCCCTGATGACAGCATGAAGAAGTGACTGCAGTTTGGATTCTTAGGATTCCGTCTTACATTTGCCTTCAACTATTGACTTTCATGAAGCAATGAAATCCCGTCATTAGTAAAAAAAGTGCAATCCTTCATTAATGCCATGGGTTATATTTTTTGAGCAGATGTTCTGTTAAAGATGCTGATTTTCTGCTGTCTTAGGTTTCACCTGAGATGGATACAGCCACTCAATTTCTGCTTGTGGCACATTATTTTGGAACAGTCAGTGTGGACCTGGTCTTCATGTCCTTTTTATGAGCTACATACAGAAGATTCATCTCTTATTTTTGCATTAAAGCACTGTGCATGATACAGCCTTGTGCATGCATCAGATTTCTGTTAACAGAATTATTCTGTGCTTCCTTATCAGTGGTCCTGATTATGCAGCAGGGTGATTAAATCTGAAATTAATTCTGCCCATCTAGGATAGAAAGATTTATGGGTTTCTGTAGTTCTGGCACATGAACCCATACTCCATACAGCATGTTGAAAAATTTTTTATTTGCCTGCAGTAAGGAAAGCTCATTGTGGGTTTAAAATATCTAGCTGCATCTAAGAAATTAGAAGAGTATGCAAGATATTAAAAGAATAATCTAATTTTTTGTGGGATTTATAGGCAAATGTCATCTGAGGAATATGTTTCGGATCTGTTTTCAACCTCTGCTTTACCTTTAAATTTAGTTTGGTGCGTGACTACTGAATGACCTTTAAAATAAAGAAATGCTGATATTTATTGCTGATTCGCTTGTAATATTTTGTCAGGAAGAAAGATTGAGGAGTTATTACAGGAATTTTAGAAATGTATTTTGAATGAGCTAATAGAAAAAAATCAGAGATGTGCAAGTGCAGACAAAGTTATTGTTTCTACTGACTGGCCAGCCTTGCTGTGGATGAACTGCAGAATCATTTCTTCAGGACAAAGTGAAGCACAACAGGACTGTGACACCTACAGAAAACATGTTCACTAGCATCATTGCTACAGTAGGGTTTTTATAAATACTGCTTAATAGAAAACTTACTCTTCAGTCCTCTCTTTTGAAATCCAGAAATTGGTTGGCTTCATGCTATTGTGATCCATTTGCTTTTCCTTAGAAGTAGTCTTGACATCAGTATTTAGTCATGAGAAGTTTCTGTAAAGCTCAAATCATTTCATATCCTCCTCTGATCTTTAAGCCTCTTAAGACTGTCACTGGACACTGCTATGATGGCATATTTCCCAAATGTGTGCTAATTCTCTTGCTGTGTGGTTTGGAAAAAAATTGGTTTGGGTTTTTTTCAATAATTTCAAAGTGCTACTATCTGTGGTTGGTAAGGCTTAACACTTTCTTAGTAAGGATGACATGAGCCAGTACAGTACAAGAAGATACACAGCTCTTCCATTCTTGAGAAGCAAATCTATTTTTAACATGTAGAGTAATGTTTATCTGAATCAGAAAAATAATTTGGATTTATTTTTTGTTTTTCTCCTTTTTGAAAGTTTCATTTAAATGAAAAAATAAAGTAATTTTTAGACTTTCTAAACAAACATAATTCTCACAGTTACAAGGTGAAGAACCTAGGAGATCACAACATTTCAATTTTTTTTTCTATTTTCAGTCAGAATCAGTGATGCTTTAGTTAATGTGAAATGTGAACATGAGTATGCAAGGAAAGGCAAGAAAAATTTATTCAAACTTTTGATGGTTTGCTATCAGCATTTACCTGACATTCATTTGCTACTAGAATTGACTGGCAAGTGGAACTTCTGCAAGACAGTAAATTCTGAAGATGATCAGAAAATAGTTTATTAACACATGGCAAATGCATGCATTACAAAGAAGAAAAGAAATTCTGCTGGTAATATTCATGGGTATTGTCAATGCTTTATAACAGTCACCTAAAATAATATTTCTAGGGTCATTAATTTGAATTACTTTGGACAAAATAATGCACTACACCATTTACAGTTCATCACTATAATGTAAAGACAACTTTACAAGAGAACTGCACAAGCCATAATCCAATAGACAAATTTATAGACTTGTTTTTTTCACATTGGAAGCAAACTAACTATGAACATGAAATGTTTTCTAATTTTAGTTTCTCTACTGCAGGCAAATGAAACAAACCGCTGAGAAGGTAATGAAAACAGATTACTTAATGGTGAAAAATCTGAGTGCCATTCTTTTTCTACCAGTGGTGCCACTGCTGGAATTTAATGGAGTGGCACCAGTGTGTCTGAATGAAGATTTTGATCCCAGCTGTTTAAAAATAGGGTTGAATCTAATAAGATTTCCTCAGTACTGATAGATTTTTTTTTCCCTACGCTGAGAGCAGGAAGATAGCAGAACTCGTTATTAACATGAAGAAAGTGGAATTTCATCCCAGTTTCAAACTTCCTGCTCTAGTTCCACTTGCACTTCATGATAGTCTCTAGGATTTTGTTAGAGTGTTAAGGGGATCATTTGCTTCAGATGTTCTTATCTTCATGTTGTGTCAAACAAATTTAACTTCATAGGTTTTTTGGAAGCTTAGGGGAAGAAATTTCAGCCCAGCAATAAAGATAATGTGCTTAAAATGACCAGGGATCATTGAAGCTTTTTTTTTTTTTTTAATCATATGAGCCTCATCTCTCTCCTACTCCTTTATAAAAGCCCAGGTAAGTTCAGGAAGTATTCCAAGAAGAAAAAAAGGAGCAACAGACATGTGATGGAATAGACAGATGGAGTTGCATCAGATTTTACATCAATTACAGTTAGTTCTTGGATTTAGTGCAGGAGCTTTCTTAGTTATGTCCTTCCATTTCTGCATGTATTTGCAATGCAGCAGTTGTTTATTACACCTGCCGTGACTGCTTGGCCTATTAGGATGCAGTGAGAATTAGGCTGAGAGTAAAGACAAAAGCATAATATTCCAATGGATTTAAATTACTGCGCAGAATGAAAAAGCAGTAGCAGAATAACTGCAAAAGAAGGTCTGGTGCACTTGCACTGTCTTCTGAATTTAGATTACTAATGACAAGTTTGTATTAGGGCCATAGTGTGAAATAAAAATAAAAACAATTTTATGGGTAAATTTGAAAATAGCATTCTTTCTTTCTGCATTGCCTCATTGAGGCACGGTTTCTAAAACCTTCCAACAATGTAAAATAAACATGTGAACTGTATCTGAACTGTATGTATTTTAATTTATGCTTTCTCTTAATGACTTTATTCTCAGTAACCATTTATATTAGTTTATGCCCATAGTGTTATGTCTCACTCTATGTTTGTGTTTCTGAATAAAAGTTGTCTTACGTTTCTGAATAAAACTTATAAAACTTTCAAATGAAAAACAGTTTCAGAAGATCTTTCATCTTAAATCTTATTTTATTTTTTTATATGTGAAGATCAAAACCTGCATCACCAGAGTTTTTCAGCAGATTGCTACTCAAAGCATCGGTACAGGTACCTTGTCTCTTTTTCTGTAATGAAGTGTAGCAAAGTAGGTAGTTGGGTATGACTCTTCCCAAAATAAGGAGAGACAAAACTTCCAGGAGCTGTTTTATGCTGGTGGTGCAACACCTAAATATGAAAGTACTCATTTCCATGGGTGAACGGATGGATTGCGAAGAACGACTACCTGACCTGCTTTTTATCCAGGTCCCTGGCAATTGTTTTCTTTTGTCAATCCCTGGAAGAGGGGATTAAGGTCAGGAGTTGACTAATGGCCCAGACTACAACAGCTGAGCACTTAAAAGCGATCTAGACTGCCAAGCAGTGTTTACAGAGCGAGGATAAAAAAGGTGACTCAAACCTTTCCTGTTTCCTATATCAAAGCAAATCTTTCACAGCTGGCCTGGTAGCTGGAGCAAAGATGAGTTTTTACAAATGCTACAATTTATTAACCTGCTTGGGCTGATAATGCATGGAGAACCATGGGCAAAGTTAAAATGAGATCCTCAAATTTAGAGCATTTTGCCAAATAACTATTTCCACCACAGAGCACAGTACACAGTGGTCAGGGAGTAGACATGATTTATATTGTACATAGCAGTAGACCTCCTAATCCTGAAGTCTAGGTGCTTGCCCCAGTAGTCAAATGAGTCATGTAGCTGCATTTACTGGCTCATGGAGCTTAAACAGGCTGCTTCAGGAACAGTGGAGCTCTTCTGAATGAAGCTTAATAATCCATTATCTACCTGTATGCACATCAAATGCAAAATAAACAGTCCAGTAGTGTATCTGAAATTCTGTTTAGATGTGTTTTACTGTTTCTCAGTCATTACAGAGAGCTTTTATGTGAAAGAAGAATGAGCTTTTGGAGACCCCAGAAAGAGAGATTTGTTACATCCAAAGCAAGGAGAATGGAGAGACAGAAACAAGCAGCCTACTCACCCAGGCATAGGAAAGTACAGGATGTAAAATGTGCAGTGGAAGTATAATGAATTTCTCCATTAGAAATTATTGTCACAGGGAAATGTTTTTGTACATGAATTCTGACATAGAAAATTGGGTGGATTTTTTTGTTTGTATGTTGCATTTATTGAAAAAGAGAAAAGCTTAGTGACAGCAGTGTATAAATGTGTATAGGTGTGTTGCTTAAGGTCCCCATTTTTCTTGTCTTTATTCTCTTATCCTCTCCTCAGCTAGATAGCCAGGGTTTCTGCTTACTAGCCTGAGAAATCCGCTTCACTCATGTATCTTCCTCTTGTCAGGAGCTTTCTTTTTGTGAGGCTATGCTATCTCCTGACATGCTGGAATCACTGGCTACTTTTGCATTAAAAAGAAATAGCATCTTTCCCCATCAACATCTCATTACAGCTGTGCCACAGATTTCTGAGTAAGCAGAAGAGTTAAGTGATCCAAGTAAAACCTTTTAGAATTTGCAATAGAAACCTCACTTGACACCAAAATATTTACCAACAAATGGATGATCTGATGGAAGCCTGATCTCTCTGAAAGAGATCTCATATCATGGGCAGAGCAATATCACTGTTTAAATTAAATTGATATTAAATTGATAAAATATTGTTACCTATTGTATGTTGTTTGGTAGCATAAAACCAAATAAATTTTGTGCCATATACAAAAAAGTACAAATAAATTTAGTGCCGTATACAAAAAGAATATAGTAAATATTCAACCTAAAAATGCAAGCGTAAAGAACACAAAAGTATTTGTATTCTGTATTGTTTTGTTTTCTACTGACTGTTAATACCAAGTAGAGATCTTTGTAGATCCAGAAGGGACACATACAGTGTTATTTGCCTCAAAACAAATTTTGTATTATTGTACGAGGTACCTGTTGAAATTAAAAGAGTTCCCCATCAGCTACAGCAGGCTTTAAGAGCCTGTTGACTATTTTAGGTTCCGTGAGGAAGGAAGGAATGTTCATGATGATATTTTCGTGTCACTGTAGTCAAATGAATTTTTTTGATTGCTTACAATAAGATCAGCATTTCCCTTTAGGACTGGATTTTCAGTATGGTTTAGTGGGGATACAGTCAATTTTCTTCATAGTAGGTAGCATGAAGCTGTTGGATCTGTGCTGGAAACAATGTTGATAAAAGGGATGTTTTAGCTTGCTCAGTCAAGGAAGGCCTTTCCTGCTCCTCGTCCCACCAGTGAGCTGGGGGTGCACAAGGAATTGGGAGGCGACAAAGCTGGGACAGCTGATCTGAGCTGATCAAAATGGTATTTGACACCATACAGTGTCATACCCAGCATGTAAAGCTTGGGAAGATGCAGAAAGGGTGGGATGTTTGGAGTGTTTGTTTTCCCAAGTAATGGTTAGGTGTGATGGAGCCCTGCTCTTGTGGCATGGTTGAATACCTACCTGCCCAAGGAAGCAGTGACTTCCTTCTTTGTGACTTCTTTTCTACTATTAAACTGTCTGTACCTCAACCCATGAGTTTTTCATTTTTACTCTTCTGATTCTCTCCTTCATCCCGCTGAGGGAAAATGAAAGAGATGTGTGGGACGTGGTGGCCTGCTGGGGTTAAACCATGACAGGTAGAGGTTGTTCATAAAAGCTGCTTTACAAATCCAAGGTGCCAGAGAGCTACTTCATATATTTACTATTTTGTACATGCACACAAATACATTTAACATTAGCAAGTTCAGTTGTCACACAATTTTTTGACTCAGTGACTTTAATTCTGTAGAATGCATACTATTTTGCATTTTATCTCTGTTTCCTAAGCCAAATAAACCTTGAATTTTTAAAGCAATCTTGACTATATTAATTTTCTTATGACTAATTAAAGCATGCAATTTCCAACAGAGAAGAAAAATTAACTTCTGATTTCTAGTGAGAGGTGTACTTGGATGTTCTGGCTAATGCTGTCAGTTAAAGGACCACACTGCTTGCTTTCAAGTACACTCTAAGCCTTAAGGAAACTTGTTCAGCAAAGGCCTGTGCCCCACAGCAGTGTGACTTTGGGCAAACAGGCCTGTTTTTTCACACTAGTAGCAGTCCAGCCACGACCATAGCAGACAGCATCTGTTCAAACTAGCAGAGGTAGCTCACACTGCCGTAAGGCCACAGCTGCTGGTGTCCAGGATTTCTGAGAGCCATCTCAATTACTGCAATGCAGCACTGCCCTCTGTCTTGTGAATTTATGTGGTCTGGAACATACTCTATGATTTTAAAGGGTAAGAATGAGGGATTTAGACCATTTCATGAAAAAAGAACCATAGGAATTCTGTGTTTTTCTGCTTGCAAACTACAAAATGTAAACAGGACAAAGAACATTCATTACACGTAAGAGGGTTTTTTTTTGTACGGTTGTGAGTATAAAATACTTTCTACTGAAGAGTGCACATATACATACACACATACACAGTGCACGTCTTATATATAGATACAGTGTACACACGTGAAATATTTTTTTATATTTTCCCTTCAGGTGATACATTCCACATTATTATGGTGACCTTCATGCAGCCACTACAAAGCTTACATATCCCGTGATAGTTAAATGGCATATGGTCTTCTCTACTTCAAGAACATGGTGTGTCCTTTTGCAGCTGAATCTCTACAGGGTCATTGGTTCTTAGAGGAGAGTCCCTCATGTTGGGAAGCAGAAGGCAGGATTTCTCAGCTGAGCTCTGTGTTGCTGGGGCTGGAAGTGGTCCACCGAGCGCTGTGCTGCGCCAGCCCTTCAAGCCCTTCCAGCTGCACCTACATCTGTGCATCATTAGAGCAGCAGAGGCTACTGCAGTCACCCAGTGGCTGTTTGCGAGCAACTTTCTTGCCATTTTACTGCCTGGAAAGGAAAATTTCTCTTTATCTTCTCTCCACCGAGTTGCCAATTGTGTGAGGTGTTTGAGGTGCAATGACAGTGATTATGCTCATGAAGCATATCAGACGATAAGCCTATTTCTTAGTGTGTTTTAATATTCCGTGTTGGTATTTCAGCATACTTGAAAAGCAAATCTTGATGGTGTTTATTATTATTTCTCCATTCTTGCATGAAGTTTATGATTTTCTAAGTAAAGGAGGACTCTTTATCAACATTCTTTTAGACACAATGTTGCTATTCTGTTGAAATGTTTTTCATCTTGCTATAAAAAGTGGTTACTTGAGAACTGATCTATTTCACACATAATTTTAGGGCGTGGTGATGTTAGGTTATAAATGGTGAACCTTTATTATGAAACCTTAGTTTCTTAAAGTGAATATTTTCTATGAATAGTCAATGCAGGAAAAAGTATGGATTTATCTGTAAAAATTTTAAGGGGATTTTACTTAATAGTAAAAAGCCATATATCTGGGTATTTAGGAGTTTAATAAGTGTAGCAAAAATACTTATCAGCATATTCAGTGCACTGTGATGACATATAAATTTCAAAGGGTTTGTTATTGTAGCTAAAAGATAGAGGTAAAATTTACTGTTGCTTTAAATAGGGCCAAGATTTCTTTCCGAGTTATTTAAAAATCATTAGTGGAAGCTTTTGCAAACTGAACTATTGTTTGCTTAATCCTTGAGTTTTCAGTGGAGAAACATTTATGAAACATGCATGAGATGTCTGATTCTTGGCAGGAAGAGTCCTGGCTGCTTTTTTTGCTGCAAAGCATCTCAGCCTTGGCAAAACAAGAGTAACAAGCTTTAAAGGGATTAATAGTTTATCTGATTTAGTGATCATCTTGCTTTAGGATAGAGTTAAAACCAACAGAATCCTTTCTTGATCTTACTCAGAAAGCATACAGTGAGAAGGAAGAAAGCTGCTTTTAGTGCAGATGTGCTATCACTGAAATTAATGCTTTTGGATGTTACTGTGGTTTACTTACTGGTTGTTCTAGGATAGCCCTATTTATATATATCTTTATATACGATATATCTACATTATATATATATATATATATATATATATATATACATGGATGTGTGATGTTTTATCTTGCAATAGCTTTTGAATATAATAAATATTACCAAGGATAACTTTGAAATCCTGCTTTTTTTGTCATTTTATTTTTGTTGTTGTTGGTTGGTTGGTGGGGGTTTTGTTTGTTTTTATATTCACAAATAAGACCTATTTGAGAAAAAATAACACATGAAGTCTAGAGGGTAGTGTCTGGTTCTGACAATCTCAATCTCAATTTTTGTATGATTTTCATAGTTGTTAATTGTTGTTTGGATGCACTATGTGGTCCTTGAGATCAAAGAGTTAGAGGGCATGCATTTCTTGTCAACTGCTAAATTCTCCTTAATTTACCTTCTTTTTATGTTGTGCAGTATGCAGTTTTAGAAATTCCACACTCCACCAGCAGCTATAAATCTTTATCCCTGTGTTTATTTAATCTATTATTCAAAGACTCAGTTTTAAACATTTGCACTATGGCAGCTCCAGGATCCAATGCATAGTCCTAATACTAGACTGACCTTTCCAAAAGAGTATACAGTCTGAATAAATAAGATAGAAAGGAGCTGGAGAAAGAGTGCACGTTAATCTACAAATACAAAAATAAAAGTGTCAATTTTGTACAACAGCACACAACCATACTTTTATTGAATTGATTGCTTCACTTTCATTTGCTTTCATTTATTGGGCCTGCCATATGGCCACACTTTTTCTTCACAGCCAGTGATATTATCTGCTTTTCTATGCCAGTGTCCTAGCCCTTGTGGTTGTTTATCCCTGAAAAAAGAGAAGATCAAACTTGTAATCCACTGCAGCAATAGTCTTCCAGACTCAATCAGATTTCTCCTTAATCTCCTTGACAAGCTGAGTGTAGCTTCCTCTGCCTGAAGAAAAGCTTAAAGTTCACAAAATCTCTGGTTCCCAGCATGGATGGTTATAATTCTCACTTTTGAACTCGGACAGCTGTAAACACAAAGTTGGTCCAATTTATTTTAACATTGGAACTGATAAACATTGTAAAATTACCTCAACCCTAAACTCAGCATTGTGGATATAATGTGAATTATAAGAATAAGAAAAGTAAATTAAATAGATTATATATAGAGGCAAGTGTAGTGAGGGGAAGGGGGAGTGGGGAAAGGAAGAAATAAGTATTTTATTATTTTGTACTTGATTTTAAGCAATTTCCTAATTGCCAGACAACAAAAATCCAGCTGATAGCACAGATGTTGAAAAAGGTTTCTAGACTTGCAGAGGAATAAAAAGATTCTTCTATCTAAGAAAACTGGGACCGTGAAGAACACTTCTGCATGAAGGTTATGCTCAGCACCACCCCTACACAGTGCTAAGTCCTCTACAAAGTTCATACAGACTTCCTTTTCTAGTGCTGCATTATTTCTTATCCCGAGCAACTCCTTCTGTGAGGAAAAAGTAAACTATTATATCCAATTGAGTACAAAACGTTCAGGCAACAACCATAAATGCATTGTTATATTACAGAGAAACTCAGTTACTATTGCAGAAACAGAAAAAACTCTTAGTCCTTGAATATGAAGTTACAAAAATGTCTTCTGGCTAAGAAAATGTTCAAAACATTTCTTCTACTGTCTATACCATTTGCAAAGTATAAACTGGTGTAGCTAATAAACTGTGGATAAAGCTGCGAATTATTTGTCAAGGGTCCAACAGAAATAAGAAGTTGACTATTTTCCCACTAGCCTTATGTACCTTAAGCAAGGTACATAAAACCAAAGTCATTGTAAGACATCCCAAAAATTGTAATTGCATGCAGATAGTCTTTGCTATAATTCACTGTTGAAAGGGGGAGCTGAGGAGAAAACTGCATGATAAGCAGAGCTGTTGGATACCTGGCCAGGCTCAAGGGCTTGTGTTCCATTTCCAGAGGCTGTCAAGGTGGGGAAAAGTGCGATAAATTTCTGTTCAATGACTCCTTCTCTTTGTGAGAGATATTTAAAAACTGAAAGCTTCATAGTGAGTTTTTATTCCTTTAAGTGAAACCCCAAGGAACTGTATATTGAATTCTAATTAAGCAATGATTTTAGGTATACTTCTTCCTGATAAACTTAAGGCAATATAAAGCTTAAAATCTGATAATTTATTGTAGCATTTTAAAGCATTCCATTTTATATTGTGCATAAGGTAAAATAGGAAATAAGGTAATATTAGCACAGAAACTTACAAAATTATCAGAAATGTGTTGTTTCAGCTGTGATTCAAAATAGTTAGATACTAAAAATAATTGTGCTCTTTTTTAAAATAGTAGTTGCACTGAAATGTAACCAATTGATATAAGTCAATTTATTAAGGATCTCATTTTTTTTGTTTCTTTTTGATTTTCAGAACTTACTGATATTTATTACTTGACTATATGAGTAACCTGTGAACTGTATCTGCCTGGGTCAGTTTTTTGTGTGTATGCCTTAGCACCATTCAGTTACATGTATATTATATCTGTGCATAGTAAAGTGTGGCTCAATAAAACATTACTCAGCTTAAAATTTTGAAACTTGTTGATCTACTAAATACCTGTAAGGTCAGTCCAATCAGTAAAAGGAATTCACTTTAATAATTTCACATCTGATAATAGGAATAGCATTTATGAAAATGGCAAATGGATTCTGTTAACATTCTCTTCAGAATGCTATGTAAAAATATATACATATATATTGCCATCAATGAATACACTGTGTATACAACATTTGGGGCCCTGGATATGTGCAGCTGGCTGAAGTTCAGGTGAGCTTCTTTTCTAGAAATGGATAGAGCAAGTAGAATTTTGTATGAATGGATAGGATGACATTAAATAAAACAAGTTGCTAACTCCTAAATAAGAAATATATTTTTTTTTCTTTTTTATCTTTTGTACTTGGGATAGCACAACTTTCCATCCTTCTGCATCTTGGTTTTGTCTCAGTGCAATTTCCTTTCCCTGCCAACTACTACAAATGCCCACACTGCCCAGATACACTCAGACCTTTCTTTTGATAATCCTAACACAGTTCTTGAGGAATATGAGTGCTCTGAAGGGTCAGTATTAAAGACCACTTTGGAGGTACTTTAAAGCCCTAAATGGCTCCTGTCTTGTAGTTTAAAAGTAGGAGCAGGCAAATTTTCTGGCATGAAGTAGATGGAGAATGAGTAACCTAAAAATGGGGTGATGAGCCCAATTGTGGGGGTGCTGAAATGGTATCATAGGTTTCTTAGTTGTAGGTTTGATGTGATTTGGACTTTAACCCTAGCCTGGTAAAGTTCCTGTCTTGGATTGTGCTTATCAGAGGTTGATAAGAGTTGCCAAGACAACTCTAATCCTCTGCCTTGGGTTTCGATCATCCTATTGTATTTTCCCCCATCCCATTGTATTTCTCCCCCACATGTCCATCATACCCCAGACCCCAAAACCTTCAGGAGAGGTGTCTGACAGGGATTGGTGGGTCTCACAAGACCACATCCCAAATTCACCTGATTTGTTAATGTTGTGTATTGCATTTTGACCTTACCCACCTGGCTTTGTTTGATTGGTCTGGTAACTTGTGTCCACCCCCGAGATTCTGGGGGAAGAAAAACCCCCTGCAAGACAGGCCGGGGGTCACTCCCCAGAGGCACAGGCCTGGAACCAGGGGCTGCCCCTGAGTTACCCGAATAAAATCTTTCTCCCTGAGCCTGGAGTGTCCCCTCTTTCGAACCACGGCCGAGACAGCTAAGGCAAAAGCACTGCGGAGCCAAAGACCCACGCAAAGGTACTGTTGGGCGTATCACAGCTAGCAGGGTGGCCCAGCCGATGCTGAGCTGACCTGAGAGACAGATACGCGAAGCAACACCCAATGGTCTCCAGCATCTTAGATGTGCCTACACTATCAAAAGAAATTTAATTATGATATACTCCAAATGGATTTGCATAATTCATGTGAAGTGACTTGCACTGAAACACTGGGAATTTTACTTAGCAGCTTGTATTAAAATCATTAGTGAAATTACAGTTTCCACTTAGTTTTCCAACCAAATTAAAGCATAGATGCTTTTTTTTTTTCAGTGCAATTTCACTAGTTTGACTTGTTCTGAGAATATTTTGAATAACCAAGTAATTAGGCCAAAATGGACAACTTTTAACTTTAAGGCCTAACTTACATAAAATGAAACATTTCTCTTGCTGTGAGATAAATGCTTACCAATTACTTTAAGAACTGACTGTAGTGGACTACAAATAGAGCAAATTTATCTACCTAGCAAGAATGAAAAAAAGAAACATTTCACAGCTTTTGAACCCACTTTAACATAGAAAATTACATGTTTTCAGGTTGTCACATTCTGAGGCATGTACTTCTGGGGTAACACATTTTACTGCATTTAGTATGTTAATTGAGCCCAAGCAATTTTGTAGTAGTGCTTAACTATAAGGAATGATGAGGAAAAAATAAGATGATTTGGGAAATAACTTAGTCAGTGAGAAGCAAAAGGAGTACAAATGGAAATAAATGTCAGAATGAAACTAACTCAGGAGGAAACACTACAGCTTACAGAGAAACTTCTTTGTTTAGTGATGGCTGCGAAGCTAAACTGATGGTTCTGTGGCTATCCATCTGCACCAATTAGAGCATCTTTTTACCAAGGCTTTTACCAAGCTACATAAGCACCCTTGTTAGAAGATGAAAAATTACAGGAAAACTAAGTCCAGAAGCAATGCTTTCTGTTTGTTAGTTTGTTTACATATTTAAACGACAAATACAGAAGTGAGAAAGGGAAGCCAGCTACTTGAAAATTAGCTGAGTTATAAAAATCTATGTGGGATGGGAACCTTTATTTTGTAAAATGATTTTTGCTTTGGTTTGTATAACTAGTAATATTTTTCAAGAATATTAAGTATATTTCATGAAGAGAGAAATAACTGAGACGTGAGATCCAAGTTAGTTTAATATATGCAAAACCACATACACAGCTTTGCCTGTGTGACTAGCCCCTCTGTAACCAAAACATGCACCTTTAAATCAGTAGGCAAGTTATTTGCTTGGGTATGTTTGCAAAGGATCAATCCCTTGAAGTGTAGCTACTGTGCAGCTAATTCTGACTACAAATTTCATGTAACCATTTGACAAAGAATGTCTTTTGCCATAAAGCACAATGTAGTCTGTGAATCCCATCATTCAGTCCATAAATCCCAACA
The DNA here is from genome assembly GCF_965231275.1 of Zosterops lateralis. Classification (NCBI taxonomy): domain Eukaryota; kingdom Metazoa; phylum Chordata; class Aves; order Passeriformes; family Zosteropidae; genus Zosterops; species Zosterops lateralis. The sequence continues at coordinate 28,189,325 of NC_139762.1, read as the reverse complement.
GCAAATCAGAAGTGCCCCAAGTTTTTTAGAGGTTTGTGGTGAATTACAGGTTAGGGAACAGGGTTATTGAGTATGGAAACATTGAAATGGTTGAAACTTATTCATGATGTTCACCCAAAGCTGCCTTCTCTAACTGCCTATCATTGCACCCTTCACAAGACATGGACTTTTAGCACTTTGTCTGTGGCACATGCTTCAGCTATTTTAAAAACTGGTGTTAAGATGTCTTCCTAGGAAAGCTCAGAAAATGAAGGATAAAGGATATATTTGGGTAATAATGTAATCTTTACGGTTTTTTCTGTTTCCAGATGTCTGAAAAGTCAACCAAGAAAATTTAGTTTGACCGTGATCTCTTCCAACTATTTTACATGTGAAATTCTCAGTGCAGTAATTTAGTGGCACAGGAAACTCTGCTGGCTTGGATTGCTTTGTTATCCCAGATGAGTCAGTCCTCTTTTGTGCAAGTTTTTGTAGGAGCATTGGAGCTCATGATGCTTTTATCAGAGAGCAGAACATCTGAGCAAACAACAGCATAGCAGTTATGATCTCCTTCTGTATTTGTGTTTTCCTCAGTGCCATAGATACCTCTCTTCCACTGAGGAATCACAGCAGGTTTCCTGTTCTCCACTTCTCAAGACTTACACTTGTTAGCTACAGATTTCCCAGGAAGTATCCACAGATAGAGAGATGTTACAGAAAAGTGCAGGCAGAGATGAGCAGAACAAAAGATGTTTCAATGATTTCCTTGCTAGCTCTGCATTGGGATCAACATTACTTCATTCCATGTTGCAGTCAGATGTGTACATCTCGCTGCAGAATTCCCACAGCCCTGCATACCAGATCTCTGATACCAGACTTTCAAGTGGCCGTGGTATTCTCTCCTCTCAGTTATCATAGTAAAGGCCGACATTTATTTTGCAAGATTTGTACACTTGGCTTTTTGCCCCAATTTTTTCTTTTTGTCATTATTTCCTTTTATAAAAAAAAATTAGTACTATTTCTCCACCAATTTTCCCAATCCCATCTCTATAATGCATTGTCTCATTAAGACAAATATGATATTCTTAGAACTAATTCACCAGCCTTCATTTTTCCTTCATTATTTTTCTATCTTCTCAAAGTTCAATTTATATGTATACGTATATATGTATGATATATGTATGCTTATATATTCTGGAACGGACCACTCACTGTAATACCATAGTGACAAACATCTAAGCAATAGCTTGTAAGAGCTCTAAAATACTTACAATTCTCTATAAACAGCATAAAACAAAAGAATGCTTACCCATTTCTACAGCACCGATAGTGTAAGTAGTACTGCTGTGGGAACTATTTGTCATGGCTGACAGGTGACATCAAAAGAGAATGTTTAAAGGAAAGACAAAGTAAAATTCCATGGAAAAAAACCTCCTTGGAAGTTTAGTAATTTTGTCAGATAGCCTCATCATGAGGTTGATCATACTGGAATACATTAGGGAGACAGTGATATCTTCATTGCCAATCTCAGCATTTTGGAAGGAAGAAAGGAAATAAGTCAGAGCTGCAGCCTATAGATGAATTTCCTGGTCCTATATGAGTAGATGGTGTTCCATATATAGTCATATTAAAGCTTTTTTTATATTACACATAAGAAATGGTGCAATGATTTGGAAAAAACCCCCCAGTTTAATATGACTTTCTTCCCAGAAATTTCTTTACTATCTATTTAGTTCTTAGAAAGCATGAAGCAGCTATAAAAGTCATAATAGTAGTAGTAATAGTGAAGCAAACTTGTCACTCAAAAGTTTTCTCCTTCTTTTCCTTAATTCAGTATTTATCTCAAAAGATTTTTATGTCAAACAGAGGATCAGCCTGACTGTTAAGATTGCTGAATTGAACTAGGGAGAAAGAGGTGTGGGAAAGGTTACAGTCAAAAGCTCTGCAGTGAGGAAAGAAGATGGAGAATTCGGTTTTGGGAAAATAACATCTTCTTTTCTCTAATAAAACTCTCTACTCACTGTTAGAAATTACTTTTTCTGTGAATCTTGAAGTACCCTATTGAAATCCACTTATTCCAGCAATATTTTATTTGTTTGCTATACACTTGTAACAAATATTCACATTTAAATAAAAATTTCCCTAACATTTTTGAACTTTCACGTGCATGAATAAACACAATAAAAGCAAGTTATTTTGTGGGTTGTAGAATTATTAATAACTGACATCCTATGGATTTTAAGCTTGTCCCCTAACTCTTCCAAGAAAAGTGAGCCTAAGTTTTCCATCATCTCATGATATGCAGCAGAGGCATGTGCTGTGGCTAGCCAGCGTCCTAGATGTGTACATGTGCAGCCATCTGTCAGATTCCAAATGCAGTCAATGATTGTCTCCTTCTGTCTGAATTCCTGTCTCCCTTGCATCAGAGAGGCTTGTCTGGATCTCCTCCTTTCAGCTGATCAGTTTCATGAAGTTTGTATTAATCTAATCATTGTAGAAACTTAAACCAGTCTTCAGTCTTGTAAAAGTGGATCAACAGTTTTACGTGTTAGTAGAGAAGAAGAGATGGGCAGAGACAGAAACAAAGTCTTAACTTATTTTGCATAAAAAACCTTAATTTTATTTCAGAAGTTGAATAGAAAAAAAACACATTTGATTACCAGAGAGATTTTATCTATTTAGGCACATTTTAAGGTGAATCAAGAATGGTAGTACTTCTTAAGCACTGTAAGAATAACAAAATACTTCTCAGCAGTGGGGAGGGTCTACTAGATTTGGATTTTACAGTAGGAATAGTCATAAGAACATACCGGTGTGTGGAATTTGCAATTCTGGAGGATAGCTGGATATTTCACAGAGTTTCTGTCCCAGTGGGCCTTTACCTGGAATCATTGGTCATTCATTCAGCTTTCAGGAATTGGTGTAGCATTATACTGTTCATAATCTATTAGTTGTTTTCCTAATTGAGTCAAGATGCCATCCATGAGGCATCAGACCAATATATTTTGAAGAGTTTTGTCAGAGATAAAGAGTTCCTACGTCAGCAAAATATTCTTTATTGTATTCTGATGGATCATTGCTATCAAGTGTTCCAATCTGTGTCAAACACTGAAAGAATTGATCTGTTGATTATTTTAATTCCTTTACCAAAATATCAAAGTTTAGTCCATGCCCAAACTACAAGTAGAGATTTTTTTTGTTGTCATTGTTCAGGGAATTTACTGATTAATTTTTTGTACAAAGATCTTCTCACCTTACAATACAATAGAAACAGTACAGTATAAAACATACCCAGTGTGGCATCTTTCAGGATGAAGGACTCCAGAATGTCATTCTCAAAGCAGCTCAGAGCTTTTGATCCTTCTAAACTCCTTCTTCTTTACAGAAATAATGAAAAACATCAAGGAAAAGTGCAATTTAGATCTGGAATTAGACACCCACCTTGCTACAACCTCCTTTGGAGTAGTCAGTGAGAGAACTCAACAAACTTGTGTGGTAATACCGCCATCAGGTAGTTTTTAACTCCCTGAACCCACTCATAAACTTAGTAAGTGCTACTGGGTGAAATTCAATGCTGGATTGAATTTCAAATGGATTTGTACCAGAATCATTGTACTCCTTCATGCTTTTCATCAAGTATAGAGACTGTAGAGATACTGTAGAGATTGTGCAATGTAAATGTGAAGTCTACATAACAAAAAATAAATAATATAAAAATGCTTCTTTGTATTGATGCTTCTATGAAAAATATTATTTTAATTGTCTACAATAAGTTGGAAAGAAACAGGTATTTTCAAGCAAGTGCAGAGTTCAATGGCAGCTAAATATGCTGAAATACTTCAAGGCTGCCTTCATTCCCTGTCCAATTTTTAGCTCAGATTCTGGCATCCTACACTGTGCGTGCATATCTGACATACACACCATAACAAAACCATCAGCTCTTAAGTTATAGTCAAAAAGTGTGATGTGCAGACCACATCCACAGCACCATTCTCACTGTTATTCTTGCCCTACATTTATCCCAAATATACAACTACAACTCTTCACTCTTTTTCAGACAGAGGATGGGTTCATGCCCAGAAGTTTTATAATCTATATAAAATACATATGAGGGATAAGAAATTACATTTAACAAGAACATTAATTTATCCTACTACTCACATTATTATTGACATTTAATATGAATGTTATAATTGTTTTTAATACTCAGATGATAAGTAGGCTGGTGGTTTTTTGGTCTATTAGAAGAAATGATTCTATATATAGAGGCAAGAAAGGTATTTCACAGACTTTGAGAAATATAGAGCAGGTCTAAGACAAATTAACTCAGGAAGCCTATATGAATTAAAAGCAGGAAAACTTAATAGAAAAAGAAAAATAAAGATGAAAGGAAGAATGAAGAGTTTTACTCAAAGGCTCTCATATATCTTGTAAGTGTTAATTAGTGTGAATAGATGTGTGAGTAGTTGCCCTCATTTTCAGTTCTTGTCTATATGGCATTACATATTTGAGCTTTAGCAGAAAATTGTGTCTGAAATCACAATCATCAAAAATGTATCTGGCAAGAGCAAACCTTGGGATTGCATCCAGCCTGTATTTTGAGTGTCAAAGGAGCAGACAACTTAATTCATTTTTGTGGTCCGTTCTCCAAATATTCATGTCCAATCCCTAGCCAGTGGCTTAATGTGGTATAAACTCCTTTCTTTGTCTGAGTGCATTGTGTGATTTTCTTCTTTGCCAAGGCTATTATAGTAGGACTAGTACTGTAAAGCCATAAGGATATACAAGGTAAGTCGTAAGTCATATGGGCCAACAAAGCCGAGACTTGGCCTTGCCTTTGACAGAGGTTGTAAATTTGACAACATTGACCTACACAAATGGGCACAGCTATTATTTAACTCAAGTACATCTCCTGAATGCTCTGCAGGGGACCACTGGCTAAAGCTGTTCTTTTCTGGCAAAGTTTCTGAAATAAGGCAGCATTGCTATTATTCTTTTAAAGCCACTGTAAGGTGCAGCCAGACTGAAATTCATACTGAAGCTTGCAGTTGTGCAGACAGAAACTCAGAGACATTTTAATAATTTTAACATTATGATTGTGTTTATTCTGCACCAGTGAATACTATTACTCTAAGTATGCTCCCAAAATCCTGTTTATAGGCAAAACCATGGGGTGTTTTCTGCTGAAAATCTCTAATGAAGGAAAAGGGACTGCAGCAGTCAAATAATGAAAAACCCAAATAGATATCTTGTTTATTCTTGGTATAATTGGTCCCCTGTAGTGTTGCTAATAAAAAAATGACAGCCAGAAAGCAAGTGAAAAAAACAGAACATCCACCCTTTTCTTTGCAGAAGCTTTCAGGAGGCCCTAGGCTTAGATGATGAATAGTTGCTAAGTGAGAAAAGAGATTTCCTTTAAAAGACCAAGCCTTCCTTTAAGCTTTTATCAGATACTCAGGCAGAAACACTGTGCAAGTTGTAAATGAAAAAAATAATGTAAAGCATTAATATATTTGTAGATGACAGGAAAAAAATTGGATGAATATGTAAATCCCCTGCCACTAATTACAATGAGGAATTTACTTTCCTATTGTGTTTCAGGGCTGCTACTATGTGACAAGATTTATTAATTAATACAATGCATCAAACAGTGGGGATACCAGTAGAATTTCATCCTACTTGAGAAATTTTATCAAGGCTTCTTATATATATATTTACATAAAGCTATTGAATAAAGGAATAACTAGAAATAAAACTGAATAAGGACAAAGTTTTCATGTTATAATTCTGGAACCAATGTAAGAACACTTAGGAGTCCTGGATTGCTTCTGGTGGCTTGGAAACCTGGTGGCTGCCTCATTATTCTCTTAAAAAAAGTTACTGAGATAAAGCTTCACGCAAAGAGGGGTGTTTTTAGATAACTTGTTATAAGCTTAAATCATTGTTTAGCAAAATGAAAAATGAGTTGCTTAGACCATATATCCAGCAGACATTGACAAGTCTAATCTTTCTGATTATCTCTTCAATAAATCTTAATTTTAGAAGAAAACTGCCATTTCAAAGTAATTTTTTTAGCTAACAGAACAATAAAGAGGATGATGGAATTCCTATTCCATAAATCATATTGCAGAAAATATATCCAGCTCAAAAAGTATGTCTTCAGCAATATTTTTCTGTTTCAGATGGATGAATCCTTTAAAGACTTTCTTATATCTTGTAATAATCTAATGGTTTGCCTGTGTGTTCAATAATTCCTATCAATACTGATACCTCTCAGACAAGGCCTTTTTTTCCTGAACATTTATGATATTTTGTTTTTATGAAAAAGTCCAGGGCATGACTTAACTGTCTGCTACCTACCATAAGTCATGCCTGGAAACCTGTAGATGAGATTGTAGCAGCATCTTAAATGCCTTTATTACTGTTTTCTTGAAGCTTTCAGCCTAAGATGAAATCCAGTGTAACCACACTGTTGGGGATATCACTCTTGTTTACCTCATTTTGAGGGCAGTTGCCAATGTAATTTCTTCAGCCTCACACATACCACAGTAAAGAAACAGCCTCTTATTTTCTTTCTTTATTAAAAACCACCAAAAGCAAACAAACTATGAAAAATTCATGAAGTAGTTTACACAAAAATACAATCTTTGCAGTACCAGGAATTTTTCAGTATGAATGGGTTCTGCTTGTTTACCCAGTCTGAGTCTTTACTGTTCTTGCATCCTGTATTTGAGCATTAGCAGGCAAAAATTTAATATTTGAATATCTTTGAAGTATCTGTATCTTGTGACAATTTAGTAAATAAACCCCCCCAAATGTATCAAGGTATCTTCACAGCACTCAAAGTGACACCATGACCATATCTGCTTACCAAAACATCAGCCAATGACTGAAACAGTGCATTTTCCTTCTTCTGATCCTTGAAATTATTTTAATGATAATATTCTGCTATACATTTGACTAGATTTCTGATAAATATTGCCTGGATATCAAGATTGCTTATATACCCCCATTAGTTACCTATTATCTAATGGACATCAACTTTACATGGAATTTTATAAATGCTCTGGGGAAATTGATCCTTGGAGTAGGACTGATGAATAAAAAACATGATTGTAGCTTAACTGTTATAAAATATTTTAAGAGGGGTTCCTGAAATTGCTTGCTATTAGTTGTATCTGTTTCAAAGTTACAGAAGGGGGAATTGTTATAAAACGTTTCAAGAGGGGTTTCCGTAATTATTTGTTGCTAGTTGTACCTATTCTAGAGAAGTTTGATTGATGCAAAGGTTCTAAGTTGCTGTGACACTGTATGGGTGTAAAGCACTGTGTAACAAGGAAAGGCGGAAAAGATCTCGTTCACACACGTTACATCACCCTGAACCATGACTGGTGGAGGTGACAATCACTTGATGCCCTTGGGAAACGACTGGTCAGGAGTGACTCTTGTTAAAGACCAATCAAAGCCCTGACAACTAATTCATCAGGAAGAGGATCCAAAATACACCAATCAGGAGGAACCAAAGAGGATAAAAAAGAACTGTCACACTGTGGAGGAGGTTCTTCTTCAGAGCCCTGAGGGTCTGAAGGAGTACTCAGTGTTTTCACACTGCTACTTGTCATTTTCTTCTGGCTTGCTGAGAGGAATCTGGACTTATCCTGGGGTTCTGCTCCCAGTGGTTGGTTACAGTTAAATAAACAAGGTGCCTTTTTTTAATTTCATCCGAGTCCAAGCCTTGTTTATAACACAACTGCTTTTGGATTACTCCTGTATTTGTCTGAAACTGCTTTGCATGAACTATTCAATTCTAAGATTTAAGGCTAGAAAAGAAAATTTCTTAGCAATTAGTAGAAATATGGAAATCATCTTTGGCTTGCAGCCAAGTTGACAGGTTAATAAATATTAAAGCTAAAGATAAAAATAAGAATTCTGATTTGGTAAATTCTAAATGAAATAGCATTTTTACACCCAAGTTTTGTCCTGTGCTGTGAGAAATATTAATATGACATATTATGTAGGGTTATTTTGTACTGTCAACTTTAAAATACAGTGGTTTGTGACATATGTCCATGGAAATTATGATAGCTATGAATCAGAGAATTACTTAAGAATATAGTTCAATTTTCTGATGGTACACCTCGTTTCAATGTTATTATTTTGTATGTAAATTGTTTTATAAAAATTATTTTACAAAAATTAGGCACGATTTTGTAACTAATTCATGCATTTCTTAACAAATAAATCTAAGAGTCTTTTCTATTTAGGCCTAACTCTAAACTGAAGAGTCAAAGCCAGTCTTTTTACAGGTAATAACATGCTGCATTCATCTTAGTGGCTGATGCACAACCTAAGAAACACTTAATAATGGAAATAACAATAAATAAAAGTCAGCTTGCATTCTTAGGAGAGGAGATTGGTAAATCTCAGTGCAAGCATTCAACTTGGTACAGAACTGTACCTTTGAGAAGGTATCTGCAACATCACATAATGTTCGTGTTGCAATTCTTCAAGAGTGCAAATTGTAAGATAATTTTAAGTGTTCTGGCAGTTTAAAAGTTCTTCTTCAATCTCCTTTAAATGAGCTTATCTGCATTTTTATGTTCTATTTCCTGAATATTATTTTTCCATAATATCTGTTTTTATGCTGTTTGCTTGACCTTTTTATTTGCTTTATAAACGTAAAAAAATACACCACCCTTTTAATTTCCTCTTTTTGTCTTCTCTACTACCCTCTCTCTGTTTCTCATCTGTATGGTACCTATGCATACAATTTGCAACTGGCTTTTTTTTTATACAAACAACTCATGATTAATATAAATGAGCTCAGATTGATTCAGATACAATAGCGGCTGGAGAGTGATGGCTGATGCAAACAGGAAAGGGGATTAGCATTGTTCTTGCTGCATGATGAATTGCACTACATCATGCATTAAAACAATGAATTGTCCTTCAGGATATCAAAGGCATTAGCAAACAACATGATGGCAAATATACAGTCTTTTATCTGATGGAGACAGTATTCCTCAGAGAAGAGGCTAAGGCTGCAGGAGCATCAGCAGGATTGCCAACAGGATTTTTGGAATCTGGCTGCATGGAGGCAGAGCAGCTGCTTGGTCTATGAAACATACTGCCTGAAGTAAACCTTTCACAGTGAGCTCTCTTGCTGCCTTTTTTTTGAACAGTTGTGTTTTAATAATTATCATCATCATCATCACCATCTTCCTCAGATGAGTGAAGGTCCAATCAATTCAGTCAAGGGTGGAGATTGGAAAAAAAAAACAGTAATTGTCTGGTGCCAGTCTCACAGATGAAGCCCCATGAACCTCACTGGCAATGTCACAGCACTAGCATGTGCTAGTCCATAAGAACCGAGACTTTGGTTTGTAGACACAATTTTCTACTGTTGTCAGTTGTCTTGTCTTAAATAATAATTTCTTCATATGCAAGCCTGTACTTAGCAAAACGGGCTATGCTACTACAGCAGCTTGCCTTTAAAGTATTTTTTTCTTTGAGTTATTTTAGTAATTTTCCTTTTTATGAATATATCACACTGTATGAACATCACAAATCACATTTGTATTGATAAATAGCTGGTGAGCAAATTTAATTGGCAAAATGCACGTCCAGCACAAATGCAAGAATAGAATAGATTAAACAAAGTCTTTCACTTTTAACTACAGTTTTCAGTGATCTGGTGGCCTGTTTACAGGAAAAATACTTGTGTCATTACCTCACACTCAATCAGACTCCTCTTGGGGTATTACACAGGAGTTCTAATTGTATCTCTCTCACCATTATAGGGAGTTCAGGCATCTTCATTTTTATTTTTACATGCTATGATGGATCTGCTCATCAGTGAATGTTCAGAACTTTGTCAGAAATTTAAGTTCACATGCAAATGTAGGGAATCAAGACTTCACATAATGAGAAATGTAAAACATGGTTGTAAGTGCACAATTTTCACTTTACATAAAAATAGTACCCAGCACCCAACAATTTAAAACCTCTTTCCTTTATTTCTTTTGAACAGATTATTAACTTTCATTTTAGGCAAATTTTTTGCCCGATCAAAACTAATCACTCCAATCAACTCTAATGACATTATGTTTGAAATAGGAATATGTTGCTTGATCAACTACAGAGTATTAAAAATTATATTTCCTTCTAGGATAGACTGCATTTGTTCTCGTTGACTTGCTTAATTTCAAGGGAAACTCTAAGGAAACAGGCACTAATTTTCATTTAATTGGAATGCCAATATTTATAACTTTGCAGTATTTAAACATTTCAAATTTCAGCAATAATTTTCAAATTTTCATAATGTCATGCTGTTTAAGATGGATAACGAATACTTGTTTCATATTGTTCTCTAATGGAGGGTTTTTTTAGGTGAAAACATACTTTCAGAAATTTTTGAAATGTGATTGAGTGATGCTTTAAAAAATTTCAGTGTTCTCTCTAATAAATCTGATTTGTCATATGCATACCAAACCCGCAAAGAATGACAAAAATTACCATATTGCATCTCTGTAATGCACATTCTACTCCAATACTTGTCCTGCAGCTGCTAGATGTGGAGCAGTTTTAAAATCCTGTGTTTAATACTCAAACCTTCTTCTCCATTATGGATATCTCTTTGGATTGAGGAATCCAGGGTTGGTCCTGACTTTCCTCCTCTGCTTTGAAGTCATTTACTTTTATCTGTCTTGCCTGAGACAGCTGTTCCATTTCACTGATAGATGTTATGTCACCTTACAGCTATCTTGGGCTTCTTCACTTTATGAAGGCTGTTTTCATCTACACATTTTCATTTCAACTCTTGTCTTCTTATATAAATGATGAGCTCTTTAAAAACATACTACTGTAATCTCTTGGCACAGATCAAGAAGTGTCTGCAATCCACAAATGAAACTGGTGTGTGGGTTGTGGTTATCTCAACTGTATTCTATTCTAGACATCAGAATCATAAACTTTGACATTTCACAGAGGAAATGAAATGGTCTTATATTTTATCAGGCATAACTATACCCTCATTCGTTTCAATTGCCTCAAATTACGCTGGCAATATATACTGTTTGTAGCAAGACCAGTTATATCAAAGATAATAATAAAAATATGTTTGCTTCAGACTGAACTGCATTTTCAATTTGGTTGCTTTCCAAAATAGAGCAGCAGTAGATGTAGTATATTAATCTGCACAATTTAAGCTTTAATGGGCTAGGAAACATGCTTTTACATTAATATGATTTAAACCTAAAGTACAGCAGTTCTATTAAAAATAAATCAACTTTTGCATGGATGTCTGAATAACCAAAGTTTTTTACAACTAGCATTGCTTTTTCTTTGCTCTGAAAGGCAGAGACAATCCTGAAGAGGCTGACATAGGAATTTCAAGCTGCAGTGAATAATGAAAACCATACATAACATCTGAGGCATAAAGCAAGTGCTCTTTCTTTACCATTTTTCTGTTCTCAAAAAATATAAAGCAAACAACATTAGTTGGGGGGATTTGTCCTTTTTAATGCCCATGGTGTTGCTGTTCCTGTAGTCACCTAGGCTCAGTGTAGGGTTGGCCCACACCAGCCATGCTCAGTGTACATGCACATCTCCTGCTCCTTGTCTGTGCAAGTGCCTTCCTTCCTACGTGACCTTTCATTTTCTCTGTGTTCCTCTCTCCTCACTCCAAGATCCACTTAGAACCTCCTGGCTTTCTCTGTCTGCTGCAGTTACAGGTATTTTCCTTTCTGCAGGGGCATGGAAACTTTTCCAAAGGCTGTGGCAGAAACATGAAGAGGGGTGATCCCATTCACCAGGTTGCCAAGGTCATGGGTGATGGAGAAGAGTGTAAGCAAAGACAACAGGAGGGAGGAGAGCAAATATGAACTGGGAACTGGATTTTCATTTTGGAAACATTATAAATTTTCATGACTTGTTTGTGATATGGCTTCTGTGAAGATACAAATAGGAAAATTGCTGCTGTGGTGAATAGTGCAAAGCAGTAAAAGATAACGGTGGAACTTGGTTTCCAGCAATCAATGGAAAAAACCAGGCTGGAAGCTTATCTTAATTCAGCACTGATTATTGACTACATGCACCAGAGAAACTAAAGAAATATTGAACTTCATTTTATGAACATGAATCTACTCTTTAATAAAGTCGCTGCATGGGGAAGTAGAACAGTGAAATGTTGATGCTGATGTAGTAGTATATTTTTAGTGTCTTACTTGAGGGTTATTTTTCTACTTCAGTAATAAATAATTTTATTATATAATTTATTTTTTATTTAAATTAAACTTATAAGAATAGATACATCTTTTATAAGAACAGGTTTTACTAATATATAAATTATAGTGAAACTTTTTTATTTCATATAGAACTTTAAGAAGTGGCAGTTTTATAATGCTTTGCCTTTGTTGCACCTTAAGTACTTGTCTACAACTTCTAGAGTGTGATGAATGTAGCTGTGGCCTGAAGTATACCTAAGTATACTTAAGTATGCTCTAAGTTGATATGACAAGCTCTATATATTCAATAAGACTCTTCATTATAAAACTCCACTGGGAAAAAAAATGAAAGATGTTAAGACAACAATGCTGAGATTATAAAGCCAAGTGTTTGCAAGTAAAGACACTCCAGTTCGCAGCAGGATTTATCCTCCTTTCAGCTGTTAGTCACTTATTAAGCAATTGAGTAGTCACCTTTTCTAACAGTCAGTAGTGATGTTATGATCTATTGCTTTAGCAGTCTCTGGAAATTAAAATAATTAGTAACAAATAGGACACAGTACAGTCATACACTGCTAATGTTCATTCTAGAAATTTAGGCATTTGTTCAACTAAAGTGATAGTGGTTTTGCACCTGAATTAGGTATCATTTTAACCATGATAAAGAAACTAGATTCAATTAATGAGTATTTAGTAATTAGGAGACTATCCTGGTTCATGAATGACATCTGAATGTGGATTTGAGGCTTTGCACCAAGAGCAAGAAAACTCACCAGGAAAAAAAACTGTTTACAAAATGTTCACTTCTAGCAACAAATGAAAGATCAATGTTATGGTCAGGACATTGAGAGTGTTCAAAAATTTCTTATCAATATGGCTTTTTAATATTTAGTCTCTAAATTTAACTATTAGATAATCTTTTCATCTTCAGAAACATTAAACCATTAGGAGCTCCCTTGCCAGGACCTGGCACTAAAATTCTTCAGAAACAGCAAATGCGGCAATAATTGTCACTGTAACTTCATGAATAAAAGACTGTAAGTCCATGAGAAAATGGGATTTCCAAATTACCTTCTGGCTACTCAGATACTGTAAGCATCTTAAAGAGATGTAAATCCAGCCATTAGATTTCCAGCCCAGGTAGGGTAAGCACTGGGGAAAGAGTCTAGCTGGGACATATATCTGATTAGGTTGTTAAACAAGAAATGCTAGAGGTAGCCTGAAGTTGTGTTGATTGTTCTTTAAATCCTCTTTTTTCACTCCTTGCATGTTTGTCAATAATGGAAGAGTTGAGATTTTTCTTTCTGCTACTTTCTGTTAATATGTTTATCATGTTTTAGTTATATGACTGTTGTCCCTACTCTGGAAATTCTTGATTATAAGACAAAGAAGACTTGGACAAGTAATCAATTTCTTCTTAATGACCCTGTGTGATAAATGACAGGTTTTTTAAGTGTTACATGTAAATAAATGTGCAGAAATAAATGGGAAGTTTAGGATTTTCATAGGTAAAAATATGGAAAAGACTTAGTCTGAAAACCAAAGAAACAGGGTTTATTTTGTATAAAATGTGATAAAAGAAACTATTTAGACTGGAAGAGGGTGTTTTCCAATGAAGCCTCATTAGCAGTGTATTATATAGCCACATTGAGATTGAGGATCCTGTCCTACGAGAGACTGAGCAGTAATAATTAATCTGCATTTTCTCTGGCTCAGGCCAATTGTTTTCTTAGGTGATAATTAATGAAAGATCTATTTAGGACTCATGAGCTTTTAATATAACAATGAGTAGATATTCCACCTTAGGGTGTAGCACAGATGACTAAAAGTAATTTGCTTTAACAGAAAGCACCTAGTCTCAATAAAAACATTTCAAACAGAATTACATTTTAACCTATGCATTTAGAGAGCTCCTTATACTTTCATAGTATGCCAGATAAGTACAATGTTTCCAGTGACATCAATCAACTTTGGATTAGGACTATTGGATCAGCAGTTATTCTATTTACCTGGGTTTGGGGCATGAAATGATGGTTGAACATAGTATAATATTTTAATTGCTTTAAAGCTCAATGCATGCTTAACATTAGTCACAAAATTTACATGGGAAAATTTTTTGTTTGTTTGTGGAAGGATAATTTCCTGCAGCACAGTTTTCTTTGTCTCTTGGAATATACTAAAGCTATCCAGTTAATTTTTGTCATTAAACCCTGAAGCATTTACTGAAAGGAAAAAATTATAATTCTATCCCTTACACAGAATTGAAAATTTGCAAACCTAAGATTAGGTAGAACACATTAGCATGTGCACAAGTACTTAATTACATTAGTAATGCAAATGTTTTGCAATATTGTGGTTTTGTAAACAAAATAATCTTGTTATAGAGAATTTGCGTTGTTAAGGAGGCTCAGAGGCTATGAGAACTGAAATACACTACTGTGTTTAGTGTCTGAAACAAAGGTTTCTTTAAAATCCATTGAATTCCCATAACAGTATTTTTTTTAAATCACTATTTATTTTTACATGGTAAATTTTGTAAAAAATCTGTTTTATTTTATTCTTGTTCTGTATGGATTACTTCAACTTCAGTTGAATAATTACTTCAACAGTAATATATTCAACAGTAGCAATTTTTTCCCAGCTAAGCTTCAGGATATTCTAAATCCCAACAATCAAAACCATGTGCCAATAGAGGAATAATTTCACACCTTCAACACTACAACAAAGGATATGTATTCATACATTTACTTTGCAAAATATTAGAAAATTTATTATGTGGCATGAAGTTTGTGCAAAGAATAGCTATGATTTTTAGGAAATAGGGGATCATTTCACATTCCTGGTAGATTATAGTCTGCATCTGGGAAATTGATGCATACCTGTCTAAAATATTAACAATTTTTTTCATTAGTCTGAAGGTGTTTACTAAGTTTCTTATCTTAAAATTAAAGTTTTGATTATAATTTGTTATTTATAATAATTTTTCCTTTCCTTTCTTTGGCCATATTTCTTGAAAATCTCCATGTTTTCATTGACTTCCATGGCAACCTGAGTTAAATAAAGGTAACAGATTTAACTGAAAAATACTTTTTATTACTCAAATAGAAGTAATTTTGCTTAATTATCAAATAAGAGAATCTGAATGTAATTCTTCTTTGATGACCTTTAGAGCTCAGCATGATTTTTTCTCCAGAGGCATCTGTCCCAGTTTCACAGTTATCAAAACCCTTTTGCCAGGGCACAGTGAGGGCCAACTGCTCCCTGAGGTACAGGGAGCCAGGAGCAAGTCATGCTGTGAGAGGCATTTGTGCTGTGGAACATGTAAGACTTTGGGGAATATTATTTAAAATTAGTTAGGTTGCAAAATCACGTTCACGGAAATTGTGATGCGCTAAGATACTGTAGCTGTTTCTGTTAGCCTTATTCCCCTTCCCTGTGTGACCAAGCTGTGCATGGAAAAAAGGGAAAGTATTATGTAAAAATAATGTAAAATTGATTAAGCCATCATTAGCTTTTTACATAAAGAAGCAGAAAGTGCACATTCAGCACTTCTTAAACACGAAACAGTGATTTTGAAAACTAACCCTCCATTGTTTGCAGCAGAATTTAAACATTATTTTTTTGTTTCCTAAAAGGAAAGACTTCAAAGCACTGCACAATCCTATTTTTCCTCATTTGGCTGTGAGCTTGAAAGCTGTGACCCATTTGGGCTGAGTTTCAGCATTTCAGCCATGTGCCAAGGGAAAGTTAGTATTTCACTGTATTTTTGAAGAAATATGTTAGCATGCCCAGAACCTTATTTGGCACCTTTTATCACTTTAAATCGAAAAAAATAGAATTTTTTCTGAAATGATAACAAGCCTGGATTTGTGTCCAGAAATGCTGTACAACTTCCAGCAGTTCATGGCCTCTCTGGTATGGCATATCATGAGGGCACCACTTCTGGAACATTTACTGGGAAGATAGCCTAAAGTTTTATGAGGAATCCAGCCATTGCAGGACAAACTCTGATTGTAACCATGTTCAATAGATAAAGGAATAAACCCAGCTAAAGATTAATGTTATTTCAAAGCAATCTCCTTTTTTTTTTTTTTCCCCCAAGGATTTTCTCTTTGCTTTCTTGGTATTTTCATGTTGCATCAAAGGAGGTAGAAGATATAAAAAGGCCATAGAACATTTTATAATGGAAAAGGTTAACCTAAGCTGCTCTCACTCCAGGTTTCCTTATATGTTCCCATACACGTAGCTGTAGATGCACCTTTATCTATATAACCTATATCTATATATAGACATACATATATGCCACATGGGGTGTCACATCCTCGACAGATGAAAACAACAGTTTTACCAACCTGATTTGTCACAGGATGAGTGTGTGTCTGGTAAGGACATATACAGGGTAATGAGTGTAAATAATAAAAGTTAAACAACACTCTTCTATTTCTGTATTAAAATGTAAATATGAATGTGCCTCTTTGTATATATATGCAGACATATATAAATATGTATATATACAAATGTTCAAGAGACTGCTTTGCAGCTGTCCATTTATCTATGTAATTTCAAACAATCCCATAATACTGTGATGCTTTACTACCATGACATGCATTTCATATTCCATCAGTCCCTCTGAAAATGATGAAGTGAGATAATTTACCCCATTTTTATTAATGGGCTGGGCTTTTTCTTCTTGCTACAACAAAATGAGAGAATAGCTTGGCAAACACATATCCATTACAACAACAAATGTACTGCAGTGATATTAGTCAGATCATGTTTAATATTGGTGCTAATAAAGAAAAATATTCTGTCATTTGGCAAAGTCTGAAATGAGAAAAGTTGGTGTATTTTCTTTCTGTTCTGCAAAGGCTCAGGTTCTGTCTGAAAGCAAGCCTGACCTCCAAATTCCATATCTTTTTGTGAATGCTGCAAAGTTCAAGAATGCTTAGGCACAAATGGCCTTTTCTGGGACTTGTGTAAGTCTGAAGATACCTATCTATTGCATGAGGTTGTAATTAATGACACTTTGCAGGCATCCAAATACTTCAAAGTCTTCTGCAAAATCTAATTAATACTTGCAACAACATGGAGAAGTAGTTGTGGGCGATAAAAGAATTTTTTCACATGAGTTGAAATACAGCTGTCCTTGGACTGGCATGTAGCAGCTGTTTAACAAGAGGTGGAAGCACAGATTAAGGCTGGAGATCAGCTACAATCAAGAGGAAATTTCTGCAATAAAAAAAATAGAATTGAAGGTTAGTTGAAGGTGGACATTAGGTTGAATCCTCTGTTGACTGCATTATGATTTTATATATGTGTCTTATGATAACTCTATTTTGCTGTAGATAGATTAGAAAAATAGACAACTAATAGATACCTTCTATGTACTTAGATGGACACATAATTAATTAGATTGAGCAGATGCAGATGAAATTTTATTTTGATAAAAATTGTGCACTTAATAGGTACTTCTGGTTTCCCTAATGTGAGAAAAGAATCACAAATCAGAATAAATCTATTCCACTGGTTTTGCAAAAGCCTCTTAAGGATGCATGGAGGAGCAGAATCAACATGGAGTTAAAATAAAGCTGTCATCTTAGTGCTCAAATAATTAGATGTCAATTTTAAAAAAAAGGTAATTTCCTATCATAAGATCACTATTGATAGAGGTATCTTAAACATTTTGGAGGCCTTGTTTGCAGTACTGACTGGACGTCTTTGGGCAGGTAAATGTGTTCACAGAGCAATTCTCCATAATATGCAATTTGGAATGATGAGCATGTGTGTTGGATTTATCAGTCATCTCTCTATATAAAATAGTCCCTTTCCAGAATTTCTGGCAGTGAAAGATGGCTTGTCATTATGAAAAGACAGTTAAAAACCACAGTTTTCTCAGTGTTAGAGACCTTCCTCTCACAGCACTGGGGAACCTCTGGAGGTTTACAACTGATCCAGGCCCTTAGCCTGCATCTTTGGATGACTCTGCCTAGGAGGTGGCTTTATTAAAGCATCCACTTTCATTAGTGCCATATTAAAGACTTAGAAGCTAAAACAAACTCCATAACTCTCCATTTTCTGCTGTTGCAGTTCATAAAATATTAATATATTAAATATAAATTCTTTAAATGCCTTGTGATAAAGGGAGTCAGTGATAGTCCCCTGGGTTAGCTTCTTCATTTAAAGAGACATGCTGCTGCAGAGCTTTAGTGGCAATACTATTTTGACAAACTGCTATAAAACGAGAAAAAGTCTTGCTTTCCAGTATTAATCCATCAGGAAGCTGTTAGAGATTCATCTTGTCTGAAATATTCATAGGCAGCAAAATGTCCTGAATGCCCTACAGAATTTGTGCAGAGTCAGGCAGGTGATTGATAGTGAAGTTTTGTTCTGAGTCACTCACACTATGTAACTCTATTTGTCTTGCCAAACACTAAAGAGCAACCAGCCCATAAAATGTAAAGGTAACGGGGCTCATATTTTCCCCAATTTAGGAAAGAACCTGGTGTCTCCACTTCACTGGATGTCACTGAAATGAATTTTCATTAAATCAAATGGGAGAGGCACAGTGTACTTAGCAGAGAACATAGAGGATGAATTAGGCAGCTGTCATTTATTGTGTTGTGTGTATTTGTGTATATGATTTTTAGAACAATCTTTCACAATTTTATATTGCAAACAGCTGAATTACAGCTGAATTCTTGAACTTTTGCCCAATTTCACCAAACTGAGAAATTAATCAAATACCAGTGTAAGTCCTCACTGGCTTCTAGAGGAATTCACAGCATTCCTCAAGAAAGTGGACTAGGTAACATGTTGATTTCCCTAGTACTGTAACAAGGCACCCTGTGACCAAGTGTTTTGTGCTGGGTATTACTGGGTATAATCCACAGTAGCGAAAGAAATGTTTTTCGATTCTGGTTAGCAGTCTGCATGTCATGGGTGAAATTTGGGAGATCCAGAGCTTAAACTGATTGAAACTGGTGACCTTTTCAGTAGGAACATTTTACATCTCTTCATTACAAATGTGTCCCACATTTTCTAAACATGGGTGCTGTAGGATGTGGGGAGGGAAATATGCATGCTTAGGCCCTTGTTTTCATACCAACTGAGTAAATTCAGCTATTTCACCTCTTCTGGGGGCAACAGGTTCTCTGAAAGCCTGCAGGATTTCCTATGTTGCTCTTAGGAGTTGTCATCTTCCATTTCCTCCTTCACACTATAGCCATGTAGTGCAAGTGCAACCTTATTTGTTTGAGATTGAAAATGCCACTATATAGATACAAGGTAGGCATTAAAAAAGTGCTTACACTTGAAAACTGATCACATAATAAAGATAAATCGAGCTATATACTCAGTTTTGGTGGAAGAAAAGGAAAAATAGAGGGGAAAAAAAAGCAACACGGGGTTTATCCACCCTTTACAGAGGGGAAGTCAGATTACAGGCAGGAAGGAAGAGGGAAGAAATAAGGCCAGGGGGCTGCAGAACAATACAGAATACAGCTTTCTCCATAAACCAACTATTTTTTACTCTGCATCATCTTTGTGTTGCTCTACAATACTTGTGCTTAGGTAATGTTCATCTGTTAGCTTGTTTATAGAATAATAACCTGTTTCTTTAAAAAAAATTCACTTGGATTTTTTCCCCATTTGCTTACTTTTGCCTGTTAAATGAGTGGAGAAGAGTGTGAGGCTTTCTACCTTTATATAGAACAATTCAATCTGATGGTAAAATTATACATGGCACAAAATGGCTCACAGAATTACCCCAAATTACAGACCAATTCACCCTCTCAAATGTAGCTGAGATGAACCAACTATAAATTCAGAAAGAAGCATGTCTACATGTGAGCCCGTTTTGTTGCATTCTTATTCCTTTAAGCCTTATTGAAATCAGTAATGCAAACATCCTCTTCCAATCAGCAGCAAAGACAATTGAAAAAAATTACAAAAACAATAAACTGTAAAAGAAGGTTTAATGACTTCTGGCAAGATATTAATGGCACTGATTGCACTTATGTCACAATAAAGAATCAGAGGCCAGATTCTCAGCTGACATAAGTGGTGTCAGCAGAATTGTGTTGCTTTAATATCCCATGTGAAGATCACACTCTATTTAGGGAAAGCCATGATGCATCCTTAGTTCCAGAATCTAATAGTTAGAAACTATTCCAGTTTTAATGGTTAGAAATATGGGAGAAGAGCAGAAAAGCATGTTACTTAATAAGTCTATGTCTGAGCAGATGAAGGATTTATTATCTGCTCTAAACTGCGCTGTAGTTAAACAGAAGGATACCTGCAGAAGGTACAGCTGGCGAAAAATTACTCAGATGCTTCTCTGCTTAAAATTTGAAAATAGAAAGAGTGACAAAACTCATGCTAGGCATTGCCTGGATTCTGAGTGCCTGATGAAGCTCGTGTAACCTTTGCTCTGTGATCAGGCTGGTGGATGAAACTTCGGTTTATTCCAGTGTGACTGGTACCACAGTGTGAGAAGGTCAACAGAGAGATCCAGGCTGTGATTTCTGTGCTCTGGAGAAGTGTAAAAGGAAGCAGAATAAATGCTTTCTGAAGACGTTTTTGTGGGCAAAACTGAATGGCAAAAAGGTTAATTATGTACACTGTCTGCCAACAGTGTAAGAACAGCATGTGTTCAGGACGGGAGTCAGATTCCTGCTGAGGAATATGATCAAGATAAAACAAATGCCAAGAGACTGATAGAACAGTGCAAACGACAACACTTGCCTAGCTTGGTAAAGCAGATGGAGCAGAAACCCTAATAAGGTAAGGTCAGTCTACAAATGGAGGCAAGACTATCAAAAATAAAAAAGCTTGATAAAGGACAAAAATATAATTATCACATGAACAGAATACACATTTACACAGAATGCTGTAATAGATAGGTGGTGCAATATTTTGGCAAGTGCTGTAATGAAGAGCTCAGTAAGGGTGAGCAACTGTTGGTTGAGCTCTGTGTTGAGGAACCAAATTCTGACTAATTCCAAGAGGCATAAGGGATGTTCAAACAAAAAAGATTCTGGTATCAATCCACTGAATTCCCCTAAAGTATTAAACATACAAAGGGAGAAGTCAAACAAACTCTCCAGACACTGATTTTATGCCTTTTGGAGGTTTGAAAATAAACCAGAGGACTTTTCAAAAAGAAGTGGCAATATGCTCAGTTTTGAAAAGGGGAAGATAACAGAGGAAGTTGGAAGGTGTTCCATTCTTGTTTATGCTCAATAACAGCAATTCTCCAAGGCCCTTTTACACTGAGTGGTTCATCCTAGAAAGCCAATATGTCATATCACTGTAAAATTAATCTTAATTCCAGCAGAAGATGTTCAAATTCAATAACTACTTGAGAACAGTAAGTATAACCAGAATATACACATATTATCATATCATTTTCAGAAACAGGTAGTAAGGTTCCCTGCAGTAACTTGTGACATGAAAAAAAAAAATTAGAAGCATGTAATAAAGTGATTAAATTGCCATGAGCCAAAAAATTGTGTATTTTTTTGATGGCTGCTTGTCAAATTATGGATGAACCTAAATACACGATCATTCCCCCCATTTTCAATACTGTGATAGTTTGCTATGAATTACTATTAATTACTCATAAAAATTGGCAAGGAAGGAAATTTAAGCATGGATATCAACCTAGAATCCTTCTCATTCTCTGCCATTGGAGAAATATAGCTCTATTTAAATACTAAAAAGGCACTATTTCAATTATGCTGGGCCAGGTATTTCATATGAACAGGACTTGGTCATTTTACTAAGGAAAAGAAATACAGGCAAGTACATGAAAAAAAAAAAGAAAGGGACTTGATTTTTTTTGCCTGCTTAGTCAATGTGGGAGGACAGAGTTCTT
This sequence comes from Zosterops lateralis, assembly GCF_965231275.1. NCBI lineage: Eukaryota > Metazoa > Chordata > Aves > Passeriformes > Zosteropidae > Zosterops > Zosterops lateralis. The sequence goes on along the minus strand of NC_139762.1, from coordinate 28,167,248 downwards.
ATAAGAAGTGATAGGAAATCTATGCAAATCCACACATAGCCAAAAAACCAGAATCCAGCTTAGCTGGAACATTGAAGAGAGTTTAGATCAGTCTTTAGATAGGGTCTTCTGATGGTAATTGGACTCATTGTTCATTGAAGAGTAGGATGGAGAACAAGACAATATCTAAAAGCAGTGAATGTGAGAGACCAATAATAAGAAAGGTCAGGCTGATGAGGTAGGGGGATGCAGCAAACTCCCCAGACTCATACAGGGAATCTTCTCTAGCAAGGGGCCTTTCCTTGAGACAGAAAATGAGTGCAAGTGTAGCGGCCAAACATAGAAGAGTTGATCTTTGCAAAAACCTAGCCAAGTGCCTTAATTACTGCTAACTGGGTAGCAAAATATCCATGATGTTTTATCCTCAAGTGTAATTTCTAAGTATTTTTTTGGTACTGTCCAATCAACTGACACTGATGTGTGCATCTTTGAGCAATACTCTGCCTTTTTTTCTATCACCATAACCATTGTCATCCGTATTCCCTGCCTCCGTTACAATACCTTTTTCACTGCAGATGTACATATCACACATATACCTTTGTAGACCTTATTGTACCTAATATTTAAAAAGAAAATGTAATCTCCCATTTCTCCTTTTGAACAGCTTCTTCTCTGTTCTGGAAATGGCTGATACAGAACAAAGATTCCCCTCTCACAGAGCTTATTTTTTGCTTACCACATTATCCACAGGTTCCCTGTTTTTCACCTTTGGTATTTTAAAAGGCAGAAACTGAACTGGGTTTGATACATTTCATTTCATCTGAGAAAAAAAATAGAAGGTTGAAAGCTTAAAGATGGACAAAGGGTTATGGGACTCTATGGCTTCGCTTGCAGCTTTGTCTTTTGGAATGTTTTAATCCAAAATTAAGAGCTGTTCATTCAGTAAAATGTATAGCAGAAAAAAATACTGGAAAGCCTCTCTTGCTACTATTTAAGAAATACTATAATTCTGCAATGTGCTATCATTTTATAAATCTATGTGGAGGACTATTTTGACTGCTTTGATTTTTGACAAATCAATGTGTTTATAACACTGGGTATACAAATGGGTTACAGAGAATAATGTGAAAAAAGAAATACACTCACTTGCCAGATACAGAGTCTTCTTCTCCCACTTAAAAGTGCTGCTTTTCTCAACCCTGTGGAGCTATTTACTTTGAAATTGTAACAAATAGAAATAAAACTTTTCCTTATCCTGATAACTTGAGTTTTGTGTCTGGTATCTGACAAGTCCCTTTCCAACAGTTTTTCTTGATGTTATTCTGTCTTCAAATACAGAGAATGTTATAATTTTGGTCTGACTTACAAGAGTTTAGGAATGTGTTTTCCCTTCCTTCCCAGGGGGCATTGTTAACGTTTAGCAACTCTATTGTCTGGTGCAGCAGAAGGAAGCTTACTACTTTGATGTGGATTCCTATTAAAGCAGGGCAGAGTATTAAACTAGTGATCCAGAGCTGCAGAGAGTTGAAAACAAACAGTGCTGTTTCAGAGAGCATTCATGAATTCAGCTTCAGAAAAAAAATACCCAAAAACCAACCCATGGACAAAGCAGAGAATAGCAGTATTAAATTTTACATTTTGATGAGTAACTTAAAAGTTAGTGATATGTATGGCAGCATTGCTGAGTACATCCTTATCCTTATAGTTAAACTGTGAAAAAGATATTATTTTCTTAAATTTCATCTAAATTATCTATTTCAGTTTAAATTTGAAAGAAAAAGATAAGTTAATCAGAGCTAAAATAACACTTTGGTTAAGACTTAATTAGTGGGAGCCATCAGACATTTTATTTTGCATGTAATTAATCTTTTTCTACTGAAATTGTTTTAACAAATCACATTTCACAATTTTCTGCTTGTGTTTGGCAGCTAAATCCAAATTCTCTGCAATGAAACTGGTAGCTCTGATTTACTCTCATGTGTGGATAAAACGTTAAATCATATCCAGTTACCACCTACTTTGGCGCAATTGTATACGAAGAAAAAACAAAATTAGCATAACTACAGACAAGGAAGTAAATTAATTATTTCTATGAAGATACATCTTGGCACAATCACATTATTATGCATTGCTTGGACAAAGTAGTAAGGCTTACGTTCTGAAGATGCATATACTGCAGCCAGAAAAGCCCCCAACTATACAAATTTCTATTTGGAGTTAGGAATCTGCTTCTAAAAACCTTCACTGGAGACATCCAGATGTTAGATATGAAACCTGGCTGAACGAGGTCAGGTGTGGGGAGGGCAGACTAACGATGTACCACAGGGATTGGTTCTGGGACCAGCGCTGTGTGACATCTTCATCAGTGATGTGGAGGATGGGACAGCACGAACCCTCAGAAAGTTAGTATATAAAACAAATCTGGGATGAGTGTATGATACAGCAGAGAGTTGTGCTGTGGTCTGGAGGGACCTCAACAGGCTGGAGAACTGGGCTGACAGGAACTTTAAAAAGTTCAAGAGAGACAAATGCAAATTTCTGCATCTGTGAATCTGGTTGGGGCCACCAGCTTGAAAGCAGCTCCACAGAGAAGGAATTTGGGATCATGGTGGATGATAAGCTGTCTGTGGGCCAGAACTGCATAGTTATGTCAAAGAAAACCAACAGCATCCTGGGCTGCATTAGGAGTGCTGCCAGCTGGTCAATAGATCAATGATCAATCCCTTCTACTCAGCAGGCGAGGAAGCATGCCAGGCTCTGGTTCCTGTTATGGTCTCCTTGGTATAAGAGAGACATGGATATGCTGGAGAGAGTCCAATGGAATGCCACAAAGATGATGACAGGATGGGAGCATCTGTACTGTGAGGAAAAGCTGAGGAAGCTGGAACTGTTTAGCCTAGAGAATTGAAGGGCCAAGGATGTTATCAATGTGCAAAATAAATGATATAAGACAACATAGAAGAGAAAGCCAGGCTCTTCTCAGTAACAAGAAGCAATGGACAAAATTAAGAAATATGAAATTCCATCTGAACACAAGAAATGAGTGAGTCTGGTGAAATACTGGAACAGTTTGCCCAGACACAATGTGGAGATAGTCAGAAGCTGTCCAGACATGGTTCTGGGTTACCTTCTCTACTTAATTCTACTTAAGCAGAGGGGTTGAAATAAATGATCTCAAGAGATCATCCTAAATGGTCCAATCCTAAAAGGTTCTCTGTGATTCCTTATGATTTGATGGCATATTAAGGATTTAGCATCAGAGCTTTGGATTAGTAATATTTGCTTCAAAACTCAATTTTATGTTAATATTTCTGGACACCTTTCTTCACACTCTCGGTTGACATACTATAGGTTTTACCAAACAATTCAATGGAACCCATTGAAAGAGACTCAAACACAAAGCCAACACTAGATCTCTGAAACCATGTTTCATGCCAGGGACAGCAGACATTAGTTTTCTGAATGAAGATACTTCAGAGCTGAGCTAGTGCTGATTTATGCCCTTAGCCAAAGGAGTAAACCCTGTGAACAAGCTCCAGATACGACATTCCTGGCTGGGAAAACAACAATTGAAATGAACATTAGAGATCATATCCCGTATTTTGGCTGCTTAATCTCAGACACATCTGTCACTATGGCAGTATGCCTGTTAGCAGTGCTGTATGCCAATTTTTGGGGTCTTGGAATAAACTAGAGATACATTTAGGTGGGCAGCTTGAGCATGACACTAAAATACAATGTCTTCTGCAGGGGTCATTTCTCAGATAATGTTATGAAGATGTCAATGCCTGTCTCTTGGGATTTTTACTATGTAACATAAATGCCACAGATGTCAAGTAGTCAAAACTAAGATTTTAGGAGAAGTAGGAAGGACTCTGGGTTTGTGGACAGTGTGAAACATTCTACAGGAGTGCAAGAAATGCAAAACACAAGCTTTGGGGTCCAGGAATATTCATAATACTTTCTTCAGAAGCTAAATGCATAGGCTGTGCTTTTATGAAAGGAATTCAATACGTGATTTCAGCTACATGTGTTCCACACCATCTCCCAATGCCATTTCATGCAGCTGAGAACTTAGACTGCAGTGCAATGAGTGATATCAAGCTTTGATTGATAAAAAAATATTTTGCTGGTTAATTTTTAAAAATCTTTTTATACAAATAAATTTCAATCTACTCATAAACTGCTTGCTATCAATAGTACTCCTGTAGTGTGGAGTGTCCTTTAAAAGAGGGAGTTGTGCTTTTGCTTCTTGGTATCAGCTCTGCTACAGGAAGGAAATTATGTTCCTAAGATGTTTTACTAGAGATGAATTTGAAGTTTGGCATGAGTTTAAGTGTTTTGTTGAACTGAACACTGTGAGTATAATCTTCATAAATTGCTTGCATTAATCAGAAAGTGCTAATTAGTAGCTAAGCTTCATTTTTGGAAAAGATTGCATTTATTTATTAAGTAAAATAAAACAAGCTCTTTCCTCTGAGTGGCCCACGTAAAGAGGATGGCGGATCACAGCCTAAATATTGAGGAGAGCTAAAAGCTTCTTAATAACAGTTTCCAACAAGTAGATCTCACTAGGAGGAGGTGAAGCTGCCTAATGCTTCATTATATGTTGAGTGTTGGGTATCTGTGGAGAAGCAGGAAAAAACAGCTTTTGAAACAGCAGCATAAATGCTGAACTTCATGGAGCTTTTTTTTTTTTTTTTTTTTTTGGTTGGTTGGTTGGTTTTTTTCCTATGCTATGGGGCTGTAGCCAAATGGCTCATTACTTGTGCATCATGATTAAATGGATCATTTCCATTTGAGCCAATGGTCAAAACCTGTTGCCGGGGACCACTGGAAAGAACAGATTTTATTTTCCTTGGGTCTGTGGGCTTATAAGCTCCATGGAAGGAGCTATCACCATGTTCTGCAAGGCTGAGACAATGGTATACATGTCTGCTGCTCTTCCATGCATAAAACAGCCCTGCATACATGGAGGAAAAATAAGAAAACACTAGAGGTGCTTCCAGTGTTTGAATGGATTTGCATCAAAAAGCTGAAGGTAGATGACTGACTGTGAACTGTAACCATGGAGATGCCAACCAGTTTTTAAATTTAAAAAAAAGGAAAAAAAAAAGAAAAGAAGTATTTCTTTTTTTGGAAAATTGCTGCAGTAACTGTCTACTGGAACAAATCCATCTTTCTCTCATGTGCATGTTTGTATTTGTGTGCTCTCCATACATGGTGCAAAAGCGGCTTGCATACAGAGACTCTGATCCCTTGTTTAGTTGAGCCTTTTTCAGTGTGGCTGACTTCCACAGGGATCACTGATGAAGAACAGGAGCACAGATAGTGTCATATGTGAATGATGACATGATATAGTTGTGTCAGTAACATGGGATTTCAGCTGAGGAGTGTGTTTAGTGCTCATTCTTCATCCCTTGTTTAAATAGCTCCAAGAAGTTGCAGCTTCACTCTAATGATGAGTTTTGTCAGGGGACATCTGGGAATTGGAGAGAGGTTGCAATACTGTAATAAGGATTCAGGTATTGTCATGAGATACACCTTCAGCCCATTCCAGGAAAATTGTGTCTTAAGAAAAATGAAATATCATTTAATTTTCACTGCAAGAGGAGGTACCTGTCTGCTTGTCCATCTACCTCCAGGTTGCTCTTACATTGTCCTGGTGAACAACCAGACAAATTCTTCAAGTATAACCCGTACTTGAATTTTCACATCCACCTCTCTGTCTTCCAGTGCAAAAATACTCCTATTCCCATTTTATATTATGAAAGCTGCCCTTCACACTGGAGAGCAAAATTTGCAGTAAGGATTTTTTTTTTTTTTTTTGGCACAATTTACTCTCTTCAGGGAGTCTAGCATTTATGATATAAGCTGAGCAGTCCATTCAGATAAGTACTGATCTCCTAGAAATATTTGTAATGAAATGAGTGGAGAGAGAAATAGAAATTCTGTCTGCGTTGTACATGACATTGCCACTCAAACAATTATTGAACTGTTCAACTTGAGACTTACCAACAGATTTAATGGGAAAAATCTCCCGGAATTTTTATGAGATCTTTATTCTTCCTGCCAGAATGTAAATATGGAGTACATAAAAGTAATCTTTGGCCTGTAGTTTTAGATAACTTTTTTTTTTTATTTTTTGTCTTTTATAACTCTTTGAGATGCAAATTTACTTTACTTCCTATGATCAAACTTCTGTCTTTGATAGTAGTTTTCCCAAAATAAAACTATATTTCCCCACTGACCTTGACTAACAAAAATTTTCATTAGAAACACTTGAGGATGTTTTTTTAATATTAAAAAAAAATCTAAGAAGGACAGTGTTTGAACGCATGACATCTGAAACAGTTTTGTGAATAGCAAACTGAATCACTTTAAGAGGAAAAATATTTCAAAACAAATGATGATAAAGGAGATAGAGTTATAATCATGAGGTTAAATTAATTTGTTTTATTTATGCTCTTTTAAGATCAGGCAGTTCAGTTAAAACATTCTAAACAGTGATATAGCAATAATTTAACAATGTAAACATGTTGGAGTTTTTTGTTTATGTTTTTATCATAAACACTGATTTTTTACATCAGTGACTGATCATTTTCTGGTTTCTTTAGTGCACCTTTTTGCTTAGTGTCTTTAGAGGACAGGTTTTAAAATACGGCAAAATCTAAGTGAGACTAGGTGAGCCTTCAGCTGTTGTATACGTCAGTGGCACAAACAAAACAAAAATTTAAAAATCAAACCACATTTCCAAAGGAATGCCGGAGAGCTTTCTGTGGCAGTTGGCAGATACATAAAGGCATTATTTTGCAGATATTATTGTTGATAGGTTTGATATACAGCATGGTTTGTCTGAGCCAATGGGATATTGTCCTCTTAACAAATCTCATCATGCCAGCAGTGTTGCTTCTATAGGATGGCTTATCAGCTCCAACCAGAGTCTGCTACACTTGCACTTGCCTTCATAGCCTGAGAGGAAAATAAATTGTTCCCAAGCAGTTAATAAGAAAGAATTATTGTGAGTGAGATGCATGACATTATGAGAAAGCATGGTGTTTTACTGACTAAATGTTTCTTTGCAACCTACCCTATCTTCCCTCACTTGGCAACATTCCCTCTTCTCTCCCCCTCCCTCCTAACAAAAAAAAAAAAAAAAAAAAAAAAAAAAAAAAAAAAAAACTCAGGTTTAGTGTAAATGAAATGAACATTTCATTTCTGGAACAGAGGCTCTTTAAACACTGTAACTGATGTGCAATTCTATTTCAAGAAGTGTACTTATGACATTTCTCCTCTGCATTTTAATATAGACATTGGAGCGAGCTGGAGAAATATTCCAATACTGCCACTGTTATGGCAACATGCATCTTCATTTTTGCTATCTATGCAACTAAAAATGAACATATACAAATATATTACATAGTATACAAATATTAGATCTGAATACAAGTCTCTTTTTTCTCTGTGTTAGTAGAGTCACTCCTGGAAAATTAAGGATTTATAGTAATGAATGTAAGCGGTTTATGGGCCAAATACTTCTTACCTTACATATGTAAGTGTGTCCATTTAAATTAATGGAGCCACACAGGTAATAACAATGACTGACATATGATCTTTTAATGAATCCTTCACAACCATTGTCAGGGAATCAAAACCAAGAGGTATTTGGTAAACTGTAAGTTTATATGGAGGTTGATAAATACAAAAGGAAACATAGGCATGTTGTTGTACAGCTTTATTGTCTTTTATTGTGCTATATACCTAATGAGTTGTTTAGCCAAGCAATTAAGCAGCTCTTCTTTAGCTTTATATCCCTGGTCAAGTCCCGTTTTGGGTAAGGAGAAATGAAAGCTATTTTTCTTAACTGTGACTATATACAGAAAACATACGGAAATAAGTTGTCATATTTTTAATTTCATTTATACAATTCTGATTGTTCACAATTCAGCCATCTGCCATTTCTTATCCCAGTGCTGGCTGTCATGCAGGGTGTCTCAGAAAGAACTGAGAATTCTTATGCAGAAACCACCATCTGAGGGAATTGTTCAATATTTTATTGCTTTGAAATGGAAAGTGAGTTTGAAGATCAAAGTACAAGAGAATAACTCTGATAAATGCAACACTAATACAACTCCTAAATGTTCTGGACTTCCTTAGTAGCCATAATTTTGGGCCTCAAAGCATTTTCAGATATTATTTAAACCTTTTGACATGTTTGTAGACAGAGCTGTTTAGTTTTATACATAGATAAAATTAGAGGCAAAATTGATCTCCTAGTCTGTCATAGGCACCAAATGACACAATTGCCTGGGGTAACAGGGGGCTGACTGAGAAAGTACCACACAGTTATGCATATTTTTGAGACCACACAGTTTAGACTTTCTTGGGTTTTTTAAATCAAAATTGAGTTTTTTACGCCAATATAAAAAAATTCAATCTTAGGATACATATAATTTTGCTATGATATTTGATAACCTATAGGCCAATTTTGGAACTTCTTTCAAATTCAGCTCAACAAAAGCTTTTCCTGACATCAATTTGACAGTGCAAGAAGATTCAGGCCCCTTTTCCAGTGAAGCATCTCACATATGTACAGGATGTGTATGTATAATGTTGAAGCATTGCACCAAATATGCTCACTTCACATATTTTTCTTAGGACTCTAGTTGAATCTTATCTCTTCTCACTATATGTAAGGAAAGAAATGATTAGGTGTTTGTGATTTGCAGAAACAGTAATCACACAATGCATCAAATCTGCATGTGTTGGCGAAAATAGTCACAACAAAATGTATTATGCAGAACAGCCAGTCGATTTGATTAATTCCTATTCAAAATAGAAAAAGAGTAGGAAGATTTATTTCTTTTTATTATTCTGCACTACTGAAGCAAGTAGGAAGAGATGGGGATAAAGGATAAATTGAATTCAAATTGAGATTGAGACAAGCAACATTCATAAATTCATATCCATGCTGTTCTCCCAGAGCTTCACAACTAATTGCTTTGAATTTTTCTCTTGTTCTTATCTAGGCCATCCTCCATATGGCTCCATATGCCTGGGTTTTTTCACCTTGAATTAGTTCTTTGTGTTTTCTCCCCTCCTAACGATAGCCTTTCTTAAAACTCATATCTGAGAACCTTATCTTGCTTTTTGCTAATAAAGCACACCTCCTTCTGTTAATAAAGAAAATTTAAAAAGAAAAAAAATGGTCTTTAAAACACTTTCTAACTAAATTTTTGGCTAAAATGCCTGCTCAATTCTAATGCAGTAATTTGCAGTCCTAGTCACTACATATCAGCATATCTCTAATGAATTCAGCTCCATGCTGATTCTTTAGCATTGCCATGTCCAGTTCAGAAGTTTGAAACAAAAATGCACAGAGTAATTAGGAAATCAATGCCTTTCCGAGATTTTTTTCATGCAGAGAAACATCTGGGACCCTAAAAGATTCAGAGGGTTAAAAACAGGTGGGAAACAATATCTACTTTTTTTACTGTGTTGGAGCAGACGAACATCCCCATAAGTTCTTGAAAAAGAAAAAAAGTAACTTCCTAAAATGTCTTAGAAGCAACCAACCTCAAATAGATAAACAAATAGAGACTTGTAAGTGAGAAAGAAGGAAGATAAGAGGACAGATAGTGCTGTAAGAGGGCTTCAGCTTCAGCCAGTGAGAGGAGCTGGGGAATGACCGTGAAGTCCTGTGGTCTCTCTGTTTCCACATTCTTGCTGATGTGAGGGGCATGTGCCTGTGTGTGTGCATGTGTGTGCTTGTGCCTGTCTGTGTGTGCAGACACTCATGGGACACAGTTCCTCTGCTCACACACAAAGGATGATAATCATACACAGGGAAAATGGGGGTGAAAATAACTCATAAAGGACTGGATACAGTTCTTTTCATCATATTTTAAGGCAAAAGGGCAAGCTTCCAGTTAAGCTATATGATAATCCCTTGTTCTAGAGACAATTGCATTTAGCAGACTGTACAAATATATACCTGGTAGAACCTGCAATATTAGTAACCAGACCTTTTCTTTATAGGTTACTCTTGGGCTGGAACAATGTGACAACATTTCTTTGATGTTCATGAGAATACAGGTTTTTTGTCTAATTAAGTTAATCCAAACTTCCCTGAGATGGAAAGAGGATACAAAATTCATACATTCATCCAAATACAGCCCCCCCCCAATTTAAGTCCCTTGTATGTTTAGACCTACTTTATTAAAGTCTTAACTGAATTCTTATCTGTGCGTAGTGCCAATGATAGTTAAGCTTAAAACTAAACATGTATAAAATTATTTGGACATGTTAAACAGATAACACACTACACAGGTGCAGCTGATGAAAGTAGAATCCAGTGCAGTGAATCTGCATTTCAAGGCTATAGGGTTGTCCAGTAAGAGGCTGAACTGCAGGATGCATCCAATGTAAAAGGACAGGTCTTTCTTCCATTCTGTATTGGATGAGGGGATAGTGTGAGAGATAAGTCTCAAAACTGATTCTAGCTTCCTGAAATCATAAGTTCCTGTCAAAACACAGACCAATGCATACATGCATACAATTAGGTAAATTTTTATCAGGCAGTACCAAGAAAAGTCTCACATTAAAAGCTGTCTAAGGGAAAGAAAATGACCTGGGTATTTCCTGAATATAGGTGCTAGCCTATATAAGGACTCAGATCTACTATATAAATCTACTTAATAAATCTACTATTTAATAGAACATAATTCTATGTTCTATGAGAAACATGAGAAAAATTACACTACAATTTAGAGCTTCAAGTCCAAGACCAACTTATTTAAACTAAAGTCTACCTTTCTCACATGGAATCTTGCTTTTTCTAGACCTATGAATCTCAAAGCACCAGCTCATCTGCTGGATTTGGCACAAGATTTAGCTGTATTCATTTATTTTTTCTTCTTACCCCTGCACAGCTCTGGTTAATGTACAGGCAACTCTCCATCTCATGTTTGGAATAAGGCTTAGGTCCCATGGAAAAATAGTATGTGGTTACCCGATTTAAGACTGTATAATAACACATGTTCTCTGTCATCTCTATAGGAAAATTCAGTTTGTGCTACTTTCCAAATTAAGATACACAAATATTTCTACACGCCATTTCAGCCCACAAAGTGTCCTCCTGCTGAGGTAGGCACTGACACTAACCAGGCTAAGCCTTAAGTCTATAGCACATGCAGGCTGAATTAACAAAACTAAGGAAAACTTAATTTTGCCATTTCTTGATTTCTTAATTTTCAGTCAGGATATTTTTCCATGTTCCTTTTCTTCACAGTAATTTTTTTTAAATAATCTACAGCAGTGATTGCATGTGTCAGTTTCCCTTGATAACAATGCCTGGCATCCAACTGGGCAGTTGCATTGAGAATGACTGGATGCCTCTTTACACCAGCTATGAGTCTGGTCTCCTTCTGCCAACCAGGAATGGACAGACTCATGTATTTGTCCTGACTTGCCCTCTTTGCTTAATAGTATCCCTGGTTCAAAATACCAATGTACCATATCAAAACCTGAAGCAAAGTAAAGTTGAAACAAAAAAGTTTAATCATAACCACTTTGGCTCACCAGAAATGTGCACCTTTAGCCTTCTCTGCAGATTTTTTTAATGTGAGGTCTATAGCACTGGACTAAAATTTTTTCAACTTTTCTCTGTAGATAATAATTACATATTCTCTTTGCTTAGACTCCTTGCTTATCTTAGGCCATGATCTTTAAAAAAAAAAAAAAGTGGTAAGATAGTAAAGGATAAAGAGAATAATAAGAATGGAAAGCAAAAAAATAGGTAAATAAAAGGAAGAGGATCTAGAAGAGCTTGGTGAAAAAAGGAGGCAAAAAGACGAGAAGAATGAAAAAAACCAAAACAATTCAATGTGCTATTGGATTTTTAGCATGAAGGAACAATATGTAAAGCTCAAGAGTGAATATGTTTTAAATGTTATGAAATTAATGTCAGAATATAGATTTATGTATTTAGTACAATGTTCTCCTACCCTGGGAGCTGGAAATGTAGAGTGATTATTAGCTAGGATTCTGTTGTTCTTCAGTAGGTATCTTTTCTATTATTACTCTGTTCCACTATATGATCACATTTTTTGCATAATTTAGATCTGATATATGCAAGTGCCTCCATTTTGAACAGACCATATGGAGAGCTCCATGAGTGCCCAGGGAACCAGAAGTATGCAATGATTAACCATGGTTTCTGTTATTTTTTAAGCAGATGAAAAGGGCTGTGTAATAAAAGGCATTTCATGATGGTTTCTATGTCCTTGTACTGTCCTTTGTTTGGTTGTGCTGCACTAGGGGGGGAAAAAGAGGCAAGTTTTAATATAGCAAAGGAAATTGCATAGCCATTTATAAGATCCAATGCCAGAAACAAAGGAAAAGAAGACACTGGAAGAAAAGGAAAGAATTTATATAAGAGGTCAGTGATGATGAATTAAAGGAGAAAAATATAGATTGCACATGTATATATTTTCTGGATCTGCATTTTACTGGATCTAAATTATGAACAGACTGATAAAGGAAGAAAAAAGGACAAGATTTTTTCAATGTCAAAAGACATGAAACATAATTTCAGATTCTAAAGAGAAAAAGCAATGACACTATTTCTAAGTCTACTTCTGAGACCTCTGAAATTTGTTAAATTCTATTTATTTAAGACTTTATAAAATGTAACTTTATTAATTTTGTCTTTCAAAAGAGAGAAATACAGCATAGTAAGGCTTTTACTTCACATAACATAATTTAGTTTAATATAAATAAATATGTCTACACATTGACATATGTAGCAGATCCTGGTATTTTAAGTTGGAATATTAATGTGGCAACAGAAATTTTAGCATTAGATAGTTTCCAGACAATCCATGGATCATATTTGTCTTTACATAATGCATCACAAAGGATGACCAGAATTGAATACATTTGATGCAGAAGAGATGAATTTTCACATTTGGATGTAGTTAGGGCACCATATTATGTTATTTCCATGTGAACTATGTAGTTTGTTGCTGCTAATCTGATACATAGAGTTTGGTTGATGTTTTCAAAATGGGAGATATTAATCTCTTGTAAAGAGGAGGAAGTATAGGAATCAGTAGCAAATGAGTGAGTAGTGTAAATTAAATTATTCATGTTAATTTACAAACTGGAGAGAAAAAAATAGAACTGAAAACATGTAGACATTCATTGTGTTTGATGATATGAGATACAAGGAGAAATTATTCTGATTTTTTTGGCAAACAGGAAAGAAGAATAAAGCTCAATGATCATTTTTAGCAATATGAGACAATAAGTATCTGCTGTCTTAGAGTTAGCCCTTGGTCTGAGGTCTGATTTTTTAATGATAAGAGTTGAATACTGCAATAGATGAGACAATGGTATTTAGCTTCATTGAGACATAAAAATCTTGATGGGAAAGATTTGGGGCTGATGCAATTCATGAGAGTTAACTTGAAATAAATTTTTCCATTAATAAAAAAATGGATTTTTTACATTTATTTTTACTCTCTTTTTAAAAGTATTTTTACTGAAAGCATTGCAACTATTATGTTTTGGTATTGGTGTTACCTACCATGTGGTGTGTTTCCCTTGAATATTTCCATGGGCTTGAAACCTCTAAGTATTTGGCTGCCCTTCTGTGAAGCTTCCAGTTTAGCTTTTTGAAAGGATCTAGATATCCACAGTAGAATAATTTAAGGCAAGTGCAAAAGCAGAATCCCACTGTCTCCAGAGAACTTTTTAATCTAACCAGTTACTTGGTGAGATTTGGGGATGATGTGAGATGTGAAGGTATTAAATAAAGGTTTTAGAAACATAGTTTTGGCACATGCTGCAATAAGTGCATGTTATGACTATTTTTGGCATCAAAGTCTTCTTTTTAGATCACTTGTTTCAGTAATTATAAACAAATTTATCCAATGTCTCTTGTTACATTGCACCTGAAAGACTTTATTGTCCAGCTTTAAATATTTAAGCATGATAGAACAGAGTCATAGGATCATTTCATTTGGAAAAGGTCTCTAATCATTTACTGAGCACTGACACATCCATGACTAAACCATGTCTCTAAGTGCTACAGCTACACTTTAAAAAATTCCTAGAGGGACAATGACTCAACCATTTCCCTGGGCATCCTGTTCCTGTGCCTAACAAGCCTTTCTTAGAAGAAAATTTTCTTAATGATAAGGAAATGGAAATCTTAATGATAAGCAAAAGGAAAGAGATTTTATGTTCAACGGCTATACTAGACTTGTTTGTTATAATTTTTATGGAAATCTTTAAGATTATTATTTCTTTCTGTATGTGAGATCACTGTGCATCATGTTCTAGTTGACCTAAATACCTAACTACACACATATATCAAAAAGAATGGAAAATGCTCCTCTCAGGAACTGGTTATAGATCTTGAGAATTTTAACTGTAACAGAGACAAAAAAAGAAAGAAGAGATCCATAAATGCTGACAGAGAAAGGAAGAATGCCACAATTCATCTTGTATGACATAAATGCTAACTTTGCCAGTACTGGGAGAGAAATCTTTATGTCCTTCTGAAGCCCAACACTTACATTCTCTAAAGACAATACTATATGTAGGATCTATGATACTTTGACAAGTGCTCAGCAGCTTGTTCTAAAAACTTGTTTGAGAGATTTTATGATAAGAATTATATGTTTAGAATAATTCTATCAATCAAGTGTCATAATATTGCCTATAATCTTGAGGGTTTTAGTTGGTATTACTTTGTGGATTTTTTGACTGAAACCATATTTTGTTTAGCCACTGTAATTGAAGGAAATAAAATTTCTTTTCCAGTTTAAATTAAAGAATCTTAAATGGCTTGAAAGGAAAAGACCTTTGGAAAGGACCTTAAAGATCATCTAGTTCCAACCCCCTTGCCATAGGCAGGGAACCTTCCACTCAACCAGGTTTCTCAGAGCTCCATCCAGCCCAGTCTTGAGCACTTCCAGGGCCTCCACTACTTCTCTGGGCAACCTGTTTTGGTACCTCACTACCCTCACAGCAAATAATTTCTTCCTAATATCTAATCAAAGCATACTCTCTTTCAGTTGGAAGCCACCCCCCTTGTACTGTCACTATATGCCCTTTTGAAAAGCCCCTCTCCAGTCTTCTTTTAAGTCCCCTATAAGTTCTGGAAGGCTGCTCTAAGGTGTCCTCAAACCCTTTTCCACTCCAGCATGAAAACAGCTCCAACACTCTAAGCCTTTCTCTTATAGGAGAGTTGTCCAGATCTGTGTTCAGCCTAGTAACCCGCCTCTGCACTTGATCCAAGTGGTCCATGTCTTTCTTGTGTTGTGGGTCCCTGAGCTGGAAGCACTATTCCAGGAGTGGTCTCACAAGAGCAGAGCACAGGGAGAAGAGTCATCTTCCCTGACCTGCTGCTTTTGGTGCAGGCCAGGATGCAGTTTGCTTTCTGGGCTGTGACAGCACATTGATCAATCATGTTGAGCTTTTCATCCATGAACATCTGCAAGTCCTTCTCCCCAGGGATAGTCTCAATCCACTCTCTGCCCAGCCTGTACTCATGCCAGGACCTTGCACTTGGCCTTGTTGAACTTTGTGAGGTTCTCACAGGCTCACCACTCAAGCCTGTCAAGGTTTGTTTGGATGGCATCCCTTCCCTCCAGTCTGTTGTCAGCACCATGCAGCTTCATGTTGTCAATCCCACTGTCCATATCACCAACAAAAATGTGAAAATGTGCCAGTCCCAATACTGGCCACTGAGGAGCACCACTCATTGAAATATTTGTAACTACTTTAAATCAAAATGATGGCAGCATATCTATGGCATCTGTGCAGATAAGAATTTTCTGAGACCATTCTTATTCCTTTTGTCCAACTCTTCAAATTTCAGACTGAGTTATGGACAGATGATCATGACTGATTCTTCAGTATTTATTTTTGATAACTACTCTAGGAGTTTTAAAAACTCCTTCATTTGGTTTCTCGAACCCTGCCTACAGTGAGTGCAAACATACTTTAAAAACCAAGAGGCTAAGAGACAATAAAAGACATGGTTATTTCCAAGAACATATCATTTTCTCTAGCTGTATGAACAGCCTCATATTCAAATCCTGAGACATGTATCTTAAGAAAATTTGCTTTTCCCCATGATCACCTTTTAGAAAGAAAGAAGGAAGAATTGTTTGAAAGAGTAGATAAATAATCTCTATTTGGAATGTTCTTTATACTGTGAAATTCAATAATACCTCAAGTATATATTAAAGTTATAGATAGTTATACTGAGTCTACTTTTCCCCCTCCTTCTTGAAAAAAACCTCACCTTTGTAAACCTTAATAAAGCATTTGAAAATGCTCTTTAAAATATTTGACAAAGAATTTCAGGCCTTCATTCTTCAAAGTTCTCATGAACACACATATTACTCTTGCTTTCAGGAAAGATAAAACATACAAATCTGACCTCCTACTCTGAAAGGTATCCACAAAAGTACTTCACAAAGCATCAAGTTCCATCAAGGCATACTTGGGGAAATATTTATAACTTATTGTGTCTAACCGTAAGTCTCATGGTAATTTAAAAAATTTAAAATCTTAACTCTGAATGGATTGTGAGACTAAAAAGTAATATTAATACTGCTCTATATGCAGACTGATCACTGATTCAAGCATCAAATTGCTGGTTCTCAGACTATCCCATAAGAGCACTGAGATGTTAAAAGGTGATATTTGTTAGCAAATTAATCCCGTCAAGACTCTAAATGAATCTTCAGTTTCTTCAGTTCTATTTTCAAGAATACTACAATGAGACTTCTGTTTTCTCTGAACAGAAATTCAAATTTATTATTCCTATTATTGCTATATTCTCACCCTCACTCTCATCCACCATCTCTTTTGTACATTTTACTCATTTCAGCTCCTACAGGAGACAGAAAAACAGTACCTGCAACAAGACAATGAAGAAGAGAGAAAAAAATCCCAACACACAATTTCAGGAGGTAGAAAAATGTCTACCATGACATGACAGAGCAAATATTGAGTGATTTTTTTTTTTTTTTTGAGCACTAAGATCCTTTTTTCTACAGCAATTTTAAGAACAAGTTGAAGTACTACTATCATTGCAAGTGCTACCAACTTTTGATCTGTTTTAAGTGAGGATTTGTGGAGAGATGTTAGCGGACTAGAGTAAGGAGAGCAAAAATGTGAAAAACTGGAATCTGCTCATTCTATGGAGTATCCCATAGGTACTGGAGTATAAGGTCACCCTTGTATACTTTCTTCCTCAAAGTCCTTAAAGAAAGAAGCTTGCAGCTCTTTTAAAACTTAATTTTCTTGTCTTATGTATGCAGCATTTGATGTTGTTCCTTTGTGCAAATGATATGATAATGTTTCTGCCTTTGGGAGAGAAGTTTCTAATAGCTGAAGGGAAATACAGTCTCTCAAAGGAACTGATGCAAAATCAGTTTGGGTGTAAACAGATTCAACCAATTGTTTTCAATGGAGCTGTATGAATTTTGAGCTAAATTAAACCTACGATTGGTCCAATACTATAATCATCAGGCAAAATTCCCATTATTATAATCAAAGTTTGTAGGATGTAACTATAAAAAAAGATGACTCAGAAAGCTGCGTGTCCCATTTGTCTTTCAAAGGCAAATTGTGAGCATTTTCCCCTTTGATCACAAGGTCGAAAACTATTTTTTGCATTTGACACAACATGAAAATACAAATAATGAGCCAAATCTGTAACTGGTGAAAGTAAGTGCAAATTCAATTATGCCATATCTGAGTTTAGCCTCCTCATCTTTTGACTGGAATTATTAGTGATGACATAATTTATTCTCCTCCCTGTTAATGTGCAAAGAAAGCAGATACGAAACAAAATAACCAGTCCCCTTAGCTATAGTTTCTGAGTCTGTACATATCACACTTCATCCATGTTATTTAACCACTGAGTGCAGCAATATATATGATCTTTTTGCCTATGGAAGCAATTGAATTATTCTGGTCTAATAGACTGCACCACCTTTTTCAGTTAAGAACCTTTCTGTAGCAGTGTTGTTAATACTCATGATTTTATTCCAGCTCTCATGGTTTTCCTTATCTGTTTTTTGGAAGCTTCAGCTTCTAAAGATGAGAGGCTATGTAGAAATCACTTTTTTTTTTTTTTTTTTTTTTTTTTTTTTTTTTTTTTTTTTTTTTTGACTTTCAAACTAAAATTCTTGTCCTCTTGGTTAAGCATAAAGCATGTAAAAATGGGACCTCAGTGAACTTCAGAATAAATAAGAAGAGATGAAATATTTAAAAAATCTATTTTAAAATACTTTTATTTTTTAAAGCCAATTTCATTTTCTATTAAAACTACACTTCAGATTTTTTTAAGACTTGAAATTGGTGGGCTTCTATCTCCCCACAGCTGCCAGGTTGAAATTCTTTCCTCATCCTTGACTGGCAGACACAGAGAGTGCAGAAAATGAGTATGCAGTCTCCCAGTTGGCTTTCTGTGAATTATTTATAGATGACAGAAACATTAGAGAAGTCCAGACAGCTGGACTGTGTGTAAGACTTTCAGTGAATGATTTCATTTAGAATGTTGTTTCAGGGAGATAATGTAATTAATGTAGCTGGGAGATGAGAAATCTCACACACTGCATCTGGAAGTTTCTCCTCAGGAAATCCTTGTAGCTCGCTGTTTCTGTCAAGCAGGGTAATGTGCCTATAAAACGCTTTTGACAGAAAACATATTACTGCATCAGCAGAACCAGAAAACGACAAAACATACACAATGTGGAATAGTGAATGTCAATGTCTTTCCACCAAGCAAACACACTCATGTAAGCAAAAGAAACCTAAATCAGCTGGAATCTTGTAAAGGGGATGGAAGAAACAACCTTAGCTGAGATGTTCCACTGGTTCTCTTACTAGGTAAACAAAACACTTAGAACAAGTGAGAAATATCATTATTAGCACAGTAAGCACCTTTTTCTTGCACAGAAAATGATAGAAAGCTGCTGCAGCCGATAGTAGGTTTGGGGTTTGATTTTTAAAATTTTTTCTGTTTTGCCATTGTAGCCGCAAGGAAGCAAATAAATCTGAGGGCAAGTCTATACATTTTCAGATCATTAAAATGGTAAATTTATAAATTTGAGTATTCAAGAGGCTCCACAGAAAGAAATCTGTATTTAACTCTTATTTTGACTATGGACTTTCCTGCCTTTCAAATCACATTTTCAAACTTTTAATATTAGCCATGAATCCAGAAATTTAACATGACTGTAAGGAAACATTGAAAGTTTGAAAGAAAAATCAAAATTAGAATACTGTGCTCACGGGCCAGTGACTCTCTTCCTTCAAAACAAAAATCCCAACCCTTCATGAAGTTCTAGGCTCTTCTAAAGCTAAATAAATGCTCTATGCATACATTTTTTTAAACCATGAAGGTGCTATAAAAGAAAAAGAGCAATACAACAGTCACTTACACAGACATGTTTCTGGTGAAGGTGGAATTTGAGCATATCATTAACTCAAATGAATTATGCACAGAAAGAAAAAGAATCATCCTTATATGGAAAGAAAAAGACAAAACCAAATTAATGGAAATCTCCTTTGCAGCCCTGTTTTGTGCCTGACATGTTTTGGTTTTCTGAAATTCCTTTCCCAGGGAATTTTCTGTAAACAAAAGACATATTTACATTCTTTTCCTAGGAGGGACTTCTCTTGATGTCCTTCTGGTCTGACCAATGTGATTGAAGAGGTTTGTCTTCTTGTCACCAATCAAATTGGTCTGTGTAAAATAGTATAAAAGAAGAAACATTTTCCAAGAATAAAGGCGTCACTTTTTCAGCCTTCTGAAGTCGGAGTCTTTGTGTTGCTGTGGTGTACAATAGCGATACTCCTTCAAAAAGACATGAGTTTTTTTATTAGCTACTATTTTTTATATTCTTGATATGTTATATGCTTCAGCTTCTGCAGCAGGAGAAGCAGAAATATTGAATTGCTCTGCTTACCTAGATCTCTAAAAGAGCAAAAAGTTAAAACAGTAGTCTAAATGAAAGGACACATTTTTTAAGTAGCAGTCTCACATTTCAGACTGAGTCTATAGTAAGAAAATTACCCTTTTTCATAACAATAGCAATTTTATTTAATAATACTTGGTTTATATGTTATGCTTTCAGACTCTATTAATCTTTCTTAGACATATTCAGAGGTCTCTTGAAATAATGTTATAACCAAAAGATGGCAGCACTCCATGCAACATACACCGCCTTCCACTCATTTATATTCACCGATCTCTTTGGAAATTCCATTTTATAGTGCTGCAGTTTAGTCATCCTAGGCAGAGAACTATTTAGAAAGCTTTCAAAAGAGAACATGTGCTTATTAATTTGGGAAGGTTAACGTCATTTTGGAAAGATTAAAAATCAGCTGCTTTAGGTTTATTTTCTTCAGTATAGTTCCAGACAAGTTAGCCATTAGTATTAAATAAAGGGGTCTGAGAAGCTCCAAGCTGAAGTCAGTTTTAGGGAAACTATTATCATTTTCTGGGGACTTAAGCACCAGGTAGTATGTCTCATCTAGGTCTCCTGACACTTTTCAGAATATTTTTTCCTTTCCCCCCCCCATATCTTCTTTTTGCTCTTCTCCTTCTCCTCCTTGTCTTGTCTCATTCTTTACTGTTCCACAGTCCCCTGTTCAGCAGATCTCAGATCTGTTTGTGCTCAGTACCAGCTCTGTGATGTAAACACCTCCTTTATTGTATATCACTGCTCATCCCATGGTCCTGTGTTATCTGATGTGTGCACATTGTTGTACCCACAACAGTTGTCTGAATTCATGTTCCTTTGTGAGACCCAACATAAAACAAAGCACCTCTTTCCCAGTGATACCAGAGTTTGATGGGGGTAGATGGTTAATGGCTGTGTGGCCATGTAATACAAAAACATTAATGCAGAGGTTGGCAACTTCAGAGCACACTCCTTGCTTTTTGGAATGAAATGGAGGGGGCATATACAATGGTCATTAATAAAGTTGGATTTTAATTTGGTTTTAAAGATGAAATTAAAAACTGAACTGGTGTACTGAACAAATCAAGGGGTAAAAAGGAATGCAGAAAAAGAAACAAAGTCTTTACTGTACAAAGGAGCAAAAATATGGAATTCCTAATACATGGACAGCACAAATTCTGCAAGTCATCCTAGAAATTTCCAAGGTTTAATGAGTACTGTGATCGTAAATAAGGGGATAAAACAATGTAATAGGTCTTTATATGAAGCCTTTGACAGAATGAAACCTTTGGGCAGATAGATGTAAGGGCTCACATGCAAAATATACAAAAAGTTAGTAATAAAAGGTTATGATATCCCAAATGGAACAGGCTGCTTAGCTGTAAAGTGAACAGGTAAAAGCAACTGAGAAGCCAAAGCATGGTGCAGGATAAGCCCATCCAAGACAATCCCAGAAGTAAGACAAAAATAGGCCACTTCAATATATAGTTCATTGTACATATGGATAACTGCATGGAGTAATAAAACATGTATGGAAAATGATCTTCAGTGCAAACAGTATGAAAAACTGAGTTTTCAGTTCCATAACATATGAAAAAGAATCACACAAAATAATGTTAATGTGAGAGACTTCAGAATGTGTAAGGACCCGAATTGTTTGGTTTTTTTTCTTCTTGTTTTGTCATCTACATTTTCCACTAACTCTAATTAGACTCTCTAATTAGACTCAAGACTAATTTTATTCTTTGCTGATACTTATGCTTATCATCAATACTTCTGGATATTGTTGATTTTCAGAATTGTTACCACACTCAATAAGTGAAGATTCTCTTCTCCTCTTTTTTTAAAGTTCTGACTTTTAACAGAGGCTATGCTGAAAAAGTGGGATTTACACACTTTCCCACATTGAAGTTGGTTTGATTTAATGAGCTAACAAGTTTTGTGACCTTAAACATTGGTGCATGGCTGACCTGAGATCCCAGGCTTTGATAAAGGAGAAATAGAAAGAACCATGGATATTCTGTGACCTTAGTGCATGTTAATATATTATGCAATGTATGTAATGTAATATGTAATGTAGTAAGTAATAATGTAGTATGTATAGTTCCTTTGCTACCTGAAAATTGTGTTTCATTACATGTTTTCTAGTGATAAAGAATCTCATGGGAAAACAATAAAAACATTTGAGAAATTATGCTTATTACATAATCCTGTGAGAAAATGATCTTAATAGTCATTAATTGTGTATGACTTGCTCTACCTTGTGTAGCTGTGGTTACACTATGAAATTTCAAGAATTAATCTGAGGATGTAAAAATGGAGTCTTCTTTAGTAATAAATAAAATTATTACTATCATTAAGTATGAAGTCCTGTGAAATCCAGCTCTGGAAATTTTCATGTGTTGGGACCCAACACTTTTCTGAGCAATACAAATATATCTCTATTATATATTTCTATGAAAGCTATGGAATAAGAAATAATTTCATTGTATTTCTATACCATAAGAGTACAGCAGGTGACCTCCTGAAGGGAATATCAGTGAACCAAATGAAGCAGCAGAATGTTCCAGTCATGCTTCATGTAATAGTGGCCATTAGCCTGGGGAGCAATTATCTCTTTTAATCCTTAGCATTTAAATTTGCAGAAAATATCTGGCATTTAAGAATATCAGCATGTGGAAAGAAACCAGAGAGCAGACTATGATGAGAGAAGTGGAAAAGTCCATTCCATTTATGCAGCATCACTTTACTATTATATTGAATAAAGTGCATTTTAATTTTTAATCATCTTTGAGTCTGCTCACTATTGTAACTCAGCACAAGATAGATGAAACAATTATTGTATTGCAAAGTGACCCTTTCTTGAAAAGACAATTGTGCTATAAATCCTGAGTACATGCTATGTAAACCTACTTTTGTTCCTGAACTTTGCATACTCTCTGTCTGTCATACACCTTTCACCAATTTACCCACAGTAGTAGCTGTGGTAGTAGTAATCAGAAAAGATAATTCCCTATGAAGATATTCAGATAGGAGATATTAAAAAGAGAGCTTAGCAAGAATTCATTAGCATAGGGACTTCGAGTAACTTTACATACTCTGCAAGTTTGTCAGCCTCCTGCAACATTTTTTCTGGATTTTTTAAAGTAATATAAAAAAAATACATTTGCACACCACATTTTGTACACTACTTTTCCCCAAACTGCCCTCATGTATTTCAAATGTAGATGTTAGCAGTGCAAAACTCACTGAAATTAAAAAAAAATTCAAACTTTCTGTTAATATGACCTCTTTTCTATCTGCCTTCTGAATAGAGAAGCTTAAAAAAATAAAAAGCACTTTGATGTAGTTTGGAGGTGAATGAAGATAAATAGCTCAAGTTTTAAAATGAAATAACATCTTTGGAAACGTTACTGAGCTTTCCTCTGCAAACTTTTCTAAATTTCCCTTGCTAAGACTGGGGATTAACAGGTTAATATTGACTCTTTGTTTTACTGCGTATGTAAGTATTTTTTATGTAAAATAAATATTCACAAAAACTTTCATTTCATTAACACACAGTGATTTTTATTGGTTTTATTTTTATGTAAACATTGCCTAAATTGTGAAGATAGTTAGTCACCAATAAGTGATTGGTGTATGGTCTGTGGCATTGAGATTTAGTCAGACTATGGCTTTCTCTGAAAATCTGAGCAAGTCCATTGAACTGTTTCCTATGTCTATCTTTTGGATAGTAATTGCAAGTTTTTCTGTGTTGACACATTAACAGTATAGCCAAACCCCAAGTTTTAAAAAAATAATAAGTATAGGCAAAAATAAGAATAAAAATCCACTTTTAAAAAATAATTTTTTTTAGCAGCTGTGCTCTGTTTTTTGAATCTTTAGATTGTTAAGTTCTTCTCTGTAGCCAAAAGGCATGGAAAACTCATTTTAGGTTATTTCTTTATCAAAGAAACTAAAATCTTGAACCTTCACATAACTACAGACAGCAGGGCTATAAAAAACCCCACTATTTGTGTTTTTTTATATATTTATAATAAAATTTTATTGTTGATGTCAGTGTTACCTGCTCATGATGTCTCACATATAGTCTGACCATATCATCCCCAGCACCTGTGAGAACAGCTATCACAGAACAAATGTATTGAAGGTACTCTGCATCAAACTAGCTATGGCCATAGAGCCACTCAGCAGGTCCTGAAATTTGTAATTTCTTTCTTCTAATTTAGCTAGCTGAAGCAGAAATTGTCTTTTTTTTTTTTTTTTTTTTTTTTTTTTTTTTTTTTTTTTTGGCAGTGAAAAAACCCTTCAAACCATCAAAACATCAAAATCCTCAGCATTGTTTAGAAACAAAGTCCTCTCATGGATATCAATGTAGCAGTTCTAGTAGAAAAAACCAACATCTCCACCCAACTTAAAAAAACCAGAACCCAAACACCCTGACTTTATTTCTGCGGTGGTGAACCTCTCAACAGCAACATGTGCCTCGTGATCAAAAGGCATGTTTACTGTAAATAGATTATGCAGGTTTTTATGTTCCCTGCAGCTTCTTGGAATGAAGAAACATGTTTGTTTCTTTGTCTGAGCAACTCTGATACCACGACACACTAACTCTCTAAGTTTGCTGCCCATAATAGTAGAATAATTTCCAGATGGCACTGTTAGTTTCTAATAACTTTAAAAAATTGTTGTAATGAGATTTATTAGAGGCTTCCCTCCTCTGTAGCTACACTCATCTTCATAGGAATTTTGGTGTTACCTCTTAGGTTAGAGCAGTAAGAGCATACCTTAGGTGTTGCAAGCCTGCAATTGAAGGCATATTTTGTTCTGGAATTTTTCAGTCCCTGCTTCTCCTTTTTTTGTGCCACATCTGTCAATTTGTGACTTGGAGGGTGTTAAGAAACTACTATTTTAGTTGGATTGTTTTTTTATAAACAGTCTCTTAAAATCCCAAGTGTCCTCCTTTCTTTCATGAGACATGATTGATATTGTTTTTACTATATACACATAATTTACTGATCACATTTAGGGTTTTTCCCCCTCATTCTCCTTTACACGAATATAGTGAAATGACAAGGTTTTTTCCCAGATCAAATGTCTACAGCAATGCAGTGCAACTCTTCGTATTGAGTATCCTTAGACAGCTTCAATATTGTGAGTCCAGAAATAAATAACGAAAAGTAAAAAGAAAACATGCAGTGATGAAAACAATATTATACAATTTACGGTAAGCTGGAGAATTCCTATTTAAAGAGAACACCTTGCTCAGCTGCCATCAAACAGGTGCAGTCTGTAAGAAATACCAGCAGAAATGCTACACCAGAGATAGCTCTAATGTAGTTTGTTTAAGCACAGAAAATGAATACATGAAGCTCAGCTTCCATGAAAGTTTTGCAAGGCATAACTGGGATTCTGAGTCCTGAGGAGGTTCAGTCTTGATCCCAGCATCCCCACAGGCAAGATTACACTCACATCACTTACACTGACCTGCCCTGGAATCAAAACTTCTTTTGCTGAGTAGCTAAGCCAGAGATGCTGGAAGGAAAAGTAAATATACCAGGCCATGGGGTTGCTTGATAGATACAAGGAACAGGCCAATGCTAGTCAGCAAAGAAAGTGGAAAATGAACCTAATCCAAACTGAATTTGAAACTGTGGTCTGATGAAGTGGGGCAGAGAGGGTAATATTTCACCCAAAGTCTACAATGTGGATATATAGCATTGTGGATGTCAGCAGAAACTCTGCAGCTGATCAGTGTAACACAAAGCTTTATGGCCTGAAGAAATGGTTTTACAGGCAATTCTTTTGCTAATATGTCTTTAGACATAATTGTGTCCATCTCAGCTTCTCGAGGATTCATGTAGCATAATCTGATCTTAGTCCATTGCTCTATTTAGGAAAGTTGATCATAATAACTCAAAGAATGAATTATGCCTTTGTTGGAATGCATCATTACTTTCTATTCCATTATGTAGGCCCTCTGCAGGAAGAAACTGGGATTCATTGTGGTTTTAAAAAACATTAAAATAAGTAGTAGATGATATTTTTGTCTAATGTGAATTTACACTCAAAAGTATAAAAACATTTTGTTTATTGTGAAAACCTACCCTAAAAGATATTATGGATCTATTATATGCACATGACATAGGTATTACATGCATCTTACTAATGTTTATCTAAAAAGGTTTGATGTCTGTACAGCCAATAACTGAAGTTCAATTTAATTATTAGCAGCCACATGAGCATGTAAACATCTAATCCAGAATCTCTGAAATTACATTAAGCTGAAAGCATCAAATATCCTTCATTCTGTGCTTGCAAATGTCAGCCTTCAAAATTATTAATGTGTGGGATATGAGGCAATTTAATCCCCAGTTGAACCCACCACTAGCGGCAAAAGGAAAACAGCAACATCTATTATGCATTTTTCATCAATTGTTAATGATCCATTCTCCTAAATGACGAGCATATTTACTGCATGTATTCTCCTGAAAATGGCAAATCTACCACCATGTATAGGCTTAACAAATTAATTTAATCAGCATGTATAAAATGAATGAAATGGGCCAAACTCCTTCCTTCACTTGGAAGAAGCTTCTGAGTTGTGCCCCTGGAGAGAGAAGCAGCATCTTCTGTATGTTGTTAGTGCTTATGCTTCTGCCCTCTCAAAAGTGAAGATTTAGTCACTAAGCTGCATTTAAGGTTAAACCCACAGAAAAAAAATGAGAGCTGAAGCTTACACTATATTGTCTCTTATTGTCACATCAAAATGAAAGTAAGTAGAACTATGGAAAAACTTGAGAGGTAAAGAAATAAAAGTATTTTTATAAGACTGGAAGATTAGGGATACAAATTCTCTACCTTGCATGCTGTGGTACAAAGAACAAATATACTGTGTCCCTTCAGATCTCAAGATATCTGACCCTTCTGTACTGAAAGTGCTGGAAGAAAACAGTCATGTCATTCTGTCAGACCAAGGTCGTGCCTTGCCTCTTCTACTGCCATGAGGAAGCACAGTTACTCGATCTTTTTCTGTAGGCAAGTATTAATTGTTAGACTAATGCAAAGACTGAAACAAATTATTTCTAAGGAAAATCTTAGCGTCTTAAACATGCCCAAACAAATGGCTAAATACAAAAGTTCTGCTGGACTTATTAAACTGGAAGCTATTTGACACAACCTTAAGGAAACCACCCTTATCAAGATAGTTTGGAAGCTTTATGAGGCAAGGTACAAGAGGAAAACTGTCTCTTTAGGATGACAAGTGGCTGCAGTAACAGACAATGCTGGAAAGAAATCAAATGGAACGGAATAAACACGAAAATGTGAAGAATAAACTATGTAAGAATATAGTTCTGAGAGGAAATGTGTAAGGGAGAAATATGAGTGAAAATATTGAGCAGTGAATTTTCATAATCATGGGATAAGAAAGATTAAAAAAGAGCTGATGACTTACTTTCATACTCACCAGTACAGTAGAATTTGAGGGTTCAGTATGACTTGGTGATGTACACAGGGGCTGTGGCAAAGAGAAAGTGGTTCTGCACAGCTGCACTGGAGTACATTACAGCTAATCCGTGCATTTATGCTTTCAAGTATATCAGAAGAAATTTTATTGAATAAACAACTCTGAACCTCTTGTACCTTTATTTTCTGCTGTGATTAGTTCAACACTTATTGCAAACCTATCTGGTCTCAATTTTTGTTTACTCTTGTATTTTGTCATTATGACACTTGTAATTATAGGCTCTTAAGTTCTTTCTCTTGTTGTTTGTTCTTCTGCTAAACACAATATTAGCCCTTCAGAAATCCATTTATTTCTACTAGCTAGCTATGAACCACTTATTGGCCATGTCACAAATGAGTAGTCTCTAATTAGCCCATCCATTAATTGTTCAGATTGCTGAAATTTTATTTAGATTACCACGGCATAGTCTATGTTAAGTGATACAATCTGACAGCATTTGAGTTTAGTGTGAAAAACATCCAGTCTTGCCCAAGTGGTGTAGAAATCTCACACAGGAAGAGTCATTATACAGGATAACTACCTTGCATTCCCACAGCTTCCATCTCACTTCCACCATCTGCTTGATGCTGCCAGCCACAGCTGAGTGTGGCACAAGCAGCTGCAGGGTGACAGAGGCTGTGGTGCCATGCATAGTATGTTCAAAGCAATCAGAAAACAGGTTCTAGGGCCAAGGCCCCAAGATCTTATAGCTGTCACTGGTGATCCAAGGCATAGGACATTTCCATGCTGGGAAAAATGGGGAGAAATTATGCCTTTCCCAGAATCTTGATCTTTCAAAGTAATGCAAATAGTTGAAATTTTTCAATCTGCCTCATATTTTTGCTGAAAAATCCACAACTGCAAAGATAAAAATTGTTTACTTCTATTGTGAAATAGAGGACTCAACGGTATCTTAATTTTTGCCAGTAGTATTTCTACCAGAACAAACATGGAATTACCTTGGCTGTTTCCTTCATTATCCTTTCAGTGCAAAGGAGCAAATGGCTTCAATTTATTCATATTTGACAGATAACTTGACTATAGTTATTCAACATCATCAGGCATATAAATGGTTAATAGATTGCCACATTAAGCTAAAATGTGATAATGTTATTTGAGGTAAGTCATAAAAATAAAGATGCTACAGATGTAATGGCCATGGAGAGCCTGTGTGAGCTCTCCAGAATTTATATAGTGCTTTAGCACTGATAGCCCTGTTTCCCTTTAACTTTTCCAGGTATATACTTTAGAATAGATAGAAAAGATGGTTTACCTGTCTTAAATTATCTGAGTATTTATGCTGAATTTAATGGCATTAGGTTTACAGTCTATCTCTTTGTTGTTCAGACTGGTTTTTTTCTCACTTGCTATGGATCTCATGTTAGCTTTTCAATTACAGATTTCAGAGAGTGGTGGTTTATCTTTGAATGTGACTCAGCAATTCATGAATACATAACCTTTCAGAACTCAGAACAGCTGGAGCATGTCTCTTACCTGCTCTATGGGATGTGCAAAAGACTTTTTTCACAAAGTGAGAATTTTTTAAAGTGTTATTCCAATGCAATAAAAATCATCATACAGAACTGACCTTGGAGGTGGTATTTTTGAGAAGTTTTTAAGTCTTTAATGATACATCTTGTTCTGAAGGCCTTTAGAAAAGACTGGTAATCTGAAGGTAACCAGAACTCTATCTTGAACTTAGTTATTTTAAATTTAGTAATATTCTGTTTAATAAAAAGTTGAGAACAGCTGAATTGAGAACATTTCACAAGGGAATGTTCTAATTTTTCAGGAGTTGTTTTGGTATTGTTCAACAGCATTTTTCCTTTCATCAGTGAATTTGCAGTGGAGCTGGCACAAGGTGTTGCTTGTACTTACCCAGCAGCTGAATCTCAAACCACCATGGCTTAGAGCCAAGCTTGAATGGCTTCACTGCCACTCATACCTGAGCTTGCTGCAATTAAGACCAAACTTTTCATTTGTACAAGAGAGATTTAATGGTGTCACTGTCAACTATCAGACAGATCTGTTAATAAGGCATTCCCAGCATCTCCTGTAACCTACCATAGATATCAAAAATGAACTTGTTCTGAATTGTGAATCTCTTTCAGTCATATGCTGATAGCTCCACAGACACATCTCTCAGTGTACGTGACATAAAGGTCAAGAATTTTCCAGTAAAAAGTCTATCCTGATGAAAACTTGTCTTTGCCTATTTTTGCAGCTTTTCTTCTCCCACCTGCAAGAACATTCCTTCTCATGAATGGCTCACTATTAGCAAAAAGGAATGCCATAGAAGGCAGCACATGCCAGATTCCACGCTGGACAAGGTAACTTACACACCTGCCATGGTCATCTCTCTGTTAAAAGAGACAAAAGTGACTTCTGCCTTCTATTGTCACCAACATCACCAATACCAGTGTTAGTATCATCGTCACAGCAGCTTTTCAGTAGGTCAGGTTCAAATCTAAGCTTTCTCCTAAGGCAGTAAAGCAAATTGGACTGTTGCTGCCTGGAAAACTTGGGAATGCAGAATATCTAGTCTTAGCAGTCTGTCCCTCTCCCAGTGTATATTTAGAGTCTGCATATAAGCCAAGAACAGTATATCTAGTGAGAGAGGACATGGTAAGCGCAGCAAAGATAAACTGACAAAATATACATAATGTTTGGAAAGTTATACGAATTCTCAAAACCCAACAATGAATGAAAAATAAATCAGTCTATGCAGGATACTTTTTAAATCTAGCAAATTTTAGGCCAAATTGTATATGATTGGTGAAGGTTTGGGTTTCCAATGCTATTAGTATTTCCAGCAGCTCCTGCAAACATTCTAATTAAGGGTAGACGTGTGTCTAAATGAATTGGTTACATGAAATAACAGCTTACAATACACACACGAGAGACAAAAATACAACTTCTAGATAACTACTCCATGAAACTTTTCCATCCATATTTTACTTTGGAAAACAGAAATACAGTTTAAGGTTTGCACTCTAAATTTTAACAGCATTTTTTCTATATAATTCTCCCCTGCAAAATTTTGTGATTTTTTTCTTTTTCTGCTTGTGAATCTATGAGTACAAATAAAGAGTATGAAAGTAGAGGGTTGTTATATCAACTCTTCACTGCAAGCAATTGAGTTGTCCATAAAAATCTCCATCAGGCTGGGTCAGAAATAATACAGTTAAAAAATATTATCATTTGGTGCTAAGGGTGAATATACAAAGATTTAGTTGGGAATAATTTCACTGAGAAAAATTTAAAAACACTGTATATTTTCCCAGGTATAGATATCATAGCTATATATCTCATTTGTTTCTGTTTTGGAACTCCAGCAAAGATACGTCATATTACGAACTACTTTTAAGAATATTTCAGAATGGAAAACCTGTTCAAGTACTTTTTATTTATATGTTCCTTTTTTATAGGACAAAGGTCTAATTTCAACACCAGAGTGCATTACATAATGCTTCTGATGCCATTAAAACACATATTTTAATTTAATTGCAAGGTAGACTAAGAGTAGGAGAGGGTATGCATTAGCAGAAGTAGCTGCTGGAAGCAGCCCAAATAATAGAGCACGTAAAGGTAATTGCAAGAGAAATGAATCCATGCAAGAAGTAAAATACTTAAAGCATTCCCCGGTGTGAAAGTCCTCTTTAGCTGTAATGGTGCTAGCAAGTGCTCCTGTAGTACTTTCTTATTCCGTATATTTTCTACCATCAGATAAGATAAATAGAAATGTCTTTTTGTTCATTGACAGTATTGTCCCTTCTGACTGAAACATTTTATTCAAGTCTGAAATTTTAACCCTACTGACATGAAATCATAGTTTTCTGTCATCATGTCAGTGACCCACATTAATGTTACAGAAGTGTTGTAGAGCAGCAGCACCTGAGTTCTAGTTTTTGTAAAATAAACCTTTGTGGAAATTGGGCCAACAGCATAAATTTAGCACAGACCTTACTGCTAATGCTTTATCAGAAAAATGCTTATCTTGAAAGCATACTACACGCCACAGACAAGCCATGAAATACCTGAAAGGATTAATTTTTTTGGTAACCCTCTTCTAGCCTAACAGCATGTTGTGAAAGGATGCTCTGGGGAAATTTATTTATGTTACAAAATAATTGATTTTCAACAATGTGAAATAATTTGAAATAATTCCTTGTAGAATTATATTATTTTTAGTAATAAAGAAAATGATCCAGTACTTGGAAAATTATGAAGATGATTTTGCTTCCTTAGGTCACATGAAGGAGATCTTACATAAACAAACATTTCAACAAATACTAGAGTTGTTATTTAACTACAGTTATTATTCAGATGAGCTGGATACTTGAATGTAGGCAAGATTGGAAAGTTCATAAAGACCTAATTTTACTGTTTTCTTCAAGCACAGATTCTTAAGGTTCAAATTCCAATTTCTGCTCCCTCTTCCCTTATGTCTTATAGCAAACACTGCTTTACCTTCTTCACACTAAAGGGCATGTTCACAGCAATTAACAACTACAATAACATTTTAAAAATCCCAAATGAAGGGAGTTATTATGTGTTCCTTATTTACCTGTGCATGAATAGAAACTAGCTCCCTTGCAGAAAAATGTAGTTTGTATTTGGCTTCCGCCTTTACTCTTCATCAAAATGTCTTCTCTACTGCAAAAAAAATTAGTTTGTTGTAGTATCATTTGCAATTAAGGTGAATTCTTGCAGAAATGCTGCTTTTCTACAGTGCCTAGTATATCTGTTTAACATATTGATTATACAGAAGTTCTGACAAGTTTAGAATGAAAATTATGAACTTTTGTTTACTTTCTTATTCCAAGTGAAATACTTCCTCATCGCACATGTGGGATTTACAGAATAATTATGGAATGGTTTCTGTAGGAAGAGACATTGAAGATCTTCTAGTCCCAACCCCATGGTCATGAACCTTCCTCTAGACCAGGCTACTCAAAGCCCCATCCAACCATTCCTTGAATGTTTCCAGGGGTGGGGCATCCACAACTTCTCTGGCAACATGTTCCAGTGCCTGATCACCTCTACAGTAAAGAATTTCTTCCTAATATCTAATCTAAATCTACCCTCTTTCAGTTTAAAACCATTCCCCCTTGTTCTATCACTACAAGCCCTTGTAAAAAGTGGCTCTCTAGCTTTCTTGTAGGCTCTGTAAGTAGGAGAATAAATCTACTCGTAAATGGATTCACATTCACAGCAACAGAGCATTGGCAAAATGATAATACTCTTATATTTTTTTTTTTTAATTCTGAATTTTGTTAGCCTGTGTCCTGACCTGAATTTACCACAAGGTCCTAGTGAATCTTTTCTATTTTACCTGTTACAGCTGCTTGAAGAAACATCCCAATACTGGAAATTGGCCTGTGTCAATTGGACTTTGTTCACTCTTTTAAAGGGCTGGAAAAGTTCTATCTAAATCGTGAGAGAAAAACAATGAGAATCTTAGGGTGAAAGGGGTATGAATATAAGACTGCTTTTTTGGCTAGTTTAAATTTATGGAACTCTATTGCTCTCCATGGTTACAATTCCCCAGATAAAATAAACAGAATAGCTCCTCTGCTTTGCCTAGCTGAACATCTGGCCCAAGATTTTGCTTTGTAAAAGTGACAGACTAATGGTGTTTCTCTTATTACCATTTGTGTTTTCTTGGTGTTTTATGAAACAACATGAAGATCAAAGTAGTAACTGCGTTTAAAAGTCACTTTGTACAGATTAGTACAATTTATATTAGAATTAATTAAATAAAACCCCCAGATACTAAAATTAGTAATTAAACTCAAAATCCAGGTAGTTGTAACTGCTCTTTGTATAAAATTTTGCAATTTTGTTTCTTTAAATGTACAGGGTAACTTTTAAAGAACAGGATAACAAAGAATGAGTTAACAGCAGACCTGTGAGGGGGTAAGGGATTGGGCTGACAAGCAAAGGACTTGGAGTGAGGTGAACATGAAATCACCAAGATAGAACTCCAGCAGGCCACCTCCTGCACTTTCAAGTAAGCAAGGAAATGCCTGTTCTGGGGCAAACACCACCACCATCCCAACCCTTTCTGACAACCCAGCATGCTGGTCTGCCTCTTGAAGTGCCTGCCCACTAATGCATACAGCGTGGGGAACAAATATGAGGAGATCTGTGCAGCTGTAGGGCTACAATCCTGTTTGGATCACAGAAGCCTGTGGAATGTCTTCTGTGGCTGGACGGTTGCAATGGAGGCATACAAAGCTTTTAAGAGCAATGGGCCTTTATTGTGAGAAAACAGCTGGAATGTCTTGGGATTGATAGGCCAGCTGAAAGCTTATGGGTAAGGATTAAAGACGAGATCAATATGGGTGTAGTGTCTGCTAAAGCCACCTAATAAGGAAGAATAAGTGGCCAAGACTGCTGGACCTCATGGGTGACTTCAGCCACCCTGGTACGTGCTGAAGGAACAGCACAGCAGGGCAGAAGCAATCAAGGATGCTTCTGGAGAGAAGCCATGGCAGCTTCCTGACCCAGGTGATAAAGAAGCCAATGAGTTGAAATGCTCTGCTAGATCTCATGCTCAGAAACAAGGGCTGAAATTGCAAATGTTGGAGGCAGCCTTGGCTGCAGTGACCATGAGACATTGGAGTTTGGGATTTAGGGAAGAGGGAGTAGAGCAAAAAGCAAGTTCACAACCCTAGAGTTCAGAGAGCAGCCTTTGGCCTCTAAGGATCTGCTTGGGAGAGTCCCATGGCACAAGGCTGTGGAGAGAGTAGGGCCCCAAGAACATTGGTTCATTTTCAAAGCTAACCTGCAAGTCCTGTCAGGGTGATTGGGCACTGCAATAAGTTGCTCTGAGAAAATGAATATCTCTATTGTTGAAGACATTCAAAAGGAGTCTAGACACAGCCTATGCATCCTGCTTAAGCAGTGGTATTAGATAAGATGACCTCCAGAGGTCCCTTCCAACCTCAGCCATTCTTTGATTCTACAATTCTGAGATTCTGTGAACTGATACATAAAGATTAAGAAACAATTTACCTGACCTACATCTTGAAATATACTCAAGATGGCATGCAGGATAATAAATTTAATAAGCCAAATATCAATCTTACTTAAACTGACCACATTATTCCCTTCCAAACTATCCTTTAACCCTACACTTGATTTTGGGTAGCTTTATGCTGACAATTAGTAGCTTTTTCTAAAAGACAAAAAAAAATATTCATAATGCGCAGCATCTAGACAAAGTGATCTATTCTGCTTTAAACCCAAGTTATCCTCCAAATGAAATTGAAGCAGGGAGATAATCAGAAGGTAGAACTACAGCTGTGTTTGGTATATGGCTAATCAAAGAAAGAAACTGTTTGCTTTGATCCTTATCCTGCTGTCCTGTAAAGAATTAATGTGAGCAGCTGACGCTCTGAGCATTTACTTTGTTAATGAGGAAATCAAGGAAAAAGACAAAAATCATAGGACAATTACAACTCTCCCTGAAAAATGGAGTAGCCTAAACAGCAGTGTATTTCCTCATGTTTCAAGGTTAAAAAAAAAAAAAAAAAAAAAAAAAATTACATCTTAGCAGACTTATTAGTGCTCTTTAGTACCTGTTCATGGCCAAGATTTCTCATATGGAAAAATTCACCTTTAAATTACATACAGCTTCCCTTCTTGGTGAAAATAATTCCAGAAAACTGACAGTAGTAGTAACGAATATCCGTGTCCTGCTTCTGCACAATGGACATATGAATAGATACTGATAAGGTCGATCTGAACTATTCTGTTAATCCTTTCTGAGGCATTATATTTTTATTATTCAAACTGGAACTGTGCAGTCTCATAGGCACAAGGGTCTATTATTTTGTGTATATATTTATGTTTGTGTATGGATGTAAATATATAAATATATGAATAAATCACAGAAGAAACTAGGGCTCACTGTTCCAAAATGTTCCAAAACTCCTTGGCAGTCAGCAGACCAGAT
This sequence comes from Zosterops lateralis, assembly GCF_965231275.1. Lineage (NCBI taxonomy): Eukaryota > Metazoa > Chordata > Aves > Passeriformes > Zosteropidae > Zosterops > Zosterops lateralis. The sequence continues at coordinate 28,131,802 of NC_139762.1, read as the reverse complement.
GTGTGTGCTTTTAGAAAAAATTTGGTTTTTGTTATTTTAAAAAATGAGATGTTTAAAAACAAACACTTTCACTGTCTGAAGAATATGATCCCATTTCCAAGGTGTGGCAGAAAAATGCACAGTTGCCTGTAAAACCTACTTTTGGGCACTCGCATGCTGTTGTAAATGATCTATGTACCACTGAAAGGTATAGAACTGTACATCCAGAAGGAAATCAGGGCTGTAGTGCAGACAGACTAACAAAGTTTTGAGTAGAAGTAGCTCTGTATTGTCATGCATTTTGTTCTACAAGCTGTATTGGTTTTGCATTTTTTTCATCAAATACATGACTGATTTTTCCCAGTAGGGTAATAGATGATTAAGGCAGTATATACCATGAAAGAAGACAGCATCTAATAAGATACTCCAAGTAAGAGTAGTAATAGAGAGATTCTTGCAGCCTGAACTCCCTCCACTGTTGTGGTGTGCATTTTGAATTTACCAAATTTCTGTACAATGGTTTGTCCCTTACCCCCATGTAAAACCCCTTGTGGTTTTTCCTTAGTTATAGGTCCTGCCCATCACTCTGCAACCCTGCCCAGATGGCTAGGAATTTCTAGTGGGGGACCAGGGTGATTGGCAGAGTCCATGGCTTCCCCTCTCTTTTTGATGTATAGGACTGTTCTACTGATTATCCTTTTGTTCTGGATCACTCCCCCTCCCTCTGGGATTGGTTCTAGATTGTCCCCTGCCCCTTTCCATACCCCCTGTACTTAGGCTGAGACCCCAGAGGGAAAAACTCACTTCTATGTGGGCCACCCTCTGTGTAAAACAAAGCCCAGTTAAAACCCACGTGAAATCCTCCTTTCTTCCTCACCATTTGCCACACTTCTGCCTGAGGCTCAGATCCACAGGATCGGAAAGGTATCAAGCTGTACCCTTAAATGTGAGTTCGGTGGAAGAGCTGGCCGGAAAGCAGAACCAAACCCCCGCACTCCACAATATTCCTGTCAGGCTCCTGAGGGCACTATTAGGCTACATTAGCCCTGATCAGTACATATTATTGCCATCAAAATTTACAGGTTTTTCAGTGACTACAAATAAAATTCTGACTCCTTCACTACTTCATACCTATTTTGGAGAGCCTGAGACCATCTGGCAGATCAAGAGAAGAAAATACGGTGTGACAGGGGCTGCAGACTTGGGCTCTGTCTGGTCTGAGATGGAAGAGTATTTAAGAGCAAGGCTTAAGGATGTTATCAAGCACTCTTTGTTTCTAGCCCAGACTGTGCCCATGGCTGGGCTCCAAGTGTTGCCCTCATCATCAGTGTAGGCTCCTGACATGCAGGGATCACTCTCCCACATCCCCAAAGCCCTCAGGCTCTGCACTGGAGGGGCCGGGTCCCCATACCATGGTGGATGCTCCCAGCTCCACAGCTGTTCCCTTCAGGGAGCCAGGGCAGTTCTTGGCCTCCCCTCCTCTCCCCCAGACCCCCCACCATGGCCTGCCAGGTCACCAGTGCTGTGGGGGACACTCTCCATTCCTGGGGAAGCCACTGCTGATCCCCTCCTGGAGAGGAACTGCAGGATTCCACAGGTGACAAGAGTGAGATGTGTTTAGCTCAGGCACCCAGGCCGAGCTGGTGCTGTGTGTCAGCCATAAGGACACGTCACCCAGGCCTGTGGATCAAGGGTGGGTTAAGACCCATGTTCAGAGTATGAATATTAGAAACAGCAGCCTGCAGAAGGTGTGTGGAGTGGGATGGGCTCTGGGAGAAGTGGCACACACTGCCTTAGAACAGAATATTTTCATACTTGTGCTGAGCTGCCTTGGAAGGTGTATGGTCAATTGCTCTTTCCTTCATCTATAGGCAGAAAAAGTAATGACCAATGTAACTGGATTTTATTTTTTTTTTTTCTGCAGAAAACCTAACAAACCTTCTGCAGTAGGTTAAGTGCAGCTCCAGAGTGCAGATCCTGGGGCTGACTCCTGTAAAGCCTAAAAAACTCTCAGCAGTGTTGTCAGAGTCGCCCATCAAGCTGTGAAGCCTCTAAGACCCTTAATACACAATAAACAGAGAAACGTCCCCCTTTAAGATCAGATGTCATGTTTTTTGCAACAAAGCGCAGAACTGTTAAACACTGCAGATGTCTTTGAACTATTTGCCAGGGATGAAATTGTGACTTTCCAGTACCTCTCCCTCCATGTATATATTTTTAAGAGAAGCAGAGCTTGAAAAGTGTGTGAAACTTTCTTTTTTTTTTGCTGCCCCATAAAAGGTCTTAGCTCACACTTAATTTTATCCATGATTATTTACAATAAAATTACTTTAATCTACCTATAAATCCTTACCTAGTACATTCTTTTTCCAAATTGCTTTATTAATCCTTCGTTATTATTAATTAGAAATGGCACAAACAGCACAATAATTTCTTAACTCTGGCCAACAGCTGGGCTTTAATAGACTACAAAACATGACTTTGGTATCTGGATTTTATTTCTCCTCTGCATTAGCAATGTCACATGGTTGCAGAAGGCAAAAAAAAAAAAAAGATCTATTTCTGAGTGTCGTTTTTAACTCTATAGAGACAGTGTTTTATTATAACTATAATGGATTAAAACTCGTGGTACATTCTGAAATAATGCAGGCAGACAAAGCAGTTATTTGTAGCCACAATTATTAGTTGGGGGTTTTTTATAATTTTTTATAACTCTCTATTATAAGTACAAGTTTACTTATGTGCTACTGGCAACATTGGTCTCTCTCTGCCGTGTTTATAGGACCCACATGATGTATGAAACAAATTGAGCAACTTCTCTGCAGTGACAATTGATCTGGCAAAATATTTATGTTTAAGAGTGCAAAATCCTGGTAATTGCTTGGTTCAGAGAGAGCAGGATTTTTCCCTGGATACGCTTTATCCATTTGCTGAAGCTGCACTTGTTTGACTTCTTTTAGCCACCTACTGGAAGTCTTATTAATCATATAAAAGTCATATAAATTGAGTACCAGGGATGGAGAAGCTTTCAGCTTCTACATCTAAATAATAGGCAGAAGAGTGGAAGTATGCTGATAACAGTGAAAATACTTGAAATATTTGCATTTTGTGAATATCACAAAATGAGTGGTTTTTTTCCCTTGAACAACAATGTTATTACTTTTAAGGATATATTTCTTCTAGACTGTTAACACACAAGGTAAAAGTGAGACTGATTTCCCAGCTGATATTACCATATTCTCAAGTTCACTGTATTTCCTGCTTCAAAACACTGAAGAATTAAAGGATTCTGATCTTCTCTGTCTGAGCATTTATAGAAGGTGCTTTGGAAATTGGAGAAAATGACCTACTTCTGAATTACAGAAATGCTTTATAATTGGATGTCAAGTTTTTCTAATGTAATCAGGATAAAGGATATAAAACTGTACAAAATAGAGAATTTGTCATTTAAAGAGATATGAATGTACAATGCAAATTTAAGAACTATGGCCCAAGGACTATGAAAGTGACTATGATCTGATGAAAGAATTATAATGGAATCTCTTACAAAGGGGTTTATGTTATTGACATCTTAGACATTTACATAAGTGTTCAAGGAAAGGGAAATGAGGACTAGTTCGTGTAAAAGATCTATTTAAGGAAAAATGAGAAAACACAGTAGAAAAGAATTATTAAAGTCTGATGAATCACCAAGATATAGGAACTCGCTTTCAAACCTGTATTTCTTTTGAACAAGGAAACTTAACTTTTTAGAATAATTTTAAAAAACTTTCCTTTTTCATCAATTCTTAACTAAGCTAATAATTTTTATATTGGTTCAGAAAGCAGGGTTTCAGACCTAAGGCTAGGAAAAAAAGTCTACTGTAGCCCCCAGCTACTTGTGTGACCTTGAACAATTTAATTTTTTCTGGATTTAATATTCTGATTCATAAAGTCTAAGGGACACATCCTTAATGGTAAGAAAAATATTGTTGATGATTTGTTGAAATGCTATAATAATGGGTTACATGTGCCAATACAGCTCACATGTTGGATGAATAAATACTATTTAATTATTGTTAAAAATGTTAACATTGTTAACAATCAAAGTTAATTTATGCAGTGTTATAGTTCTTACCACTCTTAAACCATCTTTGCTAATGCAGTCTTGGAAAGGTAACCCCTCTAAAAAAATCCCAAACAAAACCAGCTTCTCTCTTCTACCTATAAATTGGCAGACTGCCATTCACAGAAGCCAATCTATTGGAGTGCCCAAATATTCCATCCTCCCAACACTCCTCACTCGATTTTGTATATTTTGAATTGCACTTTTGTATGTTTTAAAATGTGCTGCCGATTGAATGAGACTCATTTCCTAGCTCTAAGACCAAACATACTATACGAACCCAGGCTTTGAACAAAGCAGAAAGACTCATGCATTAAAAAGTGGTTACTGAGTATAACAGCATTTCATTGTAACATCTATTCATGTGCATTATGTACTTCTTGGCTCAATTTTTGCTATTTAAAGTGGTCAAAAAAGATTGACTTACACCTTAGATGGAGTCCTTGTGTTAAATTGGTCTGTTGCATCAGGAAATATTAAGAGAGAAAAGGTAGGATTAGAGGGACTTCAGCTACACATCAAATTCCTTTTCAGTACATACTATTCCTTTTTATGAAAACTAGAAATAAGCTTGACACTTTCAACTAATCATTACTGAAACTAAAAATGGGAATTTCCCCCCAGTTTTATTAAATCAACCCAAGCTATATAGAAGAAAGAACCTTCTTTTTACATACAGTCTTGTGTAGAATGCTGTAAACTGTCAGAAACACTTAATTTCATGCTGAAATGTTTTAAACCTACTCTGTCGCTCTCTTGATATTTGCTATTGTGGAAAGGAAAGGACAAGTAAGGCAGTTGAAGGTTACCCTGACACCACCCACACACATACAAAGGAAAAAAAAAAAAGGAGAAAAAACAAGAGAATGTTTTCAATTATAAATAGCAAATTCTAAGAAACAGCTGCAACATGTTTCAGAATTCTTTGTTTCTGCCTGCTTTCCCTTCATGCCTTGAGCAACCAAAAGGATTAATTCTGGGTAGTTATTTAAATATAGTTACTTGCTTAAAATCCTCTGCCAAGATCAGAGAAAAGGGATTAGGATTAAACTGTTCTAATCAAAAGTAGTGTGGGTTGGTTGATTTTTTTATTCCCCTGATAGGAACTCCATTGCTTCAAGAAACAAGTATTAACACTGTAGGGACTTCAGTGTTGTATACTGAGTATGTCTCAGTGCTAATAAATACTAAATACAGAAAAAGAGGAGGTTTTATTTCTTTTTTCTATAGATGTCAGTGGATGTATTAAGAGATGTTAAGGATAATGGTAAAACACCTTGTTGCAAAATAACACCAGCACTAAGTATGTTTCTATTTTTACCAGTTTGCAGAATGACTGACTTGTTTGAATTCCTTATGGAAGTCACACACACCAAGTGTGCAACATCCTTGGTGTGACTGTAATTGTAATAACAACAATAACCAGAATGTTTTCCTGTCATATTTACTTTGCTTCTGTAACAGAGGAGTTACAACAAAATTATATATACAAAAGATGTCAATGTAAGGATAACATCTTACGATCATGTAGTCGCTTTAGGTCTTAATTTCCATTATTTTATGCTTCTTTCTTTTTTGTTTGAAAATTACTATTTGCAGACATAAGGATTATTACTATGTTTAAATTAAATCTAGGTATTTAGTTAATTATGATTATTTAGTGTGCATGGGTACGAAAAAATATCTTTATTGATATTTTAATGATGAAAAATGTGGACATATTGGTCTAAGCCACATTTCAGAAGGATATACTGCATCTTACCAGGGTCACAGCAGGTTGATAGCTTTCTTTGGTAAAACTGGTTGAACTGCTGCAGAGACCATGTGTTATCCATTCCTCTGCAGCATGGAAATCAGGAACAAAATTTCTGGAACAAATAGAAAATTGAATGCCTGCCTACCAAAATGCCATCTGCATTTAGTACTTCCTGAAAGAGGTGTTACTGTCTTTAATCTTCTAGTCTTCTCCATGGTCTTGCACACACAGACGCAGGTATTGAGGATGCTTCAGTTAGTTCTTCTACACTTGGAGAGGGGCACTTACTGCAAATTATTTTCAAGTATTCTATTGTCCATTTATAATCAGAGAACGATTGGTCAGTGGATAAAAGTGCAATAATGGGGGTATCTGAGATGTTCTAATGTGTGTCCACAGAGTGAGGAAAGTCCTCGTAGGTACTAGGATGTAGTCCCTGCTAATGTTTAGAAATGCTTTGTGTGATGAGAGAGCAGACCTCATGGACAATAACTGTAAATATTTGTGTTGAGCATCTACGGGAAAGAGAGAAATTATGCATCTCAGTGTTGTTCTTCCTTGATTTAATAATTTGTGTGGTTATAAGCCTGTGTCAGTACACTATTAAATGCATCTTTCCTTTCAGAAATTAATTGTAATCTCATTGAAGATAAATACAAAATATGTTCCATCATGTTGCTGAAACATCTAGTAGTAGATGAAAATTGACTCAGATGTTGTGGAAACATTGATTGTTGGGATTATTATTGATGAGGGAACAGAGGTTTGGAAAATGAAGAAATTAGGTTTGGAAAATATTTCTACAGACCCAATCCAGCAGTAGGTTGGAGATAACTTAGATGTTGATTTCTTGGGGACAGAAACTGTCTCTTTCACAGCACATGTGAATCCAAACCATGACTGGGCAGCATTAGCAGTTCTACAAGCAGTAATGATGTTGTTTAACTGTCCATTCTGTCCTGTGATAGTTGACTAATCTGACCTCTTGATAGATCAGTTAGCAGAGAAATTGATAGAGGAGTTTTTAGCAAGTCTTTTGTTTCTCTGAATTGGAAAGTTTCAAACGGAAAACTATTTGCATTTTTCTCTAAAGTTTAGTTCTAGTGATTTTTTTTATGTGCTTTCCTGGTCTTTCTTGGTCTCTTTTATTTTTCTTTTCCTGTCTTCCTACTGTTTCTTTTACAGAAACTTGTGCAAACTTAGGTATTACCTGTGATGCTTGGAGGATTGCCTGAATCCTGAGGATATCTCTTTACTGAATTTTTTTTCAGGAGTGGCACTAATTAATGTTGCTGTAAAGATCCCCTTTCTCAAAAAAAATCTAAAGAACCAGCATTTCTCACAAAATCTATTCTTACCACTGCCCTCTGCTCTGAATAATCTTTCCTGGCATTTCTTAGGGAGGCTCCTTTGGAGTTAGATTTTAGTATACAACTGCAATTGCTTTTAGTTCTTTGGGAAGCCATGTGCTCTTTTTTGGGGTTCCTGTCAGTCCTACTGGGCAAGCAGGCTACAAACAACAGAGATTTTTGTTTATACTTAGGTGTACTTTGCTTCTGCATGAGTAGTCACTCGATACTTCGGTATGTTCTGAGTCTCAGAATCTCTGGAACAATATTGGCACAAGTAATACAATTTAATTTAACTGACTGGCTTAGTTAATGTTAGGTGTGTTATTTGGTAGGGGTATGAAGAGGAAATCTGCCTTTCCCATCTTTTCCGCAGGTTCATGTCACATAAACAGACTTTTTTTTGCTATATTATGCTTTATGTCAGAAAATGGCCTCTTGCAATTGTCTAAAATAAAGGATGATACCTTAATCCACGACTATAACCAATACTATTTTTTCTCCTCTTTTCTGTATAGTACAGTTCTAACTAAATGGAACAAGTAAGGTGTCACTTATGCCCTCACATTTGTAACCAATGGGGTGAAGGAGAGTTCACATAGAGAAGCTTTTTTTTTACTTCCGTTTGTCCTCTGTCAAAAAGCCAAAAAAAAAAGAGTCCAGAATTTCCCTAACGAATTAAGTGTTTTCTGTGTCACAATAACTGGCACAGACTCCCATTATTTGAATAGTTGGCGCAAAGCTCTACATGTGTGCCAATTCTCCTAGAGAAATATATAGGACATAGTTTAGCTGCTTTGGACTTCCTTTGACAAAGTAACTGTTCTCATAATGCATAGAAGATGATGTCTCAGTCTGCCCTTCAATGGAACAAGCATATCTACTTGATAAAAAGGCTGTTCCTTGGGTCAGGTGGTTGTACCTTGCCATGAATTATTAACACTAATGTACAGAAATATCTTTGGTCTTCTGGCTTATGCATATACTTTCACTGCCTTGTTTATTAATTAAAATTAATTAAAACAATTTTTATACTGAATATAGCCTCAGTAGTGCCAAATGCTTTGTTTCATCTTCATGCATACAGATGTTTGAGCCTTAGCGCCTTTTTGCTTGGAGCCAGATGGAACTTATCCAAGATATGACTAGTCCTGCTGAGCCTTGGCACCTGACTGCTCTTATATTGTCAAAAACCTTGGTTGCTCAAGGTCCTTTGAGAGCATACACTGCTCTATTTTATGACTTTCTGGCAGTGTTTTTTCTTTGTGTAGTCTGTCCCTAAAGAAAATGTTACTTTTTCCTTTCTAGGAATGGAGACATGTAAGTGCTTCTACTCAATGCAGTTGTGTGATTTTTTTTTTTTAATATCTGGTTGTGGTGTGACTTGTATAAAATTAGACATGATGGGGAATTGTCCTATGATGCAGCATTCCCTAGTTACTGAATAGGTCCAATGTGGATGCCAATTAACTCTTTAATTAACTCTTTTAAACAATGTTTATATAATTGAACTTTAAAAATTATCAATTCAGTGCAAGTCCGACTAACGGATTGTCTTTTTCACAACTCAACAAGGATTTGGGGTTTTAAAACAGGTGCATAAAAATATTTAGTAGTCTAGCTGACTCTTTCAGGTTTGCTTTTCTTCTCTTTTAGCTATACCAAAGATGTATCAGGAGTTCTCCAGAGATTATCCAGTATATTCAAGCCTCACTGAAACTGAACAGATGCTTTTCAGCTTTGTTGAAGCTAGGTTCCTTGGAAATTCATTAGCATTTTACATGAAAATCCCTTGCCTTTATATTTGTATCCAGGTGACAGTGGCAAAAATGGGGAATGTATTCTTTGTTTTGCATGACTTATTTCTTGTTTATTTAAAGCTATATTTTCCTCTTCAGATTCTCTATGCATTGATGGCTACAGTCCTATAAGCTTCTACCTTTGTGACTTACACATAGATGGTATGTGAGATCTTGTGAGAGAATGTGGTGTGAGACCTTAATGCTGAGTCTCAAATCTTTGGAACCTATGATGCAGAGATTTTTAGCTGCCCAGCATGGAATTCTTGCTAAAGGCTAAAAAGAACATTGTAGCTTGTTATGTCTGTGTCCTTACTTCATAATATGGTCTTTAATATTCTTCAGATATGTCTGGCAGTACAGGTCAGGCCCAAAGAAGCTGATCATTGTTGAAAAGAGTGAATCATGAGGTAGTCAATTTTCTGGACAAAGTGGCAGTGTTCTGGCAATGGGGAATACTTTGAAGCTGTGAAAGCTTGTTCTGAAGTGACAGAATCAATGTCCATGACACAGATTTGAATGCTTTCCTATTAGGCAGTCAGACCTGTTGCTACAGTACCGAGGGATCATCTTAGCTAATCACTGACATTACCCATGACAGGAGTCTGTGAGGCCATAAATAACTTACCCACGATATTTATGTGGGAAACGTTGGACTGAGTTGTTCTTTCAGTGCTTTATGTAGATTCATAGTACTCCTTACCAGAGCATCAGAAATTTAGACAGAGCAAGGGCAGTCTGGGAAACCGTTTTCACTGTAGGAATAAATCTTTATTCCTTTAACAAATGCTCCTCTCAGTAACGTGGTAAAAACCACAGGGAACCAGTGAGAACAGACTGGGTGTCTCGTGTGACTCCAAAATACCATAATGCATTAACTAGTGTTTGAATGGTGCTTGACCTGCACCACAACCCCAGAACTATGCTATGTCTCCATCTCATCACAACAGATATAATTTTCAGCTCATTTGCACACATGTATCAAGTCCAATGCTTGCTGCCATTGTTGGATTTGCTGTACCTGCCCAAATCACATACTTCACTGCAGATGTACATACACAAAGCACGTTCCACCCCCCTGGCTCTGCTTGAGGGCTGATGGGAAGCCTTGGCAGTGGAGGCATAGGTTGCTTCATGTAACCAAACCAGTGCACAGAACCTTCCAGACTGTCCTATGAAGTGGGGAGACAAGGGCCATATTAGATAAGTTGTTGTGCTGGTTGTAGCTTGCTGTTATGCAGTATCTTTCCTGAGAAATCTGTGGAGCTTTGCTTGTTATGACCCTGTAGATTACCAGATGGATGCGCAAACAGGGGAAATACACACAAGCTAATCTGTATTCATATAAGATGCACTAACTTCGAAGAAAAAAAATCTGGCATCATAGTCAAAGGGAAAGAAGATTTTGTAAAACTAACATTTTGAATTTATATGATATACAACAGAATGATAATGTTTCACTAATAGAAAAAAAGGAAATGATGTTGCATGCTATTTAACTAAAATAAGTTAAAAATTACTCTAGGAACACCATTGGATGTATTCCCAGTTGGGTTATATTGTTTAGTTCCATTGACTTGAGTGGAATTATTCCATTATGAACTGAGTGAATAATTCACTAGGATTTAATTTGTGCACTGAAATCAACACACAAAGAAATTATCATAGTTCAGCCTATTGCTGTAACCATCCAAAAGCCTGTGCAGAAGGAAGATAGGTAGATTTTCTTTGATATCATTAAAGCAATGTCTATGTAGCACAGAATTTAGTTCCTGTATTCACACTGAAAGGTAGATCTGTGTCATGAAAATTTGGTTATCTTCTTATTTACAGAGGTTTTTCAACAGACTGCTGAAGTGCTAGCATCCTATCAAGACCTTAAAAAGTGTAAGAAATCCTAAAAGACACAATAAGTACTTGTTTATACCCAATCAACATAATTTGAATTAAATTTATATAAAAATATTTATACAATTTCTACCATTAATATTTATACTCAATAAATACCTTAAGTATGTAATCAAAAGATTTTAAAAGTTTTTAAAGTTTTTTTGTTTTTAAAAAAATAAACAGATTTCCTACCATGCATTAAAGTTTCACTTCTTTTTCCTTCAAACGAAAGAAGACCCAAAATACAGAATTAAGAATATATTTGTTTCTTTATTCTCACAACTTCCAAATGAACTTATTCAACTATAGACTAAATTGTTTTCTGTTTCTGGTAAACTTTGAACTTTTTGGATTCTACCTTGAAGCCATACATATGCTTTCCATTCAATCTTTCTGCTCAGATTTATGCAAACTTCTTAAGTGATGGGAAAAGCTTACCCCTGATGAATTCAATTTGATTGATGTGCAACAGGCCTATGCCTTCTTCTGTGATTGACCACATGGATTACGTATTTAGTTCAGAAAAAAACATTCCTCCACTGGTTTCTAATGGCTAATTTATGGCCCAGTCTGTCCTGAGAAACACAAATGATTCAACACTAGATGTGTCTCAGCTTAAAATACTCGATCTGTTATCTTTATGCTTGAAGTTGTTGCACTAAGTTTTTCTATTAACACCTTTGGCAGAAAATAAACCCATATTTTTATGAAAATACATGCATATATGAAAAAAAATGCATTTTTTCAAAGGAGTGTTCCACCTTTTTTTCAGGACAGACGACTGTTCAGCAATGGGTAACATTGGAAGGGAAAAAGGTGGGGTCATCTGGTCCAACCTCTCTGCTACCGAAACTTAAGAGAAAAGCAAAATTCCATGACTTAGGAAACTGAAGTCATGCCCAACTTACTCTTTTGTGTAAACTCAGGGGCAGACTGAGCGGACCCCAGTCCTTAATATTGGAGGAAATATGTATTTAGGTGTAACAACAGTTAAGCTACAATGTATGTTTAAACTAATACATAAGTGTATATTTGTGTAACAAATGTGTTTAAGTAATATTTGATTGTGGATTGTCTTAAAATATGACCATAAAACCATTACTGATGAAATGTTGAGCCCATTTCTGGACAGAATCTAACACTGCCACACAACAAAGCACCAATGAAGCCATCCAGAGTGTACACTCCTTATATGCTAGACCTCCATATCAGTTTCAAAGTGTTAAAAAAAGATAAAATCAGAGGAATTTACACTGCTCCTTTCAGCTCAGTGAAAAAAAAAATTGCTGTCCTTTTTTTGTGACTTATATTATCATAGATTTATTATTTTAAAGTAGTTATTGGCCTTTGAGGTTATTGTTATTAGTAGAGGAACTATCTGATTGTCTCTAATTTCCTTGTCCAAATGGACATTTTTCACGTTTCCATCTCTTTATATGGCCATTGGGAGCCTTTTTTATCTCTGCTTTTTGACTTCTGTCTGGTGTGTGGTGTTTGCAAGGCCTGCTGCTTTCCTCACAGCCCAGCAGCTGTCTCTTTTTTCAGTTGCTTGCACAGACTCATGGGATGCAATTATTTCAGAAATGTTCATTCTAATAGAGTTGTTATTCCTACACAGTGTATGTTTATTTAGAAGCATTTGAATATAAAGGCCTAAATGTGTCCTTTGATCCATGCTGCTGGAGTCCAGTTTTCACGTGTTTTTAAGCCTATGGCATTCTCTATTATTCTGAGTTTTATCTTTGATGCACTTGAGGTATCCTTGCCTTGTCAGGTTATGTTGAATTTTGCAAATACTGATATTACAAAAGCAATTCTACTTTTGATTTCTGGTTCAGACTTGCCTTTGTGATGGTAATTCTGAGATATCTGAATGAATCCACTCATTTAAGTTTCTAAACTTTGATGTATATTTCTTGTTGCATATGAGAATTTTCCATTGTCCTTTATGTATTTTTTTTCCTCCTCTTTGATCACCAGTCCATGGGTAGTAGCTTTGTTTTTAGATCTGCTAGCTATGGTTCTTTTTCTTCCAATCAAGTTGATACAATCTACAAAGTAGACATTATAGATCTTTTTACCACTAGCTGAAAAACTGTGTCCTACCAGAATTTTCAAGCACTTTGGATTTGCTATGTTCAAGGAAAATATGAATAGAGATGCTGCCAGGAGAAATCTTTCAGTCAATTCTTGTCAGAATCATTTATTAATATGTACCTTGTGAAGATTACACTTTTCTAAAGCTTTTAAGTTCAAATGCAATCTGAACTTGCAGGTTTTTAGGAGGGAAACATTTGCATTTGCCTGGGAAGTTGAAGGAACTGCCGTTCTACCTTCTGTGTTGATGGAATACTACTTTACATAAATACTTCTAATTTTACCTTTGCTATTAAATTATTTTCAAGGCCTGAAGTATTTAATAGAGCTGTACTCCTATTTTTACTACAAGGAATTTAGTGACTTGCAATATGCTTTATGTCAGCATTCCTTTCAGGCCTGAATTGCTGTTGGGTGGAACCTATGCTCTTAACTAATATGTGGAACAAGTTCTGAGATCCACATCTGCTTTGAGAGATGGACAACACTCTAATGAGGAGGTTACAAAAACATTTGCAGCCTATCCTATGCCAAGACATATATTGCTAATTAATCTACCTCAGGAGAGAAACAGAGTTGTCACCTCAAAATAATCTGTATTTCTATGGTTAGGGTACACTTGGGCTGGTAGGCAAGGGATATGATTTCTAGTCAGTGAAGACAAAAAATGGTTTAAACCTGGATATCTCAAATCCCCAAGGACTGTACTAACTTAGGGGTATTTACTGAGTAAATAAAGATGTTAGAAAATGGGGCAGTGATGCTGTTTACTTTTTCTCCTTTATTGAAAGGTCTGACCTGATTTCATCTAATAATCTCAGGAGATGGTTCATAGTTGTAGTTCTTGGAACAGGAAGGACATCTAGCTTTATACAGGTGCTGAGACTACAAACAACAAGTTTCTCAGTGTGGTACATTGAGGAGTTCAAGCACAGCTGGTGCATGGAGTGACTCAGAGATACTGGTATGTTCTGGATGAGATATTTACTTTAATAAAAGACTGCAACCAAACTAATAAGTCTTGACTGTCAGACAGCTCTCCTGCCTTGTGATGCACACACACTCACTACATACTAATGTGGTCTAAAATGCATGCCTTGGCCTGGTCTTCTTCATACTTAAAATTCTGAGTCTGGACTTGAGTTTCCTGTTGTCCAGATCCTAGTGTTTGCTATGTCCTTTAAAGACTGCACAGTAAGGCAACTTCTGTCTTGGCTTTGGAGACCATGTAAATATACTTGACTTGATGACTCTAATACTTGTCCAATCCCCTCTCCTATTTTCAGTTTGATATAGGCTTATTTCAAATTTATTTAGTTTTTCAAACAGCTGCTACCCAGATTAAACATTGGACAACAGCGTCCCTCAGTATCAGTCATGCTTTGCTCCTACTTTACAAATTGTCATATGCCTGACCATGCAGTGAAAAACTCATAGATTTTAAAATTATTTATTTTAAGATTATTTAGTGAGTAGCTGAGAATTCATATACCTGTGGCTTGGAAAGAAAAAAATATCTATTGAGAATTAACAATTTATTTGGCTCTCAGAACTCATCAGGGGAGTGCTACCAAGTGGGAAAAAATAAAAATCAATGTGTTGAAGTTCAGTGCAGTCCTCCAAATCCAATTCCAAATTCTGACCTCAGTTCTCTTTCTTTGAATTTTGCTTATTGTCTACCCATTTTATTGCATATTTAATAAAAACTAACTTCCTGAACATAGTCAGTGGTCTGTTAGTTGATGTACTTGGTGCAGACAATGGAAAAAAATGGAAGGGATTGGATTCATCAAGGGTAATGTTTGTGCCCTGGGCTCCATTCATAGTCAGTGGAGATGTAGTCAATATAGTAAGTAGAGTCTGAAGTGCTATTTGTCTCACCCTAAAGCAGCTGTCTAAGAGAACTGAAATGAATCAAACCTTGAAAATGCTCATTACTCTCCACTGACCTGAAAGGGAGCCAAGGGGGACTAGTTTCAAGCTCTCATGTAAGCAGACAGATATCAAGCATTAAATAATTTGAGCCCTATCCCACACAAATAGCATTATTTAACAGATGTGGAAAAATGTCTGAGATTTTGTTACAAAGAGGCCTATTCTGTTTGAAGGCTGGGTGACCAGGTCTGTAATCCCAGTTTGGACAGAAAGTATCACACATGCAATGCAAACTCTTGAGTTCAGGAGCACTGTTACATTCCCTTTTGTTCTACACATGGATGGATGTTCAGCACCGATTTGGGAAGAGGTAAAGAAGGGAATAAAGCAGAAAAAAAGAGTATTTTTTCCATGTAGTTAAACTAAACATATCTGAGTTGTAGCTATGAGATTTCAGGAAGACTTTACAACTAGACTTGTTTAGCTAATGTTGTTTAAAATTATTGTTGCTTTGAATGCAGTGCCAGAATTCTTAGACATGTGGTGCTTATCTTGCCATACAAAGTGGTTTAGAGCTATAAAATTATGATTTTTCTCTTTGTGACTGCAGTCCTAAAACTTGAGTTTAGTTTAGTATTAACCTTACATATCTCCTTCAAGTTCCTAAAGTTAACATTTAAAACTTATAAAATATACTTTCTGTGTGGAAATCACTTTTCTCACTCCAAAAGCAGAAAAAGAAAGAAAGAAAGATTAATGTAGAAACGTAATTTATACAAAACCCTTTGCCCTTTCTGGTGACCTGTAATCTGAAATTTGCATCCTTTTTCTTCCTGTGGAGAGGGAGAAAAGGGAAAAATACGCAAGCCCCTTGATTTTATGAAGTTAGGAAATAATGACAGGAAACAAGGATTTTTGTTTATTCTTTGGCGTGAATTGGCACAGGCATTATGATGCAGTTAAAATGGGAAGCTTAATTGAAAATTGTGATAAACAAAACCCCTTGAAGGTCTCAGAATAACTTTGCCTCATAGCAGTGATAGTCTAGTACTATTGGGCACAAAATCTACAGCAAATTTCTGGAGAGGGAAGGGAAGGGAAGGTGAAAGGACACTTCCCACCTCCCCACCCCCTTGAATTAATTTTCTTTCCATTCCTTCCACATCATTTGAGCCCCATTATAACTGGGAAAATTCATTCAGTGAATTTGATTGTTTTTTGTTCCCATGGTTTATTATGAAAATATTTAAAATAAAAGAAAATCCTGCAGAGCAAATTGCTATGGAAAACTCATGGAAAACTTTCTTGGGTATTTTTCGGTTGTTTTGCTGTCAAATAAATTTTAAACATTTAATCTTAGACAGGAGTAGACAGTTTTTAATCACAGGACAGAAAATGTTGAAGTACTTGCTGCAACTCCATCATCTCTGGCTAACTCCCTGTTATTATTAAGGCAGAATATTTTCTGAGATTTGATAAACTTAGTTCTTTGCCTACACTTACATATTTTTCATAGTAGCTTTAAGAAAAGCTTCATAAATCCACACTTATGCTGTGTTTTGAAAAGAAGTCCAATGCGTGATCCTACTGTGTGTAAAGTCTAGTGGTGTAAAAGAACACAAAAGAGTGTCTGTCAGATTCATATGCAGCACCATGTTTCCACTCAGCATTTCAATTCACATTTTAATAAACACATTAAGAAGGCTCAGTTGTTGTTGGATCCAGGTTACATCTAATTTCTCATTGAGATAGTGAAGAAAAACAGTAAAACAGTTTTGCCCTAAATTGTCAGTCAGTATATGAGCCCAGCCTACCTCTTCTTAGTGCCTTTTATATTAATAGGTAAGATTATCCACACAGGCTTTATTTACAATGTACTGTGTTTATAGTCCCTATTGTACATCTTGCTAGAGCTAACATTTTCGTAATGATGAGGAACAGCTGGTCCCAAACTGTTGTTTCTCATTAAAAAGACATGTTTCCCAAGCTTCTGGGGATTCTTTATACTAAAACAACACATACTATTGACATTTTGCCCTTTACATTTTCCTTTAGCTCTTTACTTGTGGGATACCTAGGGTTCAGGGTTCTAACAGAATATCTAAAGTGCTTTTGAGAGAGAACCAAGGAGAAAAACCTACTTTGGGTCTTAAAGATTCCAGTGAACTCTGAACAACAAAAGATTGGCCTGGACAGATTCCAGATTGTAAACTGCATTGTTAACCATTTAATAATGTATTTTCAACAGATATCTGTAATGATCTGTAAGGTAATCTCCCCTTAAAAGGCTACTGTACTATGCTACTGAACCTATGATGATCACTGTATTCTGCTTCAAGAATGGCTTCACTCCCAATGTGGATATGATTTCTTCATAGTGATTTCAACTAGGAGAAGATAAATAATGAGTATTGTATTAGTTACACCAGAAGCTTGTTTTTTATTTATACAGTTTAGCAATCATAGGAGGTCCACCTGAAGAATCATTAGTTTTGGATTTCTTGGATAAGAGATTTGATGCTGTGATATAAAAGTATTTGTGCTCACTTACTTAGCCTACAACTGACTGGTTTTGGTATTTTGTCATTCTAAAAAGAAGTGGATCTAAACTTCAAAGCATGTTCTATGATTTGGAGGGTTAAACATTGTGAAGGGCTTCTGCAGTTTCTATTCAACACCTGATTGGAATTAATGGCTAACTAGCAGAGTTTATGGTGCTGCATCAAAAGACCAACTAAATCTGCTAAAAATTCAGAGACCACCTTCCCCTGTTCTGTGAATCACTGCAAATTTTGGTGATGACTAATGTTTCTCACTCTTGCGACCATTTCTGTTGTTATAAGTCTGTGAGAGGGACTAAGGTTCTAAGTGGATGATCACCATTCATGTTAGCACCACAGAGAAATACATACTTCTGTGACTAAGTGAAGGTATTGAAAGTGTTTTGTAGTAGTATTTTGTGTAGGAAAAGATAAAATTCCCAATATAAATTTTAGACATTGAATAAACAACAGATATGTTTAAACTATATTTACAACTGTATTGAACTAGACATTTTGCATCAATTGCAGCTGTGGATGGAATCAAACCAGGCAGTCTTCTAAGTGTATTTTAAAATAGGTAAAGATTAACCAGCATACATGCACAGAAGAGAGAACCTTTCCATATTATAAATAAATTAAACAGGACTTGGGTGCAGTGCCTGCAGACTGGTCCCTGCCTGATGTAAATAATGGTAACATTCAACCCAAAGAAAAAAAAAGGCACAGAAGAGAAATAAAAAAGGGGTATGAAATGCTACTTGCAGTCTATATTGTTCAAAGGTGCAAGGACTGGAGATTTAGTCAGAATTCTTCCCAACACTCCCTTGCAATCGCAACTTTCTATCAGACCCTCCAGTCAGGGCTATGACTTGTGCTCATTACAATATGAAAAAACACATTCTAATTTATTACTGTTTTCTAATCCAATATATGAATGTATTCAACTGGATGCCTAAAAATTTTATATGTACACACACACACACACACACACACACATATATATATTATATATGAAGGTTTTTTTTATTGCATTTAATGAGGAGAAAAAATTAACAAGTAACAAAATATTCCATAAAGATTTATGCTCTTGCTGCATCTATTTCTTTTATATTCATCCCATTTGGCTTTCATTTTGCTTTCAACTCAAATTTGGTCAACCCTGAAATTCAGAGCTATGGCACTATCTTTGCTAGTTTTCTGAAAAAGCCCAAACAAAACAAATAGATATTTGAGTCGGTGTGTCTGAATAAATCTTTGAAATGCCATTAAGAGAACACACTTGAGGTATGTGAAGGATCTAGAGCACATGCCAAGTGCAGTGTCTGAGGGATATGGAGTTGTTCAGCCTGGAGAAAAGGAGGCTGAGGAGAAATCTTATCACTCTCTACAACTACCTGAAGGGAGGTTGTAGCAAGGTGGGAGTCAGTCTCTTCTCCCAGATAATAAACAACAGGATGAGAGGAAATGGCTTCAAGTTGCACCGATGGAGGGTTAAATAGATATTAGGAAAAATTTCTTCACTGAAAGGGTCTGCCAAGGGAGTCACTGTCCCTGGAGGCACTCAAAATGTACGTAGATGTAGCACATCTGTAGAGAGTCAGGGACATATTTCTGCTCAGAAATACTGAATACTTAATCTGTAGCTAGTAATAAGTCTCTCTGTTTGTATTTACAAAAGGTTATGAATGGTAAAAAAGAGTATCATTACTTCCGCCAGCCTTTTCTCCCAGTCAGGACCTGGAGACAGGAGGTGGACAAGAGGAGTAGGAGGTGCTTCACACAGGAAGGAGGAACTGTGGCTTGTGGGCAGCCCATGCCAGAGCAAAGGAAATTACTTGCAAGCAGCAATGAAAGATAAGATTGAGAAACAAAGAGAGGCTGAAGGAAACCTCTACACCCTCACCCCACTCTCCTGAGGGGCATGTTGCCTCCCAAAAAGGACTGAATATAGCCTCTGACAATAACTTGGAGGATGAGCAAGTGGGGAAGAGAGTAGATGACTGTAGTGAAGCTGAGGTTGGGAAATGGAGAAGAAAGGTATTTTTCACAGGTGTTTAAATGTTTGCTATTTTGTTTCCCAATACCCAAGTCAATAACTAAATGTTTAAAATTAAGTTAAATACTCCAAGTCTGTTTTGCTTGTAACAGTACTTGGGCAATGGTTTCCTTGTATTTTTTTTTTTTTTTTTTTTTTTTCAAAAGCATGAGTTTTCTCTCTGTTGTTATTCTTGTTTTCTCCTCTTCCCCTCTTGGGGGAGGAGAAGGAGTAAGTAGCCTGCGGGTTGTTGGCTACTACTGGCACCAAGTCACCACAGCCTTCCCAGAATCCAAAATTAGATTAAGACTTTCTATATTCTTGTTCTTTTATGTGTTAAGGACAGTATGGCAAAATCTTTCCATTTTCATTTGGTTGAAGTAACTAGGCAGGTTCACTTATGTCATTAAAACGTTGCAAGTTTGTTTGGATCTTGATACACTGCAGCTATAGCAGCAAAGGGAGGCATTTTTTCAGGTACACTAATTCAGCTACATTAGTTCTGTTGTAGACAGGATTGTAGGCATTCAGGAGAAATAAGACTTAGGTCTAAAACTCTAAAATCTAATATGTTACCTAATCTTGAAATAGAATTCAGCTTCTAAAATATACATATGTTATATATTATGCTTACTTCCGGAATCTTGATTAGTTTTTTTTTGCTCTGTTCCCTTCTTTTGCAAATTATGTATTTCAGATTCAGTAACAGACAACACCCAACTCTGCTCTTTTTCTCTGTAAACTAAAGAGCTTTGCCCTTTTTATCCAAATCTGCAGGGAACTTTAAGAAACACAGTGCTTTTGTGTGTGTGAGTATTGTTTTTAATAATGACACAATGAAGGCTGAGGGAGAGGAAATTTTTATGGAATCAGAATGTGATTTGCATGTCATATAGGAAGTAGCTCTGCATTTAAATGTTTTAGTCATCTTTGTTTTCCTGACTTGCAGTGTGGATTATCTGAATACAGATGTCTCAGACTTCCTCATAAGAATTCTAAACAAATAATGCCACAAGATCATAAAAAGTTTTTCTGAATTTAACTTCTTTAAATGTCTCTATTATTTCTATTTTTATACTGTCCTTTTCCCTATGTTCTCACCATTCAAGCAGTCCCCCATGACAATGTAGCAATTGTAGCAATAATGATCAATGAATAAGAAGGCAAGTCAAAAAATACTGCCCAAGAACAAATGACTGTTAATAGTGTATATACATGTTAATTGCTATATGATAATTCTGTACCCTTTGTGTTCATCTTTTTTTCCTACCTTTCAGGCTGTTAGTTTTTTAAATTTTGGCCTATGTATATGGTGACTGCAAAAAGGCTTCACTTAGGTTGATATCTACCACTAGCCAAGATGATGTAAACTGGTATGGAGATAACGTGTGATCAATTTTATGCTGTACTTGACCTTGTATATCAAGTTTTCAAATGGTTTTCACAGCAGTCATATCCATGTTTGTGTGGTAGGTCAAGCTAACAGCAAAATATATTTGCGTTTTCAAGTGAGAGAAGTAAACTTTTGGGTGGTAAGCATTACATGGAAAACCAGACATAATCAGTTACAATAAAATAACGATATTTTAGCAGTCTGCACATCTATTGGCAGGACATTTTGTTTGCATTTTTTAATATACAGTTACAGGAAAAGAAGAACTCTTGGAAGAGTTCTCCTCTTATTGTGTAACACAGAGAAATTAGAAATGTTTGTTCACAATGAAATTCCATGCGTGCTCATGTAGAGGAATAAATGTCATGTACTATGGGCTTATATTTTTCTTGAATTTGACTATAACACCTGGTGTAATACATCTACTTGATTTTAAACATGGTAGTAACTTTGTCACTCTTAGAATTTCTCCTAGACTCATTAATCATGTACACTTCACTATATAGATGTTCACTTAAGCAGTGACATGAGGTGGCTGAATCTTAACAGGTTAATTTAGGAAACGAAACATTTACATCTCTGACTGTATCATAAATATATACAACTTAGGAATGGATAGATGGATACTGCCTGTAAATCTCCATTTTAATTTCTTGACTGATGAATGTTTCCATTGTACCATAAAGTTATGTTTTTTGGAGAGATCTACTTTTGGTGAGGTACTGGGGGATGTCAAGAAGTTAGTTTTTAGTTAGTTGATAAAAATGGAGGTGAAGGTGTCAGGGCTGAACAGAAGGAAGTTGTGATAGATGTCCTTTGGAAACTCAGTCCAGGTTTGAGACATTTTCTGTTACCATTAGCCAGAATGGCAGTCAGTTTGGCTATTTTGGTTAAAATGTCAGAAGGTTTTTTCTACCCAGGTCTTTGTCCTCAGAAAAGTTTCTAATTGAATCAAGGAGGAGTTTGCAATGTGTATTCTGGCATTTGCATCAGATGTTTGGAATTACTTTGTGAATTTTCTGTTGAAACCCTATGAAAACCATGGTTAAAGAAAGTTAATTCTTAGCTGCTTTATTTAGCAAAACTACTTGTGATTTGCAGTCAACGTAAAAGCTTTAAATTCTTCATTAATCTGGCATTCAAACTCCTGTAATCATTTTTTACCACAAAATTTCTGGTGGTAATTCTAATTTGCTTGCACAGTCACTTCAGATATTCTTAACACAATTACATTAAGCAGCTTGAAAGATAAGAGGCATTATTGTCGTGAGCAAGTCAAGCCATTAAATCAACATTGGGTTAGCGAGGAAGGTGAGATGTCTGTGATGACATTAAGGTGAGAAGGAAAGTAATGACAATATGAACAGTGACTGTGTAAACAATTCATATTTTATACTGTACTTAGGAAACCAGTACAAATGCAGTGTTATCACTGATAAAAATTGAAACAAATGCAAATAATAAAAAGTCAGATGTACTTCAATAGAAAAAGAAAATGAATGCTGAAGCAGAGATGTGTGATCTGTAAGACTCTCGTGCCCTTTTCAGTAAAGATTAATTTTATTTTCTTTCAGCAGAGCTCTCTAGAATAACTCTAGATATTTTATGAAGTGAGTCTTGACAGATTTCTCTGTAGATTTCCACACAACAGGGAATTTGAGAATTTAAGGTGAAAGCTTGTAGATGAATGATTAGAAGAGTGCCCCTGGAGACTGAATTTTTGAGCTTAAACTTTCTCTTCTAACAGTTCACTCTTTTCTTAAGCAAATCATTATGGAATATAATCCAGAACATCAGTTACTGAGTTTTTAGGAAAATTATAAACTCTACTAATTTTAATAAACATTGGGTCCTTATATGCATGGGCCTGAAGACATTTAGTAAAAGACACTTGATTAGAAAATGCATGTTCTTTGAATATTACTGAAAATATTCAACATACTTTGGATGGCAGGGCTGGATAATTATGCTCCCTCTACCTCTATACACCCAACTTTAAAACACGTGTAGTCAGAACTCTTGAATGATGATTACAATACTCAAACTATCCCATGTCCTCAGTTATCAGAGTGCACTGATTTCAGCTGACTTAGAGCCTAAAAGTAAAAATGAGAACCAAGAACTACCCTGGTATAAAACAGTTCAGAAGATAAAATTCCTTGGGAATTTTTGGACAAGTTCCCCTTATTTTAAATGGCATTTTATTGAAACTGACTGTTTATAGAATTTTTTTTTTTTTTTTTTTTGGGGGGGGGTTGTTGTTTTTTGAGGGGTTTATTTTTGTATACTAGCCTAAAAGTTTCAAAGCAACTTTCACTTAGTGAGGTGTTCAGGTGAAAATGTATTTTCTGGTCAAAACCAGAAAATTTGTTGGTGATAAATATTTAAAAGCTTTGGTTTTAAAGCTACTCTTTCTTTCTTTTGTCATATTTGAAACAGGTAGAAAGTTTAATTTGGTGTTTCATAGAATGATTGATTGCCTTAATCATTTACATATATATAGTCTGTTACTCCTGTTGGACTTTTTCTTCTTTTTTTTGGTACATAGTTGTACTGGGTTTATTGTAGTGGGTTTACCCTGGCTGGAGGCCAGACACTGACCAAAGCCATTTTATCACTCCCCTCTGCAAGTGAATAGGAAGATAAAATGTAATTAAGCTTTTGTGGGTTGAGACAAGGATGGGGAGAGATCACTCATCAAGTACCATCACAGGCAAAACAGACTCCAGCTGTGGATATTAGTTGAATTTACTACTTAAAAATCAGGGCAGGTAGATGGGGAATGGTGGTTACAGTCAGTTTGTCTGTGTTCCTGTGGCTGCTCAGGAAGAAATTGTTCCCCTGCTCCAGGGTGGGATCATTCCTATTGCAGATAGTTCTCCACGAACTTCTCCAACATGAGTCCATCTCATGGACAGCAGTTCTCCATAGACTGTTCCATCATGGGTCCCTCTTCCACAGGGTGCTTTCCTTCAGGCACAGGCTCCTCCAGCATGGGTCCTTCACAGAGTCACAAGTCCTGCCAGGAGACCTGTTCCAGCATGGGCTCTTCTCTGCAGGAGTCTGCAGGTCCCTGCCAGGAGCCTGCTCCAGCATGGGTTTCCCATGGGGTTCACAGCCTCCTCTCAGGCATCCACCTTCTCTGGCCTGGGGCTTCTCTAGGGGCTGTGGGTGGATCTCTGCATCCCCATGGGCTGTGGGGCACAGCTTCATCATTATGGGATTCACCATAGGCTGAAGAAGAATCCCAGCTCCAGTGCCTGAAGCATCTTCTGTCCCTCCTTCTCCACTGACCTTGGTGTCTGCAGGGCTGTTCCTCTCACGTGTTCTCACTCCACTCTGGCCACAATTACATATGCACAATAATATTGGTTTTTCCCTCCTTAAATATATTATCACAGAAGCATTATCACCACTGGCCCAGCCTTGGCCAGCAGCACATTCCATCTTTGGAGCTGCCAGGAATTGGCTCTGTTGGACATGGAAGAAGCTTCTGTAAGCTTCTCACAGAAGCCACCCCTGTATCCCCCCCACTACCAAAACCATGGTAACCCAATACAGTAGTAAATAGCATTGAAATTCTTTTTTTGCTTGAGTGTTTAACAGTGCACATAAAGTACACAAAGGGACAAGATGTAAGGCATTCTGTAGAATGGTTGTATTTCAGGCAACTTGGATTCAACTGTGTTCTAATTTGCAGGAAAACTTTTGCCATAATCCAAATATGTGCCTTAACAACTTTCAAAACAATATGATCTTGTTTCCTGAAACAGTTCATGCTTTAAAGTTTGTGTTACAAAAATACAATTACCCAAAAGACATCTGAAGCTAGGAGAAATGTCTAGCCCAAATGGTAAAAATATTATATTTGCTTCTTATTATTTTGAAACCTGTTGGTAAATAGGTTTAATTTTTCACTGCAACTTTGCTGGTTTTTTTCTCACAACTAATTTAGATTTTTGGTCTTGTTTAAAAGTCTTTTTCTCTGATTGCCTCTGTCTCACCTTTGGGCAGTTTGGACATCAAGAAAAAAATTTCAAGATGGCCTACTTGATAGCAACATAGCTCTTGAGGTGCAATTTTCACAAGTGTGGTTAGTGACATCACTGAAATCTCCCAGAGTAGATGTTCTATGCAGTTCTAATGTGGGACTTCAGATGCTGGCAATCTTAAATGACATTGATACAATTATTGCACTGTAGATTCTCCTAATGCAGACATGCCTTAAATGTGTCAAATCAGTCAGTGATCAGTGTAGCTTGAAAAGACATGCTTGGGAAATGATGACTTGAGAAAGGAAAAGCAATCATTTGCTAAGCCTTAATGGCTATTCTGGTGGCCCAGATCAAGGTGACAAAGTAAATGTTCTGAGAACAAGCCTTTACCTAAAGTTGAAGGTAAAAGTAAATGTTCTGAAGCAATAATTTTGCACTTAATAGTCAGCTCATTCTCTAGTCTTTGATGCTATGATGGAGTGTGGTATTTTTTTTTTAAATAAAATCTGAATATTAGGTCCACACTATTCAGAGCTCAAGGACTTGTCATTTGAAGTAGATTTGATTGATCTACCCAAAACAAATATGCTTTTCTGACAAAGTGCTAATAAATGCCTTCTGGCAGTCACAGAGTGCTTCTTTCAAGATCTTACTGTTTGTTTTTTGAAGTAATGAAATTTATAGGGACCTGTTATAAGGTTCTAATTGAATTTCACAGAAGTAGTCCTGGTGTGACCCAAAATGGAGAAAAAAGAAATCCTCAAAGCTAGTCTCTGTGGAATCAAAGATTAAAAACACTAAATGGGAAAAAGAGGTCCAAGTTAGAAATAATCGTGAGACTTAATGAAGACTTTTGAGAGAAGTTAAGGCTGATAATTTCTAAAGATATAAGGAAGATGAAAAGATTCACAACAGAAAAGTGTTTATTAAAACACTTCTTAAACCTTGGGAGATAACAAAATCTGCTTTAAAGCTTCCTATTAAAGTGAAGACTGGATGAATTAGAAAATTTTGCCACCTGCAGCCCTAAAAGAACTTTTTGCTTAGCTCTTATTGCAAGGTTTATCTGACTTTGAAGAACTTGAACAAGTTGTCACGAGGCTTTTTTCTAAAATTCTGACTAAAGAACTGCATAACTCCTTTTCTCAATAACTTTAAAAGTGAGGTAACAAACTCTCCTGGTTGTTTCAGAGCATTTTATAAATCACAAACTAGCTTTGTTATCAAGCTAGATAAAAGGCATGAAAGTTTCTATGAATACTTTTCCTAGTTTTTGGACACCTGTCATTTTGGTTTTGGGTTCATGATACAGCCATTGCTGCATTTTAAGTTCATAGTTTGATAAGATGTGAACATAGGATAACATTGTTCTCCTCCATCTTGCTTTTCTTGGACACATGAAGAGTCAGCACAACTGACTGTAACAGCTCAAAAAATATGTGAGAGACAAAAGTTCATTGCTACACTTGGTAAAGATTATACCTTTATACTAGAAACATTTGCAGATAAGAGGAAATCAGTGCTGAAATCTGAAATGATTGTTAGTTACTGGAATAATGATGATATCTGGGAGCCACAGCCTCCAGTCAGGTGTCTCTTACACCAGATGTTGGACCATGGGCAAACTGCCTGAGCTGTCCATTTCCTACAAAAGTCTGTAGTTTCAGATGTAATTTCAATATACAAATGACTTTATTCCCACTCTTCCTTTTTGGTTAACAAAGAGGACACAGAGGAAGGTATTTCTTTGTGCCTAGCACGAACTGAAATAGGGGATGTTATAGAGAATTAGCTGTCTGCAAGCTGAGTATCATGATTAATGCTGGAAAAACAGGTAAAGAACAAGATGAGAGGTTATGGGCATTGGTTGCCATTTTTCACTCAGTTAACAGGTGAGCCACCTTTGAGGCTGAGTGGTAGGTACTAGAGCAGGTACAATTCTCACCAATGTACTTTAACATGAGCATGAGCTGTTTTGTGTCCCATCAGTTCAGGTTATGGCTAAAGCTAGCACAATTCTAGAGTCTGTGCTCTTCAACATCTTCATAAACCACTTGGATGCAGGACTGGAAGGGATACTTAGGGGAGGAGCTGTTGAATCCCTCAACAGCAGAGAGGTCTTGAAGAGAGACCTTGACAGATTAAAGGGCTGAGTAATCACCAGTACTTTCAAGTTTAACACAGAAAAATGTCGGATTCTGCACCTGGGATGAAGCAACCCTGGATGTACAGACAGACTGGGGAATGAGAGGCTGGAGACCAGTGCCATGGAAAGGGACCAGGGGTCCTGGTTGACAGAAAGCTAAATATGAGTCAGCAGTGCCATGGCAGCCAGGAGGGCCAAGTGAGTCCTGGGGGCATCAGGCACAGCACTGACAGCCAGGCAAGGGAGAGGATTGTCCTGCTCTGCACTGGAGCAGCCTCGCCTCAGTGCTGGAGGGAGTTCTGGCTGCTTACAATGTAAGGAAAGACAGGAAATTATCACAGAGGGACCAAAAGAGGGCCACAAGGAGGGGAAGCCGTATGAAGAGTGCCTGAGGTCACTTGGTCTGTTCAGCCTGGAGGAGACTGAGGGGGAACTTCATTGCACTCTACAACTTCCTCATAAAAGGAAGTGGAGAGGCAGGTGCTGATCTCTTGTCTATGGTGACCAATAGGAGCATCTGAGTGAACGGCCTGAACTTGTGTCAGGGGAGGTTTAAGTTGGATATCAGGAAAAGCTTCTTCACCCAGAGGGTGGCTGGGCTCTGAAACAGGCTCCCCAGAGAAGTGGTCACAGCACCAAACCTGGCAGAGCTGAAGTGTGGACAACAGTCTTGGCCCATGGTGGGATTCTTGGGTATGGTCCTGTGCAGGGCTGGGATTGAACTTGATGATCCTTTTGGGTCCCTTCCAGCTCAGGATATTCTATGATTCTATGATTAACTGTCTAAAACATTTATATTAAACAATTATCAGCATAACCTTCCTGTAGATCTCTGGTCAACTGTACATTTTTGTTCCAGTCTTTAAAACTTCATTCAGTCCTTGACTTAAGGGTTCAGCAGCTGCAGTACTCTATTTTTAAGTCTGCCTCTTAAATTATCTGGATATTCCTACTGGTTTAGAGATGCTGTCTGAGCTACTTTCTGAGCTACAAAGAGAGATGTATTTTCTTTTAACTCTGCAGGCTTTGCCTGGTGGTTTCTGACAGTAGATTGAGGAATTTGGTTTTCATCTGCAACATCCTCACATTTCTCGGGCCATAAAATAGGACTTGCTGATTTGAAAAATGGATTTTGGATTTTGTTCTCAAGATTGGCAAGGGAAATAGCATATGTATGTTGACCTTTGTGACAGCACATGAAGCCTCTGCATTTGAGCTGATGTCAGAGAAAGGCTAAGGTGGTGGCACAGGAATGGATTTTCACTCCAGCAAAATAAGTTTTGTGGATGGGAAAGTGGAAAATGTGTTTTTAAAAATGCCCATTCATTTGCTTTTAGTGCTTCTGTTAGGCTTCAGTCTAATTACTTTGTCAAAGGCAACTAGACCCTAGGACCTTTATCTTAATGTTTGGTAGGCTGACATAAATTAAAAAAATAATGCCATTTTCTTAATTCTGAATTCTCCAGTATTCCCTCAAGCTTTTTCATATCTCCAAGTTTCTACTTCAGCAACCACAGATTATCACCACCTTTCATCTTAAATTGCATCACACCTATTGAAGCCATGTAGCTGGGGGAGGCTAGAGAGGGGAGAACCTTTCAGCATCCCTCACCTTTATTTTGCAACTTTCTGTAACTCTCTGTCACTCTTCCCCTGACAGTGCAGCATCAGTGCAACTAAATATCCAATTGGATAAACATTCATGGTTTAAAAGATTAAAATGATTCAATGATTAAATTTTGACTACTTCAGTAAATTTTTTAGCAGGTTTATGGAAATCCTGTAGCATTTTGAAGTCAAACCTGGTAGGCTATTTGTATGTGTGTTTTAGGAGGTGGTAGTATGAATCACCATCCAGTGATGCTGAATTGAGATGATGTATCTTGTTGGTATAGCTATGTTTCCATTATCCACACAGTAAAGCTAAAAGCCTTCTTTAGAAATTTCGTTCTTTCATAAACCAAGAAAGTAAATCTGATTTGAATTAATTAGTGAAAAACTAAATTAATTTAAATACATTTTGACACTAGGAATGTAGGCTAATTGATGACTAACTTTCTCTATATATCTTGATTTTTGTCATTTAGATACCCATTGCTAATAATATATTAGTTTTATGTTTATTATTGATGCAATTTTGAGGATACTGTGATAGCAACTGAATTTTCTGAGTGGATCAAATCAAAAAAAGGGTCCCTGTAGCAGTCAATGGATTCTTACTGTACAATAAACGCCTGTTAACTGAAGTGCAAATTAAATACTTATTTCCAGCACATCATATAAAGCATTAACTATATTAAAAAAATTATATCATAGTCTCACAATGTGGAGCCAAAAATAGACAGCTTCAGAGCATGTTAAATATCCTTAGCAGCCTGCTAAAATATGACATGGAAAGCAGTTTACATTTGAGCAATTATCTGATAAGAACCAAGCACAGTGAGCTTATTGCAGTATGTGTACACAAATAGGGTATATATAATTGAGCATGTGCACAGACCCAGACAAGGGCACAGCATACGACTGCGTCTATATGTACATAATGAAACAAAAGTTTATAATATGTATGAAAATTCAGTAGGCATGTAAAGATTAGAGATGGCAGATATTAGAGGATTTGAATAAAGAATGGTTTAGTTTACGGTGATGTAGCTTTCTTGTAACTTCAGTGGAAGTATACTGAAATGCAGCTAAAGTACAATGGTGAATTAAGACAAAGCATTATTGATGATTGGGATTTAGAGTTTTCCACTTATTTAATGCAAATAAAAATTAAACAGACTTCTATATTTAAGCATTATTCAGTTTGTTTTGGCTGTCTTTTCAGACTAAGAACATTTTCTGTTCCTTTGGCACATTGTGAGAAAGGAAATGCCTTCCTTTAGAGATGTGTTGAGAATGAAGTGAAAAGTGTATCTGCTATCTGTATTTCTCAGGTAGTAACAGACTATTCAGATGGGGGAGTTGAATGAAAGCTCTTCTAAGTCCCCCTAGATTACATGATCTGCTATTTAAGACCCTCAGAAACACAGTGCAGTACTGGCTTTCACACCTGCAGATCTGGACCTGTGAGATCTGTGGGTTTCTGCTTGCCTTTTTTTTTTTTTTTTTTTTTTGTTTGTTTGTTTTGGTTTGGTTTGGTTTTGTTTGTTTCTTTTGTTTTCCCCCAGATCTTAATTTGTGGGAACAAACAAACAAACAAACAAACAAACAACCCACCAAAAAACCACACAAAAAAACACCAAACCAACAACCCCCCCCCCCAAAAACCCTCAAAAAACAAAAAAATAAACAAAAAAAGAGGCATGTTTTCTTTCTTTATTTTAACCAAAAGAAGTTAAATCATAACTAGACATGGTACTACCCACTTTGCTGATACAATATTTGATATACTTCATTGAAAAAGTGGAAATGATATGCATTTCTTAAGAAATAATCAGAGGATTTCTGAATGGATAATTGTATTTAGGAGAAGATAACAACCTCTTATAAAAAATTGGAACAATTGTTAAGTGATCTGATCATGTTAGCTGCCAAAAACCCACAGGGAAGTCCTTTCACTCCTTCTTTGCAGACAGGAAGATGAGAATTGGCATGGGAGCTGTTAGTCTGACTCAACATCAGTTTATACTGAGACAAACCTCTTGTGATTATTTAAAAAGGTCTGAGAAAAAACTGGATGGGAAACTATTTTGTGTTCCCAGTATAATTTAAAGGCATAGGGAAATGTTGTCACAGTTGGTTGAGAATTTTAAAACCTAGAAATAACAAACTGAAATGAAATTGCAGCAGTCTGCTAAGCAAAGCTAAAAAAGTAGCCCTAATTTATTTCTGTTTGCATATAAACATATTAATCTACAACTGACAGTAGTGGTAGGTATTAATGACCAACACTTTTCTTTTCCAAATTAAATGTCCCTTTTTTGTTAAATGTCCAAAACTTATAAAAGCAAAGTCAGATGAAGAAATCTTTCATTATGTCATGGTTTCAGCTAGGATAGAGTTAATTCTCTTCCAATAGCTGGTAAAATCTGACATAATTTTCTTCTAGTTGCTGTGTCTCTTGGATTTAGTATGAGGGAAATGTGGACAACACATTGATGTTTTAATTGTTGCTAAGTAGTGTTTACCCTCAATCAGGGACTTTTCAATTTCCCCTGCTCTGCCAATGAGGAGCAGCACAAGCTGCTGTGAGGTAGCACAGCCAGGACAGTTGAGACAAGCATCTAAAGGGATATTCCCAGTCATAGAATATTATAAACAATATATAGACTGGGAGGAGGTTGCCAGGAGAGACCAGTTGCTGGAGAGGGGGGAGACAGGATGGGCACCGGTCAGCTGCTGGTGAACACTTGCATTGTTAATCACTCATTTTCCTTGGGATTTATTTCTCTATATTGCCTCCTTTTTCATTACAATTACTATTATTGTTGTTGTAGTATTATTTTACCTTGTTTCAATTATTGAACTGTCCCATGAGGTTTACTTTGTCTCATCCGCCTCCCCATCCCACCATGGGCATGATGGGGGAGTGAGCGAGTTGCTGTGTGGTACTTAGTTTCTGTCTGGGGAAAAACCACAACACATTATTGCTTAAATTCAAGTTTTTCTCTAATATCCGTGTAGTAGTGAGATGTAGATTGGCAAGTTTGAAAGAGGCAAGATGCAGGCCAAGGAGCAGGGCTCTATTGCCATTTACCTACAGGATATTCCCAGTAACTGAGATGAGAAATATCTATTTTTGTATTCAGATAAATATATTTGTTTAGTGTGACACAGTAAAAAACAGCTAGGGAAGAGGCTATTAAAAACTAAATTCTTGAGAATAATAAATATTTATCCTTCCAGAAAATGCTGCTTTGAAACGTGGAACTTGTTGTATTAGCAACTCTCTAATGCATGATGTTTGTTTGAAATTTCTGTCTGAATATTGAACTTAATCTCACAGATTACATATATCCTACCTACATTGTTGTGTTTTCCTGGTCTAAATGAATTTTCTATTTTATATTATTATCAGGGAAAATTTTCCTAATATTTACTCTTCCTGGCTTAGTATATATATTAGCATCAGTCTTTGGAATTCTCTAGTTAAATGCCATACACTACTTTCTGGATGAATGCTACAATAATTGCATCTGTATTTGTATTTGCATAAACATTCTTTCACCATGTGAAAAATTCATCTGTATGGAGGAGAATATGACCATGTATTTCTTTTGTCATTTCTGATTCAGAAAAAATAAAATGAAGCATTATTATTCCAAGGGCATAAAGAGAAAGTGCAGTTTGGGAATTAGTTGTGGGTTTAACAGCAGCTAATCTCACCCATGAGGTTATCAGCCTCTGGGTGATCCTATTTAAATCACTTTTGATACCACAGCAGGCCTTATGAAGCATACACTGTCTAGCTTTGCAAGCAAGAATTAATCAGCTATCAAATGCATGTTAAAACAATATAGTTTTGTTCATGCGAACATATTTTCATATTGCTGAGAAGAATTTATATTTATATTTCAACAGTTAAAAGACCAAAGCCCAAAATTATTCTATTTTGTAAAGGTTGAAGGTTGTAATCCTTACTCATGGGAGAGATCCATACTCAAATGCTTCAACAGCTTCATTCTAAGTACAATTACCTAAGCTAAATTAGGAGATTCAGTACTTCAATAAATTAATAAGTCCTGGTTGTAGTGTAGGATGTACACAAAGTATTTATTCTATCACCATCTTCATGAGCTGTTGAAACCAGGTGGGGCAGTGTTCTTCCTAAGCTCCCTTCCTTTGGGGTGTCTTCTGTTAATGGCCCATCAATGCCTTACCCATGACTCACAGGTAACTCCCTCCAGGAGTTATCTCTGTTTAATGGGCCATCAAGGACCCACTTCACGACTGACCATCCCATTGTGAGATGCTCTGCCCAGGGGGAGGAGCCAAACATTCTCACTTGGATATAATCTGGGATTTGGGACAGTACAAGTGCCCTTACCCACTGGATTCCCAGAGGACCAGAGCTACCAGACCTTTCTACAGGATCACTGCTTCAGGAAGACTACCTCATCTGGACTGCTTCCACCACCCTGCTCAGGTTGTATTCTGACTCTGTCAGTGGTCATTCGTATTATTGCATTTATTTTATTTTATTTTACCTTTTTCCTTTCTTCTTATTAAATTGTATTTCTGACTCGGAGCCTTTCACTCATTTTGCTTTCAAACCACGACAGTAACTGAAACTCATTCAAGCAATAATGACTGTGAAGTTTAAAGTATATATTGTTCAGCACCCGAATCTTCAGAGATTGAATAAAACAGAATTTAGAAACCTACTGTTTGAGTTTAATTGTATTTGTAAAAGCACCCATTGCAAGAGGATTTAAACATGTAGTTAAACTATCACAGAATGTGTAAGGTTGGAAGGGATCACAATGGATCATCTTGTTCAGCCTCTTTGCTCAGGCAGGGCTACCCCAGAGCACAGGGCACAGGATTGTGTCCAGACAGCTCTTAAATATCTCCAGTGATAGTGACTCAGCTTCTCTGGGCAACCTGTTCCAGTGATGGCCACCTGCACTATATAAAAGTTCTTCCTTATATTCAGGTGCATCTGTTCCCTCCCAGTCTCTCTTTTCTCTTGCTTGGCACCAAGAAGAGCTTGGTCTATCCTTTTGGCATCCTGCTTATATGGTTCTTCCGAGCTTGTCTCCCAGCTAGCTTGGTCTTCAGATACCATATAAACGAGTTATTCCTTTGGGTCCAGATTCCAGACTGAGACGTGATCTTGCTTGAAGAAAAGGAGCGGACTCACACACACTTGGTGGTAAGGAAGGTGTTTATTCAGGGTGAAGCCCAGGGTGTCAGAGCGTGAGTGAGGATTTGAGCTTTTACCTGCCCTTAAGTACAGAGACGTTACTGATGGAAACGAGAGGGAGTGACTTAGGTACAAGGGGCATTGACATTGCCAGTTTGGGGCAAAAGGGGTGTGAGGATACCTGAAGCCTTGGCTGAGCCACCTGGCTCTGCCAGGGTACTCAAGTACCAGGGTGTGTCAATTGGTAAGATACAATGGAAGGTACAATGGGGAGGGCAAGGCCTATTGAGGGGATAAACGACAGGGATTAGGGAAAGGGGGGTGGGAGTAGGGATGAATTATTACAGAAACTCAATAACAAAAATCATACAGAACTTTAGAAAACTCAAAATGCACTGCAACATGCTTATAGGCATTGATGAGGTCCCTTCTCAGTCACCTCTTGTCAAGGCTGGAGAGGCCCAGCTGCTGAAGCCTGTCCTCATAAGAGAGAAGCTCCAGTCTCCTGACCAGCCTTGTAGCCCTCAGCTGAACCCACTCCAGGAGCTCCACATCTCTCTTGCACTATGGTCCTGATCTTCCCTTGAACAACTAATAAATGCAACAAGTGCCTGTGAATGCTGTGCATTTGATCTCAGCTCTTCTCCGTGGAAACTGTGCTAAGGAGCCAGCAGAACTACTATCCCTGCAGCAGCAGTCACCAGCAGGATAAAAGGATGCTTCTAGAGGACTGCCACAAAAAGGGACACAAAGCATGCAGCTCTTTCCTACTGCACTGTAAACCTGGTACAGGAAGTTGCTGTTTGGAAAGTAAATAATCTATTTTCATAGTCAGAAAATTATTAATGACTTTCTCATTATAACGCTTATTATTCACTCATTGCTAAAATTTTATCTATACAAGTTGTGTTTGAGGGAAAAAGTTATAAAGCAGCATAACATTCTTGAAAAATGTCTGGAAGTTGTAGCTCTGGCCTGATGCTATGTAAGAACTCTTGAGAAAAAAATACAAAATACTATTAGGTGGAGACACTTAATTTTTTTTCTTTAAATGGAATTTAAAGAAATAGTTAACTTTAATCACAAATGATAGCTATAATTTTTGCTTTGACATATTAATTTTATGTTTAACTTCAAATGAATGTATTTAAGTAAACAATTTCCATTGAAAAAATGCTTTTAGAAAGAACAAGGCATTTTAATTTAAAAGTTTCAACCATGTCAAAGGCCTTATTCCAACCATTGCAACAATAGAGCCTTTTTAGACTTGTAAGTTTTCCCCATTTTCTTTTGTTTTCATTAATATCTCCCACCAGAAGAAACCCCCAGAAACCTATGAGAAGTTCCTGGGTAGTCCAGTTTTGGCTACATATGAGTACACTTTTGCATGGAGAAAAAAGGAAGTATGATGTAAATTAATGCAGTTCATTTGCAGAAATTTCCTGCTTCTAAGTGTAATCTCTTTACTAACATAGCAGACAGTCATAGCGAGAAGTTTAAGAAAACTCAAATGATTAGTTCTTAAGATGCTGGATAAAAGAAAAGACAAGCTGCTCATCTTGACTATTGAAACTGCACAGCAGTATGACCTTGCCCGCACTGTCAACTTACAACTTCATTGTATTTCATCCTCTAGCTAGGTCTTGTTTCACTAAGAGAGATGATGGATAATTTTTCAGCTCCCATGTTTCTGGAACATTTGCTTCTCTGACAACTATTGAAAATGAATATATTGCCTAAAAATCCCTGCGCTCAGAAGTAGTCACATCTCATTTCACTCTTTTCTCTTTTTTATTTATAGATGTTTGTCTACAATTCTTTTTTTCTGTTTTTTTTTAGAGTTCAGTATTCTTACATTCCATTTTTAGGGAATTAAAGAATATTTGTGTTAGGGAAATGTTTCTGTTTTCTTTCAAAAATATTCTCTTTCTCACTTTGTACCCTGCTCCCCCACCAAAGATTTTCACAAAAACATGAAAAAGCATTGGCATTTCAAATTTGTATTTTATCTATTCCATAGAGAGACATTTTGCAATGTATCTTTATACGACTAAAAGAAAACGAAAATGTATTACTATGTTTCTTTTGTTATAGCTAATAGCACAGGTGAATTTTTATGAATGCCATATAGGAAACAGTAATTAAGAATGCCAAGTAAGACATGCAAGAGTTTAGAAATAACAGAATTAAAGTAATCTTAACAGGTGCAGAATTTTCATATATATTTTAGTTGTGATTTTACACATTTTTTTCCCTCAAAGTCCCCCAGTTTATTCACAGAGGCTAATTCACATCCACGAGGAGGGCCTGGTATGACTCTCTACAGTCCCTTCCAATTAAAACTTTCTGTGCAGCCTTCAGATGCCTTGGCTCAGAACCACTTCTAAGTCCATGCTATGTTGTCAAAAGTCGACCAAACCTGTTCTATACCGTGAAAAGAAGCTCCAGGGTGACTTTGGCTGGGAGACTGCAGCAGCAGCAGCTTTCAGAATTACGTTGGAATGTTTGTACATACAGCAAGATGTTTGAATCCCGCATTACACCTCCCCTTTTCAGTGTTATTTATTCTCTGTATATAACGTATCTGCAGACCCCAACCCTATTTCCCTCCACTATGTTACTCCATAGCTTCCTAGTTTTCTCCACCCAGTTTCTATCTCAGCCTTGTGTTTTTTCTCCTTTCATCCACCCCAAACAGATCCTTTGCATCCTTCAGTAAGTATGAGAACTGGAGCTCACTGAAAGAATGGCTAGTGTTTGTCTTCTACATTAGAGACTACAGGTGGTTAATATGAAAGAGAGGTCTGAGGGAAATTGCAGGAAGGAAATTCTGACTCTTTTTTATTGCCTTAAAATATGACTTGATTTAACTGAGTTTCCTAATCTGTTAAAGTCCTTTTCTTCTAGTAAGAGACTAAATATAAATATCAGCTGAAATTTTTATTTTAGTCATTCAGTCTACCTATAACAAATGTAAAATTGTTAAATACAGAAATTAAAGACATTACTTTGCTGACGCCATACTTTTGTTAAAAACGGCAAGACTAGAAAAATTTGAATCAACTTTAAAATTATATGTGTATTGGTTAAATTACTCATACACAAATATATGTATATATGTTTACATAAATATTGTGTTACAATCTTCACCAGACTTGTGTAGAATCACAAGAAAGAATAAGAGCAATCTACTTGTGTACAACCACAGACATACACGTATAAACACACACAAGTATTCCTTCCTTTCTAACTTTTTGTACTTTGTTTGGGCATACTTTTTCACTTTAGTATTGGCCTCTAAGATTCAAAGGGATATGGTAACATTGTTAGTAAAACATGCAAAACAATAAGAAAGTAATAAACACCAGGCTGAGATGTATCTGGAAACCTCAAGAATGTGGTATTATAGAGTTGTAACCAGACATTTTAGTCCCTGACTTATTAAACTGAAAATTTTGTGATAGAATAGAAGCAAGAAGTGCCATTAAATGATGAATTGAAAGAAATATTTGGTGATAGTAATCTCACATTTTTGGTGTCCTTTTAGTGCTTTTCTCTTAGGTAGCTTTCTTTTACTGAGATTGCTGCGAACATCTGCCTCCATGTAATGAAAAAGGTATTGCTTGATGTAAAGTTCTGACACATTTGTGTTCAGAGTATAAATTCACTTTGATTTACTTTAAAATGTGAGACAGTGATAAATTACTATGTAATTATCATGTTTAAAATGGCAAGCTGAAGCAATGACAAGTTCTTTTAGATTTTTCTTTCCACATCTACTAAGTGTACGTGCAATAGTTCAAAAATACTGCTTCATTTTGTCTCTGTCACAACATTATTTTTACATCTGCTCTCTTTGATGATTTTGAATAGCGTCCTCATGCTTTTGCTCCTGAACTGAAAATTTGTAGCTGTTTCATTTTTGTCATTTGTCTGCATAGTTATGGCTAAGAGAACTGATCTGAGCTATTGCGACCAGATTAAGTCCTTCTCCAGACACGTTCAGAAAGATTAGCAATGTTTAATTTGTCTTTAAACACATAATTTTAAAGTTCTAACTTCAGTCACTATAGGTCTGTGGTGTACTTACATTTAAAATCTCTTAGTCTGGGCTTAGAGTTGAATTATGTTGCATATTACTATATAAAATAGCTACACTGCTACATTGCCCAGGATCTATGTGCAGCTGGACAAAAGATATGCCTAAAAAAAACTTGAATGTAAAACTTCCAGCTTCTACAACTTCCTGTGGTGAGGATGTCTACAACCTAACAGGGCTGAGTGGAGGCTTTTAAATCTTTATTCTATCCTAAACTCCTGCTGCTTCTTTCATACTTACACTTAATTGAGAGCTGTGTTTAGGAATTTTTGTCTAAAGGCAAAAATCTAGGTAAAAACATGTCTCAGGAGAATGTCTAACATATATTAAAAGATCAGCTTGCACATAAAATGGGTTTTTAGGCTTTTAAAAAAGTTTTCTGAGGCTGGAGCAGGCATGCTTCTTTCTTTCTGCCCCTAAACAAGATTATTAGTCCTTAAAGGACTCATTCACAAACTAGAAAGCAAAATCCAGAATCTACTACAATGAAATACCCGGGAGATAATCAGGGTATCTCTGGACAAAGATATTAATCTTTATCTTGTTTGCACACCAATAATGTCCAAGAGAAAGAGAATTTTGAATCAGTACTCTGGAGACTTATCTGAGAAGAGACACTCTGATTTTTTGTTGCAGGAATTTTCATGCCCACTATCTAATGACTGTTAGTGGAATGTCTTAAATGGCAAGAAAACTATGCATTGGTCTGTTTTATTTAAAAACACAACATTGTCTCAGACAAGTTTTTCTGGTTTGAACTTCACTGTTTCGCCAAGCAGCTGACCACTGATCCTGAGGATGCTTTTAAAATGGACCACCAAACCTTCAGCTTATTTTGGTGGCATTTTTTCTTGATCTGCCATACCTTAACAAGACTCGAGTTTCTGCCATATAAGCCTTGGTTTAAATATGGAAAGCTTAATTAAATGTACATGTATCACAATCTTGTTGAGTAAATGCACTATTTATAAATTATTCTATAGTTATTTATAAATTATAGCATTATGAGTAAATGTGCATTATTTAGAACACATTTATATACCCTGTTGCAAATCCAGCATGCTTCTCTGACAAAAATAAAAAGTCAGACCTAGCCCTAAGATTTACCTGCTAAGTCATACGAACTCTGTTCTCCCAGCTGCTGTTTATTTCAAGCACTCTATGTTTGAAAAACAGTTGTGAAGCCATGAGAAATGGCTTCACAATGATTAATGATAATCAAATTTTGTTGCATGTCTTAAAAGTCCATTGGTGGGAAAATTTGCCTGTAGAAATGTTAAGAATTTCCAGGATTAAGTCTGCAGTATAACTATTAGAATATTTAGAACTATTAAAAATAGTGGACACTAGTTGACACAGTCAAGTTCAGGTAGTGGATGTGAAAAACAACTGCAAAACATTTCCAGAACATACTCTCTCACACAAAATTTACTTCTGTTGTTGCAGTTCTGGCATCTACAGAGAATGAGAAACACCTGCTCATGCTGATAATCTAAGAATATTTAGGAAAAAAATTGTGCGCCTATGGGAGATGGGATAAACTTTCCTTAAAAATATTCCTCTCCCAAAGGAAGTGCTATAAATTCTCTAATATAGTCTAAAGAAATCACCAGCCTCTAAGTTTCATATTTAAGGTTACGCCTCATTTACTCAGCAATGTGAAAGGCTGTCAAATTATTCTTATGCTGATTGCACTTAGTCTGTGTTATAAGACTTTTACATTAAGAATTCTGTGTTTAAATGTTTCAAATAATTTAAAGAATGTTAAAACATATGGTTATGTATTTTAATAAAAGAACTCTTGATTTGAGTAAAATGGATAATGGATTGGATAATTCTTTAAAATACTTGAATTTAGATCCTGAGGAAACATAAGATCCTGAACTGCTGTTTATATCAATTAACTGCTGTGTGAAACAGTTGACTAATAAAGACTTTTCCAATGGTCAAAGAAAAAACCCACGACAAATTTGTGTTGCTATTACCAAGTAACAATGGAAATATCTACTTTTTTGAGCCAAACATATATTTTTTTAATAAAATAAGTATTTTAATGGGGAATATAAAGTTAAATAATTAATAGAAATAACTGCAGTGATTTACTGTCTAGCAAAAGCCTCTGGTTAATTTTTCTCTCATTTTTTGCTACATTTGTAAAGATTTTACTGAAGTCAGTGGAGTTACACTAGTAGAAAATTGGTTTGGGAATGTAAGGCCTCTAGATCAGAAAAAACTTCAATTCAAGCACTAATTCTCTGTTTCTAAATTCTTGACATCAGTTATAAGGATTTAATTCATATCATATACAATGCTGAACAAATAATCTTATTAAATCAGTGACTAAATAGAGAAAGACAATAATTTATTTCCACCGTAACGACCTGAAAAGTGAGGCTTCAGACACCTCAGAAGCAAAAAGAAAATCTAAAGAAATAACAGCTGGATGAAACATAGTAATTTTATTACCCACCATGGCTGTTATCACTGAGACATCTGTTTTGGAAGGTGAAATATAAGGAGGTTACAATGAACTTGCTATAAATTAATATTTCCAGTGAGAAAATGAGTGGAAATTAAAACCAGAAAGAAATAAACAACCCAAACTAGAAATTAAAAAGAATGAATGAGGAATACTTAGAGATGAGTTCTTGGGTATTTTATGAAACTGGAAACAGCATGAGTGATTAAGTGTGGAAACAGAACCT
Source organism: Zosterops lateralis (assembly GCF_965231275.1). Lineage (NCBI taxonomy): Eukaryota > Metazoa > Chordata > Aves > Passeriformes > Zosteropidae > Zosterops > Zosterops lateralis. The sequence continues at coordinate 28,091,228 of NC_139762.1, read as the reverse complement.
TATCACGACAGTGAGCAGGAGATATCTCTTCTAAATTACATGTCTGAAAGTCAGAAGTCTAGCACTGAACTGCTTGCCCTAGGCTTCCTTTATAGTCAATAGAGAAATCTAGGCATCTCTAGAGGGTGATTCATCTCTGACTAAAATAAGCATCTGAGATAGGTCAAATGAATTGCCCTCTAGAGGTGCCTGTTTCTCTCCAGTTCAGACTTAGATGTCTAGCCTTTAAATGTCTAGAGGTAGGTGAGGTGAATTGCACTTCAGATCTTACACTGCTCCTGCATTCAACAGTGCAGTGGCCATTAGTAACCAAAAATCCCTAAGGAATGTTGCAATGTAGGTACCCAGTGGTGACCAAAGAGCAAAGAATAATGTGGTAATTGACTCTGCAAATGTTTTCAACCAACATTTTTGGCATAGAACTTGGCCAAGATTCTGTGGCTTGTAAAGCCTCTTACACTTACTTCACAAGAGGGCTTCTGGATGAAATGTGCTCTTCTTGATGGCTACTAAAGTGTTGTGAGGGCCTGGATTAGTGTTAAATAGCATGTGCTCTGTGTTTTGCATTTGTCTGTATTGCCTGCAATGTTACATCCCTAGCTGAACCGGCCAAAGTCAATCAGGATTTCCCTCTTTGGGTATTTCTAATTCTTCATCATATATCCAGAGATTATGTAAAAATCACAGTTACAGGTTGCTCCTTTGGAATGTTAACCTCCTTTTCTGGAAAAGGGAAAGCAGAAGGTAGTAGGTAAAGTGTTAGACTGCAACCTTGCTGAGGCTTAATCTTATTTCTCACTACAGTCAGAGGGTGAAACATGATTTGTTTGTTTCTTCCACTGGTGTCTGTATCTACTCAAAAAGTATATTCTGTTGTATAGACTATCTACTGCAAGCTGCATGTACAACATGGGAGTAATGAGTTTGGGAAGAGCCTTTATTATAACAAAGGATACTTCATGGTACTCCTAGGATGTAGAAAATATTGTTTACCCATAAAACCAGACCTTCTCTAATCCTTTTGTTACTTTTACAACTTCATGGGATTTTTTTCCTAACATACAGATTAGTGCAAAATTCCATTATTTACTATTTTACTTGTGATTAATCCCATAGAAAACATGCCTTTTCCTTCACAGTCCTAGACCACAGAACAAAAGGTCTTCATGAGACCCTAATAGGTAAAACATTTATCCTTGGAATGCCTTTCTGCCAAATACAATGAACACACAGATTGCTTTCTGCTGTTTTCCCAGCATCCTGATGATTCTTTTTCATGACCACAACATGCAATATATCAAGCCAAAGTAAAACCCCATTCCTCTCCTCCCCAGCCCCATTATAAAAAAAAAAAAAAAAAAAAAAAAAAAAAAAAAAAAAAAAAAAAAAGGTTAAAAGGTTATTATCTTCTTATCTTCCCTTGCTTCTCTTAGAAATTATAGTATATCAGTTTAGGTTATCTGGGAAACACAATCCAATGGATAAAAGGACAAAATTAAAAATTATAGAATGGAAATACAATAAAAGTATGGTTTTAGTAATTTTTAGTAATTAAAAATTTAGAAATGCACACTATATCTTGAACATGCATATCAAATTAAATATCATTAAGTTGTATACATAAATTAATTAAACAGTTGGGAAATTGAATTTAGCAATGGGTCAGTGGCTCTAAACCTCTAAACTACAACATTCTACCTTGGGCTAAATTAAAAAGTAACCATTTGGTGTTTTGACATTTCATTAGCAAAACTGCCTTTACCACAGATTAGTCTGAATGATAGAAAAGAATGAATTCTAACTGTGAGTGTAAAGGATTTACTAGAAGATAGAATAAAACTAATCTGAAAGGAAAATAATTGGAAAAGATGGGTAGATTTGCAATTATTGCAGTGAAAAATATGGTTTTTCATATTCTTTCTGAAAAACACTGATGGATCATTTATTCAGAAAATTAATATACTATTGGCAGCTCTCAATAATGAAAATGTGGAAAAAGAAATGGAAAAAGGAAAATTAGAGTAAAGAAGAAAATGTATTTAGGGCTTTTTTTTTCTTTTTTTTCCATTAGACAAAGAATTTAGAGATGAAGAATAAAATAAATTGTTATTTTCTGGTTTATTGGTTCAATATGTTCAAGATGCACATTCACATTTTCTTTACCTTGTGGCAACTCCAAGTGACCAAGAGGCACAGACAGGGAATTTGCACAACTGAATAATAATTAAAAAAAGAACAGGCAAACAATACAATAAAAATAAGTTGCACGAGCTGGAGATGTAGACTCTTGATTTTTCTGACAATCGGTCCTTAATTTCCAAACTGTTTTGTAACAGTTTGGAAATTTATCTCTATTGTCTGGCATCTTCCTTAAAAAGCCTCTTGAGTTATTTGTAATGATATCTTACATCAAATTTAATTTACCTGTGTTCCAAGTCTATAGACTATGTTCCACCTATACTTTCAACTACTACTCATTTTATTCCAACACAGTTGATAATGTATTCCATTGTTATGTTGCTGAAGTTCCTCTTTGCTTCTGAGTGGTTTTATTTTCCTTTATGTTTTTTCATTTGTTTTGTTTTGTTTTGTTTTTGTTTTGTTTTGTTTTTCTTTGATCCCTGTTCTGTCTTTTAGATCATTGGAAGGGCCCTGAATGTATTAAATAGGAGCCATTTATAAAGATCCTCATTTCACCTAGATTTTTGAATGTGCATGTAAACAATGCAATGAATATTGGAATTAAAATCTTCTCTCTGCAACCAAAAGAGAGTGAAAATCCCAACAAAATGGAAATATCCAAGCCTAATGTTCTCTGTGCAGTGACCACTAGGAGAAATTTCCCTCATATTAAGTATACTTTGCTGTGTTTTTAACAATATTTTCATTTGCCAAATGAGGTGCCAGCATGTGTTTAGAGATTAATAAATATATGGTTTTGTACTTTCTCGCCTCATTCAGAGAATGATAAATGCTATGTTGGTGATTTCAGACTTTACCATGCATTTTTTATCAGCACAGATGGACCCATTTGCAGTAGTGACTAATGTCAATGCTAGTCCAGTTACACTGGATCTCATGGTATTACCGTGTCCTATCTTGAAGATTCTCATTATGAAGGCCCACAACCAATTGTGATCATGTTAGATTAGGTAAATATTCAAAATACATGTTTGAATTCTTTTATCTGGAGTTCAGTTTTAGGAGTATTGATCATTCCAAGTGTTTCTAATGGTTCTATCCCTGGCCTTTCCTCAACTAACAGACAAATAAATAACACTTCAGATACTGACACATAACAAAATGCAAAGAGTGTTTAGGGTATGATTCAGCATGTTTGATTTCAGTTATTTACATGATAAATTTATAATCGAGATTTTTTTTCTTAGTGGTGAACAAAGGATGGATCATTCAATAAGCCTGCCATCAGATTTATATGTCAGTGAGTACTTATCAGTGGAGATGCTTCTTTCTTTCCTTTGACTGTTTTGTAAGACTGTATATGTAACTTAGGAGGTGCCTGACAGCATTTAACTGAATTTTATGTGCAATGTTTAGCAGCATGAGACAATTTTTCAAGGTTATGCAGAACAGGAATTTCCACACAAAGAAAGCTCATGCAATTTAGTTCTGAATACAGACATTTGTGTAGGTTCTGATTTTAACTTCTACAAAAGTCTAGAAATCTGGAAATACCTACCTAGGCCTCCTATAAATAATACTCACCAGACTACATATTGAAAACACTTACACAAACCCTGAATACTCATTACATAGGAAAGGAGTAAAATATCAGAAATCACTGACAATGCTCTTGACACTTTCAGGCATGTGTGATGAACCAGCCATGTCATTTTGTTGCATGTTAATAGTAATATTTACACTTCAGCTGAGTACCTGGCTCCAATTTTTGTGTCCAATATAAAAAAAACCTGGCAAATTAAGGTACCTGACTGAGTATCTGGTAAAGATGAAGCAAAAAAATTCTGAAGATCAATATCTTTTTATCTCTTGCAGCTTGGCCCTGATTTTTATTTTCCCTGAGTGGAATATCTGTGTATTCAAGAGATGTATTGACTAACAAGATATAAAACTTCAGAGAGGAGGAATATTTTCAGAAATTGAAGCAATTTAAGATCCACTTTAAGAATACAATTCTGAAAACCCCCTTTGAAGGAGGAAGTTGGCTGTGCTTTGATTGTCAGATACCTTGGTCAATTATCATTTTATGCTTGTTGTTGATAGTTTTTTGTAGCATTTTTTCAAACCCCAGCTTTATCACTTTTCATTGTTACATGTTCATGAAGAGTGAACATTTAGATTTGAACATCTTTCTACTCCCTAAGAAAAGGTCTGTATTTACCTGTACATTTAACTGTCCCCATTCTGTCTTTCATGTAATGTATATCTCTTTCAACACAAGCTGTACTGATTTTTCCATGTTAGTGGGTAGTAGCTTACACACTGCAAATTTTTGTAGTGGTAATAATTAAATAGTAATAAAAATAATAGTGACAGTGATAATTACAATAATGAAAGGAAATTTTTTTCTTATAGACTGGTTGTGTTGTCATTTATATTTGCATGAAGTCCTACTATTGATCTGAAGGCTAAAATCAGCATCAGTTGACAGCTACTCATTATCTTGACATTAGTATAAAATTGTACTGACATGATGCAAAAATAAAAGGTGTCTTGGGGCACACTGAAGCTGGATGAGAAGGACAGTGCTAAATTATCCTGTGTTTCATTCACCATAAATATCCCTTGGTTGTTAAAACCTGGCAAAATTCAGAGCAAGTATGAAGATTGCATTGCCATGCAATTTTCTACATTGGATAGAAATATTCAGAATTATATGCATAACATCTGTAGATCCCTTTGAAAGCTGGATGTATTTTCAAGGGCCTAATCAAAGTAGAATGACAAGTGAGCATGTATTTAAAAGATATTGTCATGATTAATGTACTGCTGAACATCAAAAGAGTTAATGGGCTTTAACTAGCCAGTTAGCTTAAGCTGGTATGAATTTGACTGTCTTAAATTTGCAAGACTTGTCAGTGAAGACAGAAGGGAGTGAAGTGACCTAAAAGGTATTTATTACCCTTCTGTGGTCCTATTTTTAGTCATCAAGCTTAGACAGGAATGAGTGTCTGTAAAGGAGGTATCTACCTCCCTGAAAATAGAGAAAGCAAGATTCAACCACTTAAAAATAGTGAAAGAGTTTTTTTCCAAATAATCTTAGGCATGTTTTTGGATTATGAGATTTGACCAAACAAATATGATAAATTATTTTGTCCACAAAACATCCAGTGGCTTTAAACCAGTTAAATTATCGAATGAAAATGTTATATGGGTTATGCTTTCATGCTTTCCTACATTGAATATTGCCTGGGAAATATTGTGGGGGTCAGACTGTGAACTCAGTTCTGTTAGGTAAAATAAAAAGGAGTCTTAATGAAGTAAGTTCCAAAATGCTAAGGAGTGAATAACAATTCTTAAGAACTTTGTATTATGCTTGAAGATTTAAGGTAGATTTGGAACTTTTATTAACTAAATCTTTCATCCATGAATTGGTGAAGCTCGTGAAATCTACAGTAAACTTTTGAATGTGCTGAGTAAGAGCAATTAATAGTGGTGTATCAAGAAAAAAATTCTAAATCATTGGTAATTGGAATGACAAGCAAGACTCTGCTCAAACACTTCATTAAACTTCTATTTTTATGGGGATTTCTTCATTTCCACTGGAATGAACAAGTCAGTATGCATGACTTATTCTGCAATGAACTTTGATGAATTTTTCTAAGTACATTAAAATGAGCTGCATCTTCTGTTAATCCAAAGATCCCCCCACCCATACATGTGGCGATAAACCCTCTGATGCACAGGCAAGAGGGCAGGATAATGGGCCTGAAGGACAATCATATATATGTACATGTATAAATATATTTTTTTGCTTGTCAGTAATAACTCTGAACTGCCTACAGCGTTCACAGTGCCTCTTAAAAGTCAGGTATTGTATTGAATTTAAAATTCTCTTATGCAGATCAGGAAAGGGAAAAAAAAATCAAACACTTTCTGAATTGGGCCCAAATATCCAAGGTTAATTTTCTGAGAAAGCTGCAGCAGCTAGATAAGGCCATCCCCTGCAAATTAGTTTTGCCTGCCTGGATTACAGCTAAATTTATGCAGCTTGCCTTATCCTTTCAGAAGCGCCTCTGAAGTGTCGTAATTAACTGGCACACATAAAGTGAGAAAATTTTCTGCTTGGTGGCAGCCATTCCTCATTTCATCTCAGTTCTAACCCAAATGGAAAGGTAGTTTCTTATTTTTACTGTCAAAAAAATCCGCACAACCCACCAATATCTTGCAAGTAGTCTTTGAAAACAAACATGAAACAGCTTCAGAACAGAGTTAGGGTTTTAAAGAGCATAAATACTGCTGAGGGAGCAAAGTAGAGATTTTGCATAATAGTAAATACAAAATAGTGGCTGGAGATTGCATATACATAAATATATATATATATATATGTGCATAGGCACACACACAGACACACACACAAACATCTACACTCCAAAATTTTACAATTACTACAGAATTTTTGTCTCAATTTTTTCTGTTGGGATCCTCATCCAAACTGTAGGTTAAGAAAAACTAAATGTGATATATGCTTGTTTCTATTTTAACATAATGGTAGACCTTTTCCAGTTGTCTTCTGAATCATGTGCGAATTCCTGTGGCTTTTATTAAGAAAAGTCAAGAGTATATTTAATATTTTTCATGTAATTTTCTTTTCTGCTGATTAGAATATTTAAATATTGTACAGAGAAAATCATATAATTGAAATAAATCCCCATTTTCTATATTTCAGGACTGGTACACATATGCAAAGTTGATGAAAACAGTTTAGACTGGAGAAAATTTAATCCCAGACTATGTTAATTCCTTTTCTTTATGGATTTTCACCAATCTTTTTGTTGTGATTATCAAGATTTTCTACTGTTCTAGTATTTTACACTGTCCTGCTCTATTTTTCATATAAGATCCCCATTTGTCTCACTATTTATTAATTCATAAAGCTTGTCAAGTAATTTGACAAATTTTAATAGGTAAGTATTTTCTCCTCTCATCCCTCTTCAAATTCTTGTCCTGTGAAAACCGTGGAAGTCAAAGAGAAACTGTGGAAGTCAAAGAGAATGGCTGCTGGCTGTCAATTCTGCTGAGGAATTGCTGCTGCACAGCATCTAACAGTGTTTGGATTTTTTAACCCATTTTCCTATTAAGAAAAGTAATTTTTAGGTTTGCTATCAAATCATCAAGCTATCATCAGCATTGCAGACAGCGTATTCAGTATATTAGAAAGCTTTGTGCACTAAACTACCTCCATTTCAACTAGTCTAGTTTGGTGGAAAGCTGTATTTTTGCTTCCTGAAAATTGATATTAGAGCTGAGCTGGGAATTTTCTGCAATTTATTTTTACTCAGAAGTTTCAGCTATAAAGCTCTTAGGCTGCTGGTAAGTAGATCAACAACTATGCAGCAGCATGTTAGTTGTACAGAGCACACCCCATATAGTAAATCTCTCAACAATTGAGCTGCAGCAGAAATCAAAGGGCCAAATTCTGCTTTCAGTTAGGATGGATTAAATCCAGAGCAAATCCAGTGACTTCTGTGGAATTACTTGGGATTTAAAATAGTGTAACAGTTAAGCAGAATGTGTCCCTTCCTATTTAAACCGTAGTTCTAACAACTACTTATAGCAGGGATTCCTGGGTAGTGAAATGACTGTCAGTGGACTTGCACAAGAAGAGAACATGACATGAGCTCATAGAATTTTCATGTACTGAATCATCAAGTGATAAAGATGAACATTATCACTGTCTTGACCATATTAAAATATCTTGCCTGAAAGGTCTGCTCTGCAGAGAAGACTATCCTGTCAAAACAGAGGAAGCTAAAGAAATGCTAAAAATGTATGCAATTGGAAATATTTTTTAAAAAGAACGAAGTGAAGATGAGGGCGCTTGGGTTTGAGCAGAATCTAAGACCTCATCAGCAAAAACCTTGTGAATAAAAGCCTAATTATTAATAAGAATTTTATAGGGATTGGTATTTAACAAGGAAGTCCATCAGAAAACACTAAGAATGAATTTCTATATACTTCAGGATTAGGAACAATTGACTACAAGGACATGCTAGTTATGGAACCCTAAAAGAAAGGGGATGGAAAATCTGAGCTTCATTTGTGCTAGCCTTTCCTTCACACCCTTGATATCCCACTAAAATTGACTGGGTAAGTGTCTAAAAGGTCTCTCATTGCTATGAAAAGCATTTAGAAACTTTTTGAGTTACAGGTTGCATATAGCCAATATCATTGCACAAAGACAAAAATTAAGGGAAAGTAAAACAGTCAGATTCCTGTTTCCCTTCCCAGCACTTCACTTGCTGTGACACTTGTGATGGAGAACATATGAATGAACACAAAAATTTGGACATCTTTCAAATGGAAAATGTGTTCATTTTTATCAGACACCAGTGAACATTTTCTGTATGTTTACTAAAATGATTGAATGGATTTAAAAAATACAGTCTTCAAGATTTTTTTTGTGTTTCTGTTTTTCTGTGTTTTTCTTCAATATCTCTATCTGTTTGTGTTAACTTTCCTTCTTTATGTGTGTTTTATCTCTCCTATCTTTGCTTTAGTCACTTTAGGCCAACCTTTTCTCCTATATTCAAATGTGCATTTTTCTTCTTTTTTTTCTTTTCTTGCCATAATTTTATGTGCATCTCTATATTTTGCAATTGCCAGCATTATGTTGTGGGCATGTGGTTTCATCACATATAGGTACATGTGGTAGAATGGAATCCGTATCTACCCTTAACATGTTCACTTATAGACAGATTTATTGTAAGGGGAATGTTTCTTGGTACTGTTTCATTGCAGGAAAAAGACAAGTGGGAAAGGCTGGAAAATTTATATTGCTGTTAATCCATTACAGCAAAAGATCTTTTCTGTTAATGCATGTGTGCTTTAACAAAAGGCAGAGAGAGGTACAATCAGAATATCTGTGGTTACAGCCAGAATCTTGCTAAAATGCACAGGAAGGTCTTAGAATGTATGAAAGAGAGTGTACAACCTTTGCTTTCATGCTTTATTTTCTACTACCCCTCTTTATAAATACAGTAAAGACAAACCTGAAAAGACTATTAAATTAATACTCAAGCACTGCAGCATTATCTGTGGGTTTTATGGAAATTTGTGGGCTCAGTTCACAGTTCAATATCCCATATCTCTAATAGCAGTACTTCTGTAGCAGGAAATTAACTGATGCTTTGTGACTGGTCATTTATTCATAGTAATTATTCTTTTAAGTTCCTACAGTATTTAAACACTCTTCCATATTCTTTTGTAAAACCATGGAACTAATTTATACTAATAAACAATGTAATTTTTACACTTTGATTTTTAAAATATAAACACGTTTTAAAATTGGTGTGTTTATTTTCTCAGATTTGTATGGCATATATGTCAAATATGATAAACATTAAACTAAAGGTCTTTTGCATGTTGATACCAAAATCCATAGGATGACCTCTTAGAAATATGTATTTTATATAATATTATTACATATATATATAAAAAGTGATCAGATTTAATAATAGGAATGTTTAAGAATGGCAAAGTGAAGAAATGTTTGTGCCTTGTCAAGATTTTCGCAGCTTTTTTCTTTTTTACATATCTCAGCCATCCAGTTGCTTATATTGAATTTAAATTAAACTTTAAATGAGGAACTGATACATGTATAAAACTAATGAATAAAAATCCTGTTTACCAATTAGTTAAATCCAATTAAAGCTTAAGCTGATAATTGTATAAACCTCTGGTAGGAAAAAGAAAAAATGTGCTCAGAGCTCTTGTCTTCACTATGGGTTGGAAGATATTTTTATTGGGAACATTTATTGTACTGAGTCATTGAGTAAAATGCTAATTTAACTGTGGTAAACCAGTTATCCTAAAGTCAAGAGTAGCAGCTTCAGATTGTCAAAAACTGTCCATTCCAAAAAAAGGAACATCCAGAAATATAAGGGGAGAACCAGTGTTCTAAAGTCAGTGTGATTCCATCTGTTCATATTCAGTATGAAAGACGTATCATTTCCAGAAGCTGTGATTCTATGCTAGTTATCCAGAAGATATTTCTCCTGAAAGGCAGATGAGAACTGTACGGTTTGATGTTCTATAGTACAGTGTAAAATCCATATTTCCTCAGCTGTGATTTGATCCTTCCTCACTTCCAGAACTTGTGTTTTAACAAAGGAGAAGTTCTATTTTCACAAGATACAGAGCCCAGGCAAGTAGCAGACTTTTCACAGAGCAAAGTTCCTAAGTGTCATTTACAGATGCAGGATGTAAGCTGTCGGCTGGCTGAATTTTGGGCTGGTTTTGAAGCCTTTTCTGAATGATAAAAAATTAACTCAGAAAAGTATATTTTAGTTCTGTTGCTCCACAATATTTGTAACACAGCAATAAATAGATCTTATGCTTGGATTTTGCTGGCATATTTGATGTTTTTTAAAGTAAAGAATTAAATATCCCATTAATAGAATTTTTACAATGGCATTAATGGAAAACAGAGAAGCAAAGTAAAAAGTTCAATTGTTTCCTATCTTCTGCATCCTCTGCTAATTAAGGGTTGATTGAGAGTAAAATGAAGTGCATTTTGTTACATCTGCACCATAATCACTGAATTCCTCCTTTAATTTAAATACTGAATGGAATAATTGCCTGAAAAATGTTACTCAGAATTACTGCTATTCCTATATAACAGAGTTCACACAGTCATGGCTTCATTAGTGAAGCAGAATGATATCATTTTGTTGAATGTATTGTATTAACACTGATACAAAGAGAAGCAGTTAGGTCAATGAACATATGAGAGTTCTTAGAATTCATGGTAGTTTTTCAGAAGAGTCTTTTGGACTTAAAATGTCTTTTCTTTCTGCCACAGACTGAAGGATTTACTTTAACCCCACTAATTTACACCTTATCTGAAGAAGGAATTAGTAGAAGTTGCTAACTTGCCATGGCTACCTTTAGAGTATAGCAACTAAACTGAAGCAGTCCCTTTTGTCCACTGAAGGGGAAGGGGGATTCACTGTGGGTAAGACGTTGAACAGACAGCAGAGTCTGCAGCAGGTCCAGGTCCAGGTGTGTCAATGTGGTGCAATTCCTCTTTTTGTTCTCATTCTTGTAGGGATTTTCTTATCTTGCTCCTATCTCCTTTGTCTTTCCACCACATACGAGATTTTTGCATGCTAGATTTGACACTCTGTTGTCTTCTAAAGCCAGTCCTATTCAGCTCTTGGTGCTGCATTGCTTCAGTCACCTGTACTTGATCGTTTTGCAACTGTGCTTATAACTCCTGGGCATTGTCCTGTTCTTTTACTTTCATGGCCTCAGCTATGATCTGGCTCTTTATTTTGTGACTCCCTGCTATAAGGGAAACTGATTAGATCGTAGCTGCCTTGCAAAAGATTCCTGTACCTGAAGATATTCTGTACCCTGACAGTGGAAAGATGGCTGGGGATAAAGTCAGAGGAAACTGGGAAGTTATATTCACATGCTAACAGAAGCTGTAACAGTATGGAAGTAATAGGACTAGATGCAGTTGCCACTCCCTGGATGAAATGCAATGAACATGCCCAAAAGCCTATTCCATGCTGATTCCCCATGCACACACTCTAAAATTGTAAGCAAATGCTAAGTGGGATGAGAAGGAGGAAACTAGTCAGGCATGAGGGTCTTAGCTTTCACAGGGTGCTGACAGACTCATCAAACAAAGTCAAAACTAGACAAAATATTTGATGAAATCTCTCCTTTTCACAGGACACCTGACTTGTGCTCAGAAATATCCTCCCAAGGCCTCATTTTATTATTATTTATTCTCTACAATTTAGTAAAAAAAATTACTGTTAAAAAACCAGACAGTTGTCAAAACAGTATTTACCTTTTTGCTAATTATAAGTCTATGCCCTAAACTATCAGATGATCAGGCGTCATATAAATGTGTATTTTGGGAATTTTTGGTTTTCTTTTAGTTGGAGTTTTTGTTTGGTGGTTTTTCTCTGGTTTTTTTGAGAGTTCTGATTTTTGTGGTTTTTTGGTTGGTTGATTGTTTTTTCTTTTTCTTTTTTTTTTTTTTTTTTTTTTTTTTTTTTTTAAGGAAGGAAGTTAAAGCAGTATAGTAGGACTTTGGAGATTTGTGTTTTGATTCTGGGTATGGGGCAAGTTGTTTAAAACTCAGACCTCCCTCAGCTGTCTGTTTACCTACAACCTGTATTGTCATATTTATCTTTACTCTTACTAATTACTGTTACTATATTTACTGTTTACATGGAGAAAGATAGTACAAGAGAGCACCTACATATTATAACAATAAATATTCACCAATTAAATAAATAAGGTTTCGACTTATATGACAGACTAAGAACCTCCTTTTTTACTTATATACTTATAAATGCAAAACTAGAAATTCCTCAAAAACAATTTTATTTAAGCAAACTAAGTCTCAGATGTTTTTCCTCAAGTGCTCATAAGAGAACAATATTTAGGTATCTGTTCCTCATGCATTATGACATAAAAGATTATCAGAGAAAGAAAGTGGAAATAAATAGTTTGCTTTTAAGGGTTGTCGTAAATGGAAAGAATATGAGTAAAAGACATAAAAGAGAAAGACCAGGAACCATGGTACTTCCTTCCTTCATCCTAGAAAAAGATATATATGCTTGTTATGCTACTGAAATATAGATGTATTAAGCAAAATGCTATTGCCATAGATATCAATGGCAAAACACTAATTTCTCTCCTAGGGCCAAGATTTTCCCATCATTTGTGAATACTGAATGAAAATAATAGACACAAAGAAACTTACACTGTAGTTTTCTTTGGAGTTGTGGTTTTGAAAGTAAGATGAATGGCTGGATAATGTAGGGCAGCCTTAATAATATTCCCATGTGTACAATCCATTCTGATTACACAGTGTATATATATATATATTTATATATATATATATACACTGTGTAATCAAGACTATGTATATATAGTCTTGATTATGTCATGTGGTTTCAAGATTAGCCATAAAAATATTTTATTATGTGACAGAAATATTTATCAAACCAAAAGGTTTGAGAATGTTCCATTTGAATACTACACATGAATGCATGCTATCAGTGTGGCTGCTGTGTAGAGAAACTGTTTATTCCATTCTACCTGTTTTTCTAAGAGAACAACTTGCATTGTGCTAGTACATTCATAAGTATAAAAGCTTTAGCCATTCCAAAGTTATTCCAAATCTTTAGCCTCTAAGGAGACAGGGCAGGAAAGGTTTAGCTCTTAGACAGAAAGACTGCTGTTATCAAGCTGCAGGCAAACCTTCCAAACAAAATAGTATTCTAAGGGAACAAGGGTCCTATTGCTGCATAGCAGCTCTCAGAATTTATCCCGTAGTGGTGAGGAGTTGAAAACAATTCTCTGCTGTTTCCTCCCTCCCTGAGAAGAAATTTGGAAGAGCCTAAAATACATAGCTGGCCAAAAGTTCATCTTTTAAATTATATCCCGAGGGTCATGGATAAGATTGTTTTTTCAGGTCCCTAGGTATTTGTAATAAGACATTTGTGTGTACGGCAGTAGTTAAACTGCTGTTAGCCAAGAGGAATAGCCACTTATAAGCACAGTTCATTTGGCCTGTTTTAGATGCCCACAAGAGTACAATATTAATTATACTGAGAACTGATTATTTATCTATAGAGTCTAAAAGTAATTCAGATGCAGACATCTATATGGTAAATGTCTACAGTTCAGCAAGATGAATCCTACGTAAGATTAAGCACTTAAATCCTACTAGAGATAGCCTTAAAGTTTTGTAATTGTTATCCCTTTATCATCTCTAGACTCAAAATCCAATGGACATTTCCATTGTTTCATAAGCATTACACTACTGCTGGATCATTTGTTGTCATCTAAATCCACTAGAACATCAAACATTCCTAAGAGTCATTATAAATGTACATCAACAACTAAATTTATGAATTTTTCAAACATGTAGATTTCTCCAAGAAAGAGAAAATCATTAGGAGATCATTATGGAGCCATAGAATAACTGTATCTGATCTAGTGGATTTTTTTCTTTAAGCATGTAATTGAAGAACAAACATCTTTGAAAGCTCAATTCCTATGGATTAATAATTCCACAGTTCAAAATTATGGTCCTTGATGGCACAATGAATGCCTGTGGGGGTGCTGAAATGGTATCATAGGTTTCTTAGTTGTAGGTTTGATGTGATTTGGACTTTAACCCTAGCCTGGTAAAGTTCCTGTCTTGGATTGTGTTTATCAGAGGTTGATAAGAGTTGCCAAGACAACTCTAATCCTCTGCCCTGGGTTTCGATCATCCTATTGTATTTTCCCCCATCCCATTGTATTTCTCCCCCACATGTCCATCATCCCCCAGACTCCAGAACCTTCAGGAGAGGTGTCTGACAGTGATTGGTGGGTCTCCTAGGACTCCATCCCAAATTCACCTGATTTGTTAATGTTGTGTATTGCATTTTGACCTTACCCACCTGGCTTTGTTTCATTGGTCTGGTAACTTGTGTCCACCCCCGAGGTTTTGGGGGAAGAAAAACCCCCTGTAACCGAGGCCGGGGGTCACTCCCCAGAGGCACAGGCCTGGAACCAGGGGCTGCCCCTGAGTTACCCGAATAAAATCTTTCTCCCTGAGCCTGGAGTGTCCCCTCTTTCGAACCACGGCCGAGACAGCTAAGGCAAAAGCGCTGCGGAGCCAAAGACCCACGCAAAGGTACTGTTGGGCGTATCACAGCTAGCAGGGTGGCCCAGCCGACGCTGAGCTGACCTGAGAGACAGATACGCGAAGCAACAAATGCCCATATTTCCTTTGTAACAAATATTTGCTCAGAGGCAAGATGAAGCAGTAAACATGATTAAACAAACTGAGATTATCCTCTCTTCTTTTTACTGTAGAGAAGACAAATGACCTTCCAAAAGAAAGACCTAGACCTTTAGCTGTTAAAAAAAGAGCTTGCCTTTTATTATTAAGCTACAGTGTCACAATCTATTGAGGGCAAAGATCCATTAGTACTCTTACTATATAGCCAAACAGTAATTAGAGATGTGGAAACCATTGAAAAAAGAGTGAAAAAGTGATTTTATGATAATTAGAAATATTTTTTTCTCTTTTTTCCTTAATAATTTAATCTACTCAATCTATACATAAATAAAACCTTTGCACAATTGGAGAGAGCTGCTGTGAAGAGATGGTATAACACTAAACTATATTGCTTTGGTAGCTCTTAAAAAATGCCCCTTCACATATTTTTTTGCTTTAGCTCTGATTTGTCTTTTCTGCCAAATTCATTAAAAAAAAGTCTGAGTTCCAGATAGCTTAAATGGGGCAGTAGAAATTTTCAAACTACTTTTATAGGTCAAGATGAAAAACAAGCCAGCAATTTTCTATGTCCAGAGATGCAACAGGTTTTTTACATTTCCTGGTCTATATTTTTATTTCACATTGGGAAAAGAAGTATTAGAAGAGGTTTTCTAGGTAATGAATAGGAATTGGAACTTTTATGTCTCTCTATCCTTTTATGCTTCAGAAAATATCTCCCCCAGTGCATGTGAGGCTTGATCTAGTTTCCACTGAGATCAGTGAGCCTCATATTGATTTTTGGGAGAGCTGGATCAGGCCCCTTTTACATTAGCTAAATCCTGATTAGCCCAGTATGTGTATGAACTGACAGTGATCACCTGAAGATGAAATGCTAGCTTTAAAAGCCACTATGCTGTCTCTTCTGGGACAGAAAGCAAAAACAAAAAAAAAAAAAGTGTGAATGTGTAAGGGAGAAATAAGATGCAGCTGGCAGTTCTGAGCCTGTACAATTAGTGTTTTGATCATCACTCCACCAGTCAAGAGAAGATATAAAACCATAGTTAGTGTGTTTCTGCACGTAATGAGATAAGTAGAAGTTTTTAGTTAGCCATTCAGAGCAGACATTTCCAGTGACCTCCTGCAGGAAATAGGTTCTTGATGCAATCTCTTATTGATCGAGCTGCCAGCCATTAACTGATGGCCAGACTTTGAAGGATACTGTTTTAAGAAATTTCTGTTTCACATTTCTGTTTCACAATTCCTTGTCATGTGCTTAGACCTGAAATATCATGAAGGAGAAAAAATGATCATACACATTTCACTTTCTCATTAGGACCAAAGTGAAACAGGTGAGATCAGGACATTAACACAGGGCCTTGGTTTGTGAACAGGGAGGGCACTGACTACATATTGGGACAAGGAGACATTTATTGTACATTGATCTACATCTAATCTGCACTGTTTGCAGAGCAGGTTGGCCAGAAGTCAACTCTTATCTGTTGTTATTGACATTTTACATCTTAAGGATCTAGATGAGTTTTGAAATTGGTCTCAGTGTTCTTTATTGAAAACATTAACATATCCAAGTGAATATTCTCTGTAACAGCTCCTAAAATTAGAAACTGGAAGAAATTTTTGTGATAGCAAAAAATGACATCAGATAATATATTCCCCAAATATCTATGTCTATATCATCTGCAGGTATATTTATCTATATCTATATCTATCTATATAATCTATCATCTATATCTGTATCTGTCTATATCTAATCTATCTCCATCTACCTTTGCACCTACTAATGTGAATGAAAAAATATCAGTAGAAATTATTTTGGATCTTGCTTGGAAACTACTATATGCATCACAGTACCAACTGATTCTTAGGATAAACAGAGAAAAAATTCTGCCTATTTTTTAATAGAGCAAGGTCTAGAGCAGAAGTCAGAAATATTGAGTCATAATTTCAAGGTCAGATTTTAAGAAATGGAGTTTGACTAGAGGAACAGTGCATAAGAAATAAGATCTTTAAAATCTGCTGCTATTTTATACAGAAATTTGTAGTAACTCTAAATGTGTATAAATTTCTAAACCATATTATTTTATTAGAAGGTTTTAATTACTGATGGCCCTGGTATATGGTGAAATCTAAGTGCAGTGATGATTATAGAGAATGAAAACAGAAAACAAATTTCAATTTTAAATTGAAATGGACTTCTTAAAAGCTTCTAAAATTGGTCAAAAGCAAAACAAACAAACAAAAAACCCTACTGTGTTAAAAAAAAAAAGGTTTTTTACTTCACTGATTCTCAGACTGATGTATTTTGTTACTTATAAATATTTATAGGGTTATATTAATCTATAGTGATTCCTCTCAAACTTTGCTTTTCTTGATAAACTTCAGAAATTGCTGCTTATATAGTTATATTAATTAACTCGTTTAAAGTAAGTGGATAATCTCACTGTAATAGCAGTAATTTATTATCCTTCTGCATATCTTCCAAAGACAGGAAAATAGGAAGTGGACACTGACTTGTCCATTTGCAGTTAATTAGGCAAAGAGGATCTTTGCCTACAAAAACCACTATTTGAAGACAGAAAGTTTTGTTAAAAATTAATTATTGATACAGCAGAAGAATATACTAAATATTTGTAGCTGTTTTTTAACTCAGAAAGGGTCCTGATCCTGTAGACTGTTCAGTACAGATAGATACAATGTCCATATGGAACAGGTGGCAGTATCAGGGTAAATTTGTAAGACGTATGATATGCTTACCAGTTTGAGCAGGCAGCTCTAATTTGAGTTTAGTCCAGAATGAGCAGCTAAGCATGGTATCATTTTTTGCAAGATGGTGATGTTAAGAAACTCCATGTTGTGGTTTGATTAAATAACTAAAAAATGAGAGAACTGTTAGAAACAATAGTAGAGTTCAGAAGTATTAAGAAAAGGCCATTTGTCCCATCTATGACAAGCAGTTTCATTTGAAGTAAGCAATAGGTTTGCATTTTGTATTTTGCAGTGAACTATCTAGTGATTGTGTACTATCACTGAAGATCATTATGGTTATATTTGTTTGCAAGACAGGAAAAACTGATTTTAGTTCTTCCAAGCTACTTTGTAGCTTGTTCCGTTTCACACTTATTCTTTTAAAGTAAGCATGTGGTTCTATTAATGAGTTTTGTTTCTTTAGAGAGGCAGCTGCAACTGGGAACTGCACCCTTTGTATAAGGTGAAGTAGTGTTTGTTGAATGAAACACAAATGATTGCTGAAGTTCCCTTCAGACAAGGAAGCCCACTGGAATCTGATATTCTCAATAGCCAGGCTATTCCAGGTGGGATTAAAAGAGGACTGTTAGAAAAATATAGCATCTGTTTGTTGTCTTCATATTTCTGAAATAATTCAGACTTGGAATGAAGAAGACAAAGAACCTAGTGGAAGTTGTTGCTGATCTCAAAATCCAGTGATCTGAACAATTTCTTCTGAGAATTTTTTAATTATTCATAATTTGGTTTAAATATCATTCAATGCCCACAATCTCAGACAGTGCTATAAAACATAATCCTGTGGATTAATCCTAAAAGCAGTCCAGTGCTCTTTGTAGCATGCAGATTCTAAAGCCATGTACTTCCTACTATCCAAGCACTGAAATTATGACAGAGCCATGCCGAGGGCTGAGCCTCTGAAGATGTAGATCAATAGAATATTTCTTTGTTTAAAAAAAAAAAATCCAAGCTACCACCACCATGAAATAAGAATTTTAGAATCAGTTTTTGCCCATTAGCTCAAAACAGTGTCAGCAAAGAGGCAGGAAATGGATTAACACATTCAGAAGAGGACAACACATTGGCATTCTTTGTCTGCTCTTAAAGTAACACTTAGTAACTTCATTTCATAAGAGTTAAGTTGCATTTGTCACTGTTAGATGTGACAATCATCTGTTCTGCTCCCCTGCCTTTTTGAACTGTGAGTTCATTTGCTAGTATATGTCAGTTAATCAATTATTTTATGACTCCATTTTTATTTCCTTTTTTATATTACCTTACAAGCAGAGAGAAAAGAAAAGGAAATCTGGTCTATAAATCAGCTTGTCTACCCAACAGTTACAGTGCTAGAGCATACCTGCAGTGATTGTATCCTTGAACCTGAGGCAGAACAGAAATGTGCTGTGAATTAAAAAGAAATAAACCAAAATGCAGAGAAGCCTTACTCAGGAAGACTGGAATTTAGTAGAAGGAATTGCTGTTTACAGCCAGATATTTAATCACTGACCCATGTCCAGGACGGAACACGCTCTGCTCCTTCCCTTTCATGCTGAACATGGTTCACAAAATTTTTTAATGTCATGTATATCTACAAAATTAAGTGGTTTTTTATTCTCTCCTTTCACCTCTTTTAGCAGAACAGTAGGAGTATTAGAATCTCTGTGATTTCTCAGCATCTCAGAAAGGACACAACTGGGTGGAGGAAATATCTTTATCTTCAAGTGAGAAAATCTTAAGTTATATAAATGGGCAGGATGCCTTCTGAAACCTCTTTGGTCTTCAAGTGTTATGCACAGTCCCAAGGAATGCTAAAGGAGTTGCTGTAGTAGGTGTCATGAAGGATCTGGAGAGTAGGAGCATGTGCCATGTGCATTTCTTAGGAGGAAACCCAACAGGTTGCCAAGGATGAGGAAAAGCCTTGATTATTGTATTGTGTCCAGATTCTTTGCTGCTAGACTTCAATCTGTCCCTACAAATTCTGTTTGGAGGAGCCATGCACAGTGATACTTTGCAGGAAAATGCCCTTATGCTACAATTGTATAATATGACTTACTTTCTGTTATGAACACCACTGGTTTCAGGTAGGTCTAGAAAAGAAAAAAAATTCTCTTCATAATTTTGAGGATGCAAATTCTGAACAGGTCAAAAATAGGAAGAATAGCTGCATCACTCTCATATCTATATAATAGTAGCTTTTTTTTTTTTTTTTAATATGGTATTGATCTTCCTTCTAATAATTTCCATGGGGACATATTGTTCTGTATTTCTGTTGCACAATTTTTGGCAAATCTATCTGTGGAAATATACAGTGGTAGATTATGTGCTGAAGAATAATATACTCACTGGATCAACAAAACTTTACCAGGAAATTGTATTTTTAATTTGAAAAATTGTACTTGTGTCTGCAGTGGCTGAGCTCTGCTGTGCTATGAGTCTATGCTGCCCAGGCTGAAACAACTCTTCTGTTTCTGAGACTGAACTTAGTACCCATTTGTCATTCTGTGTTTCGTTGTACTGTGCTGTGTACACAAGCTCTATGCAGTCCTTATTTTTTGTAAATGCCACTTTCTCAAAACCTGCAACTCTTTGCTGGCATCTTCTGCCAGCTCTACCACTAATAGTTCTACCATTAGCTATTTGAAGAACATCACTCTTCAGTGTTTTTTGTTGGAAGCATACATAAAGTGTTAGAAAATGAGTTTATATATGAAGGTAAACTACAGCAACAATTGTTCTTGCTGGAAACCAAAGCTAAATCCTTAACTTTTTTTCACCACTCATGAAGTAAAGCAACCACAGGGACTTCAGGATTATTACTTCTCCCTGGCTAGAATGATTCAGGATGAGATTTTTTCCAAGCTTCTTTTTTTCTGCACAGCAGCAATAATTCACCTTCTATGGTGTCCTCATGAGGCTGAGCGGAACTTCTTTCCCTTGGCCCTCTGTTTCTGTGAGTTCCAGCCCTCCCATCATAGGAATGATTCTCCATCAACTCTATTCTCTCTTCTGTTGATACTGCATTTCCACTGACAAGGTCCAAATCCAGATACAAGGCTCCAGATATGATCTTCTGAGAGCTGAATTGAAGTAAATAATACCTTAAGCCTGATGATTGGGTTCCTACAAATTAACGCAGGTCAATATGCTGTTAGCCTTTGGTGTCACAACAGCACACTGTGACTTGCGACGTTGTGAGGATGAGCAGAACTAGGTGGATTTCCCACTGGCTACTCTAGCACTGGGGAATGAGCGAGACATTGTGTTTACCCTAAGTAATTACAAGAAATTTGAAAATCAGTTCATTCAGAAGTACCTAGAAGCAATAAGCTATCTCCTGCCCTTGCTGTGACCTGTGAAAGCTCCAGGCAGAGCTGAAGTACTTGCAGGAAGAAGGCAGTGATAGAAGCCATTTTAATGAGAAACTGTTAAAAGGGCTGAGGCAGTAAATACTTGTTTGAAAATATCAGATAGTACCAATGTCCTGCCCAGAATGAAAGTGAGGAATCAGAGAAAGCTTGCAGGAGGAACTGCAATGTTAGCATCCTATTTTTATACAAAGGATTACAGTGCAAAACCAGTGATACACTATGAAGTCTTTTAATTGAATTCATAAAATTAAAGTATATTTAATTTCTTCGAGACAGGTGCAATATATTTTCATTAATCACAAGATGTCAGCAAAATATCCACTGCTGATGAATTGTTTTTCTCTTGCATTTTAACAGAGGAAATTGGTCTGATATGTTAAAAGCAGCTCTTGGTGCGACTTTGCTGTCAATACTTCAGGCTCATCTGCAGTTACCCCATAGTAGTGTGCATAGTAGGTAGATTGCTAACTAGTCAGTTTTTAAGATAAAAGGATTAATATTCAAAAATTAGAAGAAAATAGACAAATGCCTAAGAGAAACTTAATCAAAAGCTGCTCATTCAATCAGCTCTAGCTTTAGAGTATTTAAAAATGGTGGTTCAAGACCTTCTGTCCTTAAAGGAATGCATCCAGGAACATCAGGACCAGCTACTCCCCAAGGAAAGGAGAGTTGGATGCCAAGGGTGACGACAGAGTATGGTACTGAATATCCTTCTGTCACTATGGCATGAAGCTGTTTGCTACAACTCAATTCAGCCATCTCAGTGATGTAGCCCTACAGTCTTTGTTTAACTCTTACCAATAAAAAAAAAAAAAAAAAAAAAAAGGTGAATCCTTTTCCTGCTTCCAGTTTGGGGAATAAATTGAGCTCACAAACTGCAGAACAAGCACCTTTTTTCCCTCCTTGCAATGTGGTTTGTTCAGATACTTAAAAATGAAGCCTATTCCACACACAATCAAAGTGTAAGCTGCATTTCACCCATGTCACTTTGTCAATTCTTCCATTCTAATCTCATCCAAATGGCTTAGAGATTTATACAGTATATGGACGAACAGAAGTAAACAAACATCACACTGATAAGGCATGCTCTCTGACTCACATTGTCTGTCAGGCAATTGAATGAGATAAGAACCTCTTCTACACATGGTACACCACTTCCACAGAACTAGACTCATCTATGTGAGAAAAAACAACATAACTCATAAAAATCATGTCTATCCATGATCTGTCAGTCTGGGTACACACACTTTCAGAGGAAATATTTCCAGCATAACTGGACAGTTTTAGAGAAAGCAGATTTAAACTTGAAATTAATTTTTGTTATAACTTTGCCTCGCATCAAGTTCAACTTCCCTTAATCTCTGAATCCATGTAATTTGTAGCCTGATGCACATACAGAAGATATGACTACAGAACAAGGTACTTGGTACCACACCTGTTGGAACTCAGCTAAAGAGTTTGCCAAGAATCTTGGCTGTCTGCAATGCACCTTATGTTGCAAGTAGTCAGAGGGATGGAAAGACTCAAGGATATGGAATTTGCAAGTACAGCTGCAAAACAATATGTGGTGAAGGTGTTCTGCATTATAGAAACACATCAAGATCTACTTCCAGCCTCATTAGCTGTCTCCGGATCTGTTGCAGAACCTGAATGTCATGAACATAAACAATTTGCATAAGAAATGTTCAAGCTATGAATTGGAAACAAGATTAAAAGAAGAAACAGCTGTGTGTAATTGTCCATCCCCTGTGGAGATTAATATCATACATTACATGAAAAATCAGATTTTGAAATGAGGTTAACAGAAGAATTAACCAGGATAGGGAGTGAGCAATACCTCCTACATAGTACCATGTTCACCACCATGTCTTTACTGCCTTTTAGAGGCTATTCTGTCTGGAAAATTCACCCTCTGGAGGGCTGCAGGATTTGTTACCTTGCTACATTTAACACTTTTGCTAACGACAACAAATTGATTTTTATTTATCTGGCAGAGCAAACCTTGGTCTTTCCCCCTAATATTTAATCTCTTCAGCAATGTAAATAATGAGAGAGACACTTGCAGATCTGATTAACCTGCAAGTTCCTTTTTAAGCAATGAGCAATCGATACCAGTACCAACTCCATTAAACAACTGTTATCACTGCTTGAGTCAGTAGATGCAAGAACACAAGTGTATGCTTATTTTTATTATGACTCAACAGTAGTTTAGTTCTGAAATTAAAAAAGAAAAAAAGGAAATAATAAAAATCCAGATGCTATAGACTTTAAAAATTCTTTATTAGCCCAGCCAGACATTAGGTTAGAAAATTTCCCCTCCTGACTACCCAAAGAACATGTTTTGCTCTTAACACTTCAATTAAAATGTAAGACAACTTTTCAGAAGTACATTTGTAGAATGTGGTATTCTCACAAAGTGCTAAAATGTCAGCCCCCATCAGATTAAACTCTTCTAATTGTCTATAGAATAGGGGGTGAAAACATACAATTGCTGACCTACCAATGTTTTAAACCTAATCTGGAAAGCAGTATTTCTATATCACAGAATATCTGTTTCCAAACTAGTGATTTTGCAACTGGAACTACAGGCAAGGAGCTATGGCTCACTGCTAGTCCTTGAAATAGTTGTGAATTCTTAATTATCAAAATTTTAATTGTAATTATTATAGGTGTACTATTGATGAAATTCTTAGAATAGCATTGCAAGCCACAGCCAACCAATCATTCCTAACATTCTTTTAAACACTGGTCTCTCTAATTAATTTGGGAAACAGAGTAGCTAAATTAGGCTGATACTTCTTTTCAAATTAGTAAATGGCCATGTAGCTTACAATTTTGGGCTATTCTTCAGTATGTGATATTCGACTATTGTCATTTGAAAGGAGATATCCAAGGGATGAAAATTATGTTCATATAATGACAGTATCTTCTTCTGGAAGCACTGCTCAGATAACATCCCTTAGAAGCTT
Source organism: Zosterops lateralis (assembly GCF_965231275.1). NCBI lineage: Eukaryota > Metazoa > Chordata > Aves > Passeriformes > Zosteropidae > Zosterops > Zosterops lateralis. The sequence continues at coordinate 28,067,190 of NC_139762.1, read as the reverse complement.
TGGTAAAGAGTTTACTTCTTGTGATACAGACCAGTGATGACTTGACTCACATTATTTACTTGTTTAAGATTTCCAGCCTCATGGCAGTGGGCCTGCTATATATCTGGAAACTGACAGCTTATCACCTTGTGTAAAAAGATAAGAAAAATTGTGTCACGTGTCACAGCAGCTGATACCAAGATAGGACACAGCCCCTTGGTCTCCTGGAGAAAGTTACCATTAAACTGAGCAACTATGCAGAAATTGTTGGGATACTGTTGGGATATCTCAGCTTGCAAGGAAAGCAGCTGTCTTGTGTCCCTGATGACTCAATTCAAATGTGAGAGATTCTGTGCTATTCATAGCACAGGGATGAGTTCCTTTGTTCTCTTAAAGCTACTGTATTTTCTGTCTTAGAAAACAAAACTGTAAATCTATGTAAAGCTGCACTCTGTGAACCAGATGACAGGCGCCCAAAACTGATGAAACAAAATTCTTCCCTATTCATAACCATGAGACATTTAACTTATGCTACTCACAGGAGCACAGTAGCTTCTAGTAGGCCTCACTGAGATTCCCAGACTAGGGTGATGTTTAGGAACTAATTGAAATTTATATTAAAGTCTCAATATCTGCCTTTCTTTTGGCTATAAAAGTGTCCTCCTACTACACAACCCTTTGAATTTAGTAGACTATGATTTCTTTAGTATTTAGTTTAATTCTGTGGAATAAATTTCATCTTTTCCTACAGCATATAAACAATTAATAGTCTAAATATGCCAAGATAGACCAGATTCTTCCATTCCATGTATGCTCATCCATGTGCAGTTATCCACTGACTTCCCATACATCTGAGTACAAGCCTAAAAGCCTTTTGACCATAGAACTCCTTGAGTCTAGGCTGAGAAGTGAATTGCAAAAGCGAAGCCAGCAGGTAAGCAAATATCCTCTGTCACCCCCCTCTGTTCCTTAAGTTTAACTGATTTCTTATTACTCCCACTCCATTCAACTGTATCCTATTGATTCCTATCCCTTATAGAACTTTGTGCTTTAGGATCTGTATCAGTTGTTTACTGTTTGCAGTTTGAGACAACTGTCTGTGATTGCTGTGCAAAGATAACACTAAGTCTTACCCATATTTTCTGAAGAAACATTTTAAAAAGTACACAAAATGTTTGCTTTTTCTGTCTCAGTTAACGGTCCACTGGTCTTGACCAGCAAAACACATTGGAAGGTGGAGAGAACATACTAGGCGTTAAGCAGCAAGATGTAGCAATGATATTAATCTGCAAGTGGTCAAACTGGGATTAAACAAATTCAAATGTTTAAGTAGTCCTTCAAAAAGTCAATAAAGGGAGTATTTTTCTTAAGAAATAATTGCAACTTTATTACTTCCAAGAATCGTGTTAGCACTTGGTCACTTACTGCCTTTGAGTAAATTCAAAGGGTTGTGTAGTAGGAGGACACTTTTATAAGCCAGTTGAACTGAAAGAAGAAAAACATACTCAGCTTCATATTAACTATGTAAATTTAGGTGATTATACAAGCCAGTTGTCTAGGCCTCTCAACATTCAGTGGGTCTGTTGTTGATAGAGTGTTACTATTGCTTGCAATGTTCTTCATCCTTGATCCCATACAGACAGCTCCAAAGCAGTATAGATTGATTTGAATGAAATCCTTTCAGCAATTTGAATCAGAACAGTTCTGCTTCCCTGCTAATGAATACAAGGAGATTTTGGAAAAGGAGTTACAGCTGCTGCTTGATTGAATATTCAGGGAAAGAACAATAACGTACTTACAGGAGGGACAAACTCATCTTCAGGTTAGTCCCTGTAAACTGAAGTTAAATTGAAAGTTTGAAATTAGGTCTGCATAGCTTGAGTTTTTTGATCATTGTAAGATGCTCAGAGAAAGCAAACAGAACAATTAAGAAAACTGTTTTGCACTGTGATCCTTCGAATTGTCTGCACAGACATACATTATGTCCATCTTGCTGAACGTAGCAAAAGGCTTTAGACTCACATTCAGAGAAGGCACAGGCAGAGGCCTGTCTTGTAAGATATTGCCCATTTCCTGCTAGCAAGAATTGTATACCCAGAAGAGAAAAGCATATTTACTTCTTGCTTATTTTGCCATACAACATTTCCTGTTACTACAAATGGGAAAGGAAGAAATTTGTTTTAGATTTGACAGAAGACATTACAAATATTATACCTGTGCACAATGTTTGTGCAAAAGTGAAATTGTGATAAAGCTCTGTCCCTGAGGTTTCCTTTGTTCCTGTTGAAAGATCTATCCATGATTGATACAAGGGTGTCCCCGTGGCCATTTTCAGCCAAAACCAAAGTCTGCAGCTCAGACTGAGGAATGATATTGAAGAATCTTGGAGTCATAGAAACACAGTATTTCCAGACTCTAAGAACCAAAATCATCAGGTGTTTTGTCTTATATGGAGTTGGGAATCTAGACACCTGGTGATGAATTTAATATAATCCACTTAGGTGGGTACACACTCAGTTCAGCTCACTTAGAAAGTATATTTTGATGTTTTTAAAATCCAACTTTTGCTCCACTTGAAAAAGTGGCTAGTTTGGAGAAGAAACAAAAAGTCATGAAGAAAAAACTACCCTTTTCATCATTGAGCCTGTTTGGAAATCTGTATTAAATTTTGAGAAACAAATTTGTATTAATTTCTAGACAAATAAAAAACACTAGTTGTCCCCAAAAAAATTCTTTAGGTCACATCTACATAAAGAATACTCACCTACATGTAACTGGTTTTGAGCTTTCCCCGTTTGAGCTTTCACTCACTTTTAATCAGAGAGATGCTTTAAAACACTCTGACGAGTTAGATTAGCCTTGTGATAATAACTTTGTCGGTCTGCAGCAACAACTGGGACTTCCCCTGGCTTCAGGGAAGTTGCTAGGCTACTATCTTAAAGAGACAACTCACTTGATTAATTGCAAATACAGATTGCTTTATGAAAAAGTTAATACATTTATAACAACAAAGTCTGAGGAAATAGCAGACTGATTATCAGAACTTGCAGTATTCCCTGAATACAGGATTAAGGAACAAAAGTGCAGCTTTTAATAACACTTGCAAGTCTGAGCTAACTCCAGTCCTGCTTTCAGTGGTGTGGTATTACTGTGCTACTGGTAAATCACCATTTCATGAAAATCACAAAACATTTGTCTCTAGGATGGGATAGCCAAAATAAATATTACCTCACTTTGTACTAATGTAATTTGAAAAGAACTGCTGTAATATTTTAGGGTCCCTTTAACCCAAATATGCCTTGAAGGAGAGTATATGTCTGGTATGTGTTTGCACTGAATGTCAGACTGCTGATACTTTGCTTTTTCATTAAATATCTTATTACTTGAAATTCTTCAAAGGGCTAAGCAGCTTTCATTCCTCAGATCATGCAGCGATTTTATGAATAAATGTAATATGGTAATACATATGATAATTAAAAATATACATTTTAAAAAAATGTGAGCACCTGGTTTCTTATGAATAAACCTTTCAGAAATTATTTTAATTTCCATTAAATTTGTTGACAAAAACTGGAGAATAAAGTCTTTGAAATTTTCTTTGCCTTTTATTTAAGCTCTTTTTTGTTTGTTTCCAAAGAAACCCAACGAAGCACCCAAACTCTCTTTGATGTTTCATTATTGCTTAGAAATCTAAGAACATTTAAAAAATACTTACTGGATTTTTAAAAGCTACTTAAGGCAAATCAAATATTTTCAAACAGCTTTACATGTAAATCTTTATATAAGCAGCAGACATCTGCTCAACGTGCTTCTGATTCTTCTGAAAGCTTCATTAATAACTTGTTCTTTCCTTAAAACTCCAGATAGAATGCTCATGTATGATTTGGAAGCAGTTTGGCTTATTTTTTGTGCTTACAGGAATGTGAATGCATTCAACTTTCATTGGTAGACAGAGCCTGGTTTAACCAGGAGGTGTTAAGAAATGAGCAACCTGCAATGAACTGAAAGAGCAGGTGAGGGAGTAACAGCACAGCACAAAGCTTCAGTGGATGAGCTACGGAGTAGAAAACATTGAAAAAGCTCTGAAAGGAATACAACTTTCAAACTCACACCTATGGAGCCTGAAATTGTTGAGCGGATACAGACACTGTGAAAAGCCTTTCTGTTTGATATGCAGTGCAAGTCTGACTTGAGGATTTCTCTAAGTTGTGTGTGTTTATATGTGTTGGGAGTAGATGGTGGGGCACCAATGAACTCCAGTGTAATAATAGTCATTATGTGAAAATCAAGGAATTAAGGTGCAGATCCTCTTCTGGTGCTGAAAGGTAGTGGGGAGAATGCAAGGCCTTGTGTTACTTTAGATCATTTGTGACACATCATCTTTATTTGTGATAGTATTCTGCACCCCTTTCCTTTTTACTTTCAAACAAAACTGGAGGAAGTTTCTGCACAATCTGCAAAGGCTGGGGAATGTAGCACAGTTTAGGGGCCATCTTAATTAGCCTTTTGCTGAAATTTTCCTCAGAATGAAATATTCTGTCACAGTCTTAAGACACAGGTGAGGACTGTCTATAAAACAGGGTGTTACATAATTCAGTAAAGAAAAGGATGCCTGTGGTGGAGCAGAAGGACTCGACTCGTGTCTTGGCCTTAGGAATATGAAGATGTTTGGGAGCCATAGTACTTAAGATCTGTGGATTCAACTGATAAATAGCAAAGGACAATTTTGTTGAGGGATTGTTGAAGGATTAAGACTAGTTTAAGATATAAAGAAGAGTACATGTTGGCAAAGTCCTAATAAGAGACCAAGTGTTTTGTATAAGAACTACAAATAAATTCTAGGTGATTTTTTTCAAAAGTATTTTTTCTTTTAAAAGTTAGAATTCACTGATACAGAAAAAACCATTTGGATTGATAATTATTACTTTGAGTAGGTGAAGGGAGGAATTATTTTCTCTTTTTTGAGATATATTTTCATACCGTATTGAGTTTACCTTTTTTAAAATGAGACTTTAAAATCCATCTTCTACTATTCATGTAATACAATTCAGAAAACTTATAGGGCCATAATAATTTGGTTTCTACATGTAGGAAACAGGTGCTTGCATGTAACTAACAGAGTAACCCTAAGCTACTAAAGATGCAGCTGTAGCACTTTTATTTACTGACTAAATAGACAGTAGCACAAATTTTTTTCTTCAGACTGCTAAACATAATGTTACACAATAAAAATCTTCTTGCTGTTAATACCTTTTTAGTCTTCTATTTCCAAATATTATTTTTCCTTTAAATTTTAATGAATTTCCCAAATTTTATTTTAATTTCTTTTAATGAATTGACAGGTTTTGTTTTTTAATTTTTTTTTAATTGGCTCCACTACTCTTGTTTAGGATCTAAAAGGAAAAGTGTTTGATTCAGAGCTGAAAAACATTTACCAGACTCCATTTCAGCCCTTTTTTGTGCTCTAAGACGTGTACTGGGTATTCTTTCAAATTATCTCTGTCCTTTATAAATAAGAAGGAAGAATCGTAGAGGTAAATGTAAATTTTAGCTCTTCTTCTAGTCTTTCAGCTGCTCTTATTGGAATTCTTGAGTCAATGGCCAACTGACAGCTTTGGTGAATATTACAGGTTGTAATGAAAATGTAGATGATTTAAGTCACAAAAGCAATTCCTGAGTTCAGAAAATAACATTTTTTCTGTATTTCTGCAGCTGGATTTTCAAGTTACTGTTATTTTAGCATATTACGCTGCACTTGTAAATAGCCTGCAGAGGCAAGTTTTGGATTGAAAATAGTACAACTAAGATCAGTTTAAGAGTGACAGCATGAATTTCTTAAGCTTGAGTACTAAGGAAGGAAAAGAATAAGGCAAAAAAGCTCTAAACTGAAGAGCTCTAAACTAAAGCTCTAAGCCCAAATTTCGAGTAACAGATTTTTTTTTTTTTTTTTCATTTGAAATGTTTGAGAAGTCAAATATTAAAAAAAGGTGGACGAGCAACAGAAATCTTTTTAATGGGCATTCTCCAAAAACCTGTGAGATACATGGATCTGAAGTGGTAGACCTAATGCTCCTTCAGCACAAGGGGATGGTGTAGGTGACATCTTTAATTTTGCTGTGTTTACTTTTGTATTCCAATACATGCTGTTAAGAAAGTTTAACTTGGACAAAGCTCATCTAACTTTTGAAGCTCCGTATAACTTTCAAGCTTTGAGAGGAAGAGCTGGACTAGATGACCTTATGAGGTTTATTTCCACTGAATGATTCCATGTTTTTTTCATGGATTTTTGATTATGAATCTGGATAGATAATTTAACATGTTTTTCCTGCTGTTAGCTTGCAACTGTGGTACCTTATTTACCATCATTTTCATGTCACAAATAGTCAGATGTTTTCTATGTACACATATACAAGCAGGCATGCACACAGATCCATGGTACACTCACTATACATATATTACAAAGTGCCTTTATATCTTGATTCAAATCAAGAACAAAGAAATTTATCTCTGTAAAAATTTAAAGGTGTGTCAAAACATTACTGGATTTCATATTCTGAAAACTGAAAATTTGGTTGGGAATTTCATAATTTCATAATGGTAACACAAGAAAGTACAAAAATTTTCAAGAAACTCCAAAATATTAATCTTGCAGTGTTGGGAGACAGTGAGACAGATAAAAGGACAGAACAGGAGTTTTGCAATCATCTCCAGTCTGTAGAAACATAAACAAAAAATGCTTCTGTCATACTGTGTCACAACATAGCTAGTGCTCACTTTGTCCTTTTTCCATCTTTGTTTACTGAGCTGCAATCAGTATAGCAGCATTAAGCAAGTCCTAAGAAAAACATCAAAGTGTACCTTTAAGGAAAAAATACAGGGCTCGTCAAAAATCCACAAAGTGTTAAGAAGTGCCACCAATCCATGTCCAGCCAACCAGCACTGGCAGTTTCTAGCTTGCAAATGTACACCTGTAACAACTGTAAAAATCTAAAGGACCATATCATCGGTTGGCATAAATCAATGTAACCTCACCAAAGTCAAATTTTAATGAGAGTAGAAAGGACTAGCTGTTCCCCTGAATACTGAGATATATTGCCAATATCCTGCTTATTTTTCTGGATACTTGTCACACAGTAAAAAAAGCCACAGTAAAAATTGTAGCATGTCAGATTACTTGCTTTAGTCTGAACCCCAAATGAATATATGTTGCAATCTTCCTGAACTGATGCTTATATTCTTTATATACCTTGCCAGTATTTCATCCTTGTTCAAGTATTTGGAATTTCCCACAAAAGCATTTATTGTCATTGCAGAATAGCCACTGTAAGTGAGAGATTTAAATAACATGTCCACCAAATAAATGTAAAAAACTTATCTGCTTCACTGCTGCTAATAAACAATACTAAGTCAATTTACTCTGTCCATTCAGGAGTCTCAAGGTATCAAACCTGCAGCTTCGGTGCTAGTTTCACTGTTAGGCTCAAAAGGTGGCATCTGCTGCAGTGAAGGAAAGATGTTTTCCCTATTCTGAGCAGTTGCAATGAACACTTCCTTGTGAATTTCTCTGGACAGGGCAGAAAACCATATTTTTCATCAGTTCAACAACAAAAAAAATCTTTTTACATTCTTTTGCATTAATTGTATTTGTGCCTTGTTAGATAATCTTAAATGAAAAAAGATGTCTCTTTCTTCTTTTTTTTCAGATTGCACAAGAAATTGAAAAATATGTTATATCTGAAGGACAAATGGCAAAACTGAGACCCGCCAACAAAATAGTGGAGTATCAGTGTTCACAACATTTTCAGTTATAATTCTTTCATTGGCGTATGTTACCTGCAGTATAATTATTCTGTAAATAGAATATGACTCTAATCCCATATCTCTGATGACATCACCATCTGATGCACTTGAAGTTTAAAGTAACATATAAATTATTTTGGCTACCCCATTGTTACAGGATGTTTTTAAGGATGCTGTTACACAAACTATATAATTACTGAAATTTAGCTGGAATTAGTCTCCTTTGTATTGAAAACCTTCCTACCTTCATACTGAAAACCTTGTTTAAAAATATTTTTAACGGCATTTCTTTATCTTTACTTCATGTTAATTAGACTTACAATTAAAGAATTTTAACATTAAGTATATATTTAGATGGTATTTTCAGCTCTTGTGCAATTTTTTCCTATCAAATATAAGCAGAATGTGGAAGAAGATGTTAGCCTCAACTACACCAGGGAGGATGAAGCATGATAAAGTCATTTGATGTGATTTGCATTTAGAAAACATATCTTTCTTGTCCAACAATTGAGCATTAAGGAACAGGACAAGAAACACAAAAAGCGTCTGCAGACTCCAGCTCATTAATTCGAGGATTACTTAGGTTATTAATGATCTTTTTTGATGTTTAAACCATTAATGCATATTGGCTTTGTTTCAAATTATGGCTTTATGACGTTACTTACATTGAATTACCAATGAAGGTGAAATCTGCCAAGAAGAAAGCACCAGCTTCTATTTACTGTAAGAAAAAACAGCAACAACAATAAAATATGTTAAAGCAGCCTCAGAACTGATAGCTATCTTTACTATTTTACCTCACGGCCTCCTTCAGCTTCTTGCCATATGCTAAAAGTTCATTCTCTGATGAGCCTTTGAGCTGTCAGTCTGTCTTCCTAGCTTTTCTCTCATTTTCTCTTCAGCAGAAATGGCTATTTGCTGGAAATTGTTTTATATCTTGCCTGACCATTTGACTGCAGGGCATAGTTGGTTCTCATGTCTTTTATTAGAATGACAGTGGACACAGCAGGCAAGTTAGGCCAATTAAGTGGCCACTACCATTAAGATTAACCTTCTAAAAAGTCTGAGCATTATGTATTAGAACATATTTGGTTCTAGCATTACTTGATCAGTACCTCAGGGCAAAAAAAGTGCAATTTAATCACCAATTTTCCACTCTTTCCCTCTGTATGAGGATGAGGCCAAGTGTGTTTTGAAGGGCACAGTCATTGGCTTGTAGGTCAGTCACCCATCTATGTCACATCAACAGGAGAAAGTTAAAAAAACTCCTGATTTGACTGTCAGAGTGCAGCTTATTAAGGATAATATTCTTCTGAAAAGTCTGATGTTGCTTTATATTGACATAAATCTTCTAAACGTTCATAGCTTTGGGATAAATTTTCACAATTTTAAATATATATCTGAATATCCAAACATTTTCTCCCTTAATTCATCTTGCTAATAGTCCTGCTTTGGGAATAATATGTTCGTTTTTCATTTTCTGCCCTTGTCATGTGCCACTTCAGTTGGACAAAAAGCATGGCAGGGCTAGTATTCCTATGTCTGTATTTCTCTAGATGGTGCTCCGTGCCATACTGTTTAATTCTTATTATCCTTGCCTGATAATCTGATTTCATGCAGAAGGAAGAAGTTAACCTTCTGGTGAGTTCCCACTGGTACCTTAGTACTCCCATAGCTGATGAACTTCTGTTCCTCCCAATATGATTAGCAAGAAATGTTGGAAAGAAAGAATCACTAGTAGTGTCATTTGCTGCAATTGAGCAAAGAGACTTGGTAGGATGGGTTTCCTCTGCACTGTGTCTGTGATTGGGTTCCCTGGGTGCACTGTAGGATCAGGAGCTTCTGAAATAATTAACTATTTTCTGCCCTTCCTTCTTTCCCCTGCCAACAGCACCTTTATTTGCTGGTTTTTCCAGGTTTTATATTCCTCAAGTAAGTTATGCTTCTTTAATGAAGCAACACTCTAGCCATATTTTTGATTGTAGCATTAAAAAGTTTTGAGATGCATATCCGTTTTAACAGTCATTTGAGCATCTAAGTGTCTTTGCCAGTGATGATATAAATAACCTTTATTTTTACATATCTCTTCTCCTTGTTAAACAGTTTTCTTAACTCTGAATCAAGTGATCATGCAGCAAATGTCAAGTTGAGAACTAATATGCTATGAAAATAAAAGAAATTGAACAAAGGAAAATAATGTTCAATGAACTTTCAGGTAAAACTGTGGTGTTCAACTACTTCCTTTGACACATGCCTTTTTTTCTAGGGGTCAATTGCAACTCTACTCCTGTTTTTTTTCAAATGCATTATTATGCAGGTGAACAGAGTGCTTGTCTTCTGTTCTCTGAATCTATTCCACGAACTAATGGTATAACAAGAACCATGGTATGGGGAAGAGCAGCACACTCTGATCTCCAGGTGAGCCTCAATGTGTCAGAGGCATTTTTACCGTCTTACATCTGCTATCCTCACTTGGATCTCCCTATCATAGGATGTGTCAAACAGCACAATGAACTTGGCAACTGAATGGAGAACTTGCTGACTACCTGAGAGTGAACTGACTGTTATCTAGAATCTGTGACTGTAATTTCTAGATCTCTTTCATCTGTTATGACATTAAGACTGGTGAGTTATAGATAGAAACATATTTCTAAGCATGGGTCGCATGCTGGCTGAAGCATTCTGTTGAACAACTCTCAGGATATGGCCATTTTAGCAACATTTTTCAATGAAAGGTCTTCCAGAAACTGATTTCTGTTTGCTCTATTATTTATGCTTCAATAATCTACCCTATGCAAAGTCTGATTTATACAGGATGATCTTCACAGTTGCTAGTTAGCAATGTATGCAAACAAAAAGTTACAGATAGCTGTTTAAAGCCTTCCTGCTATAGTAAGTAAACCAAATTAAGAGGCCATCTTTATACAGCTTACTTAAATTCTTAAACAATTTTCAGTGAAAGATTTGCAACAGCTGTAGGCACATGAAATATTTTCCATTACTTTGGGTAAAATAAATGTGCCCGCCACATTTTTTCCTGACACCATAGCACAGTTGTTTGCACAACAGTGATACCATGAAGAAGGAATTGGTCTTTTGAGTACCACCCAGTTTCATAGCAGATTTAGAAGATGCGGTACTAGAATTGTCAATGTGATGATTTGGGTACAGACACATTGCAGAACTTAGTCAGCTTGTCCTGGTCCTAGCAAAAAAGAATAGCTGCGTGAGTCAGTGTTTGGAAAGCAGTGGATCTGTATTTAGTTTCTTTTTGTCTACAGAAGAAAGATATTAAAAAAGGAAATTTATTAGTAAGCGTATCATTCTGATCTGTAGTTAATTCCTTACATTCACAGGAACAAGATGCTACAAAAAGCCATTTATTAGTGAGAATGTCAATCTGCTTATATGAGTTTGCAAGAGAAAGAATGTACTGAGACATGGCCAGGAAGAGCAAAGAAAAGAATGGTGTTGATGTGAGTTGAGCATTCAGTTGTACTGGTTACAGGTGAATTTTCTAAGATATAAATCAGGTCAAGAAAGCTTCAGCTGAAACATGCTTGCTGAATGAGTGCAGTGAAAGGATGTAAAATGAGAGAAATAAAGAGCAACCCATACTTCTATAAATGTGAACTACAAGCCATGTAAATAGCGTAACTCCCACTGAGAATGTGACAAGTCTTTCAGGCACTTGTTTTTATTTTTAAGCTTTGCAAAGCCCCAGCTATCAGTGCTAGAGCTTGTTCTTAGCAGACATTTTATGAGAATTCACATATTCACACATACTTCAGAAGCTAATAAAATGAAATTTCATTATTATTCATCAATTGTATGTACCACTAACTGTTTTGAATCCACTGTAATTTGTGTCCTATGCACTAAACATTGCAGCAGCAGGGTTTGAAATTAGTGCCATTAAGTGGCTTGCCTTGATATGTGTGTGGTAAGAAGCAGCCTTTCACTGAGGGTAAAAAAGTGTATTATTTAGTAAACTAAGTGCCTTTTTACTGTTCCTTTTAAAGCTGTGTCACTGCTGTTAAGCAGCTCAAATTTGTTGGCACCAACCATGTGCAAACTTAGAAAACACCTTTTCTAATGCAATTTGCTCACTTCAGAAACTAGGGTGGGTTTTTTTTTCAGTTTTCATTTTTATACCTGTTGGCTCCTGTCTCATCCTTTCCATCTAGTTGCTTTTGAATGCAGTAAATGACCAGGGAAAAAGTTTTCCCATGAAAAAGATAAAGTTTCCTGTCTTTTCTGCATGGTGCAAAGGTCATGATAGGAGATCAAAGACAGGAAGCAGCTTATCATTTTTTTAGCAGGTACAGGGGCTCAGAGCTTTGTTACACTCTACCAGAAGCCATTAGAGAACTGTAATAAGCTAGGAGCACCAGCATGGGGCTTGATTTTAGGTTGGCAATGAGGTGTAGTTTTGTTCAGGAATAGATAGGAAGAATGCACTGACACCTGTTTGGAATATACATGTGTGTTCTCATTCATACATCTGAGTCCATGTGGATCTCCCTTTTGACATTTGATTCAACACAGAATAAACAGCGTAAAAGTTTTGTTGATCTTCACCCCCCCGCCCCCCACCCCCAGGCCCCCACACCTGTCAAATACAGCAGATCAAAAGATATCTTTCTCTTTTTTTCTAATGCTGCCTAGCTACTTTGTCCCTCATATGAGATGCAGCACTGACCTGGCCTCTGGTTCCTAAAGTTATGAAGATAGAATAACTTTAAACTTGTTTTTCATTAAAAGATTAATATTTCTTTTCACATTTTCTTGAACTCACTCAGGAATGAGATTCTTGTGAGTCATAAAATAACACTACAAATAGTAAAGATCTTCTTATAATAGATTCAATAGGAATTTATAGTAATTAATACTAATACCAATTGAATGCCTATGGTACCCTGTTATTTTCCTCTACAATTCATATCATTGGATTTTTTTCTCGGAAAATGTTACCCCTCTGCTGTGGTCACCTTTTTGGAAATTGTTATGCAAATCCAAATCCTGCAGACTTCAGAGGGAATCTGTGACAAAAGCGAGACAGGCACAGATATCTCCACACAGGCACTTCTTTTGATTAAGGTTCTCTGCTTTAAAACAGAGTTTAATCAAGGATAGAAAAACCAGAGGAAAACTGCTTTCCAGGTGTGCTTTCTTGTGCAGATGGTGTGCTGCCAGAGAGAATCAAAAGAGACTTAATTACAAGAATGATCAGCAGAGTCAGACAGGATGAGAAATTGTGCGCTCTGATGGAAGTTGTTCATTACAAAACAACGGCACTGCTTGGCACGTAGGGAAGGACGAAGCCACTCCTGATGGATGACAAAGGCTTTTTGAAGTCTGCTGAGACTGAGTAATCCATGCTATAATGTTTGAAGCATTTGAGGAGGTGACGATCACTTGTCCTTTCTCTGGACAAGTCCAAACCTGCAGAGGAACCCATGCTGCTCACTTTCCTGGGCAAATGGACAGGTAACATCCCTTGTCAATCTGCTTCCTGACAGCCTTTAAAATGTTTCAAGGAGTGGCACGAGTTCAATGCAATGTTCGTGTCTGTTTTGTAGAGTGAGGCAGTGTTGATCCTATATGAATGAAGTCTATTGGCTAAAACAAATCTGAGGCCCTGCTGTGATGCCTGCTGTCGCCACAAGTATGTGGGCATGGTCTTTGAAATATTGCAGTCTCAGTAACCTTTTTCAACTGCTTTTTGAGGTAGTTGAACACACCTTATCTATGGTTACTTTTGAGCTGCTTTCACTGGCTAGCTTTGCTCTTTAGAGAACCATAAGAAGTAATATTTGTGAGTCTGCATCTCAGACAGAAACATGGCCACAGCTTGGAAGCAGGAGGACTCACATGTGGGAATTAGGAAGCTTTTTTCCAGGCCCCAAGCCCACGTGGAAGTGAGCTCTCTGGGGCTTAGCATGCCATTAAATACAGGGGGCATTTCCTGGCAAGGTGACACCCAGAACCGATTTAGGAATGAAGGGGAGCGACTTAGGAACAGGAGGGCATTTGCAGGGTTATCTAGGGCAGAAAGGGGAGTGGGCTATTGTTAGGGAAAAGCCATTGGGGGTTGGAAAAGGGGGGTTGAAGGGACAAACCATTTTAAACAAATAAAACATAACAAAAACCATACAGAACTTTAGGAAGTCCAAAAGGCACACTGCAACACTTACCATGTACTTGTATCTAAAATGTCAAATGTTTAGACTAGGCAAAAGCTAGAGGTGGATGTGAAATCCTATCTCATCAGCAAAGTACTGTATCATTTAACTTCAATATTCACTCCTGGTTTTCTCAGGCAAGGATAGCTAAACTATGATTTTTGCAACTGACTATCTGTGACTGCACCCACAAAGAATCCCGGTGGGACTCCATTCAAGTACAGCATCTGGCCAGAGGGAGCTGCAGGCAGAACAGCCTCATTAGTATGTGCTGAGAGATAAGCCCTGTCTTACTACCTGTCTTGTCTACTCTGGGACATGTAATCAGTGGTCCATAAACAGTAATGCATTTGTCAAGGTACTTTTGATGAAACAAATTGCACACTCTGTTAATTGAAATGAGATCAAAGCTCTTCCTCCACAGCCTTGGGACTGGCATAAGGTTCTGCATTGGCATTGCAGTAGCATTCCTAGTTTGGTGACAAAAAGCCCAAATCTTCAGTCAGCTCTCCAGAAAATAGTGATGCCGGTTTCCCGGTTTCTCCTTGGATAACATTTTATTTCTGTTTTTTTTTCCTAAGGGTTCTGCAAGCACTACTGGACTAATTTTAGCAACACCATGGAGTGCAGAGTGATCTAATACTCTGTAAGCAAGGGATAGATTGTCAGTGACTTCAATGAGCTTTGGATTTGGCCTAGATGAATATGGCCTAGGAAAGAAAAACAGCCCTTCCGGGAAGCAAGTGGCAAAGTTGGGATTTAAATGCCAGTGAGTCTAAGTAATAACATCTTACTTAGCTCCCCAAAATGGACCCTGACGGCATTCTGAGACAGTGGGTTGAAGAAAAGGGGTTAAAATGTTCCAATAAATCTCAGAGAAAAATGGCAAGCAAGAGGAGAAAGGTGGTAGAGAAAATGTCCATCTGTAGAGTGAAAGAGGATGAGCTTATCTCTTGTCTCATCAGCAGTTTAGTCTTCTCTCCCTTCCCATACCTCTCTCTGGGCTATTTATTTCAGTGAGTTTTGTTGTTCCAGACTTCCCAGTACAGGTTCTTATCTACCACAGCCCTTTTGTCGGCCTGTCTGTTGGCAATTGGCAGGACATAACTGCTTATGGCAATACTGAGTCTCTATGAGAAATAAACCAACAGGACACATAAAAATACAGGGAACTCACAGCATTTTTTAAACATTAGTTAATTAAATATTGAAATGCCTTTGTTAAAAAGGCAAGACTTATTAGACCTCTCTTCTGGGAAAAGGGAATGAGTAAAGCCAGCTTTATCTAAAGTCTTAGTATCTTTTTTTTATTATTTGTATGTGTAATATATAGCTATAGAAATATAGGTGGGCTGAATTTCATGCATCTGGGTGCAGACCATGGTACAAACAACATGAAACCATGGCATGCAGAATTCAAATCCTCTTCTGAAACCACTTATAATGCATACTGTTGGAAGGATCAGCAAGTCAGAAATAGAGTCAAGAATGTAAATGCTCCAGCCTACTTCACCAAGAAAGGTGACAATGAGTGAAATTAAGCTCAGTGGGGTAAACTTAGTATTGATATCAGGCAAGTAAGTTGGAAGGCATCAAGCAAAATTAGGAAGGTCTCAAAACACCACTACTTTAGTCTAGACTCAATTTGGATATTTAGGAAACCAGACGTATAATCTCTATCTCAGCAGGAGAGCTATATGCTTACAGTTTTTTCTTTCTGCTACTGTCTGGCTTTTTTTTTTTTTTTTCCCCAAAGACACAATAACTATTTTAGGGAACTTCACACTGTGATAAGGTCTGTGTTATGTAAATGAAATGAAGACACTCAAGACTGAATTAACAGATGATTATGAGCCAGGACAGTTTTGGAAAAAAAATGGTGGGGTGATTTTTAGAAGCACCTAAAACTTGCTTTGCAATGTTGACACCAGCATAGCCTTGTTTCCTTTTTTATCTGTATTAATTGACACCTGCTGAACACTTCAGTTTATTTCCTAACACTAGCCTTTTTCCCAAAAAAGTTTGTTCACTTGCTCCTGTAAAGACCTCTCCTGAAAAAGGTAAAAGGACAGACCTGAAGTTACGTGTTAGGGATAAAGTGTACATTGCAAGCAAGAAACTTCCTATGTGGAGACATAGTCATAGATGGTATTTTAAGGATGGTTTAACAGCCAACATATAGTATACACTGGATATTACATAAGAAACAACCCAGTATGCACAAGACCTTTGCATAGAAGACCAGCACCTGCAGCAAACCTTCAGGGGCCATTCTATTTCAAAGAAATAGGCAGTGTAAAGGACAGGAACAGAAGGTGAGAATATCCTTTTCATAGTGAGGGAAAGGTCCACCTGCTTGAGGTCATGAGGTTAGTATAAATCTTATGGGGAATGAATGGCAGCCCATGTGGACATCTTACTAAGCTGGAGAAAAAGCCAATGCTTAGGGTGGGAAGTAAAAGAAAAATCCTTAGGCTAAATTGTAGGAGCTCAGATTTCTGTAGGCCACAAACATCTCATACATCATTTGATGCCTTAAGTTTTAGCTTTCATATTTTCCAGATGCATTAGTGTATAACCCTGAACTTCATGTAAAGTGCTAGTAAGTTCTCTTCACAGTGTAGTTAGACAAAACAATTCTCTGCCAGCCCTAGAACCAAGGGCACCATTGCAGCTTCAGGCCCAAAAAGTATAAACAGCAAATTGAGGAGAGTGATCTGGGAGGATGGGACTTCATAACCTGAAGATGTAACTGGACAATTAACCCCAATATGTAAATAGACCAAATTTTATAAAAGTGCGAAAACTCATGGTCTGGCATCCATCTTAGGTGGAGCCATGGCCAGATTCTTGTACTGCCCATGGTCCATCCTTTGAAGGCCTTTTAATTCTGTCTAGCTTCTGTTCCAGGTAGCCTCTCCAGGCATCACATTGGCCACGTCCTTGCACAAGTTGGTGCTGGACAAGGTGCTCTCCGTCTGTCAATTATTCATCTGTTTTCAACTACAAATGTCAAACTTCCATGGTCCAGCAACTACAAAACAATCTCAGTATTTCAGATGAGACCGCTTTGCTTTATGTCTTATTCTGTATTTAGGGAGAATGGTGAAAATAATCTCTTTTAAATCCTTGCTTTCCCATTTGAGTAAGAAACCAATTTTCCTTCTGTACTATGAAATAGTTCTTTAGATTTTAGTTTCCCAAGCCCGCAGTGGTGTGGTGGAATCTAATAATTCTACTTATGATGAAAGGCCACAGTTGTGCCCAGAAGTACCTGCCTACCTGCTCTAAGGGATGCAAAGCCTTCCAAATCTCAGATTTGCTCTTCTCAAGGAGGAAAGATAATTAAAGTTAGAACACAAACTCTATTGCTGGAATTTACAGTTTGTTTAGGAACATGTACCATTAATATGAAGCAGAAAATACTTCAGTGAAATGATGTACCAAGAAGACTTGCACTGCTATGCAAGATCAGTGTCATACATATGATTCTGAATGCAAATAAAGAACAACTCAATTATAAGCTAATTGGGAAAGTCAGAATTAATAAATGAATTTGCTACAAGTAGCAAAGTAACAAATCGCATAATTGATTTTAGTACATTTTTACTCTTATTGTGTGAATATTTGACTTTTGCGTATTGGCCTGGAGACTAATCTTCTGTATCAACCTGTTAAGTTTCAGCTTTTAAAGTTCAGATGCTTCCTGCATACACTGGGCATATAACCCCTTAATGTTTAGCATTTTTTAATCCTTGCACAGGTAAAGGAATTGAGCTGATTTTGCTCACATTTACAAAAAAAAAAAAAAAAATCCCTTTGGGTGTAGAGAATCTGAATAAAAAAGCAGAACTTTCCATCTAGGTATATATATAATGTGTGTGTGTGTATGTACAAAAATGTAGAATTTTATTGAATGTTAATATACTTCTACAGCCCAATTGTGAAATTGAAATACATATTTTTGTATCAGATGTTGGTATTTCAATTTCGTGATGGAATGCCCTCAAACTGTGGCCCATTTTTTATTAACAAGGTTTATGGTTGGCAAACAACTAACGATCCTCAATTCTCTCCCCAGAAATACTGAACATCTTCCTTAGATATTTGCCTTATTTGGCCAGGCATAATTTTTGAATCTTCAAAGAAGAAAGGAAATCATTATTAAGGAGAGGAGTTTGGTAACACAACTCAGAAATGTATCACTAGGAACCATGTTAATGCCTGCTCTTGACAGTGACTTTGGTAACAGTCTGCTAACTTGTTTCTCAGCCTACTGGTGTTATCCAGCTTGTGCAGGTTTATTTTCTGCACTGCTTTCCCTTTTCATGTTTTGCTGGCTGTGAGAGTGAGCTGTGGTGGTGGGCAGGCCTGTGTGCCATCTCTTGCAAGTGTTTTTTGGTCCAGTTCAGAGGCTCCATTGTTTGACCTAGCCAGGGTGATTTGAACTTTATTTAACAGGCTGGTACATTCTATCTTGCTCCTCATTTTTTCTTGCTGCTGTCAACTGCAGTTTAAAAAAACCCCTTTCATATGTGCTGTCTTGTATAAAAGAGTACAGAGGCAGAATAGTAACCCACATTTTCTATATCCTTTCCAAACTTAAGACCTTACATAAAAGTAGACTTGCTTTTCAATCCTCTTCAATCTTCTTACAACCTGTTTGTTTCAGATCACTGCTATTCCAAGTGTTCTTGGTTATAGTGACTTAACACCAGCTGGCAACTAACGGCTATGCAGTCACTCACTCATTGCCCACCTCTGTGAGATGTGGAATAGAATTGGATTAAAAAACCCCCAAACCTGTGGACTGAGATAAGAACAGGTTAATAATTTGTCCTGGGTTGCAGTGTAGGATGTACACAAAGTATTTATTCTATCACCAGCTTCATGAACTGTTGAAACCAGGTGGGCTACTGTTTTCCCAAGGGTGTCTTCTGCTAATGGCCTTTGGGGTGTCTTCTGCTAATGGCCCATCAACGCCTTGCCCATGAGTCACAGGTAACTCCCTCCAGGGGTTATCTCTGTTTAATGGGCCATCAAGGACCCACTTCACAACTCCTCATCCTATTGTGAGATGCTCTGCCCAGGGGGAGGAGCCAAGCATTCTCATCTGGATATAAGCTGGTATGTGGGACAGTGCAAGGGCACTTACCCACTGGATTCCCAGAGGACCAGAGCTCCCAGACCTTTCTACAGGATCACTGCTTCAGGAAGAGCACCTCACCTGGACTGCTTCCACCATCCTGCTCAGGTTGTATTCTGACTGTGTCAGTGATCCTTTGTGTTATTGCATTTATTTTATTTTATTTTTACCTTTTTACCTTTTTACCTTTTTTCTTATTAAATTATATTTCTGACTTGGAGCCTCTCACTCGTTTTGCTTTCAAACCACGACAGTAACTGAAATAAAGTAAAATATAATAATAAAAATAAGTATAATAAAAAGGAAGGCAACAAAAAGAGAAAGATATATAAAACCCGAGAAAGACAATTGAGGCAAAATGCTGACCAATGCCCAGTCTGCTCAGCAGCAATCAGTCTCTCACAGCCAGCTGCCTTTAGTTAATATGCTGGACATGATGCTTTCTGGTAGGGAATACCCCTAATGGCCAGTTTGGATCATCTGTACAGGCAGTGCTCCCTCTCAGGTTCTTGTGCACCTGCTTTGGGCAGCACACGGGAAACTGAAAAATCCTTGACCTAGCAACCACAAATTCCACAAAATGCAGCACTGTTACACTTACTAGAAAGAAAATGAACTCTATCCCAGATAAACCAGGACATGGGTAAAAACTACATTGAGGTATAACTGGGGATACTGCTTTTTAAAAATGGAGATGGACATGTCTTTTTCTCTAGAAGCTCTGTGCTTTGGAGCTTCTGAAGAATGGTGCAAAGTAATTAAAGCATTGCCTTTTGATTTGTCTGAACAACAGGTTTATTATCTTTCAGTGATTCAGTGGAAGGCTTACAAAGGGTTGGATTGGAACATGCAGAAAATTGATGTCTCACAGTCCACTTCTAAAAGAAAGATAAATAAAGATGTATCTTCATGAAATGGATCCTCATTATACTAAAGTGTTTTATAGAAATACCAATACTTTCAGATCTCAGAATGTTGTTAAGAACCCCAAGCATTACACAAAATATCCAAGACTTTATGGTGGTTATAGTGAAATGAGGTACTGTTGTTCATAAACAGAGGCATTCTGAATATTGGTGCATCCATGTTTAACTGTCAATACAGATACCTGTGCAATTTATTTGGGTTAAAGGAAGGCACTGCCTATATGAAGTCATAACTTAAAGCTTTAGAGGTTACTCAAAATTTTATTCTTATTCTAAGTGCAATGGTATTAGCACACACAAACTGAATTATCCCATTTCCCATATGGTCATTAATGTCGTAATACAGGTAAAACTGATGCACAAAACCTTCCCAATCTCTTTCTCTGGTGGTGTTCTGTTGTTCCCATGCTCCTTAAGAAAAAGAAAAGAAAATTTCATGATGAACAATCAGTACTTAAAGCTCTTCACCAGGAGAACTAGGTTAATTGCTGTGGGTTTTTCCTCCTCTTTGCCAGAATGGGAATGCTGTTTATGGCAATGATTTCTTTCTACTGATTCTGGGGTCTGTTTGTATCCGTTTTTATACATATTCCAATTTGTAGTACTCCTTATTCTGCAATTCCACATCACATTCATATTATTAAGAATGATTAATTGTTAACATCATAATTGTAATAACAACAATAATAACAATAATAAGAATTCATATCTCATTTTTTAAAAACAACAATGTTCTAGAAGAAATGCATGTATAAAGACCCACAGATATACCTTGCTCTAATAACCTCGTAACCTTTTTTTACCAATATCTACAAGTTACAGCATTATCATTGGTGCATTATGAAAATTTCTAGAACATGCCACATTAATGCATTGGTTTGGAAATGTACCTTCACATAATAACTTGATGGTTTCTAAAGAAATATGAAAATTGAAGAAATTTAAGAAGCCAGTATACTATTCTGGTTTTTATCAATTAACTTAATATAATTCTTATTTTCAGGGTTGGGGATTTTGTTTTTGTTGTTTGTTGTTCTTGTTTGTTTTTTGTGAGTTTTTTTGTCTATGATTTTTCTTAGTCTTTTTAGTTTCTTTGGAGTTTTTTAAGCTGTTTTTTCATGGTTTTCTTTGTAACTAGGAAGATTCATTATGGAAACACTTAGATATATAACAGCTTGATTTCAATAGGATTTAGGCACTGCAACTCTTTGCCCACAGAAGCCATAACATTAAATAGAGTAGCAAATACACTGAGACTGAATTTTCAGTTGGTGACACGGAATATGTAGCTTGTACTAAGTTCAGAATTTAAAGTATTTATCCTCTTCTTGCACCTAAAAATATAGCCTGAGTGCATTAGGAATACTTCTGTCATTTATCTGAGTATCTAGAGGTTTTGCTGGAGCAGTAACAGTAGCAAACAGCTCCTTTTTAAATTGTCATGTATTATTCACACCTTGCCTTAGGAAAGAATGGTGGTTTCTCAACAAATTAAAATGACAGATTTTTGCCCTAAAGTACTTAAAATCAAAATTTATGGGTCTGACTAGGCTATTCGGTGTCCGAAAATCCAGGACAAATTACCCCTTCACATGGCTCATCAGTTCTATGGGACATGCTTTCTGGATACATGGGAGTTTTTGAGCATGAACTGTACACAGGGCCTTGCAACAAATCTCCTGCTTTTTCAATGGAAAATCCAGAAGTTTGTATTGTCATGCTTTAAAACAGAAGATGTCTGTTGAAATTGAGTCAGAATAGGAAGGAAGTCTGAAAGAGTCATGTTAATATTGATATGCTGCTGAGTAAATGTATTTTAGCAGATTTTTTGCAACATAGGTTTGATAAATAAGTGCTCAAGGAGTGTTTAATATGCACCACATTACCTGTGTAAATGTTACAGCTTGGGGAATGAACAGATAGAGACCAGCCCTGCTGAGAAAGACTTGGGGCTGATGGTGGAATAGAGGCTGGACATGACCCAGCAATGTGCCCTTCAGCCTAGAAAGCCAAACGTGACCTAGGCTGCATCTGAAGCAACATGGGAAGTAAGGTGAGGGAAGGGATTCTGCCCCTCTGCTCTGCTTTGGTGAGACCCCACCTGCAGTGCTGCATCCAGCTCTGGGGTCCCCAGCACAGGAGGGACAGAGACCTGTCACACTGAGGCCAGAGCAGGCCACCACGTTGATCAGAGGGATAGAGCACATCTCTTATGAGGAATGGCTGAGAGAACAGGGATTGTTTAGCCTGGAAAAGAGAAGTCTTCAGAGTGACCTAATCATGGCCTTCCAGTACCCGAAGGGAACCTACGAGAAAGGTGAAGAGAGGCCATTTACATGTAGTGACAGGACAAGGGGGAATGTTTTTAGACTGAAAGTAAATTTAGATTAGATATTAGGAAAAAAAAATTTTACTGCAGGGGTGAGGAGGCACTGGAACATGAACACTGGAACAGGTTATACAAAGAAGTTTTGGATGCCCCATCTCAGAAAATGTTCAAGACCAGGTTGGATGGATCTCTGAGCAACCTTCTAGTGGAAGGTGTTTCTGTCCATGACAGGGGGCTTGGAACAAGATAATCTTTAAAATCTCTTCTAACCTAGACCACTCTCTGATGCTATAATTTCTCCTAGCAAAGACAAGCAAAAAACATTCTCTTGATGTTTCTGGTCTCTTTCCAGTTGTAGAGCTTAAATGTGACATAGTTTTAGATGCTCCTCTGAGGAATGCACTTGCTGGTCTAGTTAGCCTAGTTGTGCTCTATAGTGCATGCAGGAAGCTTTCATGTATGCTCAGATGGTGCAGCCGTGTTCCCATCTTTGGAACAAGTAGTTTGCCAAGGGACAGAGTTCTCATACCAAATATTTATAAATAAAAAGTGTATCTTTGCCACTAAGCCCACCCTGTTTAAAAGGTTTATTTAACTTTGCTTGCTTTTCATTTCACTGGCTTGCTGTCAAGCCCTCTGATTTGAAAACACCTTCACTGTAAATTACAATATATTATTCATTCAATGCCTGAGGAAAGAATGGTGATATATAGACAAATTAAACTGACTTATTTGTGCCCCAAGGTGCTTACAATTTTTATAAGGCATAAAAGTATAAGGCATTGCATTAAAGATGGGGACCTATGTAATGGGAGATGAAACTACAGAAATTAGTGTTTTATGGTTGGCTGAAATATTTTCAACAAAAAAAATCTGGAAAGACATTTTGAGTCCTCTGTAAACTCACTGACTGAATAATGGGAATTGATACTCTTTTATTCTGGTAATTAGCAAAATTTTACCTTTATTTTTGTGTTCATTGCATCAGTAAAATAAAAACACTGAAAAAATAATGTAGTTGTAGAGATAAATTTGTCTCTCGAATTCCAACTCTCTCAAAAATTACCTCAGCTGGTGCAGGAGTCGGTGAGTAAAAACCTTGATAGAGGTCATAAGTAGGGAAGCAATACTAGGAGGGGTTATGCCTCTGATATTCCCAATGAAGTTTATATCTAACTCCAGTCAGTGTCACTAAACTGCCAAGACTGTCAAAAAACTTGAAACAACAGTCTCTATGTCAAAATACCTCAAGGCTTCCATCCTTCATTGTAATGCCAGCTAAGGAGGAAATTGATTAAATTGAACTGTAATTGTTTCCTAGTCTCAATGCAGAGTAATTGAAAGGGCCTAAATAACTCAATTTAAACACAAGCACTTTAATATTCCTGCCTCCTGTAGTATCAGACTGGGGCAGCATATATGGAACATTCACTTGAGAAGCCCTTGAACAGTCACAGACATGCAAGACCTTATAGCTGTATTGTTCTAAGTGTGTTAAATTTCCCAAATTCAGGAAGGACATAGGCAGGCTTTTGTACTCTGTGTTATACATATTTCACCCTGTGCTCCACACTGACACGTCCTTAGCTAAGACAATCTGGTGATGTTCCAGAATCTGCTGTGTCCTACCAATCTCCAAGTTTTTTGTAGCATCAAAGTAGAACCTGCCAAAGCCAGGATAGATGTGGGAGGGAGAGATTGAATAACAGTAGTGAATGTCAAGAATAATTTATGATGGTTGTGTGCCTACATGTTGTATGTCATATTATAGTACTGAGTTATGCACGCAGTCAGAATATTGCAATGCAGCTACTATAAAATATTATCCAGATATAATTTTATGTAATGTCATGAAGACATCAAGTTATGATTCTTTTAAAGTATTTTAGTACTTTCCCATTTTAAGCAGGACTTTCTCCAGTGATTGGCAATCTTCAAATTTAGTAAATTTGACCAGTATTTAGACAGATGTTGTAAAAGAGTATATTAGCTCTAGACAGCTCTAGGCAAAAGTTCTCAGGTGTAATGGATGTAATGTGAGAGGCTTGGACTGAATTTCAGCTGCATGCAGATGAAAAAAAAAAGATTGATAATTTATCCATGTGATTGAATTGCAAGCTTTTTGTGGAAATGTCCTTTTGGACTTCTGAACTCTGGTAGAATTTTTTTTGCAATAAAAGATAGGAGCCACAATTGCACTTGATTTGGTTTTGGAGTTCAGAAAATTTCAGCTTGACAATCAAGTAAGAGGAGTATTAGATTCAGGAAGAAAAAGATGACAGTCTCTGATGAAGGAAAGAGAAGTTTCTCTAGACCTACAGGGAGCTACCTGAAAAATTCAAAACTCCAGAGGAATGTGGTTCCTTGGGAAGTTCTCTCCTGGACTCAGAGGAAAGCATGCATGTGAAGGAAGTGGATAAAAAAGAGAAATGTTGCTTCTTGTCTCTGCATCTTTTCTTCCACGTCTGATAATTGCTCCCAGCTGTGAGGACACACAACTAGTCCTAAAAAGGTTTTGTCACTTCCTTCCGTTACACCAATGATGGCTGGTTTAATGAGAGGATGTGGCTAATATGAGAGCCACTCATTGGCAAATGAGAGCAGATATAAATTTCTATATAGTCTCTTTGTATTATCTTAAGAGATTATAGTCCAAAAGAGTGATATTATACAGAAAGTGTGAAAATTTATGGAGAAAATTAATGAAGGAAGATAAATACGCTGAAGAAATAGCTTTTCTAAATGAAATAACCACAGTCAAACAGGAAAATATATATCAAAAATACGGGGATCCACAGCAAGAGCAGGGAAAGAAAGAAGCTGTTCAAGAGGAAGAAGCAAACGTATTCTATTCTTAAAATAAATGACAAAATTACTAGTAAGGAGACAGAGAAGACATAGGTGTTCAATAAATCTAAATGTCTGTAAGGAAATAGTATAATATAGCTGACTTGTTTTCTGGATCTTTCATTGCAAAGGAATATTTTAAAGATGTCTGGACTTCTAAGAATGTCTGAGGACTGACAGTATTAATATTTATTAAATGTAGGAATCCTTGTAAGATTTTGAATATCTGAGATTGTCGATACTGTGTGAATGCAAAATTTTGTGTGTCACTATGTGCAGAATAATAATGGAAAAGATGAACTAGGAAGTAAATGAAGTAGTTTATAGGTATTTAAAACTAAGAACATAAATAATGGTAGTCAGCATTGTGGTTTACATAATTGGTCTCATAAAATAAAATTACTTATGTGATAACATTTTAACTGTGTTTGAAAATGGTATATATGTTTATCCTGATGAAGTGTAGAAGCATCTACCTTCTTTTATCTAAAGAACCTGACACAGTATAAGATGTCAATATGATATGGGTTTAAACTACAAGCATAACAGGTCTTCAAAAAAGAAGTGTTAGTGTGAAATACCTCTTTGGAATCAATGTGCTACTATATTAGTGCTAATTGTAAAGGGTATAGTGAGAAGACAAATAATAGTAAGAGCAGATCATTCAATGACTGGTAAACTGGGTACACTATTCTAGTGAAGTCAAAAAATACAGAAGTTTGTCTTTAAAATTACACCTTGAAGGACAAGGAAGTAAGGTGAGTCTACTGAAGTAGTGATCTTGGAGCAGATTATGAGTTCCTAATTCCCACGGGCACTGCCACAGTAAAGATATGCTTCCAAGATGCATAAGCAGCTGGCTAATAGATAGCTCACGTGCACTGAGGAAGCTAAGACTGGATGCTTCTAGACAGCTTTAAAAATTAGCAAGGATTTAGAAAGAGCCACAGAACTGATTTGAAAAGTGGAAAAGCCCCCATCATATGAACTTTAGAGCTTTTGCTTATTAATTTATCACAGGAAAGATGCTAGGGTGGATAACAGTCCTCCAAGGGAGAAAATATGACATTCAGAAAGCAGATATGTGACAGGAACCAGTGGTTCATAGTGCCAGGCAGATGCTAAGAAGTAAAGCATAGATCATTAATCATAGGAGGAAACTGCCAAGCAGATTCTCTATCTGTAGGTGTATGCTGGTTTTGGCTGGGATAAGGTGCATTTCCTTCAGAGTAGCTAGTACAGGGCTGTGCTTTGGATTTGTGCTGGAAAAGGTGTTGATAACTCAGCCATGTTTTTGTTACTGCAGATGAGTGATCACACAGAGCCAAAGCCTTTTCTGCTCCTCACCCCATCCCACAAGCAAGGAGTCTGGGGGTGCACAAGGAGTTGGAAGGGGACACAGTCAGGACACCCGACGCCATAAGACCAAAGGGATATTCCATACCATATGGGTCATGCTCAGCATCTAAACTATAGAGAAGAAGAAGGAAGGGGAGGACATTTGTAGTGATGGTGTTTGTCTCCCCAGCTAATTGCCACACATAAAGGCACCCTTGTCTCCTGGAGCTGGCTGAACACCTGCCTGCCCATAGGAACTGGTGAATTAACTTCTTGTTTTGCTTTGCTCGTGCATGTCTTTTCCTTTACTATTAAACTCTCTGTATCTCAACCCATGAATTTTCCCACTTTTGCTAGCGATTCTCTCCCCCATCCCACTGAGGAGGAGTGAACGAGTGACTGTGTGGGACTGAGCTGCCCTCTGGGGTTAAACCATGACAAGATGTCATTCAGTTCAGACTGAGTGCACATTTATTAGAATATACCTTAAAGACAGAAGTTGGATTTTAGCCAAATGGAAATTATTACAATCAGTGCAAGAACAAATTCTGTATATCCAATGACCTTTAATATCTTGCAGTTGACTAAATGATCTTATTTTCCTTTTGACTTTAAATTTTATAGCTGAATTTAAAAAAGAAATATAGAGAATGAAGAATGGTCCAGGACTAAGCATTTGGTCTTTAAGTGCTGTAAAGTGCTAGAGTGTCTATGGGAGTGTCTGAAAGATAAAATATAGACAGTCTCCATACAAGACAGTATTTGGAGTTCTAGCACTTTGGCAATGTGGATTTAATTTATGCTTTCTTCAGTCAAGCAAATTCTTGATTGCTGACTGTAACAGTTTTGAAAATCAGTCTGATTTCTGGAACTTAAAATCTTTTGAAGTTCACTCTGAAATTGTAAATATTAACTTGAACTGATTTCAAAATAAAACTGATATATTTTTCCTTGAGATGATATTTCTCTTTGTCATTATTAAACCCATAAAGTACTCAGTCTTTACAGAACCTACTTTCATTTGAGCTGTCTGACTAAAAAAAAAAGAAAAAAGAAAAATAATTTTCCAGGCCTGCTGAATCTCTTTACAGAAGTTATGTTGTGCAGACTCTCTGGCTTATAGGAGAATGTGAAAATGTGTTGAATAAAATGCTTTGCTGGAAGATTTTTCAGCTTTTGATACCCTTCAGACATTATTAAATAGAATGCATAAAATATGTATAATATTCAAGGATACAGACCAGTTACATTTATTTTAGGTGAGCTAGAAAGCTATATGGAAAGAATTTTTCTGGACTTGTGTACCTTAAAGGTACACAACCTTCAGTTGGCCACTGATGAAATGATAAAGAGATTATTGCCCTCAAATGGACAGAGGAAACTGTGCCCATATGAGAGGTAAAAATGGCAAACATACACCACTTTTTAAACCACTCCAAATTATAAGGGTGCATGTCAGCTTTAACTGCAGGAAACAATGGTGGTAACCTGTGCTAATAGACCAGGGAAGAGCAGGTCTCTAACATTTTCTGGACATGGATTGTACAGTAATATGGACTCACTCTAAGAGCCAAGATGACCTTATATTGCTTATGTCACTCAGAGCGGTTTGGGGAATTGGCACTATATTTAACTCTTTTTGCTTCATATAAAAGTGGCTGCAGTACAAATTTGGGTGCAAAGTCTATAATCACTGAGCAAAAGGATTTAGCACCTAAATAATTTTTGCAAAACTTCAAATATTGTCGACTGAATGTGCTAGCTGTTGGTTGAAGTGGGAACCACTATAATATTTCACTGGTTGGGTATATATATGGGTATATATATGAATAGATACTGCTTAAAATAAATCGTGTTTTGAAGAAGTGCACTTGCAAACTAAGACATTACCTATCACTTTCTTATAAGTATCCAGTAAAGATTTAGAAGCAGGGATTTATTGAGACTCAATATCATTATTATGAAACCACTTTACATGGCATTCTCCAAAGCATTTATTAGTGTGTTTGACATCTGAACAACACACTTTTGAACATTCATTTTCCTAATGACTTTGCAAAAGTGACCTATGCTCTATAAAGGATTCCTTCACTTAATCTTTATCTGTTTCTAGGCACCAATATACCCCTTTAATGAGAATAATACTTTAGGTTTGGAGTTTTATTCAAAACTGATTTTGCCAAGGTGGCAGCAGTATCAAGATAAATAACAGCAACAGTATAATGATGTATTGCAAATACATGAAAACAAATGACAATTAGAAAATAAATGAATAGAATTCTGGTCTACAAAGTGTTTATTTACTCTGTCGTTTCTTATGTCCTCCCTTACATGGGTACAAATTAGTGAAGTCCTGTTGTACTCATAAGTAAACCCAGGAAAACATGTTTTTTCATTCTAGCTGCTAAGATGCCTCAGGGTTTTGCATTAGAAGAAGCCATAGAATAATAAAGCCAATCGCTCTATTGTATATAAACTGTACACAAAAATAAAATTTCTCCTCTTTTCTCTTCACCTTTCCTCTTTTTTTAAATATTATTTCATAAAGGAACAGATGTTAGATAAGAATTTGATTAAAAGTGCAAAATTTATCCACAGGAAACCACATCTACATTGTTGTTGACTAAAGTGGCCACAGCTCTATTACTATAACACAAAGTGCCACAACTTTAAAAAAATAGCAGTTAATATTGTTAATGACATTTGATTTATTTATGTTGTTACATTGTCAACTAGCTCTATGGTTTTAAAATAGGACAATGATGCTTTCACTTTCTCTCAGTTCTCAGATGTTGAGGTCAAAATAATCTGTATGGAGAAGGCTTTTCTTGTAAACGAAGGGAAATCTGGCTTCAATTTCCTTCAACTGCAACCTTTCTCTTTCTTTGTTTCTTACACACCTAAGGGTCTTTCTTCATCCTTTTCATAGTCTCAATTGAATCCTTTATCACAATGTCAGAAAGATCCTGAAACCATCTCTGTGGACTGTACCAGTGTGGTACGTCTTTCAGACTGCCTAATTTTGACTCTTCTCAAGGGCCCAACACCCAGGTGTCCTGACTAGATGGCAGTGAGGGATTGGCAGTACACACAGAGAGCACTTGGGGCATCATGCAGTTCACTGGTGATCTGCTGAATGGGCTGGCAGTGCAGGAGCAGAGATGCTCCCAGGCTGCTGCCTTTGAAAAAGGGAAAACACGGAGAGCAGCTGACTGGGCAATGACCTCATTTCAATCCTCTCATGACCCCCCAGCACTAGTGCGGTGCAACTTTGTTGCCACTTTAAATAAGTTGGAGTGATTTTATTTTTTATAAAGGCAAATGTTTCTTAACATAAAATAATTATTTTCCTAAAAATAAGGCTAGCAAACCCAAGGGAAAATATCAATAATTAGGCAAAACAGGCTAAAATTCTACATGTCTATGCTTAGCAAAGATTGCATGATAGCAGGATTTGGATTTGGGAGGGAGTTATAAATTATGTTAATAAATATGCTTTGAATATACATAAAGCTTTTGAAATGGCTTTCCAAATTAAGTCAAAGGATGTCTTTCTATTGACTCTTTTTGGTTTTTGATCCAGCTGTAAAAACTTGTCCGTCCATTTTCAATTAAACAGTCTGAACTCTCTGACTCAGCAGTAGCTGGGAAAGATGAGTAGAAACACTACTGGAAAAAAATGATCATTTTAAATCATACAGACTGACCCTGAAAAAAAAATCTATTAAACTTTAAACTGCAAATCTATCTATACACCCTTGGTTAGTGTGAAATATGTACCAGCATAAAATAGTACTCCGGAAAAATTTAGATTCAGTGTTGTTCATTTGGAGATTACCATTGGATTGCTTGGAGATCTTCAGAGAACTAAGCAACACAGAAAAAATAAATTTATAAAATTAGCATATTCTGAAAACTCCCAGATCTGTGGTTCTAAAATGCATGGACCATATCATAGACCACCAAAGCCAATATGTGCATTCAGCTTCTTTTGGAAGAAGCAAGAGAAAGAGTGACTGAAATGCTATAGAAGAAGAAAACATTTTTGATTTCACAGTAACAAATAGCAAAGTGAATTTGAGAAAAATTTCATTATCACTTCTATTGTTTTAAATAAAATTATTTAAGATTTGGATGTCTTTATCATATAAGAAAGGTATTTTTCAGGGGTTTTCCGGCATGTAATACTTTTACAGGGATTTTCATATTTGGCTGAAATGTGGGGTAATCAAGGAGAGTAAATGAACATCTTTTATAGAGTTTCAGAAGATATATCTGATAAAAAACCCCTACACATATATTCAGAAGATGTCTGATATGCAATTTTACTGTTGTGTTACAATCTCTATTTTAATTGCCTATCTTGCCTGAGACATTCATGCAAACAATTGAAATTATCCTCAAATTACTTCTGAAAGACCATATCATAACTTAAATATTGTCATAAAGCTAACTAAGCTATAACTAGTAGGCACCTTCTAAAATGTCAACAAAGGCTTTGGAATATCCTATTTTCCTGTTCCAAAAAATATTGTTAGAGATGAGGAAATTTGCAATTATCAAGACACAGACCAGAAATTTCACAGCCAGGGATCCTTCAGGAGAACTATTCTGCAAAAGGCCCCCTGTCTTGCTGAGGCACCCTTGAATGGGAGAGGGGAACTCCACTGGACACTCATTCAGCTCTTCTTGAAGAGAGAAGGCTGGCCCCCCAAAAAAGGGAATATAGGAGTCTCTCAAACACTGAGATTTCCTGTTCTGTCTGTGAAGAAGGTCCTTGCCATAGTCACAACTTTTATTAACTGGTTTCCAGACATCTTCTTAGCGCTTCAAAAATACTTATGCTGTCTCCTCAGTTTCTGAATTTGTAAATTTTTCTTTATAGTGGGTATAAGAAGTCATAAACAATTGTATCATTTGCAATAATTCCCAATTAATATATTGGAAAAATACTTTTTTCATATGCTTATGAATGTAAAAATAATATTTTCCATACACATCCAGGCATTTAACAATGTAATTATGAAAGCATTTAAAAATGTAAAGTCTGTTCTTCAACAACAATAAATTTTCAATATAAGTTCTACATAACTTCATGTCTGGTGGGCAGTCATAGAAATTTCATTATTTATATGCCTATTACCAGAAGACTATGTCTGGGAAATTGCTTTGCTTATACTGCACTTTTGTCTTACCAAAATTTGCCTTCAGCCTTGATCTGTGATGTGTATGTGTATTTTTGCACCCCTGCCTGTATGCCAGCTGTGCACCAGGAACAGCATACACAATTCTGTTCTATACCCAGCCATGAACTCTGTGCAACAGTCAAAGGTTATTGCTCAAATTTTAAGTGACTGTTTTATTTCCATTTTGCCAGGCATGAAGGGGAGGGGTTCTTCACAGCTCACCAGATGTTTGGAACAATTTTTGGTTTTGGTGTGCTATTGCATTGACATTTTGCACTGGTCTCACACGAATTCCAGGCTCCATTACTGAGTCCTACAAGACTTTCTATATAATTTTCACATCATGTATGAAGCAAGAGGAATACGATATTCTCTCAGAAATGAGATCTCTTTAGAGGCATAGCTTTGGGAGACAATGTGGCAGTAGTTGAAAGTTTCCCAGAGGACTCTGATGCAAGCTGCTTCATTATTCTGGACTAATTTATGAAAATACTTTGAGAGAAAATCAGATTTTAAATTATAAAATTGCTTATGCACTGCATATAATAGTCAAATTTCCCCTGTGACTCAGCTCTATAGAAGGGGTGGCTGGATGAGACTTTGACTGCTGCTTTAAGCACCTTCCAAACTCATCTTTGTAACAGTGAGGAAAGCTGCAGGTACTCTGACCTAAGAGGATGCACTAACACAGAGAGTATGCATTAGTTGCCAATAGAGCTGTACTAGCAACCTGAGTCCTGAAGGCAACATATCCATGTTCATAGGTTCTGCATTTCTGTCAGAGTCCTACCTCTGAGCAGAATCTACCAGTTTTCTTAATGGCATAATGAGAACTTGCCTTGTTTGGTTACAGTTTCAAAGATGATTTCTTCACTTTGTAGTATGGACATACCTTTAAGTGTAAAAAAAACCCAAGGCAGATAGGGTAAAGTACAGCTTCTCTGCAGCTACCCGAATTTTCCTTCCTTTTTTTAACTAAAGCTTCTGATCAAGTCTAAAATACAGAAGCATTTAAAGAGACACGTAAATTTATGTCACTGCATAAATATTAAATTTAATAATAAATGTACTACTGGTATTATCTATTTATATTTAAAATTTGCCATATGCAGGGCAATAAATACTTTGACATTTTATATGTGTAAAATAACCTAGAATGCCTTTTTCACCCTAACTTATTTTGTGTAAAACACCATTAGGAGCAATCATAATGATAGCTGAATATATCCTGAGGGGTTGGCGAGCACTAGCAGATGCTCACCTTTTACTTACTGACTGATGGAAGTTGAAATTATGGGAATTTTGCCATCCATCATGCAGGTGCTGAGAGACTAAGGTGATAAGTTCAAAGAGCTGATGGTTAATAATTAAATATAATAAGCATCTGCTATTGTTACTACCCAGGGGCTGAAATGTTCTGCTTAGACACAGAGTAGGGTTATGCACAGCATAACTCTGCATTGCCTCTTGGAACTATCAGGCAAGAATTGCTACTGACCTGTACAAAACTAGAATTTTCCCAAGGACTCCTCTGCAACATTTTTTAAACATTTCAGCCCAAATTCTGGTCTCCTAACTCATTCTGATCAGTACCAATATAATGTCAGTATAATTCCTGTCGGAGCAAAGGGCTAATGGGACAGGATGTAAAATGGGACAGGATGAGGACCCTCAGTCCCATACTATACCTGAACTGGGACTCACCTCTCCTACCTCTAAAATTTGCCAAGCTGGACATTTAAGTTAAGCCAGCTGTTCAGGCTTCCTCTATAGTCAATAGTCCATTGAGAAAGAATTTCTTCCCTGAAAGGTTTGTCAAGCATTGGAATGGACTTCCCAGGAAAGTGGTGGAGCTATCATTCCTCAAAGTGGTCAAGAAACAACTAGATGTGGCACTTAGTGCTATGGTTTAGTTGATAGTTTACAGTGGTGGTTTGGTCAAAGTTTGGACTCAGTGGTCTCTTCCAGCCTTAATGTTCCATGATTCAATAGAGATAGACATTTTCATGAGGAACTGAATCTGTCCCAAGACGATTTCTCTGAACTGTCCTTTGGAGAACCTCTCTCTTTCCTCACCAACTGGGGAAATTAACATTTAGATTTTTACAATAAAGGAAAACCAATCTAATACATAGGCCAAATAAAGACAATTGTTAAGGTAAGTCCATACCTACTGACAATGCTGTGTTTTTCTGAGTGGGAACTTTAAGGGTCTTTTTTTTCTGTTTGTTTTGTTTGAAAAACAATGAACTGCTGAAAGGGGCCAAATAAAATATTTCAAGCTTATTGCACAAGTAAAATAGATTTCTTGGTGACCCTGATAATACAACTCTAGATATACTTAGTAGGATTTCCATTTTCATTACTTACGAGGTAGATGACTTTTTCTTCTTTTTCCTTTTTTTTTTTTTTTTTTTTTCAAATCACAAATATCTTATTGATTGAGGACCCTAAATAAAAATACATGCTAAATTGAACAATTCTTCAGTTCACACTATTGACTTGTCCATTATTCAGGTCATTTCAGTTAGCCAATGTTTTCAGAATTATTTGTGCTTAAAAATGTGTGGCTACAATACATGGAAGAAGCAGAGGCAATGCAAAATGCTAATGACTTTTTTCAGCTGTTGCAGACTGTTTCATATATGAAAACTATTTTGTAATATGATCACATTCCTGCTTCTTCCTGGAATTTAGAAGTACCTTATCATGTATCATTTAACACATTCTGATGTCTCATAACAGTTTGTAGTTTTTTTCTGCCTAATAGAGATGTATACCTGTGTGTAGTGCAAAAAAAAAACCCCAATGGCTGTATTTCTACCATCAAACAAAGCTAGCATTAATTCTAGAAGAGTTTCTTCAGGTGTGTAGAATTACTTAGGCAATTATGTCTAGATCTGCATTTTTTAACAATAAAGTAGACGTACACAGAGTTGGACATCTTTTCATACATATAGCTGACATTATTATTGTTATTATTATTATTATTATTATTATTATTATTGATTAATTTCCTGTTATTCTTGTTTTATGGGAGGGAGGAACCAAATCCAGTTAGGCTCAAGAGAAATATTTCCCAAAATACTTCATTAATTTTCTAGGCTCTGACATATGACTTTATGTGAACAGCTTGACCTAGTGAGACAGAGAGAGACAGAAAATGAGGTTGGTTGTACCATGTGGTCATTTCCAGAATAGTGCTTTCTGAGCTGCAAAATAACTTTTGCAGCCACTAAAAGCATACTGTGATAAATGTTTGTACAAACTCATGTATTTAGCTACGACTTAGTGTCATTAGGGTTAGATTATGCCATAGGAGTGCCAACGTGTTCCTATATTTGAATTCACAGTCATTAGATAAAAGAAAGACCAATTCCTGGCAATAAGTCACAGATCTGGAACTCTTCCTTTTC
Source organism: Zosterops lateralis (assembly GCF_965231275.1). Classification (NCBI taxonomy): domain Eukaryota; kingdom Metazoa; phylum Chordata; class Aves; order Passeriformes; family Zosteropidae; genus Zosterops; species Zosterops lateralis. The sequence goes on along the minus strand of NC_139762.1, from coordinate 28,032,038 downwards.
CCTTGCCTATCTTCCTAGACTAATATTTGTGTTTGCTTGCTTGCACTCTATCTGACTTTTTATAACTAACTTTTGCTTCTGTGTATGTTCAACTTTAATTTGTAAGAAAATATTATGACTCCTTCTCCATCTGCTGCCCTTTGATCTTCTGCCTCCTCAAGATTTTAACATTCCTCTGAGGAAGGGCTGTACCTAAGACCAGAATTGTGGCAGCAGATACAAACCTTGGGCTGTTAAGCAAAAAGTTGTTGCCTCTCTGATACCTGAACTCTGGATGGCAATGGAGTGAGTTAGGAGATAGGTACATAATTCTCCAGCAGGGTATTAAAGGGAATCTGGAGTGCCTAAGTTTAGGCATGCGCAGAGCTTGACAGTTAACTAAGGAGTTCAGAGTCTAGGCTTAGGACTGGGGTTTAGGTTAATTTAGCTTTAGGTATATTTGGTTAAGTGTGCTGAATCAGTATTTTGGGCCACCATTTTAAAAGCTTGCATCTATGACTCACCAAGCTCCAAGGCTAGCATAAAACATCTATTGCCACATCCTCCAACACTTACAAAGAAGTGTTTTGCTGTTGAAAATAGTTTTCTATCTCTGGCTTCTACCAACTTAAAAAACTGACATCTGGAACTTACACATTTTTCAGGTCAGAAATCTAACCCATGACTTATTCCTGGTGAATATTGACCAGTTCTGATACGTTATTTGAATTAGTGAAGAAGAAGGTACCATGACCTTGTTACCTCTAACTTTGCAAAACTTCAAATTCCTGAATGAAGGGAACATAGAGCTGTTGACATAGTGATCATAATGCTGGGAACTCCAGTGACAGATTAGGTAAGAGCCTGCATGTCCTGCTAATAGATAAAGACTTGAGCTTTGGCTAAACTGGTAACGATTTTCTAGTTTAAAAACTGTGCTTGTCTACTTCATGGATACCTTTCTCTATGGACAGCAAAAACAGAAATTAAAAAATATAACTTTTTCAAAATTTTATTTGCATGTGATGTAGTGTGATTAAAAACGAAGACAAAGCATAGTGCTGATACTTTTGCATCTGAAATAAATTAGTACATCCAATTCACATACCCATGGAAGCTGGCAGAATGAATGGGGAACACAGGTTAGACTATTTACTTTAAAATCCCTTGCTGAGCCATCTGGACAGGACAGTGAATAACAAGAGTCTGTCTGTGAAGTTCAGTTATATGGTGCATGTGGGGTATATACACTTTTGTTCTGCAGAAAATATTCATTTGGTGCATGCTACTGTAGCTATTAGAGGAGCATTGGTAGACTGGAAAGTACATCACCAATTCCAAAATCAATTATTTTCTTGTCAAGCCATCATGGGTGTAGTCTGACAGACAGCAACATGGATAAATTAATGCCCATGCCTCAAAAAACAGGGACCTTCTAAAACAAACTTTCAGGATGCTTGGCAAGTCACTTGGATCTGGATTTCAGATTCAAAGCAAATTTGGATATTATGGCAGTAGTCGGGGCAATTTAAGTCATATATTGGAGACAGGGAATTCTTTACCAGCATATGTTGTAAGTGCAAGTTTATTATATTACTTCAAGAGAAACTGTACAAATGCACAGGTCAACACAGAGGGTTAAAAAATGCCTACTGGCTACTTCTTGCTTAGGCAGCTACTATATTGCAGGTGCTCAGTGATGGAGAAAAAAACCCCCACACTTAAGAGGAAATAACTTAATATTGTTAACCAATTTTTATAGTCTTTCCTGGGCAGTCACATTTCTATGCTGATAGAGAGTGGTTTCTGGACTAGTGGGACCTTTGTTTTAAACTGTTGCAATCAATCACTACTCCACAAGATTTATAAATTAAAATCTAATTTTTAAGGTGAGAAATCTCACAAAATCTTCTGAACTTCTTTTAAGCTGCCCTGTATAATGTCAGATACTCCTTGACCAAAGCTGAGCTTCATGGGTCACTTTAAAATAGATATAAATATGTAACTGCAAAAAAATGTCTACTACTTACCAAAATGTCATAGACTTGTAGGATAGGTTACAGATCTTCATAATATGATCACATTATTTCTTCTTCCTGAAATTTAGAAGTACCTTATCATGTATTGTTTAACACATTCTGATGTCTCATGACAATTTGTACTTTTTTTTCTGCCTAATAAAGATGTATAGCAAATATATGCTTAACTCAAAAGATCTTGTGAGGACTAAAAAAAAAAGTAGATCAACATAGAAAAGTGCAGTCTAGATAACCAAAAGTAAAATTGTAATATGCCAATGGCAGATAAATCAGAGAAGAAAAGCTTTTTTAGAATAAATTTGTAGAAATATAAGAAATATAGAAAATTAAATGTAAGAATTGCAGGTGTTGCACAAATTATAAGATCAAGACTGAACACAATTAAGGTATAGCAATAAATAAAAAAAATGCTTTCCTTTCACATAGGATGATGATGTTGAGGAGAGAAAAAAAAGGTGGATGGCTAAGAGGAAGGAAAATATGGAAATTGCCACATCTGAAAAAGAATATGCTGAGAATTTAATTTTTTTTATTAGATAGAAGAGAGCTTGTAGTGTTAAAAGATAGTGTTGACACAAGAAGAAATGAGAAAACTATCCATGAAAGTATTTAAATTTTCATTTAGTTTCTAAATATCAGTGTGATGCTCTGTGACATATTTCTAACAGTAGAGGAAATTAAATGAAGACTAATGGTATTAGAGTGGGTCCTGAGTATATTCTGAAAAAAAAAAATTAGCATGAGAGTAGTTTTGATGTGGCAGTCCTGTGCTACATATTTTCCCTAAATGAGGTTTTACTTACAGAGGTTATCTTATGAACTTGAGATGAAGGTTGAAAGCACTACACCAATCAAGGAAAATTCATGCATATGGGACACTAACTCAGCAATATTTATGACTGGAGATTTCTCTGCCTTTAGCAAAATGAAAATTTGTGCTCTGTAGGGTTAGAAAATAAATTCAAAATAAAGTATCACCTTGGAAATGCACTTTGACTTGGTTCAATTCAGGCTTTGATGAAAAACAGTAAAGACATTTGTAAGGCATCGCTGCTGGGATGTGACTCAGCTGCCTCCCAGGAAACCTGTCTCATACCCAGGTTCCTAGGGGAAACCCCAGAGAACAGTTCTTCACATTGGAGCAGTTAAACTCCTGAGTTAGCCCTTGGAGCAGTCCTTCTTTTACAGTTGCAATGGATAGAATTGAGTGTCCTAATTCAGGGCCTGTATTAGTTCTCTAAAAATCTGAAGTCTGAGTTGTGCAGCCAGGTGACAATTTAAATATTACGTAAGTGAGGACCTCTAAATTATGAATGATGATACATTTAATATCTTTGTGTTCTATCACCTCAGAACATCTACGAAATTTGCCATAGTCTGATAAAACTGAGAATTCAACTAGGAGTTATTTATACTAAAACCTATTAGTTCAGTAGTTACACTGCTGGAAAGAGGAAGACTTTTCTATAGCTATCCTATTTGTTACAGAATTCTCATTTTTCCTGTATCAACAGGTACAGGGAGAGTACTTTAAGGAATTCTTAGGAATTCTCACACGGTTGTTGTCAGGTTCGACATTGTTTTTGAGTCTTCAAGACTTCCTTTTGTCAAAACTGTGGTGGGTTGTTAACCCAGTTATTAACAAACTTTGTACACAATGACATATTTTCTTCCTTTATATTTCTCTCAATTAGTCATATGCACTCAGTACTTGCTTATATTTCTTTTTGTTTTGCTGTCCATTATATTTTGCTAGGTAGCCAATTTTGTAATAGAGCATTGCTCAGGGTTAATTAGATATTGATCTCTAGTGTTATCAGGTGTTTTAAGACATTTGTCATGATTTGAATTTATTTTTGAGCCCCTTATTTGTCTGGGTAGGTATTCTAAAGGTGGTGATTCTTTGACTGATGTTGTATAGTCAAGAGTTTCTAATTTCTTCCTTTTTGTTCTAAACTAGAGTTCCTAATCAGCAACCTCTGTGATTCAAGACCTCTGTTTTAATTTCATTTGGACAGACATTAGCACTATTTTTGTAACAGTGATAAAAACAACATAAAGTTTAAGAATCCAGAGATGTGACTTGCACAATTATAAATGAGACAAATTGATCTTCTCAATATGATCTCCCAAAAAAGCAGCAGATAAGTACCTTCAATCTAGTTTTTATCCTTAGCTTCTTATAAAAAACTAAGTATAGTCAACAGTCATGCTGAAACAAGTCAATGCCAGACATATTTTAAGATGCACAAAGGGAAGAATGAGAGACTTATGTTCATATAACCACACAGGGTTAAATAATTCTTCTTCAGAGGAAAGAAAAGTTAAAAATATTCCTAAAGGTCACATGCCATCTCTTCAGACCATTTAAGGCTTCTGAAATGCCACTCTGAAGTAAAATAACCTCTCCAGTAGAGTCATTCTGTTAGAGAGCCAGCAAAAATCAGTCCCGAGATAAATGGGAGTGCAGAAAATTGATTTTACACTTGTACTGTAAGTGTGGTCAAACGTTGTAGGCCACTACCTCAAACACAATTTTGAAGTGCTGCTGTGCCTTAAAAATAATAACACGAAAATAAAGTTAAATACACATTAATATACCCTTTTATTTTTGTTAGCTTTATATTAAAATGTTCACTTTGAAGTTTTATTTGCTATTTGACATAACCTTAATTTTCTTTGTACTTGCTTCTCTCTGTTGATAATATTTATAAAGAAGCTGACCTTTTCCCTTCATCAATCGCTTCTTCTCATTCAAGTGTCTCTTATTGCAAACCAGCTCCTGCAGTTTGACAGGTAAATAAATGCATACTTACCTTCAAGCAAGACCAAAAAACCTTAAAAGAAGGTTTAAATAAAGCAAGGTTTTTTGATATTTCACTTTAATTATTTTTCAACAGGACAATTTTACCATTGAAAGACTGTTGAAATTAAAAAAAAGTTATATATTATATAATAGATATAATGTGATTGTATAAGACCTGGAAGCAATTCTGTGCCAGCTTCTGGCTGCTAGCCTGCTCTTTGTCTCCTCTCTGACTTCAATTTTAGATGCTTCTGGTTTGAGAACACTCATGTCTGTTTTGGCTCCTTGCCTTAGCTCTTACTAGTAAAACTACAGTATTATCCAAGTGGGACCAGTCATATCTTTTCAGGTGTTTCAGACTTCCTCATGGTTGAATAACAGCAAGAACAATTAATGCAATATTCTGTTACTTTCTCCTCTCTGCAGTGTTAAATACTCTCCAAGGTATCTACGCAGTGGGGTGATAACGTTTTTGAGAAGATCTGGGGCATTATTGACAGCTTAAAAAGAAATAATTTCATCTTTTTTTCATACCTAGAAATTAAGAGGACTCATAACAACCCTAGCATGGTTCAACCAATGTCATAGGATATAGTGTTAGTGACAGTAGTCAAATAAGACCTTTAAATAAACCAAAATCATAAGTAAATATAAATAAAATAAATATTAAATATCTGCTCAGGCTAAACCAATAATCAGGACTGTCTGTGTAATGTCTTTTACTCAGCTTGATCCTTGATGCCTATTTTCTTCCAATGATAAACAGGAGGCCAAAAGAGAATTGGTATTTCTTGACTTCTAGTTCCCTGGAAATTGTTGAAAATCTTGTTTTAGTCTTTTGTTCTTGAGTATAAAAAGAAAATTATGAAATGTCTAAGTTTTCCATTATGAGTAAAACATATTTTTTCTGTTTCAAGTCTGTTATTATTATGCTACTTTTGTTTCTCCAAACCATTATTTTTGTCATTTCGTACATGTTACTTTTGTGCTCATCATTACTTATTGTACTTACTAAAATTAATCTTTATTGTAAAAGTAAAAATTTATTTTACATAAAAACATGTAAATTCTTTATTTCACATGAAGGTACATTTGGGTACAGTTCCAAATTCATTAAAGCAGTCCCAATTCCAAAGAGAGATATTTGTCACCCAAAGAGAATTAATAAGAATTAAGGTTCCTTTCCAAAACTGCTTCAGCAAGTATCATATATGTTCATATTAAATGACAAGAGATTTCACACTCTACTGTGAACAGATTCAGTAGTTCACATCAGCCAAACCCAAAATGCCACTAAAAAGTGAGAGTATGTGCTTCTTTTTCTTTTATCTGCCTAGCCCACAGTGTTTTGAGTTGAAGGATTCATCCCTAGGCTCTGGTACCTTTAAATGAGCCCAGAAAATCCAGAAATATCTGTACTCTATTACTTTTTCTAATAGAAAAAGTGCTGTTTTAATAGTGCTGTTTTAATCAACCCTAGGTAAAAGCCATTAAAAACGCCAAACAGAACTACAGAGTTACAATCAAAACTGTTGTATCCAGTCCAGCTGGGGATATCATTATTATTGGCTGTTGCAGTGTGCATTTTGGGTTTTCTAAAGTTCTGTATGTTTTGTTTTTAAGTTCCTGTAATAGCCTATCCCTACCAACTCCCCCTTTCCCAAATCCCTGTATTTTCCCCTTACAATAGCCTCTCCCAGTTCATTGTAAACCTTCCTTGATAAGTCCCATTGCCACACCCTAAAGCTCGAGTGCTGTGGCAAAAGTTGGTGACTCAGCCAGGCTTCAGGTTTCCCCACTTCCCTTTTTGCCCCCCAGCAGCCCTGCCAATGCCCCTGTTCCTAAGTCACTCCCCTTCATTCCTAAAGTTCCTAAGTCATTCCCCTTCATACCCTGTTTTTAAGGGTATGTAAGCCCCAGAATCTTCACTGGCACCTGGGCTTTGGGCCTGAATAAACCTTCCTGATCCCCAAGTGTGAGTCCGCTCCTTCTTCCAGCTGGGAACATGTCTCTGTCTGAGATTTGGATTCACAGATAAAACTCGTTTATATGGTTATCTGAAGAGCAGCCTGGCCGGGGAACAGCTCTGTAGTAATCATAATTGACTACTTTTAAGAAATATTAAATCAATACAAATATCAATGATTAACATTTCTTTCAGTGAATATATTTTTTTCACTGTGGAACTAGTACATGTGAAAACTTGGCAGAAACGATTATTGGAAAACTTAAAGATACGGAATAAAATAATCATATTTTAGCTAATTGGCCTACTGCCACCTTCCCTCCTGAATTTTCAGCATTCCTCAGCTTGTTAGCATTCCTGAAGAAAAATTACAGTTTCCTTTTTTATATCCAAAATGCACAGGCCTTTCAGTACTGGAGGAGAAATAGTGACAATGGTTGAGATGTTATTGCCCTAAGACTGCTCTTCCTATCTTTCTCCCAGGCAATATTTCCCCTGGCCCACAAAAAAGAACCCCAAAAAAACCCAAAAACCAACCCTCCCCCTGTCCCCCAACAAAAAAACCAACCCCAAACCAAAAAAGAACCCCAAAACCCAACCAATCAACCAAAAAAACCCAACAAAAAACAAAACAAATGAAAAAAATCCCCAGCCAACCCCCCCTCCCCCCCACCCACATTTCTAGTTTCTTCATAAACATCGGCTGGTTTATTGACCTAACATTTATATGAGATAAAAGCCTGTTGGATCCTGAGTCCTCCAAGCCTGTTGAAGCTTGCAGGGGAATACATGATAGGAATGGTTCTGTTTCACTTAGGCCTACTTGCAATCCCAGGTTGAATTCAAGGATTGAGTACAGTTCCAAATCTGCAGTCTGGTTTGATTCTGTACAATTTGTTCACTCAGTTTTAAGGAAGATTCCCTGACTCAGCATTTATAATCATGAAATGTGTTTAATGATGTTTGGTATTTTTGTTTTACTGACGAGCAGGACACCTTAATACCAATACCTTAATACCAATAATTATACTTAGAAACACAGTTAAAATTAATTAACATATGCATTGCCCTTAAGGTACAATATTCTCATGTTCTGTCTAGCTTATTTTGTTCTGATTTTTGTTTTGTACAAAAATTCCTGACAAATTACAACTGTTTAGATGAAGTTCATGTATCACTGATAAATGTGGAAGCTAAGCAGAAGTCTTACTGATTGGTGTTTACTGAAACCTCAGTTGTTAAACTCAGATTGGAGGGCATTCCGATGGAACAATAAACAATGGCCACTTTATGTCTCTTTTCAAAGTCTGCATCACCCACATTGTTTCATTTATCAGTAATGACTCTGCACTTTTATTTATAGTAATATTGCACTAATGTCACATCACAGTCAAGGCTGCTTCTCTCCGAAAACACCCAAAATAAAAGCCTTGAAATGTGTATGCTGGTCTGTGCGATTACTGTATTGTAACATCAGCCTAAAAAATACCCCATGAAATAATGACCTGTTAATTCAGGTCTAGAGCACATAAAAAAGAAAAGCTCTGAGAAAAGAGATAATCTTTTAATATCCAGCTGAGAAAAAGAATAGCTATAAAAGGTGGCATCAGCTCAGCTGTTTATTTATTCATAGATGCTAACCAAATAAGCTAGAACTGTCACAGCAGGCTTTTCTTGTACATTTAGCTGGCCCTTCTTTAGTAAGTTTCCTATAAGATAAATATAAATCAGAATCATATTAGATTGCTGAAAGGTACCAGCCATGAGACTACACCCAGATCCTGGCTTTGATTCTAAGAGACCTTATTTTAGGATTGTGGCCAGATGTCCCACATAATTAGTTTAGAAACAGGTTCGCACAAAAACACAGAGAAAAGAGCTGCAGCCTATGAGAAAGTTCAAATGAAACTATTGATCTAAGATAAATTAAATTCTATAGCGCAGTGTTCAGTGCAAGACTGATCCGGTACAGACAACATTCCTTTTTTTTTCATGGGTTTTTTTTTTTTTTTTTTTTTTTTTTTTTTTTTTTTTTTTTTTTTTTTTTTTTTTTTGTAGTGAATAATGAAACTCAATCTCTGCTTCTGTTTCAGAATGATGTGAACATAAAGATATAGGTCTTGATCACTCAAAAGCTATTATTGAGATAGAAATGTCTTGTTGTTGCTGGGGTTCTTATTTTGTTTTTTGTTTTCAAATAGACAAACATAGATTTTAACTACATGTTGTGAGACTTAAATCTGTGAAATTTTGCAGCCTTCTTTTTCTTTAACATATCTGCAGCTCCATGGAAAATGATTCTGAGGTTATTTTGATATATGCCAAACCATGATAAGGATTTTTAAAAAAAGGGGTGAAGGGAAAGTAATCTCTGCTTCTGGGAAAGTCCGTTCTTTTAAATGAAGGTTGATACAGCCTGCATCTAATGATATCTTTTATCTCTGGCTCATGGAGATACTGCCTAAGACCTATTTTTTTCTGAGGTGTATTAGATTACAGCAAGTGGCATTTAATTCTCATTCAAGGCATAATAAACACCCATAGACTGCTTGTAAAACAGCATTTGTGTCATTTGCTGCAAATTTACTACTATGACTGCTAAGACATGATATGTCCAAGGTCTGTGAATTTGGGATAGTGTGATGTTTCTTTTCTTCTTTTTTTTTTTTCTCTCTGCAATGAATCAGTCAGCATCAGGAACTGGCACAATGAAGGAATATTTTAAATGCATACATCAGCATGCTCTGATCTTTGCCGTTGTGAGATAAAGTACAGGCATGTACTCAGGCTTTTTCTATTACAAACATTTACACTGTTACCTGCAAAGCATGACTGTCAATCTATCTTAAATATTCTGCTTACAAATAAGCAGAGCACAGTCTTGCTGTGAATCCCACAATTGTGTGAGAATGCAGGCAAAATAGCACACAAATTCACATCAGAACTGTGAAATGGTGTTTTCAATTGTATTTCCCAAGACACCTCTTTTATTCCTAGACAAATGAAAGTGTTACAATTTTGAATGTGTTTGCTATTTTTGCTCATGTTGAAGCACTAGAAGTGTACATAGAGGTTTTGAAAGACTGGAAGAGTTGGATCTTCACTCTAAGCAGAAGTGCAAAAACCAAAGAAATGTTTCCTGAACTGAGAACAGCTATAGGGGAAAATAGTAAGACATAAGTACTTCCCATGATCTCATTTCAGTACAGGCTATATATTGGATGGATTTCATCTCCATATGTTCTCAGAATATTTTTCTCGTTTACACATAGATTACTTCAATTTTCTTTATCTACTGCTTAAAGAAGGTTCACCTACAAATCCTTTAGAACTCAAGAGCTTAACCTCCTATGTAAAGAGAGGTGCTTATGTCATTTTAAACTGATAAGAGACACATACTTCTCTAAATTCAGCTTTTCTATTTTAATAGTCAAAGATAAATTAGAATTTGCAAGTAACAGATTCAAGGAATCAGTGTTCAAAAGCTCTTGTAATCCAATGGTAAACTGAGATCACTGGAAAGAATTCTAGATTGCCTTATTCAGATGTCTGAGAGCACATTACGTCAGAACTTATTACTAATATATTTGAAAACATTAGTTTGAATAGTTCATGAATTTTTAGCATTTTTATTCAGAAACTCCTGACACTGAAGGTTTTCCCTTTATAAAGAAGCATTTGTTTCATGAGACCATCTTCATTAACTAACATTAAAACAAATATTTCAGGGAGTTAAGTAGAAGACAATACCAAAGAAAGCACATATATAGAGAGAAGTATAGGCCTTTTAAAAAGCATTTGATGCATAATCTGTTAAGTAATCAGATTTTCCTATAAACACTTATTATAGGTTTAGTATCTTTTTGACATATTTTTATTCTTAGAAATGTAATCTTCTGAATCTGAAAATTTGAAAACGTTATCCAAACTCTGCATATTTTTACTCTAAACATTTGATTTTTGCATATATTCAAAATCAGATTGCATATTTTTTCCTTCATTCATCTTTTCCATTCTCTCCTATACAGTCAGGATGATTAAAAGAGGATGAATGTAATTCTGTTCACAAATCAGAACTGTGAAGATTAATTACTGAGTGGGGAAATATTGCTGGGTTAGTGCTCTGAGGATGCTAAGAGTTGCTCACTGTTGGTAGGCAAACAATTGAATATAATTCTAGGGATGAATTATAATGACCTGCAATGTAAAGAAATGCACACCAGTTCAGATCCAGGATCTGTCTAGTTCAGCATCCCAGTGGTAGTCTTAAGGCTGGGGCGAAGTAAGAAAAGATCAAACATACATGACAGCTTCTCTCTAATTGTTCTCAGTGTGCAGGATTTCCTGAGTCTACCATGATTAGAGTGTTTAGTAACTTTTAAAATATCTGTCTTCCAAATACTGGTCCAGTTCTGCTTTTGAACCATAATATCACTTGACTGTCTCATCCCTGGCTCGGTTAACTCAATGACATCATCATGAAGAGCCCTATCTTACTTCTTTGCATGTAAGAAAAGAATTGGGTTTGACCATTTTTATTGCCCTCTGGACGTTTCCCAGCATTAAAAATTTAACATCTCTTGGCAAAATTAAAAAAAACCAAAACAACAACAAAACCAAAAAAACAGCATAGTTGAACTTAAAACGGTATTTCAGCTTTTGCTATTACAAACATTTACATTGTTACCTATAAAGCATGACTGTAAATCTTTTTTAAAAACTCTGCTTGCAAAAAAGCAGAGCACAATTCTAGCATGTGAAGGGTGGCTAGAAGAACTTACATGTACAGTGCACTAGGGGAAAGATCAACAGATCAACCAAAACCTGGGCTTGCTCCTGAATCATTTTGGTGGTGTAATGCCAAAGAGAGTTCCATCTACTGCCTTATTTTATTTGGTCTTTATTGTCAAGGTTTCCTTTCAGGCCTCCTAAGTCTCTGCATCATGTTGCAGATTTTGAGGAAAACATACTACTTGCAGTGGTGAGGAAGGTGTACAGTGTCCTGTCTATTTGAATGTATACAAGCCCTTGGGATCAAACTGCATGCCTTGGAGTGGGCTGGTAGAGCTGGCTGAAGTAATTGGGAAGTCCCTTTTACAACTCTGAAGGGTCATGAACACTCAGAGGGTTCCCAAATAATTGGAAAGGAGAGTTTCATGTCATCCTTCAAGAAAGTCAAGGAGGAAGATGGAGGGGACAAAGACTGGTCAGCCAAATGCAATTACTGTAGAAAGGTGCTGAATCATACAGCCTGACAGATGTGAAGCTGCAGCAGTTCTGTGTCACCAGCAGCTCTGTGTCCACCTAGTAGCATGGCTGAGTATGCATCCTCCAAAAGCATGTACATACACATATCCAACACAGTCACACAGCAGCCGTGCAGCCTAACACAGCCTGAGCACTACCTTCACCAGCACATGCATAAATGCACACCACAATCACATAAACATGGACATCATGCAAGGCCTGATCCCTGTGCTCCATCCTGATGGATTAACATTGAAGTAATCAGTGAGATATATAGACAGCTGCTGTGTATTACTGCAGTATATGGTCTTGAAGATCTCAGGTATACTGATTTCTAAGTCTCCTGGTCTCCTCTGGAACTATGAATCCCTGGAACTGTAGTCCCACTCTAAGTTCTGGTAGTCAAATATCACACAAACTTGCACAGTTTAAATCTCTCCAGCAGCTGGCCTGAGATACCCACTGGATAAATGGGTGACTCCTAAATCCTTGACCTTTACTTGATGGTATTTGGATCTACATGCCCCTGAGCTCTGTATTTCCACTTCAGTTGCTTGTAGTCAGGACACTTAATTTTTTTCCCATTCAGCTAGAAGTTTGTTATCATTCACATTTACCGACTTGGAACATGGAGTACCATCAGAGAAAATATTTAGAAACATGATTTAATTGGAACATGATAAATGCATGGTTTAGACAGAAAAGCATACTGACAGGCAGCGTGTTCATCCTTGACTGGCTTCTATTTAGCCCTTTTTTTCTCTTGTTCCTTCTCAGTCCTCTTGATCCTTCCCATACCCATCATTGGGGAACTTCACATCAGGAGACTTCCACATCATCACAATCTCCCTCAAACATGCCAGAATCAGTTTTACACAATCTGAAAATACATTTCTTCCTGCATGCCATAGAAAATCCTAGAACCATTCAAGCAATTACCCCTTTATTGAGGTAATTTCCTGCATTATTTAACTCAGAAAAGAGTGATCAATGATTCAAAGTCTGAATGACAGCTCTTTATGAGGGTTCCTCAAAGGATGGTACCAGGTCACTGATATCTAACACATCCAGTAATGATGTGGTTCATGGGAGGCATGTCCACAGATACACCACACTGAGGAGAGCCATTGAATCTCTGGAGAGAAATGCTGTCAGATGGCCCTGGACAAGATGGAGGAATGGGCTGGCAGGAACTGCACAAGGTTCAGCAAGGAAAAATACCAAAGAGCCCAGTGCCTGGGATAAAATAAATGCCTTACACTAGCACAGGTGTGCCAGTGGCTTGATAGAATATATTTCTGCAGAAAAGGTCTTGAGGGTCATTGGGGGCAAAAATTGAGAATAAGTCACTAGTTTCACGTCATGCTGATGAAAAGTAACCATGTTGGGCAGCATTACCAAGAGAATGGAATAAAATAAGTAAAACATTTATTCCTTTCTACTTGGCACTTAGAAGGCTTCATCTCGAGTACCATGTCTAGCTCAGAGCTTTTGGTGCAAAAGAGAAATATGTTAACTGGAATGAATTTAGAGAACTACTAAGATTTCTAGGACATCCGAAGACAGTCTGAGTGAACTGGATAGAAAAGTGAAGGCTAGGGAAGGATCTAATTTCAATCTTTCATTATCTATGGTGGTTCTTAAAGAAGTTTTTCCATTGTACACTGTGTTAGGGCAGAGATTACCGTTACACGTTGCAACAAGGAAAAAAAAAAACAAATATAAGGAAAAAGTTACAGTGGAAAGAAAAGAAACATGAACACACGTGAAAGAGATCATGGGAAGTATTGTAAAACACAGGTCTTTATTTCTATAAGAATTGATGATTAGTCTTGGATTCTCATCAAGATATCACCAGAGTAAGAGCAGTTTTACTTCCAGGTGTGTGTTTTTTATTTGATTCTACACAAACTGGTTCGAAATACAACAAGGAAGTGGAATAATTATAAACAAGGTAAGCCAAAAAGTTCAATATTTATATATTAATCTATATTAAAACCCAAATAGAAAAAAACCCCAAAACAGCCCAATAACAGACGAGTTAAGATTTTGGGAAGGTATTGTAATGGTTCCTAGCTGACTTTGGAAAGCTCCTCTAATACAAAAAAAATTTGATTAGAACTGCCATGTGTCTTGGCTCATCTGTACAGCAGCACAGGGTTGCCATGGAAAGTACAGAACAGCATGCTTATTACATGGACTTCCCCCCTCCCTTTTCTGGTGCTTTAGGATATCCTGTTGACTTTGGAACAGCTCATGCCATACTCTCTTAGCATCAGCTACACACAATCACATCTTCTTGGAACTCAGCAGAGAAAAGTGTAGCAAAACCTGGTGACAGGAAGGACAAAGTCTGTCAGTGAACCTGGCCCTTCCATTCTTCTGAAGGACTAAATATATTTTTACTAGAGGAATATGGATCAGTTTTCAAAATGACACCACTTATCTTCTTAGTAGGAATGCTATTTTTCAATAAGAGATGTATTAGGTTTCTTGTGTCCTTGTTCATTTTGTGAAGGAAAAGGTTCCTCAAACCATAAACTATCCTTCTGGAAGGAAATATAGAGCTGTGCCATAGCATGGATGATTGAATGAGTTAATGTGATGTTCTGTGCTTTAAAGATGCTCATAAAAGAAGATCTGATATAGAAATCTATGTTTTATTCTGTTTTTTAATTTATTGATATTAGAGCTTTGCTCAAGCATTTGCTTTGATAAATTGGTTTTAACAAAATATAAATTGCAAATAGATTTCTTACAGCCAAAATAGAATTTCTGGTCAAGATCAAACCCCATGTAGATCTTGATGAAAGCACCCAGTAAGATGATGCATATGTAAGATACAGGTCTGGGCTTCTAGTTGATGTTAATCTCCGTACCAAACAGAAGGATATTTCTAACCTAAATCTGTGCTCTGTCTGCTTTAGTTTGGCAACTTCAATATTTTGCCATGACATCTTTTGTAGGGTATAATACTAAGGTTAAGAATAGGCCTCCTTTACTTGCTGCTAAATTTCTTCTTTTTAAGAGTAAAAAGAAAAATTAAACTTTTAAAGGCAAAGAAATACAAGAGGGAGTTGAGAATAAGTTATGACTATAAAATGAAACAAAATATAATTCAGTACAAGCTGAGACAACTTTTTAGAGAAACATATTGTTCTAATAATCCCTGCAAAAATAATAATAAGCCCCCCAACCTCCCCCCCAAAACAAAAAAACAAAACAAAACAAAAAAAACCCAAACAAACAAAAAACAAAAAACAAAAAACAAAAAACAAAAAAAAAAAAAAAAAAAAAAAAAAAACCTTCATTGTTTGAAGAATTTAGTATGGCTTCCCAATATTTTGTTCTAGTTGTACATCAGTGTATGTCTACTACTACTTGTGCCACATCAAATCAGTGATAATATCCTTAGCAACACAAGTTAATTTGGAGTGATTTGGTGTATTATCTCAACTACCACTAAGGGACAGAGTATTTTGTTCTACTGCAGAGAGGTAGAATGTTTGACAAGATTGTCAGCATTTTCTATTAGAAATGTAATGTTGATATAGTGCAGAAAAGAGCATTTCTGAGCAAGGTACTTGCAATTTGAAGTCCCATTAAAAAGGAACGACTTGGTTTGCAAAAGTTAGTGAGGAAGAGGAGCTGTGAAAAAATGTTGGAAGCTTTATCTCAAAAATTACATAAAATATACAAAATATACATTCTTTTCTGTTCAAAACTGTGGAAAAGATTTGTAAAGTGTTATAGGGTATATGAAAGTATTATTCATAATACTGAGGATTCTGTTATGTTTTTTCTCTAACAAAATAAATCACTTACCCAGCGTTTCTGGGTGCTCTTTTTGTGGAAAGCAGTTATTCAGAGACTAGATTTTGAGTGAGGATTTTTCCCTGGAATGATTGAAGATGAATGGTCTACAGTGAGAAATCAGAGGGTTTTAAGTGAATGAGTTACACTTGTTACTTTTGACCCCACACTGAAGGAGGAGTCTCCTCGGGCATTCACAAGTGCCAGCAGAGGAGAGAATTGCACTTAACCTCTACTTTCTCACTGTGAGTTTCATATACAAAAATCTCTTCTGATTACATGTAAGCGAAATATGACTCGCTTTTTCAACATTGCAATATACTTAAGAAAGGAAAAAAAAAGTTTTTCAAACTCTTTCTATCTCGTTCACATATACAAGAAAGTCAATGAAAGACAAAAGTGCAGGATGCATTCACCTGAAAGTTACTCATCCAAAGAAAAGCTGCTATAAACATACCTGGCTGTCATATCCTGCTTTTTTCTACTAAATTTCACCCAAATGTTTTTGAAATGGGAAACTTTGGTCAGTTTGGGATGTGATTAGAAATATATTGATACTCAGCTTAGTTGCCATTCAGAGTAGAAGATGGGTAGTATGAAAAGTAGATTAATGCATGATCTTTTACAGTGGAATTCAGGTATGAATGCTTAATGATCATTGGAGAAGCACAGTACAAAATTCTTAGTCTGACTTTATTACTGATTTACTTTGAAAACACCCACTGAATGTATTGTGATCCTTCCTTCTCTTTAAATAATTGTAAAAGTATTGTTAAGTTCCAGCCCCGCCCCCCCCCCGCCCCTTTTGCATCTGGAGAACAACATGTAATTTCATACTCATTAAAAAAAAAATCCATAGCACCATATTTGAATTCTATGCATATTTTCAGCTTTGTAATATTCACACTTAAAATGTTTATGTAGAGAAGACAGAATGAGAAAAAATCTTACACTCACATTACCCATCTACATGCTAGGTAAGGTTAGATGTGACTCCAGATTAGTTTGCTTCACAAGTACGGGAAATGCAAGATTTTATCTTATGATATTGCAGTGGTTCGGCTTTTTCCAATGGGTGCAGTTCCGGCCAGCCCTGCCGCCACTACATCCAGGGGCTCACTTTGCCAGAGGCGTGGGCAAACTCGACAACGGTGCGGATGGTGCGCAGAATAGAAAGGCGGGACTCTCAAGAGGTGCAACAAGGGGATGCGTGTCCCCGAGGCAGCGCTCCGAAGAGAGACGCTGGCCTCGAAATGGCACGGCTTTTTATTGAGTAGGTTCGGGGGTGGGATCGCGTGGGACCAATTAAAACTCTTTGCCAACGTATAATGAGGGGATGCACAACTTTTGAACCAGTAACAGGTAACTTGGGGAGGAGGAATACATGATGAGGGGGTGGGGAAGTTATATAACTTAAAGATTGACAGGTAACCGAAAAGTGGTAAACAACTATTATGGGATGGGGTTACCAGGACAACCAAGATTTTGGCGGGAAAGTCTGGGGGAATGGGGGAAGGAGAGAAGGGGAGAAGGAGAGGGAAGGAGAGGCCATCTTAAACAATAGAAATAAATACAAAATTATAAAACACAAATTATAAAACCAAACCGGAGCAGTGAAAACCCAATTGGAATTGAATTTAAGCACCACCACATGGTATCTTCTCATATACAATCATCAGTCCAACTAGGATACACTTAAAAGTACTGCTCCCTAAAAATTTTGAGTTTGTGTAGTCTGTATCCTTAGATAAGGAGAAGTGAAAGGAGACTGTCTAAGAGTATTCTATATGTCTAAGACCATCGCCCTGATTTTTCAGCCTTCTGATGTTTTAATTCTTGAACTGGAGAGTTCTGACGCATTGTAACATAAACAAAGTAGATTGTTTTCACATTCCTCTCTGTGATGGACTTTTGGCTTAGCCAGTGGGGTCAGAAAGGTGTTAACCTCGTTCCCCCAGTCCCTGGTCCAAGTCCAAAACCTATTTAAACCCCAAACCAAAATAAACTTTCTCTTCTCACTTCTCAACTTGACAAGTGAGTGTAGTTGTTTGTGTCCGTCTAGCGACGTAAGACTACATATGTTCTGCAGGTATTAATAGTGGTTTTGTAGTTGTTTGCCAACTTTTACCTGTGGTTTTCTTTACTTTTTCTGTGATCTTGATTATAGAACCCCACTTTCGAGTACACTTTTCACAACTTTTTCTTGTGTTTTGGAGAGGTGGAAAAAAGACCTGACTATGAAATAATTTCATACTCATATACCCTGGTCATTAGAGAACACTTCTAAAATTGTGTTTGTACAGATCTGGTGGATTCTCCTTAGTTCACGGAAAGAGTAGAGAGAACTTTCCTTTAAGCATGGTATTAGGATAAAGAGGATACAAATTTGCCATTACAATATTGATTATTTTTTCTATTTGATTGCAAAAAGTATGTTAGCATCCATGTTATACTAAAACTATACTTTCGTGATTTAAAATAATGTGTGTTTATGGGACAGAGAGCATTTGAACAATATATTTCAGGAGTTTTCTAGAACTATCATCTCATTTTTGATTATTGTATTTAAAATTTGATTAATGTCACCTATCACTTCTTTTACTGTTGAAAGTGTATTAAAATCAGGATAAGCAGCAATATCTAATGTTAGAGTTCCATGATTTTCTCGTAAAAAGATCTTTTCATCTTTTCAACTTCAAAAGATTTTTTCTTCAGACTTTAATAATTAAAATTAAATTTTCCTTGTTGATAGGTCCCAATTTACATGAAATGTGATAATAATATTATTTATTATAAGACAAGACCCTGGTTTGAACAGTATTAAACAGCCCACAAAGAAATAAATCTAAGAGTGTTTTGTTCTTAATGAGTCTAGTCCAACCCCTTGGAACGTCTGATGATCACAGCAAAAATTATCATTTTCCAGTGCAAGGCTGAAGGAATTGAGCAGGAATTAAGGCTGATGCTCTAAGGAATTCTGAGCTAAGAGTGACCAGAGCTCATGTATGGTCTTCAGGTTATCCTGTTGGGACCAAACCAAAAAAGAAGTCACTGATTTGGTGTGAAGATAACTCAATACATTTATAAAAATAAGTAATTGATTCAGTGTGAAGATAATTCAATACATTTATAAGGGTATGTGGTCAGCACCTTGTTACTGGGATGGCTGAGGCACCAAGATTGGCAGACTTCAGATAAGCAGGGTAAGTCTGATTCATTCCCTCAATACAGGCTTCTTCAACATCCCCCTGCTGAGAGCACTTGTACCATGAGTGGAGCTGGACAAAGATCATGCAGATCTCCTAGATCTGTGAAAGGGCAATGTGGTGTCATCATGCAGAAGAGCTTCTGATTGCTTCCTTTTAAAATTATTTAAAGTGCAGAAGCTACCACAGAAATAGGTATTTGCCCTACTTTATAAAGCATTGTTGTAGTTGCAAAACCAGGCATTGTAAGGTTACAAAATGACATATTACCCTCTAGCTTCAGTTCCAAATTCTCTAGGCACTTTGATGCAATGGCCACTTAGGTCATCTTCCATAGGAGCCCATGCTTCATTCAGAGCATTATCTGGACCTGCTGGGAATGTGAATCTGGGGTGCTTTCCATATGATCTATTTTTTTGATGCTGTTTGGGATGTGAAAAAAACAGATATTTGGATTTCGTGCTATTTGGATTTGGTGCTATCATAAAGGCAGCTAGGCACTGGTGTCTCTTTCTGATTTTTGTTTATCTGCATTCTGGCTATTCTCAGATACAACTGAAGTCTGTGTGAAAATTGTCTTGAATATGCAGAGTGTTACTTCATGTAATTTGAGAAATCAGATGCTAAACCCTCAATTGCATACTGTAAACAAACAGTCTCCCACTGTCTCGCTGTTCAGCTTGCTTTCTGTAGTGTGGGGATAACAGTAACCTCTCACATCACACTGCACTTTGTGAAGATAAATTAATGCTTGCAGAGCATCACGGAGCTGACTGCCAGAGAAAAGCCCATGAGGAAATTAATAATTCTGTCTTCATTGCAGCCTCTGAATAGTGTGCAGTAGATAAGGCATAAGTCCGCAAAATGAACAATGAGGATAAAACAAAACATTGAATAGCTGTTCTTTTTTAATTGATCACCATCCGTTCTGTTCACTCAATGGGGTAGGGGTCTTGTGAAGAAAAAAATACAATGTGTGATTACATATTATAATGCATATACTCTAGAGAAAAGAACTAGGGATGCAAAGACTGTTGAGTTCTCTCATTTTTGTATTTCTAAGTATTTGATTTTGCCACTGCAACATCTATCACATACTTTTATGGATGAATTTCTCCTTTGCTGTCATCAACCCCTTCTTACCCGCACACAGGCAGTCCCTTGAACTCTACTTCAAACAATAGCCCAATATACTGAAAATGTTTTTTCATGGATGCTTTTTCTAACAAATATTTCCCCTGTTCCTTCCTTCACTTCTTCTCCTCTTGTCTCCTTGATTGTTTTGTGCTATTTGTGCCTGTCATTGCTCTGGAATTTCCAATACTTTTTAAAACACAATAACTTTGTGGTTTTATCAGTCTAAATTCAACTGTGATAGGCATGCTTCACTGTAGTTTTCTTTGTGAGAGGAGAATTAAAAGTCAGGATCAATCAGACACTCTACAGGATTTGATACCTTTCAAACTTGCTCTTTTCCTAGCTGAATTGTTTCTTTACTTTTTTTAAAATCTCTTTCAGAGATGTATCTTATTTTTTCTTACCTTATCAATAGACCTTTCATTATAATGAACTTTGGAATCTGTTCATCTAATAACATTGATTATGTGCTTATTAACATATATTAAATGATCTAAGCAATGACTCAAGTCTACACAGAAATAGAAAAAAAAGAAACTTATTAGATTGTGTTATTTATTTTATTATGTACTGCTTTATATGTCTGGAGAAGAAACAGTAAAATCCATTAATATTTTTTAAAATTAATCACTTCAGGACAACTAAAATTCTCTTGTCCTACCTGAAATAACTCTTAGTAGAAACAGTTAAAATCTACTGCTGTGTTTTTCTGCTTTCTATTTTGCACCTGCAGTAGCTTGCAGACACTCAGAACAAACAGCTATCTATGACTGACAGGAGCTATGAGTGTTGTGGCTCATCTCAGTCAGCACCAAAATTTTGGCAACCACCAATCACATCTGTTGCAAAGAAAGATGCAAGAAGTCTTTCCAAGGAGAGCTCTGGAATAAGCAGGGGTTCACTCTGAAGCCCACCAACTGAGTGTTGAAGGGCTGGTCCTTGAGCATTTTTTACAATTTGTGGAAACTGAGCCAATGTGAACTTCATCTAGGAGGTAGGGTTTCTTTTCTCTGGGAATTTACAACTGAAATAAATTATGAAAAAACTAAAAATGCTAGCTCAAGGAGTTTTACAAATTTGACCCTCATAGGTAGCCACATCAGAAACTTCATAGTGTGAATGCATAAAAATAAAGATCTTCATGCTGAAACAACCTTCAAGTTGTAAAAAACAAGACACCTGTTGGCAGAGATGTGCTTCAAAGGATGTTTGTGTATCAGCAAAGTAATAGTAGACTCGGATTTTCATCAAGATGCAGTATATCAGAGAGTACAAATGTCTTGGGAGAAGCTGTGGATTGGATGTATTTCAGTAATTTCAGTTGTTTTTACTCAACATTTACTCAGTAAAATTTTAAATGGCCACTGCATGTCTCTGCCTTAAAAATTAAACATGTAACTTCACGTGGCCCCACATGGCCAGCTCTGCAGCAAGACCATGGGTTTATATTATTCACAAATTAGTATTTGTGAATTATCTAAGTTTTACCAATTTAAAAAAAAAATCAAATTTCTTCACAAATTTGTTTTCATACTCACACATTTTATATCCTTCCTGGTAATTTCTAGAAATTATTAAAAATTTCAAATATGAAAGTGTGATTCCAATGGAGTAAAAATTATCAGGTTTGCTTAAGGGCGTAAATGGACATTTTTATCATTAAAAAAAAAACAACCTTACCAGTGTTCAGTTTTCATGCTCCATTTCAGGCCTCTGGATACTTGTACTGAAATTAGGATTCTCATTTGAGAGCTCGTAAAGTATATGCTATGTATAATAAACACAACTCAGGCTTCAGACAATCTGGTAAGAAGGCAGGTGCTGATACCATTCCTGCCTGAGTAAGGAGGCAAGGGAAGGTCCAGAAAATGCTCATAAATACAAGGACTTTGATATTGTACAAATGATCTGGGCTGATCCAAATCCCATGCCTGATGCAGAACACACTTAATCTTGCATAAGTAACTGATTTCTGGACTAAGACCTGTAAACTCTGCCCAACAATGTAGATCCCCACACATTCTATGGTTAAAAGGTTCTTCTTGTGTAGCTGTTAGCAGGACAGGGACCAGTTGAGAAAATATGTCATGAACAGACTTCCTTTGACAAGAAATCTGTGGATGGGAAAAACCTTGTCTTATAAAGAAAGATGTATTATTAGCCTTCAAAATTCAATTACAAAGAACTTTAATTAAAAAAGGCATTCTTCAGCATATGAAGCCTGAATACAGGCTTCAAATCTGAATAAAGTCGG
Organism: Zosterops lateralis; assembly: GCF_965231275.1. Classification (NCBI taxonomy): domain Eukaryota; kingdom Metazoa; phylum Chordata; class Aves; order Passeriformes; family Zosteropidae; genus Zosterops; species Zosterops lateralis. Next base: position 28,009,591 of record NC_139762.1, on the reverse strand, counting down.
ATTTTAAATACACTGCTGAATAGAGACAGGAATTACAGCCATTGAGCCAGCATCGTAACTAGCAGAGCAGAAGTTATGGTCTGGCATATAGTGTCAAATATCTAAAATCTTATCCATATAGATACTTCTACTCTTTCCAGTCCCTTATGTTCTGGAAATATATCATGTAACATTTTCACAACTATCTTTAATCACAGGATCAACATTGCCCCTTGCTGTATATGTGTGAGATGTGAGACTACAGAGAATTTGTCAAAAGAACAAATAGGAAGGAATAAAGATTCAGTTTTTATGTCTCAAGTCTAATTAAGAATCATATTCATTTGTGGTGATGCTTAAATTCAATTCCAATTGGGTTTTTACTGCTCCAGTTTGGTTTTATAATTTGTGTTTTATAATTTTGTATTTATTTCTATTGTTTAAGATGGCCTCTCCTTCTCTCCTTCCCTCAGACTTTCCTTCCCCCCCCCCTCAAACCTTCCCGCCAAAATCTTGGTTGTCCTGGTAACCCCATCCCATAATAGTTGTTTACCACTTTTCGGTTACCTGTCAATCTTTAAGTTATATAACTTCCCCACCCCCTCATCATGTATTCCTCCTCCCCAAGTTACCTGTTACTGGTTCAAAAGTTGTGCATCCCCTCATTATACGTTGGCAAAGAGTTTTAATTGGTCCCACGCAATCCCACCCCTGAACCCACCTAATAAAAAGCCGTGGCCATCCCGAGGTCAGTGTCTCTCTTCGGAGCGCTGCCTCGGGGACACGCATCCCCTTGTTGCACCTTCTGAGAGTCCCGCCTTTCTATTCTGCGCACCATCCGCACCGTTGTCGAGTTTGCCCACGCCTCTGGCAAAGTGAGCCCCTGGATGTAGTGGCGGCAGGGCTGGCCGGAGCTGCACCCATTGGAAAAAGCCGAACCACTGCATTCATTCACACAAATACTAAGATTAATGAAGAGAAGATATTTTTTCTTTTAAGAGTACAAGTAGAATCAGAGGATCAAGTGTCAAAAATCAGGAAGCAGGCTTAGAGGCCAGCCAGTCTGACTCCTCCACTTGAAACAAGGCTTCATCACCTTCTGAGTACCTGTTCCAATATTTAAGAAACTTTATCATTAACAATTTATTCATACCTAATTTTCCTTGTTGTAACTTGTTTCTGTTACCTCTCTTCCTTACACTGTGCATCTCTAGGAAAGACTGGTTCTGTTTTCCTTATACTCTTCCTTATCCAACTTGCAAGGGCAACAAATTTTTTTAGGAATTAATTTTTCAAAGGTTATATAATTGGAAAAATGAGAAAAAATTTATTTAGCATTTTTGTGATTATAGTTGTGGAGGAAGGTGTTGGAAGGTGGAATCTGTACTGCAGGCCACTCACCAACTGTAACCTAAACCTGCTTGCCAAGCAAGCTTCATCTTATCTGTCTAGCTGCTTATAGAGGGAGTTTAAAATTTCAGATTTAAACTTCATATTTACCTGTAATTATCTTGTATAAGGATGGACTTCTTAAATCTCACCTAAGAAATTATACTTTCATCAACTTGTTTAGAAAGCCTCATTTCTCATTTGGTGATAAATAGAAATGTGAAAAACTTAAAAAATATTTTTTATACAATAAAAACATAAGATTCCTAGTTCAACTGAACTTCTGAAGTTGTACCGAGTAATGTGATTGATCAAAAATATTTATATTCCTTGTTTATTACATTCAAACTACAGCAAGATTAAATTCTACTTTGAAGGTGTACACAGATTTGCATCAGATATTCAGGTAGTGTCTCAGACAGTCTGAATAGGAAGGAAATAGACTTACCAGACCACAGAGAAAATAAATTTTAAAAATTGATATATTTTTCCATAAAGTTGTTTTTACAGGAATATAATTACAAAAAAGGTAGGATGTCTGTTTGCAGTTTATGTCAGCTGCTACATGATCAAATAGTCTCGATGTGCATTTTGTAGAAAATAGATTATAAGCAAGTACTTGTCTTGCTGCCAGGGATTGTACCAAGCAGAAGTTGACTAAGATTATACAAAATATAGCTATAACTATAAAAAGGTTGGTTAATTGAAGAACAGTTTAATACATTCCTCTAATTGTGTAGGTGGGACAAATACAAAACCATTTAAAATCTTATCTAATTCAATTCTCTGGCCCTCAGTATGTGAGTCTTAGTATTTTGCACATAAAAAGCACCAAGAAAGAATACTTCTGATATAATGATCATGTAGATATGTTGATATAATGAAGACAAGGGAAACCATATTCATTAGCATAGATAAGATTCATATTTCAAGGGTCAAGCTGATACAACACATATGCCATTCTTAACGCAATGCACAACAAGACATTTTAAATTCTTGTTTATTCTAAGATTAGTGAGATTTGGAATGATGCTGTGTATCTCAGTATTTCAGATTTTTTTTTTTTTTTATTTTCTGTGACAGAGTCTATGATTGTAAATGAAGTTTCCTTGTCCAATCACATCATAAACAAAAATCTGACCTCATGAGTATGTCACTGACAGCCATATAATCCATTTTTTAAAATATAAAGACTTTAGCTAATATTTGACTAATATGCAATGATTTTGGGTTGTAAACTCTTTATGTAAATAACCTTGTAATTTTGACTTAATTTTTTTACATACTTCAGATGGATAATAGCTGGTGTGGAGAAAGAAAATGGGGAGTTCTTGGAGTGTCTTTCCTTAAACCTCTCCAGTGTGTACATACTTTGTATCTCAGACACAGAAATGGCTTGCTGCAGATTTGTTAAATTAGAAATTAATGTATTCCCATGGTACATAAAGATCCTAGCTAGTCTCTAGGAAGGACAGTGTCTCACCTTAAAACTCTCTACCTACACTGTGGTCACAAAATGTTGTTGGTGGATGAATTTTGTATCCAGAGAGAGAAGCATGAAGCTGTTCTTAAATGATGAATAATCAAGGGCACTAGTTAAAGAAGACTTAGGATGGTCTACTAAGTTTGCCCTCCCGGTGATTAAGAATTAGCTTAACTAGATTTAATAGACTAGAATTGAAATGCAGGAATTAAAACCACTGTTTTTATGAAGAAAGAATATATTTATATAGTGCAGGGAAACATATAACAAAGTAAAAATATTTGGACATGTGGGTTAGGGACTATACAAAAAAACCCTTTCCTTTCATTTTCCACCTGTGTGTTTGCAGAGCAGAGAAGTGGAGAGGAGCTATTATATCAACGGTAGGGTAATGACCTGCATCCATCAGCTAATTATATAGCAGCATAAAATTGAGTTTTGCAATGGTAATTGATACAGCCCAAAACTCCACATATGCCTGGTGCTCTATAAACAGGGAGGAAAAGCAAATCTACTCTTGCGAAGGATGTGCAATCTACTCTTGCAAAGGATGTTCAATCTAGCAGCCTTTTCACCAAGGCCAATTCAGTGAATGCAGCTAAGCAGTAGTGAAGTTGATGGCTGGCATTTAAACAAAGCTGAAAGAATCTGAATGTAAAAAATGAGAGTCACATTAAAAAAAAAGCTCAAAATCCAAGGATCATGTTTAATCTCTGAAAGGGATCAAATTCTTTATGTCGGACACTTAATACAACAGGATTCTGATTGATCTGTCCTGAAGCAACTGTGATTCAGATTAATAACAATAAACACGAAACAGGTCCTTCAGATTTGGAGTAGTCCTTCAGAGCAACAAAAGTAATGGGGAGGAAAGAAGGCCTGTCATTAATTGTATATGTCACAAGGGATATAAATTGCAGAAGTAGCATCATCTGGCTTCTTGCTGCCAAAGACTAAAACATTTAGCACATGAAGCAGCAGCTGTGGCAGCACTGAAAGCTGGTGAAACCATTTCGAGAGCATTAGTAATGGAAGTAGCAGGTGTGGAGATATCCTTTCCATTGACTTGTTTTCTGGAGTGACTTGATGGATCTACCTGTTACTGTTCCTGCCAAAATAAGAGATGCTGTTGCTCTACCTAACTTACCACCATCTTTGGCAAACAGGTCAATAATTTGTGTTTACAGTGACAGAATTTAAGTGATCTAAAACTTAGTTTCAAAAGCTATATTTGAGGAGTAAAGGGTTACATTTCATTGTGCTTTTTGTCTGCTTAGCTCTTCACAGTACTGACAGCAGCAGTTCGCTTGCAGTGCTGCATTTGCTGCCTTCTTTATCTTGCTGGACCAACAAGCATTGTAATTGAGATCGTCAGAGACAATGGAATGAGATGGATTCTAGGAAAGTTATCTGAAGAGAGAAGTGTGAGAAATAGGTCAATCTTTTAAAGACAGCTACATGTCAAAAATGTTTTAAATAAATGATCAGCAAAAAATGAATGATTCCCTGATGAAATAACAGAAAGGAGATAAATTTTCCTTCTTTTTGCGTGACACCCTTGTCCTACAAAAATGGCTGGAGCAATTTTGACTGTCTTTTTAAAATGGAGACAGTTCAGAAAAAAACAAAATAATGTCAGACCACAGCACTGTGAGCCCAAAAAAACAGTGAAGCTTGATTTTGTGATGAAAAATTATTTATCAGATTGACTTGAAAAAAAATGTTACCTGAGACAGAGAAAGTACTTAAGGTCAGAGTTTGATTTCATTTACAGCACCACCAATCTGGATTGCCTTGATTGTTTTAGGACAGTTGTCTTCAGCAGAGATACTCTGGATTTACAGCCCTGTAAGTAAGAACACCACTTAGTGCACTGGGTACTGGGAAGTGATATGCAGATAGAGCAGTCAGAGCCAAACTCTGCCCCAGGTAATATCCACACAACTCCTCTGAAATCACTAAGTGCTTTCTTTGTCTGCTTAATGCCTTGAAATATTTCTTGTCTCCTGTAAATTACTTTTCTTTCCCTGACACAACCTTCTGCAGTTCCCTCCAAAAAAATGGTGATGAACTAGCATAGCAGTGACCTTTAGTAATGAGAAATACCACAACACTGTCTACCTCACATCTTTTAACCATCTCCCTTGCTGTACACTGGCAACAGGGGGCTGCTTTGAAACTCCTTCTCAGTCTGTCAGCAGCAGCCTACAGGCTTTCCAGTCTGTTTGGACATTTTTGCATCTGAATGTATATCAGCCTAATAATTGTTTTTACAAACCTGCAGGAAATAAAGTCTCCTGTGTTAGGTGAATAATGCTGAGTGAGCTTAATTGAGGCTTCACACATAATTTTACACAGAAATGGATTCTATACCTGGTGAAATCGCAGTGGGAGAGTAGGTTACTAGGGTGGTTAAAAGGGAAATAAATTTAAAAACAAACAAAAAAACCAGTTATCCTTTATCTGTGTTTTTCTGAGAGCTACAGCATTAGAGAAAATCTACAGTACTGGGCAGCAGCATATCTCCTGTGTGCTATTTCTAGTTCTGTGGCTCTGAGTGCAGAAGGGGAGAGCGTGAAAGCTATTTGCCTAAGTATCAGGGGCACTAATGAATTGCTTTAGGTAGAGTGATGTGTCCCTGTAGAACTCCATTTTCAGCTTTTGTTCTGGCAATGTTGCTTTTTTATAACCTGTACTGCAGACTGCTATCTCTAGGGCAGCTAAACCGACTGCTCAAGAGACCATTCTTAATATATTCTTAATATGTTCCACCAACTTTTTTCTCCATCTTCACCTAATAATGCAATCAAAGGCTCAGGAAGTTGGCCATTGGGATAGACTAGCTTTTAAAAACCTTTAACTTTCAAAATCTGATTTATTAAAAAAGCAAACTTATCTATTACTTACATTACCTCTCTTTAAAATAAAATTTAGCTGAATACTCTTCAGCTGTATTCTTGTACTGTCTATAGAGGAGACTGAAAAAATAAAAATATAATTTTATCCTTCCAGAAACATTTGTCAGATTTCTACTAGTATCTGCTCTTTCACCTCATCAAAGTCTAAACTTACTTGACTTTTACTCCACTAACATGAACATCCTCAATTTACTTCAAAAATTGAGCGGCCCCATCCCTAGATACTGGGGTCTGTTCAAGAAGGGAAGAAGACAGGAATGGCTGAGGGCAGAGTTTCTCAAGGGGAATGAAGATAAAAATGGTTGAAGGGCCAAAAAACAGACAGGGAGGCGGGAACATAAGGAGGCAGGATTTTCTAAGGCAAAGAGAAAAAGAAATCTTTGGCATTTCAGAGGAAAATCTTAAAGCACAGTACAAAGGTGTGAGTATCAGAGTGTGGAGACATACATTAAGTGTGAACAAAAAGGAAGAATTCAAAGGAAATGAGAAGGGGAAAAAAAGGGGAAGAGCTGGAGCACTGAAGGTGTTAAAGCAGGGGAAAGTAGGGTGAAGAAATAGTTTGAAATAGCATAGACCGAAACAGAAATAGACAGAGAAAGAAAGAACAAGTGGAGACAAAGAAAGATTGGGGAAAAAAATTCTCTGAAATATGACTTTTCCAGACACACGAAACAGGAAGGAGAAAGGAAAAGCTGACTGCTTTGTTGTGAAACCAGGTTTGTAATTCATATGCAGACCACTTCTATTGCATTTCTGGATTTTCCTTCATGTTTACTCCTAGTTCATCTCACCTACTAGTTTTCTAAGATTAGGATACTTTGTGCACAGTTTATTTTCCTATTTACCTTGTTTCCACATATTATCTCAGAATCCAAACGACTCTTAGATTTGAGGCCTCTGACTGGCAAACTTTGAGACAGTGGGGATCATTGTCATGTCTGTTACATGGAGCTTCTTGTGGGTGACAATTGCCACTGATGTGATTATTGGTCATTCTTCCCCAATACATCCCCAGTTTTTACCCTTTGCTTTGTACATCTTAGTTTATGTGACTTTATTTTAGGAAACCAGAATTTAGTAGGCAGTGTTTGTCAACAATGGTCATTTAAATAACCCACAAACACTATCTAAACTAGACATGTGCACAGTAATATTCAGTTATCACATGCATCATCTGCAGCTGATCAAAGTGTGCTTCAGGCAGTGATACTCATGTAATGAGCACAAGCAACCCATAAGGCAGCTGAGCACAGCCTGATGGAACATCAGGGAATTACCTGCTGCACTGGTGAGGATGTCCAGAAGCACACACTTTTAAAATACATCTATTTTATTCTTTTCCCAGCTAGCATGGAAAAGGATTTCCACTTCCTTACCTCCCTTTTTTATTTTTGCCCCTTCCTTCACTTGTTATTTGCCCTTAAAGTTGACATATGCCATCATATGTTGAACCACAAATAACTCTTCGCACACTGAAATCAGTATCAGTATCTTCCATGCTACATTTAAGACCTTTTGGGTGCTTCTAGCCAAAGCAATAGAGATTGAGAATACTGATTTAGTTCTACTTTCTATGTTAAATCTTGTTTCGGGGGTTGTCTTTGTAAGTGAATCTGTTCCTAGTACTATGACCATCTTTAATTATTTCTAATTTTTTTTCCCAAAATAAATTTAAAATGTTCATGTAAATATTATTGGTGTTTCTGAGAAAATATTTGTGTAAACCTGGATATTACAATAAAAAATCAGTAAGCATACTGAAATTTCCAACCTGTACAAGATATAGGAGATGTTATAAAATCCTCAAGGGCAACAGCAATAAAAGGGACAAGTGACAATGAAAGAATCTCAGTTCCAAATCTGTGTATAATAGGTTTTCCTGAAAAGCAGAGATCAGAGTGTCTTCACAAAGCAGAAGAGTCTCAGCAGATCATTTTCTGAATAAGAATAGAGACACACTAATTGCCTATGATTGTATGATATATTCAAGGCATACTTTAGAACGATATTCTTAAAATATTATTGGTCTAATTTCTGCACTCTGCTTAAGCAATAATTTAAAATAAAAACTCTGCATGTTTGATGCAGATACATTTATTTTAGTAGAACAGAAATGATTGGTAATGAGTGAAGAAATTAGTTTAATTAATATATAATATATTGGGTCATTGAAGAGAGTTACTGGAGAGCAAGAAATGAAGAAAATATTAGATTCTCCTGTTTTAAATCCACATATTTTATAGTACCATAGAATCATGAGGTTGGAAGAAACCTCCAAGATCATTGAGCCCAACCTTTGATTTCTTAGATTTTCAGTAGATACTTTACTACATGATGACAGAGAGAGGTCATACAACTTCAGTGACTTTTGTAAGTATTCAAAAGTGGACACAATCAAGAATTTAGCTTTACAAAGGAATGCAACCTGTAGAACAGAATGGTTTCTATTCCTTTTACAGTCAACACCAAGAACCCACAATTCCTAGAGTTTTTAACTTAGTCTCATCTTTATTTCTTTCTCTTCCATTTATTTGTCTTGCAATTCTGATCTCTAATTTATAAGACAGAATTTTTGTAAGTGTGATTTATATCCCTGAAAACAAAGGGATGTTGTTTTCACTCTACCATACTGCATATTCACTATTAAAATGCTGTCTCCTTATGTCTATACAGCTCTCTGCTACTGTCTACAAACATAAGCTATAAATTCAGGAAATATATTCCCATTAATATTCCATTCAAGTACATTCTTTGGTTAGAGCTTTACTGCAGTTGGATCAACAAAATCAACAGTTATTTAAATAAATTGTATAATCTCTCAATCTGTGATAATGAGTGTGTGAATACATAAAGAGAAATGGTTGTATACAATTCAATTAGAGAGGTAGAGCTGCTTTGTCTTTCATTTATAATCTCCTTGTGCTAGCATCTCCTTAGTTCCCTTTGTGCCATCTTTATTATTCAGAATATACAAATAGAAACATAATTTAGAGTTTTCTGAGCTTGTTCTTTCTTACTGCATTGTTATGGTTCTTCCAAGCTTGTCTCTCGGCTAGCTCTGCTCTTCAGATACCATATAAACGAGTTGTTTCTTTGGGTCCAGATTTCAGACAGAGATGTGATTTTGCTTGGAAGAAGGAGGGGACTCACACTTGGTGGTAAGGAAGGTGTTTATTTTTGAGTGTGAGTGTCTGAGTCCTGATTTGGGCTCTTGCCGTTATGAACAGGGGCAGAACTGATGGCAATGAGGGAGACTGACTTAGGTACAGGGGACATTGACATTGCCATTTTGGGACAAGAGGGGTGTGGGGATACCTGAAGCCTTGGCTGAACCACTTGGCTTTGCCAGGGCTCTCAAGTACCAGGGAGTGTCCATTGATAAGATACAATGGGATGTACAATACACTGGGACAGGGCTATTGAAGAGACACACAATGGGGAGAGAGAGGCCTATTATGTGTATAACAACTGGGATTAAGGAAAGGGGTGTAGGTAGGAATGAACCATTACAGAAATTCAATAATAAAAATCATACAGAACTTCAGAAAACCCAAAATGCACACTGCAGCACATTGTGGTATATACTGTTTCATAACAAGAGATTCTTGGTGGATCTGCTCCAGCACCTTGCCAGTTGCAGAGGTAAGATGATCCTGCAGTTTCTCATTTTTTTTGTTTTTACTTTTGAAAATGGGGGTTATGTTTCCCCTCTTGCAGTCAGAGGGAGCTTCCCACCAGACTGCCACAACTTATCAAATAATAATGGTGGAGGTGAGCCTTGGATATTAACTAGCTTTCTTGAGCTGCTCTTTCCCCCAGGGCTCTGTCTCATGGTACTCTATGAAACAGATCCCCAAAGAGGACCAGCTGAAGACCAGGGTACTGAGCTTGTTGCATGCTGTCCTTGCTGTCCTAAGGATATGAGACTCCACTCCATGGTCACTGCAGCCAAGGCTGCCACTGAGATTCAGATTCCCACCAGCCCCTCTTCTTGGTGATAATAAGGTCCCACATAGAGCATCACCTCTCATTGTCTCCTCTATCTTTTTGGGAAGAAGGTCATCATCAACACGTTCCAGGAACCTCCTGGATAGCTTATGCTTGGCTGTCTTATCCCTTCTACAGATATCAAAGTGGTCAAAGTTTCCCATGAGGACCAAGTCTTGTGAAAGTTTGGCCACTTCTGTAAGTTCATAGAGGGCTTCCTCCACTCAATCTCCCTAGTTGGGTGGCCTGTAGCAGACCTTCATTATAATGTCACCTGACCCTGGCCTCACCTCAATCCTGATCCATAAGTTCTCTGTAATCTCTTGTATCTCCAGACAGACATCCATGCACTCCAGTGGTCACTCACATGGAGGGCAACACACCCTCCTTGTCCTCCCTGTATATCCTTCCTGAAGAGGCTGTTTCCTTCTATTCCATCACTCCAGTCATAGAAACCATCCCAGCACGTCTCTGTGATGCCAATAAGATCATAACCCTGCAGGTGTGCACACCTTTCTAAGTCCTCTTGTTCTCTATATTCAAAAATTGTTTGTCTGATATTACTTCCTTGTGCTGCAACCTGAATTATATAATGGATTGCATACTTTTTTGTCCCTGGACACTGTTATCAAATTAAATCAACTTATCTAATAGTTACTAGCGAGGACAAGATTCCCAGCTACTTCCAGCTTCTGAGCTGACTGTACAGTAGTAATGCTGTTATGGAACTGAATGTCTTTAAGCAATCACTCCACACCACCAATTGAAAACGGCATAAAATAGATTAGAAGCTTGAAAAAGAAGTGCTGACCTTTTAGTAGGTAAAACACCAATGCAGTTCTGCCTATTACACAGCTCTGTAGGGATGTATTTCAAAAAATATTTTTGGAAATGCCAAGCATTAAATCATTTCTGCATCAGGCTTTTTTGGGAGAGTCAATAGCATGTGTAGGAGAATAACCAGAGAAATTATCTTTCCTAATATGGGTATCAATTTTTTTTTTTCCTTTGGATTTTGTTTTCTGTAGCTACCTACCTCAGTTTACAGTTATACCTTTTTAGCATACTTCCTCTGTGTAGACTATGCTTTATCAAAGGAAACATATCCCTGCCATAACATATCTTCTCACAGATTTCCCACAATATTGCTGTGCTGGTTTTGGCTGGCATTGTGTTAATTTTCTTCACAGTGGCTGGTGTAGGGGTACGTTTTGGATTTGTGCTGAACACAGTGACCATAAGACAGGGATACTTTTGTTATTGCTGAACAGGGTTTACACAGAGTCATGGCCTTTTCTACTTTTTGTACTGCCAGGCTGGTGAGGAGTTTGGGGCTGCATGGGGGCTGGGAGGAGACACAGCCAGGACAGATGATCCCAGTTGATCAAAGGGTATTCCAGACTGTAAAATGGTCAGAAGGAGGAGGGCAGGGAGGATGTTTAGGGTAATGGTGCTTGTCTTCACAAGGAATTGCTTTGTGTGATGGGGCCCTGCTGTCCTGGAGATGGTTGAACACCTGTCTGCCCATGGGAAACAGTGAATTAATTCCTTGTTTGTTTGTTTTGTTTGCATACATGGCTTTTGATTTCACTATTAAACTGTATTTATCTCAGCACACAAGTTTTCTAGCTATTCCCTTCCCATTCTCTGCCCAATTGTGCTGGTGGGGGAGTAAGACAGTGGTTGTGTGGGACTTCATGACTGGTTGGGGTTAAACCATGGCAACTGCAAAAATGTGATGAATGATTTTTTCTCCCACTTCCACTTTATAATTTTCTCAGCTAGCATATAAACACACGTATTGGATCATTTTTCTCAGCATATTGTATGAGTTCCTGGATATTTCTGATCCAGAACTTTACACATTAGTAAAGACAGTTTGATTGGTTTCATTTGATGTTGCACATTCTCCTTTTTTTCACTTTCATCCAAATAAGATTGTAAAGGTAGCAATCCTACAATATTTAATAGTATACACTTTTATTTTTTGAGCTTGTTTGTATTTGCAATTTTATTGTTGCTCCAGAAGATTTCAGATCTAGTTGTGGATTTGTTTTCAGTTTCTGAGCTAAATTATAGGAGTAAAATGGGATGACTGTATTAAGATTTTTATGATTAGAACTTTGGGCTCCAAGGATGGCTTAACAACTGAGAAGTTACCAGGCAATGTAAATTGGACAGAGATATCATTCAAATAGGAAGGAACCATAATGAATAAATGTACCAAGTAAAGCCTACACATTCATCCTTCAAACCTCCAGAACACATTTTTATATACTTTCCAGTGCTGTTAGGATGATAACAAATGTAGTATTACACCACAACATTTTTTCCAGTTTTGGAAATATGATAAAATCCCATTTTTTTGAAGGTGTGTGACCAAAAATGTACACTGGACAGGGACAGGAAGGAAACTATAACTGTTTACTAATGTCTTAAATTGTTTTATTCAGAATAATTTTAGAAATAAAGCAAAATAGCTCCCCTGACCAATTTTGTCCTGCCAAGTGTCATCTTAGGCAAAAGAAAAATCAAGAAGCATTTATTTGGAAATAAAGTGATTCTTGATGTATTGGAAATAAATGCTGATTTTGACTAAATTTTTTTAAGATCTTTTGGAATGGTTCTTGTCAAGTGCTCTTCATTTGCAATGAAGATTTAATGATGAATGATTCTGTTTAACTTCATGGAATCTCTCCCTTTTCCATCTCCAACACTCCCAATGTTTGGTGGGCTAGAGAATGTCTCAGAATTAGAAATTCAATCAACTGAAATGTTGTTTTTTTTTTATGATGGCAGGTATTTACATCTAATTTCATTTTGACTCATATTTTATCCTGAAGAAATATCAGTGGGAGAGAAAGAGAATCTAAAGAACATTCACAGGGTCAGAAATGTATTTCTGCCCATTTCAAATACAGTTTAAAACCAAATTTTAACTGTATTTCTTTCAAATGTGACAGAAGAGAGATCAGTCACCTCATGAAATGATTATTCCTCCTGTTTTTAACTATGCCCTTCTCCAGAAAACATATTTTAATGTACATGAAGCAGAGAAATTGGTATTTATGCAGTAATCTTGCTGGCTTGGTACAAATATTTTTCTTTCATAACTGTATCTTTCTCACGCTTGTTAGCAAAATACCTTAAATTTTAGACTAGAAGCTTTAAATGCACAGGTCTTGGACTGAAAATTTAAGACTTTATGATGATACACATTCCAGTCTGTTATTGACCTACTTGAGGTGAAGTTTCTTATCATTCTATTCTCATTGTAACAGGCATTAGTACTTTTAATAGTTGTCAAAAATGAACTATAAATATATGTATCCGAGTTATTAATATAGTCTTAGATACCAAAAATTTTCTAAATACTACTGAAATGTGTTTCAAAGATCAGATGAGACTGTAGTTGACTTAGAAAGGTTTTCTATCTTCCATTACTAGTAGTGTAAAAACATATCTGTACTCTGAATGATGGGAAAATGAGATGATGCATTATGAAAAAAGGTTTTTCCTGCTGAAATATGTTCTTATTTACACTACAGAAGAGATTACAGGTCTTTTTGCAATATGTGACAGGGACTTTTCATCACAAAAAATATTATGTAATTTTATTATGTGCAATTTTATTATTTGCTCAAAGTTTTGAAGTTATCCATACTAATCACTATTAAGAGTAATAATAAAAGCAAAAAAACCTGACATTATCGAGTAGGTACATACATTTATGAGCATGCATTTGGTGGTTGTTAAGATTTTTCCCCTTTCTTTGAACTCCTGGATATTCTGAGAAGATATTTCTATTCATGAGATAAACCTACTCATGCCATGGACTTCACTGAGAATGCCTTCAGCATGGTGTTTATGGGAAGAAGTTTACAAGGATCAATGTCTACACAGGTACAGTGTGATGTCAGTTTTTTCCTGAGACATGAAAGGAGCGCAAAAACAGCCATAATGTTTTCCAATTATGTAAGAATATTTTGCAAAGATGGACCTTGGTTCTTAACCAGCAGGTCGAGGAAGAGGTGTATTCCTCTCTGCTCTGCTCTGCTCTACTCTGCTCTGCTCTGGTGAGATCCCACCAGAAATACTCCATCCAGCTCTGGAGCCCCCAGCACAGGACCTGTCGGAGCAGGTCTAGAGGAGGACCATGAAGATGATCAGAGGGCTAGAACACCTCTCCTATGAGGAAAGACAGAGATAGTTGAAGTGGTTCATCCTGGAGGAGAGAAGGCTCAGAGTAGACCTTAAAGCATCTTCCAGTACAGTAAAAGGACCTACAAGAAAGCTGGAGAGTGACTTTTTAAAAGGGCAGGTAGAGATAGGACAGGGTGGGATGGTTATGAACAGATGGAAGGTAAAATTAGATTAGAGTAGAATAGATTAGATTAGGTATTGGGAAGAAATTCTTTATTGTGAGGGTAGTGAGGCCCTAGAACAGGATCCCCATAGAAGTTCTGGATCCCTCATCCCCATGGCTCTTCATGGGCTGAGGGTGGATCCTGCATCCTCATGGCTTTCCATGGGCTGCAGGGGCACAGCTGCCTCACCTCAGGCTGCACCACAGCCTGCAGGGGAATCTCAGCTACAGCACCTGGAGCAGCTCCTGCCCCTCCTTCTGCACTGACCTTGGTGACTACAGGGCTGTTCTCAAATCTTCTCATTCATCTCTTCTCTGCACAACAACTTTTGTTTTTATTTCTTCTTAAATATGTTATTACAGAGGTCTTACCACAATCTTTAATTGGCCCAGCCTTGACCAGCAATATGTCCATCTTTGGAGCCATCAGGGATTGGCTTGTCTGGACATGATGGAAGCCTCTGGCAGCTTCTCACAGAAGCCATCTCTGTGGCCCAACCTGCTACTGAAAACCAGGCCACGCAAACCCAGTGCAGAAATTTTGCTTCTTAATTTTTTTTAAAGTTCCTCTTAGAATCACCCACCAGAAAAAATTTTAGTCCTAACCCAAGTTCTTTTGGACTGTATCGGTGTAAAATCCCAATATTTTAATAACTGTTCATGGAGTTAAAAAACCAAGTATTGAATTATTCTTCCTTCATTCAGTCACACTATTGTGGTGTGCATTTTGGGTTTTACCAAGTTTCTGCATTCTTCTGTTCTTTGTTTTACAATAGTTTGTCCTATGTACCCCATGTTAAACCCTTTTGTGGTTTCTCCCTTTGATGGGTCCTGTCCATTTTACAGCCTCGCCCTGTGTCTGGAAAATTCCAGGAAGGCTGTCGAGTGATAGGCAGAGTCCCTGTTCTCTCCTTCCCTCAATTTGATTGATTGGTTCTATTGATTATCCTTTGTGTCCTGGGTCACTCCCCCTACCTTCTGGATTGGTTCCAGGCTGTACCCTTCCCCTTTCCACACCTTCATTCTTGAGGGCCAGTCAGAGAGGGGAGCTCGCTTTTGTGGGTTCCACCTCTGGGTGGAATAAACCTCTGTGGAACCTCTCACAAGAGGCCTCTCTTCTTCTTTGCCACTGCCACGCTTTGGCCCAAGGCAAAGACTCTCAGGATCAGGAAGGTATCTCAGCATACAGAACTGTACCTTTTAATGTGAGCTCAGTGCTAGAGCTACCCAGAAATGGGATGTGAGTTCCCTGAAAGCAGCACTGCACCCCCACATCACACTACTTTTGTATTTTTTTATTATTATGTTTTCTCTTTCTAGTTGCTGTCAATTTATTCACTCATTCAGATACAAATAGAGAAAGAGTTTGAAAAAAAATGAGATAATTAAATAGTAATCCAGATCTCCATGTTAGCACACAAATCTACTGCTGGTTGTATGTTTGGGGCACATTGGATAGTCTAATTTTGGACCTTTGAGTGCCTTTTGCACCGTCTGTTGGAAAGTCATGTATTAGAATGAGGCAACTATTGTTGCTGTCTTTTGCTCTGAAGAAATGATGATTTGGTTTTAAAAAAGTAAGAAAAATAAATTATGCATATATAACTACATAAAAAGAAAGTAACATATTTAAAATTCTGTGTGGTCTCAATTAAATAGACCATGATTATTCTGTTACTCAGATTCTATTTTCCCTCCATTCAAAGCAATGTTCAATTTTGAATGAACTTGATAATGCAAGTAAAGGTATCTATTGCTGTTCAGAAAATTTAAGGAGACTTCAAATTTTTGGAAAGGAAAATAATAGAAAACAAAACAAAACAATCATGTTCAGATACTAAGATGGAACAAGGCATTCATGGCTTTGAAAATACAAGAAAGTTGAGTATTGTTTGCAATGAAATGAGATCACACAAAAAATAATAGAACTTTGGAAAAGCTACAAAAGTCAAAAGTGGGTATTGAAAAAATGAGAAAAGGAAGTCATAGTAAATCAAGCAGAAGATAAAAAGGAGTGGCCAAGTCAGATTGAATCCAGTCAAATCAAGTGGTCTGATCTTGAATCTAAGGCTTTTTGCTGAAAGAAAATTGCCTGTAAATATGTTTGTTGTCACATGTCATAGTTTAACCTCAGCCAATGATGGCCACACACAGCAGCTCTCTCCTCTGCTGCCAGTGGGAGGGGGGAGAGAGATGGGAGAGCAAAAGTGAGAAAACTCATGGGTTAAGACAAAGAATCTAATGAACAGAAAAGGAGGAAAATGACCATAATACTTTAAAAAATAATCAGGTTAGAATATAGAAAACAAGTGGTACACAATGTAATCACTCACCACTCACCAACTGACACCCAGACAGCTCCTGAGCATCAGCCCCTGGGCAACTTTGGCCTCAATTAGCAAAAACCATCATTTCATTATTAAACTTATTCTCATCCTAAATCAAAACCATGGCACTATACCAGCTACTAGGAAGAAAATTAACTCTATTCCAGATGAAATGAGGACAGTATAAAACTAAGGATTTTGCCAAGATTAAAGGTTTGATGGGAAAAGAAGATAATAGTATGGCCAAATATAACAGATTCCCTGAGAAGGGCAGGAAGGAATGATAATGAACTCCTGCTTTGCTGTGTTGCATTTAAGAAGCTTAAGAAGGTCAGGATTATTATCAAGACACTAGTGAAAGATGGACTAATTCACTTCCAGGAAAAGAAATGGAATGAAAGAATGCATGTAACAACTACTCAGCTAGGTTTGAATGGCATGGGATTGTCAAAGACTAATCATATCATAAAATTTATTTGAGATGAGGTGAGAGGAGAAAGAACTGCATACAGTTTTCCTTTCTTGTGTTTATACTTTGCCAAGTGAAGTTAGTATATTATACTTACCAGAGTATTTCAAGGAGCTACTAGGTTTCCTGAATTCCTGATTTCCATGGAACTGTACAATGATCTCTTATATCTTTTTAACATAATGATTTTAAATAGCAATTTCTGTAACTGATATAAAATCATATTCATGATGAATTGATAAATCCTGAAAGCATGTGAAGTAAGGGAAAGAAAAAAGTTGAGCTACTTAATACAACTTTATTCCCTGCTCTCTCACTCAGACTGAGAGCCCACCTTTGATGGTCACCTCATTTTGTACTGTCAAATGGTCAATACCTGCTTTCATTTATTCCTTCCACACTCCTGTGATTCCCATTCATTCTTGTTGTTACTGGTATTCATACAGGAGAACTCAGCTGTATATAATATACCAGGGCCTAATAATTTTATTCTACAATGACAGTATCAGATTTTGCATTCAGGGTTAAAATAAATATTTTTTCCTTTTTTTTTTTAATCAAAATGTTTTCTTGCCACTGTTACTTCTTCAGTCAAGATATTTTAGGCTACATTAAGAAAAAAAATTCCATATCCTGATGAGATTTCATAATTAAATAATTTCCTTCTTACTGGCTCTATGCTTCTTAAAGATTATTCAGCTGAACCTGAAGTATGTGTTAGGAATAAAGATGAAAATATAGTCATATGGTGTTACTATGCTTTAACAAGAACCAGGAATTACTCGACTCTGATATGATCTCAATAACTTTTTATTTTATTTTATTGTAATTAGCTGACTGCAGGAAGCTTATTCATGAAGAACTTTGAAATCAAAGGCCATAAATTGAGTTGGTTGCAAGATATAAATTATGAATTATTGAAGTAAATTTTTTTCTAGAGAAGTATAAGCAAAACACACTAAGAAAAATTCATTTGTATTCAGTATACATGAAGCATTTAACACTCAATATATTTTTCAATTAAAAATAAGATTCCAATTTCTTTAAAGTAGAGTGATTAACAAAGGGCATTGGTAAAACATAACAACCATGCTTTATTTTTCTCTGCTTTTGCAGAGTGACTGTTTTGCCTGTTGTTTATTTGGTGACTTTTCCTCAAACAGATAGATGAAGTTTTTCAATAAAGCTTTTTTTGTTGTTGTTTATTAAAACGGCTCTGGCTTGCAAATTCTAAGAATGGCTGATCAGGTCTATTACAAAATGAGTTATAATAGACAGGAGATAACAGGCAAAAGACCTTAAACAGAATTACTTACTACCCAGTATGAAACAAAAAACTACTAGTAGAATACATGAAACAGTGCATGACATTAAGGTACCTTCATTAAAGCTAGCAAGGAAATAGTATAGACTAGGAGTCAATGTAACCAAAATGACAATTGTGTACACAGAGTGCTTTCACCCAGTCTTCAAAGGAGTAACCACAAAATAGGCATTCCTAACTTTGGGGAGAACCCTCCACACATTTCCAGGGAACTTGCAGAAAAATTCTGCTTTGCGGAAGGTTGGTGTAGCTTTTGTAGTTTGTAAAGTGAAATGTCTGTCAATCAGATATTCCAGCTTCTCTTTCTACATCTTGCTTCCACAGCAAGATATTTACTGTCGGCTGAAAGCATCAATCCCATGGCACTGAAATAACTCTACAAGGCAAACTGTCCTGACTATTTCACCAAGGCTCATGTGAGGGCAAGATGCCCTGAGTTATTTCATCAGCTAAGACCCAACAGAAAAGCTCTTGTGCTGGGGGAGATGCCCTGCTACAGACTTCAACATTCTTTGAAGTCTACTGTTTACTAATAAACAGGGAGGGATGAGATATTATCTTTAGAATCTGAGATTCATATCCCATGTGAACATATGAAATTCAGCTTTCTAAATCTTATTTCTGTTGTCATTTCATATGTAGAAAGAAGATTTTCTAGAATTAGATTAATTCCTAAAAATTTAGACTAAGTCTTGCATTAACTCTTTCATATTCTAGTCTCCAAAATGTACATGTGGAGAATCAGGCAGAGTATGCAGTGGTTCACAGAGGGGGTTTTATCTGTTTTCCTTTTTCTAGAGCAATAGGCTGAGCTAATATATGTATTTTACAATAGTATTGAGTGCCTTGATGTCTTTTTGGCTGCATTGAGAGTGAACACTCTAAAAAAAATAATTTATATATATACATAGCTACAAGAGTTGATTCCTCAATCACATGTCTTTCAGCAGGAGGAAAGTAACAAGTCAGCACCAGTCAGCAGCAGCAACAATATTTATGCCATTGCATGGTCAACTAAATTTACCTAGCATTTTGGGAATGAGGGAGTTAAGGCTCTTTGTGTTACCATCCCACCAGATGCAGAACAGAATAGATGCAATCTCAGTGCTTCCACTATTTTGTATGAGGAATGAAGTTATATTTAAACAATATGCCTGAGAACTCTTCAAACAAAAATGCAACTCTCAAAGAAATAGCATGCAGTTCTGTTCTGCTCATAATTTTCTGTAAATATGTTTGATTTTATTTACAAAAGAATGTTTGAAAGAATTGTTTTTCTTCATTTTGGTCATTTCTTTTCTACACTGCCTTAGGAAAACTATCAGCTTGTAGTACGAATATGTAGTACTGAATGAATACTGAGTTCCTCTCTTTAAAGACATAACAGATACTTGGACATTACATAGCTAACGTTTTCCCATTACCTTCCAGAAAAGACACTGATTTAGATGAGAAGTTAAGATGCTACAAAACTTCTGTAATAATTTTGAGGCTATAGTTCTTCTTAAAAGAAACAGAAGGGCTGTAAGAAGCAGTAATTTATGTTTGTGATCTCCTGAGCATTCAGTAAGTGATTTGTATAATCCTCCTTGTTTATGTACGTTTTCTGTACTGGAATCAAATATTTATCTTATTTAGAGTAAACCATCCATCTTATAATAAAGACCAAATTCTCTCAAAATTCAAGAGCAAGGGAACCCAATATGCAGATGGCCATGTTCTGATAGAATGAAGCAAAGTAAACACTACTGTTGCTGGATTTTTTTTTTTTTTTTTTTTTGTACTGCAAAACATCTAAGGGTTTTCTCATTCAGTGGTAGAGAAGAAGAACAAGATGAAATTTTATCACTTTGGGTGAAGAACACCTATCACCTGCAATGGACTGAAATGCTGAAATGCATTTAATTCATATGACTTATATTTAATTCATATAATTTAATTCAAAATAATATGTATTCCAATTTTAATTTATTGGAGATGTTATATTTTTCAATTATTTATTTTTTCTTGTAAGGAAAGCACGGTGGGAAGCAAGAAGTACTACAAGTAGAATACAGTAAATTGAGAACTGCTAAAGGGAAACTTAAAGGCTGATACATTTGTTTTGGAAGCAGCAGAAAGCAAATCTGAAAAGCTTTATAGTCTAAATAGTAGCTATCTTATAGAACTGAAAAAGATTTATTAAAGTCTCAATCTTGAAACTTTATATATGAAAAAATCTCTTTTATTCAAGTTCTAAGCAGTTTGTTACAAAGAAATAATTAGGTGAGGAAAAAAATTAAGGAGAATAATCAAGATATATGTATTTATTCTTGGCAGGAAAAATTAGGGCAAAGATGTTTCAACAAGTCCCTAAGCCATCATAAAACTGTGTTGAGTCAGAGCTACTGTTAGGATGGTGGAGCCTCTGCAGTAATGAAATTCCCCATGTTAAAAAGTATCTCTAAAAGGAGAGTTTCATCATTACCTATTTTTTTGTGAATAAAAGGTGAAGAGTCTTGCCCCTTCCAGGAATCATATGGCTCTTCATAAACAACAAAGTTAAAAATTTCTTTAGAAATTTGCATACTTTGAAATATGTTTTTTAATAGTTACTCAGATGTGAAAGATTCTCATCTGGGAAGACACACATACACACACACACACACACACACACACTGCCTCTGACAAAAACCTTTCTAGTCATGAATCTCATCTCATTAAAATTTTCAACAGCAAGTTAACTCCACAATTTAACAATAATGCATTCACTCTCTCAGTTTGACTTTTTTTTGTTGGGGGAAAAAAATCTGCTTTATTGCTAATAATTCCTTGTTATTTTTATAAACATTTTCTCCAGAGGGTTAATTAGTGTCTGCTGAAGTTCCTAATAGGAGAGGCAAAGTGAGTGATTTATAGCACCATAGGGGAAAATGTTCACATTTTACATCAATACAGTAAAACAGCCCCAAATAAACCTGACCCTGTGAATGGATAGGAGCAACCATATTAAGCTGTCTGAATACGGGAATTTTATCTTTGAAGAAAAAAATTGTTTGATTTATGAACATTTTTATTCTGTTCTGTTGCCAGTGGACAAATGTCTACACCACTATGCTTTGATATTTTTCAAGTGTTTGAAATCCTAGACATAGAGTCTGGAGAATGATCCACTGCGTTATATTTCTGGTAATATAATTTTTTTACTTCAACAGAAAGCTCTCTAGGTGTACCAAATCTGAGACTGCATGTATTGAGAAAGCCTTAAATATACACACTTAATAAAATATATTGTTAAATATGTTTCCATAGTGGAAAGATTTGAATAAATACTGTCATCTCTCCTTGAACACACCTCAAAGGGACCAACAGGAAATTAATCTTTACCTTGATCTTACTTACCTGTGGAGTCCTGTGTATACTGAAATTGGGAAGATTACAAAATTAACATGGTGTCCAGTTTCAGCTCTATGAAGATAACAACCAGATTTATTTTTTACTATCTGTAGACAGCACCCTCATGTAGCTCAGTGGGCTCTTCAGCAGGTTTAATGCCTATATGAAAAGGATCTGTCTGAAACCTAATTCAAGTAAGATGGAAGGAGTTGTGGTGTGCCAGAAAATCTTTTTGAAGGTTACAACACAGTGCTGTCCTCATGAGGGAAAGACAAACTGAGTTCCACCAGAAATTTAAGGAAGAGTGTAATAGAGAAAAAAAATCTCTGATATAAAAGTCTATAGCTAAATTATTAGACACTTGAGTGGGATACACCTTCACACTCCATTTGTGTTCAGCCTAAATTTAAACGTTGACTCTATGTGGGTCTCTCACGGTTCAGACAAGTTATGTAGCAATGAGATTTTCTGTCATTTAGAATAAGGAGTTTCCTATAGTTTCCTTTGCTGCAATCTGCTGTCATCCAGGACCTGAGAAAACCCTTCTGGTCTACCAGGACTAGTAATGCTTAAAGGAAGCTTTCTTTCTATGTGTGCTGGCTGTGGGGGTGTGTGTTTAAACTGTTGCCCCCACCTGTGATCTCCACTCTTGAGTTATCCACAAAAACTTGCTTAAAAGAAAGAGCTGTTCTCAGATAGGCCTGAATTAAGTGCAAGGATCTGAGTCCAGAAACAAGTTTAAACAATCAGTCATTCATCCATTTCCATGGCATAACATGAGGTAGATTTTCAACGATTTTCAATTTTCTTCTGTATTTCTCCTCTATCACACTGGTAAGGAAAGATTACATAGACTGATATAACTATGAACATAAAGGTAAGAAAACTTTTGCAATACTAACCACAGAAGTAATCTTACAATTTGTAGTTTCATGAATACTTAATGGGTTTTTCAATTAATATTTGATGTCCTTAATATGTGGTTGTTTTGTTTTTGATACCTAGATCTGCTTTCTTCTGCTCAAAGATGCAGAAAGATAAGAGATTGTGTCCAAATTTAATGCAGGATCTCTCAGAAAAATAGCTTTTGAGTATATCAGATTTTAGCATTTTCAGACAATTCATGTATCAAAATTGAGGCATATTCTTACATTGTTTTATGATTCAGAATTTCTATTGACATGAATATTAGCCCTAGAAATTTTACAAGTTAATATAAATGTTTTCATAGCTTAAAAACAAAGTATAAACCACTCTAATCAGCATTTACTTAATTCAGCTTTCTTCTAGAAATGTTTACATCAGACTTAGGCCAGAACCCAAAGAATTACATGTCTTTGTGTGGAATATGTATACAAGCTGTGTACAAGGCCCATAATTATGATAGAAAAAGATGTAGTTGAACACAAATTAGACTTATTTTTGATTGTTCTAGTTTTATTTATTTCATGAGTACAGTAATTCTTAGCCTGAGTTCTTTTACATCTGTTTGCCCCAGAGAGGGTTTCCTTACTTTATATCTAACTTTATCAAAGGTGGTAGAGCTGGGGTAAATGGGCCATCAAACTTATTTTCAAAAAAATTTGCCCTTTGCTCTTTAGATGAGGACTTAAATCCATTCAGTTTATTTTTCCATAACAGACTCTGAATTGCCCCTACAAAACAAATTGTTAGATAAAGTTTGCTTTGGCAGATGACCAAACATGGAGGAGAAGGGTTGTCTGCACACAGACAATTTGCTCCAGTGTACCTTTTAAAAGGACTCTACACTCAAGTGTTTCCAAAGATGAATTTGCATGCATGTATATACATGGGGTAAACATACACTTTCCCACTGTTTAGAAGATATTTAAGTCATTTTCCCAGTAGTTGCTGTAAGTTACTTTTCAAAAATTGTTATTCTTTGTGTCTCTAATGTTCATAGGTGGTATCTGGCAAACTTTCTGCACCCTAAAAGTTTCCATGTAAAAATTTCTCTTTCAAATGCTTTCAAAAAGAGTAATTAGGAGTGACAGTTTTAAAGTTATGTTTTTTATTAAATATTTAGTGGGCTATTATGCCTCTAAAACCATATAGGTATTCAGGTATTCAGTCTTGCTAATCTTTTTAAGATTGTATACAATATGAAGCAAACAAAATTTCTAGGTTAGTTGTAGGTGTGTTTATAATTATGTTCCATTTCAGCTATTTCAGTTATTGTTTAGAATTCTGCATGCTTTGCTATCATGATACAGGGCAATGTTCTCAAAGGACCTAAATAAAATATTTTGATCTTACCAGCTTCTCTAGGCGTCAAAGGCTTTCAAGATCTAGATCCCAAAAGGTATCTAAGTGCCCAGCTCTCATTGATTTATTCAGGTGTTAGGCATCTGAACACCATTAAGGCCATGGATTTCATAGAGTAATTAGTTTCATTCAAAAATATGTGTCTGAGATACTGAAGGTGATTCAGCATCTGCAGATGTCGGATTCTCCATTGACTGTAAATAAAATGCAAACACCTAAAAAGATCAAATGTTTAATTATAGATTGCCAATATTAAGCAAGCTTCCTTCACTTCATATTTCACATAAAGAGTTTGATGAAATGAGTTACTTGAAAAGGAAAAGTTTATCTCAAGTTTTTTGCCAAAACTAGCACAAAAATACCCAAGTCTCTCAAAATTATAAAAGTTCTTACTGATTAGAGTGCTATGTGCAGCTGGTTTCTAAATTCATAAAAATAGCAGAAAGGTATGTTCCAACATCCATAGAAAAACATAGGTTTAAATAATGTCTATATAAGAATAATTTTAAAAGAAAGCAGTCAATTAAGTCAATTATCTGTTTTTTAAATGAAATAATGGGGCAATCTAAGATATTTTAGCAAAAAGAAACACATGTAGGTAATTTTCTTTGACATAAGAAGTATCTGTGACACAGGAGGGGTATAAGAACCTATCCTATCCATAGTCTCATTATCACTTGACATTTATATGTTGTTATTTCAGTGTGTAGTAGGTTGACCATGGCTGTATGCCAGGCACCCACCAAATTCTTTCTATCACTCCCTTCTGCAGATTGACAGGAGAGAGAAAATATAAGAAAGGTTTCATGGGTTGAGACAAGGACAAGGAGAGATCACTCATCAGATACCAACACAGGCAAAGCAGGACATAATTTAGGCTATTGTTTGAATGTATTACTAACAAAATCAGAGCAGGATAATGAGAAGTAAAATAAGACCTTAAAACCACCTTTCCCCTACTCCTCCCTCCTTCCCAGCTCTACCTCCTGCCCTCAGTGGGAATTTGGATTATGGTCAGTTAATCACATGTTGCTTTTCCCCCTACTCAGGGTGAGGGGTCTTTCCCCTGCTCCAGTGTGGGGTCCTTCCCATGGGAGACAGTCCTCCATGAACTTTTCCAGCATGAGTCTGTCCCACAGCAACAGTTCTCCACAGACTGCTCCAGTGTGTGTCCCTCTTCCACAGGGTGCTTTCCTTCAGGCACAGGCTGCTCCAGGATGGGTCCTTCACAAGGTCACAAATCCTGCCAGGAGCCTGCTCCAGCATGGGATTCCCACAGGTTCAAAGGATGCCTCCTCTCAGACATCCACTTGCTCTTTTGTTTTTTCTCCCAAAATACATTATCACAGAGGTGTTAACACCATTTCTGATGGGCCCAGCCTTGGTCAGTGGCACCTCTGCCTTGGAGCCACCTGACATTTGCTCTGCTGGACATGGAGGAAGCTTCTGGCATTTTCACACAGAAACCACCTCTGTGGCCCCCTGCTGTCCATACACACCCAATACACAGTGCCTAAGGTATATTCTGTAAAAAAGATCATCTTGAAGCAGGGATGATCTGAATTTCTTCCAGATACTGTGTCCATAAGAAGTATGCACTCTGTTTTAGTGATATAGCTTATTGAAAAAGAATTGTTAAGCCCTAAATCTTGTCTTCTCATTCTGGAGTGTATACCTAGAATCCATAGGTCAGAATAATTAAAACAATAAAACTTAAAAAACAAATATATCTCATTTTTAGTTTTTGTGCATAAATAAATTGTGAGTGGGAAAGGTCAGGTTCATTAATTATGAATTAAAATGACAGCTTCAATATTTCTCATCAGACACTTTACAGCAGTAATTAAATATATTAATACAAATGTTGGGACCCACAATCAATTGCAAATATAGAATTGGACACTGTTTCCTATATATCAACCTTTAGTCAGCAATGCTAAGTGCTTGGTCTTCTATTAAACACCTCTGTGTGTGAAGCACTTGGGAATTTGTAGGTCAGGTCAAAGATGTAATAAACTATAAGGCAAAATTATGGCTGGAGAAAAGTCATCAGGAAGTAAAGGCTGATCGAATACCTGCTTTGTTTTGTCATCACTTTAACAGATTTTTCTATTCAAGCAATGAACCTAAAATTTTGTTCCACATAGTTTATCAAATCTGATATTGTACTGTAATTTTATTTTCAACTGAAACTGTTCTATGGTCTTTCTGCTTCCTACAACTAAATTTCAGTAAGGTCACTAGATTATGGACAATAGTAACATATAGACAAAAGCAGAAACAGGTAGTAATAGCCAAAGCAGTTCAGTAGATCTTCTCATCCTCAACGGATTCTCCGTTTTTATATGCCTTTGATGAGGAATGTTCAAAAACATGGCAATTTCACTGAGGGGAGCCTAATAGATGCAGTTAAAGGCTTTATTTAGACATTTCAGGCTCACTCAATTTTACACACCTCATGTACACTTTGGGGACTAATTGTACCAATGAAAATTCAGGACAGAAGAAAGGGGTGCTATGTTGGACCACAGTCAGGAAAACAAATCAATTTCTTATCTACTGAATGAAAAAATTAGGACTTTACATCTTCTCTGAGATAAAGAATGGTATGAAAATGATGTATGGGGAATTTACTGACTCTAGAGAAAGTGATAAATATTCATTGAAAATAATCTATGGGGATAAGGAAACGCCTTTTTGGCAAGTAAAATGCAATTTCAGTATTTCATGGGGGATTATTTCAGTTACATGTTTTGAATTAATTAAAAAAAGACCTTAGAAGTGATCAAAAAAACACTGTGGTGAATAGACATAGCAAGTACACAAGATTTCAGTTTTGTGGGAGTTTTTAATGTTTTGGAACTTATTTTTGTGTGTGTTGGAATGGAACATAGAGTATTTGAGAAAATCATATACACTGTTGGAAATACATGTTCAGGATCCTGATAATGTTTGTTCAGAGACAACACCCGAACCTCTATGATTTTATCTTTTCTCTTTATATATTTCAATAATATATTTTGTTCTAGAGAAATTTTCTCTGTGAATGGGCATGACCACTTAGAAAAGTAGTTCACTTAAAAAATCCCCAAAGCAGCATCATTTCTGAAACACAGATAACCCTCATCACATCTGCCTGTCTACTTCCAAGATAATTTATTCTTACTTTGGAAATTGGCAAGAGGGGAACCCATAGACCTTTAAATCCTGGTGTGTGTTCCAGTCAGTCACATACTTCCAAATGCTTGCAGAGACTGTCATGCTAATTTTTTTAGGATGATGCCGTGAGAAGTTTCTGTAAAAATGAGTCTGAAAGCTAACTTACCATGGCAGATAAAGGAGGAATAACTGGTCTGTAGCCAATGAAGCTTGTTTTGATAACAACCTGCTTAAGATCTACACTGTCAAGTTTTCAAAACACACAGATCCAGAGTCTCCTTGCCTTTTCCCTGTGGTGGCATCTTTGTTCTTTGTCCTCTGCAGTATGACCATGCCTGCTGCCTTCACCCTTGAGGGGATTTCCACCCTAGATTGACTTTTCATCAGCCTCACTAGAATAATAGTATTGGCTCAGGGAAATGTCTTCAAACCACAGGAACTGTTTTCTCTAGAAAGTGATGTCTCCTCTCGTGGTACTTACTGTCCTGCATGAGGCTGTGCCATGTCAGGAATACTTAATTTTTCCAATGATGGATTATGTTACTAATCACTATAAGTGTAGAAAGTTTAAAATTTATTTCTAAACACAGGAAAGTGCTTGTGGCTGCCCAGCCTTCCCTCATTTCCCCCTCCTCAATTCTTTCATTTGGTTGAAGATCTGATACAACACTAGGGACAATACTACAGAAACCATGAGCTGTCCTCCCTCTGAGTATAGCTATTTGCTGGCTTGCATTATTTACCTTAAATAGATTCTTTGCATTATTTACCTTAAATACATGTCCCTGAACATCTTTCCCTTCTCAAAAAACAAAACAAACTAGCTAAACAAACAAACAAAAGAAACTAAACCAAAACCAACAAGAAGCACATATATGCACAATAAATATGTAGTACAGGTTTCTAAGCTCTTTTTTCCCAGCTAGCTTAGTTTGGCAATTTATGCTAATATTTTATGAAAATAGTGTACATGTTTTCCTGGCAAATTGTTATAGATAGATTCAAAGTTACAAAGATGAGAGATTTGCTTCAATTGTATTTGACTATAACCTAATGCAACTGCTCATGAGAGAGATTTACTACTCCTGTAACCCTAAAGACAGCACTGCTGACATTGCAAGAATGAGAAATTCTCATTTCATCAAGGCACCAATTTTATTCACTAAGTAAGAAGAAATTACTGCCAGATCTGTGAGGATGAGGGAGCAAGATTATCTCACTTGTTAAAAAAAAAATTAAAGTTAACAGAATTGATTCTGTCTTCTAGTAGATGCAAGACTCATTGCTATGTAATATCTCTTGAAAAAAATTAGGCCCCAAGCTTCCTTCCAGCAGAATTAAGAACAAAAAACAAAAAAACCCACAACCACCCCCCCAAAAAAAAATCACAAAAAAACTATGCTCATTGTACTTCTGTATTTACAAATTGAAGGATTCTGTGATCTCTGTTTATATCTTCTTCTCCTGTTTTATTCATACTCTCTTAGAAAAGGAGATAAAAACAAACAAATTAATAAATGGAAGTAAGAGATGCTTGTGTTGGCTGGTGATTACTGGATATCCTTCTAGTTTCACTTCTCAGTCTTTTTTCTCTGTGAATATTCTTCAAGAAAATGAAATCCAAGAAGTTAAGAAGGTAACCAACCAAGGCTTACACAACAGTAAATTTGTAGGTATTCCAGCAGTTTGTAAAATGCTTACTGGTTCCCTAACTGAATGCATATACAATAAATTTGCACAGCTCGGATCTTTAGAAATGTGATGAAGAAAAGTCAAGTGAAGGATTGAATGAAAGATAATTTGATTTAGGCATCAGTGGCTGGAGAGACAGACAGACAGACAGGCAGGCAGACAGATGGAGAGAGACTTTTGTTCATGGTTGTGAGCCAGGAGCTTTTTACTAACATACATAAATATTTTTGCATTAAAAAAAAACAAAACAACAAACAACAAGAGGAAAAAAAACCAAACAAAACAAAAACAAAACAAAAAAACCCCACAAAACAAACAAAACAAAACAAAACAAACAAACAAACAAAAAACCCCTACCCCGAGCATGGAGATATTTCAAACCTCCAAATAAATTTATATTTATTACAAGTGAGAAGAAAGCTATATGCTAGAAGGACCTGGGTCCTTCTCCTTGCAGGCCTGAGGACTGAATACACTGAAGAGGATGATGCAATTGCTCAGCAAAGAAAGCCTCTTTTTTTATGGGTCAGAAGAAAAGGATCAGAGTAACTTAGGTATAGTGCATTTTACATGACCACAGGAAGGAACTGAGTAGATGAAAAACCTCAGCAGAGTCTGAGAGGGCATCTAAGGATGGCTTTTGGATAGCAATGGAGATTTTCCACTTACAGTGTGGGCACTGAGCCCTATGCTAGAGTGTTGCCTCCTGCATTTAAAAGGAAATACACAACACTCCAGAAGACAAGTGGACCAAAGGAAAAGAGCAACAGTCCATTCTTTGATCCTGAAGGGAAGTATGAAATGCAACTGTTCCTTGATAAACTGAAAAATTAACTTCCCTGTCTAAAGAGGGTGGGCTGCTTGTTTGGAACATTCTTTGATTTGTGCAATCCTTGAATCCTTGTGTCCAAATACTGTCTGTGGAGTGCAAGTTAGAAAGATTGACATGGAGTTTGGTAGCCTGTTCACAATTAAACAGTATTAATAATCACTTAGTAAAGCTCAAGCCCATACTCTAACCCTTTATAGGTAACAGCACAGATGTAACCAAAACAATTCCTGGGAGCTGTTCTGCAACAGTTTATCTGTATAAAATTACAAAGAAGTAAAAATACAGACCATGCTAGACTAAGAGAGATCTTAATTCCTCATTACTAGCTGTGAGTCAATTTTCTCTCTGATGGTCTCTTTGATCTCAATGGACTGCCCACATTGTAGAAGGATTTGTATCTAAAATCACTGCCAAGGATCATGTCATAAAAGACAAACGATTCACACCACTGTCAAATGGATGTTCTGTGCAACACTGATGGTTGTAAGTAACCCACCAGCCGTAGCAGAAAGGTTACAAAAATGGTGGGCAAAAATGTAATTATACAAGAGACACTTCAGACTCATAGGAATACAAATATTGCACCCTGAGGAAACTGAGCAATGGTGACTAATATACTTTGCTTTGTCTGAAATGGGTAGGAGTAGGACCCAAGGATAGGTAGCTGCTTGCAAATCTTTCCTAATGTCATAAGGAAGGCAGAAAAGTCACAGGACTGTGCCACAGCCTTGTCTTCATCTTGGAATGGTGTGGTCCCATCACACTCATTGTCTAAGGTGTCTAGCTAAAACCCACCTCTGTATGATGTGAACAGATAAAGTAAGGGAGGCAAGCAACTGCAAGAGTAGGGGCAAACCTTCAGGCAATTTTTTGTTGCTGTTATCTAGCAAAGACATCTATACTTAATGCTACATTAATACTGATGAGGGTTTTTGAGAAAATAGCCCAGAAGGCATTGGGAGTGCTTGAAGGCATCCTTTTATGACTTAATTGTTCCCATCAAAACTGCTGTTACAATTGTCAACTGTGATGAATGAGATTATTGACTGCAGACATCTCTGTCCTAGTCAGATTAAAAGAAAATGGACACTAGTGGAGATAAGCATGAAAAACCGTGACATTAGCTTTCATAGAGTTTTCAGAGGCATTATATTTGTATATGTATACATATATATATTCTGAGATATATACATATATACATGCAGACACGACTGTGCCTCTATACAGCTCTCAAAAAAGTTTGATTTGCTTCAAGTTGTAGATGAAAATTGGAGTTGTTTTTTATTTGATAAGCTGATTCATCTTAATGGGTAGTACAGTGCTTTCTTTGCCTTTCTCTGCATAGTGGATGTAGTAAATATCACACAGTTGTTACTTAATATAACATTGAGCTAGTCAGGGGGGAAGACACCCATTTGAGAGAAAGAGAGATCACAGAGCTCATTTTAGAAGTCTGGCTTCCTTTGCAATTCTCCTTTCATCTCACCTCTTTTGTGTTTTTCCTCCATCCTGCTTCTGCAATGCATGATGATGAAAGAATATTCTGTGTAATCCTTGGCAATCATTTTTTTTTCCAGGTAACTTCATCATGTACCTAACAAAAACCCAGCACTTTGGGTAGGTGGTGGGTCAGGTTTCCCAATTAACAGTAAACATTTTGATACTTACATAATTACTCAAGAGAGGTAGATATTTCATTATATGTATGCTATAAGTACCTGTCTCTCTTGGGTAATCATGCTTATAGAGCTCTCAGATGACTTTTATGTGTCTCAGAGTTTTTTTTATAAGAAAGAAAATAAGGCTTTCATAAAAATTAATTTTTCCCAAATGTATTGTTAGGTGTGAAGGGGCTAGTTGGTGGAATTTGGATCTGAGATAGTTTTATGAGTCTACATGATGATTGTTCAGGGGACAGAAATCTACAGATACAGCAGTAACATCCCAGTTTACTTCTATTTATAATTGTTTGTTTGGATTTGATTTCTTTCAATAAATATGGTAATAAGATTTAAGGATTGAAGACCACATGCAATTGAAAAAGTCATAAAGGGAGTCTTTTAAAAGAAGTGGCATCAAACATTCACGGAAGAAATACAGAAAATCTTCATGCAATATACGCTTGAATCATAGTATGATATTTCTGCGCTTTGGAATATGTGTTTTCTGAGAAATGGCAGGTGAATATCCACCAACTATTGTACAGTATTTTGCTGTCTGATATAAGGCATCAGATATTACTGATTGAAGACACCCGCTATCAGATGATTCTATGAAAAGCTGACTAATTCTGCAATAGTTTCACTGAAACAGTGAAGAGTGTATGTCCTGGGTTGCAGTGTAGGATGTACACAAAGTATTTATTCTATCACCATCTTCATGAACTGTTGAAACCAGGTGGGCTAGTGTTTTCCCAAGCCCCCTGCCTTTTCTGCTAATGGCCCATTAACGCCTTTGGGGTGTTTTTCTGCTAATGACTTCTGGAGTGTCTCCTGCTAATGGCCCATGAGTCACAGGTAACTCCCTCCAGGGGTTATCTCTGTTAATGGGCCATCAAGGACCCATTTCACACTTCTCATGCTATTGTGAGGTGCTCTGCCCAGGGGGAGGAGCCAAGCATTCTCACCTGGATATAAGCTGGTACGTGAGACACTGCAAGGGGCACTTACCCACTGGATTCCCAGAGGACCAGAGCTCCCATACCTCTCTACAGGATCACTCCTTCAGGAAGAGCACTTCACCTGGACTGCTTCCACCATCCTGCTCAGGTTGTATTCTGACCCTGTCAGTGATTCTTTGTGTTATTGCATTTATTTTATTTTATTTTTACCTTTTTACCTTTCTTCTCATTAAATTATATCTCTGACTTGGAGCCTCTCACTCGTTTTGTTTTCAAACCACAACAGTGTATCATAACTTTGTCAGTCATATTCTTTAAGAAATCATTAAAATAATCTAGTCTAAACTTCTACGTGAGAGAAGCCATAGAACATCCTAGAGCAACTGCTCATCTTGGCTCCAAAAACCTTACCAACCTATATTGTGCATAAAACATTTTGGGCTTTACAGTAACCTTGATGTGGTGATTATACAAGTGAGTTAAGATTACAGCAGATGTGATATTTTGATCAGGAAACGTTTATTTTTCGTAGGTTAAACTGGAAATTAAATTGTTCATCCTTCATCTCAGATTCGCATTTAAGGATTTTTCCTTAAAGTGAAAGTGAGCTATCACTTTTCACTTAAAGTGAAAGTGAGTTTTTGGGGGCTGGATGGATCTATTGTTGCCGTTTGTTTGTTTGTGTTTTTTGGGGGTTTTTTGGGTTTTTTGGGGTTTTTTTGTGAAAACAATAAGGAAAGAAGATATTTCATAGACATTTTTTAGTTACAGTAACTGAAAAACTTTATAAATTTTAATGCAGATATGTTTTTTAATTTAATAAAAAAAATAATTTCTTTGCTTTAAAAAGAAAAATAATTGAAAAAATACTTAATTATAGTTGTTGCTGCTGAATGGTTAATGCCTGTTTATGCAGTATAGAGTACAGCTTCATGAATGGTTTAGATGCTGCAATTTTCAAACTGTGCATACCAGGTAGTTAAACACTGACCTCATTTCAGAGCTGGACACTGTAGGACATGGCTGCAAAGAGACAAGAGGAAGAATAAGAATTCTTTCAAAATATCTCTACAAAATAAGGTTCTATTATTTGTTTCACAGATCAATTGCAAGTATATTATGTCTATTTCTGAGATTTGCTGCAGCTTTGCTAAGACCTTAATTGTTACAAGAAGGTAAGACATGAAAAAAACCAGACACGTATAGTACCTTTATGCGTCCCACATAATTGCACTGCATTGCACAAATGCATTCCTGTTTTTAAGGTCACAAAAAATTTACCATGAACTCATAGAAATGTGTAAGTGCTACTGCTGTATGACAGCAAATCAAAATCATCAATGAAAGCTGAAATCAAGAGCACATAATACAGCAAACTATTATTGTGAGCAAGGTAATTATTTGTCAGTTATTCAGGATTTCTGCTTTACTATTAGACTCCTTTCCTTGTTGCTCTACTATAAGGACTTTTCTGCTGGTAAAACTATGTGTTTGTATATATCTGCATAACTATGATGAGAAAAATATCTACCCTGAATCATCAGTCTCATACAAAGTAGAAATGAATAAATTTAAGACAGTGATCAGAAAAGCCTGGTACTCCCAGTTGTGGGACACTTTCTAATGCTTTACATGAATATTTCAATCACCTAAAATATCACACTGAAAACAGGATCCTAGATCAATGTCCTTTAGAAGGCTGCAGTAAGCCCTATGTGTAAAGTCATAATTTTGTACATGTAGTCTAAGATACCTGTGCCACAGGAACTTGTCTTTTATGATAGTATTTGCCAGGTTCCTGTGAGTATAGATTTTATGTCAGTTGAGAGTAGCAGTAATATTGCAGGAATGTAATAAAACTATATCTTGGTGAAAGAACCTATAGAAAAGGAAAAAGAACCTCTACAGTGTGTGCCCGTTTCCCATATGATTCTAAGATTTACGTTAACACTTTTTTTCATATCATTTGCTTATGGCTCAAATGGCATATAGAAAATGTTATTTTCCCTGTTGCCATGACTAAAGGAAGAGAGGAGATGCTTGAAAATGGTCTTGTACTTAAAAGTAGAAGACCAGCAATAGGAAAGCCATATGTTAAACTTAACAACAAGTAGATTGAAAGCAACAGATTCAAGGGAAAAAAGGTCATTGTCCATGTCACTGGGATGCAACATAAGCTATTACCCTTTTTCTGTAACTCTTTACAAATTCTACAAATTTGTAGAATAAATGACATTTATTTGCTTATGTATTATGCGCTTAAATTTCAGAACTTCCCTTCCAGATAAAGTCCTCATGCTACTTTGATTGGAAACAATGCTATAATCCCTATAGAAAAGGCACTCACATTGTTGTCTCATTGAAGATTTCTCTTTTGTATTTTTTTTCCTTGTTCTTTCTCTTAATCTAAATTAATCCAGTGCTGTGTGCTTTACTTGATGGATCAGGGAATGAAACAATTTATTTCAAAAATAAGATAATATTGAAGTGAATTTCAGCTTCAAATTCCCACAGCAAGAACATAATAAACAGAAGACATCAAAACATCTTGATGTTCATTGGCAAGGGAGAGTTCTTTTTTCTCACATATAGAAGTTTTCTCCCCAAAACAGTGAATGTAGTATTTTCTGACACCTATTTGAAGACTTTCTTTCCACATTCAAAACAAGACTAGCACTTTTTTTTTTTTTTTCTTCAAGTTATAGGCAAACCTATTTAATTCTATTTCCCTAGGAAATATAGAAGTATAGGTGAATATATTGTAAAATTATCCCATTCCATCATTTGCATAGTATCCTGAGATACTGTGTAAGGACCCTTGCCACAGATCTGTACTGTCAGGTTTGGATCTCTCACTGGATCTGCAATGATCACACTCATTGCACAGACTGCTGTGCTGGATTTTATTGAGCTGGGCTACCTTCTCCAAGGCATCAGTCGTAAAACTGATGACTGCTGAGAGTCTGAATTCTGTCTTTTAATATGGTCTGGTAAATATTAGACTAGGAGTCTTCATATTCAAAAGAAGTGCAAATTTAACTTGCAGTAGGGTTCAGAGGTGCTGTCAACAGCTCCTTTTTAAGAGTAGCCAACAAATGAATAGTCTTTAATTAATGAATCTTAGTAAAGTTTGGGGTTTTTTCTGCAATTCTTATTATTGTATAAATCTTTAGCACATTACTTTAGTCTACAGGTTAACATAATATACAGCCTCTCGTCAGGCACAGTTATACCCTTGCTAAAATATAGTGACAGAACTATATACACCATTCTAAGTAATGTTCAATTTATAGCTTACATGGATACGGTATCAACTACTTTGATTTATACTGTGTGCCCTCTAGCAATACAATCCAATGTTCTTGACTTTTTTTATTGCACCAACAGTACTCAGTGCATTAAGCTTGCTCAGATGTTCTTATACCAAGTTCAAAACTTAAAGGTGTTTTATGATGGCTACTCAGTCCTCTCCTGTCTACTCTTACATTAAAATTCTTCAAAGTCATTCCTGGGAAAGCAGTAATCTATGACCCATTTTTCCTTAGGCTAAATTGGGTTTTCTCAAGTAAGCCAATACATTTAATCCTTTGGAATGGTATCTATGGCGAATCAATGTCTGGAAATTTTAAAAGTACAGTCACTGCATTAAAGTGTGTGCATTTTTATTCGGCTTTTGCTTCTCCACATGCTACCTGCATTTTTCTCCAGACTTCACACGCAATTTCTTTTCTGATGCTTTCAGAGTACAAAGTCTTATTGCACTGTTTTTTCTCCTTAGTAAGTGAATTATACCCTCAGTAAACCAGCTGCATGTTTTATCTGGTTTCATGCAAATAATGTCCAATCACACTGTTTGTTAGTCTGCTGGTCTATACACTCTCTTGTCTTTAATCCATTGGACAACAATAAGACGAACAAAAAGATGCAAAACCCCCCAGATTATCTCACTACAAATGTTATGAAAATATGAGAGTGAATACAGGGGAGACATGTGCTTTCAGAGAGTTGGAATATATGGAGGTTCAAAAAGGATTTTAGGGAAGTGTGACAGGCTTGTGGTGGGGCACACAAAACCGTGACATATCCAAAAAACGGCTAACATGTTCTGATTTTCAGAAGTCTGTGTGTCTTAGACACATTAATTTCAAGGATATTTCAAGTAAATATATTTTTATAGTTTCTATTGATGTTTTTGATTGTTTCACCTGGAATTTTTTCAAAATATTCTCAGAAAGTGTAACTAGGAGGTGAGTATTCAGCAAACTTGCTTTTCAAAAAATCTGTCATTGCATTCTCTAACATTCTACCCTGCCCAGCAGGGACAGCCTGAACAGAGATAACGCTAGACTTTAGGCCAATCTAAGACAATTTAAATATCCATAGTATTTAATTATTTCAAGTGAGACACTCAATAACATATAGGGATTTTTGTATCTTTTTTTGACTGAGAAACTATCCTGTTCTGAGAAAGAGAAAAACTACCCCTCTTCAATAATATATTCTACCAAGGAATGTTATAATCATTGTTTTCATTTTGTTTTTACCTGAAACATTTTCTAAGCAAAAGAAAGAAGACAAAATTAAAATTGAGATTCACAACTGACTTTTCCTTACTAAAATCTGATGTAATGCAATTACTCATGCAGCTTGTGTTGAAAGCAGATTTTACACTCATGCCAAAATAAATGGTTCTACCCACTGAAAACACAGATTAGAGAATGAGGAGTGGAACAGATTTTTTGGTTAATTTAAAGGCAAGATCTAATTTCTACAGATATGTAGAGCATGCCAACATGGTTTAAACAAGCCCAGCTGTATACACAAAGCAATCAAACGCAGCTATGGGGACAATGTCTTATTGACAGCTTAAAACTGACCGTAGAAAGAACAGATGTAGCCTAGATAGATCAATATTGAAACAAATAGTAAAATGTCATAATTTCCTTTACTGCTACCTAGAACCAGTGCAACAATGTCCTGAAAGAGATTAGCCAACTGCAATTTATCTCCTTTTCATTTTTTCAATATTGATTTCAGTCAAAAAGAAGGCAGAGGAAGAACAATAATCTATGTTTCTATAAGATGTCAAAAGCTGCCTGTAAGTAAATATTGACTCATGGCAGATGTGTCAATTTATTGTGAAACACTTTTCCTTTTTAATCACCATAATTCTATAAATCTTCATCTGACACATTAGTGTATGCTTTTTAGACCAGTATTTCAGTGAAAGAAAACAGAAGCAATCTCAAATCTCATGGTGACTGTTGTAGAAATCCCATTATTATAAAAATGAAATATCACTGTCTTATGCTGTGTAACTTTAAAGGTGACAATTATCATTACCCTTGAGCTGTAGTAACACACAGACCCTCCTTTCCACCTTGATCACTGTTGTCATTTAACTGAATCTGAATATTTTATGAGTAAGAGATAGTAGGAGCATAACTTCTTGGCCTTAATATGATGCCAGCAGGTACATAATTCAAAACTAAAGGATCATTCCATAGCTCCTAGGAAAACAGTGTTTACTAAAAAACCCAAATGCACATTCTAAGAGCATGACATAACACAGTAGAAATGAGCAAGGCATCTCCCAAATGAGATTTAAAATGTCACTTCAGCAGATGCTGAACTTGTCAGTCCCAGCACAATTTGAAAGTAAGAAACTACCTAAAAATGTGAAAATCAATCACATGTGAAATGTGTAATTCTTCAAACTTTCTACCCTGCACAGCAGCTTCTCCCTTTTCTCCCTTCTAGTCCTCTACAGTTCAGACTGGATTTAAATACACAAGCACAGGGAAAAAAATAATAATAATAAAAAAATATATATATATAAAAAAAAGGAAGTCACTCAGTGCCCACATTCTCCTGTTGCATTAGACTTAAAATATCCCTATCAAGAAAGCAGCCTCTAGTGCATATGCTTGAGTAGCATCTTCTCAATTATTTCAACAGGGATACAGGGACTAACTATTTCTTTTACAGAGTATGTGTTGAATTTCTAGAGATTAATAACTTGAGAAAATAAAGTCTATATTTTTTTGCACATAAACTTGACATTTTATCCCATATCTACATATTCCTGAACAGCAAGGAAATAACACCATTTAT
Organism: Zosterops lateralis; assembly: GCF_965231275.1. Taxonomy (NCBI): domain Eukaryota; kingdom Metazoa; phylum Chordata; class Aves; order Passeriformes; family Zosteropidae; genus Zosterops; species Zosterops lateralis. The sequence continues at coordinate 27,971,271 of NC_139762.1, read as the reverse complement.
GTGTAACTTTATAGCTTGTTTGATATTTTGAGAAGAAAATTACATATCAGGCTATGGACTGGGTGGAGCAAAGTAATATGAAGGTAGATTAATAGTCCCTAGAAAAGAGATAGGAATTAGTGTTCAGTGAGGCAGCATTCAGAAGGATTAAAAGATGAATAATACTGAAGATAATATTTTGATATTCAGTTGATTTTTAGTTTACAAGTAGGAAGAAGGCAATTGCTAGATGATAAACAGGTCAGTATCTGTTCTTCAGGGTGTCTGAAGGGTATTCTAATTAATGGCTGTATCACATCACCTCCTAATTGCTTTCTTAATAGAAACATTGGTCTCTTCAACTAAAGGTGAACAGCTTCAGGATTTCAGAGAGCTCATCTCCCTGCCAGCTCCTGCAGATCTCCAACAGCACAGCAACCTGTGGGAGGTGACAGCTAGCTGAGCAGGCACAGTGCCTAAGACACCTCAGGACCACAAGATATGTCTGTTACCCTTAATTGTTATATGTGGTTGTGAAGCATTAAAAATGAAGGCTCCATATTTGTGATAATATTTATTTTTCCTATCTAGACTCCAAAGGATAATTTTATTTTAATCAAGTAGCAGAAATCTGAACTTACTATTAAGCCTAAGATGAGTTCCCAGTAAATAATTGTTTCAAAGAATAGTTGAACATACTGGAATTAAAATGTACTTTTTTTTACATTTTTAGATCAAATATCTACCTATATCAGTGCAATCCAGAGATGCAATAAAATATGTGACAGAACCAGAGTGCCACTATGAGACTTGAAAATAATTTTTTAAAATTTCCATTTACTTTTCTGCCTTCAGGATAGGGCCTGACTTGTTGTAATAAATGCAATAGTTTTATGCATTACATATGAAAGAAACTGAGAAATCCTGCCTTTATTCCACTATGCCCAGCAAGCTTGGTTTCTATTCTATGTGTGACTTTATGTACACAAACACACTGATGAGATCAGATGCAGCCACAACTCTCAGAATATTTTTTGATTGTATTCAAAATACGTATTGACATTAAGTGTTCATTTACCTTCTTGCTGTCTTCTTCCAAATAATGTTTTAAATAATCTGTGGGAAGTTCTGCTTCCTTGCTGCTCCATTTTAAATCAGAAGATATTTCATACCAAAAATAAAACATGAAGAAAAAAGAGGAAAAAATAAAGCCTTCAATTTTCAACATCAATAAGAAATTATTCCTTTTGTGGTAAAAAAATTATGCTCCTTGTTTTGGGTTGTTGTCCCTGTTCAATTTTCTCAGAAATGATTTGCTAATGGAATTAAAAGCAAAGATTGTAAAGGCTTATGCAAATATCTTGATCCATGACCCTTGCCCAAATATTTAAATGTCTTGGGCCATATAGATTTTACCTATTCCCAGGACCAGAGCAGAAAGAGAACTATGACAGAATATTTTTCATCAGATAATTCACATTTGTCAGAACTTGCACTTTTCCCACATATTTACACTTCAGGGTGGAATCTCTGCTCCAGAGCAGTGTGGGATGGCTTCAGAAGAGATCACTGGTTACAAGGGTTATGCTTTGTAATTCATGGTGATACTGGGGCTGGGACAGACTTTTCTGTTGCAGCTGTCATGCTCTTCATGAGTAGCAGCAGGTTGTTTTAATGAAAGGAAAGGCCAAATCTACCGACTTGGTAGGATAGTTGTGGGTCTTGCTCCAAACTTGCCAGACTCAATAAAAGAGCAAGAAGCCACAGATCTGTTTACATCAAGAGAATTATGTTTGCATAGGCTACATGTATTGCTACTGAGATAATGAGTTCATTTTTTGCTCCTCCTGTAATCACTAAAAAACTACTTTTTACTTATTTACAAATGATCCAACAACATCACTCTCTGCCAAAGAGAACTGTATTTGTCCTTACTGATGTCAGTGAAGTCAATGGAAGAGACCCTATCAGCTACTGGGCCATGTCTGAATATACATTCACCAAAAAACCTGTCTTGGCACAGAAAAAAAAAAAATCTCAATAATTCTGTGCAACCCTGTGCTAACTTATCAAACTCGATGTAAAAAATGCCATGTCTGCAAACATGTTTACAAGTGAGTCACACGTTGTCAGAGATGCCTTTGTTTTCCCACTGGAAACTCAACTTGAAGAACAGAATCTTTTGCTTTTCAAAACTTGCTATTTTTTCTTAGATAGAATACTGAATTAAGTTCATTTGTATGCCTGTCAAGAGAAGAAGAAATAGCATATTATCTAGAAAAAGCAAGAGTAACATAGCTGCTTTTGCAAAATTGTCATGGGATAGGAAGTATTGAAGGTTTTTCTAAAAGCTGAATTTAACAACAATAAAGTAGATTGGTACATGGATTTCCAGAGTCCCATGGTACATAAAAATGTTTTCTGCAGTAGGATTTTTACTCAAATCTGTATAAGCTCTGAATGTTTGAATGAAGCACAGCAGCAGTGGGGAAACACAACAGGAAGCATATAAAGTCTTACCAATAGGCCTTGCCTTTGAAGATATGAATTTGAACTACACCTTTTTTTTTTTTCCCAGTCTGGTGCCGAAAGTAGGCATCTTTGTGTTTTTCCTCGTCAGCTATGTTAGCGTCTCTCTGCTCATAGCTCCTTCTGTAAACAGAAATGTCACTCTCCTTGCCAGTACTTTCAGAATTATCAGGATCATTTTAGATACTCTTGTGAGCTTGCTATTCTTTCTCAATATTCTTCCTAGTTTTGTCTCTGTTTTTATCCAGAGTTGCTTCATTATTTCAACCAATCTTCATCACTTTTGTTGTAATCTCTTCATATCTCTATTGTTGCTCTGTTTGTCCTTCCAACAAAGCAGACTTACCCCACAAAACACAAGCAAATAGACTGTCCCTCCCACCTTTTCCAACAGTCTTGCAACTGAAGCGCTAAGGAAGCTGGCATGTAAAATGTAGCTAAAGATACATCAAGGTGACTCTTGCACAGGTTTCTCCTTCTGTTTCACCAGACAAACATCTGGCCTGAAATTTCCATGTTAGGTGTCTGACTCAGCTGAATTTATGTGATATGTTTTGTTTTCTCTAAGCCTTGCTCGTATATAAACAACAATAAGTAATTAATGATAACAACACTTTAAAACCTTTGAGTCAAGTGCATGGGAAGTTTGAGTCCAGGGAAGGTGCTTGGGCAGGAACCTGGGGTTGTCCCTCAGAAGTTTTCCTCATTTCTTACCATCTCCATGTGGAGAAATGCCTCTGGGTCCCTCGTTTGCAGAGGCTGTTTGGATTGATTTGTGTAATGGTAGATGTTGGGCAGTAGATGTTAGCACTAGGAAAGCAATTGTCTCAATGCTGGATAAACATGAATTACACAGGATAATTTATTCCATCCTCACCGTGTTTCTTCCATCTTATCCAGCTTTGCTTTTGAAGGCCACACTTCCTTTGTGACCCTCAAACTAAAAGGCTGAAGAGATACAAATTGATTTGCTCAGAAGTAATATTCGATTGCTTCTGGTATGCCTTCCCTGGCACAAACCATATTTCCAGTTCACTTGATTTCTGGGAACTGTCTGTCAGAGAATGCATCTTTGAAGAGGGCTAGGTGAACAGAGCTGAACCCACACTTTCTGAGCTGGGTTGAGAACCAGAAATAATGCAGCCTGATATAGAGCTACGTTATCCTTCTCAGCCACTGCAGCCATATTGCCACTGGACCTGGAACTGCTGCTTCACAGTGCCATGTAACCATGGCAGCTTATCTAGGTTTTCTACCAGCTTTGTGAAACTGGGGTTAATTCATTACCTCAAGAATTAAGTCCAGCTCTATCTTCCCTGTTCTTTTGTGTTTTATTTTCTTTTCATATTTTTATAAAAGGCTGTTTAATGATGTGAACAGAAGCACAGTTTAAAGGCAAAAGTAACACTTACTCACTTTTTTAGCACTCATTTTACCAGGCTTCACTTATCTGCATTTAAAATCTGACCCATAAAGCTAGTACCTTAAAGGCCTACCCATAAAATATTTACAAGACAATTATTGAAGTATCTTTTATCAGCTAGGATTCCACTGTCCTTGCCTTTCTGATTTCCAAGTAAAATTGTAGTTTTGAATTCAGACAAGATGGTAACACAAAGAGGTATAATATTGGATACTTGAACGTTTTTCACACCTTGGAGAAGAGATTTCTTGTTTCTATTTGCCAATATTTATTTTTTTTCTTTGATAAATTATTAGAGGAACAATATGAATGAAATTAAGCTTCTAGCAAGCAAGTGTAGAAAATCACTATCAGAAAATACCTATTTGTGAATAAATCACTTGATTAGTTGACTTTTTTTTCCTCGTCTCTCCCAAAGTTTTTAGCGGAAAGAGAGTGGGTGAGATTAGGATGAAGTTCTTTACTGTGGGGGTATTGAGGCACCAGAACAGGTTGCCCAGAGATGTTGTGGATGTCCATCCTCAGAAGTACTCAAGGCCAGGTTAGATGGGTCTGGAACAGGAACAACCTGTTTCAGTGGAAGGTCTGCCTGGTCATGGCAGGAAGGTTGGAACTAGATGACCTTTAAAGTCTCTTCTAACCTAAGGCATTCTATAGTTCTATGATTTTTTGATTTTTCTATGTATTCTCAGGGTTTGCCACTGTTTTCTTTGTTATGGCCTACCAGAAAAGAGATAAAATATGGGTGACCTCTGATGTTCACTGAGAGTTTTACTACTGACAAAGTCCAGTCTGTATTAGAAAACTTCTAATTCATAAGAAAATATAAAATGTCCAATGCAAAAAGACAATTTGAACAAATTTGGTTTTATGGCTTTCACATTTACCTATTTTATGACTTCAAATTAGCAAAATAAATTTTTCTAGCCTTTGAAACAATATAAAACTGATTTAGCATTTTCTCTTAAATTTGAAAGAACAAACATTAACAGATTAATTGGATTAACTACCTGGAATGAGTAGTAATATAACTAAAAGTTTTTCAGATTGCTGTATTTAATTTTAGCATGCTTTGTAGCTTGTTAGTTTTAAAACTGTGTATGAACTAGAAATATGTACTAAAATAAATTATTTCAATCTACTTATGATAACTGAGATGCCATTAAAGTTGCATGAAAACACATTCTTCATACTTGCTAACTATTCCTAACATTTAAATATGCCATTCTGCATTAAAAAAAAAAAAAAAAAAGGTGCCTCAATTATTCGGTTTTTAAGATGAAGAGTGGTCATGGATGCTCCTGAATGAGTTTGTGATCATTAGATGACTGAGATTTCAGCAGCTGGAGGATTTTTTTAAACAAAGAAAAAGAACTGTGCTGGAGTATGAAACATTTTTCCGACACAGAGACAATTTTTAGTGACTAATTATAGTTTGAACTAGGTAGGAAAAAACAGTGGTGTAAAAAATCCATGTGTAAAGTTAATTTGGAGCTGAAGTTCAATTTGAAAGTGTCTGGTGAATGATCATAAACTTATTAATTCCTCAAAACAATCTAGACAATGGCTTGATTATAGATAAGATAAAAGGTGCATTTTGTAAGGACACTTTGCGTGTAGGTGTTTTATCAAGGATGAGAACCAAAGTTGATCTGGGATGCTGTAAGGAGCCATTAACTACCAGAACTGAAAGGCTTGATTTTAAAAACATAAATTTATAAGTCTATCCCACCCAAACAAAGTTTTATTTTCTTTCTCTTCAGGTTTTTAAAATTAGGTTTGATAAGGCAGAAAATTCTGTGGTGTTCTGATTTTGGCTGGGTTAGAGTTACTTCTCTTCAGAGCAACTGGTATAGGGCTGAGTTTTAGATTTGTGCTCAACATAGGGCTGATAGAGATTTTTTGTTATTGTTGTGCAGGGCTTATACAGAGAAAAGGCCTTTTCTGAATTTAAACTGACCAAATGATATTCCATACTCTAAGGCATTGTGCTCAGTATATAAATCTGGGAGAAGAGTATGTTCAGAGTGATGGTGTTTTTCTTCCCAAGTAACCATTTCATATGATGGAACCTGGCATTCCTGGGAATGACTGAACACCTGCCTGTTCATGAGAAGTGGTGAATGAATTCCTTTTTTTACTTTGCTTGCATGTATGGCTTTTTTTAATTATTATTAAACTGTCTTTATCTCATGAGTTTTCCAGCTTTTATACTTTTGATGCTCTCCCCAGGCTCTCTGGTGGTGGAGTGAGGAGTGGCTGTGTGGGGCTTGGTGGCTGGCTGGGGTTAAACCACCACATGTCAAAAAAAATATTTTGGCTAGATCCATAATTTTGGATAATGGGAACTGCGGGAATTCCAAGCCCTCAGAGGTCGGCAACTCCAACGGTCGAGACTCCGGCCAGCCCTGCCGCCTCCCGCAACCTATGGGGTTCTTGTTGCCAGAGGAGCGACTGACACCTAACCCACACGGCGCAACAAATGAAGGATGGGACTCTCAGGTAGCTGAACCAAGGTGGTGCGGATACACCTAGGTGGCGTCCCAGAGAGACCCCAATCCTAGGTTGCACCGGCTTTTTATTGTTAAGGGGTGGGTATTGCAAGGGGGTTGTCTCTCTCACCAACAACCAATTGGGAAACATCAAACGATGGGGTGATCATAACTTGGACCAATAACAAACCACTGGGAGGAGAAATGCACAACGAGGTGGGAGGGGAAGTTATATAACCAGGATGACAGACAGATAACGAAAATGGGGTAAACAACTATTATGGGATGGGGATAACCATAGAAACTGGGAAAGGCGGGAAACTGTGAGGGAGGGGAAGCCATTTTGAACAATAGTAGAATTACTAAAGCATAACATAAAACTCAAAGAACATTATGAAAGGTCCAACGAAACACCTCCGCAGGGAACCTCAGTTCAATTTCTTATTCCAAATTTAGTGCAGGCATATCAGTCTCTTAGATTCTCAATGGAATACAAGCTGCGTGACACCAATTCTCTTTTGCTTTCCAAGGCTACATTAATGAAATGCATTAGTAGTTGCAGTGTGTTTTCCAACATTTATCTTTGAGGTCTGTAGCTCAGGGGGTGGGATGAATATCCTGTACCACTGTAATGCTATGAGCAAATTAGTTACTCCAAAATGAGAGTGATGGCTGCTGAAGGGTTCAGCAGATCAGCTGCAAGACACAACAGGGAAGAAATAGATTGATTTCAAAGCCCACGCAGAAATTCCCCAGTTTATCTGGGAAGTGGCCTTTATCTGTGCTTGGGATGTGCTGTGCTCATCTTTGTCTTGAACATTTCTATAAAATAATGAAAAATATTTTTATTTCTATTAAACGTTTACTTAGCCTTTCCACTTGGCACTTTTTCCAAAGAAGGGGAGATTTTAGTTCAATTCATCATCTACTTAAGGCACTCCTATACACATGGCCCACTCTTGGGAAAGAATTCTCATATTCAGAAAGACTGGGTCAGAGAGGGAACAAAACTTTTAACTTATCTTGATACTCTTGCACAAAGAGATGTTTCATCTCGATATAAGAGAGAATTTTTTTTACAGTGAAAACAATCGATCACTGGAATGACCTTCCACAAGACTGTGGTGGAGTCCTCATCACTGGAGGTTTTCAAATTGCTGGACAGGGTGCTGGATAATGTCATCTAAGCTGCCTTTTCTACAAAAAGTTTGACCAAATCATCTTTTGAGATCCTTTCCAACCTGCTCTGTTCCATATTATGCCATGTTTTTTTACTCCAAAATAAATATATTGATGGTTGATGAGGACTGCCTTCTAGGATGAAAAGAAGTGTGTTTCCCAAAGAAAAGTAAGTTAGCTGGGGACTCTCGTATTTTGGATGAATGCCTGAACTGCAAGATTATTGTGCAAAACATGCTCTGCTTCCTTCCCTTCTCAGCAGTGCTGCCTTTCACAACAGAATTATTACTCAGCAAGTGGCTGCCAGCATGAAACTTCATGTTGGGTCCTCCTCAAACACATTCCTCAGTAGCATACATAAGAAAGAGTGCAAGTAATTTCTATAAGACAGTTAAGACCCAGAAATGCTGTTTTTTCTTGATTGTTTGTAAGAAAACTAGGTTTCCCTTACAATCTGTAAATATAGACTCAGCACTATTACATCTTACAGTACCTAACACTTCTGAGTATAACTCAATCCTTTTTCTGGGTCAGGACCTTCATTTCCTTTCAGCTGAATATCACTGACAATGTGGGATGATGCCACCTTGTTATCCCACAAATTCTTCTTTTAAGGACAAGTACTAAAAATAAGCTTTTAAAAAGGATTATTTATAATGGGCCAAATGAGAACCATCAACAGACATATGAGTTATGCATGGAAACACTACACAGGCAGACCTCCAAAGTGTTCAAAACTACAAGAGGAATACAGTTGTGGAAGAAGTTTTCACAGGAAAAGCAATTTTCTTTAAATAATACTGCTCCTAGAGTAGCGTGAAGATTATTAAATTTCTCATCCACAAACTTTGTTAAAGAAAAGAGTAATAACTGGGATAAAATCTCCATTTTTATTCTCATTCCCAATTAAGTACAGCAGGTTTTAATAACTAGATATTTGAGAAGCATTTCAAAGCTAGGTGCAAAATTTTAAATTACATTTTTAATGTATAATACATTTTAGAAATAAAGGGGCTTATATATTCTAGACTCTGTCCTGTAATTCCTATTAATTAGAGGGGAAGTTACAAACAAAGTATGCATTAGAAAAATCATATACTCCAGAAATACGACTTTAAAATTTGTGCTCTTTTAAATTTTAACATAAAATTCATAAATTATCATACTGGAAAAGAAATGAAGCAGTAAAAAACATGAGGAACAGACTAAGAAGTTAAATAAGGGTGCTAGAGAAATATTAGTCTGTTTTCATTCTCATACTGTGAGTGTAATGTACTGGAATTATAACTGTATGACTATCTTCTCTACTTGCTTTTCTCATTTTCTATGGTCAACATCATATTGAAATTATTGTAAGGGCAAACACCATTGTACAGTTACAAGTACTTTCAATAGGTAAAGTATACAGAATGAAGTCTCTACTGTTGCTAAGTAAATGTCATCTTTCCCAAAACCCACCTGCAAATATTGATCAAGAATCTCAAGCTTTTCAACGAGCTTTGAAGTCAGAGGGAATTAGTTTATGCAGTTTCAGAATATTTATAGCTCCACTTATATCATCACTATGTGTTTTTAGGCTAACAAAGGATGTTAAGTAATTTTTTATAATCTTCTGAATTGTAGAAGGTGGCTACCCAACAAGCTGCAAGAAAAAATTACTTGGACATGAGGTGGTTTGCATTTCCTTCATGGGAAAGGTTTAACAAAGGTAATCCGTAAGTACTGAGAGAGCTGTTTGAAGCCATTTTACAGCTGCTCTCATGAATCTTCAGTGACTGGGATGGTGCCTTATGACTGGAAGAAGGCAAATCTTGTTTTTCTCTTTAAAAAGAGCAAGAAGGACGATCCAGAGAACTATGAGTTTGTCAGCCCCATGTCAGTCCCTGGAAAGATGATGGAACAGCTAATCCCAGAAACCATTTCCAGGCACATGAAAGACAAGAAAGTGAATATGAGTAGTCAGCATGAATTCAACATGAAGAAGTAATGCTTGACCAACCTCAAAACCTTCTATGATTGTATAATTCTCTGAATATGAGGTTCACACATTAGGAGGCATTGTTAATAATTTTGAAACTTGATTCAGAAGCTAAATATAGTTTGTATTTCTTTCATTACTATTTCTCCATCCTTCCATTCTCCCACTACTTTTTAATCTTTTTAGTCCCAAGGAAGAGATATGGCTGAGACTATCTCATCTTTCTCATCATTGTTTGCAATCACCATTTTTCAAAGTGTTTCCTTTGTGGGTCAATAGGTGATTGGCCTACATATCATTTTGTGCAGCGAGCCAAACTGTTGGAGATTCCTCCACTAATTTTCTGTAATCAAAATAACATTGAAGGAAAAAAAAACAACCATCCAGCAACACTTAGGAAGTTATCAAGTATTTCTCTGTTCACTTTACTGATCTATCTGACAATCCATGATAACAGAGGAGAAGTATCAAGAGCAAAGTGGAGGTGTTATAGGATGTGTGTACTTCCAGGCCTGTATCATTACCTTTCCACCTGATCTGTCACAGACCATAACGTGCTTTGTACTAACAGCAAAAGTGGAATTTTTGCTGTACAGATACTGAATGATGGAAAGTCAGTTTTCTGAAGTTCCCAAAAGCTATCATTCTTTACCTAAAAGAGGATATAATCCTTTAAATCAAGGGTCTATGTAGTCAAGAATTATGCTTCCAAGAGGGACCCAGAAAGAACATTTAAAAAGTACAGTGTAAGCATGCTTTACCATGAAACTCTCCCAGTCTCCACAATTTCGTTGAAATCTTCTCTTTTTTTCATAATTTTTAGTGACCATCCATAGATTTTTATTGCATGAATTTGCTTGTTATCTGAATGCTTTTTACACTTCAAGATTCATATTCTTCTGTAGTATGAGATTTAAAAGCCTAGAAATGAAGATGTGAAAAACTTTTCTTCTGTGAAAAGCTTCCTTCTTTGTGTTTTAACCTTGCCACCTGACATTTTTTGTTGTGTAGTTCTCATAATATTTAACAATCGTTCCCTATTTCTCCTTTCTCTGACTACAGTGGTTTTATAGACTTCTGTTGTAACAGTCCCAATTTGTGGGTTTTTTTTTTTTTTTTTTTTTTTTTTTTTTTTTTTTTTTTTTTGTTGTTGTTTTTTTGTTTTTTTGTTTTTTTGTTTTTTTTTTTTCAGGAACATGCTTGTTTGCTTTACCTTTCTGCATCCCTTCATCTCAGCCCAGGGAGAGACTTAAATCCAGAATGCCTCAGCTCAACAATATATCTGCTGGTCTAACTTTTTTTTCCTTAGGTACCATCTAAACTTTGGACAACTAGGATATGCCCTGATACACTATGCATATGTGCATCATTATAACTGGCAGATTATGATCCATAAAGAACTTGTAAGATGTAGTTTGGATATATCCTTTCCTCTTCATGAAATTAGTTAATGGTGTCTCAAAGATTAGGCCTCTGTGGAAATTATAGAGCACAGGCTTTTCCCTAAGGCACTGAAACCATCACAATCCATTGGGAATGGGTGGGAGGTGTCCCAACAGCTTTAACTAATGATTGCAGTGGTTGCCATAAAGTAGCTGAAATAACTATGAGAGCAAAGCTCAAACTGATAGAGGAGGCATACTCAGCAATGTCATCAAGCTCTGCTCCTGGGATAACATCCAGGATGAAGTAATAATTCCTGACAGAAAATGGGGGATGAATTCAGTCTAAAGGGCATTCATTCATAATGCAAAAGACTTTAGAGCAAGCAAAAGAAAAGTTTCAGATGTAATGAGTAAGGTGATACCTTATGAATTCTCATATCATGTTCAATTTTGGAATGTGGATAGAGCCAGCCAACAAAAATCCCATATTTTCTGTAATGAGGAAAAGGTATGCATGAAACTGTGCCTATATTTAAGCCTTCAGAGGTGTTAAGGTATTTGCTAACTATTATGAGCTTCAGAAGTTTTGAAAAAACTTGATTTGGTTCGGTTAAATACAGACTTTTTTGATTTTAGGGATACATTTATTTGACCAAAAAATTTTGGGCTTCCCATAGTTTCCTTAGATATGTTTGACTATCTGATAGAGCGCCTGGAGAGATGAAAGCCTTACTGTGTAAGTAAATGCACAAAAGGTATTGTGGGACAAAGTATCAGCTATGAATGTCTTGCAACTTAAGTAAAAATGATGGACAGAAAATAGAGTAAAAAAAGTAAAAAGTGGCAATAAGACAAGTTTCACACAACTGTCAGGTTCAATAATCAGTGTATTTAGTGTCAGAATATACACTACTTATTCCAAGGTTAGTAACTTGTCTCATGGATGTTTTTGCACATCAAATGACTTTACCTTTCTAAATAAACTGGATACTGCCTTATCATTACTCTGTCTAATTTTACATTAATTTTCATAGATGTACCTCTAGTAGTAGAATTTCAATGTGTTTAAATATCTCTGAAAATTTAATTATAAGTTGCTGTGGATGTTCACTGAAGGTTTTTCCATTTTCTGCACCTCTGGAAAGCTCACCCACATAATATTTTTCTGCAGTAACATATAAAAAATAACAAATTGCAGAAGAAGTAGCATGGTAGTACCTAGGTCAATCTACTGAATTAAATATTTATACATTATAAACATGCCAAATGACAAAAAAACCTTTACAATAATTTGGATAATATAGCAGACTACTTTCATATATTTCATAGTTAATGAAAAAAATATAAGTTCACTGAATAAAAGTTAAATTTTGGTCGATGTTGAGTTGTACTAAATTGGTTGTTCTGTGTATATTTCAAGGAGAACCTGAAAAGTCAAAAAAAAGTCAATGCCTAAAAATATTTGTCCAGTGTGATGTAACTCTTGGCAAAAAAAGTTAAGTCACTGATTTCATATCTGCCTGGAAGATGATATTCTTCCAAAGCTCTGTTACTTGAAATATGATTTATTGAAATATGATTCAATATACTGTTACCTGAAATATGATTTTTTAAAATAATATATGTCTGCATGCGTCTGGGATGCTCAGGTAATCTTTTAGCACTAAAATTAATCAAAGTGGAAGCACGTATTGTGTTAAAATTCATAGTGAAAGGTTGAAAAAAGCTTTATTGTAACTACCAGATGGCTGTGCCATATCAGCCTTTGGCTCCTTCTCTAGCAACAGTGAAGAAAACAGTGATCAATATCTTGTCAAAATTGTAAATACACCAGGATAGTTTGGGTGAATGAGGAAAGTTAACTTTTTACTGAGACAAGTGTGGTCAATATAGGTTATATTTAGCTTAAAAATAAGGTTCTATGATCATGAAACTGAATGTGAAGTCCTGGTGAAGGGCTTAGAGCACAAGTCTAGAACAGGTATGAGCATGCAACCTTAATTCTGTTTAATTAGCCAAAATATAAAAAACAATATTAATATAAGCTTATCTTTATGAGAAGATATATCTTATAATTCTTATATTTTAAATTTTCTTCTGTTACACTATAAACAAAGTAATGAATTGTCAGAAGTTAGAATAAATGAGATAAGGGATTTTTTTGTGTATTTTTTAAGATTTTGGTGTAGTTGTGGACAGGATGAAAGATTAATCTTGGCACTGATCTTCTTGTTATTCTTAGAATACTGGCAACAGGTAAAAGGATGCTCCTCTTCTTTGTAGAAACTTACCAGGATGGATGATGCATGGTGGATGCACACAACCACGGCAATTACTGCAAAAACCATTTCCCCAGATAAAAAAAAAATTATTATTATCATCATAATAAACCTTCTGCTGTAGAAATGAGAATCATGAAAGTCCTAAGAATGTTTCAGGTAGAAAAAGGTAGGAGGTGAGGAGGTCAAAAAGCATAAAATTAGAATCCAAGGACCTATAATACCACTTTAGCCATAGCTGGAGCATCTCTGCAAATTACCACAATGTAATATCCTTGGTCCAAAGCTTGTCTGTAGAAAAAACTGTCTGGAAATGAATTTTTACTGCATCACACCCACAGAATATTTATATTTTCGGTTTTATAGGTCAAGTGAATACCATATAAGCAGTTTTTAATCTGAAGGAAAACACACAATAGATTAACTTTGAAAACTGGCTCTTCTACTATAGGTGCAGAACTAATTTTTGTCATTTCATATCTCTTCAAAAAAACCCCTGCCAGAACAAGTTTAACCAAAAACCTTTCTCCCAGAACCTCATCTCTAGTGATGGCCAATAGGGGATGTTAAGCATAAGTAGGATAAAGTAGGATCAGTCTCACAGAATATTATTCAATCTGTATGTAATTTAAGGACCTCCTGGGCTTTTAATTGCATCTAAGTCATTGTGTTTAATAGCTATTGATACCACCTATCCTGCATGAATTTTTCTAATTTAGGTAAATTTGTCTAATTCACCTTTACAACAGCCTATGGCAAGAAGTTACCCACTTTTAATGTGTCATGTGAAAATCGTGTTTATTTTCAAAATATTGCTAATTCCACTATGTACTCCTTGTTACTTTATTGCAATGCTGATTAAACAGTGTTTATTTACTTCAGTTATGCAGTTTATTTGCTCATAGATGTCTGTACAGTTGCTGCTGAAGTTGCCTGCTTCGTTTTCTCCTAATTTATACATAGATCTGTTTGCTAAGTTTTTACTTCTGGCAAAGGAGATAAACAGATTTTCCTTCACCTTGTATGTTGGCATAGATTTTTTTGCCAGGAAAAAACATTTTCTGTGAAACCATGAGCTCCATAGTCCCTCTAAAATGGAAGAAACCAAATGGTTCAGGACAGATACATAGTTTCCTTCTATAATACACAGTCCAGAAGCAGCTGCTTTTGCAGATTCCAGAGAAAGTGGACCCTGGTAATGACAGAGTCATCTCAATTTGCAGTGCATGGTCTGTAGAACTGACCCACTTTCATGAGATAGTTTAACTGCTAGTCTAGACTGATGCTAGTCTGAAAAATGAGCATAAAGTAGCAATATATTAGTGGCACAATAAAAATATAGTCAAGTTGTTGTGCTATACCTTTAAATAAAGCTTGTTCCAAGAACAAAAAATGGCTTCAGATCTTTTTTTGTACTGAATCATTAAAATAAATATAGCAAAATATTCTTTAAATCTATGCAAAGGCTGTAACTTTCAGCCTCCATTCAATCCTCAAATATGTTGTTTTTCTCCTATTTTATCTACCAGTTTGCAAATTTAACTACCTGGTTCAAAGAAATATGTCTTTATCTCAGTGTGTCATGTTTTTTTTTTTTTTTTTTTTTTTTTTTTTTTTTTTTTTTTTTTTTTCTGGTTAAATTTATTTTATTGTCCTATTCCACCGACTTCCTCTGTGATGTTGAGTATCCCAGATAAAAATATGTCCTTTCATCTCATTTTTTTTTTTTTTCCCCAGTTGGCTAATACTTCAAAGGAATCCAATTTGGTTACTGTCTACATATGAAGTACAATTTACATCTAAAAATATAAAACGTATTTCTTTCTGAAATATAGAAGTTTTTCCTTGTTTTGGCCCAATGGGACGGTGTTAACTTCCCAACAGGATGGTGTTAACTAGTTCTTGGCTGGTGTGGTAGCTTTTTAAAGCAGTATGGTTAGACTTACAGATGATGAAACTTGGGACCTTCTCAGTTTAGAAGCCTAGCTTGCCTGGAATTGGTCCTCAGGGCAGGCCTGGCCTTGTGCTCCGTGCTGGACTTTCTGTGCATTTCACATTGAAATTTCACTGCAGAAAAAGCAATAGCAGGCCTGGTGAAAAGAACCATGGGTTGATGCGTCCTGCTCCCAACAGTAAAATGGATCTATGGTCCTTCCCACCCACAACCCTCCTGTCCTGGCCAGCTGAGCTCCTGCCTTATTTGTGGCTCCTCTGGAGGAGAGTGGGACATGTCCTCCCTCATCACTCTCACTGTTATTTGGGACTGTGCCTCTTGTGGGTATTGCACATGAACCTGGAGTGTACTGTGCTCTGTACCCATTACAGAAAATTTGTCTACCATGTCAGATGGGGCTGTTTTCCAGTTACCATGACTAGTTCAATGCAGTGAATCCCAGAGGAGTGCCATCAAAATTATTAGACTAATGGAGCACCCACACTCACTATTTTCAGAGCATGCACTAGAAAACATTTAAAGGGGCAAGAAATTTTTAAAGATATGACTGAAGCCCGATAAATTTACAAAACTCAGTGTTGAAAAATTCCATAAAGCAGACAGACTGGTAAAACCACCTGTGCCACCATTAAGTTTTGGTGGCAGATAAAGGAGGACTTTGGTAGACTAAATCTCATAGGGAAAGTGGTTTATACAATGTCAAACTTTTCCAATAAAATCAGCCACAAAATGGAACTCTAGAATAAGAGTAAATCAAGTAACATAAAAAATTTAACTAGACAACAGCATTCCATTTGACTCTTGGAATCCCCTGTCTGGATAATTAATGGTCATATAAATAATACAATTAAAGATTTAAAAAATTGCTAAAGTTTTCAAAACAAGTTTTTAGCCAGTGTTCAGTCAACTGCTATTCTTGGATTGTTACTCGTATTAGATAGCCTAAAATATGTAATGCAAGCAAAAAACTCAAAAATCAGTTGCTCTACAAGAAAACATGGAGAATGTCCTGTTCTGTCTCAGCTGCTTTGCTTCAGAAATAATGTGCCTTTGAAAAAAGTTTTAAACTTTGGTGGTGGATTATGCTGTGAATTTCGGCCAATACAATAACAGTCATTTATGAGGGCTTTGGAGACATGGTAAAATTAATAAAAGATATTTTAATAAGAGACTTATAATAGAAGTAGAAGATTATTTTCTTCTCTTTGGATAAAATCTCTTCCATTGTAGTGATGTAAGTAAAGTTTTGAGAGTAAAAACAGTGAAAGACAATTTTAATAAATGCACTTCTTCGCACATTAAATTTTTTAATATGTATAAGAAGTGATTGTTTTTTCTCTATTTTGAATACTTCCTGTTCAAAGGATAGTTAAAAAGGAACTTATTATAGAAAAAAAATCTTCATTCTTCAGTCTGTTTTTCTTTATTTAATAAACACTGATAAAGGCTCAATCAGAAGGAGCTTAATCAAAAGCTCCTTGGGAAGACACATTCTCCTAAAACACAAAAGCATGGTATAACCTAAAAGAAGCTGTAGTTAATCAAGTGTATATGAGGCAAATAATCTGTGCTCAGGCAGCAACATATATTTACAGTGTTTACTTTTTGATGATGCTCTGGAATAAGGAAAAAAGTCCAGACTTCCAATACTATAACTGAATTTTAACTCATCCCAGATTTATTTTTCCTTTAGATTTGAAGGCCTGAAAGTCATTTAAGTCTAAGTGATATTTGTTGTTATCACTAAACAAATCAGATTTGATTTTCTTGCTACAGATACAAACTTATCTCTCTCACAGGGTCGTCTGTAAATTAGAGAATGAAGATACGTTTAAAACTCTTGGACTAAACAGCAGGAATTTTAAGCAGCCAAACAGAAACTACCTTGTGAATCTTCCAGGTTGCTTCTTTATGCTTTCATCATTTTAAAATAAGGATTTGAGCTTGTCACTGTTCACTCTGTAAATAACAGACTAATATTCCTTACAGGTTTTTAGAGAGAAAACATAATTCACATGCAATCAGATAAGAGAGTTTTCACTAACTTATTCAAGATGTCATGTGTAATGTTCTTGAAATGAATTGCCAACACAAAGTTTTTCTATTAAAATAAACCTCTGGGAGCTTAGGTTATTGAAATTTTCTGTATTATGATCTTTAATGCCTTGCTTAAAAAATGTACACAATTTAACTTTGAGTTGGTTAATTTAATTTCCAAAGTGTATCTAGGAAAGAGTTTCTTCCAATTATCTAAAAGAAAAAAATGGTAAATAAAGTACTGAGGGAGATGTTTCACTGAGAAGAGGTTGGCTTTGAATCATCTCTGCACTTCATTATCCTCCAATCAAGCAATCAAATTTCTTCACCTCTGGAATTCACATTCTGCTGATTATCATTTATGTACTTTAATTGGTTACGCTGTAATTTCTGGCTAGACCTTTATGAACAAAAGGATTGTTACTGATGGCTCATTCACAGTTTTAGTCCCCTTTTTGTAGTTGGCTAACAGATTCCCTCCAGATTTCTCTATCATCACCTACACAGCTCTCCCACTGGCTATAAAATACTGCAGCAGCTTGTAGGTAATTGATCAGACAAGTGAACTGTAAAATATTCATTTTCTACTTCAACAGCTAGATAAATCTCTTGGGAAGTGGATGAAAATATTGCTTATGCACATCAGGGTTGCTGTAGTAATAGCAAGGTTGCTGATAAGCAGGGGTCTGCTACAGAGTTAATGCTTAATTCTGTTCCACGCCAGAGGTGGGAAGTGTGTGGTCTCCCTTTGCCTGCAGCCAGGAGTCTCATTACATACAAAACCCCAGGCATCAACACCAAGGCACCAGCCATAGTGCTTCAGGGATGGTGCTTCCTGTTTTAATTAATCAGGTTCATCTCAGTGTAATATGCCAAGGAACAAATTAACACTTAGTTACTGTTACCAACATACTAAAACCCAAAATATTAATGAACTGGAGAGCAGGAGTGAAAAGAGACTGACAAATAAGAGAGAAGAGAGGTAAAAACGGCTTTTTACCTTTTTCACTAACAGTAATTTTTACAATCTCATTTTATGATTTTTTTTTTTTCTCCAAGTTTTCAAAAATCTTTCAAAGTGCTTTAATTAGAAGCATTCAAAACCGACTGAATACAGACCTTAGAGGAACAGAAGATAGTGAATTATTTTCATCTTTATCTTGCTGGGTTGCCATAGTAAGAGAACCTGAAGGGAGTTAGCAATAGCTTTGTTTCTGACTTGTACTAAATGTGTATTAGGCAACCTTTCTCAAGCCCAGACTATACTAATCAGAAAATGCATGCAGTTCCCTCCACTTGCTTTGTCCTCACGTAAGAAGGAGAAATCTAAGCTTTAAATATTGGAATATTAACAGCAGTTTTTAATCCCACTGGTTTGGTTTTGAAGCAGTAGAGAACATATGTTAGTTTTCCATGTCCTTGGAGTGTGGTGTCAGTCAGCTTAAGATGAGACATTTGAAATAAAAAATAATCAATACTGTGTATGCTGCAGCAATTTTGACCACCTGGGAAGACAAATGGAAGACTACAATTTTACAGTAGAAAAGCAAGTGTATTATAGGTGCTGCAGCATCTAATCTAGAGATGCTGACAAGAAAATCAACCTTTCTTGGATCAGAATAGTAATTTGCTCTAAGAACAGGTAGGTCCGTGTTACTTTCTGTATCAGCTAACCTCTGATGACTTAAACTCAGTGCCAGAGAAAATGATGGTAATAAATCAGTCAATCAGAAAATGCGGAGAGCCCCCTAACTCTGGACAACGTTATCCAAACATACTTCCCCCCCCTCCCCCTTATACTAGTAAACAGATTTTTTCACACATAATCATGGTTTTGAGGTGAACCGCCCCCAGGCTGGAATCTGCTCCATTAAAAATACATGCCATGGCATTCAGTGACTCTCTCTCTCTCAGGTATTGTCTTGTTCCTTGACAACCCAACTATTCTGAAATGCATTCCATCACACCCACAGACAAAGCAGGCTGTGAATCTTCTGCGTACAGCAAGACTCAGATTTTTGTATGCTTTCTATATATTTTTGATGCTACTGAAGCAAATAACTTCCTTAATAAATATTCTGAAAACCATATTCTGAGTTTGTATCCCAGGTGCAGAGTGCTGTACCTCATGTTTATTTCTGAAAAAGAATGGTAAAGATGAAAGTACATATTTATAATGAGAAAACTGTTCAAAATAGAGAAACATTAGAAAGCACTACAAAGCAAAGAAACATAAATGAAAACAAATACTGAAAGTAGTTCCCCTTTGTGGTCCTTGATACAATAAATCCTGCCATTTAACACTTCCTAAATTCCTATTCAGTTAAAAAGATAATTAAAAACAAAAGTGTAGTTCTGCCAATAATAAGTGATAATGAAGTGTCCAATAACTATGTGGAACTTTTGCTCTTTGAATGCCATTTGTGATGATGACAATGTGTTTAGAGGAAACAGATGGATCAGAAAGTCTTTTCTATCTGGGATTTTAATTATATTTCCTCTAATTCCTCTAATACGTATTTAAAGTAAAACAATTCCCTTCCCTTCCCTTCCCTTCCCTTCCCTTCCCTTCCCTTCCCTTCCCTTCCCTTCCCTTCCCTTCCCTTCCCTTCCCTTCCCTTCCCTTCCCTTCCCTTCCCTTCCCTTCCCTTCCCTTCCCTTCCCTTCCCTTCCCTTCCCTTCCCTTCCCTTCCCTGTGGGGGTGCTGGAATAGTATCATAAGTTTCTTAGTTGTAGGTTTGATGTGATTTGGACTTTAACCCTAGCCAGGTAAAGTTACTGTCTTGGAATGTGCTTATCAGAGGTTGATAAGAGTTGCCAAGACAACTCTAATCCTCTGCCCTGGGTTTCGATCGTCCTATTGTGTTTTCCCCCATCCCATTGTACTTCTCCCCCACATGTCCACCATCCCCCAGACCCCAGACCTTCAGGAGAGGTGTCTGACAGGGATTGGTGAGTCTCCCAGGGCCACATCCCAAATCCACCTGATTTGTTAATGTTGTGTATTGCATTTTGACCTTACCCACCTGGCTTTGTGTGATTGGTCTCTGTAACTTGTGTCCACCCCTGAGATTTTGGGGGAACAAAAACCCCCTGTAACCGAGGCCCGGGGTCACTCCCCAGAGGCACAGGCCTGGAACCAGGGGCTGCCCCCTGAGTTACCCGAATAAAACCTTTTCTCCCTGAGCCTCCGGAGTGTCCCCTCTTTCAAACCACGGCCGAGACAGCTAAGGCAAAGGGGCTGCGGAGCCAAGGACCCACGCAAGGGTACTGTTGGGCGTATCACAGCTAGCAGGGTGGCTCAGCTGACGCTGAGCTGACCTGAGAGACAGATACGCGAAGCAACACTTCCCTTCCCTTCCCTTCCCTTCCCTTCCCTTCCCTTCCCTTCCCTTCCCTTCCCTTCCCTTCCCTTCCCTTCCCTTCCCTTCCCTTCCCTTCCCTTCCCTTCCCTTCCCTTCCCTTCCCTTCCCTTCCCTTCCCTTCCCTTCCCTTCCCTTCCCTTCCCTTCCCTTCCCTTCCCTTCCCTTCCCTTCCCTTCCCTTCCCTTCCCTTCCCTTCCCTTCCCTTCCCTTCCCTTCCCTTCCCTTCCCTTCCCTTCCCTTCCCTTCCCTTCCCTTCCCTTCCCTTCCCTTCCCTTCCCTTCCCTTCCCTTCCCTTCCCTTCCCTTCCGCCTTGCCCTTTACTCAAAAATAGCTTTTGACATTATTTTGATAAGAGTTAATAAGAAAAGCCTTCACCCACTTTTTATTCCTCTGAAAATATTGTGTTATCCAATTGTGTCCTTGTTTTCCCCTCTGAGTTTCTATTCATAGTCCACTGAGCTCTACAAATTTTGTTTTGGAAGGTTCCTATATAACTCTTTATTATGAGCTACTCATCCCTGAAAACAGGAATGCCTTTTTTTCAGAGTCTATCTTTACATGATTTTATAATTTCCTTTTTAAATCCAGATAGTTATTGAAATCAGTTCCAGCCTAGATAAGTATGTACTGTGTTTTACAAATTTCACCAACTAATAGAGTCTTATGCCTTCCATGAAGTTGTGAAGGACCAGCTCTCCTTTATGGGTCAGAGCTGCTTGGAAACATTCAAGCACTACTGAGCCTTAATCACCCTGGGTACTTTTCAATCACCTTTATGTTGAGATAATCTCTCTTTTTCTATCTATATGACACAGAAAATGTATTTAATAAATACTGTGTTGCCAAGAAGCATGAAGAGGACACTGATCTATGCGCCTGTGGAGAAGTTACAAAAGGGGAGATGTCCAAATCTGTCCCTCAAGCTTGGAGCATTCTGCAGAGCACTAGTGGTTGGTTGAAAAAGACTTGAATGTGAAAGAAAAGACAAAGAGAGGCTCTAATATAAGTAGAAATATCTGCAGAATAAAACAGGAGGGACATCAGGGCTAGAGTTAAGGAAGTAAATAGAAAGGGAAAGAAGAAGGGTAAACAAACACAAAGAAGGGCATTGGTAAGGGAATGTAGTTTTCCTGCTTCTTTCTTTGCCCTGGAATTGCAGAGTTCTTTGATTGTTGTTTGATTAGTTCATTTACTGTAAGGGTTGCATTAAAATAATTTTTTTAAAAGAGAAATTCACCCGATTATAATCATATTATGGCTTCTTGCTTTGAAGTCACTGAACTCTTCTATATCTTTCTATCCCTTTTTATTAAAGAAATTCTTCATGCATCTGTAAACCTGCTCCAAAACAGTATTGTCCCATGGTACTTACAGCCCCCAAGGTGAAGAAAGTTTTAGAATATAGGAACAGTCCTCAGAGTAATTATTTTAACAGTTTATTGGGTTTGCATGGCAAGGTTTTGGTAGTGGAGGAGGTGCAGGATTGGCTTCTGTGATACCAGCAGCTGCCACCATCCAGATGGAAACAATTCCAGCTGCCTCCGAGACAGATCCGCTGCTGGCCAAAGTAGACCCAAGAAGTGATATTTCTACATTTCTTCTTGTAATGTCTGAGATGGCATATTTTAGAAAGGGTAAAAGTCATTGTGCACCACCTGTGAGAGGAGTGAGAACATGTGAGAGAAACAGCCCTGCAGACACCAAGGTCAATGGAGAAGGAGGGGAAGGAAGCACTCCAGATGCTGGAGCTGGGATTCTCATGCAGCCCATGGTGCAGCAGGATGTCCAACTGTGGCCCACGATGGTTCACAGTAAAGGAGAGATCCACCTGCAGACTGCTGAGGACCCCACACTGGAAGAGGTGGATGCCTGAAGAAGTCTGTGAATCCCTGGGAATTCCACACAGGAGCCGGCTCCTGGCAGAACCTATGGACCCATGGAGCGATGAGCCCACGCTGGAGCAAGTTTTCTGACAGTACTTGTAACTCTGTGGGGAACTGCAACAACCTGTTCCTGACAGACTCGGGAAGGGACAGTTTGTGTAAAACTGCAGCCCATGGGAAGGAATTGGTGAATTCCACAGAGTGTCTCCTGTAGATGGGATCCCATATTGGAGCAGGAGAAGAGCATGAGGAGGAAGGAGCAGCAAAGAGAAAGCACTGTGGTCACAATCCTCATTTTCCATCTCCCTGAGCCATGCAGGGGGAGGAAGTAGAGAAATCCAAAGTGAAGTTGAATCTGGGAAGAAGGGAGGGGTAAAGGGAAGGTGATTTTTCACTACTCTAATCTACTACAAATAATTGTCCATAATTTAAACTATTTTTCCCCAGGTAAAGCTTATTTTGCCCAAGGTAGTGATTGATAAGGGATTTACCTGTCCTTATCTTGATCTATGATCTTTCCATTATATTTTCTCCACCTGATAAGAGGGGCTTCTTGGAAACCTTGTTTCAGTCAGGGTCAGCTCGCCACAAACAGGCAAGGGACAAGGCTTGTTACGTAGTTTGAGGTGTAAGGAATTACAGATGGATTTATTTTTTTAAAGAAGGAAGATAAAATAGTAACAATTCTTCATAAAAGAAACCATCAGAAAGAAATCCACTTGTTTGCCTATGACCCTTCTATTTTGGGTATTCCAGATGCAGACCTGTCACTTCCCAGGAAATGCTTTAGCTCACAAGCCATATTCTGTACTGGCTGGAATAGAAGGAACAGCTTTGGTGGAAGGAGGCATTGCATTGCTTAGGGTTTGAAAATGTGAGGGATAGGTATTCTGATCCTTCTCTTAAACAATAAGTTCTGTATCTTAAATTTTATAGTGGCTGAAGAGAATAATGTAATTTCAGGAATAGACAACTTTGTGTGCAATAAAAGTATTGTCCCAGTGGAAGAAAAGCTGTGTCTCTTGCTTAACAAGTGAGTGCTCTAGCTTTAGGTCATTGTAGAAGACGACCTTCATGTCCCAGGTCCCATGTGTTGAAGAAAACACAGAAATAGAAATTGCATTCCCTTTCTCCAATTAAGTGTTGTACTTTTCTGTGTGCAACTAATGGTGAGGCATTTTCTGTAGGGTATTATATGCATCAATAGTTGAAATTTTTACAGCAATGTTTCAAGTGAAAACAATACTAAAACCTCACAAATAACATATACAAATTTAGTATACCTTGTATACATGTACAAGAAGAACAAAGCTCTGAATGTTTGAACAGACTTCTACTGCTTTTCATTTTCTCTGAATGCTTTATCTGGCTGAACTTGGCCATTTTTAGGCTCTTTATGCTAAGACTCTTTTTCCTTTAACCACAGTAGTTTTTCCAAGCATTAACAATCATCCCTATATAATGCATTTAGAAGCTGATAAACCCTTTCCTTTTGTTGTACAAATTTGATGTGTCAGTTTTCCCTTCAGTGCTGAAATGCAGGGCTCTATGCAAGATAGTTCTTTTGTTCATTTAATAATCTGGCTGCCTTTCCAGAAAGAACTCTACCCTACTTTCAACATCAATATTTCAAAAGTTCTTTTCACCATATTACTTTCTTTTTCCAATTCTAGTTGGTTATCAGAAGTTTAACTGAATAGCTATAGTCAATGCCTTTGTAGCCAAAAAGTTCAATTAATCTAGTTGCTGTCATGAATCTAGATAATTTACAAAGATTCCACTTCCCAGTTCATTCACAAAGAAGAAAAGACATAGGGCTGTGTATATGAACCAGATTAAAATACTTACAGTATTTTAGATTTGTTACATTTCCTTATTTGGGTCTTATTTTATCACCTTAATTCATTAATTCAAAGTTGAAATAATATTTTTTGTTTATTTTCACAATATTGTTTTTCTTAGTCCAGCCCTTGCAATGGAAAACAAGAACTGGACTCCAGTACCCTATTTAAAAGTCTTTTTCAAACAGTTGAGACAATATTGTAAATTTCAGTGCAAACAGCATAGTTGGAAAACAAAAGGAGATGGCTTGACAAGAGACAATCTGGAGTACAATGGAGAAAAAAAGGAAAGCATTCCACAGGAAATGGAAAATAAGTTAGTCCTTATGGACAGGAGAAGTGGACAAGAGAAGACAAATTAAAAAAAAAGGATCACTCAGAAAACTGTGGTTCATAAGGACATCAGAACTATACTTTCTCCCAGAACCTTTCTCAGTGACAGAGTTAAGACTATACCTATTTTTTTTTTTTTTTTGTGAATTTGCCAAAGGGAACTGTTGGAAGGAGGTTGCTTCCTGCAACTAACTGTTGTAATTTGATTCAGTTAGGTATTTCAGTACAATGCTTATTTATTCCGCTCTCACTTCTTGATGTTCCTCCCCATCTCTTAATTCTTTCTTCCCTTTTGAAAACATTTATAAAGTTTGCTCTGGTGGTTGCCAAAAACATCTAGCAATAAATCAGGATTAATTTACTGATTTGCATGTAGGTATTTGGGAATTGTATGGTAAACTGTTCATGTTTGGAATGCATCACACACAATCCACTGTCTGATCACCTAACTGAATATATTGAATCCATGCCCAGAGCTGTGTTTTTACATTAATAAAACAACAACTATGATATTGCTGTTTTGGAAAAGTATATCTATACTAACACCTATCAGGAAATACAGATTCAATACAAGGTTGTTAAACAGTAATTCAAAAGTGATTTAGAAGTAGCTTGAGGGGCATCTGAAATCCAGTGTATCTGAGATTGAAGCATAATCCACAGAAACATAGAGAAAACATTGCAAACATTTTACATGTGAACATAAATTAACACCTTCATTTTATTTCTACAGTATTTTTACCTATTTTGAAACAGAAATACCACATTTGAAAACCTGGAATAATGAAATTGGAACATAAAATAAATGCTTTTATTACTGATAAAAATTAAAATACCAAGAATGGCAAATCAGATTAAGATAAAATGTATAAACCTTTAGCCCATAAATTCAGCCTACAGAAGCAAACATCTAATTTTCAGTGGCCATTTCATATAAGCCAAAAGAATAAAGAAATAATTCAAATTAATGTTTTTCTATTTGTCTATCATATGTTTCTCCTTTTAGAATTAGCTAATTAGCTACTATTTAAATATTTTTATCTATTCCTGCTTACTTGTGTAATAACTAAGGATCTTTGTCTGTAAAAAGGACAGGGAAGGCCTAGATATATACTTACCCAGTAAACATCTCACATACCATATATTTAAAGTGCAAGACTTCTGAGAACTTTCGCTATTCATTCAGAATTAATTCATTTGTTCAAAGCATGATTAACTGTCTTTTCAGATCTGCTGTTCCCTTTTGTACCAACTCTTCTGCAGAAGGCAGCTTATGCACAATATAAGAACAGCATTTGAAAAGAGCCGACAACTTGTAACACAATACAGCATTGAGAAAAGACTTGTTGTTGCTCAGTGAGAAATAGAGTCATGTGAAGTAGAAGAATTCAGAGATGCTAGAGAAAATAGAAATAATTATCTTCTATGTGTTTTAAAGAGTTCTTATATGGGAACCAATATAAATTATTGCCCTTTTCTTCTTTCCACTGTTAGAAGAGGGTTGAAAGTTTTAACTTAAATTTTAGCTATGTGACTCTTGAAAAATGCTCATAATCTTGGGCTTGATAAATACAGAAAAATTCTAAAACTGGGCATATGCCTTCTTTCCAAATGAGATTAAAATTTTTCTTTGGATTTTTTTATGATAGCTGTCTTGACAAAACTTTGTAGCAGTCTCAGTGTATTCTGCAGTGCTATTAGAAGCATTAGAAGCAGAGAATTTTATGTTTTCTTGCCCTGAGAGGAGACATTTGTAAATGCGGGCACAAATCGTTCACAGCTAAAAAACTCTAAACCAGCCCACTTATGAAATCATTGTATAAATGTGCCTGGAATGTCAGTTCCAATAATATTTCAGTTTACTCAGCCCTGAGAATAAATGTTAATAATGAATGTTTCTTAATTTAACCAGTCCATCTCTCTAGTTAAATTTCTCTTTTCCTTCATAGTAAGAATGCAGTATAACAAAATATCCACAGTAGTTAAATTGGAAATGGTGCCTGATAGGAGTTAAAAGGCCCCAAAAACTCTGGTGGAAAAACAACCTTCATGTCTATAGAGAAAAGGGAAAAGAGATTGTTTGTAGAGCAATTATCAGACTATCCAGAAGAAAATATTATTTATTAGTAAATAACAACAGCTTTACATTAGGTTTCTTTTTATTGGTAAAGTACTCTTCCTAGAATGTGTTACTTGCAGCACAAGGATCCATCTGATCTGTCATTACTCTGAAGAAAACATGTTTGCCAACATTTCTTATCCTGGTCTTCTGCAGCCTTGCACATACAAAAATTGCAGTGTGAGGTGGAGTAGGGTGTTCCAAACTCTGCAAAAATTCCACTTATGAGATCATGCAGAGAAAAGGAAGGTTTTCTTTGGAAAATCCAAGACAATAATACCTTGAATGTCCTCCTGACTTCACCCTGGTGGTTACAGATTCTTGCCTCGTAAACTGGATGATCTATTTTCTGAATTATACTTTTGCTGTTGTTTTGACTTTTGAGGGGTGTCAGGGCAGTGGCATGGTTGGGTTTTTTTGGGGTGGAATGACATTTTTTGTTTATTTTGTTGCTTTCCTTTAATAGGTATTGACACTGTACTATGAACTAATAGAGTCAGAAAGTAGACAGAACATATGCAAATACAGTGTTATAATTCACTGAGACTACAGCTGATACCTCTTTGTACAGTTTCTTCCTTATAGAAGGAACAGAATTCTCTGATGCTGAGCCTTTCAATGCCAGCCATTAATTGCAGGCTTTTAATCTTTTCATGTTTGCCTGCTTCTAATTTTCTCGTGCCGAGCTCCTCCTGTTTCTCTCCTTGTTTTCCTTAGTTTCTGAAATAACTCTGGATGCTCCAGACCTTGCCCTGGTTAAAAAGTTTTTCCTTTCTGTGCCTGCCTCAGCTCTTGATTCCAGCACTTCATGCAGGTACTCTGAAATTGCAGCCCTGTCAGCACATCCTGCTTATTTACTGAAGTGCCAAGAAGTCTCAAATAAAGGAGTGCCCCAGTGTGCTGGAAAGTGCCTGCAGTGAATGACAGCCCCAGTCTCAAAGATATTCTTCCTCTGTGATGTAGGAGGAAAAGCAAGTGATAAACCAAATGAGCTAGAATGAAAGTGAAGGCCAGATAACATGCAGGTAGTGAAGACTCACATTCCTTATGTCCTGCTGCAGTAACTGTTATTGGTAACAGGAATTGTATTTTATTCTTAGCAACAAAACTGGGTCTTTGGTGTAAAGAAGGAAAATGAAGATTCCTGACTAAGATGACCTAATTAAAAACATAATGTAGGAGATATTAAAGCATTTCATTAAAGTGTTTCTGGAAGACCTGTGTCCTTCTAGGATGGACAAGATAAGTATCATTAGTCCAGTACATCCTAGAATACTAATATTGTCTAGCAAGTGCTAAAAGTAAGGCTTGGAAAAAATTAACATACCTCTTCTCTTTAAATAGATGTTCCCATGACATATTACTCTGAAATACATACAGCAAGAGTTTCTGTTTTTACAATGAATAAATAGACTACATGATAAATTATGTCTAAATTATACAAAATAATTGAAATCAGACTCAGGCATCAAGCATCTAAGTAGAAATCTCAGGCATCCAAATAGAAATCTAAGGCTGACAATTGTGGAAAAAACTCTATGGTTTCTTAACCTCATACAACACCAGTAGTGCTAGGGAAGACTTGAAGTGATCTTATTGTATGTTTTTGAAGTTACACATATGTATAACAATGCATAAAATTAAATATAAGGAAGCAAATAACTTAACCTTTTTTAATAATAATAATAATAATAATAATAATAATAATAACAACAATGTTATTTACAGTCTGAAAAGTTCTTAGTTTAGTTAAATTCTGGAAAATAAATACATTTTGTTTATGTTTCCACTACCACTTTTAAGCAGAGCTACTATTAGCTGTTAATAATCAATTATGAATTTTCCTCCCTGACAACATTCATATTTTTTAGGGAAAATACATACCCTTTGGGATTCAGACATTTTTTATAGTAATGAGCCACTTTCTCCCTGCAACATTTCAACCTTCTCATTGTGAAATCTGACTCCTATTAGAACCAGCTTTTTAGCTCTGCAGATTCTTCTCCAATTAAGGCTTCCTGTCGAGTAGACCAGATTCCTTCAGGAGGGAAATGTTAAAAGTCAGTGAATTATGGAATATCATAAAGCCTAAAAGTTATTCCTAATGGCCAATCAATTAAAATACTTTCTTGTATAATAATTGGTTGTGATTTTAGTTGAATATTCTGTAAAGTAGTACCAAAATATAGTGCTCCTTATCATTATAAAAGGTTGTGAGCAGCAATGAAGGAAGAGAAATGCCAAGAAGAATTCAGAGTAGGGAAGAAAAAGCAAATTAAAATTTAACTTGGACAAATTCAGTATAATACATCCACAGGAAGATATTTCAAACATATAGATAATCAATAGAGAAAAGATTTTAGTAGGCAGGCATGTTGGAAGAGATTTAGAGATCAGATGGAGCATAGATTAGCTATAACATTGCAGTGTAGAAAAAAAACCCAAATATATTAGTCAATTTTTGTCAGCAAAGGCACTGGGCTGTAGAGCAGCAAAATAATGTGTCTGTTGGCTTGATCCTGTCAAACATCACTCTTACAGATGATTTCTGTGGCAGAACAATCAACCTCTCTAAGGGTCTAAGTCACATGAAAATCTCTGAAATCAATGGGTCCATATCATGACTTTTGAGATCTGTGAACGACATTTTATAGTGTTATAGGCCATTTGTTAGCAGAAAGATATTATATGATGCACTTAAGAATAAACTCCCTGCCAGAATTACAGAGGCACTAAGAATAGTCGTATATTGTATGATTAAATAATATAACAAAGAAGATAGTCAAGAGAAAAATAATAAATTTCTGGTTATAAAGAGGAAAAATAGGATTAAACTCTGACTGCGAAGTACATTCAGTGGTGGAATAATCTCCTTACAAGGAGAGTTTGAGGCCCAAGCACACTGAACGTTTGAACTAGCAAACTGGAAAATTCATTAGGGAAAATGACTGCAAACTGGCAGGACGGTGGTCTTGCCTCAGCTTCCCCATCAGTACATACAGTGCTCTGAAGTTCCTTCCTCCTTGTCCCAGCAATGCTCTTAAGTTTTGTTGTTCCGATGGCAAGCAGGGATGTACTTGTGGCTACCACATGCAAATGCATCCTTCTGTGACAACCAAACCTGCACCTGTCACAATCTGTTGAAGCTGCAAAGTGCAGCTCCTGGTGCGAACTTGCAATGCCATGAGTGCAACCTCAGCAGGAAATCATGAGTGAGTGGTTGCTTCTAAACAACAGAGTGAAATACCTGAAGGAAAAGCTTTTAACTTCATTTATTTTTCCCTTTTAAAGTGAAATGTGTGTGCTAACTGAATAGACCTCTGTGACAGCCTTAGGTAAGAGGGGCCCTACACCATCACAAAGGTAGGCAGTGAAAAAACACAGCTTCACTAAGACAACTGAATCTTGACAATATTTACCTCCTTAGAATAGCTGTGAATTTTTGAAATTCTTTTCCTTTCTGCTGATGCATTTAAAAGAGCCAACTATGATAGTACTTTTTATAGAAGACCACAAAACAAGCTCAGTTTAGTAATAATTTGGAAATGGCAGCACATCCAATTTTACTTTAGTTTACTCTGCTGAGAAACAAAAGCTACACTTGAATAGAATTGACCCATACAGTTGGATTTAGTATCTTCAGGGTATTAGGAGCTTGGACTAGGTTAAATTTCTGACCCAAAGGAATAAACGTCTGTAGACACCTTATTAACAGAGGGGGTTTGGACTTCTAGGATAGGATACCAGACTCTGCATCAGGAGACATGGGAGCTGTTTCTATCAGAGCAATTGAATTGATGTGTGACTTTGGGAGTTGCAGAGTAATGTTGAAAAATGCACACATTTAACAAGCTTGCTCCTTTCTGCAGTTCAAATGATAAACACTTTTTATCAAAAGAAAAACTTCAGTCTATGGACTTTCTTACACTCTCAAAACATACATCTACTTGAAATAGCTACGACTATAACTTAAATTAGAACGTAACAATTTTACCACATTTTGACTTTGATTTGAATGTTTTCCTGTACTTTAAAAATTATTTTATTCTCCTGACTATTGCTTGGAACCAAGAGATTTGTATGATGTCTGCATAGCAGGGCTGACAACATGCTGTCCCATTTGAGATGAAGGCAGCTATCCCAACCAGCCCAGCTCAGATGTGCTCAGGTAAGATCAGCTGTTGTGTGCAGGAAGACAAATGAAGTCCTTTAGGAGGCCAGGACAGCAGTGAGGAAGGCAACATCACTTAGCAAGGGCAAGTTCTGCATACTGGAGGATGCCATATTTGATCCGTTCTACTCTTCCATTAAACAGAGTTTTACCAGAAAAACCTTTTAGAGCAGAGTCACTCCAACCTTAAAAATAGAAAGAGAAGCCTTGTTTTCTAGTGAAGAGCAAGGAACAACTTGAGAATTTTTTAAACCACCTGTGCAATTGCTGTCACCAAGTGGTAGTTTTATTGTGGAAGTCAAACCACAGATTTAGTTAGGCTACATAAACATTTGAGGAAAGCACATGAATACCAATCTTTTAAAGACAATTGTACAGCCTCCTTTCCAGAAGTGTTTGGGTTTTTACATGCAGGATAATAAAAGTGCTAATGATTTCTCGCTTTCTACACAAAATTAAATGCTTAATAAGCTGAACAAGTTTCAGCTAAATTTCTCTAATTACTAACTTCAGTTTATTTTTTTTATTGGTACATCCCTGTGGAAAATGGTACACAGGATTTCTAACGTTGCAATAAAACACTGGAAAATCTGCTTCCCTATACTGTTTTTCATGAACTTACTTGTAATTGCTTTTTTTTATTTTAATGACTAGGAAACACATACTCCAGAGAAGTAACAACAAAAATATAGAGGTTTTTAATGGTGATTTTGCATATCTCATATCTCCCAGGCTATATCTTCCAGGACAAATGGAATAGTATTCCAGGCTGTCAAAAAAGGTGTGACATCTATAGGACTAGGTCCATTAAATGTGAGGTTTTTAAATAAATGTCAAGAAGTTAACTCAAGCAGGGTTTGCATCAGAAAGATGTGTTCTGGTAAAAAGATTTTGGTTTAATGTCAAAAGAAATAGCACATGGTACAGGGAAAAAAGGAAAAGGTGGGAAAGAAGCTAAAAAGGAGATTTCTGAAATATTTGGAAACTATTGGTATTTTCAGTAAAACAGTCAAGAACTAACTAAAGAGAGGAGGAATAGCCTGTCTTGCTATGACCACTTCATGCATACACTGCATAGAGACAAGGCTTTTCTACCAGAATCTTTACACACAGCTGTAATTGAGAAAATATTACAGTTGGTGACTGACAATCAAGCTACTAACAAGAATCTGATGATTCTTGCCTATTTTTATTCCAATTATTATGGCAATAAAATGGGTTAACAAAATTTGAAATAAAACAGTATTATCAAAATCATCTTAGAGAAATAATATGATAGAGATATAATAGAAAATCATGACTGAGAAATACTGCATGATTACTTTAAAATCTAGAAGTAAGGAAAAATTCATGATACTAATTAAAGTTCTCATTAGAATCCCATTATAAGAAATAAGAGAAAAAAGCCTCTTTATTTCTCCAGAGACAGCTTTAGCAATATGAAATGAAGAAAAAAGGCTTAGTACCAAATCATTTGTGTCTCTTTCCCTTTCAAGCACATACACAATGAATTGGATTGCATTTTATATGGGA
Source organism: Zosterops lateralis (assembly GCF_965231275.1). Classification (NCBI taxonomy): domain Eukaryota; kingdom Metazoa; phylum Chordata; class Aves; order Passeriformes; family Zosteropidae; genus Zosterops; species Zosterops lateralis. The sequence continues at coordinate 27,938,791 of NC_139762.1, read as the reverse complement.
AAAGGACATTAGCTAAATCACAGCAAATGCTTAACTATGCAACAAAGCAGAGAACTTGTGAGCGTGAGGATATGCATTTCCGTGCTAGTGGAGAAGACTGCAATCTTCTGTACACTATGTTTATATTGAACATTTGAAAGTGATAATTAGAGATAAACTTTCAGATCATACTTTTAATTCCTTCTGAGTATAGTACTCTAGGTGTGAGATCACAGATCCTCTTCACATACTACATGAGCTTTCCAATGGCTGATAAAAATCCTTTCTGCCCACCAACTCTGAGGAACCATTAAATGATAAGAGCAGCAAGTTTGCTTCCCTATTTAGAAAATAACATAGACATATTTTGAAAGTTGCAGGCAGAACATTGGTGCTTTTTGATCAGAGATAAAAATATCTACAATAAGCTTTTGACCAGACTGTTCTTTTCTGTTTCACCACTCATTTAGTGTACAAACTATAGGTGTATAAATTGTAAATACCTACTGACTACCTACTGACATGATTTATTATAAAAATTTAGATTAATGTATTACTGAAACAGATGAAAAAATTATATTGATTAATCTTAGTACGTTTTAAGAAAATATTACTGCATAGTTATTCTTAACTACTGCATAGTTCATTCTTACAGCTCTAGCTCTGCAGAGAACTTTTGAGTCTGTGAATTTTTAACAATCCATGCAGACATGGGTGAATTGATCTTAAAGAAGAAGCGAGTGCAAAACTAATTGCAAAACTGGTACAGTTCAGAATCTAGAAGTGCCTTACAAACTTAATTTTCCAAAAGGTTTGTATCTCAGATTGGTTTTCAGACATTACCTAAAACAAAAGCTCTGAGGATGTAGAAGAAGAAAGAATTTGTACTTTCAAAATTCTTATCTGGAAAGAAGGTTCCTATTGGTGAAGTATGTCCACAAGGTCTTGGATGCAAAGACTGCTTTTCTTAAACAACAACAGTGAAGGTTAGGGAGTTTTGGATTAGGACTTGGTACATTAAATTTTATTTTTGAATATATGAGGTTTGAATGTTATGAGAAATAATGAAATACACAAAAAGGTAGGATAAACAGTCTACCACAATTAAATGTCAAATGGATAAAATTAATTTTTCCTTATGAAACTGATAAATACCAGCTCAGTTCTCACACATAATTTGTCACACTTCAAGTCCTCTCTTCCTCATGATGAAAGACACTAACTTTCATGTGCTCTGTAAAAGAGTAACTACCTTTCCTTCAGTAAAATGACAGACATTACTGTTCAATAGAAATATATTTCTGCTGTATTTTCTAACTCGTGTTTCTGATTTTCCTCTCGATCAGTTTTTGTTTATATGCTGCAATGAAACACCAGAATGTAGGAATGACCATGAAAGGTCATGTATATCTTCTAATGTGGCTAACTCAAGGTACTTGTGAGAAATTTAAAATACCTCTGAGGCAGAGTAATCTGAAGAAATCCCCTGTTCTTAGTATTACAGCCTGAGTTAAAGTACAAAGGTAACAATAAATATCTCTTTAAAAATTGCTAACTACATTAAGTAGTCTTGATTGACACATTCCCTCTACTTTTAAACTTTTTCTGTGAATTAATTACTTATATTAGTGAAGCATTTTATGATTTTGCTTATAGTATATAAAAAACTGCTTTACCTTCTCAGATTCAGATTTTTTCACTTACAAACTTTTATTCTTGATTCTAATAGAAAAAAGAAAGATTTTCAAATCAACATTATTATTTATTACATACATATCTGAACCTATTTGTTGTTTTATGTTGGTTCTTTCTGCTTTCCACATCCTCTTTTAAAGTATACTTTTGTTATGGGTAGTATTCTGGAAAAATACTGATTTCAATGAAGGTTTTACCTTGTCCATTCTCCCATAATTCAAGTAGTTACATATTGCAATGTGACATATTACTTCTTATGCTTTCAGTAGCACATTAATGATGACCTCTGCTAAGAAACATGTAGGATTTTTAGGGCTCTACTGGTTAATTTAGATATGGTTAACTTAGACAGCTGCATTGTACCCAACATTTTTCAGGTAGTTCCCTCCAGCATGATTGTCAATGATAAATTTTATTTTTCTGATATTTATTCATCTAGTTCCTCTTCTCGCCCTTAAATTCTTCATGGTTGTCCTTATACCTGAATAACAGAAAGTTTTTTCTGCACTTCTCAGATTTCTGTTTCATTGCCCTCCCTCCGAGTTCAGTAGTAAGAATAAGTGAAGCTATAACGAGACAGTTCTATCAATAATTTAATCTCCTTTTCTATAATGACAGTAGTCTATATTATCCTAAACTTCTTTTTTTCTGTTAGGTAATTTTTGATCCTTTTTTCTCCCACACATATAGAAAGATATTAAGTATTCTTTCCTGAGGAATCAGAATTTCTGAACATCTAAAGAAATTACCTTGTTGGTTTTTTTAAATTTTATTAACCATAGCAAGTGATTGGCTCATTAAGCTTTTTTTTTTTTTTTCCTTTTAAAATATGACAATCTCAAGGTACTTCAAGGTACTTGAGAGAAATCGTGAAAAAGTTCAGGTATTTTTGATGATAAGTTAATGACCCAGAAAACCTTCTTGAAAGAGACAATAAAATTCATAATCATTAGTTCAATTTCTTAAATATATGAGGAACTATTTTTTTTCCTCCTCTCTATCTCTGCAATAAGTAAAAATTTGGGGGGGTATATTTTGAGATGTCATATATCTTGGTTGTTATGCATAAAGTTACAGAAAACCTTTTGCAGCATGTAGGGCTTTAGTAGCATCACATTGTTATATATCAGAAAACAGCAGGTTTCATAGCAATCTTCCAAAAATTCCTGAGTAAAAACTAATGTAAAAAGTCATTTAACTTCTCAGCAGTATTCTTATCTTCCCTCACCGCTTTGTAGGGATTTAGAAGATCTGTTGGTTCTATTACAGTCATCTTCAAAATGTATTTTCATGGCTTCTGGGTATTGGTTTTAAAACTCTTTAATTCTTTTCTTGAAAATCCATTTTTACCCTTCTAATTTCCCTCTTTCTTCATTGCTGCTATGTCCTTGATTATTGATAGGCTTCGCTAAGGTCAGTCTTCCTAAATGCAGAGAATTTGCATGCTTGAACCAACATCTTTCTAACTATGCTCATTCTCTAGACTACAACACGCCATTTTTTTGGCCACCTGTCCCTGTGGTGTTAAAAGATAGAATTATCAGAAGACCCCACATGATGAGACTTGGTAAAAAAACATGAAAAATTTTAAATACTTATGTTTTCACGAACAAACACAGCTCAGTTTCATACTATGCTGCTGAATGTTGCACTGTTCTTACCCCAGTCAGATTCAATATAATTTTTTGCCATCTGCAGCAAGTTAATGTTGTAAGCAAAGTTCATATGTGATGAATTCCTTCAAATAGCTAATATGTTTCAAATTATTTAGCCAGTGTTTGAAAATATTGTGTCAGATACTAATTCTAAAATATTACCAGCATTTCAGGAAAATTTGTCTACAAAATTGCTTCTTTTAGATTAAAGAACATTTTGCTTCTTATAAGAAGCTTAATTCATGATTATATATTGGTATGAATAATCTTAAACATCAGTCCTACTTAAGTTTTTTAAAGTCAGAAGAGAAAATTAATTTTTTAAAAGTTGTACTGCATTCAACATTGCTGTTTAGTTCAGCTACAGAGAATTTAGGCATTTAGTAGCCTAACTGAAAGAGGAAGAAAAGAACTTCAGCTAGGTATCCTTAATGAAGAAGTCCTCTTCTCCTAAAGTCCCAAAAATATTTTAGTAAGAGAAAATACTTCCATATACAGCATTTGTTGAAAAATCACCAAAATATTAAGAAAACACTCTTATACATTAGTTAAAATTTGTGCCTCTGTTGCCAGTTAATTCAGCTATTTGGTTTAATTCTCCACGCTTCTAAAATTTGCATTTACAATTTATTTATTTATTTAATAAAATCCCTGCTTTTAAACAGATGGATAATCTGTTTAACCAGTAAATTATTGAGATTTTAAAGATGAAAAGTGTTTGCTTTATTCACTAAGCTTCTTTCAAAATTTCACAGCAATATTTTGTGCTCAAGTTGGCATATACTGTGCTTTACCATAGAAGTTGAAAGACATTCTTTAAGAATAATCACAGAAAATCATACTTCTCAGTTCTATAAGGTTTTGAAACTACATAATATGATTTTCTTTTTTTGGTGGCATCCTATATCAAAGTAAAAGGAACAAAGTAGATGATATAAAGATGTATCAGAGATTGAGCCAAAATTGCATGGTCCCAAACTAGTTAACTGTATAGGCCTTTTGAAACTGTTTGAGTTACAGACCATGCTTCTGGTACTTTTGGTTTAACAAGATGGCTAGACTTCTTCTTATTAAAAGTTCTGCAGAACTTCTGGCAATCATTTTGAATCTGAAGTTTTTACACTATTTACACCACTGATCTTGCTTTCCTTTTCCCTTAAACTTTGTCTTTGTTATTGCATTCTGTGTAAAGCCTTAATTTAATTCTTGATGCTTCATTTCAGCACCAAGAAATGAAGCCATTTGATATGAAAGAGTACTCAGCTACATAAGTTTCTGTGACACAAGCTATAACCTGCTAATTTGCATCCTGTGAAGGGCTGCCTGTTTAGAGAGACCTGAGACAGCCTTTGAAAGCAGGGAGAGAATTAAAAATAACTAGCTTTTAAAGCGTGCAGCTGTAAACTGCAACAATCCTGGACGTGCCATTTTATAACGGCTTCCCTAATGAGAATGTTCTTTTTGTTATTGAGGGTTCTTAACTCTTTTGCTTTCTTACTTGGTTTTTAAGTGTTAGCAATCATTACTGTAGCAGCTTGTTCATCATACTGCGTTCCTATATAAATATCAGCCTTATTCCTCCTTTCTGGTGTTAAGAGAGCTGGAAATGACAAGTAAGTATTCTTTACTTTAGTATTTTGCTTGTTATCCAAAACCAGCAGGTGAAGGAATAAATTATAGGCAAAGTGTACTTTAAAATCATTTAAGTAGTGATTACTCTGAAAAAATAGATTCAGTTCCAGTTTAAAGTTAATATTGGAATTGTTTCTGTATCCAAATTAACTGTTCTATATTTAAGAGTTCTAGATTTCTCTGAGCATGCTTAAAAGAGATTTTTATGATGTAATAAAATAAACAAAAGCAAGAGTAATTTTGAGGTCTTGGAATTCCAGCCTGGGAAGGGCTAGTCCCTCTCTACTCAGTAACTCCTTGGTCATTACAAGGTTCCTATGACAAGCTCCCACAGGTGATTTTATTTAATCAGAGCCTTTTTTTCATGTCCAGCGTGTCTTTTCTGTGAAGGAAAACTGTAAAGTTACTACTTTTCCCATGACTTCACCTGCCAGCTGCCCACTAATTTTAGGATAACTTGCATGGTTAGGCTTAAGTGGATGCAGTCAGTATTGCACATCATTGAAGTTTACTTGTAAATTATCAGAATACTTTAATTTTGGAAAGAAAAGGATCCCGTTTTCTGTGAGATGACAGAACTTATTTTCCTCATTGACTGTTTTCATCCTGGATGGTGTTTAGTCATTTTCTTCAGCATGATTGTTCAGGCAGCTACATTTGTTCTGTAATTTTAATAAAAGGTATGGTTAGAACAAGGTTATTTATCATTAACTGAGAGGTTATAAAATGTGGTTGAATGTGACAAACACTTTTTACCATGCCAGAGGTCCTTTCTTCAAACCTTCCCAATGGCAAAAACATGTCTTCTCATACATTAATGTAAGCTGAAATTCATATTGTATATTCATATTATATAGCAGAGGTCAGTTTCAGTGAAAAAGTGTGAAAGAGATTTTGGAAGGAAAGGAACTAATGAAAGTCATTGTGGTGGTGCTTAAATTCAATTCCAATTGGGTTTTTACTGCTCCAGTTTGGTTTTATAATTTGTGTTTTATAATTTTGTAATTATTACTATTGTTTAAGATGGCCTCTCCTTCCCTCTCCTTCTCTCCTTCTCTCCTTCCCCCAGACTTTCCCGCCAAAACCTTGGTTGTCCTGGTAACCCTATCCCATAATAGTTGTTTACCACTTTTCTGTTAAGTGTCAATCTTTAAGTTATATAACTTCCCCACCCCCTCATCATGTATTCCTCCTCCCCAAGTTACTTATTATTGGTTCAAAAGTTGTGCATTCCCTCATTATACGTTGGCAAAAGGTTGTGATTGGTCCCACGCAATCCCACCCCTGTAACCCACTCAATAAAGAGCCGTGGCATTCCGAGGTCAGCGTCTCTCCTCGGAGCGCTGCCTTGGGGACCACTCACCCCTTGGTTGCACACCCTGAGAGTCCCGCCTTTCTATTCTGCGCACTATCCGCACCGTGGTCGGGTTTGCCCACGCCTCTGGCAAAGTGGCCCCCTGGTTGTAGTGGCGGCAGGGCTGGCCGGAGCTGCACCCATTGGAGAAGCCGAACCACTGCAAGTCATGACACTGACTGCCCACCACAGAGACAAGTTCATGCGACCAGTTATGGAGCTGAAAAAAAAAAAGATGCAGAAAGTAGAATGCTTTAGCCACAGAATGATTCATTTTCGCAATTAGGAAGAGAACCAGAAACGTAGGGCTTAAAATGCAGATTTAATATGAATCCTGGCAGCTTCAATTGAGAAAACCACAGCCAGACTGTTTTAACAGCAGGCCTGCCTGGCTTTATTTTCTTTTATGTTCCTGTCACATACACAACTTATCCAGGTTGCCAATTCAACATCAAGAAGTGGCCATTACCTTGAAAAAAAATTCTCATTTTCACCCTTCTCATAAATATAAATACTTTTACAAGAGGGCTAAAGTATTAAGCTGTGACTTTGATGCTGAAAATGTTGAGCAACAAGCTATGCTGGTGAGTCTGAAGGGTACTTGAACTGGCTGTCTGCAGCACTTTGCAAGGGAAGGTTTTATAAATTAGTTTAAAATTGCTTTGCTGTTGCTAGTTGTCAGTGGTAACTGTGATAGCCATAACTGAGTCCTTTGAATCTTCTAAGTGCCTACAGCATTAATTGATCTGTATAAAATTCATATGAGGTAGATTATATCACTCTTTTAATCAAAGATACTGTTGCAGGAGCTCAGGAAAGTTAATAGTGGAATTTCCACTGACTTCAGACATGTTGCTCATCGATGACATTCCTAAATGCCTGGTTGCTGATTTTCCATGGTGCTAATGGCCTGAACATCAGATCAAAGTCAATTGGAAGTCAACCACAGTGTGTGAAAATGAGGTCACAGGAATGGAAAGCTGAGTGCAGAAAGGCTCTGGGAAGGCAGGAAACTGGGCAATCGTGTCTTAAAATTGCACAACTGAAGCTGAAAGGCAGATTCAGAGGATTATAAAAGATTCAAGAAATGAGGATCTCCAGTTCATAGCCCTTAGAAATTGGTGTACACCACTCTATTACCGATTCTAAAACCAGACAACATTACATAATGGAGCTTTGGCATCCCTCTGCAGTGTCACCTACTTGTGAGGCTTTTCATTAGCCAGCTCTTGGACTTCCAGAAAAGGGAAGTCAGTGAAAGTGTGAAAAAGTTCAGAACCATTTGCCAGAAATATCTACATGCTTATGTGACACAACTATGTAAATTAAATTCCCTATGAACTGGTTTGCACAGTATAATAGCAAACACTGGTGAAGGAAGATGCAAATATGTATAAAAGACTGTGTGAATCTGGTAATGTCCTTAATTTTATTTTATTTATTTTTATTAATGCAATGGCAATTTTCACAAATATATATGGTAAATAGCAAGGGAAGCCAAAACAGCTAATTTAAATAATTTTCTGTGCATTATACTTCCAGTTAAGGAAGTTATTCTGAAATGCAAATGGGAGGAAATCAGTGGTTAATTTAATGGGCATACTAATAACAGTAGGCAATTATTGGTCACAGGAACTACACCAAACCTGCTGGGGAATTCACCTGGTTTCATTTATAGGGGAAAAAACTACCCTCTGGGTTTCAAGCAGGGAAATAGCAAATGAACTGTCTGAAATTAAGAATGGCAGCCAATATGGTTTGCTCACTGATTTGGGAAAAGGACTGCCTGCTGCATACAAAATGTGAAACCATGAGGCATTGGTAGTGAGACTAGAAAGGAGAATCAGAAATCTGTGACAGACTTGCAGAGCATAAGCAATGAAACTAGGATATATTTTTGATTCCAGATGGCTGAATTGGGTACTGAAATCTCTCCTGAAATCTGTCCTAGAATACCCAAAGTAAGTGAAATTTTGGGTTGCCACTTTTATAGAAAGTCTTGTCTTCTGAGGCCACAGACCAACAGGATGTGTGCACTCTGGCACTGATGAAAGTTCAAGCCCTGGACAACTTCAGATGACAGAAATAGAGGTATTTGATTAAGTTCTTATACTTGGAAATTACAAGTATTTCCACAGGATTATCTCCTAGTAGTTTTCTCTCATTGTCTGGCATGGAGAACAATGGAATCCCACTACATCTATTGGCTGACATATCCCTAGTTATTGTGTTTGAAAACTCTCAGGAGTAGGATACAAAGCTGAAAGTTTTGCAGAATCAGAACCAACATATAAGCAAAGCACTTAATTTCCATTGCTACCTTACATCATATTTATGAGGTTGTAATTTGGCTGGCTTCATTGCAGTGTCTCCTGATTTACCAGTGTCACTGGGATCAGAATTGTGCCCATAGTCTCCACGTTGTGAAGACAAAATAAAGTCTGCTAAGTGTTTTAGTGGCAAGACAGGTCACAGAGGTTGCAATTATCTCTAATTGACATTTAACACAAGCTATAATATTCTTTATGTGCTGCTGAATGGCAGCTCATAAGGGTGTGAAAGTCTTTTTTATCAAGCAGCAAAGTGGAAAAAAACCCAAAAGAACTTACTTTATCTCTTGTCCTTTGAACTGAGCACTCACACTGCTCAGTACAAATGGGAACAAGTGCACCAACACCAATGGGAAATGGTTCTTGGAAAGTAATTTTTGTCTGTATAAGTGATCACTCTATTGTATTTCATTAGAACATAAAAATCTCTCTAGTTACCAGCACAACTCAACGTACTCTCTCTTAACAAAAGAATCCATGTTCCATCTTTTTACTGCAATGAACTATCAAGTGACAAATGATACAATGTCTTCCTGACAGTACAAGAATGGCTATGTCAACATTGACATAAAAGAGGTGTTTCTCTATAAATATGCAATCTTTTCAAATTCTTCTTCCAAAATTGTTAAAAGAGTTATACTGTCCCACTGGCATCTGAACAGTCCAGGTTCCTGATATCATCTTCTAGTACCTCTTCTGTGAAATAAGAAAAAATTATTTTCATTCCATCAATCATAGCTTTTAGGCAACTGGCTACAAAATATTTGCTAATTTGTTTACTCTAAATATGCTTTACAGTGAAAAAAGTTATTCTGAAAGTAGTTGCAACTGGAGAAAAATCTCAAATACCTGTAAAAGATGAGTTGCTGACTCAATATGACTAGTAAAGGTTCTTTTCTCAAAAGTTTATGATAAACATTCAGAATACTCTATCTCACTTCTTCAAAAGGGGATACTTAGATAATTGCCTGACATTTAATGGAGTACTTAATTTCAATAAAGCAATATACATCTCAGATGACAAACTCAATCAGCCATTATTTGGAAATAGGCATTTCACTGTTTAAATAATAACCCTGCAAGAATGTCCAGCTTGTGACCATGAAAAGAAGTAAGCTTTCTAATTTTCTGAGTAACAGACAGTTTAAATAAAACATTTGCTGTCTTTAAATAGGCAGGAGAGAATCAATACATTATAAAACAAGCAAACAAACAAAAAAAAAGGCAGGAGATATCATGTAACATTTTCCAGTATACTTAACCTTTGATTTTGGGAAGAAAAATGGTCAACATCTGTAACCAACCATACGTCAAACCATATCTCCTTCAAAGATATTTTAATATAGTTTCACTGAAAGGGATGCATTTATCTACTGTACAGGTAAACTGGAATTTTTTTCTAGGTTCCAGGTTTTGGGTTTATTTTTGCTAACAACAAATATCTCAATAATTTTGATGGTTTTCAAAAGGAATCTAATGATTATAGCTTTCTCTCAGTGTTATCTTCTCACCAGCAAATTCTTAAGTGATTTTAACTGTTAGTTAGGTATCTTTGAAAGGCTAACTATGGAATTTTTTTTAATTCTTGTAAAAAACACACTTTTCTATACAATTACATTAGTTGTGACTGTGGTGCTTAAAGCAGAAGATGACAGCACGAGCCAAGAATGAAGACCAGCTTTCCTAGATGACCAAATGATGAGGCATTTCACCACTCAGTGAATTTGCAAGACAGACAGACAGTAGCATGTATTGTTCAGAAGTTTTTGTTAATGTTCCTTAAAGGGCTGAGAGTAGTAGCAAGGAAGTGAAGACAAAAGCAAGAGGTTGTCAAGCAGAAAGGTTGTATGAAGCCTTACGTACTTGCGGATTTTTTCTGTTCCTATGTTGTCTTGAATAAACTGGGAAAATAACTATAATATCCTGTCTTAGGTAACATTTTGAAGATCTTAATGTACTCATAATATTATTATTCCTTCTTTCCTCACACCTGTTATTGAAAATCGCTTCATAATTTAGGCTTTTTTATAGCTTCATACATCAATGTTTAAAATATGTTAATATCAGACTTTCTTCATGAATATGTACATGAAAACATTTTGTTAAAAAGTAAGAAAGTGGTCACATTTCTGAACCACAAAAAAAGAATTTATGAAAATGTTCTTACTTTAAGAAATATTAATGTTCTGCTTGAAAAGATTTTATGACTTTTTGTGCAATTTACTCATTTAAATAACACAGGATAATAGAAACCATATTATATTAAAGACCCAAAATTAACTAGCTAAACATTGGATTTTCTGAATTTCACTGTCCTTTCAGCTTGCAGTTTTGGCAGATAATTCAATATATTTGATTCTTTGCAGTTTAAGACTGGGGTGCTGTACAATATGTATAAAGTCATTCAGTATGATACAAATGGCAGAATTCTCAATCTGCTTAGACTTTGTTCTAAAGCTCACAGCAAGTGGTCCCTGCCTTGTCTTTAACAACCCAATGCATATTGGCTCCAAGTACATCAGAAGAAGAACAGCATATTACTACTGATGCTTTTGATTATGCTTCAGCCCAAAAATCAGCACAAAGGAAACAGAGAATGCATTCTACCCTTCTCATATGGAAAACATGGTGAATTGGTATGCATTAATGATGATACATTCAAATTTATAGGCAAATTCTAGTACCTTAGAGCCTGCTGACTCATCATGCTGCTGGTAATGAAGTCACACAGACAACATAGAAAGTAACTTAAAATTTAGAAAGAATGAAAAAATGTGTCTGGAAAGAATAAGGAAGTAGACCTCAAGACTTAGCTATATCAGTTCAAATATTTCATATGCATATAAGGCCACAAATTGCCTCCAAATGAGGTCTAGTTAACATATGGAAAACATATGGAAAAACAAGCTGAAGTTACATATGCTTTTATGTATGATTGATTTCACAGCTAGAAATTAGTGGCAAGATTGTCTGCAGTGGCAATAAAATCTAGCAATGCCTTCAGAGGAATAGGTAAGATGGATTGAACAAACAAAATAAAAGATGGCCCAAGCACAGTAAGAATAGCAAAATTAGAAAGTTAAGTCTCAGATTTCCACATAAAAAAACCCTAATCAACTGATCTGTGCAATGCCAGTTAAGATCTTCGAAAATATGAGAAATCAAATTCTGATTTGTTGTTACTATGTGTCTTGAAAAATTGGACTAAAACTGGTCATACAAAAAAATTGGGCCAATTTCTCACTAAGAACATTCTCCTGTATAGGTTTTAGCAATGAGATATGGGGACGGAGAAGTTAATTCTCAACGTAAAACACATGTCACACATGTCTTTCTCATGTACAGATATATACATATACATTTATCCATATACTTGAAATATACATACACATATAGAGTATAAAACATACATATATTTATTACTTACACAGTCATAAGGAACATACACACACACAGAACATAAGGTTTAGCCTTGATTTTTGAGATCTATGCCAAAAATTCAGATCACTGCAAGAAAGAAACAACATTTTAAAATATGTAGTATCAACTAGTACCCTGGAACAAGTTTAAATAGATCCTTGGAAAGCCAGGCATAAATGTTGCAGAGAAGCTATTTGTCTACCAAGTTATTTTAAATTTCTCTAAATATTTATAAAAAATGAAAATCATCATAGATATGCAGAAAATCATAACTGCTCAAAGGTTATGCCATGCTCTAGTGAACCATTTTCAATATGCTTTTGTTAAGAATAAATTGCCAGTACTGTAAGATCTCTGTATAAGCCTAACAGCTCATTAACTTACTATTGTTTTAAATGACATTAAAAGTATTACAGAAACAAGCAATACTTGGCAAATGCAAAGTCAAATTTCTGCCTTTTAATAACATAGTGGCTTACTGAAATGAGTACAAAAGGACCAGATTTCTTTTAAAGTATTTAGCTACACTTTTACATACAGAAATGATCCCTTTAAAAATATATATATATATACAATTCTATGTGATCTAGCCTTTACAGGATCTAGTAAAAAAAGAATGAGAATAAAACATCCTCATTAAACCTGACAGTCCATTATGTCGTCAGATATTACAAACTCACTGCTACTGCTCTGTAGGCATCATGTATGGTTCTGTGAACATATCTGGAGATTAATTTTTGCCCAAAAGAATTGAGCTTAACATTAATAATTGTAATAAGCAACAGAGTCAAATTTGCATTTTCTACGCTTAATTACAAATAGGCTCTATATTCTGCAAATTAAGGCAGATTGCAAAAATTCAGAGCTTCTATAATCTCTAATTGAACTAAAAAAATAAGAAGGAGGGGAAGAGAAATAATACTGAATTATTCAGGCTATATCCTGAAGAAGTTCTGGAATCTTATTTTGAATCTCTAGAGTGCTTGAGAGAATGGAACCACCACTTGAGTGAAAACTCTGGAGTGAAAATGGCATTATAGAAAAATTACAAAATCAGCTGGAAAGGGTTTCTTCCTTCATACTCTCTATTTTTGAGGTCCTCACTGGAGAAAACTACATGTATAATATTTGTTCTTGTAAAGAGAAATACTAATAAGGAAAAAAAATTAAATGATTTGTAAAGTTAATGCAGAAGAGTATCAATGACAAAGCTGTGGTATCTGATTTTTTTAAAGCATGGAAGTACTTAAAATGAGAATATGATCGGAATAAAAATTGTAAGCAGCATACTGTATATGAATATATTATACATAGCCACATGTTACACCATTACTGATAATTATATATTCATTGCCAGTAATCACTCACATGGATATTTTGTGCTAGGTATTTCTGAAATTAAGCTTGAAGTTTCAGTCCTTTCCCTGGCTGGCAGTCACAGGAGTTTTCTTTTCTTTTGCTGGAGCACACAAGACAGCAATTTTTATCTCTAATAATATCTTTTCTTAATCTCCTTTTAAATGGACTGCCTATCTCAAATTGAGACCAGAGTGATTTAGAGTTAAAAGAAAGTGTATAATAGAGATGTGGCATGTTTAAATCCTCTCCTTAGGAACATAAAACTCAATTAGAAGTATAGTCTGGCAGACAGTGTAAAAAAGGACTGTGAGGAAATTCATGTCTAGTAAATCATCCAGAACTTCATCAAAATGCAAAGCATAGCTTAACTGTAAATATGGTGTAAAAACATTGTGAAGAGAAAGTTTGTTTGACGTTGAATTTTTTTTTTCTGGACATGGGAAGCTGGTATACTGTATGGAATAGATTAAAAAAAAAAAAGTGGAAATCAGATTTAAAGTATGATCTGGTGAAAAACATCAGCTGCAGTACACAGGCATTCCTCATCCCAAATTTTCAAGTATTGAGAAAAATAGGAAGAAAAAAGCAAAACAGAATGGAGAAAGTTATTTTTGGAAGATACAGCCTAATTATTTTTAAATAAAAAGTTCTGGCTTGTGGAAAGCATTACAACACTTTGCGTTCCACTGCCTTATTCTTTTGTGAGGTAACCCTCAATTCTTCCCTCACATTTAGAAGAAAACAACAGCTTTGTTACTGTGCTTGTGAAGAGTCAGGAGGACGCAGTGATGCTGAGAGCAAAGCTTCCTTCCGCCACTCTCCCCTGGCTCTGGGATTCTTCTCAGGCAGACTACACCACACCTCACTTCAGGACAAACCATCTTTGTGGTGACTGTACCTGTCTCTAGAACAAAAGGATTCTTCCATTGGCTTCAACACCTCTCAACACTGATATTGTGAGACAACAGGGGAGCAGTGCAGCTTCAAAGATGGGGCATCTGGAACATGGTCTTGTGTGAACTTGATATTTTCTGAGCTTGAGAATTGCTAGCTCCTCCTAAGGGAAGCTTTTCAATAGTTTTCTTTTTCCCAAAACAATCTTGTGTAAACAATATTCCTTTTCCATAACAACAGGTCTTTGCTATTTCTGTTACTTAGCCAATGGGAGAGGTGTCAGTCCTATGGACCAATAACGTGTTTTCTTAGCTCAGCATGTTATAAAAGGGCTGAATGATTTGTAAATAAAGCCTTCTGATTTCTACTGCCTTCTGACTGGAGTCAAGCATCTTTATTTCGTGTCCTATTGTGACAGTCTTGCTCTCTGCATATGCCTAAGAGCAGAGAAGGGAGAAGGATGGGGACTTGAACTGTAGTGGAATGAAGTGTGGCTCTATGGAGAGTGGAATGAAGTGTGGCTCTATGGAGACTTTTTCACTGTCTACACCTCATCTTTACAATCTCCAAATTCCTCACGAAGATAGTTTCTGTGATTATTTAGGAAAAAACACATAACTTAGTTGTTAGCATTTGTTCAAAGGACTTAAATCTTATGCAAGAAATACAAGGAAGTAGTAGTGACTTCAAAAAGCTATTTGTCAAATATGAAAAAATAAGAACTGTACCATGATCCCATGCAGAAGGCTGTAAAACTCTGGTAGGCTGAAGGAAATTCAAACAGAGGAACTTTTTCTACCACTGCCAATGGAAATTGAACTGCTACCACACAGAAGAAATTTCTTGGTGAGCCTTCTTTTTTCTGGTCTTATTTTTCCTTCATTCGCACTTTATCGTGGAAAGAATTTGCCCTGATACTGTATTAATAGACAAAATATCAAATAGTCAAAACTCACATGTACAAGGCTAAATGTGACAACCAACATTTTAGATAGCTAAGATTAACTCCATTTTTGGTAAAATCAGAGTTGCACCAAAATACATCTATTTAGGTCAAGGGAAATTATTCACTAGCTGCATCAAAGCCTAGTTAAACTTCTTTGCAGCAAAATCCCCAGAATGCCATTGAAACAGAGAAATCCCTGCTATTCCTATACATGAAGCTGGGGATCAGAGATCATAGACACCTTGTGATAACTGTTTGCATTTAGGACAGATTAAAGTTGCCTTAAAATGTGAAAACAGAGACACAGATTAACATCTTCACAGAAATGAAAAGATTACTTTTTTTAAGGTACATTGGGATGATTTAGGGTACATTCTTTGTGCTGTTCCCTTCTGCACAACTTTTGCATCTTGAACTTCTCAGCTGAATGAAGCACTTCTGACTGCCCAAACTGATCCTGTAATCCTGAACTCAATCTCAGGTTTTGGCAGGAAATATAGTGGTAATTGAATTAGATTTAGGGGTTTGTGAACAAACAGAAGAGCAGGTTATTTGAGCAGATTATTATTCTCTTAAATACACAGTTCTATTGTATAGCCGGTGGTTGAA
The DNA here is from genome assembly GCF_965231275.1 of Zosterops lateralis. Lineage (NCBI taxonomy): Eukaryota > Metazoa > Chordata > Aves > Passeriformes > Zosteropidae > Zosterops > Zosterops lateralis. The sequence continues at coordinate 27,922,918 of NC_139762.1, read as the reverse complement.
AATGATCCTATTGTGTCCAGACAAGGCACATACCTATGTATGTATAGAAAACTGTTTAAAAATATCTATTAGTTGCTAATAGATATTAACAACTAATATCTATTAGTTGCTTAAGAATATCAGCTTAGTTGCTGATCCAGTGAGAGCACACGGGGAAGCAGGAAGGATTCCTTTTATCAAAGATAGAAGTCCATATGGTAAAAAGGTTTTCACCTGCCTTTTTGATATGATAAGCTTCCAGCATGCCTCTGCTGATTTAAATCTGGAAAAAGGGTTTGGTTATTAAAATATTTTGGCACAAGTTTTCTGACCATTAGAAATTTTAGGCTATTAATCCATTTCAGTAGCATTGCTCTCTGTTCATAATGATCCTTCATTTAAGAGAGACTTCTGAAATCCCATTAGAATCAGTCTTCATTTTTTAAACATTAAAATACTACTTTAGAGCTTAAGGACTTACTAGAGTTGCAGTACTAAATGAAATAATATTTGCATTATAAAAATGAACTTGTAATTCTAAATTTCAGGTTTCTATGGTGGAATGTTCCCTTATTTAGTGAAGTGTTAAAAACATAAATTCATGTTTATGAGACATAAGGGTTTTATTATTATCACTAGTTTTGCATAAGGAGTTAAAAATGAAACAATAGGTTGACTTACTGAAAAAATAAACTGAAGTGAGAACTACAAAATCCCCAGACTATTTAACCACACTAGTGTGCATGCATAAAAACAAGCCTTGCTAGCAAAAACATGACAGGACTCTAGAAAAGAGCTGTAGATTTTTTATCCACTACACTAGTTTAAATACTCAGAAGAATTACTGTTCTTTGTTCAAATAGAACACAATTTTTGCATTTTTTATTTGTTAAAAACACCTATATATGCTTTGTTTTAGAAAATATTTTTCTCCTATTAATTAACTGCTTTTTCTTTCTGTTAGGACTCTTTTCAGAGCATCCCCAGAAGAGGCTCCACCCCATTGCTCCCAAGCAGGGCAGGATGCATGAAAGGCAACCAAAGAACTTGTGTCTGTGGTACCACTATTCCACTGTTTGGCATTGCAGGGACACTCTAAAAAAGAGCAAGGCCATTTCAGATCTGGAAACAGACACAACTGATGCAGCTTTTTCTCTCTCCACCTGGTACACGGGTGTTCAGGATATGTACAGCCGTACTAGGAATCAACAGCTTATTAAAAGTTAATGGGAAAATGAAACAATCTTATCACTGTATATTGGAATTTTCAGTGCAAATGAAAATAATGCATTCTCTGAAAGATTCGACACTGATAGCATGAAGTAAATGTGCTCCATGATAGAAAAAACTAAATATCTCTAATTTTTTAATTATTAATTTTTTTCCGTCTTTGCCTTTTTTTCAATCAATCCAGTCTTACTGTTATAACAGAACCATTGTTTGCCTGCTCCACTGGCTTAGCCATTCTAACTGCTTTTCAAACACCCACATTTTTAGTACAGTCACTGCAGAGGTAGGAAGTGGGTGGCTAATGACCAACATTTTGGCTTGTCTGTTGGTTTGCCCATGGAGAGTATTATTTCTTTACTAATCTGAATTTAGATCCTGTGTTACCAAGTTTAGTTCTCCGTCCACGGTGACAAAATAACACAGTGGAACAAGTACATACTGGATCTCATGCTGCCAGGCATTCTGGCTACTGCTCATACACTGCAAGAGTTTTAATTCTTCCCACAGGTCAGTTAGGAACAGTCACACGGGTTTCCATGGGTTTCATGGACCTCCGAAGAGATATTTATATACCATAAATTGTACATGTGATTTGAAGAGTACAGTGATTCGTAGCTTCCTCCCCCATAGGTTTGTCCATGTTATTAACTGCTTATTCCATGAGCATGTGGTACAGGCCAGTGGGCTTAGGGCAAGGTTATCAATAACCCTGACAAAACAGAAAGTATTGCCATCTGTACATACACATATGTATGGACTCAATACCGCTTCCAATGGAGTAACTCTTGTGCTTCATAGTGGCAGTAGACTACTTTAGAGCACTGTGCCCTACAGTGTGTGAAACAAGTCTTGGCTGATATCTCTCCTGCTTGACCATTTTGCTAATTTACTTATATTTGTAGTTTGAGCCACTCAGTCTAGTCCTTTCCAGAACCAATCCCAGGTTCCATGCCTCTTGTTCCAGTCCAGCCATTTTTCTAGTGCTCAGAAAACAGACTACAGCAATACTTCTCTAGCTTATTCCTCATAAGAACACTACACCAACCTGAAGGCATCCAATGTCAGCTTACCTTCCTTTCTTGATTTTGAAGAAAACCAAGCTGACAGCACTCTGCAGTGAAATGCTTTCAAAGACCCCGCAAGGCTTTGTCTTAGAAATAAGAATTGTCTTCCATGTAACAAAAAAGTCAGTCCACACAATCTTCTGGCTGTTTTGGCTTTTGTTCCCCCTAGAAGTGTGAAATGAGGGAGGGACAGGAAAGATCCCAGTAGAAGCTTCAAAGAGCGAGGGTGGGGAGTGCATATGGTGGTGTTGAAAAACTGGTTGCAGAGCTGATTAGAGCTTTTCTGTGGAGACAAGGAGGTGGGCAGAAAAAGAAAGGAGTCTGTAAACTCGTAGAGTGTTTTCTTATTTATTGTAAGCATAAATAACCATTCATATTTTCTGTGCAGCTCCTTCTCATCAGACAATTACTAGTATTCAAAACACTGGATTAGAACAGGCAGGTTGGAACTGTCATACTTTCTTAGTTTCCATTGAGATTTATTTCTTCCAACAAGTAAAATGAAACTAGACTGTACTTCAAAATATTACTTTCCCTCTGTTACAAAAAAAAAAAAAAAAAAAAAAAAAAAAAGTGGGGTTTTAATTAGTTGTTTAATAATGTTTTACTTCAAAATGAAATTGTGGTACAATATTTTTCATTATGTATTTTAAAAATGAAACATAACTACACACTACGAAGTTTTTAATGGCAAAATTTGAAGCTTTTTAAAAATAAAGGGAAAATAAAGAGTATTGATCCTTGCTTCTTGTTAAAGCATTCCAAGCATGTAATCCACCTACCTCCCAGGTCACATTTTCTGGTGTCAGATGACAGCTAATGAAGTTCATGTTTTCTGAGGGAAAAAGGTTGAAGAAAACAAGCATGTTTCTTTTTCACTGGAAAAGCTTTACTTTGAGTTTAAAAAACCTTTTTGTCTTCCAGAGAAAGACATATTTGTTTCTGATTTTATGTACTGTGAGAGAGAGACACACACTATTTACATTTAAAAGAGGTTGCCACATTTATTTTTCCATTGAAAACATAAAGTTTTCAGAGAAAAACCCCAAAACTCATGAAGTTTTTAACACAGTCTAATGCATTTTTTCTGGGGTCCTATAGGGTTTATATTGAATTTCCTCCAAAAATAGACTTTTTTTTTTTTTTTTTTTTTTTTTTTTTTTTGTTTTTGTTTTTGTTTTTGTTTTTGTTTTGTTTTGTTTTGTTAGCAATGTTAGTCAGTTAAAATTTTGACCTGAAAGCCTTTTTAATGAAGTATTTTTATATCCTCTGAACTATTATTACCTTGCTCCACCTACACAGTCTTTCTATTTGTCTCAAAACTTGTATTTTTTAGTTAATTTTGTATTCGTAAATTGCAGCTGATTTAGATTCCACACAGATATTCTTCTAACTAATTCAAAACCATATATCCAAGACACATGAAAAATAACATTGACAGGAAGCCCAATAAATTTAATTTAAAATTGTAAAGACAGCAGTAGTTACTACTTTTTTTTTCAATAGAAGCATCTGCTAGAAGCCAAATTTATAGCTTATTCCCATAGTGGCCATCAAAGAAGTAAAATAGTCAAGAACAAGTTTTTAAGACTTTGAGTTTTCTAAAGGCTCTTGACAGCATCTTTTGTTATCCCCTCAGATATCATGTTGCTGGATACCACAACAGAATCAGGAGAGGATTTACCAAAGTTTTCAAAAAGAAAAAGAGTAAGAACCGCAAAGGAATTGTCAAAACAGCAGAACTTCAGGGTTTTTTAATAGGAAGACGTAAGATTAACACAGTAAACACAGAAATTTGTTTGAATAGAAGGAATGTAATTACCAGGTCAAGATAATTTCTTTTGTTTTCCATAAATAAAATTACATTTAAAAGCATGTGAAGTGTTTTTCTCTCCTCCTAGGAAAATGGTGTGAGCACAAAGTTTTAATATTTATGTGTTTTCCCTTCTAAAAATCCAGGAACAAAGGATTTCACCACTCTAAAGGTTACATAGAATTTAAACAATAGGTTTAGTTGATTTGAATAGCCTTTTGGCATGTTGATTTATGCTATAAGAGTGGCCAAGGGCTTTAACAGTTTAAGCAGGATAATGGGGTAGAGAAAGCATGCTGAGCAAATGCATTCCAAGATTTAAGGACTTAAAATGTCTGAATTAAACCAAACTGACATGTATTCATTCTTAGCAAATTTGCTGTAATTATATGGGGAATGTCTGAAACAAGACTGAGATCACCTGCCAGCAGATCTGAAGGGGATACTGGTTCCCATTATAGGAACTACATTTCAAGCTGTTGGCCACATACCTAGACATTAAGCAAATGGAGCAATATCTCAATATCTCAGTTAGTATAAAAGCATTACAGAACTAAGGCCACTTCAGCTTTGGCCAGCCCTTGTTGAAGATACAGATGGCATTAAATAACAAAAAGCCCCAACAAAATCATCCAAAGTAACATAAAAAATACATTAGTGAATTATCTATAATCAGTACAATAGAATGGCACAATCATGCACTAGAATGAAGTCAATTACTTAAATATCTGAGGTCTCAGAATTCTGAGAGAAGGATGATTAGGCTAAAGGATAAATAGAAATGGTTATAAAAACAATTAATTTGTATTTTAATAAGCATTTTACTGCCCTCTGATTTAAACAATCTGTGAAGTTCGGTAAAGCTCAATTAAATCTGGGTCATCTGGAGAGCTATTTATCTTCATAGCCTTGTAACATATAGTCTCTTCACATTCTTGATCCTCTTTGTTTTCCTTTTCAGAGAAATTTGGTGACTGTCAAAATTCTTTTCCCTGCACTGCATTTCAGCAACCAGCTCACAAGGATTTCAGATCTAGTGTAACACTCCTCTCTTCTGGAATATACCTGGGGAACATGATAATATTTATAGTCCAGAGGGTAACCCAAAATACCTTGAGGGACATCTTTTCAGGAAATGAGTTGAAATTCTGAGGTTTCTCAATACAACCCTCATTTCCTTTTTTTCTTTTAATTGTGAGTCAAAGTTCTATGATCCATATGATAATCTGTTACATGCTACCTATGCATGGATGGTTTCTTCTGTCTTTACTCCTCTTCCTATGATCCCTGGCTGGTTCAATGGAAGCAGAGATTCCTTGGCATTTAACAGACCTGATTTATTCCTCTGTAATGCATATAGTTCTACATCTAATATCTTCCACTTTTTGAGGATGGGAGCTGTAAATTGCTGAGAATTTGCATACGATGCAGGATTTGGCATCAAGAGCACTGAAAAATATTCCTCTGTTTGACATTTCCAATATTAGACACCTAAATCCTCAGTTAGACTCTGAAGTATGTGGTCTGTTTGTTGAGCAGCTGATGACTGAGCTGACAACAATTGACACTGCAAGTGAAAAAGCACTTGAGATATTGGAATCTCTAAATACAGAGGGGTAAAAATTAAAAGCAAATAAAGGTGCATTTTTAATTATTACAAAACATGGTGGTTAGCACTAGCAAAAAGGAAAAAAAACCCAGACTTTCTTTAAAATTAAGTAGTTAAATTTTCAATTTAGCTGAGATTTTTATGAGGATCATCACTCCTGACTTTATTTACTAGGCAAGCCTGGTTGACAGCCACACCTATTAGGCTAACTCGATATATGAAGACTTTGTTACTATGCCTCCAATAGGTCAGATAAAGTTTTATGATTGGGTGGTGAGACATAAACAAATTCCAAATCTCCACCATTTACTGCATGAGTCTCAACAAGGCTGAAAACAGATGAACCCTCAGACTTAAAAATATCTCTAATAAAATATCAATATGGAACCTCTTAGTAATTCCATTTTCTCTGTTTTCACAGCTCTTTTGTGTTTGTTTATTTTTGGTTGGTTGGTCAGTTGTATTTTTGGTGTAACATCCTTCACAGTGTTCACAACCTTGCATTTGTACAATTAATGGCTTCTTCTTAATCAGCCAGGAAACCACAACTGCTCCACTTGGAGTCTGTTGAGTCCTGCCTGGTCAGGGATCCCAAAGAGAATCTCCCTTCCTGGGAAGCTCCATTTCCCAGAGTATATTCCAACAAATACTCATCCTAAGTCAGTATCCTGCAGACTTGCACAGCTTTGTTCTTTGCACGAAGTATTTTATTTTATTTTATTTTATTTTATTTTATTTATGCATGGAAACTGACATTTTGGTTCAAGATGAATCTGTGTCACATTTCTTCTTTCTGATAAAGTATCAAACCTGTTCTAAGCAGCTTTCCTGGGCACCTACTGGCCAGTGTCAGGTGGATGCGTGGGGCTAAGTGGGATTGATGTGGTTGTCCTTAACCTCTTGGCTGGCAAAGTGACTGAGAAGAGTTTGAACAAATCCATTAGGGCACATGTATGCGTCTTGGCAGGAAACAAAAAATGCAGTAAGAATCTCCTATAATCTTTGTTACAAGCTCACTTACATGCATAAAACGCTGCAGTTTATATTGTTGCCTCTTTCTCAGACATTCAGGCAACTAATCTGGTGGATTCAAGTTGGGTTATAACAGTTCCCTTTAGAGAATTCAGAGTGCTGTTGCACCTAAAAAATCCAGCAGAGCTGAATAGCCAATATGTTGTTATTCAGACTTGGAATGAAGCCCTAACCATGCATTTTTTTAACTTCTAGCTCCTCTAGTATCAAGTATACCTTCTACAGCTGTTGTTAACACATCTTCTAATACCACTAAAGAAATATATCTATATAGATCTGCATACACAGGTTTGTTCTTTTTCCTTTTGCCATGATCACAAATGTCCTATTTAGACAAACATTTTTTTCTTGCTTTGTGCTTTACCAATTCTCGTATACCATTTTCCTACTTTGTGTTTTTGAATAGCAACAAGACCGGGAAAAAAATTCACACGGTGATGCATTTTCAAAACAGTTTTGCCACTTTGAATGTAAATTTTGTAGGTGCAAGGAGAACTGACATAGCTGCTGTACAAATTGAAAAGCTTGAAGCTAGTGCAAATTAATTCACTTTGTCCTAAGAATTTACACCTGGTATAGAGCTCTCCTTACAACCAACCTGCATGAGATGGGGCACCTTCCTTCCAAATTGAGACAAGTGCTTGTGCTAAGTTGTTGAGAGTGAGTTCTGCTGCAGGACCCTCTTCACTCTGATAATCAAATACAGAATGATGAACCGACGGGTTTGGGGAATCTGCATCTCCTGATGACAAGTCCCGTAACTTTTGAGAAAAATTGGTTGTGGTTCTCTTTTTCTGTATTACAGAAACCACGTATGTGTGCATCAGGGATAAAAGTAATGTGACAAAATCCCAAAATTGGAAGTTATTTACAGTGAACCCTTTTAAATTAAAAACCAGCTGTATGTCTCTGATATGGGTTAGAAATATGTATATTTTCATGATTTTCCTTGATTTGCTAATCCTCAGAAATGCAAAAAGAATTGCCTTGAGTACTTCATACCAAATGGGTAAAATAAATGTCTTGATTTTCAGAAGTCCTTCCTTCCTTGCAGATACATAGTTGCCAAACAACTGTTTTAATGAGATTTTAAAAAATGTTTTATTTCTTTTCTACTGACATGTTCCAAAGTCCTTTCCTATTTCTCCTCTTCTTTTTCATTTTCTCAATTCCTCTGCTATTTGTTTCCCTCTAATATCACCTTTATTTTTATTTTGGTGGATATGTCTTATTCTACCTTTACTCTAGAGGTGAGTTTCTTTATGCTTTCAGAGAAAAGCCATGGAATATCTTCTCCTCCCTTAACATACACCCACAAACACGGACACACTCAAATCCACTGAGTGCTAAATTTGCTGCAGCTCCTCCACTGGTGCTCCTCTTTGTCATAGAATGTTGGCTTTTTTTTCCTCCTCAGCTCCCTGTACAGAAATCAATGTTCTGCTACACTGACTGGAGTGACAGTAATGCAGGAGATGCCAGCTCAACAGCACGATGCACAAAGAACTGTTCTCCAAAAATTTGTCTCTGCTGAAAAAGAGGAGGAAGCCACACTTTGTCTTCTCCATGGACAGAGTAGCAACACCATTTTTTTTCCTGGCTCCTCTGCTCCTCTCCTCCCCCCTCACTCACCCTAAAATTCAGAATTGAATACCTTAGGCTTACAGGGTAGTAGTTCAAAGAAAGGACTTAAAAATTGTTCCTCTTTTATTACATCATAATCTGGTACAAGAGGCCAAAACATAAACACTGTTGCTCTCTGAAAGGTAAAGAGAGCCTATTACTTGGGGCAGCAAAATCTTTGTGGGAGATTAGTGTTTTGTTCCCTCAGATTAGGAGACATTAAAAAACAAATCTTGAATCCTTGACAGTATTTTCCTGAGTTAATCTTCTCTAGTGGCTGTTGGTAATTGCAGTGCCTATCAGTGTAGTCTCTTCTGGTTACACCATGCAGTTGGGTATATTTTGGATCAACCCACACATGATTCAGGAGAGTAAAATTATGCCCCAGTACTAGAAAAGGGGTGACAATGGACTTCATTTCCACATGGGCAGGGGTCAGAGATGATATAGAGAGGTTCAGTATGCTTCCAGTGAATTCAACATATTTATCTTCACAAATTATTCTTTAGTAGTTCCTGCTTTTTATTTCTTGGTGGCTGTTTTCCCCCTGTCATTATTCAACATCTGATATTTTCTCCCTGTGAAATAAAACATAAGGAGTAAAATCACTGTTTTCTGGGATGTTTGTATGGGCATTGTTGATTTTGAAAATCTGAGGCTGTTTGATTCATTTTTCATGCTGAAGTATCCTTGGTATTGTTTCTTGATGGGGTAGATAAAACTACTGGGGTCAGACTCAATGCTGGGGCGTGGAGCTGGAATTGCATTGAGAAAACCAGTCAGAAGTGTATTTAGGCAATCACAGGCTCCGACCTGCAGAATTAGGGTTATCAGAGCCTAGTGCATTTTCAAATGGCTTCTGATAAAAATTGGCTGAGTATTATGTGGGGATGGACAAAGGGAGATTTTGTTTTGCTTATTGAAGTGGTTCAACTAACCCTGTGCAAGACTTCACACTTGGTTGTTCTCTCCCAACCTTTCACTAAATATATTTGATTTGAAAAAATGAAAGAGAGAGGATAAAGTAGACTGTTAGAGGCTTAGTGGCATATCATTGAAGGCACAGGAAGGTTAGATATCTACCTGTGCTACGTATTTTTGCTAATGTGACCCACTGAACTATTTCAGAATGATCTGTAATGTGGAAATTTGATCAAAAAATATTTACCACTGAGGTTCACTTTTTTTCTTGGAACTATACTTGCTGTAATAGTACTTCAATGTGGACAAATACAGAATGGCACTTGTACCAGGAAAAATACAGAAATTAAGAATTACTTTAATTGCCTTCAGCAGTTTTCTATATTGTTTCTGAGTGAAAATGAAAACTTGAATATTTTGAATTTTTTTTCTCCCAATCTGATTTTCTTTGTTTTTGAAAAACACTTATTGTAACAATGTTGAGCAATAGAAGTGGAGTTTTTTATTTTCAAAGCATTAAACAAGGAACGACTAATTGCATTAGCAGTTAGGCACAGGCTCGACACAGCCTTCACCCTTCGTTCAATTAGAGCTTGCTTTGAATTTGGTGAGGTCAGATTGCATTCCATAGGTGTTATGACTCAGACCATGCCCTACCCATATTTTTTACAATTACTGAAGTAACACTAAGAACTATTGACAAATGAGGTACATTCCATAAGGTCTGTTTAACAGATGGGGAAAGCAAGTCATGACAAAAAGAAATAATTTAATAGCAAGTGGCAAACCCAGTCATGAGTCCTGGTGAAGCCTGAAACTGTGTTTTGATATGGGAGGGGCAAAAATGGAAAGAAAGGATTTCATCTCCCTTGTTTGAGTACATTTCTCATCTTGCTTGAAGTGAGGAGGTACCACAAACCGATGTACCCTAATTTGGTGTATGTGGCATAAGGAATTCCAATGGGAGCCCTTTCTTTCTCTCTGCTTACAGATGCACACACGGATGAACACTGCCCAAAAACACAGAAAAACTGCAGTGGATTACACAAATTACAGACATCCACCTTTTAGCAAGGACTAGAAAATTGTTTAGTAATCCCAATTAAAACAATCACTGCCTCATGGTGAAGATCACTCCCCACAGTTCATTTATAGTGACAGTCTCACTTCAGGGCTTTACCCGGCGGTCCCAGCCAGCCCGCCTGTGTGTCCTGCCTGGCTCCTGCCTGTCATGCACTGAACAGCCTCTTCACCTTCCAGTCAGAGACCAGCCTACCTAAAATCAAGATCCGAAACCTCTTTTTCTGCTCAGATTCAGGCCCGCCCTGAGCGCAGCCGCCGGCAGCCCGTGCCCTCCGCCGCCGCCGCCTCCCCTGGGGGGACAGCACCGTTGGGAGCGTTTGGGAACACTCGTGGATAAACTGAGCAATACCGGACTGCAACAACCCCGTGTGCCGCTGAGGGTTATTAATCTTTAAGCGGGGACCGGTTTGAGCGCTCGGAGCGCCCAGGCAGCTCTGCCGGCCCCAGCCGGGGCGGGAGCGCGGGGACAGCGGCGGCCGGGCCGGGGATGGCAGTGCCGCCCTCGCCCGCGCGGTGGCAGCAGGGCCGAGCGCTGTCTGGCCGAGCGGTGTCTGTCTGAGTGATGTCTGTCCCAGCGATGTCCCAGCGGTGTCTGTCCGAGCGATGTCTGTCCCAGCAGTGTCTGCCCCAGCGGTGTCCGAGGCGGGCCGGAGCACGGGCTGGGCCTGGGGCGAGAGGGGCCGTGCGGGCCCTGGCTCAAGGACAAGCGGCTTTCCCCTGCCCAGCTCCCAGGTTTGGTCTCTGGCCGCCCGCTGCCGCCCGGGGCCTGTGCGGGAACTGCCCCGACGGTGCCCCGGCGCCTCCCCAGGCCCGTGCAGAGCTTCCTGCGGCGGCTCCCGGCTAAAGCGGCCCTCGGAAAGGGCGGGGACAGGGTCAGCTATTCCGAAACTGGCCCATTCCCAAACGGAATTTGTCAATCTTTTTCCAGGATGGGGACTGGGAAGGGAAAGCAGGAGCTCAGCTCGTTGCAGGGCGGGGATCCTTCCAGACCTGCGAGTGCAAGTTCATCTTTGGGGGACGGGCACTGGGTTCCTCTGACCCATTCAGCGTCTCTGGGCCTCTTACCTGAGAACTCTTTCAGAGCTCCGGTTACGAAGTGCCTGAAGAACATCTGTCCCTCACCACTTCGCAATTAGTCTGCAACTTGTTTTGAAATCTGGAGCACACAGATACTTTTTTAAAAAAATGATCTATTATTTTTCAACTTTTTTCCTCCTCAAGTTTGCAGGACCAAAGGTATTTTTATTGAGTTGATGTACAGGGCTTTCATGATACTGATGTAATTTATGAAGATGGAACTGAACTGAAGTCTTTTATACCAGTCTTGAATAGTGGGGTAACTGCCTTTTGCTGGAATACAGTTTTATGATGTGCAATAAAATACTCTATAACCTATTTGATAGAGTGGAAAAATAAATTTTCTTCAGCATCGCCTTTATGTTGCCACAATGTACCATTTTGTGTATTATCTGACTCCTTATGCTTCACATTCAGCAAGGGACTACTCCTTTTTCAGAGCTCTACTATCCCTGCACACAGACATTTTCAACATGGTTGGGGCAATAAGTTGCAAATAGTAAACAATTGTTGCTATTTATAAAGTCTAAGCTTAGAAATAGTCAGGGAAGCAAGATATCCTACACAAACTCCTGATGTTTGTCTAAATTAATCTTGATGAAGAAAATTGCATATCTGAAGAAATTGTTATAGGGATGTGCAAATAAGCTTTTTCCTAGAGTCTTGATTTTAAAACTCTGTTTTTAAAATAAGGTTCAAAACAAAGCCTTGACAAAGGCAGCACTTGCACACTGGATTCAGAAAACTTTTTTTTTTTTTTTTTTTTTTTTTTTTTTTTTTTTTTTTTTTTTTTTTTTTTTTTTTTTTAATACCAAAGACCTGAAGTTTGGCTGTTCAAATCATTATTACTGAGACTAAATGCTGTGGAAGCAACTTAAGAGAAAACAGTGAGTAATTCTGCCTTTTTTCTCTGACCACATCTGGTTTTTATACATAATCACCAATGCAAAGTTTGGAACCAGGGCATGAATACCAGATCTGTCAGACTGTTGTTATTTTTAATTTAATAGGGCCAATGAACAATGGAGAGCCTTCTGCTAAATTAATAGCTCTGATAAAGGAAGAAAACTTCTTTCAACAGCCTCTTGGTTTAGGTATTCCATCCAGAAAAATGAAATCCATGTTCAAATTCATTTGTGAAGAGATGTGAATTTCCTTTTCTGACATCCTGAGGGAGACTCTGAGACAACAGATTCTTGTTTAGGAGGAAATCAGAACCCTTAGCTCTTTGAATTTTGGCCAAAATATAAACATTTGTTCTTTTGCTTTTTTCACAGATTCAAAAACACTTTACAGAATTTCGAGGTAGAAATCACATGAATGACACAATATTGAATATCCTATAGAAAATGACAGATTAAAGCATTTGGCCTAAATGTCCCTAATCTTAGTACACAGGACTTGCATGGCTAGTAGATAAATCCTGAAGCTTCACAGTTACTCCCAGATGTGTTACTGTTGCCTTCATATATTATGCCTTAAAGAGTTCTTTCTTTTCCTCTGTGCCTTAATATTTCCCTTGGAAAAGTGAATCTAACATTTCTGACACTCATTTTTTATTACTTTGTTTTCTAATAAATGAAGAGAGTATTTATTCTTATAAATAATTTCTGATGGGTTATTTTAACTGTCTCAAAAGTAGGGGTAGCTTCAACCAGAATAAAGACAAATTTTGTTGCTTTCCCTAAATGAATGAAATTATTCAGTATGATGGTGGCAGGACATACAGAAATTAGACTTTGCTTTTTTTCTCTCCAGTATTATAAATCCTAAGGTATTTATGACCTTGGCCCAGCATGTTTTTGGTGAGAATTAGTGACTGGACACTTCCCCAAAAGGGACAGTGATTAATTCTAAGTAAAATTCACTAGGGATCAATCAATCTAACAAAACCATTCAATAGTGTTGTGGAAGAATTTAAAAATAAGTCATTTATGAATCTGAAAGTTTTGTTTTGTAAAAAGTAACAGAGTTGTAAAAAGAATTTGTTGAATAACATATACTGTTTAATTAGAAACTATGTAAATATGTACCTCAAGGGACGTTATGATTATCAGCTTTCCTCTGTGTAATGAGAACATAATACAATATTTTTGTATTCAGGTTGTGTGGAACATGGGACAAGAGCATCTGTGATGACACAGTAAACAATGGAAGAAAGCAGTGAGCTTTGTAGTATTGCTTGGAGTGTAATTATGGAAGTACAGGCATCATGGTTTACCGGTTATGAATAAAAAACAACACTTTCCTTAGCAGTTTTCCATTTCTGTTGTAAATTGGCTCTGGCCTGAATCTCCCAATATACTCTGTAGAAAAAACTTCACTCAGCTATTAATGTCTGCAATTTACTTGGACTTCTGAAGGTTCAAAATTCACCAAAGAGCATTTGGCTAGAACTAACCAATGTGCTGGTGAGATCTGTCTTTGTGCTGATTACAGTTGTATATGTTACAGTTATATATGGACATACATGCATGTGTATATTCCACGTTGGTTGTTCTGTTAGTGATGTAGCAGTCTCTTTGAAATAAAATCATCTTTGATTGTACCAGAAGAATAACACTAGATTTCACCTATGAGGCCCTATAGAAGATTGTTGCATAAAACTAGCAACATAGCCAATACATGGTGAAAAGGTCTTAGTACCATGTGTGTTTAAATTCACCAGTGTTTAATCTTTGCAGCCTTGAAGTACTTTGGACCATCATAGAAAATAATACATTTTGTACTCTGTTATCTCTCCAGAAGAGAGAGAATTAAAAAGAGAAGGTGAGACAATTAAAAAGAGAAGGTGAAAACATTTGTGTGTGTGGATGGAGCATGAGATTCTTTTATGAAGTAAGCTATAAAAATGATGTCTCTCTAGTCTAAATGCCTATTTCTCTTAAGGTTGGTTGTAATCCCAGCATTCATATATCACCTACAAAGGTCTTTGTTACAGGAAAACCTTTCTATTCTCCACTCTTCAAAGCAATCTATTAAAGCCTATCTTTTTAGCCTACCAAGCCCTGCAAGAGGTTATATGGATGTATGAATTGTACTTTGTAGTAGCAGAACTGAGCTTTTAAAGGCAATGGGGTTTGACAAGCTGCAAAGGTGGCCTTAACAGTAACTGCAAAGAGCTACCGTGTGCTAGATTATTTAGAATTTATTATTTTGAATGTGTCCGAAGTATACGGGTCCTGTTTCAGAGCTGACCTGCAAGCTATGGCTAAGTTCAGTGACATTAGCTATTGCTCATGAGCTAAGGACAATTCTGAGCTAGGAAATGCCAGTCTTAAGGTGCAGTGTGCTGTCAAGGCCATTCAAAGTTTGAACCTGTTCAGTGTCACTTTGGTGTGCTGTTGAGTTTAAAGGCAGAGCAGTATCTCTGTTACATGAAGGAGCTTTAGTTTGCCAGTAAATCTTAAAGGAATACCAATTTTAGTCCTTTCAACAGCAGAATTCTTTTGAACTCCTGTTGGATACAGGGATCTCAGGGATCAATCACAGTATTGCAGGCAGGATGTGTTCATTCAGTAGCAGCAGCTTTGGCACCAAAAGAAGATTGTTGAAACTATTTTCCTTTTAGCAGCAGGAGTAAGTACTCTAAAGAAACAGGACTCAGTAAGATTGCATGATGCATAAACAGTGTGTAATGCTTTGAATGTACAGGGAATTACACACAAATGAGGAACAAGAACAAAAATCCTGTTGTTGATGCTGTACATGTTTGGCGTTAAATATCCAAATTTGAATCGTTAGTCAGGAATGCCTTTGTCTTCAGAGAAGAACTCTGAAATCATGCGGCACTTTCTACCTCCACCCTTGGGATTTAATGGATCGGCATTCAATGGTTTCAGCTTCACAGGTTTGTGGGTTTTAAATCAGATAAATGTATTCCTTTTTACAGAGAAAAATATTTATTGGATAGGTTTCTAAAAACAAACAGGATAAAACCTAGGACTTTAGTAACTAGAAGCCAGAAGAGAAGGAAAAATAAACAACAAAACATTTTCCTGTAAATTAGACTACAGAATACCAAATACCACAATCAGAAAGTTGAAAGAAATAAGATCTGTTGCAAAGACTGGGTTATAACAATTCTCCTTCTCTCCTTTCTCCATCAGGTTATAAAAATATTCTTTTTTTTTTCTCCTTCCTTGAGAATACATGTATATACAGAAAGAAAACCAAGACATGTTTAAAAATATCAAGGACAAGATGCATTTATTTTTTCCCCCACAAAGACATTTTTGGCAAGAATATTCAAATGCTATAATAAAGGGAATAGAAAATGTCTGTACAGAGGAATGCCTGCATAACCATATATATATTTCCATATTATATCTTTGGTTGAATATTTAATTTATTTGAGGAAATAAATTAAACACAGAAACAGAAAGATCAGTAACTGAAGGATTTTGAGAAACAAAATACCTGCAGCTGCATTTCTGTTTCTATGGGAGATTTGATTTGACATCCACTCATGTTAGCATTTGGAAGAGAATAAGGCTTGGCATATGCTACTATGTGTTTTCCTCCTACAGAGGAGACAAGTGGCAGGCACCCTGCTATACCTTTAAAATTGTTCTCTTATTGCAGAAATTAAAAGAGGAATATTTAAACACACTTCAGAGGTTAATTTATAACAATTATTTTCTCTCTTTAAAGACACTTTTGTTTCCTATCGTTTGAAATTTATGAAAATATAAGCCACAAGACACCAGTAAAAGTTTCAAATTTCATAAAAATCCTAAAATTTTCTTAAGGAACTGACTGTACACAGTGCCTGAAAAAGTAAATCATATCTCTGTGCCTTTTCCTTCTCAGGAAAGCAGACATGGAAGCACTTCCTCTCCACATTAAGATGTGAATTCCAGCATGCAGGAGTTGCTGAAAATGGAAGGTTTATTCCAGTTATTACTCCAAATGTATAGAGTGCTGATGGCTGTTGAGGTTATGCAGACTTACTAGCTATAAAGCTTCTGTCAGTGACATCCAGCAACAAGCACCAGAGCAAGATTTGGCAACTGAAGCTGGACAACAGAAAAGAGGGTGAGCTTTTCGAACAGCAAGGGGCAGTTATTTGTCAGCTGTACAGAGCTATGTGGAGTCCAAACCAAGTTTTCTTATCCCTTGAAATAGTCTATCTCAGCAAGAATTTTTATGGCTTAGTATGAGATTGATGTAGGGATTCCGGTGGTCTTTCACAAGTCAGATGAGGTTATACAACTGTCTCGTCTGGTCCTCAGCCCTGTGAATCTTTTCACCAGATAAACACAGGGTTAGATATGCATCCATCAATGATCCCTCTCATTCTCCTTTCTGCATGCAAAGCTGTACTCCAGTGTGCCAGTAGTTGGGCATGTGAAGCAGCTGTCTGTGGCACTTGGCTTTTAAGCACTGTGATGCTGCAAGTGAGAACATGGCATGCTTTCCATTTGGTAGTTAAACTTAGGGGTGAAAAGCTGTACCTCACCTAAATATCTCAGCCAACACAAAGCAACCACTGTAGTACAGTGGTCATACATACATACATATATATATATATATATAATGTATATGTGCGTGTGTGTGTGTATGTGTCTATTATTCTGAATCCCTGTATCAAATCAGCCTAGAGTTCATCAACACTTTCCTGAACAGATGACTCTGGGTTTGCTGCAGACCTATTCTGTCCACAGAATACTTAGACAAAATGTCTAACTCTGAGTGAGAAATCAATTTATGTGTTTCAGGGAAAGAATTGTAATCTTTCACAATATACTCAGCAATTTTACCCCAAAAAAGTGTGTTTTGAGATTGTATTATGTATTACATTATTTGTTTTATTATTTAAAAATTTGCTTTATTCACTGCAACAATGACACTATACAGAACAATGAGCTCCATCAAAATAAAATTCAGGAACCTGATTTAAAGATGGTTGAAAATTCCCCTGTTGACTTCAAGGAACTTTGGATCTGCATCATTTGCTTTGTCAGCATCTAGTGCAATTTTTCCTGTAGAAGAATTCCTGTGTGGAATAGGCCAGGAAAGAATGTAAGAAATTTCTGAGTGCTGATCTCTCAAGTCTCCATAGATTGTGGCTAGAGGGCTATAAGCAAAAATAGTTGAATTCTCATGTAAATGTGTAGAATATTTTGCAAACCACTGTGTGTCTCCACAGATTAGAAGCAGAAAGAGGCAACAGTGGTTAATATGTTAGGCACTCAAAATGTGTGGAATCATGGAGACAGACTTTTCCATAATGAACTCAGCTAATGCTACACTGATGGAAAACTCACTCTTTGGATAGATAGAGAATGGAAAAAATTTACATAGTGTGAGAGTCCTGTTATATCAGATTAAGAAATCAGGGTACACGCAGGCTTGAAAACTCAGTTTTCAGAATGTATTTTTCTACAAAGATTTATTCTGTTTTCACTGAGGCCAGGCATTTACTGTTATTGTTATTTGACCTAGGAGATTATCTGCACTCTCAAGTTTCTGTCTCTGTTGGACATTAGTTTTACCACCTCTTTTTCATTCAGAATCGCCAGTGACTTGTGTTTTCCAGCTCTTAATGTGACAGATAACAAGGACAATGGAAAGCACTCTGTGACAGGTGCAACCTTTATGGCATCTGAAGGTGCAAACATATTTTCAGTTTAGCATGCTAAAGGGCATCAGTTCAGAGCCTTAGGTGGTTAGAAGCATATGCTGCTGCTGAAAATAATAAGAAATAAGACTATTTTGAACACAGTTATAGGGGCAAGTGTGTGGAGCTTTTAGCTCTCTGAGTACTGAGAAGAAATGTCTAGACTGAGTCAAACTAATGAAATACCTGTGATGATAAAAATAAGCCTGCTAGAAGTCCTCTTGTGAGCAAACTACATTAGTGCTCTTGTATACTGCTACAGCACTTAATGTTTGCTGTTGCCGCTTTCACAGATACAATTGCCCTTGAGATCACAGTGATATTTCTACTCTTCTTTATACCTAGACCCCTATTCTTAAGCATTTTTGCTTCATTAATAATTGATGCCTGTGTTTAAGGCTTCTATTTGAAAATATCTCTCAAATCTACTTTATTAGATTTTGAGTAAATGTTCTCCAAATCTCTTCAGCATTTTGTTAAAAATGAATGTCATATATCTTTTGATAAAGCCTACAGAGTTAAGTGCCTAATAAAACCGTACATGACTAAAATGACTATTAATATTTTCGCATTATGCTGAAGTATGAGTATTCTCCCAGCAAAGGTATGAATCACTGGTTTTCCATTTCTTTAATTCTTTATTAATTGGTACTTGAGGCAATAAACCATAACATATAACTTTGGCTTCAGATAAGGTTTAATGAGTGCCTGACCTTTGCTTGGATAATTTTCTGTCAGTGAACCAATTCAGGATAACCCTTTGAAGCTTGAATTCCTGTGTTGAGTGCTACTTGCTTTTCACTGTCCTTGACTTAATCGGGTGGTACTGATAGTTGGCTTTTTTACTAAGAAGGCTTCCATAAGAAAGCTTTCTTTTAAATGATTAATTTAGTGGAAATTTAAATTTTTTGTGTCTCTCTGTTTCATTAATTATTCTGCAGTAGAACAGAAGCCTGATTATAGCTGGAGCTGAGAACCACCTTTCCTAACATAACTGAGTTATATGGCCTACTAAGATGTCATAATCTGCATGATGGTCCTTCCACCTAAACGTACATCATGCTTATGAATATACCATAAAAACTCCTGCAGAGTAAGTCCTAATTCTTTTAGAGTCCCACAGAGTATAGCTAGAGAAATCAGAAAGTTATTATCTAAATTAAATTGTATATTAGATACGGGACCTGAATAGGTTTGATACCTTTTAGGTAATTCCGAAAAAACTGCAGATACCCAACTGGTGGTACAGGCTAAGATCTTGACTGAAATCTCCCAGGAAGAGGCTTCCCTGGAGGGATCTCCAGTACTTTCTACTTCTGTCTGGATTTGAAATACTATGAGAACAATCACTCATGCTTTAAATTGGGATTTATGTTTTCTATTCCTCTCTGAATCCCAGAGTGCAGCTATGAATGAGAAAATACGAAAATGATCAAACTTATTTGGATTCTAAAAATATTTCATGATTTCAAACATTACTGAAAGATTAGGCAATGCATTCTCCACCTTAAAATACCTTATTTCTGGAGCTTCTGACTACCATGTCCAGTGGTGCAGCCAAATGCAGAAGTAGACATATTATTTGGCACT
This sequence comes from Zosterops lateralis, assembly GCF_965231275.1. Taxonomy (NCBI): domain Eukaryota; kingdom Metazoa; phylum Chordata; class Aves; order Passeriformes; family Zosteropidae; genus Zosterops; species Zosterops lateralis. Next base: position 27,903,275 of record NC_139762.1, on the reverse strand, counting down.
GAGCATACATAAGGAAGACTAAACGAAATATTTTCTCCAATCTTTCTCAAGTGTATAATTTAAGGCCAGGAATGACTTGTAAGACTGCCTAACAGTGGCTGGCCTGACCTGTGTGTACAGTACATTCTCTATTTAGAAACTGTGTATATAAAGTATGTAATATTCACTAGAGCAGGGTTTGGAACTTCAGCCTTATGTATTTGAGCCATTTTAACCCTCAACAACAAATGCTAAGTGATTGAATGATAAATGTAGCAGCAACAATTCAAAATTCCTTTATGTTAGCAGTTAAACATAAACATTTTAAACATATTCAGGGGTTCAATTCCAGTTTGAATCAGAAAACCTGAAACAATGATCAAGGATAAATGGACATGGAGGAGTTTATCCTCATCCCTTTGTGCAAGCAGAGAATTAACATATATTAAAGCAATATAACCATATTTGTATGGTATCAGATTGTATCTAGCTTAGATAAAATAATATTTCTATTTATCAGATTCCAAAAAGCTTTTGGGCTTTGTTTTGGTGGTTTAGTTTTGTTGTTAATTCTATACTTAGCTAATAAATTTGTTGTAAATAATTCAGGCATTTAAAATAAATTTAATGAATTGTATTCTTCACTAAAACACTGAAAAGAAAGTATCTAGTCACAATAATATGCTTAAATAAACATTTGTTTCAGTGCTTTGCTAAAACTTGTGCCTCAGGCCATGGTCTTATCATTTGCATACATTGATTCAAAAGATTTTAGAATTTTTAGTTGCTCAATCTGCCAGTTTCCTTGTGGAGTCACTATCAGTTCTGTATGAAGGTTTGGACTCACTCTTCACAATGAACATGCCATTTGCAACAACAAGATATCAGGGCTAACAGGAAGCACATAGAAAGAAAAAATAGATCCAGCTGTTTATAGCTAATGGCATAAACCTATGGAAACAAGCTGCCTTTCCATGGTTAAAAGACTCCACTCCAGTGAACAGAATTAATTAAGTTCATTTCCATTCAGGACTGCCCTTGGTCCACAGAGAGTCAAAGGGCAGTTGAAGAGTATAATTACTTGTGTTAAAGAGAAATGGCAATGGGAGTTAGCCCAGCGTCACAATGTGTTTTAAAAGAACAGCATGCCTTTATTGTATTTTTAGTTTGATGTGGGTGAATTACAAAGCAAGGAGAAAAAAGCTCTATGTGAAACAGTACTTACCAGATATAAATGGAAACAGTCATTCAAATACTTCATTCAAAGTAGTGAAGAAGGAGAAAAAGGAAGAAAACCTAGCAGTTCTGATAATATGTCCAGCAGTGGGAACAAATGCCATAAATTAAGGTTTGCCTGAGATTATCATGAGAATAAAAACACTTCCAGGACTACTAATTTTCAACCTTATTAGAATATATTAGTTTTTGTGTATAGTCATTCCCTTTGATCCTGTATGCATTAATTTTTTTTCAATTTTTACCTGCTCTGTACAGCGCCATTCATCAGTGTTACAGGTATTTTGACAGCCTAACTTTGACTACAGACCCTGGATTCTTCCAGGCCTATTTCAGAGCTTGTGTTTCAACATATGTTTTGTTGCCATCTTCCAGATGATTGCCAAATTTTTATTTTTTTTCCTTACTGTCATTGATATTTTGAGGGTTTTAGCACAGTTTGGGATTACATTTTTAACTGAACTAAATTATATATATGTTGTGAAAATCAGCTAATCTACTTTTATTGGAACCAGTCAATTAAACCAGGCACATGGGAAGGAAGCAGTTCTAGCAGTAATACCCATCCTGCTTGAACAACTAATCCTTATTTTTCCCCCATCACATATTGGGAGGATTCATCTGAAGGGAGTTTGTCAGAGACAGTATAATGCCACTGTTCCCTTTATTGATAAATACATTATTCCATTACAGCCCAAAACTCTTTCAGTGCCACAAGCAACTCTAGGAAACATTATCTTTTCATGTAAACTTTTGTTCTGGCTTGAGCAGATCTCACTGTGTTGTAGTGCCAGAAACTGATAGCTGAATGTAGGGGAGGTTGCACCTCTGTATTACAGGACTAGTTAAGCTGCAATATCCTGCCAAACTTAGAAAAAGGAACATGGTGAGTTTCATCTTATATAGACAAGAGAATGATATAATATACAGTGATTATTTTAGGTGCCAGAAGTTTTTTCAATTCATATTTCTAAGATGTATTTGAGAATAACCATAAAATGTTATTAAAAGGAGAGGAGAGGAGAGGAGAGGAGAGGAGAGGAGAGGAGAGGAGAGGAGAGGAGAGGAGAGGAGAGGAGAGGAGAGGAGAGGAGAGGAGAGGAGAGGAGAGGAGAGGAGAGGAGAGGAGAGGAGAGGAGAGGAGAGGAGAGGAGAGGAGAGGAGAGGAGAGGAGAGGAGAGGAGAGGAGAGGAGAGGAGAGGAAGAAAAAATTATGACTGAATAGCAGTTGCTATGCTGACTTTGAACTTGTGATATTTCAGTTGTAAATGCTTCATCACAAAAGCTTAAACAGTTTGGAAGCAACATTAATTGCTGAATCAGCTGTATAGTAAAAAAAAAAAAAAAAAAAACAAACAAAAAAAACAACCCAGATATCTCAGAGCAACTTTTCAAAAACAATGATCTAAAAATGTTGAAAAAAGGAGGTAGAACAATAAATGAAACATGAAACTTTCCCTTTGAAATACAGGTACATAAGAAAAAACATAGCAACAATGTGATGATATGTAATCATGTAACAATATTCATAGACTTGAGCACTATAAAGCAAAATTGATGAGACAATTCACGAACATAAGTCACTTGGACCTGGCGCTCTCTGTAGTCAGGAAGGAAGGAATTTGAAAATATTTTAATGATTGGAAAAAGACTGGATTGTTTGTCTAATTTCTTAGATAGTTCTAAATACAGACTAAAGTGCTTGTGTGATTTATTTTATTTGGATCACAGATGCTAAGAAACATGATTAGGAGAGCACAGAGCTGCCATGTGTAGGAAAGTCTTACATGTTTCAATGGCAGCTCCATGGTTTAACAGGCTTGGACCCTGGATCTCATTTCACCTGGAGTGGCAATGGGATTTCAACAATATTGCAGACAAGCAGAAGAAAATTTCCTGTAATTCAGAAAAATTTCTAGTTCTCTTCAATGAGTATGGTTATGTTTATTACAGTAACAGTGAAGAGGAAACTACTACCTACTCTTGGATTTGATGTACCTACCAGACTTGTCATCTAGGAACATAGTTAACATTGATGCCTGATAATATCATCAGAGAAAGCTCTGGAGGAATCTCAGGCCAGATAATCCTCTTCAGGGGTCCGTCTCTTATCCTTGTCTGTCCAGGGAAGCCATGTGCAGCAGGAGTTTTGACTTTGACAGCTCAAGACAGATGGCATTAGTTTAGTCATGATGGGCAAGTGTAGTTTTATATTAGAACTTTCTACAATGAAGAAAAGCTACAAATGAATGAAAAAAGCCATCTCCATTTAGGACTGTTAGGTAATCCTTAACAAGTATTTTCCTTGTGTGGTATTCCACATTCAGTTTAATCGTTGTATTTCACCACCTCCATTTAGGACCTCTTCTAGCAAGCATTTGCCCATGTGAAAAGTCTTGTTCTAATTTGCTGCTGGCAAAATCCCTTATCTGAATCCTGGTTGGCCAAGCTGGGTTGAGTCCCTGGCAGCTTCAGTACCGGATATTCCTGTCTGTTCACAGGAATTGGCTTTCAGCATGGAAGCATGATCTATGTTCTTGCAAGTCTTCACTGCCCTTTCACTACCAGTGTGAGTGATGACTTTCCAGCACCAGGATGACCTTCTAAAGGGGGTCCACTTTGCACAGCTGATATATTTAGGGAGCTACTTTGCCTGGGCTTTGTGTACAGATAATGGAAGAGGCCTTTGATAATGGAATGTATGGCCTTTGTGTACAGATAATGGAAGAGCTCTATTCAGAGTTGGATGCAGCAAAAGGTCTCAAGTTTCCTCCTAGAAGCTATAAAGAAACCACAGATGTATGAACTCTCTACTCTAGGCCCAAAAGTTACCTATTCAGCAGATACAGCACAGTTATATTCTAACCTGGCAGCTAAGCTATGAGACTTATCCCTTGCAATCGACTTGATTTATTTTGAGGTATTCAGAGATATTAGCAAGTGGTTTGTGATTAAACATTAGCAATAAAACTAACAAATTTAGTAAATAACAAAGACAAATAAAGAACTGAAATAAATCACATGTGTTTAGAAGCATTGTTCAGATCAGTCCATGTTTTCAATACAATATATTACTGAGTAAACACTGAGAGCACAGCTCCAAGAGTGGGAAATGGCAACAGATACAGATGGATACCAAAAGTGGCTTAAGTGCTTCTGGCAGTTTGGCTTTGTCTGGAAGGAGGCTAGTTCCCAAGGAATTGGGTAAAGTGTACAGAATCCTCCAAAAGCTCATACTAGTTTCAAATACCAAAGATGTATGGTAACTATGTTATAAAAGCATCTCCTGCCTTTCAGGCCTCCAGACTATCTAGAGACAAATTCCTAGTTTTGTCCCTCAACAGCCCATCTGTACCTGAGATGATGTTAATTCTGTGCCACAGCAATAGGGTATTACTAGACATTGTTGCTTCATAAGATGTAGCATATTTAATACATGAGCCAGATCTATTTATTCATTACTTGCTATGAGTTTATAAATTTTGTTCTGTTACCTCCACTGTGGGTTCAATGTTCTCTGTTTCTTGCTGTGGCTGCTGCTGTCTTTCAGTTACTGCTATTATGTATGAAAACTGCCCATCTCATTACGCCCCGGTGTCTGCAACTCCTGCTTGTCAACTGCTTCTGGGAAGTATAAATACTTTTAAAATGTTTTTTCTAATTTTCATAATTTTCATAAAATATAACATAACTGAGCAGTACATATAAACTGTCAAAATTTCTTTCTATTTCCTTTTGGAATTAGGTGTTAGGAAAAAAAGAGCATAAGCATTAGATAATAAAATAGTAACTCTTGAGATTAAAAAGAAACACTGGTGCACTTGCGTAACACCTGAGATTTCTTATACTATGAAAGGTTTCTTTTAAAGTTGAAATCCTGGAGAGAAATAGCTATCAAAAGAAATCATTTATATTCATCATTTCACTTTGTTTATCTAGCTATATCAAGATGGATTTTGCTATAGATTTCTGCTTTTTCTTTGACAATAGCTGTATCACTTCTTTCCATCTGAGAGTTTCTTCAGGATCAAGTTTGTAGAGGAAAATAGCACGATATTTTTGTGTTATTACTATCTGAACAAGATGTCTTCACAACCTATTTTCTAATCTTAAAGATACCAGGACCCTCAGATCCATTTTAAATCTCACCCTTCCTAAACTCTTACATCAAGTATATGAAGTTCAGAATTGAAACTTCACAGTTAGTGATAAGAGACATTTTGCCTTCTAGGCAAAATGTCAGCTCAGTACAAGTTTTCACATACCTGATTTGTCTTTGTATGAGAAAACGTTTCAGATTCACCCTCCTGAAGGCTGATGAGCTATTCACTGTTATTTCCATCAGGGTTTCAGACTATATTTTGAAATTTCTCTTACAAAAAAAAAAAAAAAAAAAAAATCCCTAGTGATTACAACTCATTTTTTGAAATTGGGTCATTCTGTCTTTCAATGCCTTGGGATAACCAATTAAAAAGAGTAAAGCTGAGGAACCAGAAGAAATCCCCCAAACTCTGAGATCACCAGCCTGTCATCTGTCTTCAACAGCATCAATTTAGTTTTTCATGGTGAAAACTTAGTATCTTGGGACACTTCATAATAGACTTGACACAGTTTTTTAAATCAACAGCTCTATCTGCTCACTGTGTATTTATCAATGTGGTGATTGTCACCAGAAGACCTTAGGAGAGAAATAAAAAAAGACATGGAAATTACTTTCCAAAACTTCATTTTGACAAAAAATAATAAAAATTGTTTTGCAACAAAGTTGTTAGGTACTATTTTGACCATTTCCTCCCCTATGTAAAAATTGAGTATTTCAAAGTAATGGCATCTTATCTTGGATTTCACAATATGTTATTGTTGTTGTTACAATATAGTAGAATAAAAGAGCAGATGAGAACTGTAATATTTTGCTTTGGAAAATTTTATATCAATAACTACATTATTCACACAAAAATAATAAAATCATTAGTTTGAAAGATATTGGTTTATCGATTATCTTGAAAATGGTGTCTATTAACTTCCAGTAGATTTTAGTATACTAACATAACTCAAGAAAGTTGAGAGTGGTTTTAGAATGTGTCAGTGAACAAAGGAATGAACAGGATCATCTGGATAACCACATAGCAGTCGGCCTGCCATGATTTGAGGATGAAATAAGGGACAAGATGACATAGGATTGAGTTTTTAGAGGACTGAAGGATAAATGTATAATTAAAATTGGTAAACAGGATATCTAATACTCATATATAGAAGTTATAATGGGGAAGGAAGCATGTGTTTGTAGGGAGGTATTAGGAATTGTGAATGTTGAAAGCGATGTGCATGCAAATATTTTGTGCACCTGGGTTGACAAACTGGCCTTTACTTGGCAAGCAATTTACAAGTGCAATTAGTTTCAGGGTCAATTTAGCTAATTTAAACATCTAAGTAGCAATTGTGTATTTGTGTTAGATTCCTTGACATCTATATAGCTTAAATTAGGGTGCAAATAATTGTGGAAGGAAAAAAAAAACAGTACCAGTGATTCACAAAAATTAAAACTCCAAGAAAATAAATACCCTCACACAAACCATATTATATGCTTCTTTTGTTTAGATAAAGATGGAAATACTTTCTTCACATATTTTCTGCGGTATTCAGATACAATTTCATGTTTCTTGAACTGTTAATCTGAAAGTAATTATACTCCTCCTGTCTCAGAGGTGAGCTAGCTTTCGAATATGCACCATCAACAAAATACAAGCACCTTCACCTGTACTGCATTGTCAGTGGTTGAGGCTATTTAACTGGAATGCAGATATCATTGGCTAGACATAAAAAGAGTTAACCCCCACCAGCAGCTTAATTCCTTACTCTTAATTGGTTTTGACTAATTGCAAGATTAAATGCAGAAAAAAAAAAAAAAAAAGAAGAAGAAGAAAAAAGAAAATGGAGACAAAAGCTCCAACCATCTCTGATGGTTTTTTTTTGTTGAGTTTTTTTTTTTGCCATGAGTCCACAAACTCATATTGTTTTTATATAATATTCTTAGGATTGTTTTTGTTAGTTATTTAATAGATGATTGATGTTACAGAAGAATGAAGTGTAGAAAAATGATTTCCTGGGTTTTTTTTCCTTTTTTTTTTTTCTTTTCTTTTTCTCAAGTCCTTGAGAATTCTCACAGCAAACATTGACTAAAGAATACCTTGGCTCAGTTATCTGAGTAATTCAGAAAAAATGAGAAAAATAGTTAATTAATGATTGTCTTTGGATTGTCTCTTTCCAGTAGCATATAGTAAAGGTGTAACTGTATTTATTGTTTTCATATTTAGGTGATCTAGAAAAACATATTTGTCAAGATTTATGTAATTTACCTGTCATAGATATGAACTATTTCTCCATGCTCTCCCTCTCCTTCTCCCTTTTCCCAGTTAATAGGAAATTATACAGCTTTTATAGGAAACTGCTAATTGAGTTAAGAAATTTTTTAAAAAAGGAAAGAAACGTCTACAGCAGTACTTAAATAATGGAAATCTTCTACACACATACACTTTCTATCCTTTGTTCCTTTCACCAATACTTTTGATGGCTGTTTTTCTTTGTTCATCTTACTCATTTCATAACTTCTTATCTAGCTGTAATTTTGCGCAACAAGGACAAATTTTGTTTTGCTAGTTTTTAAATTGCTTTTGTGGGTTTGATGGATTTGGGTTTTGTGTCCTTTTGAAGGATATCTAACAGGTATTCAGCAATCAGTGACAAGACGATGAAAAAAGTCCTCTCTTCAGTTCTGGTAACTTTCTTCTATGCAAATAATTTTAAAAAGTTATTTCTTTTGCAATTTTTTTGCAGACTAAGCTTGCATAGATTAAACTAGATCAGGATAAAAGTGATTTAATTTGTTAGCATGATGTAATTTAGCACCAATTTGTGACCTATACCAGCAACTCAACAGATAGATCACCAAGATAGTCACTTACTAAACGTTAGTATACATCTGCACATTTCTGAATAGATTTATGTGGTCAATTGTAGAAAATTGCAATTGCATCCACACCCCTTCCCCCAAGTTTAAATGCACCCCTGTCACAGAGGGGAAATTTTCAGTGAAAAGTACCACCCTTTCAAGCTGCACATCTCTCCCATGGGAAGTTTTAAGTGCATCTATACTTCTCCCTTCAGCTGCTGTCCCCATGCAGCAAGGATCATACCTACACATACGTGCCAGCAACTGTGGCTGTCAGGATGTTTTGCTAAAGATATTGTGAGCATCCCACAAATCCCAGAGGGACATTGGCTATCAGAGCAGAGACAGGCAGAGTGCCAATACCTTGAAAGAAAAAAGGAAGATAAAGAAACTGAGAAGATGACAAAAAATCATCAGTGAAAATGGTGAAAGGTCTTAAACAAAAGTCATACAAAGTGCAGCTTGGGGCAATGGTATTGTTTAGCCTGAAGAAAAGGAATCTCAGGAGAGACTCTATCACTCTCTACAACTACCTGAAAGGAGGTTGTATTGGTTTATATTGGTAGTTAGTGAGGAATTGAAACCACACCAGTGTTTTGGCTACTGCTGGGCAGGGTCACCACAGCATGAATGCATTCCCCCTCACCAGTTGGCTGAGGAGGGACAAGAACTTGGGAAGTAACATAGGCAGAACAGCTGACCCAAGCAGTTCCATACCTTATGATGTCTGCTGATCAATAAAAGCTAACAGAAATGGTGTATATGTGGAGGGTTGTCAGAACAGACTGCCTAGGGAAGTGGTGGAATCACAACCACTGGGTGCATTTAAAAGAAGTGTAGATGTGGCAGTCAGAGACGGTTTAGTAGTGAACTTGGTCGTGCTGGGTTAATAGCTAGACCTGATGTTAAGCATGTTTTCCACCTTAAATGATTCTGAAGTATATGAGAAATTGCTTCCAAGAAGTACTAACATGCTATTGCAAGATTTGCTCCTTTCCATAGTCACTTCCTTCTTTTAGTTTAATTTCTCAAAGTAGACCTTGAAATCTCTTTGCCAACCTTTGTTTTGAACCTAGTATTTTTTTTCCATTGACTATTCTATGACTGGGTTGTTCACATAATCAGCCTCAACAGAAACTTGAAATGATTTTATCAGTTTTGAATAAAAAACAATCTCACTGATTCTGTTCATTCCTAATGATAACTCTAATTCTCTATGTTAAGATATCTCAGAAACTTACTTATTCATTTATTTGTAATTTATCTTATATGTCTTTATAAATATGTTCATTAGCACTAATAACAAAGATAATAAGCAATAACCTTGTCCAAATACAAATATTAGGATCCTAATTTTGATAATTTATTTTCCTTGCTTTTCTAATTTGCTGGAATTCAAGCAGACCAAAGCATCTCTTGACTAAACTGGTGTGGCTGTGAACAGCAGTTATTCCAATAGATTTTACCACAAAAAGGATTATCTCTATAACTCTTCCCTGGATTTGAAGGACAGTATGGAAAGACGTGCTACTGCTTTCATGATTTAATTATCACAGTAAATGTTTGGACTAAGAACCTAAAGAAAAAATGAATGAGGAATTAAATGAAATGAAAATATTTTAAGTCCTTATTGAAAGTTTAAAAGTTCAGATCTACCTGAATCCTGACCAAATTCTAACTCTGTGCACATTCTCTTAGAATAGATGGAGATAACAATCTTTTTCTCACTTTGTTGGAAGTGGAACTAAAGCTCTAAAGGAAACAGGACTAGGTTGTGGATGGTTAAGCTCCATGATTAAAGCAAGGATGGAGTCAAGTGTGGGGAACAGAGATAGTTACTATGGTCAGGGAAAAAAACCAACACAGGCACTAAAGTTACACCTGGTGCAGAATGAGGGATTAAAAAAAATAACAAGGCTGGAAGATGAACAAAACTAATGAGAAGCAGGGTAAGATGTCCAAAATTTCTAAGGTAATTAAAGAGCCTGTGTTGAAAAGTATGATTCAAAATAAGGAACAGCTTTTGATCAATTTTAAATAAAAATAGGTTACTTGGAATACTTTAATTAAAAAAATTAAAAGAAAAAACATAAAAGTAAGCAGTTTGCCACAGGAATAAAACATTTTTGGGACACTTGATGTCCTAAAACAAAAATAAGGTAAATATATAAAAAGTTGGTAGTGATAACACTCCTCTCTTATCTAGGAAAAGCCCAAAGCAAGGATTCTATATTCACTTCTCTTTTGCATTTGAAAGGATTTCAGCCTCTATACCCACAATACTGTATAGTACTGTATATTCTGGAGGAACAAAAACAGGTAATTCCTTCCCTGGGGCGCCTGTTCCAGTGCCCAATCACTATTCAGGTAAAAAACCTTTTCCTAATATCCAACCAAAACTTCCAAATTCAGGCCTCACAGCTTCAGGCCATTTCCTCAGGTCCTGTCACTGGGCACCACAGAAGAGAGATCACTGCCTGCCTCTCCTCTTCCCCTCATGAGGAAGTTGTAACTGCAGTGAGGTTTCTCTTCAGTCTCCTCCAGGCTGAACAGACCAAGTGACCTCAGGCACTTCTCACACAGCTTCCCCTCAAGGCCCTTCACCACCTTTGTTGCTCTCCTTTGGACATTCTCTAATAGTTTAATGTCATTTTTATATTGTGGCACCCAAAGCTGCACACAATATTCAAGATGAGGCTGCCCCAGTGCAGAGCAGAGCAGGACAATCCTCTCCCTTGTGATGCTGTGCCTGATGCCCCCAGGACACATTTGGCCCTCCTGGCTGCCAGGGCACTGCTGACTCATGTTCAGTCAAACTTTACATCGACCAGGACCCCAGGTTCCTTTCCCTGGCACTGCACTCCAACAACTCATTCATTCCCAGGTCTGTCTGTACATCCAGGGTTGCCTCATCCCGGATGCAGAATCTGACACTTTCTGTGTTAAACTTCATAGAGCTGGTGATGGCCCAGTCATCTAATTTGTCATGATCTCTCTGCAGGGCCTCCGAGCCCTCGAGGTAGTCAAGAGCTCCTCTCAGTTAAGTATCACTGGCAAACTTACTAAACCTTCAAGTCTTGTGTCCAAATTGTTTATGAAGATGTTGAAGATAACTTGGCCTAAAATGGAGCCCTGTGGAACCCCACTAGGAACTGAAGAAATTACCAAGAAATTACCAAATTGCTTTACTCATTATCACTGAAATACATAAATGGTTCCTTGTTAAAAAAAAAAAAAAGTTACAGAGAAATTCTATAGACAAAATGTAGCATCTGTTAATTAGAAAAATTATACCTCTACCATGATAAAAAGTTATGCCTTTAGAAAGAAAATTTAACCATTTTCTTAAATTAGCACTTAAAATGATAAGAGAAGCTATTTATATCACAATATCTTAAAAATGTATCAAATGCTGATAATGAAAAACATAAGTTCAGTCAACACTTGTAGTCTATTAAAAGTAGGAACACAAAAGTGTTGGTAATGAAATAGATAAAAAATACAGTCTACTGTATTTTTTATATTCTTCTCACAAAAGGAAAGAAGATCACATTTTTATATTATAAAAGCAGAGACTTGAAAACTCTAAAATAAATCAGCCTAGGACTTCAGTTCTTTCTTCTTTACTTGGCCCAAACCAGTGTCCTTTGTGCATATATCAGGTAAGGACATAGTGTAGAGCTGGCTAAGGATGAGAAACAGAAGGAAACTGTTGGGAAGTTGGTTGACTGTCTGATTGTGAGTGGTGACTGACAAGTTTAGCACATGGGTCATGGGAATAGGTGACCTAGAAAAAGGCTACAAGCCAGAAAGGTTGTTCTTTGGAGCTTGCCTGTTCTTAAATTTGCCATTAACAAGCATGACAGGAGTGATAAATAGTGAACTTAATTTAATTTGATTCCTTGGTAACAGAACTATTCAATTTTTTTTAAAATGCAAGTTGATTTTAAATGGAAAATATTCATTCAAATGGAAAAGCTGGGATTCTTGCAAGAGAACAGGTCATCTAAAAATATTGGACTCTTTCTTAAAATGATTTTCAGTGAGGATCCTCTCTAAGACACCTATCTTTATTATTATTATTATTATTATTTTTCTCAAAATTCCACATGAAGTATTCCCTGCAGTGGTGGCTGTAGCAAAGAGAAGAATTTGACTTCTTCAAGTGTTGCTGGAGCAGTATGGATGTAGAAACAAAGGAGATTTGCCTCAGGAAACTAAGTGTGTGGGAATGAGTGGGAATTTGAAGGGTGGAGATAAATTCTCAAACACATGGAGGAAGAGGTACATGCCAAGTTTAGAGAAATATTCTGGGTAGATAAAGAAAGAAAGTAAAAACAATGATGAGAGATTCAGCAGACAGAGAAGAAGCCTGTACCAAGTTCTTTGCTCTCCATGAATGATATCTAGGCTAGCTCCTCACAAGACATCTTTTTCGTATTTGCGTTTGACATGGATCAAGCTGGGACTTGTTTTATCCATAGGTCCACTGACAAAGGAGCAATTTTATTAATTGACTTCAGTGATGTTATGTACATTTGTTTGTAATTTAATGCATGATGTAAAATGTAGAAAAAGTACAAAGAATTCTCTAAGAATATGGAAACTTCACTGAAGAAAGAATATTTCATTATCTTGCTTCATCTTGTAGAAATAGCAACCCTGTTTCTGTTTCCAAACTCAAAAATTTGAGAAAATTGTCAATTGTCAAGACATCATCAATATTATAAGACATACAGTATTAAAATCTTTAATAAAAAAGATTTTTTAAATATGTATTTTATTAAAGATTTTTACCATGTGTTTAAATTTAGATTTTAGATATTTAAATATTAAAGCAATAATAGAAGATTAATTGTCAATTGATTGTTACCACAGTAACTGATGCTTAAAGGACTTTGGAACAGCCCCAATATGTTTGCAGTAGCTGAAATTTGCACATGCAAATAAGATGCATTCTAAATTTTCTAATTAGTTGTTGATTTAGAAGCTGCTGACTGAGATATTCCCTGATTCTGTCTACTCTGACATTTAGTAAGTCATTACACTTTAAGGAAGACACTGAGTAAAAGGACAAAGTAGTGTCTTAAGGCCTAAATGAAATATAACTTTGGGCTTCAGCACAGCTTTACACATTAACTAATACCTTGTTTATGACTAATGCAAATGCTTTTGAAACCATTTAAAATAAACATTCAAAAATATAATAATCTGGATTTTTAATTATTTCTGTTTTCCATTTATCTGTTTGGTTTGTAAACCAAAATTTTGAGGCCATTGGATTGACATCTCTGAAAGCTGCTGTAACAAAAAGAGTGTAAAACAATGTTTTTAAAATTGGTTTAAATAATACTATTTTGAATTTTAATGACTAGAAAAAAAAATGGCATTACAAGGTATGACTGAGCTAAATGGCTTAAAGGACAACATGGAAGTTTAAACCCTTGGCAAAAAAGATTTTCTTATTGGATCAGAAAAATGTAAGGCAGACAAGCCTCTTTATAGACACTGCACCAGTAAACTGTGTCTTTAGAAGAAAATTTTATTGGGCTAGAGTCTAATCTTTCATCCAGAGCTTGAGTCAAGTGCTGCTCTGAGTTGAGTCACTGTGTAGTAAACCATAAAGAAGAAGAGATAAGCATCTGCTGGTAGAACATGAACAGCTGAACCATAAGAAGCTGTTTCCCTGTGTGTGTGTCACTGAATGTGTGACTGGGCTTTGTTGTGTGACTTTCGACTTTTCACTATATATATTTTTTTTGTAATGCTTTTGCTACTTTTAGGATGTAACTTTTGCAAGGCACCTAAGTTCTTCTGATTGATCTGTGACTTATAAGCTGCTAACCTGAATGTAATTAAAAAGGTATAGACTCCATTTGCCTATAGTTCACTTGGCAAATCCCCTTGATGCCAGTTTATCACTTGCATAGGGGCTCACCAGGCTGCTGAACCTGTAGGAAGAAGCTGCTTGTAGTCAATCAGCTTTGTTAGGGCATGCCAGTTAATCTTCTCAACTCTTTACCAGTTTCTCAAAGCTAAATAAAACCTCACTGTTTATTTCTTTATTGCTTTATACTCCTTAAATTATTTTAAAGCTATAGAAGAGTACCCCTATGTCTAACTATTTTTGAAGTCAAGCATATTACATAGTCTTAGTATCAGCATGTATAAATCCTTTCAAATTTATTTTCAAAAGGTTCCAAGGAAACAGTCACTTAAGTATCTCTACCAGCACTAGAAAAATAGCTTTGCTGTCTAAAAGATCACACATGAATATAGCTTTAATGTTCTCAAACACCTTGGTATTCCTGGATACTTTTTTCTCATCTCCATTTTTTCAGAATTCCAGCAGCAGCAGCAGCCAAAAAAAGCTGCCAAAGAAAAGTCTCTATTCCTCTCGTTTACAGTGGATTTTCTTTGCTGAGCAATGGCAAAGAGTCACCTGTGCTGCACATCCTTCTTTTAAAACAAGCTTGCTGGTGCTTCATTTTCTCTGCAAGAATAGACAGATCTGGTATTGTGTAGCAACTTCCTCCTTTTGCTGTTCTGAATAGCTATATACAGAAAAATTGGGCTCTATCTTAACCCGTCATATATACACCATGGCAGTGCTAAAGGCTTTCCAAAGAAGGAAGGGAGATGGGGGTTTTGCTCTGTGAAATGACATCCAGACTTTCACTCCTTATCTCTCCTCTCCACCAGAAACTCTTTCAGTGTTTGTGAAATCTGTATTTTTTGAAAATAAGCAGAACTGCAGTGTACAGCAGACTAGAGGCTTTGTTTATGGTGAAGAAACACATCTTGGGAGAGCTCTGGAACACAGGGTTTCCCATCAAATAAAACAGAACTCCTATGGAAAGTATTTTTTACTGTGTTTTTGTTTGGATATAATGCCCAACAGCATAATACAGCCTTTTCCCCCTCCTCAACAGCAACACAGGTGGGTCAGGTAATACAGAGATATGTTATATTGGCTGACATTAATATATATTATTATTAATATTTTTTGGCTGAGCCCTCTGAAATGTTGACACAGAAATCCCTCCTCGAATGATGAATGAGGAAATGGTCACTAATCACTAGTCATTGGTAGTCTACTTGGTAATTTATAGAAGTAACTTTGCAGTGAGTGATTATGATACTACAAAGCACAGAAAAGGATATCAGATCTTTTTCCGCTGTATAAAGAGCAGAAGGGCTAAGGACAACAAGCCTGTATGTGCTCAGCTGCAGCCTGACAGCTTTCTGCTGAGCTCAGAACTATTCCTTTCTTTAGTCCCATGAAAATCAATCTAGCTTTTTTTATGCAGAAAGGTAGAAAAGGCATTTGCATATAAGGGCTTGTCACTGTCCATTCCCTCATGGATCTTTCAGTTTGGATCCCTGGGACACGAACAAGCCCCTAGAAAGAAGAAAAAAAACCCACACCAAATAAAGCAAACAACTAAACAAACAAAACCAAAACAAAAAACGAAATAAATAAAAACAAACCCCAAAAACCCCAACCATTGGAAACCCAAATTCTGCTCCCAAAAAACCAAACCTTGAAATTGTTGTGGGCCTCTGCATGGGTTTGAAGCAGAGAATTTGAGAAAGAACAAGTCTAAAAGTAACAAAGGAAAAGAAAACAGAGGAAAATAGATGAACACAAGAGTATTAAGAAACACTTTAACTGCCTGTCTATATAACCTGCTTGTTACAAATATGTTTATTAGCTTATAAATATAAATATGTTTAAAAATATAAATAAATATATGCTTGTAACAGTCCTCTGGGGTCTTTTATCAAACCTTGGCTATTATCAATACTAAAGAAAATGAATATAAATTAAGGATAGAAATTACATTTTATAAAGGAAGAATTAAATAAACTGTTGAGATTCATTGCTCTCCTCCTACATTTGATTTTATTTCTTTCTGGGTTTCTTGAGAAATTGCCACTCTCTCTAGAGACAAGATTTTGCAAAAGTTCCCATTACCCATTGTTTTGGTGGGGGTTTTTTTTGTTTGTTTGTTTGTTTTGTTTTTTGTTTTTGTGTGTGTGTGTGTGTGTGTTTTGTTTGTTTGTTTGTTTGTGGTTTTGTGTTTTTTTTTAATGATGGCCTAAGCCATCGTTTCATTATTTTGTTTTCTGAGAATAGTTACATGTCCTCAGATAGAAGTTCCCCCTTCCCTTCCCTTCCCTTCCCTTCCCTTCCCTTCCCTTCCCTTCCCTTCCCTTCCCTTCCCTTCCCTTCCCTTCCCTTCCCTTCCCTTCCCTTCCCTTCCCCTTCCCCTTCCCCTTCCCCTTCCCCTTCCCCTTCCCCTTCCTCTTCCCCTTCCCCTTTTCTATCCCTCCTCTTTCTTTCTCCCTTCCCTTTTCTCTTATTTTCCTTCTTTTCCTTTTAATTTCTTTTCCCATATTCCTTTTCCCTTCTTTTATTATTCTGTATTATTATAAAATTGTCATCCTACCAAGGCACAATTCATCTTTCCCATTTTTGCCCACTTACATGGATGCAGTGTGTGAAACAGTGTTATTTTGATTTGGTCACAGTTCATATCTGTGAGACACAGGTGTGATCAGCTGCAGCACTGTGAGACAATGATGAATGGGCCCTTTAGAGCTTAGCTTTACATTTCAAGAAACAGCAAAAGAGATTAAAGGAGAGAGAAACTAAGTATGTGCCAGTGCTTGTCCCTCAAAAAGCAAGAACACTAAATCCATGTACAGACACTTGCTTCAGCAACCGCAAGAACTGAATTCTAGGGAATACAAACCAGCTTGTATTTTAACAATGTAGTAGGTGAATTTGAGATTTAAGATGGGGAAACATATGGTTTTTGCTCTGAAACATGTCACAGGTGTCCCAGTAATCTCTTTTTACTATTTACATTTACGTTCAAGGGCTTAATTTCCTCTTCAGTGAAGAATTTGCCGCAAAGATTTATGAATAAACAGAATAGGCTCCTAAAGCACAAGTAACTGGAAGTTGGTTGCAATGTAGCACTTCAATTCCACTTATGCAGGCATCTCCTATGTTGGTTTATTGTCCAGAGGTTTCCATACATAACCTCTGGTCCAATTCTTATTGATTCACTTCCTACTTATACATGTTTTTTTCACAAAAGTAGGTTATGCAGAAAATCAGAATCTCCCCTCCCCAGCCTAAATATCAAAGAGTACAGAAGGACATTTAATATGAGAAGATTATGCTTTAAGTATACAAATAGCAATGGACAAACTGTGTTGCTGTGTTGTAATCCAAAATTTCAATCAAAAATCATTCTTCATACAATATTGTTAAGGGTGGTATTAGAAAAGGATTTGCTAAATAATAAATAGAGAATAAATCAAACATTTTATTGCAAAATGGCATCTTAAGTAGAGGTTTTTCTAAAACACTATATATTTCATATAGTTTTTACTTTTCTGTTTTCTTTTATGTGCTAGAGAGGTTATTTAAATATCATTGTGGTAAACAGAGAAATACCTTAACTTTGAAGCTCCATCTGGAAGTAAAATTGTATTTATAAATGCTTCACTGAACAAAATTTTTCAAATATAATTCAAGTATAGTAATCACATTCAAAATACAATTTTACATAGTTATGTCACATCTGCTCAATACTGATAAGGAGTTAAAAAAAATGAGCTATAAAAATCAATGCTACTAAATGCTTATTAATTATAAAAGAACTTGCTTAGCTTACTGAGCACATTTAGTAACAGGAATGTATATTCCTAGGTATAGATACAAATTTTAGACAATTCATTTAAAGTACAGTTAGACTGAATAAAGTTTATAAGCATCATACTCACTTCATTTAATCTGATTCTACACTGAATGGATCTTTCGACTGCTGGTAGAGCACAAAATTTCTGTCTGGGTTAAAAAAAGTCCCTGCATATTAAAGGTCAGTAAAGCAGAGTGGATAAAGTTCCATACAACATACATTCTGCTGTTTTTGCAAAATTATCTGTAAATTTAAGACTTATGACTAATTTTCTCAGACATTAGATTTAAATCCAGTAGCATTATGAAGTGGTTTAACCAGCTGGTGGTGCATGAGGCATTCAGGGCAATTATATTGGCACAAGAATGTTTCAAGGTTTTTCTCAGATACAGCCTCACAAAAGACACTGGAGAGAGATAAAACACATTAACGATAATTTTTTTGACATCATTACACATGGCTGCAAAAAAGAGTAGTAAGAAACCAAAGCTTATGATGTTGAAACAGCAAATTGTAGACTAGTGGAAGTGGCAGAGTAGGAATGACTTAATTAGAAGCTTTATGACCACCTTATTGGGAGGTGTGTGTGTGAAGTTTTTATTACTGTAAATCTGGTTCTGGCAGAAGCAAGCACACTTGAGAATAAATGCAGTCAGTACAGCAGACAATACAAAGTGATAGACCATAAATTAATTTATGCCTTCAACAGCACAGCCGGAGCTTGACACTGCCACTCCACATGCACAAAAAGATTTTGGATGTGTCTGTACCACAAAGGAGTGGTTCATTCTAGAGCAGATCTGTGAGAGGAACATCATCTTCTTCCTCTTCTTTATTTTTTTTTTACCTTGCCATTTTCAAATGATCAAATGTGTGGGACATGTTTTGGCACATGGGGAACTGTCTTCAAACACAGTGGGGATAGGCTGTATATCCTACTGATCTATGCAGCTTGAGACCAAGCAAAATTTCACCAGTTCAACAATGAATAGAAAGGTTTCACTTTGTTCAAAACTATTCAAGCCTTTTTTTTTTGAACCTTTGAAAGTAAAAATTAAAAAATCCTGTTCAGAATGGTATGTCCTTATTCCTTTCATAATGATTTAAAGCTCCACTGATTTTCTCTTAATTTAGAACCATTTTTATTTTTTAAAAAATCTTTAATAGCATATATTTTGTGAAACACTTTCAATTGAATTTTCTATTAGCAATAAATTTATTGCTATTTTTATGGATTAAAGTGTTTTGCCACCCACATAAGAATGGATAACATTACTTTTGTTTTAGACCAATGCACTGTAGCCACTATTTCACCAGCTAAACTGCAACAATAGAGGTTAGCACAGTTTAATGAATGACAAGAAAGCCTTTATGGAAGAAAGAAATTTGAAAATAATCAAAGCAAAGTAGGCTTTGAAGCCATATTAAATCATTTATATCATACATCTAGGAGACACCAGTGATCTACTTAAATTTGCTGACACATACCTCATATCAATATTTACTTGAAAGTGTGAAGCTGCATGACACTGGGATAATAGTGCTTGGGCAGATGAATGTATATTTTTTCACTTAAGCATTTATGGGAAGTACCATTACATGACCAAACTTCCTTCATATGTGAATGAAAAATGTCTTTGCTATTGTATTTGCTTAAATATAAAAATCCTTTCTGTTTGAAAATGGCAGTATAACCTTTGACAAAGGATTAAGACTCTGCAATTCATGTCTAATCCAAACACCAAGAAACTTCCAAATTCCAGTTTTTGACTCCTAAAGCTTTTTTTCTTAGGAGTTCACATAGTCCCCAAATTCAAAGCTTTTATTTCTTTCACAGGTGTTTGTGAAAATGGCCTTGCAATGGTTACAGAGTGTTAGTGATTCTCAAAAGCTCTACGAAAGGAAAACAGAATGCAGGTTATGCAGCAGAAGGGAAGAAAGAAAGAACAGAGCTCACATGTAAAATTTTTGCTATGTAAGTTTGTACTAGATTGTGGTGTTCTCAGTAGCATATGCTTATGCATCATTTCTGAATACTTCTGAACTTAAAAAGTTTTGTGACTACTACTTCCTGTTGTGCAGCAACAAAAAACATTAGACTCCCCACTTCTGTCACCAAAGCAAGAACTATTCTGCTTTAGCCATAATGAATTCAACTGGAGAGACTGAAATCACATAAGAGACATGAAATAAATTATATGTCTTGTTGTTATTTCTAAAGACAAAATTTTGGGATGCTTGAGTTTATAAATACTCAAATAACAAATAGCAATTCCACCGGAATTGCAGAGAAACAGAAAGTAAGTGCAAAACGACAACCTGGTGCCTCAGGTAAAACAGAGTAGAGAGACTTTTTGTATTTTATATTCTATTCCTTGCAAGTCTATCAATATATTGATGCATTCATCTTCTGGAGAAGTCACATTGCTCTTTCTTCAAACTCAGTTTTGAAGACATAAGACTTTTACTAAGTAGATGGTAAGCAGAGCAGATTATGATTCCCCTTCTAGTTGAAGAGCAGACTATTAAGCCACAGAGAAAAACCCCAACACCATGAGATATTTGTGTTCTGAAGTAAGGTGCTCTTTTCAAGAACCAATTTGATCCTCACCACTCTTTGAAGGAGAACTTTCAAAATTAAAATTCCCTTTTGTGGTCCCAAACCTAACTTATTAATTGTTGTTTGGAAGACAAATGAAAAATAGATACTGGGCTTTTTATGTTAAATCAAATTTAGTCTATTAATTATTTCAGCAAAATGCTTAATTGAAACTCAGCAACCTAAAAAATTGTGCAGGTCCTCCCAAGTCATCCCTTCTCCAGGCTGTGTCTGCTCTGATGAGTGTTGAGCAGGAGGGGATGATCACTCCTCTGAAGCTGCTGGCTGTGCCTCTGTTGGTACAACAGGGAGCACCGCTGGCCTGTTTCCCTGGAGGGGCTGCCCGTGGGCTCATGCTCAGCTCACTCTCTGCCTGACCTTTCAGGCCCTTTCAGCTGAGCTGCCTCCAGCCTGGCAGGCCCCAGCCTGTATTGTCCCAAGGGCTCTGTCTGTCCTGAGTGCAAGGCTGGGCATTTCTCCTCATCCATTTTCATCAAGCCCCTGCCCTGCCAGCCCAGTCCTCCAGCCCATGTAAGTCTGGCTGGCTGGCAAGCCCTGTCCTCAAGTCCTCAAGGCTCTTCCCAATCTGGTGTCATCTTCAAACTTGATGTCTCCAACCCCTATTCTGAAGCTATAGCCTTGACCATCTTGTGAGACTCCATTTACCACTTGAACAAGCACAGTCTAAGCCAAGATCTGTGTGGCCAGGGATGTGGCAGGGGAGTTGCTCCAGTCTTCCAGGTTCTCCTTATCTTTCTTGGTTTTCCCTATGACTACATTAGCAGTGGGGAAACAGCATGGCTGATTTGGGATTCATCTGCTCTAAACATATGGAGATTTCTAGTGACAAGACAAGAAGTAATCACATTGAATGAAAAGAAGATATATTCAGAGTAGATATAAGTAAGAATTTTTTTATGATGAGGGTTGAACAGGAACAGGTTGCCCAAAGAGGTTGCAGATGCCTCAGGTTTGGGTATTGATGGTTGTATTGATACCGTGTGGCAATGGCAGTAATCTCAGTCTTCAAGCTCTTAATGTGAACTGAGAAGGAGCAAATAAAGCTAAATGATATAAGGCTAGGGAAGAAAAAGCTGTAGCAGGTAAAATGTGAGAAAATAGGACAGCAGAGTGCTTCCCCAAAACTATAATTTTTTCCTGCTGGTTTGCTTTATGCAATTAAAACCCTCTGTGTCTCTTAACAAACCTTCCTGTTTCAATGGTTGTGACGTGTGCTCTGTTTATATGTTAAGTATTAAAGTATTTTTGCCTTCACATCTTCCTAGTAACCCTCTTTATGATTATGCTTTTTTTTTTTTTCTTGGTCTTACATTGTAGTAATTTTTAAAGATTATTGGTCATGGTTCACTCAGGTATCCACAAAAGTTTTTGCATTTCTGAAGTAATATTCTTAAAATATCTTTCTATTTTCTGTAATGATGGCTTTCAGATTGAGTTCCCTTATTATTCATGGCACAGGCTTTATGGAATCAGCAGTATTTTCTTTAGAAAGGAAAATTGATATATGCTCTGGTGTGACTTAATTTTATGTTCTTGAGAGCACTCTTGCTCCTTGATCACTGTCCTTCTTCCCATTTTATTTCATTATTTTATAAAAGGATGGTTAATAATAGCAAAAGAAAATATTTTAAAATTAAAAAATTGCAGCTTCATGTGGTTTTTAGTAAATTTTGTTGGTTTTCTATTAACCCTGAAATTTAAAATATTATTTAAAATCTCCAATTTCCTGCTTTTGTTGTCATATTTACTGAAGATTTTGATTCTGCTAAATTCTTTTCAACGTGCCTCTTTTCTTAGTGAGAAAAGAGGTCTGGACAGATGCATATGCAGAATATAATATTCAGCATAGTCCTTGAATA
Source organism: Zosterops lateralis (assembly GCF_965231275.1). NCBI lineage: Eukaryota > Metazoa > Chordata > Aves > Passeriformes > Zosteropidae > Zosterops > Zosterops lateralis. Next base: position 27,880,916 of record NC_139762.1, on the reverse strand, counting down.
TTCGGAGCAGTTGTCAGAATTTTGGTTTGTTTCTGCCTTCATGGCTGTGAGAAAGGGTTTGGAAATTAGCTGTGTAGGGACAATGCATTGATGTTGGCTAGGAATTTGGAACTTAGTAAGTTGAATGTTAAAATATTACACATTCTAATTTTTTGCAGCTACTTCCTATGAACTGGTTAGCATTCTAGCCTTTTCTTGCAACTAAATAATTAAATAATGAATATAATAATATATTCCTGTTTCAGAAAACTAAGATTTAAAAAATCCTACCTACAAATGCTTTTCTAAATGAGTTATTGCATCTTTCAATGATAAAAATATGTTTCACATGAACAATTTGTACCTTGTTTTCCACACTTCTGTCATGATTAGATTAAAAAATAAGAAAGTAGGATTACAGCACTTATACATACTCAGAATTTTATGGAGAAAGCACTAAAATCTAAGTTTTTTTAAAAGTCAGAGCAATGTATAAACTCAGAAAACTTTTTGAGACTCACTTTTCCCTTTCCTTTAAAGAACAATTGCCTCATTTAGGAATAATTGGTATTCACTAGGGAAATGCACATGTTCTGAAACCTAGTAATTTCCAATTGCCAAGATACCTAATGAGTTATCTTAACAAGATTACCAAACATATAAAAGGAACTAATTGCATTGCATTTAATTCTGAAATCACAACTGGATGCAAAATAGGTTTTGCAGCTGGCATTTTGCTGGCAATGCAAGATGAAAATGAGGAGGTAACTAGAGATCAAGGGATCATCCTGCTCAGATTTTAGGAAGAGTCACTCCTTCCTCCTCAAATGACACCAAAATTATACACCATTATTTCTTGAAGAGAGAAACATTTGAACAATCTGTGACATGACAAAGGATTAGTCAAACACATCAATTCTCAAAAAATGCATTTAATTAACTGTTTTGTATTTATTTATGCACATTGTGATCAGCTATTCAAATAGCAATGGACAGGTATTTTTTCACAAAATAATTTGTGACTTATATTTTTTATTCAAATTTCTACTGATGGTTTATTGCACTATTTGCACATTCACAGATGCAAACTCTTGCTTATTAATTACTAAGATAATAATTTCATTATTTTTTTAGAAATATGAACACAAGATATTGCTATTCTCCAAAGCAGATAAGAGCATTTATTATCCTTACTGACACACTCATTGTGCTCACATGACTTCTAGAATTATATTGCTTTTGTATTTTCAGAGAACACTCCATCTAGAGATCCACACATCCACTCTGACATCGAATGATGGATTGTTTTTCTTTTCTTATCTGTATGCTATAGTAATTATTATCAATATTCCTATGTTCAATGTATTACAGGTTTTTTTCTAATAAAACACAAAAAATGTAATTTTTTTTTCATTTAAATATTTGTGAACTTTGATTATGATTTTGGTGTTATGAGATTTGGTTTAAATTCCTCTGAAATATCTGTGAGGTCTGGTTAGGTTCAAATTGTCCTGAAAAATTATTTGCGTAAAATTCTTTTCATTTTGAAGGAAATACCTGTGATAACACGCCATCGTATTTTTTAACTAGTTGTATTTTCTGGTTATTTAGTCTTCATTGGAAGCTTGGCATTTTTTAAATTCTAGATGTTTATAAAGGACTATTTTAATTGACAGCAGCTGTTGATAGACTCATGCAACAATAAGACAAATTCAAGACTGAGGAATAAGAGGGGATGTGATTAAATCTTCTGTTTCTTTCACTTTTTAAACTGATCTTGATATTGAGGCTGGCATGAGGTTGGTGTGAGGGTTCATCATAATTTTCTTGCTGATCTGAGCCATTTGAAATATTCATCACAGATGTTTACCACAGTGTAGCAACCTTTTTCCACAAGGTGTGAAGCAGCTATATTCTTCTTCAAATATACTATTTGTTCAAGGCCATTTACAAGAGATTAAGTACATTATTTGTAGGCACTTAGATCTCTTTAGAACAATATTCCACTGTTTATTTGTAGGTTTTGATTATCTACCTGGATAACAAAGCATTCTTTCTGTTTCTTATTATTTAATTACTAATTACTAATTACAGTTATTACTAATAACTGTAAAATTAGAAAAAATGACCACATTTGCTTGTTGCATCTTCTATTGAAAAACCATCAAACAAAGCCAGTAGGAAACAGCTTCTAAGAAAAACAAGAAGAATGAGGCTCTTTTGCTTTCTTAGCTGAGCAGTGAAAGTTCAAGTAGAGATAAGAAAAGGTCCTTGAATCCTTCAGGATTTTGAGATGTATCGAAGAAACAAACAATTTACAAAATATCTGACTCCAAAATAGTTAGAAATCAAAGAATAGTAGCATGATATAGGTTCATTTTGGTTCATTTTTATGTTTCCCCAGATATATATGCTTACGGTTTCTTATGGTTAAATAAAGTGTTGGCATGGCCTGACCTTGACCTCTCCTAGCACAGCCCTTCTGTTTTTCCAGTGGTGCCAGTAAAGTCTCTGAGGTCCATAAAGATTTTCACCAGTATATTTTATGTACATGTCCAGTCTTTGAAATCATTCAGGTCATGACTAGAGCAGTCACAGGAAATCTAACTCAGCCCTTTTACTCACAAATGAGATTTCTGCTATTCAGCCAGCTCTAAGTGCTTCTATTGTTAAGGGCATATATCAATTTCACTTTCAATTTCTCTTCCAAATAAGTACCAGGAGAAAATACTGTTGAAGAGGAATAACCAACAGCAGATTTTGACTTGATAATATCTTTATCTCATAGTCTCATTAAAATATATTCCATATGAATTACCTTAAATACTGTAGCTGTTATGAACTGAGATGGGCAAATTGTGAAGTCTACGCATAATGCTTCTTCAAGCAAAACAAAATGCATTTTTATACTTCTTGACAAGATGTGTGCCATATTTTCTGTAAATACACAAGACATTTCTTCATCTAAAAATTGCAAACCAAAAATGAATCATGCTTGTAAAATTTTACTATCATATTATTGCTCCACACATCTGTTTGAGACTCTGCTATGATTGACTGAAAGGCTCGAGTAAAAATAGGAAAACAGACACAGCTGCAAGTAAAAGGAAAGGAAAAAAAGCAACAAACACTAAACAAATGACGTCATGAACAAACTGTTGTTTCCTCCTCTATCTTATCTTTACATACTTTACTCTTGTATTGAATTCTTCTATTTCAGCAATATTTCCCCTATTTACTTGTCATTGTGATTCCTTCCATCTCTGTTGGACTAGCTTATTGTTGCACATGACAAAGGGGGAATGTTGCAGAGGCTCTGAACTGAACAGAATTCTCTTTGACTTGAAAGAGTTTCTGAAGACAGGACATTTCTTTCCTGATCCTTTGGAGATAGTTAGAAGAGCTACTCTGTTCTCTTTTCCTTATGTTGCCATTTATACCTCTGCTTTCTTAAATGTGACTTGTCCATTTTGGACAATGCTAGTGATCATGCCTAAACATCGCTTAAATAATGCAATAACACAGCAAAGGAGAGGCAAATAAACAGCATTTACATTCATGCATTTGAGGGATCTTTCACAACAATAATCTTGGAATCTTGGCAAAGGACAGTTCACCAGTGCATCCATTCACACCATATCCAGGGGCCTCTCAGGGACAATGTTATGCAGAATTAGAACAGAAGAAAAAAAAAAAAAAAAAAAAGCAGTTTTAAAATCTTGGTTAGAGTTTTTTCCTTGGTCACTTTATATTCAAACTGGTCTTTGTTGTTTCTGGGAGGGAGCATAATCTGATCCCTATTCCACAGTGGTGAAGCAGCAACTTGGTCTCTGTGATCTCAAAAGTGTCCGAGTGCACGATGACTGACAAGTGAGGCTGTAAGGCTGCACAGTGAAACTAACAATGAAAAAACTGTTGATCAGAATTTAATTCTTATGAGCTGATAACTATATTTTATGTTTATAGAAACAATATACAGAGATACAAGAATATATGCTGGCACACTATTGTAATTAAAACCTATCTCCCAGCAACAGCATTGCATTAAAATACATTGGCACTATCTCTTTAAATCACAACAAATCTTTGACTTATTATTTAATTTTTTATTATGTGATTTTCTCAAAACTGTTGGTCTTAGCCTTTGCAGAACCCCAATAAAACAATGTCTTAAAACTTAATGTCTTAATACTTAAAACAAGGTCTTAAAACAATAATACTGAAGAATTTCTGGAAGAAAAAAAACATTTGATTTTTCAGACAATCTCCAACATATAAAAGGATCATAAGCAAAATCTCTGTGCATAATAAGATGACATCTACTCCTAGAGTTGAAATGGAGGAGATTATGTGGTAGCCTATACTCCTACAAATTCCTAGGCTAAACAGCTTGGAAACAACCAATAAAAATTATTGTAAAACACTGAGGTCTCACTAGTGTATATGTATATATATACTAGTGAGATCTCCCACTAGCTATAACACTGAAAAAAAAATCATCTCTTTTCTGTACAGGGAAAAAAATTAAATGTAAACATGTTCAATGTAAGCATGGAGCCACTGTATACTTTCTATATTAGCATTCCTCCAGTGTACATTGTCAGTGGTTAGTGAGAGAATGGTGAGAAAATGAGAGGAGCAAAGCAAAGCATACTTCTTTTTTCTCTTTTCAGACTGGATAGAAAGAACATGTATATGATATGCATATGATGATATTAAGTAATTAATAAGTTAATAATTGGTAAAAGATATGGCCAAAGAAAAAATATGTTTTCTTGCACATGGAGATTCTTCTAACTGACCTATATTTCTGTGGGTAAAAGTGCAATGATGTCTTGTTAGCTCTTTCTGGAAAGCCCTTTAAACTCTAATTAGTATGAATGTTAATGAACTGAGATTTTTCAAATAAATATCGACATTTTTTTAGATGTTTCTGGGTATTATAGAACAAATTCTTTAGTTCTAGCAGCTTTTACCAGTAGCTGTGTCTACTTTGAATAGAGTAAAAATTCAGTTAATTTTCCAATTCATGTTGCAATCTAGATAGTGAAGTGATATGATTAGAACTTGGTCGAATGTTGCAACAAAGTATTTGTGAACGCTTTTTGAATGCAATCACAAGTTTTTCTTGGAGCAGGCTGATCTTGGGGGACTCCAAATTATTTAATTTCCCCCTAAGAAGCTGTTGAAATTAAAGTATTAATTCTGAAAGCTTGGCTAAAAAACCAAGAGTGACTACTAGTCTCTAGTCTGCTAACGTGCACAGTCTTGAAATACAGCACTTATGGTTCTGTATTTCAAGACTGTAATAAAAATATGTTTTGGGAATAATCTATAAAAAAAACCCACAAAAGATGTCTTAAAAATCCAATTATTTATTGCTTATTTTAAAAGAAAAGAACTTATTGCTCAGGCTGTGATCTTTTAATATGGCTATTTTTGCTGCTATTCCAGAAACATTTATGTACATAAACATGAATGGACACCAGCATGTTGTGGTAGAGTGAACAAGTTTATACCATGTAATTCCTTGCAAAAAGACCAATACATCATATAGGTATAGAAGTTTACATCTGAGCACAGGTCATAAAATTCATGTCACCTCTGAGTAAATTTTATTTCCTCCAGATGTTTGCCTTTCTTTCTGTAACCTCTTACTGCAGTTTACTGCAGTAAGTTATGAATGTCTCTATGTGGGTTTGCATCAGTGTACAAATTAAACCTGACTTTGTCCCAAAGTTCCTGTCAATCTGCTCATGAACTGCAACACTTTTTCCTGAGAACCTTGACAGGAGCCCTTTTGGTAGATGAGGATTCCAGATTAGGGTCAATGTGCAGCAACTGTGAAATGAAAGTACACATATAGCAAAGTTCCACCGTGAAAAAAGCAAGACAAAACATAATCATGCTGTTTGTCCTGAGTAGGAAAGGGGAAAGTATAATTTGCTTTATATTTAAAGTCTGGGAACCAAACTATAAATCACACAGTCATCTAGCAAAGTGGTATAAAACCCAGCAGGTGACACATGCTGCAGTGTTTTATGCCATTAGAAATGGTAATTAGTAATAAAGTCTTTGTCTATTCTTTGTAAAAACATCTGGCTGAACATCTATTGTACTATATAATGTGAATTATGTTTAGAAGCATACAGCACCTGTAATGCTTACATGGAAAAAGTGAAAAAGTATTTCTCAATAATTTTTGACATGTTTAGATATCCATTCTGAAGCCTTGTAGTTGTTTGAAATTTATCTCTGGTTGTAAAGCAAACTGATTTGTTTACAAATGTGGATGTGAGTTACAAGATACTGGGACAAATTAAAACTACACATGCTTACCTTTTGAATTTCTCTTACATTTGAAAGATGATGTTATTGTTCTTAATGACTAATATTTGTGTATATTTATGTATAGATATGAATCTATCTAGATGTATAATACCTCTATATATGGATGTATAAATATATTCTATGTACATATGTATCTACATATAAGCATATATGAATACCTATTTATATAAATGCATATATATATCCGTACATATACATATATGTGAAATATATGTTGACTATAACTGGGTTTTGGTTTCAGCAGAAGTGATGCCAAGTTTAAATCTTTCTGTTAAGTTTTAAAGCAATGCAGAGCAAGATTTAATTATTCCAACAGATACAAAAGAAGAACTTATTTGGTGTGATTATTTGTTGGCACTGCTTTAGTAGAAGCCACAGACTCATGCTAGTATTCTGCTAGGGTTCATCCAGAAGTAATTATTTTGCTCTTGTTTTTGTTAAGTGAATAATATTCTCCTTAAGAACTGAACTAGACAGTTATTAGGTGGAGTGTGAAAGCAAAGAGAAAAATAAGTAGCCCAAACCAGACATTTTTGTATGTCTTTGTAGATGCCATAAGTATTATTTGGGATCTGAATTTTAACTGCAAGCTGACAATAACTGGAGTTTGAATTTGCATCAGAAAATTACATCCAGGTCTTGTGCACAGAACTGTTTTCTCTCATTTGTGTCAAATGCAGGTGCAGCGTATCAGTGCTACATTTTTGCTGTACAATTATTTGAAAGAGAGAGATCTGTGGAAGGAGTGAAGAAGGAGTAGTCTTTTGTGTAAGCAAAGCTGTTTCATCACCTGATAGCACTTCTGCTCTAAGTCTTGACAGCTTCATACTATTACTTCTGATATTATTCATAAAGTAATCATCAAATAATCCATCTATCATGAATTGAGTCAAGTGAGACTTCTCAGAGACTCTAGTAGTAGCATTGGATTTACTATATTAAAATATTTCCCTTTTGTTTCTTTGAACTAAGTGATGCATACAGAAATTAGACTCTTTTGAAAAGTTTTCCTGATATTTTTGGAGAAAAAAAAAAAAAAAAAGAGCCTGACATCCAGAACAATATTCCTATCAGATTTGGCCTATCTGATTTATTTTCTTTTGTAAATTCTGATAATTGGAGTTGATCAGCATTTTCAGGGAAAGAAAAATATTTCTGTAGTAACTTACACTGGAGAATACTTTGCACAAGGAATAAACCTAAAAAGAAAAAGATCACTCTCATCCTTCTCTCCAGTCAGAAGACCTTCCAAAATAAATCAGAATTCCAATATCATAACAATAATAATATTCCCTCTCACTTTCAGAGACAATTTTCCTTTGGGAACACCTTGCCACACAAGCATAGCTATCAAGTCCAGATGTGAAGAGAGGCTGCATTCAGAAAAGAGAAGCTCTTTTGGATTAGAGAAGTTTTCAGTTAAATTAATTCCATTTCACAGCAAGAGGCAGTGATATGTTTGACCTTTGTTGCATAAGAGTTGTAAAAGCTCCACATAAAACTCCAAGTGTTAGTGCTTTACAGAAAACAAAACAAAAGTTGTAGAACACTCATTAATAGACTTCTGTACAGATTAAAGGGAGCATGACTGTGCACTCTGCCAAAAGTAAAGTGAAGGGAACTGTTGATCACCACATTGTTTATGACTTCTTGTTAGATGGGTGAAAGCTTAGCTTGATCTTTCTGGCAGATGCATGAGAAAATATATTCAACATATATCTGATATGAGTGAATCATTTGGGAGTCCTTGGAGAAAATATAAATAGGAAAGGATAATAATGTTAATTCTGTTCTGTGAAGAGATAAAAATGCATATTCTGATTTTGCTCTTCTGTTGGAAGTCTGCATCCATTTGGCAAAGTGTGTTGCTTGCTACTATGAGACAGGAACTGAATTTCCATAAAATACAAGCTTTCTAACTGGTGCTATTTAATAGACCTTGGTCATTTAAGAGAGATCTTTGAAACTGAGGACTCATATGTGACTTCAAAAATAATATATAACTTCTCAGAAATGTACTTTATTAGACTGTCTAGAGTTTGTAGGAAAAGTTCTGTTTTTCTGAAATAGATGTGCTCTTATTTGAGACAGTGAATTTCTGAAGTGATTTTGTTTGAGGGGCAGACTATCTTTTGAAGACAACCAGGAGCATCTTCAGCTCAATAATCTTAAACACCAGCAAGAATAAATGATTTTCTGTACAGGATTCCTCTTTTCCCAGTAGGGCCATCTGGAGGCTTCCCCTGTAGCTCTGAGATACCTGAAGAAATCTTTAAGATTTTGCCTTACACTTCTGATATTACAAAACTGAGAGAAATCTTTTATTTTTGCCTGTTTGTTTTTTTGTTTCAGGCTTTTTATTATTAGTTTTCACTCCTTGGAATTCCAGTAGGCAAAAAAGTTCTTCCTGGATGAGTCAAAATCTATTAATGGTCCTTCCTCCTTTTCATTAGTGAACGTCTGGACAAGTATTCTCTAACTGCTGAAAAGTGAGCAGTTATAGCAGATCTACTTATTTTCTGTGAATTTTCTAATTTTCTTCTAGACATGCTTTGTAAACTAGAGATAATTCCTCCATATTTTGAAAATTTATATCTAAAAGTCTGAAAACCCAGAATCCCAAACTGAGGTAAAAATCTAAATCCCCAAACAGGAACAAACATTCTAATTTCTAGTTATCAAAAAATTGTAATTGTGCAAATTAAATAATAAAAAGTGTGTTTCTAGCTTATTTTCCTTGATCACTGAATATACAATTTTCTTGGTTTAAAATTTCACTTTTCAGTTTCTCTTTCCATTTAGCTGTATTGCCCTTTGATAGGTGACCAGTCTGACTCTACTAATTCATATGCCACTGAAATCAATGGGACACTTCTGTAAATAGAGAATTTAGCCCTATTGAAAAATACTGAATTATACCTTTTTCAGTAAATAGTAGAGTTGCAGAGAACATACATCATAAGTTCATACATTCAGCATTACAGTATTACACCCTTAAAAGGCACATTATTTGATTATGTTAGATTTGTGGCTTCACTCAAACAATATGATTTTTTACAGCTCTCTGTAATAATCTTCTATTCTGGGCTATTGGAAACCTTACAGTTGATCCTTGTTTTCATACATATGTATATTTCTTCTCTTTCATTTTCATAGAGTATGTCTGAAAATACAATACAATCAAGGTTGCCCAAGAATTGAAAGCAAATAAGCAGGACCAAAACAGCAAATAAGTGAAGTTTTATACTTAATAGCTTTAAGATTACAGATCTTTTTGCCTTCTGTCTCAATCAAATCAATAAAGTGCTGTGTTTTACAAATATCCACAATGGTACTTTAAAAAGTCATCAACTTACATTTTTATATAGTAGTAAATTCCAAACAATAAGTTAGAGGACTTGGAAATTAGGTAACCTTTTTAGTGATTTCTGGACTCCTACCACTACTGCTCTAAGATCAGCTAGACTCACTTGTTTGGAGCGACCAGCTTTCATTTTGCATGTCAAAAAGCTATGTCAATATAATAAAGTCTAAGGACTGAAACTGATGTCAGTGACCTGAAGACAGGGTCCACAAACCTGTTTCTTAGAGCTTGTTGGTAGTGAAAGGATTCAGTGGATAATAGGACACTGCTGTCTTGGCTTTTCCTCAACTTACCATGGACTTAGCAACTCCAGCAGTCCTGACAGATACTGGCTCAGTCTCAGGCAAACAGCAGTTAAAATGCTGCTGTTCTCCTGACTATTGTCTTTAAAATAATCCTGGCTGTAGATTTCTTCTAATCATATTCTGGTTACGTCTCTGCATCAGGTTGTAGGTGGGTCGGAGATATCCCAACTCTTCTGTCAGTGACTGTTGCTTCGCGTATCTGTCTCTCAGGCCAGTCCAGCGTTCGGCTGGATCACCCTGCTAGCTCTGATATGCCCAACAGTACCTTTGCGTGGGTCTTGGATCCGCAGTACCTTTGCCTTGGCTGTCACGGCCGTGGTTCGAAAGAGGGGACACTCTTAAGGCTCAGGAAGAAGGTTTTATTTGGGGATCACAGGGGCAGTCCCTGGTCCCAGGCCTGTGCCTCTGGAGAGTGACCCCCGGCCTCGGTTACAGGGGGTTTTTGTTCACCAGAAATCTCAGGGGTGGGCACAAGTTACAAGACCAATGAAAACAAAGCAACGTGGCTGATGCCAAATGCAATACACAACATTACCAAATCAGGTTAATTGGGGTGGAGTCCTCGGAGATCCACCAATCACTGTCCGACACCTCTCGAAGGTTTCGGGCCTGGGGGATGATGGGTGGGGAGGGGAGATGCATTGAGATGAGGGAGAAAGACAATGGGATGACCGAAACTCCAGGCAGAGGATTAGGTTGTCTTGGAAACTCTTATCAACTTCTGATAGGAACATTCCAGGACAGGAGCTTTACCTGGCTAGGGTTAAAGTCCAAATCCCATCAAACTTCTAACTAAAAACCTAAAAACAATTCCAGCACCCCCACAAGTGACATCTCCAAAAGGGACTTTTTTTTGTTTGTTTCTTTCTGTTCTGTTATTTCAGTCCTGCTTAGTTCTTTCATCCCTTAGTAATGGCAAAACATTGATGTTCAACATTAAAAAAACCCAAACTTCCAAATTTTTCTGTGATTTCCTCAAGACAAAATAGGTTTTTTTCCTATTAACAGTGTCAAGCATCCCAGACTACTACAAATTGCACTGTGGCTGGTGAGTCATGCAAACTAATGCTTAGAAACATGTATCTTTGTTTTATTCTCTTATAAAATGCAGAATTAAAAAACCAAACGTTGGCACATGGAACTGCCAGACTCAGCTCACATTTCCAGCAGATCATATAATTAAAATAGTGAAAAAATATGTGTCTGCAGAGGAATATTTGCTTAGTTGCAGCAGTTAATTCAAAAAGGGCCCATACTGATGAAAATAATATTATAGTATTTAAGACTTCAGGTTTTATTAAACCAGCATTTTCCTTCTTCTTCTAAAAATTGCAGTGTACCAAATCACTTCTTTCTTTGTAAAAGAGATTCTACTGTATGTAATAACAATTTCTTTTCAGGCAGCTCTGTCCTCAGGGACAGGGCTGTTTCTTCCCTTTTCAGAAGGTGTCACACTGCTTTCTATTACTATAGTAATATAAACAATTCATAAGAAATTTTCAGTATTAGAAAAAAATGCACATGCATCTTCAGAGACCTTTTGCACGAATGCAATTTGCCTTATCCTTGCCTTACAGCATGAGAATTCATAAAATAGTTGAAGATTAAAAGATAAAAACCCTTTTTCCTGAAATTTTTCATGCTGTTATTATTTGGTGTTACCTTTGGGTCAGTGGAAGCTGTACAATGGGCAAAATTAAATACTGGGCTTTCTGCTGGTTCAAGGATTTAAACTTTTTGTTCATTGTTGGTAGGATAAAGACAGACTAGGGAAGATTATTAAGAAATACTACAGAGTATATCTGCCATTCTCCATGTCTCTTAATGTTACCTGTTGGTTACAGACCAATGTGAGGTCCAAGATTATATCATTCTTGCTGTCTTAAAAAGTATCTTGAGGTGATTTTGTGTGTGATGAGATGCAAGACTTGTTTAGTTTCTCTGACTAAAAGTCATTGGTCAAAAGGAATTGTCAGGTTCATTACCTGGGCAAGGCTTAGCAACTAGGTGTGCCTAGTTCTGCAGTAAACAGGCAAGTCATCCATTTCATTCCAGTATGGGCAGGATGAAACCTTCACTACAACTCATCAACTCCCTCTGGGTTTGTTGCTACACATAAGGTGGTGGCTGACATACTCTGTTTATGTTTGCCTGACCTGAAGCTGTCCTTACCTGTACCAGTGTAAGACACAGGTGCTGCCACAGAAATTAAGCTATAATAAAGCAATATGGGGAAAGTTATCTGTGAGGGCTCCAAAGCTGAGGAAGAATTGGAAGAGTAGACAGTGAGGAGTCTCCATTCCAGCTTTGCCCACTCCTCACCTATGTGTTTAGTTCTCCATGAGATTTATCTGACTTTTATTCTTAATTGATGAGAAATCTGAAGCATTAAATTTTAATCAAGGTTTGTTAAAATATTGAGTGATGTAAATGTCATGTAACTTTGCATTTCATTGCCAGACATTATGTTGGAAAAAAAGTCAGCACTGCTTATATCAAAAATTCATTTTGCCAATATGAGCTCACCTTTTGCTAAGACTCACATTTACTTTTACTCACATTGCTTACTGAAAGCAGCATATCTGTGTGCAGATAGCAGAAAGGTTTTCTGCTGGTTTTCTTCCGGTTTTCTTCCTTTTTCCCAGTATATTGTTGTGTGCAATACAGTGTGTTACACCCTTGTCTTAATCAGTTACCCTGCCAGTTAGCACTGTGACCTTTACAAGATTCCCTTGGCTTTCTGTGAGAGGCAGATGTCAGTATTGTGGGTTAACTAGGCTACATGATTTTTCTTTGGAAGATAGCCAAACCATATAAAGTGCTCTTCAGAGACAATGTATCTGTTACTTAAGATCTCATCATTTTACTTGTCAAAGCCCACAGCATATGTCAATAATGTTTAGGTTACCTTCGGTGCTGAAGACCTTTCTGACTTGGGTTTTATTAGAAAGCAAAAATTAAAATCTACCTTTAAGCTGGCTTGGGTCTTTCGTTTTGTTTTGTTTGTTGTTGTTGTTGTTGTTGTTGTTGTTGTTGTTGTTGTTGTTTGGTGTTTTTGGGGGGTTTTTTTTGGTGCTTTGGTTTGCTTTGGTTTGGTTTTTGTTGTTGTTTTGGGGGCTTTTTTTTTTTTTTTTTTTTAAGTAATAAATCACTTTGAATATAGGAAAAAAGGTATTATGGGAATCATAGCCATGCTAATGTCTAAAAAAACACTACCAACCTCTTTCTACAAGAAATTGAATTTTCCAAGTGTTTTAAGTATTGGGGTGTACTTAGTATGAAACTTTGAACGATATACCTAAAGGAAATTATTTAAATATAACTAAGGAATAATAAAATCATTCATTTTTATTACTGTTTTGCTGCAGTGTCGTAATACATATTTTAGCATTTTCAGTAATATAATCTGAACTATCAGTGACTACATTAATTTGGGAATATAATTTTCTGCAGTATAAGTGCGACATGGTAGAAAGTTACCATAAAAGATCTATTTCCCTGTTACATGAAAGGTGTGGAATTTCCAGTTATAATACACAGAGATCTGTCTGATTCATTGAGTTTTCAGGAATTGCTTGTTTTCCTTCAGGAGAAACCCAGTAGCTTTTAATTAAAACCATTAAAACCAATAGATTTTAATGACTAGTTAATAAAGTGTGTAATAAAGTTACTTCCTAAATGTGTCTAAATCAGAAATCTTACAAGTGGAACCACCCTTTTCCTAGCAAAGCTAATATCTGAGAGCTTTATGGAGCTTGTCAAAATAAAATTGAACACTGAGCATCTTACAGCATTTACAAATCACATGGCTACTTTGGGTGTCTAGGGCAATAGTTTTCAGCATGTAGCTACTGCTACAGGGTTCCTGGGCCTGTGGGATGTCAGGATCTTTTGTATCTTTGTGAAAAAACCCTGTAATGCAAGCCCTTATGTTCCCCCAAAATGAGATCTTCACACTTGATCCTGTGCAGTGGCATAGTCCAAAGGCAGAGCTTGGTCTAATGAGTAATCAAATAACTTCCAGCCATTGTTACTCACACTCCAAACAAATAGATAGCTGTTACTGTGTTTCAGGATCGAGGCAATTAGTTTTTATTTTTACTTCCTAAAAAGTTAGTGTCTCACTGTTGAAACAATTTTGAACCAGTGTCTCAGTGGAAATGACTTAAGTACAAGGGTCTGTTTTCCAATTTATTCCCAAGCATTTCAACTCCTTGAGATTTCCAGATTATGCAGCTGCTGTAATGTGCTGTAATGTGCTGTAATGTTATGTGTGCAAGCTGGGGAATCTGGCTAGAGCTTCACCAGAATTCAGTGTGTTTCTGTGGGGATGGCTGTGCACAATGGCTAGGAAGCTGGATGGGGTTAGTGGCAACCTGAAACCTTCAGGCTGCTCTGTCGGTTTTCCAGACCTGAATGATTAGTCTTTCTCAGCATATTTTTCATAACTGCTCCCTTTAAAAGAAGGTACTTGAAGGTCCCTGGAGCACCCTGCTAGAAGTGCATGTTTTAAAGGATATTTCATTTGTGAAGTATAAGATGTGGGCTGAAAAGAGGTCATACTCTTTCAAAGTGCCACTTCTAATACTCAGAACTCTTTTGAGAAAAAGAGAGTCCTCAGTGTCATGTCTCAGTCTGATATCCCTTTCACCAGAGAGCCATGAGGAGCTTAGTGTAGAAACTGGCTGTTTGGAAATGTTCCTAAATGAGGACAAGCCCTGTATTTTTCTTTTCTATGTTTCTCCTTAGAAATTTCCCACTTGATGTTTAAAGAAGTTAATAGTAAGATTTTTTTATTTATTATTTTATTGTTAGTGTGGACTAATGTGACTTCAAAAATGCTTTGTCATATTATCTAGTGGCTAAATCAAACCATGACTATCCTATCTATGTATTGAGGATGGAGTACTTAAGAACTTACATGTTCTGTTTTTCAAAGATAAAGCACCAAATAAAATTTTTCAATTCATCCTCTTGTGCATACGGGTTTTTTTTAGAGAGACATTTTCTGAAACCTAATTTGGATTGACATAGTGATAAGTGTTCTTCACTATTGCTGATTAAATATAGTAAACTCACTGTTTTAGGCAAGAAGATCAGTGTATTATTTGTAGATAGCAAAGACAATCCATCACCATAATGATTCAATGGTCTTCAGTGTTTCAAATTCAACTGCCTCTCCCTTTGTGAATAGTTGTTTTGCATAACACTCTCTCACTTTCTTTGAACTTTTCTAAGTCACCATTTGTCTTCAAGTGTCCTGTCAGGTACACTGAAGACATTTCTTTGTGTGCAGCATTACAGAAAATTCATTTTATAGAGCTATAAATGGAACTTAAAGTAAATAACTTTAATGATGTAACACAAAGAGACTTAAGATCTGAAACTCACAGCTGAAATTTTGAAACAATCACAGAGGCATATTATGAAGGAAAGAAAATGCAGCGACTGAAGGATTTTGTGTCTTTTGGTAGCTGAGCAATGACCCAAACAGTATTTTAAGCTTAGATTCTTTATTATACTTTTTACTGGAGAAATTTTCTTTGTTATGTTGAATGCAGAGAAGGAAAGGGAAAATTCTTTCTAGTCATGTCAATAAATTTGGATTGCATGAAATCTTGATGTGAATCCTTCCAGTGACTCATCTACAATTGAATACAAATCTGTTTCAGGAAAGGACTTCCAAGTGTTCTCTAGAAGCTTTTCAGAATTCTTGAGCTAAAATGCTCCATGTTAAAATATCATGGAGACACTGATTGGAATGAAAATAAAGCTGCAAGGAGACCACTAAAATTGGCATATAATGGATGTGCTTATTTTCGCATATTTCATGTTATTTCAGGTGAGGTTCCAGTACATTCCACATATCCAGAAAAATAAATCACAAATTCTATCTTTAGCTAAAGCGAGAAAGAACACTTCTGAAGACAATTGGGTGCTCTCTACTGCCTTTGAATCCCTGGCACTGAGGTCATATTTTGAGAGATACTGTCTTGGGAAACTCGTAAATTCCTCTTGTTGATTTACTTCTGCATAGCGGCACTATATTAGGAGTGAATATGAGAACTGGCAAGGGAAAACTCTTGCCACTAAAGTAAACATAGTCTACTTTCACATGGAGGTCATACACAACTGATCTTGTCTCATATAATTGAACAGAACCATGCTGTTCGAAAATTGTATAGAGATCTGCTTCATTCATTGCTTGAGTTGTACCTGATTATATCTCACAGTATGAGGCTCATCAAAGAAAAGAACAGTTCCAGCAGTACGTACAAAATCCAAGTTCCCTACCAAAATAAAATAAATATTGATCCAAATTATATTTTATTTCACATAGAAACACACGCACACACTTTCAGTAGTATTTCAGTGGAGAATAATTCTATCTATGTAGGACAAGGTGAACAAAACACACCTATAGAAAAATCATGAAACAATTGCAGGGAAAAAACCCAGCCATTTACTGTTATTTGATAGCCAGAGAAGAGGAAAATTAAGTGGGATTATATTGAAGGAAAATGCCAAAATTAGCCAAATAATTTTTAAAAATAAAGACATGGCAGATCAGTTAAAAGAGGTATGTCTATTTATATATTTAGGTTTATTGATTTATATTTGTGTCTCTTTGTGTTCATGCTTTTTGGAAAGTTTTGTAATGTTCACAGAACATAGAAGAGAATGAAATAAGGAAAGATCTTGCTTTCTCTTTAGTAGATCAGTTACTTGATGTTTTAGATTTAGATAGAAAATCCAATATTATGTTGATTTTGACTGTAAATGTCCCCACATGGTAAAAAGTAGGAAAAAAAAAATAAAAAGAAAAACATACACTGAAATATTCAGTCGAGTTCTAAGCGATGGTGAATATGAAGGTTTGTGTTTTGTAATGAAAGGTATGATACATCTTTATAGTGCAATATCTTTCCATTACTGTAGATTAACTTAACACTTTCAATATAGTTGCATTTCAACTATGCCAGTAATACTAAATCAATATTTTTGCTACAAAAATATCATTTCAAAACTAAATTATAAATCATAAGGGGGGGAAAAGGTCCTGCTTTATTTTTTTTTAATACAAAATTCTTTGCTCACATTGAACAGTGTTGAAAATGATACATCTACGATAGTTTAACTTTTCCCCTTGCCTCCAGTATTCAGCAGGCACTGAATCTGGCCTACCACAACCTAAGTGCAAATTACACTTGAGAACACTTCACATCCAAACTTGCAGCTGAGGGTGATTTTTGTTGCTTAGTAGTAATTCTTTGGATAATAAGGTTTATAATTAAAGTGCTGACGCTGCTATAACTGTAGAGGCATAAACAGTGCAGCTATAAATAGTGCAGTAACTGCAGCGACAGACTTTGTCAAGTGGTTTGTAGAGGACAGCTCGGCTGTGGCAGCTGGTGGGATGGGAGAAATTATGTTGAGGTCTGCTGATCTATTCCTTTTTGAAGTTATTGTTAAATCTTTTACTTCTTCAGCAAGAACTGAATTCATTTTGTGTCCCATAATTGGGACTTTGCTTGAAATGGACAATCTCAATTTAACTAAAACATGCATCCAGATTTCAGTAAAAGAACAAATTATATCTGACAGACCTTGGCCTTGACATTTAAAATTACACCATAGCTGATTAAACTCTGTGGTATTTAGGGACATACACTACTTCTAAAGGGGAGTGAGTTCAATAGAGTATTCAAAAAATTCAACATAAATGGTAGGAAATAATGGAGACATTAGCCAGAGTTAATGTTATTGGAGGTTAATCTGGGACAAGTAGGGTAATGTGTAAGTTTAAAGTATTTAAACATCTCATGAAGACACTAAAAAGTAAAACCAGCATTTAGCACATCCTCTCATGTCATCTGACATCAATAAGTATTATATTTTTTTTAAGAACTACTTTTTCTCCCATGGTTCTCATATCATTCCTGTGATCTTCTATCAAGAGTTATTTTGTGATAGAAATCCAAACACTTATTCTGTTTCCAAAAAAAATTATTAAGGTCCCAGTGACATAATGGCTGTCTATGGTAGTGTTTTTCCTCTTTGTTAGACAATGCAGCACTAAATGAAATTTAGGACCAAATGTACTGTGCTTTTCTTTCTGTGTTTCCTCTCATCCTACCTAACATCATCATTTGCCTTACAGAAGTGGGGCTTGGGTGGCTGTGTCTACACTACAAATTAGATGAAGTCAATGTGCAGGTTTGAGCACCAGTTTAGGATCTGGACAGCTTTCAGTGCCTGGATATAGTTTGAGAACTAGTGCAGGCCAGGGCCTGATCCTGACATACAGCATGTAAAAATTATCATGTCGCCAAGAAGGGAATTAAGCCATGAAATTCTGCCATGTCACTGGCCTTAAGCAGCAGGAGCAGATCTCCTTTAAAGGAGAAACACTTGGGTCTATGAGAAATCACAGAATTCAAATGTAGTTACAGAAGTCAGGTAGACGTCTGTTTCTACGACAGTTCATTACACTAATTTCAACATTAGTTAATCTATTGCACATAGATAGGAAGATGCAAGAATCTTAAGAGTCAGTTGTACATGCTCCTAAATGAGATTCAGACAGATTCCCCTACAAACAATAGAATAGACTGGATATCTGGAATTATTTCATGGTCACTATTAAAATTGGAATAAAATTAAATCCACTACATTGGACCAAAGTGAATTCAACTGTGTTGACCTCTGTATTGCCCTGAGACTCATTTGCACTGAAAGTACAATTCTGGCCATGTACATCAGTGCAGTGATTAATCTCTTATTAGATACAGAAACTGATTCTTTGGTGCCAAGCACTCACATAATTATGTATTGAAAAAAGAGAGACGCTGGAATGAAATAACATGATTTTTCAAGGCAGTGTATTTTATTTCTGTAAAACAAAAAACTAACCCCAAATAACAAGTCAGATAAATTATAGCACTTGGACTTTAACCTAAAGGAGTTTTAAATGCAGCATGGACTGTTCTTGTGGTTTCAAGTAATGGTTGCTATGGGTGACCCAGAAATGAAACCAATCATGGCATTGTAATTTAAAAGTAAAACAACTGGCAAAATATTTCCTCTCAAGCCTGTTGTCTCAGAAGAAAATGAAAAGGTCGGGAGACTTTTTATTTACTTCTAAGATAACATGGGCTGCTTGAACTGAGGAACATATTAATGTTTTCAACACAGCTTTCTATTACGTGTCAGGAACTCCATTCCAGGATATCACACTGGAGATGATGAAAAAAGACAGAAGATAGAATGAAATGTTTGAATCTAATGAAAAATAATCAACCATCTTTATATTTCTACTTTACATTTTATCAGTAGTCCTGATTGCATTCTATAGGTGGTGATACTTCACCTAAAAATAACAGCTACTCCAAAGTACCTGGCTGTGCATACAGTACAGTGCAAAGTGATAAGGAGTTGTGTGTGACAGTACAAGCCAGTCATAGCAGAGTGTCATGTTTTCCTTTTGGAATAAACAGTGGTAGTATTATCCAGACTCATACAGTTGGTGACTAAGATTTACCAATACCTACAGATTTTCCTTTAGGAAAGGTAAGGGTTTTTTTTTTTAAATGGTTCATGTTTTAACAGGAATTCCTGTAAGAAGCAATGTGGTCCCAGCAGTGTCCTGATTAAGGAAATGTTGAACAAACAGCAGTTAATGGGTGAACATTCCCAACACAGACCAAAGTTTTGGGAGGAGTTGAGAGGGAGAATTATTTTTGTTTCACATGTCTTTATTGGACATATCTGAATCTTAATGCTGCTTTTTGCATGATGCTTAAAATTACAAACATCCTTTGGTGACTTTGCTTAATGATTCATACGTTATCATTGTATTTTTGCTTAGTTATTTAATTTAGATAAGCTTTTTGTACTTTTCCTGGTAGTTAACTTGCAGCAACACATACAACGAGTGTCAAAGAAAAGCAACTTTAAAAAATACCTTTTCAAGAGCAAGAATCTCAATTTGAAGAGCAAGAATCCCAGTACAGTCAGATGGATAGAAAAAAAAAAACCTCGAGGTACACATTCTCTGAGACAGAAAACAGTGAATATATGTTTTTCTAGAAGAGTATTTTGGCTGACTTTGCTTGGTGTAGCAGTGTTGCTCCTAAAGTGCTCCCAGTAACAAGGACGATTGTGTTAAACCAGCCCAAGGAATAAAGTCCACAGCCAGCACACTTCTACTTTACTTTCAATCAACACTAACCAACCTCCCTTTTTATCTTTTATTTAAAGAAAGAGAAAGTCACTGAAATACACATGCTCCTTCCCAATGCATCTTCATTAAGACTTCAATTTTGCTTAGTCTCTGATGAAAGGAGCTTGAGGTGTTAAGGGATTTTGAAAACATGCAAAGACACAAATAAAATAGCCTGAACTAAGCCAACTAAAGTTTCAAATAGGGAAGAACCTGAAGTCCTTGCAAGTGTGGAACTTGGCAATCAAACAGCAGGGAGACCCTTTACCAGTAATTATTTTAACATTAGCTACAATCAGTGAAAAAATAGCAGAAAGTGCTTTTCTTCACAGCTATGACTTCCAAGATGCACTGCTGTGTGCTCTTTCTTCCAAGGTTTAATAAGAAATATGATGATAAATGGCATCTTTTGCTAATGTTTTTAAGACAGCCAAAATAGAACATAGTGTTTCTTATTAATAATTCTGTAGCATGCTATGCAAGATGTGAGAAATCAAAATGCAAAGAATGGGAAAAAAACCCCAAGAGTTTAAGAAACATAGAGGAACCGCTGTCTTTGGGAGATGCTTTCTAAGCCACAAATACCATTTTTCTTACCTTTATATTCCCACAGCTGCAAAACAGCTGCAAAACAGGTGCCAAAGTTAATTGTCTGTCTGAGATTTCCTCTCTTCTTAAACAAACTGCTGTGTGTTTGTTGATTTTGCATACTCAAGGGGGTGGTAAACAAGGGATTTGGTATGTTCTACTCATTCCATTACAAATATTACATGTATTTGCTATATTTTATTAGTTTAAAATATGTGGAGATAGCTAAATATGAAAGTAACAAATGTAAATCGCACTTCTCTTTAGATGACCACATGATGCATTTATCTGATTTCATAACAGATTACTTTAGCCATAGGCAATTATTTTCAACAACAGCAGGATCCCTTGGGAAGCTGTGCCTGATCTTCTAGGTACAACAAGATTTAAGTTACCACAATACAAGCTGAGATGACATCTTTCTATAGCAGTTTCCTACATTGAACAGTTGCTGTGAAGGAAGTGTAAGGAGGAGAAATGAAAATATCAAGTAAGAAAAGCACGTACCTACATCTGTAGGCAGCTTACATACCTTCTCATTTATTTCACATGGAATTCAGTGTAGTTCCACAGTTAAGGTCTGATTTCTCTAGAGCTTATCTGGTCATATTGTTTGTTTTCTGTGTAATGTTACAGCTTTCTGTTTAAAGCTTCACAAAACTTTCAGAGGCAAGAAATTGAGCATCCAAGACACATAGGCACTGGAATATAAACACCAAATTTTTGTTTCTATATGAATACTAACAGAAGTGATTGACAGAAAAATGAACATCAAGGAATACAAAATGCAGATTAAAAATCTTTTTTTATAATTTCATTAGTGTTGACAGGTATTTAAGTGAAATCCAAAACATATAAGGACATATTCTAAAATGCTGAATGAAACCAGTGTGAACATTTTGGTGGAATAAATATGATCTCCCCTGTGCTGCCTGGGGCTTTTTTTCTTGTGAAAGGTTGAAACCACACTATGGGAACCTTTTCTAAAAGAAAGGTGTCTGGTTTGTTATTGTTATAAAGCTACAGACACCTTTAAAAACCCCATATGCTGCCATAAAGGAGCTAGCATTTCACTAATATGGATTTTTCACAGAAATAAATGAGTCAAGCAACATAAAGCAGTTTCAAATAGCGTCAAAACTGAGTCAGAAATTCAAACCGTGCTGAATAGTACCCTTCTGGGCTAGCTTCATTTCTAAGCCACAATTTCATCTCTGCTTTAAGGGTCAGAATTAAACCTAATGCTCTGAAAAAAAAAGGCAATTTCAGTAGACCAAATTGTTCTAACTACATTACCACACAGAATTTGAGGGTTTTTAAAGATCTGGAAAACTCTGAGATCTCCAGTGGTTTGAAAAACAAGAAATTCCATTCCAGCTCCTTAAACAACAATAAAATCAATTAAATATAATGCCTCCCTATTTATAACCAATCTCTGCAGTCAAAAATAAATATTTTTCTATAGGAGAAGCTGTAACCAAACTTTTGTAATTTTTTGTAACATTCTTACATTTTTTTGTATGTTCCTAAAATGGAGCAAAGATCCAGATTTCCCCTTCCATTTTTTTTTTAATTCTGACTTCAATATCATCAGGGACCCAGGTGTTAAGCACAGTATGCACTGCCCAGCTCTGACTCAAGTCACTTCATTCAACTGACCTTCTGGACAAGGCACCAATCTTTTTCAGGTTCATTTTTAAAACTCATGCTCATGCAATCCTAATTGGACTTCATAAAATCGTAGAATTCTGTGAGTTGGAAGGGACCTTTTAAGGTCATCTAGTTCATCCATCTCTTCAATGAGCAGTGAGCCTTTTACTGCCCTTATTGTAAATAGATTTTTTCCTTATGTCTAGTCTGCATCTACCTCTAGTCCTATTACTAAAGGCCCTATTTAAACATTGGCCCACATCTTTCCTGCAGGGTCCTCCTAGCTACTGGTAGACTGCTGTAGGATCTCCTCAGAGCCTTCTCTTCTCCAGGCTGAACAACCCCAAGTCTCTGAGTCTTTCCTCACAGGTGAGGTGCTCCTTCTAATAATCTTCATGGCCTCCTGTGGACTCACTGCAGGAGGTCTGTGGCTTTCCTGTGCCAGAGCCCCCAGGTCTGGATGCAGCACTCCACGTGGAGTATGACAAAGGCAGAGCAGATAGAAAGAATCCACTACCTCTCCCTGCTGGCCATGCTGCTTTGGTGCACTGGGCTTTGTCCATTGCCAGTACATGCTCAGTCTCTTATATGCAACGCCAAATTCCTCCTCCACAGGGCTGCTCTAAGTACCCTAACTCCACACCTTGTGTTCATACTGGCAGTTCCTCAGGCATGGAACCTTGGAGTTGAGCCTTGTGAGTTTTTTGGGGATTCATGTCTTGAACTTGCACTGGTCCCTCTGAAAGGCTTCATGAATGACTTTTGAAAATCCTTTAAATTCTCAGCGTTACCAATAGGTTCTGTTCATAAAAAATGCATGCAATTTCCCTTGGTATTTCTACTGGTTTACAAGACCTTATCAAAGAGCCCATTATGGTTCAGCATAATGATGGGAAGTATTAAAAACTCCTGGTTCAGCAAGATGAAGCTAACCAGATCCAGACACCTTTCACCTGCTCATGTAGCTACCAGAATCCTTTAGCTTCCCATAGGTCTCATGTGCCTCACGTGTTCATCTGGCCTGGCTCCTTCACAGTTCTGTGCTGTCACAGGCCACCTCCTGAAGAGGAAGAGCACAGGTAGTGAGGAACACCTGAGGCTATTTTTATGTGGAAAATGCTTGTATGATAAAAGTCCTGACATTTCATCTTTTGCTTTCTGGTTTGAATGTTGGTAAAAGTAAAAATGCCGTTTCCCTTATGTTTCCTGAGCAGTGAAATAATAAGCCTCAGGTATAACTGCCCCACTTTAGCAGGTCAAGTACTCAATCAGGCAAAATTAAAAGCATGCTGGTTTCCTCAGAATCATGAAATGCGGGGATCCGCTGTCGAGCGACTGACAACCCAAGTGCTGCCGGTACTTGTCAGCCCTGACACCTCCGCAACACAGGGGCCTTTGAGTCAAGCTGGCAGGATCACAGCTACGGGATGAGTATCAAAAGAGAGACGGGACTCTGAGGGTTCCAACAACAGAGTGTTTTATTCCCCTGAGTCGGTTCTCCGGAGAGACCCCGAAACTCAGGATGCAAGAACTTTTAAATGGGGGAGGTACAGAAGGGGTGGGTAAGTAGGAGACCAATCAGGAATCATCAGGGTGTGGCTCGGAGATCTTCAATCATAACATAAACCAATAACATAACTATGGGAGGGGGAAACTCCTAACTTCGTCCAATCATCCAACGCCAGGTATAGAACATTCAGGAACATGGGGAGAGGCCCAAGGTGATGGACAAGGGTAGGAGTTATGTAACCAATGACTGACAGATAACGGTAAAGGGGTAAACAACTTAAGATCGTACCATTAAGGCAAGGAAAAGGGGGGAACAGGGGTCAACCATTAAACACACATAATAACTTCAACTTTATAACTTCGGCACAAAACTTAAAAATAATCAAACTGGAATTGCCTTTCACACCTCCAC
The DNA here is from genome assembly GCF_965231275.1 of Zosterops lateralis. Lineage (NCBI taxonomy): Eukaryota > Metazoa > Chordata > Aves > Passeriformes > Zosteropidae > Zosterops > Zosterops lateralis. The sequence continues at coordinate 27,856,536 of NC_139762.1, read as the reverse complement.
AATGAAAATCACTAATTTTTTGGAAAATAAGACATTGAATAGGGAAGTCAAATAAGTCAAGTCACATATCCTTTGTGATCCAACCAGTCTGAGTGGAGGCTGGAAATTTGTAGGTAAAATTTTATGTCCCTAAGGATTGCTAACATGACTTCATATAGGACTTTTTATTGGTTAATGGTAAGAGTCACACAATGGGTATTATCAACACTTGATAAATGGCATTATTGTCTCTGTAGAAGAGATTTATTTCAAGACAAAGAAATTTGAAAACTAATTTGAAGACCATAAAAGCAATTAGGAGAAACTTCTATCATTCAATACTACGTAAGGTTCCTTATCCATTTTTAGTAAAATTTTCAGGCTCAAAAAATGGACTCTTTAAGGCCAGAAAAAACCAAAAATCACATCAAAAAGGAGACTGGAAGTGGTATGTTACGTAGGTTTGCTTAGAATGAGGTAAGACCAAGTTCTTCTGCCCTGGATTTTAAGTTGCATCTTGCCATGTCATTTTTATTTCACCAAATATGAGGTTCTTTTTTCTTCTTTAAAGTGACAGACAGGTCAGGTATTCTTCTTTGAAGTGCACTCTGGAGAGGCAAAGTGTACTCTTTTCCACATATCTTGATACTACATTACTGCCAGTCTGTCCTACTCCTTTGGGAAATCCTACTGTTCAGAAGATCAGCTCCCTGAATGCAAGCTAGTGTCAAATATTAACAGTGAATTAAAACTGCAGGTAAAAATGGTGACAGTGGCATATTCCTGTCACTGGGCTTGACAGGAAATTTATTTTGCTGTAGCTGAAAAGTAATTAACCTCCACTGTGAGAAATTCTATTACTAGTAGCTATTCTGCCATGCAAAGTACACTACATGGAAATGTTACAGGCCATCAAGCAGAAAAGGCAGATTTGTCTGCATTTTAAACTAAAGCTGCCCCTGCCTCCACTTTCCATTCTTATTCTCTCTCTCTCCTCAATCTATCTTCACTGAAGCTAGAAATTGAGATGCACATGTGGTAGAAAGAAAATGGAATAAGGATTTTCATTAGGTATTTACAGAAGTTAATTAATCTGTGTGTGTGCATGTGTGTATGTGTGAGTGTATGTGTATGATAGTGGTGTGCTCCTTTTAACAAGCCCAAACTCTTTATGGAAGAAATTTAGCACTGATCTAAATTGGCTCTCAAATCAGAATAACTTTGTTGCAGACATGTATAGGAAAATGTCAACATACCAGCTGACAGACCTTCTCTTATCTTGCTCTCGCTTACAGTCTGCTGTTGCTGGTGAAAAGCACAATCATCCTCTTTTGTGAAGGGACAAAAACCATCTGACACTCAAAACCAGGACTATATTCTGAGAGGGAAGTTAAGCTTTTTCACGTAGGTTGGATGATTGTACTTTACAAAATATGATTGCAAAGCAGAAGGACCCTGCCAGCTTCCCTGTGAACTTTCGCCTGCCTGAGAAAACTAGCATTTTTGGAGAGAGGAAAACTATTATCAGGCTCTTCCCTCTGAGATCAGGGGCTGTCAAAAGTCATTAAGCATGAGAGAGAATCCACCAGTCTGTGTGTGTGTTATAGGAAATGTTGAGATGAAAAACAATACTGGTTTTCTGGCCTCTGAAAGAGAGTTGCCTGGTTTTCTCTTCATGGCATGGTTATACCATGAACTAGATGTAGTGAGTCGCTGTAGTTTGGAAGCCAAGAAAAGCAAATCTACAGAAAATTACAGGGGAAAGAAATTTTGACTATTACAGACTAATGGTTTCGGCCAATTGCTTTGCAGGCAGGTTTGTGAGTGACAGCTGCTCATTAACAGCATGAAGTCCTCCTCCCTCTCAGGAAGAAGTGGTAGCTACAACGTTGCAGGTATTAAATTTCTTTTGCTTAATGATGGACTGTGGGCAAAAAGAACCCATTTTGGATCTACATTTTAAAGTGACAGTGCTCTCTGGGAATACAGATTACTGTTATTAATGAAAGAATGTTTAATACTTTTCTAGCAGGGGTTTCTGAATCATGCACCATTTAAAAAAGATTTCACTTCTCTGTTAAAAAAAAATGTTCCTGGGAACAAATAATTGAAGTTTTCAATATACCACCAAGGAACCTATTCAAAGGTCTTTTATTCTCTTTTTACAAACCCTCTGTGATCAAAAATGAGAAAATATATGTACTAAAAATGAGTAATAGACCATAATTGGTCTTTCTAATGATTTCTATATTAATGATGACTCCCAAACCACCTCCAAGCTTTAAGTCAACATTTTTCCTTGGAGGTTTATAAACAAAACAAAATAAAAGAAATTTGAGGACGTTGGTCTAAGACAACAAATTGCAAAAACATGAATACTAGGAGTTCAACATTTTATGTGATACAATTTTGAAAGCTCCAGAAATGACTGTAATCAGGAGGTTACTCTCCTGGGAAAATGCAAGCCACAATGTGGCTATGTATATAAACAAATATATATAATGTGCAAGTACATATTTGCTTGAATATATTTTGTGCAAGGAACAGCTCAAATTTTTGAACTTAATAGCTGAGCTTTCATTGAAATTGTTTTCACTTACAGTCTTTGTGCTTCCAAATCAAAACTTTTCTTGTGTCAGGCTACCAATGCAGGAATCTTTCAAGGATGGATTATTGTTCAAACAATTTTCATTACAAATTTAAAGGTTAGACAGGCTACTTTCTGTAGATAAAAGTAGTGCATATAATTTTCCATGGCCTTTTACAAGGGAGGCAGAACTTTGCTGAGATTCTGAAGACCCAGTGGGCTGCATGTTTGTTGTCAAATAGTGTTTCCTGTGTCTCATTTTTCATATTTTCATTATAAAGACAGTAATTTGGAGTTTTGGGTAAGATTAAAATGGCAAGTTCATCCCTACCCTCAGATGTAGAGCAAACACCTCAGCTGACATTCTGGTGCATTTTATGTGGTAGGATAGTTCTTCAGTTTTCTCCATGGTTAGCAAAAAGCCAGACCAAATACAGCTCCCTTACTCATCTGCTTTTTGTCATTTAGACTTCTGTCCTGAATCGCTGGATTTTACCTTTGATACTCAAAATTTCCTCATGGTCTCCCATGCAGGACCCCAAAAGACCATCTGTAACTTTGAGGACTATACCCAAGTGTGTGCGATCAGTTTAGTGCAACTAGAGGAGGGTCTGTTCTGATGGTACCAGGAATCTTAGCCACAAATTAGTTTCCTTTGGTCATCAGTCAGCCATACACAATTTATTATTGTTTAATCAAAATAGCAGCACCACTATCACCAGGGCAGTATCTCAGAACCCACCCACACCAAAATATTTGTTTTTTCCATCATTCATTTTTGTAGATCCAAGATTTCCATGATGGCATTTTTTATCTGACTTTCAGACGGTTCTACTCTCTTTCAGTAAAATGTCTTCATAGATGTTTTTTGTGTAGTCTTCTGTAATTTAACAGATATAAACTTAGATTTGAGTCTATATCTAGTCCCTTTGTTCCTTGCTTTAATATCTTCTTCAACCAGCCTTCTGGATAGGAGGTAAGGGTGGTGACAGTGATATGTTTGAATTTCATTTTGTTGCAAAGGTTCAAGCTCTTGTTCACTAACTCATGTTCAAACATTGTTATAACAGATTTGAAAAAAATGACCCTGAAAAAAATGGATTTGATAAATGCACTCATGAATTTAAGCTAATCAAGAAATAAGAATAAATGTTTTGGTCATTTTTTCCCTAGCTATTTCAAACAAGTGTTTGCCCGCTTGCCTCTGAAAATCTTTAGGAGTAAACTGCTATCTCCCAAAAAATTTACTATTACACTTTTTTAAAAATATATGTCATCCTATATCTGAATTCTAATTGCTTAGCACCATAATTGGACTGGTGGCAGCAGCTGCTGCACCAGTTTCTTGATGGTACTGATCCCCACTGCTGGCAAAACTTTCACAATTTCATTAATCTCACTTCATTGCCTGGTTAAGTTTTAGAGAAGTTTATTCTGGGTGAAAAACACCTAAAAGACAACGTAGTCATTAGTCACAGACAACATGGCTTCCAGAGAGGAAAGTCCTGCTTATCAAGCCTGATTTCCTTTTATAACAAGGTAACACACTGAGTTGATGAAGGGAAGCCAGTTGATGTAATCTTTCTGGATTTCAGTTAAGATTTAAATACTGTTTCACACAGTATCCTTCTAGACAAAATGTCCAGAACACAGCTGGATAAACACATCATGCAATGGGTGAGCAACTGGCTCACAGGCTGGGCACCAAGAGTGACAGTGAATGGAATGACATCAGACTGGTGACCTGTCACTAGTGGGGTTCTACAGGGCTCCATCCTCAGCCTTTGTTCTTCAAGATCTTCATAACTCTTTTGGACTCAGGACTGGAAGGGATAATAAGCAAATTAGCAGATGACACAAAACTGGAAGGAACTGTTGACCTCTCAAAGACAGGGACGCCCTGCAGAGAGACCTAGAAAATCAGAGGGCTTGGCAACCATATGAAGATCAACAAGGGAAAGTGCCAGCTAGATTCTGCACCTGGGATGGAGCAATTCTGGATGCACAGACAGACAGGGGAATGAGCGGCTGGAGGCCAGGTGAGCCTGTCAGAATTCAAGAAGTATTTGGACAAGGCTCTAAGGTGCATGGTTTAGTTTATTTCTAGAAGGGAAAAAACCGAACTCACAACAAAGCATAAATATTTCACACTAAGTGAAAATCAAATATAGGGTAAAGTATCTTTTAAGATTCTGAATTGTCTGGATCAAGTTGGAGTTACAATAATTCAAATATGCTCCTTGCATGTGAGAAAACTTTTCTTCAGAGATTTCAAATATGATAAGCCTCCACTTGATTTATACACATTATATATATACATACTATATATACATATTATGTATACATATTTTACATATGTAAGTGTAGATATAGAGGCATATATATATATAAACTATATTGGGGTATATATATACTACATTAGAGTTAGCATAAACATTTCAAATAGAAAAGATGTATAAGATACACCTGTGTTTGATCTCCCTGCTTCTTTCTTTCTTCACAATATCCCCTCCTCTTCTTATGGTGTCTTTTTAAATAATTTTAAGATTATTTTATAAGAAGACAGCTTTCAAACCAATTCCTTATCTCCACTCATTCTAAAAATAAATAAGAAAAAAAATAGGTATGCTTAAATGATGAGGTTTTTGCTTTGTTGGAAGTGGAAAGTATCACAGAAACAGCTTGGCAGAAACACCTGGTCTTCTTGTCAGTGTAGGTTTCTTTTTTGTGCTTTTCACTGTAACTTGTTCCAATGGGGGATGAAACAGTGACATCTTTCTAATCTGGTATTGAGGTAATTGAAAGAGAATGAAATCACTATTTTCAGGAGGGAAAAAATACAGAGGGACCAGTAGGGAACTACCTCTGCAACAGGAGGGAAGATGTAGCTTCTTCATAGTAGAATCATCCTGAAAAGTAGCCAGGCAACTGAAGTGCAAAGCAACAGCAGATTCATAATTAAATTCTCCCTTAACAAGGTTTTTATGCATCAACTTGAGCATTATGTTTATTTGTAATATGGGGATAATGGGTTGATAATAGAAAAACACAGATACTTCTGCAAGTGAACATTCTTGTGAAAAGGAAAATGGTATCCACAGAGACAGTGACAAGAGGGACTCCTCAAGTCAGGTATATTGTACAGTCTGAGTGTATAAATAGTCCAAAGCCATGTTTATACTACAGACTGATGTACATTTTATGGAGAACACTCATTTTAAGCTTCTCATGATGAGGTCTGCAGTGTCGTTATATGCTGAGAGTCCTTCTGATGTACTAATTCTATCTGTGCTTTCATAGACAATACTCATAGCTTTTGAGTGTAGCATATGAACTCTTTATTTTGGAGCAAAAAATATCATGCACATAGGCTTTGTGAATATTTTGGTTTGCCTTACCTTCCTATTTCTTTTGATATAGGATTAAGTTTTATTTCTGTCTCTTATTGTAGTGCTACAGTTGCTGTTCTATTCCCACAGTTATACATATTATCTGGAAGTTTTAGAGGGTGTTTGACAAGACCATCAAGACACCAGGAGTTAGCAGTGATCTTCCTGATGGAGATACTTCAGGCATGGCAATCTGCAGTGAAAAAACTTGAAGTGAGCTCCCTGCCTGGAGTCTGGGAACTGGAAAACTTTCTTGCTCTAACTTCATTGAAGAACACGGGTTGTGGGTGGAAGTTCGTCTTTACTTCAGTAGGTCATCATTTCAGGAAAACGAAAATGGAAGAGGGGTGACCAAACAGGACACTTCCAATTTATTCCTATTAAAGCAAATGTGCTGTAGTTTTAATTATGGTTTAAGGGGTTCTAAAATCTCAAAATTACCTCTGTAGAGAAATTATTTCACAAAGGCTGAAAGCAATAATTTGTAATCAACATTTGATATGGTTTTATGACTTTTCTATGCTCATCAGTGGGGTGTTTATTTAGCATATAAAGCTTCAACATATGTCATCAGTCAACCCTGCTGACCATAGGGTTTTGTTTTGATATGCACATCCCTGGCCAACATTACTTTCTTCTAGACCAGACTATGTATTCTGGAACCATGATGCCTCCCTCATTTTTATTAGTACAGTTAGTTCTTGGACCACGAGGTGAACCAGAATGAAGTATTGCTGTTTAGTATACTGGAATCTTATATATGACAACATATTGGATATGTTGTCATATATCCAATCATAGCACAAAATAATTCTTCAAAACCTGAATTATAGACATATACATGGGAGGAAAACTGTAATAGCAATTAAAAGTAACAAAACAAACATTAATGCAAATATACCAGAAAATTGAGAAATTTGGATAGTCCACATAAACGCATTTGCATATTTTTGTTGTTGTTGTTAGCTATTTGTTAAACCACAAACACAGTCATAATCGTTGCTATGATCTTGAACAATTTTGCAGAGATCCCTTGTTTTCATAAAGAGAGCTGAGGGTAATTATCAGTGAAGAGCAAGAGGAAAAGTTAATTAAACCAAAATCTGGAGGACCAGAAATCTTTGTTTACACAATTTTGCCCATATAGAATTGTTTTCCAAAGACAGAAGGAGATTGTTTGCATTAACAAAAATGATTCCAGATATTCAGCTTTGATGGTCAAGTCTATTCAAAATTCAAGAGACTGGAGTTATCTGTATCTGAAGATTATGTTGTCATTTACACCTAAGTCTATTTGTCCACTCTTACCTTTCATATCTTGACATGCTAAATGTATGATAATATTGCAGTTTTGAATAAATATATTTTAATAAGAATATGCTAGATCAACATCCATATTCACAAAAATGTAAAAAGTGAAGGTACTGAATTATTCTGATAGCCAATGCATAGAAATGCTTAAAGGTCTGCTTTTAAATAGCATCCTCTCATACATGAACATTTTTTTGCATAACTATTAACTTCTTAGGAGTTCATTAAAAATGAAAATACTTTTGTGTTATGGATTGGGTTTTCTGAAGGCAGAAAAAATTTTAAAAATGGAATCAAGAAATTAACCTGGTATCATCTACCTGCTTGCTTCTATTTTCTCTGTCACTGTATGATTTACACAGTACCTCAGCTGACATATACCACTTAATAAATTAATATCTGTTCTCATTCTTATTTCCCCCCTGCTTCTTTTTCCCCTAGTATAATATAGTGATTTTTTTTCTAGAATGTGAGCTTTAATTCAAAGGCAGTGTATGAATCACAGATGATATACAATTTCTGTGTATCCCACTTACTGGAAATACAGTACCGAAAGCTTGTCACAAAAAACATATATGTAAAACAATAAAGTGATACAACTGCTGCTCCTCATATGGTAGGTGAAATAAAGAGTAGGAAAGGCTTTTCTTTTTGATATAGTTCTATTTTAGCGGTAAAATTCTTACAGTGTAATCCTAATCATATATTTACCTACATTAGCAATCAAGATTGGCAATTAGTTTACTAACACGCATTAAAATATATTATAGCAGTTACAAATAAAGTGTTGGCTTTTCCTCAACTGAGGTAAATAAAAGGCTACCTAAAAGGAATGCAGTCATCTGAAGTCACTTAAGGACATAAAAGTTATTTGACTAAGAGAATTGCTGTTTGGTAATTGTATGACTGTAGTTATCCAGATCGTACATATGCAATGTTAAATAAACCTTTGCCTAAACAGATGGGCTGTTGTCTGATCTCTCTTGAAAGCATCTAAACCTCTAATTAAGGGCAGTGATATAAACAGAAGGAAAGTATGCTCTTTTAATTGGCAGGATGCATATGTACAAATAGAGAAGGAATAATATTAACTAAGATAAGTAAATAGAAAGCACTGTGAGTTTTGTAACTTTACATGAAGCTAGTGGAGGAGTTTGCTTTGAAAATGGATCCTGATGGAAATTTTTGTTCCTCTGTGGACACTGCATCAAAAACAAATAGGACAAACTTTTACTAAAGATTACATATCCTGTTTCTTTTTGAAGGAGAGAAAATGCTGAGAATGAAAACTGAAAAACTTCCAGTAATACTTAATCACATTATTCTAATTAGTTTGAGTCTGGATTAAGACAGAATTTTTCGAAAATGTTGGAGTTGGAGTATTCCTCATTTGTATTGACTAAAACAGCAAAGTTTGGAGGGATCAATTCATTCCTTCAGGCATAACTGAACATCACTTGCTCAAACTACCATAGTTCATTTACCTAGTGTTGATAAGAAAGGTAAATTTAAGAAAAGGAAAAGTTGTAGGGACTGTGGTTTTTCACATTATCTGCTGAAATAACCCTGACTTTTAATAATATAGATTTTTACTAATAAATATAAATTATATAAAAATTATTTATTTATTTTTATTTTATTTTATTTTATTTTATTTTATTTTATTTTATTTTCTGTCAAAAGCTACTTCCAGAATGAGGTGCTCTTGTGCACAGTATCATCAAAGAGTAGATAAGACAGACACCATCATATCTACCTTTATTTGCACCTTTTCCTTCCAATTCAAATTGTTTTTTCTTTATGGTTCCCATTTAATTTGAAAAAAACACCTCTCAGCAAGTCACATATGGCAATATACGTGTACATTTATTTACAGAACAGAGCAAAACCAAAAGGTAAGGGAAAACAGCAGTGAACAGCTTTCGTTGCAAATAGTTTGTAATACAGTGAAATTAGGAACATACCTAGAATTTATAATGGCCGTATATTCTAACAGAGCAAAATTCTATATTGACCATTCAGCTGTACTAAGCCCACCAAGATCCTGAAATCTGGTTTTGTTATTTGTGCATTGTTTATGTTCAGATACATATTTCTTGCCTTATATCTTTGTATGGTGCATAACAATGGCTCTTTGAAACTTGGTGTATTTCTTGCTAATTGTGTAATATTTGATCTTGGATATGTACAAATGAATATATTTATTTATTTTTCTACTGTCTCTGGCAGTCTATTTCTGCTGCATTGTTGTTGTTGGTGGTGGTTTTTTAAAGACATTTTATCTTTCCTCCCAAGCTCTGTTTCTCCTTATTGCCATTACTGGTTTTTTTTAATACATTAATACACCAATCAGAAATAGCTGTTTTGCTGAAATTTAATGAGAACACGCACATCTCTAATGATAGAAATTGATCTAGTTCACTCCTATGACAGGTAGACACCTTCCTTTAAAATTTAAATGGAAAATAAATTATGTTTTAGTTGTACATGTGGCTAAGATTTTCTATCACACTCCAGTTAACTTCAAGATGAATTATTATAGAATATGTTTAAACCTCCTGTGTGTTCCCATTATGTTGTAGACCATGCAAAATTCTCTGACCTCTGCAACTTTTTATGCAATTTGTTTTCATATCTAATTAAGTTTTCAGGACACTGTATATCCTCAGCAACGAAAAGTGTTTAAAGTGCAGTCATATATGATAATTATTTGAAGACTTAATTGGAGAAACAGAGGAAAGGAACTGAACATGAAATACATAACCACAGTATATTTCTTGCTGTCACTGTAAGTGAATGCCTATGGCCTTGAGGGCAAGATTAATTAGGAAAAGCAATGTTAAAAGCTCAAGGAATGTTGCCAGTAAGGGAAAGTTTCTTCTCTTGTGAAAAGTTTTCTGATAATGAAAATATTTGATTTAAAATGAGACAATGTTTCAGAAGTTTTTCTTGCTTTCTGTTTGAAACCCACTAGCTTGTTAGATGTTATTTTTTTAATAAGAATTTGCATTTCAGAGAATTTCAGAATAATTGAGTCTAGGAGGGATGTCTAGCTCAAACCTCCTCATCAGAAGAGCATCAACCAGAACAACTTGCTCAGGACTGTGTCCAGTTGTATTTCAGTATCTCAAAGTACAGATATTTTAACAATTCTACGAGCAAGCTGTTCCTGTAGGGTTTTTCCAATCAACATTTTCATCTTGAAGAAAGGGCCCTCTTTTTTTGGAGGAAGTTTCAAATATACCAATTGGAGATAAAAATAAATACTGTTACATCCAATTTACAAATATGCAGAAGGAGTTTCAGGGTCTTGACCCTAAGAAGGAAAATCTACATTGGAGCCAAAATGCATTCTCTACTGTTTAATTATTGTTATCAATGTCATTGCTTGTTAAGCCTCTTCATCATGGATCCTTCCAAAAAAACAATCACACCAGAAAAAGAATCAAATTATAAAAGACATAAAACTTTGATAACCCATCAAAATATTCAGTTCAAAGGCCTTCTGTACTGAAATCCTTATGAAATAAAAAATGAAATGGGGTAATTTCATGTTGTCATACTACCTAATGAACAGCAGTATTTGAAGACAGCAATGTAAAAGAGATGCAAGCAAAGCTGCTAACCTCAAAGAAAATTCATGATGTCAAGGGTGCCAAGCAGGTGAAATCTATATCTTACATGTTCTTTCCTTGTCATATGTAGAGGAAGAGGCTCAGAAGAGACTTTATTACTCTCTACAACCGTCTGAAAGGAGGTTGTAGCCAGGTGGGGATTGGCCTCTTCTCCCAAGTAATGAACAACTGGACAAGAGCAAATGCCCTCGTGTTGTGCCAGAGAAGGTTTAGACAGGATATTAGGGAAAATTTCTTCATGAAAAGTGTAGTAAAGCATTGAAAAAGGCTGCCAGGCATGTAGTGGAGTCACCATCTCAGGGGGTATTTAAAAGGCACCTAGATGCGACACTTAAGGTCATGCTTAGGGGTGGATTTAGAAGTGTTATGTTAATGGTTGGACTTGATGATCTGAGAATTCTTTTCTAAGACTTTGATTCTATAAAAGGAATGAAAAAGGCCACAATTTGTTCATAAGACTTAAAGAGAAACAAAGGTTTTATTAAATGCATCTGAATTTGACCATATTTTGACCAAACCCACTCCATTAAGTATTTGTTGACACCTACAATTCTAAATTTCCTGTGCTGCTGGGAAATAAATAAGACTTAGTGTTTCTAATCTGAAGGAGAAAGTATGAATTAGCTCTTCCTTTTCCAAATGTTTCACTCAAAGACTAGCAGTGGTTAACTGTGGTTACTATTGTACAATGTTATAATTTAGAAACATAAAAACATTCACTTGCAGCAGTGATAATTCAACAAAAGACTATCATCACAACAGATTAACTGAATGCTTTTTATCATAGTTACCTCAAGTTTTCATATGGACATGTCTATTTATTTATATTCAGATTTCTAAAACTTATCATGTATTGTCCTGTTCTTTATAAAATAGTCAATGTTTTTTTTCAAGAATTCAGGAGGTACTTTGCTATATCCTCCAGAAACACAAATTCTGAACATTGTATACCTTGAGTTTTTGGTAATGTTTAAAAGAAGAATTAAGGCATCTCTCTCTCATGTTTTTGAAACATATTTGCTTTGAAATGAAAGCAAAACATAGATGCATTCTGCCAAAAAGACACACATCTAAAAGAGTTAGGAATTACTAGAATGTTGCAGTTGCTTTGGTTGTTTGCTTGTTGCAGTAGGTGAGATAAGTCTTGATGTTTTTATGCCTGTACGATTATATCTTGAAGCCTGTTTTCACCATAATTATTTAATTTGTCCTGTTTTGTTAATTATGTAAATTGTTTTTAATCTTTCAATTTTTTTTTCTCATTATGCTGAAGCATCTTGATTTGAGCAACACTTGAAAAGTATTCTAGTTTATAGCAAAATAAGAGCTGAATTAATTAAGTTAAAACTCTTCATCCTATTGCATTCTGTAAATCTGCTAGGTGAAGAATAAGTAATTTGCAAAAAGAATAACTATACTGTAAGTACTAGCATGTGAAATTTGTCTTGGCCATGAAGAATAAATTTAGTAACCATGAATTTCAAAAGTCAACTATCATATTTACATGGACATCATCTATTAATGTTTAGAGGCATCAAGTAACTATATGTCTCATAAATGGTGTAAAGCCATGTGATTCAGGACAGAAGAATTTCACACTGAAGAGACCATTTAAAATAGGGCATTTTTCATTCTCCGAGTCCGTATGGCAATTTTTTCTGATATATTATTAATAGTAGAAAGTATGTCTTCTTTTATATGACATAATTCAGTTGTGTCTCAAGAATGGTTGCAGTGAAGAACTAAAATTTTTCTGAATTCTGATAAATAATGGGAGATATTTGGAAAGTCTGAGCCACTTTTTTGCATCAAATTGGAGTGTCATTCATAGTAATTCAAAATTCAATAAATATGAATTATTATTATTAAAGAAATATAAATTATAATAAACTCCAAAATAATTAATAATTTTAATAAACTCCAAAATAATTAAGGTATTTGAGTCTAATTTGAGTCTAATGAGTTTAAATTTTAAGCAGCCTGTTCCTGACATTTTCAGGTGTTGGTTTGTTAAGATGTGGGCTTCATTTTCAAGGGACATTAGTAATTCTATTCATGCTCAGCAGGCATCTTGTAATGAAGTGGTAACATCCTATCTGACATACACGGGCCCTTATAGAGAAAGTACAGGTTTTGCTATGTACTCTCTACAGTCCAAAATTCTAATTGATATTCTTTAGCAACACAAATACTCTCCTCAGCTGCTAGGGAATTCAACAACAAAGGCTATTAAAAGTTAATTACCTCTATAATGGAGGGCTTTCACCCATCTTTCCTTCCATTTAGAACAAAAGAAAAAACTGATTAAGGAAATCAAGTAGAGGTTTAATAAAAAAGATAAAATTACACCACTTGCTAGGATTTAACTAAATGGGGAAGAACTCAGGAAGCCTTTGATTTCCCATCCTGGTACTTGAACAAAAGTGGGACCTCAGCTTATAAAAACTGGAGGTGCAAAGACACAGCAAAGTGACAATATTAGATTGTTTTCAAGGTGCCAGATATTTACCTATCAAATATTCAAACATTTTCACCTGTTTTGCACTCCTCTTTCCCTTTTTGCATTTTTCCCCCCCAATGATTCTAGGTCCAGGTAGATCACTTTTTATCTTTCAAGAGAAAGAATCAGAGACAGCACTGAATTACCCTCAGTCATAGGAACTTTTTGGAAATGGATTAACTGATAGATGTACATTATTTCCAAAAGACAGTGGTACGTAAGTGCAACATGCCTATAAAGCATTATAATCCTATTAGTTTTATGCTCCCTTTACATGAATGGTTTCCAAGGGCTGCTGATGTCTCACACTGCTCCTTTGAAGCAGCAACATGAGAGAGAAAAAAATTGATAAATAAGTTTACCAAGTACAATGTATAGTATACTAAGTGCCTATGACTTACCCAAGGGTTTACAAAAATGTCTGTGGCAAAGATGAAAAGAGCATTCCTTAACTCTATGTCTTGTTCTATTGGCACAAGATTCTGTTTAATTAGCATTAATACAAATCATGTTATAATTTAACTGAGTATAGCATCAGTTAATTGGTGTGAAGTGATGTTACATTGTGTGTCTTCAAAATAATTTTGTTCAGAAAGATGGGGCTCTGACTCCCCTGGGAACGTATGTGCCAAAGTATTGAAACAAGGTACTGAGAAACCAATCATGGGCTTAAGTATTTGACCTTCTTATATGAATTTTTTGCCTTGCTTTTAAGGTGTTTGCATAAAAATCCAGGCAAATCTATGCAGTAACAAGGGATTTGGTAAATCTCCATCCATTGATCTCAGCTGGAAAATTCTTTTTACTCTTATGTTGTTGTTTGTAATAATATGTTTCAGCCATCAGTAAAATAACAGAAACTACCTCAGATATCTGAATTTGTTAAAGTAAAGAAATACAAGGTCATTTAAATTTGCCTACCAGTTTAAAGTCCAAAATTATTTGTTTGACAAGTTGAACAAGATTGTTTTCCCTGACTAGACATGTAAAGAGTTTTCAGCAAAGAAAAATATTGCCCCTGTTGGCTGACAGCTGACCCTGCCTTCGGTTAACAGGAATTAGATTTATTGAACAGTAGGAGTTTCCTTATCCCATTGTATAGCAGACATCAGAATGTCCAAATCAGGATTCCTCACAGCTGAGAACTGTACTTTTTCTCCCTACATATAAGTTCTCATTTTCACCACTAAATCTTTTTCTTTTCCTTTTCCACCACGTCTGGCAACGTGGTATTGTTCATGTCTGTCACGCACATTGGAATCACCACACAATGTATTTCACCAGTCAAAACAAATTTCAAAATATCTGACCATAATTGACTGCAGCATTCTTTCTTCTGTATACTTGCAAATGAAATGAATGTACTGTTCTGAAATCAAATTACAGAAATTTGTATTCTCAGCATGATGTTCTGCTTCACTCAAGTTTTAAGTTCAAAGTGTAAGTGTCTTGTTATTTCAGAGAAAGAGATGTTAAGCAGCTTCACTGTTTAGGTGAAATGAAACTACTATGCAGCTTTCATGTAGGTGTCTGAGCCTTATGCAATTGGGAACCTTTCAGATTGGATTGAAGTGGAGGAGAAAGAGATAATAAAAAATGTCTCATAAGAAAAAACACTGAAGATAAAAGGATTATAATGTTTATTCTGTACTGGACTACATCAGTGACATGCACTGAGTTTCTCTTCAGCTCATTAATTGCCTGATAGGCATAGGCAAACACTGAAATCAGGGTCAACATCAGGATGTTAACAAAAGTTAACAAAAGATCATGAAAACTCCAATGATTTTTCTCCCTCATTCACAGGTCTCATTGACACTATTGGACAATCAAAGAGAGAGAGAAAAAAATCAGTGCACATCAACTGTGAGACAAAGCTTAATAGAGATGTAAGAGGAGATGGATTGGTTGGGTTGGAAGAAAAGATCTTCAAAATCCCGGAGTTAGGGCAAGTACAGACCCAAAATCTTCTGGAAAAAAAATCTTTTCATTCACTCCTTGATTTATCATGGGGCTTTACATATCTACAACTGTGTGCTTATATGAAACTTCTCCAAGAACAAACCAGGTCCAGTTCAGCTGTAATGTAAACCTACTATCAGAGCAAATGCATTCTGAGAAGAGCAGAACAGTGGTACCACTGATGGGCCAGAGCTACAGATTTGGTATCACATTGCCATTTTTAATTGTCTACTGTTACTAGGAGAAATTAAGTCTCTAGACCTTGTGATGTTATAAAATTCACAACAGTGGTCCCAGTATGCTTACTTTTTTTAAAAAAAACCGAAACACATGGCAAGAGAACAAGGAAAAGAGGCAATTACCACTTCATTTGATGCAGTGGTTCGGCTTTTCCAATGGGTGCAGCTCCGGCCAGCCCTGCCGCCACTACAACCAGGGGGCCACTTTGCCAGAGGCGTGAGCAAACCCGACCACGGTGCGGATAGTGCGCAGAATAGAAAGGCGGGACTCTCAGGGTGTGCAACCAAGGGGTGCGTGGTCCCCAAGGCAGCGCTCCGAGAGAGACGCTGACCTCGGAATGCCACGGCTCTTTATTGAGTGGGTTACAGGGGTGGGATTGCGTGGGACCAATCACAACCTTTTGCCAACGTATAATGAGGGAATGCACAACTTTTGAACCAATAATAAGTAACTTGGGGAGGAGGAATACATGATGAGGGGGTGGGGAAGTTATATAACTTAAAGATTGACACTTAACAGAAAGGTGGTAAACAACTATTATGGGATAGGGTTACCAGGACAACCAAGGTTTTGGCGGGAAAGTCTGAGGGAAGGAGAGAAGGAGAGAAGGAGAGGGAAGGAGAGGCCATCTTAAACAATAGTAATAATTACAAAATTATAAAACACAACTTATAAAACCAAACTGGAGCAGTGAAAACCCAACTGGAATTGAATTTAAGCACCACCACAATTTGAGAAAGACAGTTCTCATAGATAATGTAGTTTTGACTTAATCACCTGTGAATTTTAAGATTTTTCCATTGTTACTATCTAAGTAAAAGCAAAAACATATACAAATAACCATTTCCCTGTGGCTTCTGCATTTTCTAAGCGCCAAATGTCCCAGAAGTGGTTCTTGGAGAGGAAAATCTTCTAACAAAGGTGTGACTTTTTTTTGTTGTTCACTTTTAAGAGCTTCTCTTTTTCTCTCCAGACTTGCACTCAAGAAACTTGTGACAATTTTTTTTGAGATTTTTCGTTAAAGAAATGTTTACCATACTCATTTGCTAAAGGTTTAACAGAAGGAATTCTTCCTACACCCAGAATATTCCAGGTAGCTGTGTTCTTATTTTTCTTTTCATATAACTTTCCACAATCTGTGACATTTGGATATTTGAATCACATAGATATTTTTGCAGGTGGACTTGGAAGAGTCCTAATTGGAGTCCAGTATTTGCTGGAAGTGATAGAAGGAATGATTCTCTAGATTACTAATTCTGATGTTAACGGCCCAGATGTTCTTGGTATCTGCCAGCTGAGAACACAATGGCCAAAACCTTTGTATGTGTAGTCTAATGCTGATGAGAAAATCATTTGGCCACAACCAAAACCTGTATTTTTAATACCTGGTAACCTCATTATTTGAGTCTATATCTTACTGTAGAAATTATGTGAGCTGATTTAAAAAAAAATCTATTTTATCTTCCTGCTTTCTGTGATTTTCACAGTATGTTACTCAGGATTTTAGAATAAAAGAAAAATCACTGTACATAGATTACAGCATATCTGTTCAATCCTACTGCCTTGTATGTTATTGAAAGATTTCCCAATTTTGTGACTTTTTGTCATTGTTTCTAGTAAAAATGCATATTTATCACCTGAAAACCACAGGAGAACTACTTTTTAATTTTCAGAACGTATTCTGGGAGGCTGATATTTAAAGGTTATGTAGAAGGAATTATGGCTGATATATTCTGTCATTTCAGTTCTATATGTCAAGTTTAGCACTTTCTGCTAATGTTTTTGAACACACAAAACTCCTCGTAGTAGTAACAAAGGACAAATGCTTGACACTGTAGTTATTCAATGGCTCACAACTTTCACATGCCAACGGGTTTCACAGTGGATACTTAAGACTTGTTTTTTGTATATTCAGTTTCGGCTTCTTAACAAAAAATTGTTTTGCTTTGTTTTCTAAATAATATATTTTATGAAGTAAAATGTGTATATAGAGAATCAATTATAGAACTCGTGACAAAAATAAGAAAAAAGTATTATACTTTGTAGAGCCTCCCTTTTAATTATCTGTATTAGGAGGTACTGATAGATGTGATCAAGAGAAAAACATGACTACAGACAATAAAAAATGGCCAAAAACAATAATGGAGAGAAAGAAATGCAAGGTAGACATGATAACATAAATTTCTAAGAACTTCGAAAGTTTCTTTCCCAACAACAGTTTCAGTACAAACTGTAGCAGAATGAAGATATTGAACTTCAGTGTAAATTATATTTAAAAGTATTAAATTTAAAAAATAGTATTTATTTTAAAAAAGTTTACTTCAGATTTACAATATAGATTGTACATAACAATCCCTTTTTCTTTGTACACTATAATGCACTGTATCTCACCAGATGAAAAAACTGTATGGATTCTAATTTATGATTATTTAAAAGCCTGAAAACAAAACAAGTACACAGTCACCTAGGAAGAAAACCAAAAGAAAGAAAAATTTAAAATATTGCATGACTAATGCTATGATTCTCTGTAGTTAGAAGAATAAGAAAACAAAAATAGTGCATATCACTGTAGAAATACTCGCATTCTTCTTGTGGTTTAACCTGTGTAGAAAGTTTAACTCCACACAGCCTCTCACTCACTCTTTTTCCCCATGAGAATAGAGAGAGGTCTGGGAAGGTTAAACTGTGAAAATTCATGTGTTGAGATACAGACAGTTTAATAGGTAAAACAAAAGCTGCAGACCCAAGAAGAGCTAAGTGAAGCAAGGAATTAATCAACTACTTCCCATGAGCAGGCAGGTGTTCAGCCATCCCCAGGGAATAAAAGCTCCATCACGTGTAACTCTTATTTGGGAAGATAAACAACATAACTCCAAACATCTCCTTCCTCCATACCCCAGCTTTTATTGCTGAGCATGAGGTCATATTGTACAGAATATACCTTAGGTCAGCTGGGGACAGGTGTGTCCCCTTGCACCGCCCCCCCCCCCCCCCCCCCCCCCCGACCTGTCACTGATGGGGTAGGTGAGAAGGGTCTTGATGCTTTGTCACTGCTGCTCAGCTGTAACTAAAACATCCCTGTGCTGCCAATACTGCTTTTAACTCTAATCCAAAACAGCCCTTTATCAACTACTATAAAGACAAAACCAGTACAAAGTTCTACAAATAGTAGTCTAAACTAGTGTATTTCAATATACCTTCATTTCAACTATGCCTGCAAGTAGGTAATGTTGAATCTAGATCTATTTTAGCAGTACAGGTGAGACTGAATAAATAAAACCATTCTTCGTATTAAAAAAAATAATGAGAACAGAACTCCTCCAATATCAAGTGTGTTTTCTATATGAAAAACTTATGGAGCATAAATAACTGTGCCAAAACTTCTCTGCAATGCCTGGCTTGGATATATAGGAAAGACATGCTATGTACTTTCGTAGCACCATGTGGCTTCAGTGATCATCCTGTCCAGGGAGGTAGAGGCGCCCGCAAAGAAACAAACGAGACAAGTCTCTGTTTTTTTAAGCACGAGAGTCCATTTTATTTCCCTGCCCCCCAAGCTGGGGAGAGGGGAGAAGGCGAAAAAGGGCCAGCAAGGGCAGAGTGGTGGGGTTTTATCAGGTATTCCGGGGGAGGAGTCTAGGGTTTGGCTCAAGGGAGGAGATAACATCAGAAGAGTAAGATCAGATTTCAGCTTCTTCAAAACTGGAGGATTCCACATACTTTGTTTCATCTTGAGTGATTAATCTTAACTAGAACTAACTAGCTGTCTGTCTATGGCGCTTGTCCAGCTAGTTCTTTCGAAGTGGATTTTACAATCTACATGGCAAGAACTTACTCTTCAGACCATTCTTTCTTTCTTTTTTTCAAGATTTGATGAAGGCTGACCAATAGTTTACATAAAATACAGAAGGATGGAAGGAAGAAAGAACTAGACAGAGACAAATCTTGTCATCTAATGAAATCAAACTAAAAATTTGTGAAAAATCCTTTGAATTGATGTTCTCATACTGCTATAAAGGTTGTCTAAAACTGATTCCCCCAGTTTGAATGTTGCATATCTCAACATAGTAATGATGCTTTGCATTGAGTTTTTACCTCATTCAGCTTGAGCCACATGTACTGTGGCTTGATTTTAAGGGACTTTTTCTATTTGTCATTGGTACCAGGACTAAGTGCAATCACAGTGGTCAAAACTGAGTTTTGGATTTAGGATCATCTGTAGCTGGAACCAGCAGACTTGAAGCCTGCCAACCCCTCCCATTCATTCCAGAAGAATATTTAGTGTATTGTAATGAGCTTTAACATGCTGAGTGAGCAGGAAAATCTGAATATATGAGTAATATGTTGAACAGATGTTGAAAGAGAGGGTTGCCCTGTAGCTGGTATGTTTCTGGTGGAAAAAAATAATAAAAAAAAGAATATCAATCACATTTAAACAGCTGGTCTCAGCTCATAAAAGAAAGAAATAAGTGACAAAATGCTGTGTTGCAACTCTTCATCTCCTTAGCACCTTGCAGGATGCAAATTTAAATTTTGAGGTCCCTTCATAACTAGGAAATAAACCACTTTAGACCAAGTACATCATACCCTGGGAAGACATAAAGAATCCTCATAACTTACCCCATAAGAAATGCAGAGGAAAGATCATACTTTAATTGCGTTCCACAAAAGTATTCTAAATGATTGCTTACAAAGTGGAACTCCATCTTTGCTTGTGCATTACAGCTATGGGTGCTCTCTGCATGTCACTCTTTCTTTAGAAAGTGAATTTCTGAAAGAAATGTTTCTGTTTTTCTTTCTCCTTTTACTCAAGTGCACATAGAATGTTCCTGGGATTGATATGATTTCAACTCAGGCTTTTTCCCAAATTGATTTATTAGATTTTGACAGAAGTCATGAAATCACAGTAGCCAATAAGTTGGCATTCATTGTAACTTATCTATAGTCTGCTCAAGCATAAAAAAACCAGAAAACCAAGTCATCTAACCTCCTAGGAAGCCATTTTAACTAATCAGCTATTGAATCACGATCTGCTCCCAAACAGTTTTTGTTTGAGTGTTCTGATGAAGATGTTCATGCCCTTTTGTTTCCATGCCTTATCTCCTGCCAACATCACAGTAGTGAATTCCTTCAGGTTGAAAGATTGCCAACATTGCAAATAGTAAATAATTCTACAAGATATATTAGAGCTAGTTGCTGCAAAGCCTCAAGGAAACAACTACTTTCCGTTTGTTCTTCCTCTAATGAAATATTTTTGGGGCATTTACTCCGAAAAGACTAGAAAATAAGTGGAAAAAGAACTTTAACCAGAACTGTTGAGATCTATTTGTAATGTGATCTGACTTTGCATATCAGGAGTTTCATTCCTCACTGTTTTTAGTCCAGGGTCAATTTTGTATCTGTATAAGCAAGGGTGAGACATATGCCAATCAAAAATTAAAGAATAAGTAATGTTGTTTTAAGTATCTTTTTGCTCTAATTGAAGTTAATGGCATTAAAAGAGGAAAATAGTGTGTAGTTTTAGGTTCTTGGTTTGTATTTGCTGCCTTGTGTTGGCTGTATTCTGTTGTTTCAAAAATGTAATACTAACTCTAATATTTCAATCTTCATATTTTTTAAAAATGCAAATTCATGAAGAAAAAACACCTATGGAAAAAATACTTTTTTGATTCCTTTTTTCCATGTGCCCTTGATTTGCCATCAAATATTCTTTTCCTCCCCATAATCTGTATGTATAATACCTTGAAAAAGAAAATCTTTGAGGCAGAACACTTTTAGATTTGAAATAAGAAACATTATTTCAAATTTAAATCCACTTACATTTATGTAGTAATTTTCTTTGTCTTTAGTTTCTGTTATCAAAATTACTTTTCATTTTTTCTACTGCTAAGTATTATTCCTGCATTAAAGAGACGTGGATAAGAGGAACAATTTAGAAAATATTTGCTCTTTTCCTCTCCCAGGGAGCGACTTCTTAGAAACATAATTTTGTTGCTGGTAGTTAGTAAAGCAGAAGTAGATAAGAACCCTTTTTCTAATCACAATTTTTAAAGGAAAAATAAAAACAAAACCATTATATAGAAAAAAAATCAAAACAAACAACCCTCCTCTGTATCAGTTTAAACTTCCATGTGGTTTGAGAGTTCAGTTTGCCTCTCATGATGTATGTTTCCTTATTTGTCTCAACTTTTCAGTCTTAAACAAATTTCTTCAGTCTGTAATGTTTTAGCTGTGGATTTAGCTACAACATTTTTATGCATATAGAAAAATTGTTGCCCTGGAATTGAAACCTTACCCTGAAACTATGAAGACATAGGTTTACATATCTGAAAGTTGAAAATGTAGAATCCTCTGGAAAGGGTAATAGTAAAGGTAAAGTAAAACGGTAAGTTCAACATGAATCACAAGCAGTAATGAAACACTACAGGCACTGAAGAAACCTGGTTTTCTGTAGATTTGAGCCTCTTGCCACTTAGCCCTCCCCTTCCGTTTTATTGTTAAGGGCAACATCAAGGTATTTGTCCTGAGAATAATTACTTATAGAGAAGTTTACTGCCTGTATTTCAGCAGGGAGATGAGTTTTGAGTCCTGCATCAGCCCAGCTGAAACACCTTCTGAGACAATTTAATTGCTTTGCAATTTCTTATCTATTTTCACAAATCACAGAAATTCATTACTATGCTCAGAAGTGCGTAGAGAGGAAAGGGCTCACAAATGGGCAATGAATAGGCAGCTTCCTTAAGAAACTGGACTTCTAATATTCAACAACTCTTGCTGAGCCCAAGTTCAGGTGTTTTTGGCAACAGATGCTATTATATTATGTGTGTATCAATTTGCCACTTTAAAGTCTTGTATTTTAAGTACTAGAGAAGAGCTTTGACAGCAACCTCCCTGTTCTCCCTTGAGATTTAGCAAAGTACCTAGTAAGAATAAAGGTTTTATTACAGCTACAAGATGTAAAGCAGAATGATGCAGTGCAGACATACAAGAGAAATACAAAGGTGCAGAAGAGGGGTCAGCTATCCATCTACCACAGTTCATCTTTTGTTTCTCAGGTCTGAGAAACAGACAGTAAAGGAGATCAGGTCTGGACTAGCAGCAATAAGTTTTCAATTTTGTGTCAGAACAGCCCAGGTCATGATCTGAAAATTGTGCTGAGAGATCATTCCTCTTAGTGTTACACTTTTCAGAGACAGATGTAATTGCCCTTTTCTAGAGTAATGACTGATAAAGATTCATGCTGAGATTTAAAAGTACCTTTAAATTGATGATCATGTCACAAATTCATAAACTTATTGTGTGACTAGAATAAAGTAAAAATGGAAAATCTTGGTTATTTTTCTTTGTAATATTTTACAATGTTCAATAGCATTTCATTGAGCCCATAGCTGACAAAAACCACAAAAGAATAATCTAAATTCTGTTTCCCCAGAAGAATATTTGTAAGCTGTATTTCTGAACAATTAATTAATTCTGGTGAGCTAGAAATAGTTTTGACAATTAACAGAATCACAGAATGGCAGAATATGCTGAGTTGAAAGGGAGCCACACAAGGATCATTGATACCAACTGATGTATCTGCAGAGAACATTCCTAAGGATCACATCACATCTAGCATTGTCCAAACACATCTAACTTTTCTTGAGCTCTGTCAGGCTGGTGCCTGAATTACCAGTTCCTTGGGGAGCCTGTGCCAGAGTCCAATCACTATTTGGGTGAAGAAACTTTTGCTGATACCCAAATTAAACCTCCCCAGATACAACTTCAGACCATTCCCTCGGGTTCCTCCACTGATCACCACAGAGAAGACATCAGTACCTGCCCCTCCTCTTCCCCTCATGAGGAAGTTGTAACTGCAGTGAGGTCTCTCCTCATTCTCCTCCAGGCTGAACAGACCAAGTGACCTCAGATACTCCTCTACAGCATCCCCTCAAGGCCCTTCACCATCTTTGTTGCTCTCCTTTGGACATTCTCTAATAGTTTAATGTCATTTTTATATTGTGGCACCCAAAGCTGCACACAATATTCAAGATGAGGCTGCCCCAGTGCAGAGCAGAGCAGGACGATCCCCTTCCTTGCCCGGCTGGTGATGCTGTGCTTGATGCCCCCAGGACATGGGTGGCCCTTCTGGCTGCCAGGGCACTGCTGACTTGTATTTAATTTTCTGTCAACCAGGACCCCCAGATCACTTTCTGTGGCACTGCTTTTCAGCCTCTCAATCCCCACTCTGTCAATACATCCAGGGTTGCCCCACCCCAGGTGCAGAATATTGTATTTTCCTCTGTTGAACTCCATACAGTTGGTGATTGCCCTGTTCTGTAATTTGTTGAGATCTCTCTGAGGGGCATTTCTGCCTGAAATGAACAACTTAGATAATTACTAAGAGTGAAAGTGCTGACTTGCTTAGTAGGGAATCTCTGAGTGGTCATGTGTATGAATTATATGTGCACATATATATACACCATGTTTTCAGACACTTCTAACGCTGCTATACAATTTTTGATTGTGTGCACTAAATGTACTATTTATCTACAGTTGTGAAACACTACATGAAAAATTTGTCCAAAAGTAAAGTACTTTATTATAGACTCTTTTTTATGATGATTAAGTAGGAATTAATTTGCTTTCTTAATGAACATTTCACATAAGTACATTTGGTTTAAACTATGATTTATACAGATAAATCTATGCTGAAAACATACGATTTTTCAGGTAAATCCAAATATTAAGTAGAAGCAAATTCTTCAAGGTTTACTACAGATTGTGAGGTAACTGCAGGGTGAGGCAGGCAAGGCCAGGATTTTCTTAGAACATAATTTTGATTTAGCTAGTGCCCTGTGGTAAGCAAGGAAGGGCATAAGACAGGGACCTCTGAGTAAGAAAGTTGTCAGGCCAGAAAGCAAATATTGACAAAGTAAGAATTTACATTCCAGGTATGCAACAAATATAATTTTTTTGGGGAAAAGTATCAAATACTTGAGTATAATTACACTATGTAGTAACTAACCATATAGATAGCCACAGACACTTCTTTTGGAGAGTATTCATAGAAGATTGTCTATCTCTCAAAATGTCTAGAAAAAAAGCCAAGTAATCTCTCACTCTCCTTAAGGGATACAGAATACATTAGTAGAGAACATTTAGTAGGAGCTCTGGGGGAAAAATGACCTTGTGACATATCCTTGCATGATGTTCCCAATACATAATTAAGATTTATCATTTAACAAAGAGGTTTACTTTTTTTAAAATACCAAATGTGTTTTATTTGTACACATTTCCCTAGTTCCTTTTCAAATCACTTTCAGTTAATTCTTGCATATTTACATCATTACTGTAATTACACCTAATTGCCTGTTTTAGTATAAATACTTCTCCTTGCATAATTAGAATGTAATTATGACTCTAGCATATGATGAATAATCACATCATTAAAATTTGGGATGATGTCACAAAAATTCCTAGAAACTCAAAATTTATTACAGTTTACTTATATTTTAAGAGGCACTGAAGTAAGGACTGTCCTGAGTCCTCTTAAACAACCATGTTAGCAACATAATTCCAATGCAGACTATGATACAGATGATTTATGCTTTCCCCAAAGGTAATATGGTAAAGCATAATTAGAGTTTCCAGACAAATGTATACAGAGAAAATCAACATAATTTTGACTGCAAGCAATGATGGAGAAACAGATAATATGCACAGAAGCATCTAATTGCGAGTTTCCAAACAGAGTATGTTAGTATGTCCCAATGATTTTTTTATGGTTTGTTTGGTTTTGGTTTTTCTAATCACACATTTCAGTTCTAGATCCAGCCTTGAACAAAATATGGAGAATAATGTTAAATTTAGTAATACTACAGTGGCTTAGAGCCTATACAATTCCTTAATTCTTTACAAAAGAATGCTGAATATTGCCTTAAGTGTCACAATTTTTAATGACACACAAGAAAAAAATACTGTACACTCAATAACCTGGTCATGAATAAGTTGGCATGTGGCAAATACATACATAGGTCAGGCTAAATCTGTGGAGGGAAATCCATTTCTCTAGTCCAACAATGCCTTCAGGTACCTGAGGAGAGGATATATACATGAATTTATGCATGATAGTGTGCTTGCTGGTTTGGGCTGGGGCAAAGTTAATTTTCTTCACAGAGGCAGGTGTGGGGCTCTGTTTTGTATTTCTGCTGAACACAGGGTTACCGATACAGAGATTTTTTAGTTATTGCTGAGCAGGACTTTAAAAAGTCAAGGTATTTTCTGGTTTTTTTTGTGGTTCCATGCTGGTGACAGGACTGGGGGTGCAGGGAGGCTGGAAGGAGACACAGCAAGGACAGGTGACCCCAAGTGGCCACAGTGATATTCCAGACTGTATGACATCATGCTCAGTATACAAAGTGAGGGGAAAGAGGGGATGTTTAGGGTGATGGTGTTTGTCTTCCCAAGTAATCATTACACGTGATGGAGCCCTGCTCTCCTGGAGGTGGCTGAACACCTGCCTGCCCATGGGATGCAGTGAATAAATTCCTTGTTTGCTTTGCTTGCATGCAAGGAGGACTTTAACATGCTGAAGAGACAGGGAACAGAAACCTCATGAGGTTCAACAACAGCAGCCACAAAGTCGTGCATCCCTCCTAAATGCAAGGTTCAGATAATTACAATAGCTGAAATTTATTATTTTTTTTCTTTTTTCAATTAGTTGTGCTAAGCAATATACAGCAGGTCTAGCACAATATGTACATGAAGGGTTCTGCTTCATGCCCTGCAGGAAAGTTCAGAAAAGTATTTAATTCCTCCATTAAAGGTTACATACATTTCAGACCAGCTGTAAGGGTCAAATGAGAATAGAGGCTGCTGAGCAAATCAAAATTAGGTCTTTCAGTTTGGGGAAATACAGACTCATTTGCCCTCATACATCAACTCTCTTCTTTGAGAATATTGATGTATGTCCTTCCTATATTAGTCATTCTGGATAAATTCAGGAAAATATTATGTAGCTGAACCAGAGAGTGGAACACTGTTAAATATAGGTGGAACTGATAGCAACACAAAATTAAACTGGACTGACACTTCTCATTAAAAATCTTGTATTAAGTTGCTTATATCTTTGTCAAGATTTGCTCCTATGTGTTGAAATTTGTTGCAGCAGGTGTTTGCCTCAGGGTTATTTTTTCCTCTTAATTTTTAAGCTCTGTGATAGGTCAATTGTTTCCAAATACAGGACTAGACTGATTATGTCAGTATAAGACACAGAAGTCTATAGTTAGGAAATTCTACCACCTTTCTCTTTGTGAACTATACTTGACAGAACTGTAAAGAATGAAGCATCCCATTATCTTAAAAATCTGTCTAAATCTCAATAACTAGATCTTTAGAAATTTCAATCTTCATATTCATATAGATGACTGTTCTACTTAGGCAGCTATAACCTCTGAGAGCTCTTTCTGGGCTGAATCTGAAAATTTTTTACAATTGCCACGACCCAACATCCCAAGTATTCTCTGCATTTTTACATGTTCTTATCTGTGCCAAGCTGATAGAATATTCCACTGTGTTCAACTGATATTAGATATTTTAGATTTTATGTCAAAAAGAGACTCAAAGTTTCAGCTTTTGAAATGAATATGATCAAAAGATATGATATTCTACAAACTTCATTCAACTACTTCAGAGGGTGTACTCATCTCTGCTTAATTTCCTTTATTTATGTTTTGGATTAAAGCATTTCTGGAGATTTGAAATGCAGAGAGAAATCTATAATTTCAGTCCAAGAGTACCCTAGTCTTTAAAGATCTAAATACACCTTGGCATTTTTGGTGTCTTAACAGCTCTGAGTTTCCTTATAGATGAAGCATGATACAAGATATCAAACTTGAAAACCGATTTCCTGGAAATGTTTTCTGTGAACTTCATGTATCTTGCATTCATTGCAAAGTCCAGGACTCTGGTGGGCTTTGTGTTTATATAGTGAGTCACAAAGTTGCCTCTATTTTCAGCTGCAGCTTTTCCAGAGCTAATCTCAAAGTACTTTTCCCTGTGCCCTCTAAGTCTATTTGTATGGTGTCTTGCTGCATTCTCACAGCTTGCAGCTTTTCATTTCTCGTTTCAAATGGCACCACAAGTTTTACTGTTTGAGTCTGGGGGAGGGGGAGGAAATCTTGACCTTTGGCTCTAATGCAGAAGGTATAGTTGGAACAGTATTCAAAAGAACCTCTCTACCCTTTGGGGTATACGTGTTTCTTTTGATTTATTGAACTGTTGTGACAGTGTAATGAATTTCAGTCCAAGAAATGCCACAGCCATCAGCACGGTCATCTGAGACTCCTACAATGGATGAGCTCTGCTGTTGGGTCTCACATTACTGTTGGAGCTTCTCAGGCAGAAAACAATGAATGTTTGGAGACTTGCTAGTGGATACATGGAACATTATGATGGAAGTTGTAATTATTTGTTTTAATAAAAAAAGAATAAACCCAGATTTAAGAAACCAATCACCTTGCTTGTGAAAGGCAGCTGATGGTAGTTTAAATTTCACCGTTCAATGTCACTTAGCTAAACTTTAGGGGCACCTTTATTTCCTTAAGATTTTCTTTCAGGTCTTCATATGGTCCTTTTACCTTTCCTAATTGGCCTGCACTCTAGAATATTTAATCTTTATTCTAAATGTGTTTTAAAATACGGAAAACATTTTTTTTATTAAAAAAGTTGGGTTGGGATTTTTTCCCCAGAAGTATATTCTGATAATGGTGCAGGTGCAATAACAACTGGATACAACTAAATACTGAATAATCTAAAGCCAAAGAGTAAGAGAAGGATTAGAATAAAGAGAACAATGATATTATAATTTGCCCAGAATCTGAAGCAAGGGGAAAAAACAGTCTCTCTAGTTTTATTGGGGAGCATTTTTCACTTATGATAAAGTGGGTACTGCTTATGGGGTTCTTTCAAATCCTATCCTCCTAAGGAAAAAAAGAATAAAGAGAGCAAATACTTACAAATATTCCTCAAAATGAGATTTCAAACAATTTTGGATTGTAAAAATTCTTATATTCATGTAATGGAAAATCATGCCCTGATTTTAAGAAACATTGACATGTTTTACTGTGGGTTGTGTTTATTTTTCTTTAAAAAAAATATTTGGACTATAAATTCAACAAAATGTAAATTTAACATGACATAGTTTTGGTGGTGTTTTTTTTGTTTGTTTGTTTGTTTTTTTTTTTTTTTTTTTTTTTTAACCTCCTAATAATCACTAATTTTTGAGTATAAAGACTTCTATTACCATTGTTTCCACTGAACCCTGAATTGGTTCGATCAGTACTGATATATAAGCAATTTTCACTGAAGGAAGATCTAATCTTGATCCTGTAAGGCTGGTGCACAGACCAGAACAGAAGGGTTAATTACTTGTTTTCAGGCTTTTCCACTATGTGTGGTTGGGCAAGGTCACATCACTATTAATGCAAATTTTACGGTTTGTTTTGTTTTGTTTTGTTTTGTTTTATTTTTAATTTCTGGGGAAGATATTTTCTCTTTGTCTTAGGCATTTGGTGTGAATTTAGTCTGTTCTGTCTTTTCTTGAGTGAGCCTATCAAAACTGCTTGTTACTTTGCTTATTTGGGAAATTCCTTATCATAGGCTGACAGATGTGAATGGTTGGACTAAATGGTTTGTTATAGTCTCATTTTCAAGGGAAGTCCTGATTTCTAGTCCTGACAGCAGTACTGAAGAAAGAAATGGAATTCTTCACCTCCATCTCTGTCAGCCAACCTGAACAAACACAGCTATTGAGCTCCTTAATACATAATCTTGCTGGATTTCCAGTGTTAAACTCTGACCTTTGAGAGTCAGGTCAGAGATCTTTTACTTATGTTTAATCTTTGCTAAAGCCAAGGCTTACAGATGATTTGATACTTCTTCATATCTTGTAATCAAAATGGATCAGCTGCTCACTTTCTTTCCCTTTTCACTTTTCATAAAGAAAGGTTATCCTATTCTGTTGTTTACGTATCAAATAATTCCAAAGAGTCTCCTCTTCCTTTTGTTATATCTCGCCCTGCCTCTCAAGGAACTGTCAATGCATTTAGTCTTCTTAGTCTGCTTAGTCTTTTTAATTTGATTTGCATTTTGAGTAAAATCTTTATAAGACTTTTCGTGGTTATTTCCCAATGGATTTACTATCAGTGTAAGGGATCCTCAATACCAAATTCATTAACTATTCATTCACTGAATGTAATGAATTAATTTGGTAGAAGTCTGATTGTCATTTTGACTTATGTAAGAGAGTCACTGTAACTCATCTTGGTTAAACATTCATTAATCAGCAGACACAGAATGTTGCTAGAGTTTACACAAAATAAATCTGTAATGCTTTCCTCATTTTCTGTTCACTGCTTCGGAATATTATCTTTTGGACTAATTTTGAAAACCTTAGTTATTAATTATTAACTAGTTATTAACTATTAACTATTATTAACCACTAATCTTGTGGGTTTAGAGTTTAATTGGCTACTAGTATATTTTTATTCTTTCTCATCAGAAGCACAAAAGTTGATATGTTCCAGTCAAAAGATGACACAGCCTGAATTCCTACCTCTGAGATTCAATTTTACCTTACTAATTCTGTTAAACCTCTGGAACACTAGTGAATAATTTTTGGGGAGTGTTTATAAAAGGAAGGGTTAGTATAAAAGAAAAGCTCTCCACCTAAATAAACTCATAAGAGAAAATTGATAATTCAAGGCAGGGCAGAATATTTCTTCAAGTTCTCTATTTCCTGGGTTTCACCAATGGCAGACATAAGAGTTCTGAAAGACATGTAATCACAGCACACTGCTACGAGAAGTGTTACACTTTTCATATAACTTCAGAAAGTCAGGATTTGTACTACAAGTGCCAGACTCCTTGGTGCTCTTTAGTACCTTATATGAGTCACAGGCTGTCTTTGTAATCAAATTTCTCTTTGCTAGTCACTGTCTATCCTCCTGAAAGACAAAATACTACAAGTTGATTGAATGCACATTTCCTTGTGCATTGTGGTTTTTCTAAGTAATTTCAAAAAAAAAAGAAGGTGCTTTTCCAAATGGTCATTTTGCTGAAAAGTGGTATTTGAACATTACCAAGGCTAAGGGGTTAAAA
Source organism: Zosterops lateralis (assembly GCF_965231275.1). Taxonomy (NCBI): domain Eukaryota; kingdom Metazoa; phylum Chordata; class Aves; order Passeriformes; family Zosteropidae; genus Zosterops; species Zosterops lateralis. Next base: position 27,825,792 of record NC_139762.1, on the reverse strand, counting down.
GGTCTTGCGCAGAAGCTCCTTTCAAACTCCATAGAGAGAACAGAACCTCTTACAAGGTCTACAAAACAGTTGGGGTTTTCTAAACAGAGCTTAATTTTCCATAGAGACATAGAAGTACTCCTGAAATTAACAGCAACACAGACTTCATGAGAAACACTCTTTGTGAGAGAAAGTAGTGTGAACTCTACAGTGAGGCAACAATTACTTAGCAAAAAGGTTAGGCAACTAACTTGTCTGTGGCAGAGAGAAATTTATCAGAAAATTTAGGTGAGCAGATGGGAATGGGAATACTGTGTTATAATATGGGATCATAAAATGAAAACTCTCACCCTTCAATGGTAATGAGCTGCTTGTGGCATGTTACTAAAAAAGTGATCTATGTTTGAGTGAAAGAAGCATGTCAGAGAGAAAGAAATGGCATTCAGTGAGGAAAGAGGGAATGTATTTTCAGAAGCAAAGATGGATAAACTGTGAAAGTAATCTTTCTGCTAGAGAAAAAAAACTCCTCTGTTGAGTAAAGTTTATTTCAAGGAAAGACCATACTGATGGATTTTTGAAGTTAAATATGGTTCATATCTTGAAACATGTACACAAAGGTCCAGAAATGATGAAAAGATATGCATGCTAAAAATATACATATAAATTATTCCTTCTTCTCCAAGGACCCCAAAGCAGCCATTTCGGAGACAACAGTGATGTATTTCTATCCTTCTGTACCCCATATTAAGAAAACTATTATGACATCTAATATCAAAAACCAATAAAATAAAATGTTGCCCAAGGTGGCAAGTCCTTGGACTGTGTCTCTGTCTTGACCACAGAATCATCCTTTTAAGACCATGGAACTTATATGGTTGAACTACTAAAGTAGACTGGAGAGAATAATTTTCTTTTGCAAAGAACCCCCATGATCCCTACCAGGGGTATTACATTTCAAAGAGGAATGAGTCATTGGAGCCAAAACCGTTTAAGAAAGGTGTGCAGAAGAATACTACTGATTCATAGAGTCCTATCTAGGCTACTGAGACAAAGCTGGAATTAAGGAAAGATAAGCTCAGATTTTTTTGTGCATGAAACTGTCTTATGAATAGAAAAAAAGTTTTTATGTTCAGCGTAAGAGAATAGGAATCCATTTAGCTATACACTGGGTGGAGTAACAGAGTTTCTTGGAACTACAAATGCAATGCAAAGCATGCAAAAAATACAAGAGGACATCTGATCACTGAAGATCTGGAAGTATTTCCCAGCTTCCCAAAAATTCATTCTACCAACCCCTCCTGCAATGTCTACCTCTTCAGTGTAAGTATTTGATGTTAAATTCAGGATCATTAAACTGTCCCCTTTTTTTTTTTTATTTGAGGTATAGGCCTTTTCCCAAGCAATCATTTTACTATCCAACCATTTATAGTGTCCTTTACATAAGGCCCTGAATTTGTTCAATTATTTATTAGTATGAATATTTATGCTTTCATGAACATCAAGGATATTTATGGGATTTTACAGACAAATTAGAGAGGTTTCTGCTAGAAAAAGTTACTTATGGATAGAATATAGAATTTTTCATAATAGAATTAAAACCTTATTAAGCTTATGGAAAAAAAGCAAACTTAAAGTAGCAATGTGGCAGAAAATGTGTCAAAGTACATTAAAACTTTCATAATTTTAGGATGAGTCTTTTCAAATAACATAATAATACTTACCACGAATTTTTACAGAATTTAAAATACTTTTTTATTTGCATTATAGGTCATGTTTGTAATCCTAGTAATCCTTAAGTTTAGCTCACCATAACTTTTATAATAAATGAATAGCCCTAATTTATTAAAACTCTGTCTCCATTAACAACCCTAAAGGCAGACCTCCCTCTAATCTACATGTTCTCTCACATTTCAGTGAAGTTGTCTATTCTATTCTATTTACCATTTCATCTAATTTATTTACCATTTCATTTAATACCCGGAAAAGACCAGAAGCAAATATTGTGTCATAATGTGGCTCTAAAACCTTTTAGATTTTAATACTAGGTTTCATCTTTTCATCTTTTCACCTTTTCTTCTTAAAAATGATCATATCCATTTCAAAAACATGATTGGAGTAGCAAGTAAAACTAATGTTCAGGAAAACAGTTTGCAGTATAATTATACCTTATTTACATTCCCCTATATTCTATTTGCCAGATTTTTGCTGGATACTTATAGAAGTATTTCTGCTGTCTTGCATTTACAAAGATCTTCGCGTATAAAATAAAATCTTCAAAATTAAAAATTTAAAACATTAGAAAATGTTTAAATAGGAATTTTTTCCTTGCCCATCTTGGTTCTCCCTCATTAATCAAATTCTGTCAGAATTCTTCCTAAGATTCTGTCAAGTTTCAGAGCATCTTCTAAAAAAATGTTCATCAAATTCATCCCTTAAACCTTTATCTCTTGGTGTGAACATTTGAGATGAAGAATCATCAGCCAGTATAAAACACAAAAAAAATGCTACAAACTTCTTACACATTGTGATATTGCTGAAATTTTTGGCAAAATTTAATCTTATGACTTAAAAAAACCCAAAAAAACACTGGCAAAAATTTTAATTATTTGTATAAATGTTAACCAAGCCATATGGCAGAAAAAAATGCTTTTCAAAGAGAAGTCTCTAAAAAGAGTATTTTAAAACAAAGGGAAAATGCAGTTTTATTGCATGCTATTTTCTACTTTGTCTTACAGACGGATGTTTTCTTATTATACAGGATATCTTCTGCCTTCTATAGAGAAAAAATTTGAATGCGGGATTTTCTCACCTGTTCAAGAAAATTATGATCAATGTATTTTAAAATATTTCATTTTTAAAAAGCAGGGGGGAAGAACTGTCAGTGAGTAGAAAACCAAGATGATGGCTCCTGTGATCCTCTTTACTAACATGATGAATACATGAATTATTTATGTTGACAAAAATAAGAGTTTGGGATTTTTTTTTAATGCTAATTTTAAAAGTGGGATTTTTAAAATTTCTTTTATCAGTACTTTGGTTTCACTCATGAGCAATAAAAATATGTCTGGATTCATTAGCACATTAGGAAATATCACATTAAAAGTGCAATAAATTCAGGAAATATGAAGAATGCACTTCACTAAAGCTCTTGACTGTGAATTTGGTTAAAGTTGCCTAAATATAATGCACCCTGCACAGTAATGGTTAACAGAGAACTACATAAAATCAGTTCTCCAACCATGTGCTTTCCCTGTAGGTTTTGATTTACTTAATCTGTAAATAAAGAAAAAAATTCTATGTATTGCAAATGTCTCTTTCTTTACACTTTACAAACCATAATAAGTAATAATATTATCTCATTTATAATTTGAAAACAAAATAAAATTCATCCCTGGAATGAATCCAAAGTTTTGTAGAGATAATCTATGGAAATACTTGTGATTTGTCCCTTTTTGACAGACTGCATTATTCTTTATCCTTTTCTCTTTGTCTTGTTTTAGACCTTTTTCTTTTTACTAATGGATTTTATTTTACTTTTTTTTTTTTTTTTTTTTTTTTTTAATAAGACATGCTGTAAAAAAAGGATAAATAAATCTGGGAACAGGATAGAAATTCAAGAATGATGGTATGACAGACAAAAAATGTGCAATGTACATATTGTGGGGTGTAGAGAGAAGCACAGACTCATAGAAAATGTGAGATGATGAGACCTGGAGAGAGTATTTCATCTCCTAACTTGCTGCAGGATAGGATCAACCATATTTAAATTATTTCTGATAATTATTTGGGTAATGACAGAGATTGTAAAATCTCCCAAGGCAACCTATTTTATCGCTTATCTGTTCTCCCCATTAGGATTTTTTTTTTAATGTATAACTTAAATCTCCCTTGATAGCATTTAAGCCCATTAAGTCTATGCATAGTAGACAATGTCTTTGCAAAAATCACTTATTTTAAGACTCTTGTCTCCTGTCAGTGTTCTCTCTTTGAATAAACTCCAAGCCCTTAACATTTTCTTTTACATGATTCTTTCTGACATTCTGAATATTTCTGTTGCTCCACTAATTCTTTTGTTTCTTTTCAAATTATTATGAGACTTACTGTCAAAATTTGAATATAAGTACTCCATCTGAGCCCTTACAGTTTAAAAATTGCTTTCTATGTCTTACAGAATGGGCTGTTGTCAAAGTTCATATGATCATGGCTGCAGCTTGTACTTGATAGACAGAACTCATGAGATTGTTTATCTTCAAATCATCTATATATTTGGAGTAAGGGTGATGTTGTTCATCATTATTCTGGATGCTGACATTAACATCAGTTTTTGCTTTCAGTCTAGGGGCTTGGGACTCTGGAATTCTGAACTCAAATATGAAAACTGTGCTTTAAGAGAGTTACAAAAGCTTTATGTGTCCCAGTGTAATACCTACCCTTTCACAGAACTGTGTGATGGTTTGACTCATCCTCTGCCTGTGATTTCTTGTAATCCCTGCCTCCTGTAATCAAGATGTCTAAACAAGTTATATTTTGCTACCAGAATTTCTTACTTGTTTTGCTCAGGTTCATCTTATTTTTTGTAAAATTTTAAATCCAGTCCTCTACTCAAACACAATATTTGTTCCTCTCAGCTTAATGCTCTTCTTGCAGTGAAAATAATGAGGAAATGTGCATGCACTAGAGATGTAACTGTACACACATATCCGTGGCGGTGCATGAAATAAGTCCAAGGGTTGTTAATTACAGTTTAATATATTTATTGTAAAATGGTTCATTCCATGTACTCCCCTCTTGCTCCCTCTTTGGTTTGTTCCTAAGTTGTTTACCCCAAGACGGTTATATGTCAATCTACGGTTATATAACCACCTGGCCCTGCCAGTCACCCTGGGGCCCCACCCTGCACCTAGAAACTTCTAGGCAGGCCCCTAGGTGATTGGCTGGGACCAAAGGCTCCCCTCCCCTTATTCTTCCCATTGGTTGTTATGTTGATTGATGTCCCCTAAGCCACTCCCAAGACTGTTCCCATTGGTCCCATGTTCTGCCCTCCCCTGTGCTCCTCCTCCGGTTAAAAGATCCTTCACTCGGGTGCTCAGGGTCTCTTCGGAGCCCCGACCCTGAGGTAATAAACCCTCAGTTGGTCCGCTCTCAAGAGTCCCACGTCTCGTCTTTGCCTGCGCCATAACAGTGGTTCTGCTTCTTTGGTCACAAGATCCTCAGTGTTGTGGTGGTGCCTGGGCTGGCCGGAGCCGGCAACACTTGGATGCACCGCCGCACATATCCTTACAGAAACTTACTGAGTGACTGTTTGAGAGGCATCTTACAATGCATCTTTTATTCTGTGAATACTGTTTCCTAACATGTTTCCTCCCCATCTAAGTAATGTTTTATCTAGGCTGTCTTCTCCACTTAGCTATAAGAATGGCACATAAATAGTGCCTTCTAAGTAAACCAGCTCTTACTCAAATCAAGAAATATAACAACTGCTTCATGATTCTTACTGGGAATAAAAATTAGTCAAACTTAGTCAATATAACTTCTTCCTGAAGATTCCACGTTGGATATTACTCTTGTCTTCCACTTTTATATTGATAGTAATTTGTGCCATGAGAGAGTCAGGGCCATTTATTTTGAAAGAGTTACTCTTAGCCTGTTTTATTCTAAAATTCTCTGGTATCATTGTTATTCTCTTTAGTCAGTATTTGTCTGTTCCTTAAATTATAGTTAGTTGTATGTCACCAGTGTTTAGAGATTTAACAACTGCAAGTGCTGGATGCTCCAACTCAGACATGGTAATATGTGTTATATATACAAATAAGGGGTCAAGAGGCTGGGTGGTGACCAAGGTTGTAAAGGTCTCAAGGGAAAGACTTAACAAAGAGTGTTTAGGTATTCCTGCAAGGAACTGAGAATTGGATTTTATGATCCTTACAGGTCCCTCTTACCCTGAGATATTCTATGATTCTATGAAATAATTGTTAAATGCCTTGAAAGCTATTAAACATCTCAGCTCAAGTTTCTTAGAATATGAGAATTCGGAAATCATCAAACATACAGCATTTTATTCTAGGCTAAGATTCCCTGTCTCTGGTGTTTCTATTAAAAAATGATCCCTTTCCATTTCAGGGAACTGTTAAGCAAGAAATCAGACATTTCTGTTCCCCTGGTTCAGGAAAGATAAGTTCTTCCTGCAGTTTCTCTCCAACAATTAGATATCTTATAAAATCATTCTTTTCATGACACTTTTGTCATTTGTCAAATGCAACTCCTTTACTTCCTTGTACTTCACAATTTTAACTCCTGGCTTTTCTTTCAAATTCATGCCAACTACTTTTTCTGATTTTTGTTTTCTATATTCTTGCCTTTTAATCTTCAGTTGATCAGAGTGCTGTGGACCAGTCTATAATAATAGTCTATTATTGCTATCAAAAATTAAACTAAATAAACCAATCAAAAATACAGTGACATTTTCAGAATCCCCTTTAAAAGTTTATAGAAGTATTATGAGGTCACCTTTATCTCTGAGTATGTGCAGAAGACAGGGAATCTTCTGATGTAGAAATACAATACTTTTATTTCCATTAGGTCTGTCAAAGATATATGAACATGATAAATGTTGAGATTAAAGTTCTACTTATATATCAACACATATCTACATGTCTGTAGATTTTTAAAAGAGTCTCAGTGTTTATATGAATTCAGGTTTTATAACTCAGAATGTGAGCAACTACAGAAAAAAAACAATTGTTGGTCAGGGACCAATATCATTTAAGGCATTGTTAGTTATATAATGAGACAACATCAACGTAATGGTCCTGAAAGGTGCTGCTATTGCAAAGTAAATAAAACTGTTAGATTTTAAGAAAACCAGGTTATTACTGCTGTGCTGTGACTAGAAAAATCAATTTTTTTTTAATCCAAACTCAAACAAAACAGGAAAATTATGGTTTGATATCAGATTATGTCTTTATTTCACTTTTCCTTCTAAACTGAAAGAGGATTCTTAATAGAGTTGTTCATGTTCAGGTCATAAAATAGATACCCTTCAATTCTTTTCTATAGGATTTCTGTGTTTCCATATGGCTTATATGTAATGAGTAAAAAGTTCAACAGAAAGCTATTTTTTTCCATACAATAATTAGCTATATATAATTATGAGCCACATTTTCATACAGTAACATATTTGATATCTGTACATTAGTCATACTAAGGGATGCTTAAAAGGCTTTGTATGTTATCTTACAAAGGTAGATAGATGGAATTTTAAATTAGCTGGGAGTTTGAAGGTGAGATAAGAAATATCACCAGAAATTGGAGTAGCTTCAGAAAACAGGTCTCATGAGAAAAAAAAGTCTTTCCTGGAAGAAATCATTAATGTCAACAAATGCTAAATTATCTTGCTTCTTGAAATTGGACACCTGGCACAGTTAAAACTTGAATGGGAATCTTTTATTATGTTAGAAAACTCTTGAATTCACTGTTCGCTCAGGTAATACATAACATGCTTGAAACCCAAACTATCCAGCTACTTTTCTATGTTTTTATCCTTTCAATCTGAAAACCCACCCACAAAACCTTATATCGCAACCATGAATTTGACCTACCAAATATATTAATTAAGATTCATTTATTTCTTTGCTGAATTTCCTAGACAGATATTCATATTCATGTGTCATACAGCACATGCTCAAAGATTTGGGTGTGTTGAAGATGTATTTAGACTTCTTTTACACAAAATGCACATACTTGAACAAGAAAATTTGTTTAAATGGAGGTACACAAAGTGAATAATCAATGGTCTTTAAAAGGTGCCATCGGAGAGAAGACGAAAGAGAAGCTAAACTGAGAAAATCCATGTATTTCCCAAATATAATCAAAACTAGAAAGGCACCTCTGCTTCTCAAAACCTAAACATCAAATAAAGCCCCAAAACCTACTGTTTTTTCTTTTGCTGTGTTTGTGTGTGAAACATGTGAACCCTTACAGCTGGATGTCTCAAGGAAAGTTGGTGTAGTGATTATTATTTAATGGACTAGAAGTTTCATTTCCATCTACTTTTGACCTTAGTCCAGAGGGGAGTTTGCCATTGAAAACATTTGAACTCAAAACCTTTTGGCTTTTAATTATTTTCGTTGCAGAAATATTTCACAAACCCTCATTGTGAAGTTTAAGATACATGTGCATAAAGGGTTACCTTGCTCTTTTCTACTACCTTTACATAGTGCTGGACCATTGTTAAAGGTGCAACAAGCTACTTGAAAGCAAATTTCAAGGTCAAGTTGGAGGATTGGAAGGAAATAGGCCTGCTCACATCAGAAATAAATATTTCCACAGAATATGGATAGATAGTGAAGAAGAGAAGCTATGAAACACCTAATAGGGAATTGCTGTGTTTAGAGAACCTGCTACATTCAAGGGTAACTAAAATGTCAGTTTTAGTCATACCAGGCTTCCTCATTTTTCTTTCCTTGAGAGCATTCTTTGTAAGAGAACTAGATCTCTATTTTCTGCCTATTGTAGGGTAGGAAGCAATTTACAATAGCAAGAAATAAAAAGCTATAAAATATGTTACTAAAGTTCTAGTTTTTCCAGCTACTGTCAAATTCTTACAGACAAAATTCTTTTCACAAAGTGTTATATTGTGCTGTGTGCTGAAAGCTTTTGGTCTGCTCCTGTAACAACAAGCAAAGGTGAGAAAATTTTTAGTGTGCTGATTCTGCATCCATTTAAAAGAATCATCCGGAACTATATTCAAAATCAACAGAACACAGCTCATATTTTGCTCCTTGCACACTTCTATCCACCTACACCTCTGCATAAACACAAGCATGTTCCCTTTCTTGTGTTTAAGGTGGTGGGTATTTAAGATGTGTTGACACTGAGGTAAGTGCACGTCCACACAAATTTTACTGAGGATAATTATCATCTATCTATCTATCTATCTATCTATCTGTCTGTCTGTCTGTCTGTCTGTCTATCTATCTATCTATCTATCTATCTATCTATCATCTATATATATAATATATATAGATTATACTTTATATATATATATAATAATTATCTTTATTATAACCCTATAATTATAGGATCCCATTGCCCATTATTCCACTTGGGAGACTTCTCACATGTACCTCTCTTATTTCAAAGTATTTCCTGTACCGATTCAGTGGTGTTTGCATTTATGAATCATAGAATCATTAAGGTACAACCTTTGACTGAACACCAACATTGCCAACTAAACCATAACACCAAATTCTATGTCCAGACACTTTTTGACACTTTCAGAGATGATGACTTCCAATTCTTAACCACTCTAACAGTGAAGAAATTCCTCCCAACATCCAACCTGAACCCACCCTGGCACAGCTTGATGTCATTTCCACTTGTCCTGTCATGGTTCATGAGAGGAGAGAAGCAGAGCTCTCTATCATTGTTGGAGTTCATTTGGTATCAACCTTCTTTTGCAAGCTTAGGGCAGTTGCCTTCTGCATGGTATGAATTTGTGCTTTATGCTGTGTTCTGTTACTGTGCTGACTATGCATTTAAAAGCTTCTTACCCACTTGGTGCCATCTTTGAATAATACATCGCTGTGCCTCACTTTAATGATTTACCAGGTCTATAAATCATTTTAAACACTGCTCAGGCTGATGATGTATCTGAGTAATACATCATCACAAGGTGATGTTGAGATGATATATTGCTCTGAAGATGGCGCTGTAAAGAAAGAAAACCTGGAGAACATTCAGTTACCTGCTACACTCATTTTAAAAAGGAGTCACCCCTAATGGAGCTACTCTTATTTCTTGACTACATGTGACTGCCACTCTCAGAGAAGTTTAAGGAAACCTTTTTACATTTTCCAGAAGAGTGATTCCATGATATTACCAATTTCTAGTACAGTTCAGATTATTAAAGATTCTGGATAATTTTTATTTTTGGTTTCTTTCCCAAAAATCTATTTTGGATATTTGTTTTGCAAATTTATAAATTAATTTTAATTTAGATTAAAAAGAAGAAATGAACATTTACAGCAAAATCAAAGGAAGAATGATAGATACAGAAAATTGAGGAATCTTCAGTGTCTATGATTATATGAGTTAATCAAAATCAAAAAATGTTCAGTGATGAATGTTGGATGAATACCCATCAAGTGAGGAATCATTCTCTAAGATGCAAAATAGTAGAAGCACTTTAGTCAGAACTTTTAGTTTCATTCCACAGAGCAACAATCTAAATTTAAGAAAAGACAGAGAAACTGATATAGAGATGTTTAAATAATTAGGGCTTTAGTTCTATAAGAATTGAAAATATAGAATAAAACCAAACAATATTATTTTTTCTTTAATTGGGAAAAGAAACTCTAAACAGCACACACCCCCCCACCAAATACATATGCACATACACAAAATCAGACCAAAGCAAACTCCAAGTAAAAAGAAAGCCACAACGGCCTACATGAAATATGGCATTTGTGTTTTGTTCAAATGACCACGTGTCGTTCAGTTTTTCTTTTTGTGTTTCTTTTTCTTATCTTATTTGAACTTGATCTGGAGAAACACTGGATTCAAATTAATATTAGCAACAAAATACTTCAATTTAAACAGAAAATATATGGAAGTCTTCTGTTGGAAATTCCACAAGTTCAACAATTACAATTTTTCAAATTGGGGCAGATTTTTGAGTAATGCAAGGAAAATTTTCTTTAGAAACACAAACAGGTCTGTATACTTAGTTCTTCAAAGAGAACTGGATGGCTCATGGCAAGCTTAGTTAAATAGCACTGTTTAGGAAGGTGCTGCTACTTTTATTTCCATAAGGCAGGTTAGTTTGTGTCATAGAACAGTAAAGAGAAAACTTACAAGAAAAATCACAAATGCTTACACTTTTGATACATTGGACTAGATACTTGACTTTGATGAAGCCCTTCTCAAAAGCTATGCCTGTGAATGATGAGCCCTGCAGTTTGGTTGAATATCACCATTTATCACATGGGAAATGAAGAAAAGTAAGAACAACTATATTGAATTAATACAAATGAAATTATGGAAGCTGATGCAGGGATAACAGCATCCCTAAACCTCTAAAATCTACAAATATGAAACAGTATAATTGTTTTAGTGAGATAAAATGAGCAATTTGGGAAAAGAAAACAGATCAGAATACACAATAATTTAAAGAAAACTACCAGGTATTATAAAATAGTAGGGTACTACATTGCTCTTTATTGTGACAAAGACAACCCTTCACTCCACTGCAGAACTTGGCTGAAGAGGATTTTAATGATTTTGAATTTTTCTTACCATTGATAAAGACCTCCAAATGTAATTTATTTAGATGAGAGATGTGAAAACTAAACATTTATATTTCAAGTTGTATTCTATTCATGTTCCTAAAGCTTTCTACTTTTTTTTCTCAGAAAAGATCAAAAGATCAAAGAGGAACTGCTATGACCATTTTATTCCATTGTGAATCAAATGGTCTGAGCAGTTCTTTGTGACACAGAGATGGTGAAATTTAAAGTGTTTTTCCAATGTAAACTGATCTCAAAGGTCAAAAAATTGATATATACCTGTTCTAAAACAGTGAAAAAAAGGTGAAGTTTACTGAAACCAATATAACCCAAGCATAAAAGGAGATTACTGAGGAGTTTCTTTGTTGTAGCTCAATAAGAGGTTTTGATATATAGGTGTCAGCATAAGCTGTAAACAGTTCAATTGATTCAATAAATAAAAAATAAATTAGTAATTAACATTATTTTGATGACAGCTTGATCACAAAAAGGCAAATGGGATTATTTGTCAAGCTTCTGAAAAGTTCACAAATACAAGGCTTAGTGGAAGTAAATAAACCCTCTTCTAACACACAAATATGGGCATGCAAATTACAGCAGCAGTGTAGAAGGAATATATTGAGCTTATAAGTGGTCTCAAAAATTCTGAGTAGCTGATAGATATTTTTTGTTACTAGTAAGCCAAAGAAAAATTAGTTCAAACTATAAATTAATATTAATCACTCGGATATTAAAAAATAAATATATAGTTGACTGACTACAAAGTCAGAGTTACTCCTGTTGTTGGAGCAGTTAATGATTAAAATACCTGTTAAATAAAGGGGTGGTGATCATAATTCTATGTAACATAATTCATATTTAATAATAATTCATATGATAATTATAATTCTTATGTAACATGTTCCATGTTCTTTTAGTAAATTATACTGTTGCATCAGTTATATTGTTGGGGCTTCTCAAATATAGCCATAATATAATCAAATAATAAGAAGAAATTACTAATTCCTTCTATTTTTATCCAGAGCTCCCCTCAGAATTAATATGCTCTCTCTTTTGAGAAGAAATAAATATATATATACATAGGGAAAATAAGCATTTCAATTATGACATAATGAAAATTCAGACAAGCTCCCTGAAAGGGTGAGAGAGTATTAAGAAGACATTATCAGAGAGCAAATAAATTACCAAAATCCCGTTGGATCTTGATTGATCTCTGTGCAAAAGCCAGTAATAATGATATAGGATCCATCTTTAACTGCTGCCAATTTACTATATTTCAATCAGAAATAACAGACCTGAACCAACATCTAACATTAGATCAGTGAAGTGAGGTTCTGTGGGAGAGCTGCAAATACAAACAAGCAAGAGAATTTATGAACTGAATGAAGCAATTATCTCTACTGAGAACAGTGGCATTAGGGAACCAATGATTTCACATATTTGATTTTATGTACCTTCTACTGCATTGCTTAGGGAAAAGTAATCTTGTTTTACACTGAAGACAATGAAGCAATTTTTTTCCTAATATCCTACATAAAACCATAAAAATTGTGATTATGGTATTTGTGGATCCTTAAGCAATCAATTTAGCTTATGCAATCTGAGCATAAAGATGACTAAAAGGAGGTAGAACTTCTGGTTTAAGCACTAATTACTCTATAATATATTGCAGAGATTTGGTTTTATTGGATGCATTAGATGTACTTTGCAGGACTTAACAAGTACTAGTATTTGATGAGTTCCCTTAAAGAGGAAATGTACCTATCTTTAAATTCACCCACTTCCTTTACTCATTGGCACAAAAATTTCTAGCACAATAACTTTATATTAAAAGATCATAAGGAAAGTAAAATCTGTTTTGGGATAATAAATTCATAATTTCTTGATGCAAAATCCCTGAGACTAATTTATTAAATATACAGAATTGAAAGAGAAAAAACATATAGGATTGCAACTCTGTGTTTCTGGAGTGAGGCTTGCCCATTCATGTTGAATAACAACACCATAAGTAAAAATTAATGTGTTGGGCTAAAATAAGTGAGAGAATGGTTTGTATGGTAAGGCAATTCTTTAGAGCATCTGTTTGTCCAAAGAAAAGCAAATAAGGTCTCAGGTGAAGAATCAGGTGTGGTGGGGATGTGTGTAGCTGTAAGTTTCCTAAAGCGACACGCCGGTAGAAGGTTTAGTTACATGCACAAGTATCCAAACCCTGTTGGGACACAGCCTAGTTTTCACAGACACTGAAAACAGGATGGGTGCTTCCTATGGATGGCTAGGAAGTCTACCCAGTCCTTTATAGTATCGTATGTGCTTACCTGTATTGGGTTATTCCTATTAAACAAAATCCACCTACTTTTTGTCACTCTTCCAGAGCAAAACTGCACATTGTGAAGATTTGATCTGCTCTCAGATTTTATGGAGAAACTATGGGCTAATCATCGTTTTATAAATTACCAAAGTGTCTTTGATTGAGTGTGTGATCTACAAAGGTTGTCAGAAGCAGGATGATTTTTCCTAACACTTGACCTTGAGGTTAAAAAACATAAATCAGATTTATATATTGGTAATATGATTGCTCTGTTAAAGGTTTGACATTTGTATTTTGTACAATGAGAAAATATCAATGAGAAAAAGGTTTAAAAGAGCTATTTGTCATTGAATTTAGGCAGGTCAATGAAAAAGAAGAGGCTAGAAGGTGCTCACATGATTTTTAGAACAGTATTCTTTTTTGGTAATTAAGTAATTTGAGTGTTTAATGTTTGGATATGTTCACATAGGCATGTGTACGTGTTGTGAAGATGTGCATTTTCCAAGGAATTTCATTGTTCTTAGTTTGATTCATCATTTAACTCTTTTCCTGAATGCACAAGTTTTACCATTTCCCAGAGGGGCGTTTCACTTAATTTCTTTTTGGATTAGCTGCTGCTCTGAGTTTGAATTTAAAGTTTAAAGGAACCATTTGATTTTAATAACTTTTATGTGTAGTGCTCCATTGAGTTTGGATTTTAGCACATAGCACTACTTTTCCATAAGGTGATTTTTAGTGAATCCCTGTGTGTAAAAGAAAGATAAACACACATCAGTGAGTTTGTTACTGCAATTAAATTATTGGATTTTTACATTAGAATATATTTTGAACACAGAAAAGCATGAAGAAACTGTTTTCTCATGTTGGTCATAGACACTCTTCTGAGACTTCAAAACTTGAAATAAGCCTGTGTGTTTACTTCGATCTGAGAGAATATTAAAATACCATGGTCTTATATATACACAGTCAGTTTAGGAAAGCTGTGCTTCTTCAAAGACACTGTTAAACCAAATTCTTAAACAGTAACCGTCTCCTTAGATTTTGCACTCTTAGATAAATATTTATCTGATTACCTACTTACGTGCATTTCCAGAACCCGCTCAGTCTTCCTGTCCTTACAAGCATTGTCTCTTTCCATTCAATTTATTTCAACTAGCTGTTAGGCTCAAGGTTACTTTAAAGCAGTCTGGGCAATGTTGAGCACTGATTCCAACCCATTCTAGAATTTGCAAGAACTTTCTTTATTCATATTGCTTTTGTTGTGCCTTTTTTTTTTTTTTTTTTTCTCTTGCTATTTCCAAGTATGAATTAAATACACTCCTTTATAAATCTTGGTAAACCAGGAGATGGCTGTGCACCCTTTGAAATACCATTCTATTAGAAAGCCTTTGGTCTCCATCAGAGCTAAGGAAATGTTTCCTTCTTATTCGCAAGATAAAAACAAAAAGCCAACTTGCTCCTTTCTTTCAAAGGAAAAAATAATCCCATATCTTTAGGCAACTTTTTTTTTTTTTTTTTTTTTTTTTTTTTTGTGCGTGTGTGTGTGTATGTTGCTTTGGTTTTGTTGGGGTTTTTTTGCTCTTGTGTCAGTGGCTTACTGTGAGGAAAAAAAGAGATCGCTCTTGGTCATTTCCCTTACTCATTCAGGGAAGGTGCAACTTGTGACATGGGTGTCACAGTGGATCTTCATAGATCCTGAGTTCTATTTGGACACTTAGGGAAGCTCTGGACTGTGTTTGATTTAGAAATTTTGGAAAGAAACATGAAGTCTTATCCTTTTGAAATTTTATCAGAAGACAATCTCTCAGACAGTAAAAATCACTTTTACCGGTGCATAAAAGTGTCGTATATAACACATCCAACAATTCTAAAATCTAAAATTTCAATCAGTATGCCATTTTCTTTTCTCTCAAAGGTCTAGAAGAAATTGAAGTCTAAATGAGTTCTGTTGGCCACGGATATACAGTATTTTAAGATACAATGGGACATTATATGAGCCAGTGTAGACATGCTATTGATGTACTGACATCCTTACCTGCAGGCTTGCAGGATGGTTTTGCAGTCACACTCTGTTTTTCTCACTGATTTAAAGAGGAGATTTTAGCAGTGCCAGCACCAGTTTAGCGGTATCAGTAAGTTAAACTAAAATGTATGCTTGGAGCTTGGTTTTGCATTACTGCAAAATTGTGCAGTTCAGGAACAAAACATAAAATCATGTCATTTCTTTCAAGATTAAGAGAATACAATGAGGAAGAGAAAGATGCCAATATTAGAGAGAGCGATAAATTGTAACTGGATGATGTTCAACTGTAACTGAACGTATTTTTCACAAGCCATTACTCACAGTGGGATGTGCTACAGTTTTCTGTACCAGTTTTTCCTGCTACTTATAAACTCACTTTCTGGATTCATACTTCTCTACTGAAATTTTTCTCAACATTATTTGATTTTAGCCATTCTAGATGACAGATAGAAAAAAATTGGAACATTATGGTGACACATTAAAATTTCCCTTCTTATCTAATGGGGGATAGGGTTTTACTTCCTTCTGCCATTCTTCTGGTCTCTGAAGATAACACTTTAAAACTGTAAGAATTAAAAAAAGCCCTGTTGATGCACATGATAATGAAATAACTAGTCACTGATATTTAGGACACTGCTCCCTGAAGAAAATTAATGAATACATTGAGAATAAATAAGCATTCTAAAGTCTTTCCTATGTATCCTATGTAGAGAATTGGCATAAGTTTAAATACAGCATTATTTAAGATGTGATCTTACTGCAAAAAAACACACTGCGTAATTCTAGTGTAGGTAAGGAAGATTTTCTTTGCTAAAAATAAGGTCTTTCTCCTTCAAAACATCACTGCCTCTTTCAATGTCTTATATTTTGGCAGTTGGAAATCTTTCCTGCATCTAATCCTGATGTTCAGAGGAATCTGGTAGTAGTCTAGGAAGAACAGTTTGCTAAGAGAATATTTGTCTTTGGAAATGTGTTCTTGTGTCACATAACAAGGAACGGCACTATTTGCTGTCTCATTCCCTATTTCCAGTTGTCCTCAATTCTGTTCATCATCTATCTAAAATTCAAAGAACTTCCTTTTGTTTAAAGAATGAATACAGAAATTTCTAAAGGCTATTAAAATTGTCTTTGTACTCCTCAAATAATCATTTTCAAAAAATGAAAATGAGCTATCACAATAATAATCTTTACACAAAATCACTGGGAAAATTCCATTATCCCCCTCAAGAGAAAATATGACACTAAGAGACATAGTAGTGTAAGATATTTTAAAATAAAATGCAGACTCAGAAATTCATTTTTATCTGTACTGGTTCATACCTTCCAGGTGTTCTTCCAGCATAATGTCAATAATCCCAGATATTTATGATAATTGTCTATAGATTATATTCTTCTATTCCACTCTTTATGCATAAAAGTGGAATAAATTTGAAGAACTTTTAAAACACTTCTCTGGTAAATTCTGCTAGTACTTCTGAACAAATTTGCCTCTAATGTACTTTAAGAGTGCATTGATATTAACTGAAAATAAATACATATTTAGAGAAAAGGCGCAGGAAATTTATCTACTCCAGTTACTAGTGCAATTGAATATTAAGCAGGATAAATTATAACAATCAAACCTTAAAATGAAGGGAGAAGAAAATTTGAAAAAAAACCCAAAAACCCAGATAAATAACCCAAATCAAGATCAATCTTATGCATCTCTGATTCAAAGAATATCTAGTCCAGATCTTATCTCTCAATACAAAATAAAAGATAAATAAAATTTATTGGATTTGTTTTTATTTGCAGCACCTTTTTCTATGCAATTATCTTTCTTTAAAATTTATCTGATATGGGAGCAAGTCAATTCCAAAGCTAGTATTGGAGGCTGGATTTAATGAAACTTTACTTTTAGCTTAGCTCATCCTCCCCTCAGGATCCTGAGCTACACCTGAACTTCAACTTCTCTGACTCCCAAATATAAGAAAGAAGACAAATTTGAAAATTGCTTTTATTTTTCACATAATTTCCATGTTCTAACAGATATGATACTCGTGGATTTTTTAAACACCACTGCTGTTCAGCATAAAGTTGTCCTCAAGAACAGTAGGGGCATTTAAGGTCTATCATATTTTTTTATAATGTGCACTGGATCCTTTTGTCTTTCAGTGACACCCATGAGACCCCAAAATGCCAAACAGCAGAGGATATTTTTTTTTGTAGCTTCTGGCTTCTTGACTCACTCCCCAGATAATATTGGCAGCTTTGCATTTGCATTCAGAGATGTCATGGATTTGACTTCCTGATAGGCTGTTAGGACTACCTTGCTCTTTAAGATGTGATCCTTTGACTTACCCTTGTTTCAAACAACTTTTTTATCAGTAGCTTAAAAAAATTCAACTCAAACACATCGAAAAGCATGTGAAGAAGCAGTCCAAATTGTTATTTGTTCAAATGAAACATTTCATTTTCTTAAAATAAAGATATACACATGAAAAGGATCCATTGTTTCATGCTATGTGGCTTCATTTTGCCATTAGAAACCAAGTTTCAAAATCCTTTTGCAAAACCACAGATTGAAACTACCCTATGTTATTTACATCAAAGATTTAGGAAACAACACGAAGTCAAATCCCATAGCAGATGACAGGAGACCCACAAAGTCAATCACAGGTCCATTTTCTTCTAAGTTCATGCAGAAATTGGATCAAAAGAACACTTCACTATCCTTTGGGCAAGGCTTGGCACTTAGCTGCAGCCCTACTCAGTGTCCCTGTAGGGTCTGCTTCTCTGCTGGAACCACTGAACCTGGAAAGAATCCAGGCAGTGACACTTTGAAGGAAGCATATTTGCTCAGCCTGTGATCACATCATAAACAGAATAGGCTGTGAATGCCAGCATACCAGAATGTTGTTGGAGAGAAACATATGGGTGGAAATACTAATTCACTAATGTCAAAATTTACTGCTCTGACATTTTTAGAATAAAATCGTTCTCTTTTTCATGGTTGATCATTCCATTTGTATTGGGGTTTTGGGTATAAGACTTCCTCTCTCTGGCACAGTAAGATTAATAATTTATCAAAAGTTCATTGGAAGAAACAAATAAAATAAAATAAAATAAAATAAAATAAAATAAAATAAAATAATCCCAGGGAAATCCCCTGGTTCCACCTAATTAATAGAAAAATAAATCATTCTAAACAATTTTAAAGTCAATATATTTAAAGAAGGTCCTTCCTGTTTCCCCTTTTATTGCCTTGAAATTAGGTCACAATCTAAGTTTTTATTTTTATGAAATACAATTAAGTAGTTTAAACTGCAAAACTTTAAACTCAAAATAGCATGGAAAAGGAGTAAAACATTTATTAGAATTTTAGAACTACTCAGAAGTAGCTTCTTTCAGTGGAGTAATCTCCAAAAAGGAAGAGATTTTCAAATATTATGGTTTTAAGAACAGGACATATTATCTTTAGCTGAAAGCTCAGTTCCTCTATTTTTCTGAATTACTGAAGATTTGGCACTGCTTAATTATTTTTTTTTCTTTTTTTCTTTCATTCTTAGGCATTTTTCACAAATATGCTTAAGAAACACTAGCAACCGTGCAATAGTGTCTTCTCATTTCAGCACCTAATTTAAAATCCTTACTGTTGGGACAATGCCTTCAACATAAGGAAACAATTCATCCTTTATCTCTGCAGCAGTCTATTGACTCAATATATAAACATTTAAAATTATCAAAAACTAAATTTGAAGTTTTGTTCTTAGTAATTCGTTCAATCTACTTACCTTAAAATGATAGGTACCTTGTAAATTTAAGAATTCACTCGATGCATTTGGATATTCAGCGCCATGATACTCAATTAAGATGAAGTGACACTTTATATATATACCAAAATAACGATCATATGCTTTTAATAATACATTTCTTTTTATGCAACTCTTTGGAAACCTGCCAGTAACTTGCCTTACCAACTTTGCCTTTGTTTTAGTGTTTAATGTTTAACGAATCTGAAGTGAAACAAACTTTGATGTAGTCCAACAGCCTGTGCCTCTAGAATTTGTCTTGCAGCTAAATTGGTAAACTACAGCACTCCACATTTTGCTCTACAGTGAAAAGGACAAAAAAGCTACCCCTGGCTGCAAACTGGACTTAAAGCTCTGGAACACCTTAGCTTTTACTGCAAAGCATTTTGTGAGTGATTTCTTTTCTGAAAAAACTTGCAAAGATTTGAATTGGTTCTTACTGTAACTGCCTGCTATGAATTCAACTGACTTAACTAAAATAGAAAAGAAATTTGTGGTATCTTAAAGAAAACCACAACACTAAGACCAAATATCCATTCAGAAAAACATCTTTGTCATCAGGACAAAGTTGCTAAAATGACTTTCAGGAATTACAGAAATCATCATGAAATAAATAAACCTCTGGAGAGAATGTGCTGGCGATATCACTCACAAATGTTTATCAAAGATAACTTTACTGGAATTCAGCCATTACTTGACATTTGAGAATAAGGAATAAATAAGTTTTCTTGATATTGAAAAAAGTTAAATTTAATGGCTATTTCACTCACCTACTTAGTGTCAGTTTTGACTTAACAATTTAAGATGAAATTGCAATTATTGAACACTAAAATGAAGTTTCTTGGCATACTCACTTTGATTTGTGTCCTTAATTTTTTGGATCACCTGCAAAAGTTCCAGCCTCAAAACACCTTACAGAGAAAGATGGGAAGGTATAGATGGAAAGAAGCTACCTTAGTTTCTCCTAGTTTTAATTTAAGTAAAGAATTAAATTACAAAGCATTATTTGTTCTCAAAAATTCCAAGTCTATGCAAACCTAGATGCATAATCAGAAATAAGAGAGAGGTGTTTAAGTTTTCTCCCTGAAACACTCATTCCTCAACTAGTAACTAAGGCTGGATAAACTAGAAAAAAATCAGATCTTCTTTTACTATATTTTTTTTCAATTTTTTGTTTGTCCTCCCTGGATTGTGTGCAATATTACAAGATATCAGCAGTGAAAATAAAGAGTTTGATAAATGTTATCCCCATGAATTCTGAGATGCCATAGTATTTTCCTCTAATAAAAAACACTAATTTATATTGCTGAGTTACTGTGATGTAGCTGCTGTTGATAAATGTTTATTTCTTAATGAAAACCACCATCTTTGCATATGTATGTGTTATATAAAGGTAAACCACCTATTGCTAAGTTTTAATTGATATATAAAACCAGCTAATATTCTAAACTATGCATTTATGACAAATCATTTTTCATTTCACTTAGGACACAAAACACATACATAAGGTGTAGCAACATTTAATATAACTTAGAAGTTCTGAACAATGAGGGGAAAAAAATGAGCCTGCAGTACTCATAAAGCTCAAGTGACAATTGTATGTAACCTTTCCCAGATGTACTTCAGCAAAAAAGGCATTCAGAAAACTAATATATATCAACCCACAGAGTGCCACTGGATATAATGTATTTTCAGAGAAACCATCAGACTTTTCTTGCCTATTAATTCATTTTCAGTGTCAGCTTTCACCCCTGAGATTTTTTCAGCTGTGTTGTTAAATACTGAGTGCAGGAGCTTAACAGGGAAATATTAACTACAGATATTAGCTGCAGTGCTGCTGGTGGGTGATGCTCCATTATGCATTTAAAAAACCACCTGAGACAAGCAAAGTTGCGATATCAACCACACACAGTACAGTCTAACTGCATAAAATGAAATGAAAAACCTCTGAAAGCAGAATAAAAATGCACAATTCTGAATACTGAACAGTCCTCATGAGATACAGAAGTAATGCAGGTCTTTGCATTGATAGCAAACAGCAGGAGACTGCCAAGACTTAGGTGCCCGAGGGCCAGAAAAGCTTAGCTATAACTTTGTCCAGATTAACTCTCCAAGATTTGTGTAAGTGACATCCATAAAATGGATTGGAAACATGTATTGGAAAAATTGTTTGAAAACAATGAAGATCATCATTTTATGAAGTGAGGAAAAGCTTCACATTATTTTTTCAGTAATATATGGGGTTTTTTTATTTCAGGATTATCTATCCACTGTCTTGCTTGCTTTTGTTTTGCTCTTTATTCTGCTAAAATATGTGCACATGCATCTACTGGAGGGTTTGTGTTGCCTGGAGATCACACTGGTACCAAATCTACCTTGACTGGGAATGGTAGAGAATCTTGCTTTCAGCTGCCATCTGGGAATAGACATTATTTGGCTCTAAAAGTTCTGAAATACATGTAGATAATGGAAATACTTTACAAGTTATATAGTTCTATATTCTTCCAATGTGCTTTCTTCATAGTCTTTAAATTTGAATATAATAATTTTATTGAAACCTGAGGTAAATATTTCACAAAATTCACATATAATGACACTTCACATCTAGACCAAGAAGTGTTTTTCAGGTAATATAACTTCTAACAGACATCAGAACTCTAGATATCACTTCAATCCAAAAGAATTATATTGACTGTTTCAAACTAATAATTTAGATGTATCAGATAATAAAAAAGCAGCTACTTGTTTGCTGTAGTGCTGCAATACAATATTCTTAATTCAGTCCATTAGTTATGCTATTGGTTTTCTTATTTGTTTTCACAGTAAAGTCAGTCAGGTATAGTTCTAGCAAAATATAAAGTTTAAAAGAGGAAAGAATACTCTTAGGTATTTATAATTATTTGAGATTCTACCCCATTTTTGTATTACTATTTTTTAGTTCACATACTTAATTCTAATTTTGGTCTGAACTAGAAGAAAATACTTTTTGAGATAAATTTTAACTTAATGATCACTAAAATTTCTTTTTTCAAGTTAATAAAAGTTTGCAGCAGAGGTAAAATTTTATGGACTAAATAACAAGCAAATAAGCCATTTTCCAGTCTTCAAGATAAGTAGATGCAGGAGAAAATTACCCGAAATTTAATTCCATCATCCTAACCTGATAAATGAAGGGAAATATGGTTGAATTATTACTTTAATGATGCCTCTGATATTATTACGTTTTATTATCCACATGCTTATTGAGACAGTTTTCAAGGCCTGTTGACAGAAGCAGCATCAATTATGTTCTTCCAACATACCATGAACAATATACATTATTAATATGTAAGAAGAGACTAGGAAATTCTCCTGTTGGGTCACAACAGGAGATTTCCTTCATGGACTATCTGAATTTATATTAACATCAGAACTGAACAAACACTACAGCATATAAAATTTCATGCTATTATTATAGTTTTTCTATTAAATTATCCAAACACATTATTTCTTTAATTGTGTCACTTGCTCTTTATTTAAAAGGTTACTTCATGATCTTCTCTTCAATCTCAACTTTAAGAATTCACTTTATAATGCTGCCTATGATGTATTGATAATACGTAAACCATCAGGTATTTCATGGACTACAACCTCTTCAGTATTTCCCTGTATTGATTTTTGTGCCTCATGTCATCTCATCTCATAGGTTACTTTAGAAAGCAGTAAGAGGTTTGTTTTTTCTCCAGTACCGGTGAGTGTCTGGCATGTTACTGATTCCCACCCATAGTATGCTAAGATGCTATGCAGTAAAACCCTCAATAACAGGACAGAGAATGAATTCAAAGATTAGTGTTATCAAATAACAGTGCTAAGCTGCATATGATCCAGAAAGAGTTAAAATGATAAAAAATTGTCTAGTCCATGTTTTTTAATCAATTTTTTTCTTAGCATCCTTCCCAGTCAGTATGTTTCAATTCTGTTTCACACTCTTGGCTGTAGGCTGAATAAGACACAAACGGAAGATTAAATATTCACACATTCACTTTCTGTAAACAATTTTAATACCCAAGGAATAAATCAGCAAAGTTTTCATTTCATTTATGAGTGAATTTTTTTTTTTTTTCAAAAAATAGGAGATATAAAACTTATTGTTGGAGATGAGTGAGGTTCACCAACAAATTTAACTAATACTATTTGACCAATGAAGTGAATGGTGGAAGTCAAATTCATTCAGTTTCAGAGCTGAAAACCAACCAGCATCCCATATATTCATTTGCACTGCTGATTACATCTTAATTTTAAGCATGGAATATATTCAGATGTGGTATTGTGAATGAAATTTCCTTAATTGATAAGAAACATACACACTGCCTTGATCGTCTGCTAAAGGGATGGGCATAAGAGCAGTGATGTGGAATCTCAGAATCCTATTTCTTATTGGCTGCAGGTCTGAAGAACCAATTTTCTAGATTCTGTTTTAGAATCTAATTGCCCCACTGCAGCCTTTGGGCTACCAGGGCAAACATTTTAGTGCAGTGCAAATATAAAGGAAGTACTTATCAGTCTATAAGATCCAGACTATGTCACAGCTTATAGACTTTCAATTTTATAAAACCATAAGTGTACCAGACACATAAAAGTGAAATAAGGATATTTTACTCAATTTTCACACTGAAATATCTCTAAATTATCATATTTAATATAATGTTAATTAAGCAGCACACATGGAGGCACTGTTGGGAGAGGTGTATAGCTCAAAATTTTATTTTGGGTCATAAACCCTAGTCAATAATTAAGCCCCAGTATATGCCCTAGTCTGAGACCAACACTATCTTAGGGAAATTAACTGAGAATTGAAGAAAAGTCTTAAATATGTGTGATGTCCTTAACAGAATCTTAACAGAAATAATTGCAGTTATTCCATCCACAGACATTTAGTAAGCCTTTATATGGTTCTTTCACTCAATAAGACCCTGATATCTTGTGTAACCATCCAGTGTAACTTCTAATATATACACATGTTATACACACACACATACACACAGAGATGTAATATTTAGTACCTCATCCAGACACAAAGCCTCTCAGGTTTAAAAAGCAATATTTCCCCTCCAGATTAAACACCTGAACACTAATTCCACACACAACTGAAGACCTGTTTCCATTGTACAATATTTTATTTGTCTTAACTGTTAAGAGCTCAGGGATGAGGTTCTACAAGGCGACCTCTTGTTTTTGTTTTACACTTCCAGACTCATTTTTTATCAATTTGTGCATGACCATTTATTGGAGTTTGCTCAGACAAATGACAGAGCATCAAGCTCTGTAGCTCTAATTCACACAAGGTAACAACAGATTTCCACGAAGCCTAATTAGGAATCTGTAAACAATGATCCTATTTAAAGAAGAAAGCATTAGCCTGTGGGAATCAAAAAAGAAAAATCCTCTCTCCATTGTTTACATTGCACTTCAATAAATTAACATGAAGGAAGCTTTTCTGTGAATACTGAGAAGCACAATTAAAAAAAAAATATATATATGCACAAATTCTGTTAAGAGATTTTTTCTGGACGTTGTTTTTCATGAAATTTATGGTCATAAACCAGCTTGAAAAATGGTAATTTAAAGAAAAGAGAGGAATGAGGACAAACAATACAAATTCAAATCTAATGAAAAGACTCAGAAATTGCTTTTGTGGGATTTACCAAAGGAATTTTCAAAAGTCTCTATCAGAGAGATTGGAGGAAATGTAAGGAAAGAAAATTCCATGCATGTTAGGTTCTAATGAATATTTTTTTTTTCAGACATGGTAAATCTGTCTCCAGCTCAGGCACCTGTATAATCAAGACACTGTTAAGTTTCTTTGAACTCCTCTAATTCAGGTTTCATGCATCACACTTGTTTAAAATGTTTAATAACTTATTCACTAATTGCTTGTTTAAACCTACTCTGGCTGCCAAGAATTCTGTTATAACTGATAAAATATAGATCACTCTGAATATTTATGTGTGATTTTTGTGCAAGTGACATTTATGATTAACGCAAACTTAATTTGGTAGTGGAATCAAATAAAAAATGTCTCTGTGTATTCTACTGGAATGATTAGCAGAGGCCATTAATCAAGAAGTCCCTTTTGTTCTTAATTTTATGCCACATGAATGAGTAAAGAGACAAAGGAACTGAGTATTTCATCAAGCTCTGGCTTTCTTGATGTGAAATATTCAATTCTCTCACAAGAAACTTCCATATCTTTAATGTTTTTAATCACTGCTCTTTTGTGTGTGGCCCTCTTTTTGAAGAGAGACCTGCATATAATTCAGGCAAAAACATTTCTGGAGCATAGCATAGTCATGAATTTGATTCCAAATGGCTTTTTCAAATCAGTGACACAGAGTCACATCTGAATGTTGAACAAGGCCCAGGCTGGCTCAAACAACTTCTTTTTTTAAGTCTGCCAAGGTCATAAATTAACTGAAGAAAGAAATTTATTTGGGAGTTGGGGGGTTTCCTTTTTCCTCCCTAATTTGTTCCCTACATATTCCATGTTGGGTGTCAAAATATTGATATGCTACAGCTAAGGGTGGTCCAATGACAAATGAAGATAAAACCACAGTCTGAGTATTCTCCTAATAATATCAAGCAATATCTAAGAATTTAAAAAGCCCCAAAAAACCTACTTTTTACAGTGTATAAAAATGCATTCTATCCGAGATAAAGAAGTGAAATTTAAAAAGGCTTTTAATTGCGGGCCACTATCACTAACTAAAACAGACAGATACTGAATGGATGACTAAAGACTTTTTGCTCATTGCTGATTTCAGTGAGTATGAGTAATAAAAATGATGTGTGATTGGGGGTATATCAATGTAGCAAAACATACCACCATGACTTAACACTACAGGTTTAAATATGCCCAACAAAGAGTTATAAAAGTGAAGAGAAACCACTTTTTCTTCAGGATGGCAGTAGCCCACTCCAAAAGTCATACATTGTTTTCATGGCTTAAATGAGGCTCATCTGAGCACATAAAAGGAACAGGAATATTTTCACAACTTTATGTATAGGCTCCCAGGTCCTATCCTCCCAGGTAATTTTGCGTGGAAACTGCTGATTTAATTGTTTTGCTCACATGATTTCAGAACTCACAAAAGCAAATGGCTCAGATTTATTTAAGTTGTTACAAAATGAATTGCAAAGCTAGAAATCTGTACATTTACTAGCTTAAAAATAAACAGTTGTCAAAAAACTGCGTGGGTTTTATGTTTGCAAATTTATACAGTCACAATTAGAAAATAACAAAACATCTGCAGTTGTCAGAAAGAGTAAACACAAGGCAAACAAACTAATTCAAATTCACATTTGAAGAGTGCATTGAAAGTTTTTATAGATACATAAATATACCACTACAACTAATTACTATTGTTAAAACAGTATCTACCAGTTAAGATTGTAATTCTTATTTTTCTTATTTTTCAGGGTTTATTTTTGCCTTAAGAAATACAAAAAATTACACAAAATACTGAAGACTACACAGAAAATGAGTCATGGATTTATTTTTTTTTTTTACTACCTATAGTGCTTGATTGAAAATATACAGCATAGTAAAATTCTGTAAACTAAGTAGTGTAAAACCGTGTAGACTATTTTACACAGCCAAGAGTTTACCTGAGGCACATGTAACCCAGATAACTTAAGTAACTCACTGCCACTGTGCAAAATGCAGTGGAGGACAAGGCAAAGGAGAATTTTTCTCTTTGGCTACTTTAAGCAAAAATACATATTCTTTCCCTGATATCATGAAAAATAAAAATCAAAATCAACTCCTAAAATATGTCTTGCATTCTTTAAATTGGCAACTGTACACATTAAATTATGTTCAGATAAACTGTTATGGTCTGGTTGAGAATACAGAAGCATGTAAAAATGTTTACCTTTATTGTTTCTTGATCTGATTTTACAGATGTGGTTCATACAGTAGTTTCAGAAATCATCTGATTTCAGGTCTTCCTATTTCTGCAAAGTCCATGAAGAAATCAATGCATGTTTTGTACCTTGGAAATATAAAAAAAACAGTGCTAATATTTGTTAATCAGTTGACTCCTTAATAAACTTATCTGTTATAATTCCTAACACATATCTTTTAAGAGGCCTTATTGTTTTAAGAATTTCTATTTTATTCTTTTTTTTTTTTGTCTGCTTATATTTCTAGCATTGTTTTGAAGGAGTAATGGAGAACTTGATTGTAAACTATTGTCCCTCACATCAGAGGTAGCAGAGGCTTGTAGTAAAATCTCATAACTCCTGACTGATGTCTGTTTTTTGCTAAAAACTTCATCTCCCTTGTAGCATTGAGAAAGAAAAAAGGAATCATAAAATGTATTCTTCTTCACAACAGTAGTGTCTGATTCTCAGTTGTGGCTTCTCTGCTTGTTTCCCAAGGCAATAGGCACCCAAAGTATTTTCCACTACAAGAAGTGTACTGCCCATTACTTAAATGACAGTGCTTTTACCCAGTTTGAACATGAGAACCTTGTACAAGATTTCCTGTAGAGAAAAATAGAGTTTGGGAACTGATGTCAATGCTTCCCTGACTTCAATTTTAACCACCTAAAAAAGCAAATGTCAAAAGACCAGGATAAGAAAATTGCAGAGGTTCTTAACCACGGCCATTTTCTTAGTGGGTATAAAATAGTAAGTCACCTTGAATAGGAGTGTACTGAGCATTAGAGCTGCATAAACTCAACTTCCAGGAATTCTACTAAGTTTTGTGTTGTTGAAAATGATTTAAGTGATAAGATCTTCTTGACTTGACATCATCCCTGATAATTACAAGCAACACAAAAAACCTCTCATACAAAGAACTGACATTCTGCAGAGACTGAAGGCAAATATCCATGACTGAACCTAAATAAATCACCATAAATCACCATTCAGGCCAGTTCTGCCTGAAAAAGGTCAGTGAGTGTTTCTAGTCGATCCTCTGTAATGTATTTTTACAGATTAGTTTGCTCCAGGTGAAAGTTATCTCCAACTAAGAGCATGAAACCTTTTGCTGTGGATGTTGAAATACTAGAATGTAATTTTACAACAAGCAACACATGCAGGCAGAAATACCACACTCAGGTTCCACAGAGAAAAGGTGCAGATGAGTGGAGGAATGAAGTACAACCCCAAGTCTGGGAGTGAGCCACAAACCCAATGTCCATTCAAATCAGGTAGGTAATCATGTGGGGCCTCTGTTCAAGGTTCTCATTTGCTTTCTTTTCATAAGCTTTACAGAGGTAGAGTGGAGATGTGCGTTTCTCTGTGTCTCCTCAGCAAGCTCACCACAGAGCAGCTGCTCAGCTCTCTAATCCTGCTATTCACTACAGTTTTACAGTAAAGGAGCTTTGACATTTTGCTTTGATGCAGTAAGAATATAACAACCAGAAGTGAGTAAAATCAGTTATATTGCTTTCTTGGTAACAGCCCCAGATGACTGCTTGAGCACTTACAATGTTAAAGCACTTATTGGGTTCAGTTTGCTAAGTTTTATGTTTTCCATACAGGATCTGTCCTTTTTATTGTGTGTACGTGTAGTCTCAAACCTAATCAGACCTTACGCTAGAATAAAGTCCCCAGATAGTACTATACTGCTAAAAATGGTTGGTATTTCAAAAATAATAAAAGCTGCTAATAACAAAAATCTCTCTTAACGACATAGCACTGAATGCTCCAGAATGCATATACTGTTGAGTTTCTTCTTACTACACTTATCCTTTGAGTTTTCACATGCAATATTCCCCACACAGTAACAGTCCGGCTCCTTTAAGAATTTTAAGCTGACATGCAGTAGCAGTATGAGGATTTCCTTCTCTAGGTCCCCTTTTTTCTTCATTAATACAAACACTTCCCTTGCTGATAGTGTCACTTTGTAAGCATTCATTACCTATTGATCGAGCAGTGTAGAGTGCACGGATGGATTGGCAAACTCTCACAGAGGGCTCTTCATTTCAATGAGCTTCCGACATACCATGCTACAGGATTTTTTAGAAGAATATTGACAAGCTCTGGCAGATTCTCCATTTTATGGACTAAATATCGTACTTTGTGTTTGTTTTGTCTGATTTTCTGTGATTTTACTGTCACTCATTATTCTTGAGTTTCATTATCACGTGAGTATTCATGTGGCATCAATATAAATCACATTAAAATAAAATTAAAGTTAGACAACAGGACATTATCAATAGATTTTTTTGTAGACATCTGTATGTATAGATTATGTATGTGCCTAAATATGTACAGATTTGTGATACATGTGCATGTACATGTGCATTTAGAGATCTGTGATTGGCATGTGCTACCAGTGGGTCAGCCCCAAGATTTCCAGGACTGTGTGCTCATATGCTGAAAGAGAGAAAGATGCTTCTTCTCATCCTGTCATTCTCTAAATAAGATGTCTTGCTCTTGAGCTTGCAATTGAGTCATGGATCATATCTTGATATTATGAAAATGGTGGAAAAAAGCATCTCATGATGATGTGGGGAGATTCAGGACTACAGAGGCTAACATGCTCACAATGCAAAAGAGAAAGGGAGGAAGGAAGAATTACCAAAAAATCATAGAAATACATATCTGTTTGTATTGTATATATCAGTATATCTGGACTAAGAAGATGAGAAACTTCAGCCACAAAATACATATTTGGGGGCTGTCTCAGTAAAGGTGAAGATATGTGAAGGAAACAAAGAGCAAGAAATAAAAGAGGAAGGGAGGAAAGATGCAACACAACCAAGGAGGTTTCCTGTGTAACTTTGGTTAAAGATCGTGCTATGCTATCGAGACAATTCTCATAATCATTTAAGATAAGCTGGTTTAATAAATGCATACAATCAAAATAAGAGGTAATTCCCTCTGGCACTATAAAAATAATAAAACTAGTGGTGTTATTTTGAAAAAATACATGTAAGAATGGCTGAAAATACATTTGAAGTTGTCCTGAAGGAGAAAATATAATAAGGTGGAAATAGTTTTACACTGAATAAGTTTTTTGCCATACCTAATATGTAAACTATTACACAAGCTATGTTTATAAGACAAACAATTTTCTTTTGGCAGTAATTTGTCTTTTAACAATATCAATATTTTATTACTCACAAGCCATTACAATAATAAATTCAGTGGCTTGCAGTAAGTAGCACAGGTGGTTGGGTACCCAGCAGTAAGTTTTTATTACTACTCAAATATTCCAGTGATTTCAAGTTGTATTTTAAAAATAACAATTCTTTTTATAAATGTATATAAAAATGAGCTAAAAAACAAAGGAAAATCTAAAAATGTCAGTCTTTTAAAAGCATTTAAAAAGATTGCAATAATTTTTAGATGTATTTATTACATAATATATATAAAATACATCTTTATGTCCATTTAATGTAAATGATAGTTATTTTCATTTAATCCATATAAATAATGTCATATAAACTATTACAGATGTAATGCTGAGGCTTCTTAAAGTGCATATCATTCTCTCTCTCTCAGTACGAATGTGTTTGAATACCTGCTGTCATCAGTGACAAACTTGTCATTCACCGTAATGCAGAACACTATGAAGACATTTTCTCAAAGACTGCTTAAATGTTTCCATACCTGTATATACAATAGTTTTTTAAAGGAAAGAACCTTCATTAAAAATCACATAATTTATGTTTACAGTTTCCATATAAGTTGCTGCCAGAGATATAAAAACATCTATAATCCTGAGCCATTTAATGAAATATGTTTGAATCCTTCTGGTTTTGAGATGAGGTCCCTCCATTTCTTCTGTAACAATATATCTGGAGTTCCAGCATATCCCCTTGCTTGTGACTTTGAAAAATCATATAAATGTGAAAGCTGCCAGTGGCCAAAAGTAATTATTCCCAGGATTACTAAGTTTTGAGGGGTTTTTGTCGGGAGAGCAGTTCTGGGTTCTTCTTAGGCTTAGAAGCCTTTTAACTTGATTCAAAATGGATATTTTTACTTAGAAAATTTGGGGATTGAAGCCTATATTGAGAGTCTTCAGCTGACTGTATTGAGATCATCCTTCGTGAATTACCCAGGTTTCCATATCATCTACACATTAGCTGTCATGTTGAGTCTAAACTGATGTGAATCATCTGCCTCTCCAGGTCAGGAAACCCAAGCAAAGGACTCAGTGGCTCACATTGATTTCTACCCCAAAGGATTGCAGGGATTCAGTCACCTGGAGTCAGCCTGAGAGGTCCAGCTTGACCATAGGTGTAGTTCTCAGGCTGTAACCATATTTACTCAGAAACAGTGAGGCTTAGAGCAAATAATGTGAGTAACTTTGTTTACTTTCTCCTTCCTTTTTCATCTGTAAGGAAAAATGCTATTTATTATTGCTAATCCTTGCAGGCTATGGAGATTTGGGAGTTAGGAATGTAAAGGATCGTTTGTATTCACACTGAAGTTTACTGTCTGGAGACTGTGTAGTAAATGTGTGAGTTCAAAAAGCTGTAGCTGAACCAACATCCCAGGGAAAACTTATTGAGGATAATGAATATGAAGATTTTCCATACATTTTAAAAAAATTATTTCTTATACATACATAAATTGTTGTTCTCGGTATCTATATCACACTCTTGCCAAGATTGCTTCTGCTCACTTAATGAATTGCACTGATTATGTAGCTATTATCCATACATTTTCCCCTTTTTATACTTAATGATATCTTTTTTTTGACCCAAACTATTAAAAAAAAAAAAAAAAAGCATACGATCAGAATGGAGACTATATTACTGTTTAAATACAAATATTTTATTAGAAATCCTGCATATTTGCCATCATTTGGTTTCTTTCCAGCAGAATACTTTTCTTATGAGCCTCAGAAAAATGAAATTGGAAACATTTCATTAATTTCATAAAAAACGCGAGGACTGAGTGACATCACAGTTCCTTTGTATTTTTCCCCTGTTCATTTGTGCAGCTATAATTACAGATTCTTTGTGGAACGTTCCTGTCAATCATTATTAATCTCTAATTTCTAATCACAGGCATAAGTAGGTTTAAACTTCATTGCAAACCTTTTGAGAGTTCTGTGGGTTTTGAGAGAGAAATTATGTGTTGCTGATCTTTATACTGTTTTCTGGAGATCCTTGTCAGTAACTTTTCCAAAGGGAAAGAAGTTCTCAGAAAGAGGAACAAGAGAATTTAAAAAAAAAAAAAAAAAAAAAAAAAAAAAAAAAAAAAAAAAAAAAAAAAAAAAATCAAGATTCTTTGTAGGCAAGAAGTTATGTTCCAGGATTTTTAACACTCCATAATTATGGGCAGATTTATTGGTGGATGTGACAGTTTCTGTTTGCGCTGCTTCAGTGAAAAGGAAGATAAATAAGGCAACAACACCTGGGAGACATGTGGGCAAGATTAGATGAGAATTAAGAAACTCGTCTGAGATTCAGAAACCTATGAAAAAATCTGGCAGAGCTGAATTGTGGAAGTTGAAGCAACAAGAAACAAATTGTTTGGAAACCAAATTAAAGAATAATATTTTTAGGTTGATGCTTTATTTGAAATCAGTCAGTTGCAGTGAGGCTAGCAAAAAGGAACCAAACAGAATTTAACTTTAAAAAAACAAGTGCCAATCATATGTTCCTTAATACAGTATGTTTTTCAATATTTTTTTTGGGTTCAGTAGCTATTCCTTATGTATATGAAAATATACAGTAGTCATAACTCAAGTTTTTCAATAGTGCATTTTTTCTATCATCTTTTTTTTTTCACTTTTTTGTGGCAGTCCTGTATGTCAAATCTGACTTGCAGAACTGGAGTAGTGCAGGGTGAAGTAAGTAAGCCTCAACTTCACTCAGTGTGCTCATGATAAAATACCTGATTTTCTCATTAAAATACATGGGGAAAAAATACAAGGGACTGATTCCAAGTAATTTGCAGTTCCAATGATTTCTGTATCTTTTATATGGGTTCTAATAACATATTTCACAAATGACCTTTGAAACAAAGACAATGCATAAAAGAGTATGAACCAAGACTATTTGATAGTGGGGCCTGGAGAAGTCTAACATTAGATGGATCCCCTGGAAAAATTAGAGTGCACAGTGTACTCTTCTTACTGATTTCCACACCAAAACGATCCCTTGTATTCCTCTCGCTGCTCACTAGTGGTTAAAAAAATAATAATTTGGATTAATAGGGAAAGAGTAGAGAACAAAAATAAAACCATGACTGTCTCATAAGCATTCAAACATTCTCAACACAGTGAAACTATTGTTCCCTCAATTAAAAAAAAAAGTGCTAGAACTGCAAAAGGTGAAAGGAAAGTCAACAAAGGTAATTAAGTGATGAGATTGATTTAATCTCTCTCCATGAGTAGAGAGGTTAACTGACCTATCATCTTTAGTCTGAACAACAGACAGCTGAGGGGAATATGAAACAGGTTGTAATATAGGGAGGAATGTGAAAAAGATTAAGAAGGGGAACAATTAGGAAATAAAGGGCATCAGATGGACTTAGTAGATTTAAGGTACACCTAATCAGGTAGTTAAGGTATGGAAGTCATTGAGTTGAAGCTGAATAAATAAATTGTGCGCACTATTTCTCCACTTTGTTCTCATATTTCTTGTAGTTGGCTACAGTCAGGTATGGGATAGTAGGTTGGCATTTGTTCTGAATAAATGTGGTTGTATCTATGCTCTTGTAAAATACTTTTACAATTATAAAATTATAAAAAGATTATAAAATAATTTTTACAAAAGAAATTAGAAATGAGTAGACATATTTCAGACAAAAGAATGAAAAGAGAATATTACTCTCTCCCACTGAAAAAAACCCCAAACCAATCAGAATACAGAAATCCAGGAAAGATAGCCAGTTGATGCACAAGTGGAAGAATTCGGGAAAATAGAATTTAACAGGTTGTCCAAAAATTTTCCCAAGCCACCCACCTAAGAGGAAACCAGAAGGCAAGAGAATCAATGGAAGAATAAGTTCCCAAAATGTGACTAAAAAGCATACCAAGCAAATCTGTGGGGCTTGGCCAAATAGCATGCCTTTACTACCTTAACTAACAATTAGATGAAATAGATAGAGCTTTCACAGATTTTGCCAAAACACTTCAAATGTAAATTCTGTTATCGTATTTATCCAATAGGGAATGCTTTTGTTTAATTATCTAAATGGAACACAGTTTAGGACTTTTTAAGTTATTTCTTAGTACAGTGATGAGTGTATTGGAATTCCCACTATTATATTGTAATGGGAAATTGCAGTGGTTCGGCTTTCCAATGGGTGCAGTTCCGGCCAGCCCTGCCGCCACTACATCCAGGGGCCACTTTGCCAGAGGCGTGGGCAAACTCGACCACGGTGCGGATAGTGCGCAGAATAGAAAGGCGGGACTCTCAGGGTGTGCAACCAAGGGGTGCGTGTTCCCAAGGCAGCGCTCCGGAGAGAGACGCTGGCCTCGAAATGGCACGGCTTTTTATTGAGTGGGTTACAGGGGTGGGATTGCGTGGGACCAATTACAACCTTTTGCCATCGTATAATGAGGCAATGCACAACTTTTGAACCAATAACAAGTAACTTGGGGAGGAGGAATACATGATGAGGGGGTGGGGAAGTTATATAACTTAAAGATTGACACTTAACAGAAAGGTGGTAAACAACTATTATGGGATGGGGTTACCAGGACAACCAAGGTTTTGGCGGGAAAGTCTGGGGGAAGGGGAGAAGGGGAGAAGGAGAGGGAAGGAGAGAAGGAGAGGGAAGGAGAGGCCATCTTAAACAATAGTAATAATTACAAAATTATAAAACACAAATTATAAAACCAAACTGGAGCAGTAAAAACCCAATTGGAATTGAATTTAAGCACCACCACAGGAAATAATCAAAGTAACTTGACGGAGTACAAATATAACTTTATGACACTTTCATGTTCTTTTATGTCTTCTTGATGCGTGAAGTTCGCACATGAGCCATTTTGGGGACAGTTAAACATGATCTTCAAAATACTTTTTTTTTAAGATCTTTCTAAGTCCAGATGATGTTAGGTTTAACAGGGAGCAGTTTTCTTTTCACTCCAAATCACTTTTCACTTAGAACTTGGCCCAAGTGCTCACTTTCTGCCAGATTTAGGATGACACCTTCTATACTTTTCTGTCACCATGCTTATACTACAAACATCATTCTTCATGTTTCTTGTATGGTATGTCTCATTACATACATGACTTCAGTTGCAGTAGTTTTTCAGAGCTACCACTTCCAGGTTTTTCTCTTCTTTTTAGCATCCCCTGCCTCAGAGAAATTCTGAGCTGGTAAATACACATTCCTGTCCCAATTTATCTTTCCACTGAGCAGAAAGTGCATATTTTAATTTTCTAGCGCTTCTCCCATTTATATGAAACAAAATGCAGAAATTCAGGCTCCTGTTTCCGAACAATTGGGGAAAACAAGATGTAGATTCTTGATTTACAACATGTTTGCACTTCGCAGTCTGCCTTTTATAGAACCAACTCAGTGCACCGAATGCTATTATTCTTGGAAAAAAATTAATCTTATAAAGTTGTAACTGGATAGATTCCATGAGAAATAAAGCAAAAACTCTTCTGTTGCTCTGACAAAGGATGATTAATCCTGACAAAAAGACCTATGGGAAAAAGAAATCAGCTAATAAATATTATCCAAAGGAATAAATTAAAGAGTTGATATTTACTTTAAGATCTGAAAAATGCAACTCTGAAAAAATGCGCATGAAAGCAGGGTTAATATTACCCTTTTTTCCCTTACTTACCTATGTCTGTACACCATTCCCTTTGAGAAAAGAATTACATTTTCACATGTGATTATAGCATGTCTATCATGAGAAATCTTTGATCTTAATCTGGGCCACTAGTCACAAAGTTAAGATTAGAAAAATAATCAATAAACTAATATGTAGAAATCCTTTGGGAAAATGTGTACAGTACAGCCAAACCAAGAATAATACTAAAACAAATAATTGTAATAATCTTCTAGTTACATTATTCCAAACGTTGCAATAAGATAATCTTGCTTTAATTAAGACAACTATAAAATATATTTATAAAGAAAGAGGATTGAATTTATGAATCTTGAAGTATTAACTAGTAAAAAAATTAGTTTGTTCCAGATACTGGCGATAACATAGTCAGTTTATGCCATGTCTGTTGTTAGTGATTAGACTTAATAACAGATAGTATCCTTGATCCTGGTCAAAAGACACACAGTAAAGCGAAAAGTCCTTACAATTAACCATGAGAGAGTTGTGCTAACCTTGTCTTAGTCAGAAGTCACTTCTTGCATATCTTAAATGGATCACATTGCCCCATGTCTTTATTTTAAAAGGATCAGATCTTGCCATTCACTCTAGTGAGGAGGATAAGAAGGCTGAAATACAGAAGTGGTTTGTAAAGTGCTTTCAAAGGTACTATCAAAACTTGACATGAAGAGCTTTTAAACTGAAAACAGCAAGCAAATGAGTTACTAATCTCAAATGCTTGTATGTATAAGCTGACAGCTTCTGTCTGCCCCTTGCCTTTGCATCCAAAATGTTTGCCTGATGTAGATGGCAAGAACCTCTCCAATCATGCTCTTTGGCTGTTCCTTCTGAAGCTGTCAGGCCCATCGCATTTCAGTGACTTTCCTCTGTTTTCTTTACACTGTGCAAGTGTCAGCTAGCTATGGGGAATCAGAGAAAAGGCAGCTGTGCAGCAGAACATGCCAGCTGCATCAAGAATGAGAGAGAGAAGGTCAGGGAAGAAACTCTAGAGGATCTTATAGTCCAGATCACATCGCAGGGACTGAGAGACCAGACCAAATGTTGTGAAGACCAGCCAGCTCCACGGTGGCTCTGAGGATGTTCTTTTGGGCTACTTCCAAATTTTGCAAACACAGTTTACATGTTCTCTTTCCTTCAAATAACTTTATTACTAAAGTACCTAAATCTGAGCTGTCTTACATCATTCATGACACACATTAATTTTTCAGAGGAAAAGACACGAACAAAATAAGTTTTACTGGGACTTCTCTTACACTCACTGTGTGGAAGACCGTACATACTAAAGTCTTTTAACATGAAACAGACCCCTAATTTTAAAAAAAGACCTTCTTCCAACAGCTATTTTATCAAGGGGTATTAAATTACTTTTTTTTTTTTTTTTTTTTAAGAAATTATTAATATGTAATTTATTCCAAACAAAATTGCTAGTCTCCATATTGCTATAGTTCTGATCTGCATCCCCAAACAAGTGCTTATCCAATGGGACAAGTGAAGAGAGAAGCCTGTACTCTGGGATAGATACACTAGAATTCTAAATCTGTGTGCATACAATAGAAAAATTATGTTTTGAGGCATAACTGCTATGAAAGCTGTAACATATGCCCTCCAAATTTGATATTGGTTCATTCTGTGCTATGCAAATATGGAGGCAGGATTCTTTTCGTTCTTATGAATGAAGTAACTGATCTCTACCACAAATCAAAATTGGTTTTATTAGCTCTGACTGCAAATACAACAAACAAAAAATGTTCTCAGTCCAGGACAGATTAACTTTCTCACACAGAATATCTGACATCTTTGCTGGAATTAATCCTATTTGTTCTTATACTTTTTATTTGCTTCTGCTATAATTTCATAGTTTAGGAAACCTTCCATTTCAACACTAAGAAGTTCTCCAGGTCAGTTTTATAGTTATATGGAAGGACATTTTCTCTTTTGTATTATAGCTCTGCACTTGGCAAGTTACCTTTACATATAAAAGCATTCTGAAAAGATTTAATCCAATATTAATGTAAATTTGTTTTGCAGTTCAGTACTTTGTAAATAACTGCTCTTATGTATGCAAATCCATGACATATATTAAATATCCTAGTTCTGCATATTTTCTTAAATGAGCCACTGGATAAGATTTACAATCAATGTCCTGGAAATACAGCAAAAGTGCAATGACTTATTAAGAAGGGAATAATTCAGAAAATTCATTCTTGCTTAAACTGGCTTTTAAATGTCATTTCAGCCATCTTATATGGAATTTGAAAAGCATCCTCCTTAAATTCTCAATTTACAAGGGCCCTTGTCAATCATGACCTGTATGGCAGGGTAGGAGACTGCACCAGTGTCAGGCTGTTCTAATTTCCTCTAAGACACGTTCTTCACCGCACAGGGAGCACAAGTTATCATAAATGCCAATGTGCATATGTATTCAGTACGGCAAGAATATTTCTCCCATTGATTTCCTTCCATGTGTGAGTGTGAGCAAGAGAGGAGGGTGTGGTGGGGCAGTACTTCAGCTCTTCACACACTACAGAACATTCCTAGTTCCAGAATTAAATTACAGAGGGAGATCCATAATATTCATTCAGTTGCTACAATGGCTCCCTTAGTGCTCTTGTTACTAATGGCATAGGCTCATTTGTGAAGATTATCGTGCAGTTTGCTTGAAAGGGACTCAGCAATCCCCCACTTCTGAACAAATAACAGACCAATAATATGCTCACCAAAGGGGTTGCCTGGCATGAAACAGGTTATTTAGCTCTATTTGGCTAGGAAAGGGTACACCAACAGAGGGGAGGAGAGGAAGAAAAGGGGTAAGGCAGTAATCTGCAAACAGCATGGAGGGGTGAAGTAAGCAATAACACAAAAGAGCTATTTACACTTTTTAACTATGAAAATAAAGACTCTGCAATTAACAGAAGGCTTTCTTCTGGAACAAACCTGTTTATGTTAACTGTACATGGCTTTAAAATGCTTTTGGAGGAAAGGGATTTTTAAAATCAGGGTTTTCATTCTGTCCATGGAGTCCATGAAATTTGTGGATTGTAAATCATGGTGTGTTTTTTCCTCAGGCAACCGACAGCAGATTAGAGAGGATGTATTGGATGTTCCTTTATGATTGCCTCACCAAAACGCAATAAAGCTCCTGCAGCATGTTGAATCACAAAAAGAAAATACATGTTTCAACATCTTAGCAGCAATCTTGATTCTTCCTTCTTGGCCAGATTCATCCTGCCATGACTACTTCTTTACCTCAGGCTCTCTACAAGAAAAGTCATTAGGGCCTGTACTGTCCAGCTTCAGTAAGGGTCATGAGATATCTCTCTTTTTTCTTCTGTACACTGTCTCGGGAACATTTGCTTTCATTTAGTTTCCCTGTTGTATCCTGTGATGTCAAAGGTTTTGGACAGAGGACTGAAACTCTTTTACTCCACCTGTTGGCTGCAGGCTTTGATGACAAGCTTGTCTTCTGCTAGAGAGGTCATGATGGGCAGAAGTCAGGGCAATAGAAAACTTTTGTCATTTCACCAGAAAAACGGGCCAACTGACAGAGAGATTTCAATTTGCTGTTAAGACTCTCTCTTGGCTCCTAATCAAAAATTGTATTCTTATTTGGATAATGGATTTAATAACTGGTCTTTTATGTCAGTGTCTTAAGCTTCTTTATTTATTTTTTTGCTATTAACAGAAAGAAAGATTAAAAATTTATTTATTCATCAGGCTCAACAGTCACAGACATGTAAAATCCTTTATTTGTCTTATCATATTATATCCAATGAGAGCTCAGCATGCCACAGAGGTGAATAATCTATTGGAGTGTGTTACTGGCATATCAGATGCTCAGGCAGAGCTCCTGTAAATTCTTTTTTATCTACCAGACTGCTGCAGATGGTGAAAATACAGAAGTGAGAAGTTATGTCAGTACTGAAGTGTAGACTCTATCTCTAGGTACCTGCTTAGTACACTGATGGGCATGACTGTAGTTATTTTCTGAAAATTCAGGTAGTCATTCCTTATTTTGTTCCCATACAGAATTTAAACACTTTTAAGATCTTTTACCTGTATATCTAGATATTGGACCTTGACCCAACAAAGCACTTATGCATCTGTTTAACCAGGAGGGCAGTCCCATTAGTATTGTGAGTGCCTGTACAGATATTTGCCTGCATAGGGCACAACACAAATAAATGTAGGCCACCTCTGAAATCAAGCCCTTTATGTTAA
Source organism: Zosterops lateralis (assembly GCF_965231275.1). NCBI lineage: Eukaryota > Metazoa > Chordata > Aves > Passeriformes > Zosteropidae > Zosterops > Zosterops lateralis. Next base: position 27,785,426 of record NC_139762.1, on the reverse strand, counting down.
AATAGATTTTATTAAAGCAATTATCAGTGAAATCTGACTTACAGAACCACTCAAGGGAGCTACAAAACCATTGACTGCCAAAATATGTTCTCTGTTAATGAAGACAGAGCAGTACTGTTCTCAGCTTTTTGGAGATAGTTTTGGACAGTACATTAAAGCAGTAGGTAGCTTATTAAAGGTGGCTTCTTTTAAAACTGATTAGGACAATTTATATCAATTAATTTTATTAAATATGCTATGAATTTCACTGCTCTTTAACATTTCAATAACTGCTTAGTGAGATTTTTGGGTATAGAGAGAAATAGCAAATCCTACAAACTACTATCAGCTTAGACTATGGGGTTAAAGTGTAAAAGGGTCAGGTTCAAGAAATGTCTCTGCCTAATCAGCAAGGTAGCCCTTCACAGAGAACATGGACCTTTGACACCTTTAATTTAATTCACCTTTGACACCAGATTTAATTCACACATATTATCTGTATCATTCAGATCTTTCATCTCCTCTTTTCAAACTGAAAATGGATGTTTAAATGAATTCAATTTTAATGCAGACCAACAAATACATTTAAACCTTTTAAAGTTGCTGTAAAATTGAAGCGGCATCTTTCAGGCAATACTAAACCCTTGCAAAATTTTCATTCATTAATGCAATAAACATAATGGTGCCTTATGAAGGACAAATGCATATTTAGGCAATATGTATGTGGTACTTTGTAGGCAGAGGCAAATGACCTCTGCCTGCACTTCGTGCTGGCCAGAAGCCAGGAGGATGTGATTAGCATAGTGTTGAGCCAGAACCTACACTAATAAAGCTCCCTGATTGTAGGGGCTGCTACTTGGGCAAAGTTCCATACTAATGATGCTTGCATAGCTTCTGGTTACATCTGTGTTAGTGTGTTAGGTCAGAGTATGCGCGTCCTTCCAAAATGAATGTCCTGATACCTCTGCTCACTGTATTTTTGTGAGCATACATGGGGTTCCTTTTCAGATGAAAAGAAATGGGAAGGTCTGATCTCGGGGTGCACTGAAAGCAGTTCTACTGCTAAGGAGCCTTCAGTTTATGAGGTCAGACTAGAAGTTGGAAGTAAAATCCCCTAAAATTTGTACAGCATAGACACTGAGTCCTCAACATGAAGTGTTTTGCTCTGTGTGTTTATTGTTGCTTCGCGTATCTGTCTCTCAGGTCAGCTCAGCGTCAGCTGGGCCACCCTGCTAGCTGTGATACGCCCAACAGTACCTTTGCGTGGGTCTTGGCTCCGCAGCACCTTTGCCTTAGCTGTCTCGGCCGTGGTTTGAAAGAGGGGACACTCCAGGCTCAGGGAGAAAAGGTTTTATTCGGGTAACTCAGGGGGCAGCCCCTGGTTCCAGGCCTGTGCCTCTGGGGAGTGACCCCTGGCCTCGGTTACAGGGGGTTTTTTTTCCCCCAAAATCTCAGGGGTGGATACAAGTTACCAGACCAATGAAACAAGGCCAGGTGGGTAAGGTCAAAATGCAATACACAACATTAACAAATCAGGTGAATTTGGGATGTGGTCCTGTGAGACCCACCAATCCCTGTCAGACACCTCTCCTGAAGGTTTTGGGGTCTGGGGTATGATGGACATGTGTGGGAGAAATACAATGGGATGGGGGAAAATACAATAGGATGATCGAAACCCAGGGCAGAGGATTAGAGTTGTCTTGGCAACTCTTATCAACCTCTGATAAGCACAATCCAAGACAGGAACTTTACCAGGCTAGGGTTAAAGTCCAAATCACATCAAACCTACAACTAAGAAACTTATGATACCATTCCAGCACCCCCACAGTTTATTTTCAGCCTCTCTCTTTGTTAACAGAGTGGAGTGGCTCAGTTGTCATAGTCCAGTATACTCAGTCTGCTGTGTTCCATGGAAAGAGAAGAAAATCAATGTACATCACCATTGTATTCTAATTATGAGATAATTATGAAATAGAAAGTTTAGAAACAATTTATCTTTAAGACTTATGAAAACATCAATCAAAAGTATATTTTAGGTATCTAGTAAAGATATTTAAAGGTTTGTCTTCACTACCTAAGAATATTTATAAATAGTTAGTGGATACAAGTTTCTTGATAGGGAAAAATCTATTTCAAAGTCATAAGGAATAAAATATTTCATCTGGTTCAGGCTCTGACTTCAAGAAGAACAACATTCAGCCTGAGTCCGTCAAGTTTTGAATATAAGCAAGTTTGGAGCTCTCTATGTAAGCTCTTTTTAATTTAATTTTTTAATTTTAATAGATATTATCATGATTTTTTTCTTAATTCACTGCAAATTTTGAAATTCCTCTGCAAAGAAAAGATTTCTGTAATGAAGGCAAAGCTTTACATCTTTTATTGTCTAGGATTTTATATAGTCTTGTTGTTCCAACATTCAGCAATGTTAATGAAATGATTTCTAGAGATCCTAGAGCTGCTAAGCATTGTACAGAAAACCACAAAGTTTGTTAAAAAACCCCCAAAATCATGATTTTTGGAATTTCAAAAATCTGAAACTCTAGAAATATCAAAATTAAGCCTGTTCTACATCTTTAATTCACTCTTTATCTTTAAATATTTACCTAAAGCCTCCTTCATGACAAATAGGCATTCTGTAAACCTTTTTCAGTTCACAAAATTGTGCCAGCCCAGCACTGGATCTTTATGAGCTTAATTATTGTTATTAGAGTTGTAACTCATAATTCAGCTAATGCTGAACAAACACTATAGATTTTACCTTTAGAAAGCTCTTTTTTTTCTTGTTGGATACATATACAAGAAGGGAAATAAAAATTATTTACAAATGAGAAAAGCGAGGCACAGAATTTGGGCTATTTTCATTCTGTTCTGCTTTGCTTCACTTTGCTTTGCTCTATTGTACAATTTGTACTTCTCACTTTATGTTCATGTAGTGAATTCACACCCTGCCCTGCTAGGCTACCTGTCCAGCAACTTGTACTTGATACCTCACGACTAGCAGTAAGCTTTCTCTCCTCCAGATTGCCTACGCTGAGGAGTAAAGATGCTTAGGAAAGGTGGCAGAAAAGGATGGAGGGAAAGTAAACACTGAATCTTGTGTATTTGGGTATAATGCCCAAATACTTGGCACTGCAGTGGCTCCTACTTCAACACTTACAGATGGAATAGTGGCTCATGAGACACAAGATAAAGTGGGTCCAGTTGCTTTGTAAAGGATTGTTGTTTTTCGCTCATCCTGGTTTTCTACTGGCTTTTGTTTTGTGGTGGCTTTTTTTTTTTACGGTGGGCTTGAATATACTTAGACAAATTTAAATTATTAAAATTAAGCTGCAAGATTTGGATTTTTTTATTAAAAGAAAATAAAAAACAACCAGTTTAAAAAAAGAAGTTATCAGTCCAACAGCTGTACAGCCACAAAAACCCAGGAGAAAGGAAAATTAAAAATAGATAGTTTTTTAAAGACCATCTCACAACACTGAAAAAAAAAACCCAAAGCATGACAAAGTTTCCATTATATCAAGTACAAAATTACATGAAAATTCTTCCCTCTAGAGAGTTGATGCAATCATTAGCAAACAACTGTTTTAAAACAGTTTAAAACACAGCAAAATATGAAAGATTTTGTGCAAATAGAAGCATATCCTCTTGCAGTATAGAACAAATCAACAAACTTAATTTTCCTATCTTTATTAAACAGGTATAGTTATTTTTGGCATTATACTGAACAGACTAGATTGCTTTTAGGCTGGTGTAAAGCATAGTTCAAATATCAGACTTTCTTAAATACCATGAATTGTGGTTATCTCAAGAATGATTACTTGTTCTTTTATATGAAGGAGACTTAGCTTTATACTGAAAACAAGAAGTAATTGCCATCAGATACCAGTAAAAATTAATTAACATTGATTTAAACCACCCTCCACTGATTAACAAAATAATCTTTATACCTGTGTTGTGTAGCTTGATAAATAGTAACTATCAATAAACCTGAAGTAGAGATCTTGATTTCTTATTTGAGTCAATTTCATTGAAATAATTTAAGCAACCACTTTAAGAGTGTGCAAAAATGCCAACCTGATGGGATGTCTTCCTTAATAAGCTGAGTGCATAATTATGTCATGTTGTACATTTGTATAGAACAAAACTGAAATATTATCTTGCTTTTCTCCAACTCCAACATAGACTCATCTAGTTGTCACCATCTGCTCAAAATCTGAGATTTTTGGAACCATCTTAACTAAGATAAGATTTGCTATTCTGCCACCAGGCTGATAAATTAGAACTGTTTTATTGAAGGGAATATATAGCAATTCAGAACTACATAACTTCCCGCTACTAATGTGTATGCATTGCCTGTATCAACAACCAAGTGACAAGGCAGAACAATTACTTTACTCCGGCTGTCCTAGGGGTCTTTTCTTTCTGTCTAATTAGAAGCTTTTTTTCTACATGGAATGTTAAATATTCCATAAAATATTTTATTACTAGGGAATGTACTCTCATCTCTCTGTCTAGTTTAGGGTTCTGATTTGTTATGAACAGTGTTGCTTCTAGAAAATCAGTAAGACTTTTCTCCTTGGGCATCTTCTCATTAGGACACTTTAGTTGAAGATCATTCTTAGGGCACAGGTACATTTGATCGCAAAGCCAGAGAAATTCCAGCCCCTCTGGAATGGTTTCTGCTGAGGAGAATTATGCCACAGCCCAAGAGCAATTGATAGAACAGCAGAAGGTGAAGCAGATGCAATGGAAGAAAAATGAGCAGGTGTCTGGCACTAAGAGAAGCTGGAGCTAGTTTTCCTCTCTGCCTGGTGTCTAGAAGAGATAATGGTAATACACAGCCTTGCCAAGAATTTGTTGTTTGCACAATGTTTGTACACCCACCTGTTCCATCTGAAAATGAGCTTGTGAAACTTGTGAGCTCACCTGACTGAAAAAGACAGAAAAAAGGAGATTGATGTGGTTTTACATTGTGCCTGTTGAACTGGCAGAAGACATTGAAAGCTAATAATATCCGTGTGAGGGAATATCAATGCCTTTAAAGTTCAAATTAGGTTTTTTTGGTCATTAACTCTCTCTCTTGCATTCTTTCATTTGGATGTGCATGTGGATATGTGTATCTGTTACACCTGACAGATTACAAAGACTATTTTCACACTTCCCTTTTTCTGTGAAGAGGGTATTAAAATCAGCAATGACAGAACTAAGAAACATGCATTTGCTGTATTTCATGTTAAGAGACACGAAGTAGAGAAACTGACTTATGTGAGATATTCCCAGACAACTATTCAAGTATCTGAATAAAATCAGCTGCTAAAAGTTGACTTTAGAGTAAAGACTAGGTGCAAAGTTAATCAAAACTTTATCTTTAAGTTAACTGAGTGAGATATGGTTTCTTTATTTCAGGAAAACTTGGATGGTACAAAAATTGTAGCTACCCAGAAATGTGACCATAAAACTGGGGGAGAAGGGACTAAGAAGCCACTTTCACAATTCACACTCAGAGCAGATAAACAGTGTTTCCTCCCACTCCGTAAGTATCCCCTCAATAGCTGGATGTGTGCACATACTTTGGATCTTGAGCTGGTAGCTTGTCCTGCCACAGTTCCAGTCCTTTATAGATATCATCTTTTTCGTTTAATCAGTTGTCATCAAAATCTCCCTGCTCTGTTGATTAGCATGTGAACTGCATCTCCCCTTGCTGTATTACCCAAATTTTCCTGTCATTAAGCTTAGCCTAAATTTAAATTCACTAGCAGTGGCTATGGATTTATAATAGCTTAAATGAGGCTATAATTTGGTCTATTAACTCTGTATAGCTGACTACCAAGATATTTTTCTTTTCTGAGTTAAAATTCATGCTACTCTTCTGAACAAAATTTCAACATCTGCCAACTATTTTTTAAAATACATACTGAAGTATATTTAACACATCACACACTGTATTTTGTTAAACACTTTTTCAGGAGTAACAAGCCACACTTCTACCTCCAGAAAGGAAGTACTGCGAAATGATACTCTCTACTATTTCATATTTCTCCTCATCAGAAAAATATATAAAAACAATGCCAATATCCTGAGTTACTGAAATTGTTCAATGAACTACTTTTAAGAGGGAAATAGTACAGTGGAACAAATTTACTATTGAAAAAGTCAGCACAGAAAGGAAGTACTCAGAATGACCAAAGGAGGGAGTTTACTTTAAAATACATATGGTACAACAATATATTTTCCTGTAGCATTTTAATAACCCAAAGTAAAGAAAACCTGAACGCGTACACAATACTAGCAAACTGAACACATTACTTTTTTGTTAACCTACATTATTTTTTCACTATTTTTCTAGGCATTTTTGGAGGGAGGCAATGGGAAAAGCACATCCTGTTGATAAAGCTCAGCAGATCATTTTGTTCTTTTCCATTTCTTTTCTTCTGGAAGGGTCTGGAGATTCAATCTATTTTTATCCTTTAAAAAATAAAAAAGCAGACAGAGAAGAGGATACATTTTCACATTTCACATCATCACCAAGAAATACAGAGCCCTGACAAGCAAGATAAATGAACAACAAACCAAAAAGCACTGGAGAAGGGTCAAATCCATTTGACTTATAGGCCATTGTAGAGAACAGTGGGTCATACAATCTTTTCTTTTGTTTGTGAAGCTACCAGGTACAAAGTATATAGAATAAATGCTTCCCTGATTTCAAAGTAAAGAAAGAGGAAGGTAAATTACAAACTAAGGGCTTGCTATGCCAGGTCCCTGTGTCTATTATTAACACTGGTTAGTACCTAACCTTGACTCATTTGCTTAATATAGGCTCAGGGTAAGTGGCAGATAGTCAGAACATATTTTTTGATGTCAAATAATTTCTTCATTTATGATCAAGTACTGATTTCCTTAGTTCCATCAAATTTTATTTGGCTGAGAGTCTCATTGCAGAAAGCAAGACTGCATATAGGAGTCTTGGGATTTGGTCTTCTGTGTTCTTAGCTGTGTTAAAAGAGAGAATATGTATGTTCAAGGCTTGCTCTTTTCCTACCCTACCTCGCTTATGTCTCCTTTGTCTCTTTCTCATGCTTCTCAAAATATTTAACAGCATGAAAAATTTCAGTTTGACTTTGTTAACACATTTAGGAAAAATATTCTCTTCTCTTTTCCTTTCCCCAATGAGAATTTATATTTTCCTGACTGTGCAGAAAGTTGACAGTTGTCATATAAAGGGAAACAGGAAGCTGTAGTCAAATGATAATTCCAATTTACTGCATCCGCTAGTCAGGAATATGATCATGAAGTCTTGGTCTCAGAATAGGAAAGATCAGAGGAGGAAAGAGCTGCTGTCAGACAAGTGGGATAAATTAGTATGGAAGATTAGTCAGTGATTAATATGTTTCAAGGGTTGTTTTTATACTGTTACAATTATAGATATATACTTATCTCCCCTTCCTGACTTGCCTCTATTTATGGACAGTAAAAAGATGAAAGGGAATGAAGAGAGAAAATGGGATTTTTCAGAATGCTGATTGTGCAATCAAGCTAAATACATGGAGAAGATTCAAACATCAGGAAAAAAAAAAAAAAAAGGAGGAAAGCAAGAAGTGAGCAATGTACAAAAGTCAAATTCATTATCAGAAATAAGTCTCCACCATGTTGCTTAGGGATTATTCTAACTCCAGCTATTCCTCTCTCTGAAGCATGAAATACAATTACAGAAGTAAAGAAGATTTCTGCTGACTAAGTATCATACTAGGTTCTGGCATTACCAATGTATGTTATCTTCATTGTTTACATCATCATCAAGACCACCTCTGCCATCACTTTAATAAGACATGAAAAAGTCTCCCTTTTGCTCCAAAAAATCTTCTCCATGTTCCTTTGCAGTGATCCAGTGACCCAGTTCATACAAACAACCTGGCTTGCAAACCGATGGGTTTTCATCCTGATTTGTCTTCAGCTTGCCTGATCTGGCTCATTGGATAACAACACAAGCATTGTTATGACACATGTGATCAGGTAGGACTTAGCCACTGAGAGAAAAACTGTTCAGAGCTATGATATGATTACAAAATGACTGCCAAAATGAGACAAATATGGTGTTAGGTTGTATTAGAAAAATATATACACATGGACAAAGCTGTACCATTTTTCCTGTGAGTGTGTTGATGAGCATACTGCATCCAGAAGAGTATATTTTGTCCTAGAGACACCACAATAGAAATAAATAATTTTCTTATCTTGAAAAATACCTGTAATCAACCAATTAGATGCAAATGATGCTTCTCTTCATTTCTCCCTGTATTTTCCCTTTAGCAGAGTGAATGCATTAATAATTCTGTATTGGACACTACTATGAAGGTGACCTTATCTCCATTTCACTGAAATTCATCCTTCATTCAAATTAATAGAAAAAGCTGTGAATATTTCCTAGCATTGCAGAATAGCTAAACTGAGAATTTCTCTTACCTGAATCAAAGTGTCATAAAACAATTTTGATTGGGAGGGATATGTGAGAATCATTTAGTCCACTGACCTGCTCAAAGAAAGGCCAGATAGATTACTTTTCTCAGTGTTGTGTTTAGAACACATCTCCAAGGATGCAGATTATACAACCTCTTTAGGGAATGTATTCCAATAATTTAAAAGTTTTTCTTAACATTTGCCTGTAATTTCCTCTAATAGGTATCGTGTCCACAGTCTTTTGTCCTGTCACCATGAACCTTCAAGTAAAGTATGTTTTCATTCTCTCAGTGTTTTCACATCAGACATAGATAGTTATCAGATCTCTTTTCATTCTCTCTTTTTTATACTGAATAAACCAAGTTATCCCAGCCTCTCCTCATATGCTATGTGCTGCAGTGCCTTAGCCATCTTGGTAACTCACACCTTTTCTGGACTCATACACCATGTCAATATATTCTATATTCAGGAGGACCAAACTGGACCAAGTAGGCCAGGTAAAGGATAATGATCTTCAGATTACTCTGTATATTTGGTATTATTTTCAAAATAGGTTATTTCCATGTAAGAGATCTTGGCATCGCTGTGGGAATTCTCTGAAATGCATTCAAAGAATGATAAATTTTGTGAAAATAAACAAAAGCCAAAATTTAAACCAGAAAAACATTACTGTGACACAGCATTACTCATTACCATGAGTATGTAGGTTGAATATATCTACTGAATCTTCCACTCTTGTCATTACTGCCATTTCAAGAGGGTCATGATGAAACATTAAAAGCATAGAAGAGACCAGTAAGGACTATCAGGAGTATGTAAAAGTGTGTTTCAGCTCTAGAAATCCTTGGCATCTGGGACTCCTATAAATATTTTATTTCCTTCTTCTTGTACAAATTCTATGTTTTGTGTGTATACACATCCAGCTCATTTTCTGGGCATGCAAGTTTTCCTACAGTCACATGTGGGGTTTTGCTTTTCAGGGAGTTGGTTTGTTTTGGTTTGGGGTGTTTTGTAGGTTTTTTTTGGTTGGTTGGGTTTTTTTGGTTTAGGGGGTGGGTTTGCAGCATCTCAATAGGAACTTGTACTCCAACATTAGGTTTCCTAATTTTTCTTCTGAGACTACCAGGCTACTTTGACCTCAGTACACAGTAGTTACACTAATTCTGTGTAACTGAACCTGGGGCCAGACTTTTGAGAATTGTTTCCTTCTCTGTAGCTTTTGTTTTCGTGTGGCATGACAATGCATAGCAATACAGAGGAGAGAGACAGGACATAGTTATTCACTTTTGCTGTCAGCAGGTGCTGTAAATCACTCCTAAATCATTGCTTTGAGTTCTGCAGGCATGAACCTTCTTTCTGGCAGTTTAGTTTAATTTTCCTTCTGCTTTTTATAAATAGTCTGTGAATGGAGCCTAATATTTTCCATGGATGCTTGAGTCAAATTTAAATAGAGGAATACTAAAATGAGTACCTCCTCTTCCACCCAGTTTGACTTTTCTACAGCTGGTGAAAAGCTGGTTGGGTCTGGAATAAATAATTTTCATCTGTTTCAAAGCATCTGTGGTGAAAGAAGTATCAAAATTAAGCAAACCAAAACAAACCTAAACCCCAGCTGCAAATTTTCAGATAGTTCTTTTTCTGTAGAGTGTCAAATTTGCTACCTCAAAGTCCAATTAGAGTTCATTTTCTATCCAGTCCTGCAGCTGGCAGAAGTTGAGTGAATTTGCCAAACAGCTAATGAAGATTTTCACTGGCATAAATGTTATTTAAACAGACACAGTTCAACAACATTAAATCCTATTGTAAAATAGGTATGGAATCCAGCTTTTAGGGGTTTAGTAGTTACTGGTTCTAGGGTCTTTTCTAGGTGTTTAAAAGGTTTGGTTGGCTCAGGAAGGAGTGCTATTTTTGAGTGGCTGTACAGTTTTTCTGAGAGGATTTAAGCTCCTACAGAAAGTCACTATGAGACCACACAAAAGTCAGAAATTTTGAGATTAGTGGTATATGAAATGTGCGCTGGAAAAAGGATGAGAGCACAGAAGGCACAGTATCACCTGAAGAGGCATTTTCCTTTCATTTCAGGCAAACTGAAATGTTTGAACCACTGAGGTACTGTAAGTTTTCACTGAGTCACATAAAACACCCAGATGTGTATGCGATAAGGAGAGAGGTGTAAGTGGCTGTGAGATACTGAGGCTCATGTTTGCACTTTATGTATTTCTTGCATAAAAGCAGAGGAAGATTTTCCTTTGCCTTCACTGTTTAGATTTATAGGTATAAATATACAACAAGGTGAGTGTATAGATTAGAATTATAGACTGTCCCTGATACACTTACCCTTCTATGGGTACAGAAACTACTAAATTGTCACATACAACAATTTTTTTAATGAGAACATATCTATATTCCAGCTATTTTCTCACCATTTTAATATAGGATTCCTTCATCTAATGACTTTATGCCTGAAATCAGTGATTGTGAGACCAGACACCAACTAAAATTAAGTTGATAATTTCTGACATTAAATCTAAAATCTAAATCTAAAATACTCCAAGGGAAATTAGTTTAGAAAGTCCAGTCAGGAATGAGCTTGTACTGCCACAGTTGGGAAAACAGACAATCATTACTTCCAAAGGAGTTTATAGTCTTGAAAAATAATAGGATATTTACTCTAATAAGGCTCCTCTTATTTATATCTTGTAGGAACCATTAGAATTTTAACATTCTTCATCCTTTCTGTCCTCTGTTCTCTTGTTTGTTTTTATGCTGGGTTTTCCTTTTGAAGGTAATGCCTCATATTCTGTGTATTGTAACATATCATGAGGTCAGGAATAAAGAAAGGAGAGAGAAGCATTATCTAAACTCAGTGATGTTAATATGTATCTTCTGTTGATATTTTTGCACATTTTAGGTTCCTGTGTCCCTGTTCAAAGACTTGTATTTGTCTGATCTTGAAGTCCAAACTACTCCAAGCCTGCATTAGATAGGAAACCAATTTAGAAATCCCATCTCCTGTAAGCACAAACCAAAGAGCTGGATGTCTGATGAATTTTAATCACAGAAATGAGACCTGAGAGACTCAGTGTGATTTCTGAACTGTTGAATAGGAAAAAAGTGTGCTTAGTTAAAATCAGTGTTGTTAATTTGACAAGTTCACTTGCTCAAAATTCACCTGTTGTTTTTCAAAGAAAACATAATGCTTTATTGATAGAGTGACTGATACTTTCAAGAGTCCATTTTGTGATGCCCCAGGTCTTTCTGCAATCATCCTGCATTATCCTACTACATATATATTCTCCTTGTAGTTTTATTCCCATTTTACTCTTATGTGTGGACATAACTACCTTTGTTTATTAGTCATGATAGTAGAACAATCTTCACTAGCATGGTGAATATGTATAAAAAAACAGCCACTCTAAGAGAAAAAAGAATACCGTGGCAATAAGTAGTATGGCCCTATTAAGAAAAAACCTGAATGTTCATAAACTCGGAGAAAAAATTATTTAAATAGAAAAATAGTGATTGTAAAAAATATTATAATACTGCAAGTTACTTCACAGAAATGCATTAATCTCACATTGTTACTTTTCAATTTTTCCCTGTCTGCTGCAGGCAGTGGTACAAAGTGGTTGATAGCTACAGTTTGAGATATAGACTGACACTTTCTTCTGCAGCAGTCATGAGTGAGTTATTCCAATCTGTGCTAGCACAGCTGGAAAATTTACCTTCACATGGCTGGAATTCCATTTCAACCTGTCATGATACACTACACTGCGTCTGTTTCTTCGTGAGCTACAGCATTGGTGCAATGTGTTCCCTAAGGTTTCTGCCATCACAAATACAGTCACTAAAGCCATCTATTAAAAGTAAGTTGAGATTGAAGTGCTTTGATATCAAAAAATAAATTATTTTGTAAAGAGTCAGCTCTCTCAGGCTTAGAAAAACTTACATAATACTATGATTTAATTTCACTTTTCTTTCAAGTTTTTACAACTGCCTTTTTGCAGTCAATTTATAATGTTCCTGGACCAGGTATATTTTAAGATTCACTTTCTTAGTACTTACCAATGGGTGCCTTAGCTTTTATTTTCTTCATTTCAAGGGAAATGAAAGGGACTAAAACTTATCTGGATAATTGGTTGACATGAGGCATATAAACATGAAATAATTAATATGGTTATTTCTTCAAGAAATCAGCAGCAAAGAAAAAGTGAGGCCTGGGACCTGGACCAAGCATAAGGCCAGTGTGCAAGTTAAGCTTTCAGCAATTACCCCAGCTTTTAAATATGAAACATAATTTCATTTAAACACTACCATTTCTAAAGTCCATGGACAATTGCCATTAAGAACGTGACTTCAAGTGATAATTTTCCTCTTTTTCTTTACTGCGAAAGTTTAAAATTTTAGGTGAAACTAAAGCTATTTTCAGTATTGGAATTGATACTCAAGTACCAAAAAACAAATATTTCATTTTACCCCTCTTTTGAATGCTAAGCAGCAGAGGTGGTTGCTTTGTCTGATCCTGTAACATTAATCTCATTTCCACTCCCAATTCACTTAGAATTTTTCTTCTAGAATTACCTGTGACTGGTGCTGTGAAATATGTTCTATAGTAAATCATATGTGTTCACAGCAGAACTAAGTGAAAGGCACAGCTTGTGTCTTGTGAGCCTTCAGCTCGAGTCTCCTCTGGACAAAATCAGTGTGTTGATCACAGAGCTGTCTTTGTAATGCAGGTAGAAGCAGAAAGCATAGAAAGGAGGAGAAATAAGAACAGGGGCAATTTTTTACAGTTAGTGAAGCTAAAGCAAGACCTGTAATATCAGCTTTTTTACCTCTTTAATGGTGATTCTTGTTGTATATGGCAGATTACAGACATGACTAACAGCTCTTATGTATTTATTGACCTTTTTCTACTTTAAATGGGCTAGCTATACATTCTGTTTGTTCGTTATTAACTGGGAAGTGGGTGTTGAAATGTTATTTACAATGTCCTTCTCTGTGCCTCAAGAAACGAGCTATACCATGGTGAGCACAAAGAAATAAGCTTTCACCTGTGTAGGAGGGTTATGGTAAGCACTGTAAAATTTTTTGAGTTTATAAATAGGAAAATGCATTATCCTGCTGTGGAAAATGCAAACACATTCAATAGAAGAGCTATCATTTAAGTTTTCAGAGTTTAGAATGCTGAGGAGTGACCAGCCCTACAGTAGTCTGGGTTTTGCAGTTTGCATCAGAGGTATTTAAAAACAAGATTTTAAAATTCTGAGTCCATGGAAAATTTAGAGCATTCAAAACAAGTTAGCACCAATTCACTGGGTTTTACTGTAATAAACCAATATCCTTTCAAGAATACAGTTTTATTATTAAAGTGAAAGGACCAGTGCTGTGGAATGTTGACTTCAAAGTCTATCAACAGAGTGACAGCTTTAGTGGACATTTTGGAGATATGTTAGAGGAGACATTTCAAAGTTTTGAGACAATGAAGATGGGATTTACTTTACTAAAGTATAGGTACCTAAATGATAGACTTTAGATCCATGTTATCTCTCTGGGAAGAGAGCATCTCCAGAGAACAATCTGCAACTGCCTGTATTTTTAGGGATTTTTTTTCCATTCAACAATCTATGGAGATAGCTCTTACTAATTGTTTGTACACTGTCTATGCAGACATCCTAGGCCTCAAGCTTAGTCTAGACAATTAAACTGTAGATAGCTGCATCTTGAAGGTCTTTCAAAGCACGTGTTTCTACAATTAAATTCTTATCTGCCCTTTTAGAAATCAGTCCATGAAGCCTCTCTTATGGAAAGTTTATCCTCTGAAGGCCTATAACACATTGCCTTCTTAGTCAACAGACTGCTGTATCTTTAGCATCATACTTGTTTTTTGTTTAGAGAAAATATTGGTGGACAAATGTCAAACTCCTTTGAAAAATTGCGACTGTCAGTTTGAAAGTCTGTACATCTTTCAGTATATAAAGAATACTGAGGTTTAAAACCAATCCTCTGTATTGCAAGGGATATTTCACACATAATGCTAAATCAATAAGTCTACAGGTAAGTACTATGTCAATTACTAGAGATTGCATAGTAAGAAAATTAATTCACCTCAGGGACATCTGCACCCAGATGAGGCAAATGTCTTCCTTTTGGAAGAAGAATTTCTAAAGTTATCTATTTATTTTCAAAATTCTAAATTACAGGAAGCTCTATGCCCAGATTTGGTTATGAGTAAACCCCTGAAAAATTATATAGAAATATGGACATGGTGGAAGAAAAAAAACACAACCAACTTTGAGGACTTTAAGATGGGCTGATGTAAAGCCCTGTAGAAGAGGTAGATGTTATCTTTCTCCATTGAATATGTAGGCAGCTTTTATCTTCTCATTGAAATTACTCTTTACATCTGCTAAACTTTCAGAGGAAGATTTTGAAGTCTCTGGGCACCATAAGTGCAATGCATCCTTCAGTACTGTGATATAGGCAATTGGTCACTGAAGTCAGACCTATGGATCACTCAGCAACAGAGGTGAGGGTGATGACATTTCTTCTGTACATAGGCTCTAAGTCTTCTCCTTGACCTGTTTTCATTATTGCTGAATGAGGAATGCCTGACCTGAGTCACACTATTCTTGTTCAAAACATGCTTGTAAAAGAGTCAGTTCTGTAATAGGAGACTGCTGCCAACTTGAAAAATCAAAGGAAGCACTGCAAATGTTTGCATGTTCTTCCCTTCTGACTCCATGCTTCTGTGCCATGGTGAAGACAAGTGTTCACCTTTGCCTAGATATGTGACCTTATTAATTGGAATTTCCCTTTTTTAATAAAAATATACAGTGTTTTACAGGGTCTCTGTAGTATACAACATGTACTCTGTATCTCAACAATGGTTTTCTGAAAAATTAAGTTTTGAGATGGAGAATGAAAGAAGTAGACACTACATATATACATGTAATTAAAAATACGTAAATGAGCAATTTGGGATCTTCAACCTACCAGATTCTATTTTATATCACCACTTTTGATTAAAAGTACAGCTTTAAGTTATTGAAAGTAAGTTAAATTATCAATTGCTTGATAAGGTACATTTGGATGTCAAAGTGCAAACAAATCAAATTTCCTCACCCTTCATGTAATATATAATAGGGTCTGCTACATTACCTTTGTAATTGCATAGGTATTTAAGCATTAATTTGTGGTGTGAACTTATTAAGCTAAATAAAATTGGGTCATATCAGTATTTATCAAAAAATCCACACATGTCTGTGTGGGGCTATTAGGAGCCAACATGGTTGTGCTGAGTCATTATACAGATCTTACATTCTACTCTTTGGTTGGACACAACAGGGTATAGAAGATCTCTAAAGCAGTGTTCTTGCCATGCTGAGAATATTAACAATCTCTTGTCCTTCCCTTTATCTCAGGATAATGCTACCATTAAAAAAAATAAAAATCCAATGCATATAATTTCACTCTGTTTATTTTTACATTGCCTTGTTTGTTTGGATGTGACAATGCACTTTTCATAAGTAGTAGATTATGAAACGTGAGCTGTGAAATGCAGAAAATAAAGGTATCACAGTATGGTAAAATCATCTCCAGTGTTCCTTCCTTCTATGTTGGAAGAAATATGAAACTTTGTTGGTAAAATGCTTTCCAGATCTCCATCAAAAAGTCACAATAGAATTTGAATGTATTATTCTATTAGTACACATGTGTGCTCTCAGTTTGGGAACACAGACACTTTATAAAATGCCAGGCTTTTATCTTCAGATTGACCTGGATCAACCAGTTGAGTTTAAATTGTAGGTTTTGTTCCTCAAGCTGAAAAATACATCTCATTAGATCACTCCTTTCAAAATTCAAAAAAGCCTTCAGATTTTTTTTTCTTTAAACAAAGACAAATGCAAATATTTTCTTTTATTAAAAAAAGGAAAGAATATTTGTCAATTTTAGTTTTAAATATTAAAAAGTCTATAAAAATTCAGAGTAATCTAAGTTTACAATATTTCTAGGCAGAAATACTTTTCTGTTTCACATATTTGATACTGATTCTGTATGATGCATTGATTTATTTCCAAACACTCTGTGAATACAAAAGCTTGACAGTTCATTGTAATTATAGATCAATGTGATTTACAATAAGGACTTGGCATTAGGATCTTGGCTAGCGCATTGTAACACACAATTGTAACACGCACTTGTTATTCAATTCAGTGTCTTTGTCATTTTGTATTTCATACTCTAGAGAGATTTCGAAATTAAATCAAAAATGACATTAAACATGAGGTGCTTCAGCATACACTGTCATTATGAAACTATCTAAGCAGATGAACCAAAACCAAAAGGAATCGTCTTTACAGCATGAAGCTGTTATAATTTCCTTTTCTGAGTTCTACAATGAAAAGTCATGTAAGTAGCAGTAAATCCTACATGTTTGACTACACTAGCTAATTAGGAAATAATTATGCCATGGCATTTTGTCAAGTTTGCTGGTGCTCCATTAATGTGCATTTCAGATTTAGCACATAGAATGCTGAATTATTTCTTATCATTTGTTGCTTTTGATATTTGATGTGGTTATTTTGTACAATAAATAAATAAAACCCAGTTGATAGATGATATAGAAAGTTTCTGTGTTTAATTAGCTCTGAAAAGGACAGACAAATGAATTACTACAAAACTCTTTTCAGTGTTTATATCCTTTTGCTTTTGCAAAACACTGAGATACAGTTCAAGCTGGGAGAATTTCCTGATACTTATCAGCCACCCACAGTTTCTTCTGGCTGTATGAGAAACTGCAGGCTACATTTAAGTGTAAAAAGAAATGAGTGAATCCTTCTCTCTGGCTATTGATTCAGATTAAGCTTCCTCCAGCATCTGCAACCTTCCCTCCAGGGTTGGTATTATAGTGATTTATTTAATTTGAAATTTTGAGAAACAATTTGTCTGGCATTGCTTTACACAAGCACAAATTCAGAGGCAAATGGACAATAGAAATAAATAACAGAAATCGTTAGTGAGTCAGTGTAATTATTCTATCTATTGAATTTAACTTTTCCTTGTCAGAATTTTTGGCATTGTTTCTGTCCTTCAGATGCTCCATCTTCATATCATAAGTAACACAGGGAATGCTGTAAAATTATAAATTTATCCTTTTTTTCCCTGTATTCCACTCTGATGAGACCCCACCTGGAGCACTGTGTCCAGCTCTGGGGCCCCCAACATAAGAACAACACAGACCTATTGGAGCAAGTTCAGAGGAGGCCACCAACATGATCAGAGTCTGGAGCACCTCTCCTATGAAGACAGGCTGAGAGAGCTGAGATTGTTCAGCCTGAAGAAGGCTCCAGGAAGACCAAGCAGGAGTCTTCCAATACCTAACGTAGGCCTACAAGAAGGCTGGAGAGGGACTTTACAAAGGTGTGTAGTGACAGGACAAGGTGTGGGTTCCTGGAGAAGAACTGGTCTTACTATAAAAACTTAAGTAAAGGAATTAAGTGCCTCCTCTTCCTCGTCCTTTGTCACTATGTTTCCTCCCATATGCTCTGAAGAATTGAGAGCCTCCTTAGACCCTCTTCGGTTGATGATGTAGCTACAGAAATATTTTTATTGTCTTTTATGGCACGATCCAGAAACAGTTCTAGTGGAACTTTGGCCCTTTTAATTTTGTCCCTGCATAACCTCACAATATCCTTGTAGGTCTTGTGAGTTTCCTACCTGTTCTACCAAATGTCATAAATTCTCTTTTTTTCTTGAGTTCCAGGAAAATTTCTCTGTCCAGTCAGGTTGGTCATCTTCACCATTGACTCATCTTAGTTAACTTTGAACATCGGTATTCCATTAACTTTCTTAAGCATTCTGCCAAAATAATTGACATATTTAAGATTAAGGCAATTTATTTAAAGTTGTAAAGCAATGAAGGAACTTTTTTAATAACTTTTCCTCTTTATTTAAATACTACCACAACATGTTGCTGGAAGTTTTAAATGAAATATTATTATGCATTAAGCAGTAGTTTAATTTTACAAGACTATTTCTAATTTAACATTTTAAAAAATCACTATAGGCTGTTACTTGAAATTATGGTCCAAGAAATTATAAATTTTCATGAGTTTTTATGAGCAGCTTTCCAATAAAATTTTAACAAAGCTGGAGCCATAACATTTGAATAAGTTCTTATTATGTGTAGATAGTACAGTGCTTGATGTTTAATGTTAAGTAATACTTAATCTAAACTAAGTAGAGAGTACTACATATAAACATATAATTATACATACTTCTGATGCTTTATTATCTACCTTTTTTCAGTGTACAAATGTGTTTGTTTCTAATCTGTATTTCTAACAGACATTTCTATGTATGTTAACTATTTTTGCCAAATTTACAGCAAAATTATTACAGTTAATCATGCTATTTAAGGATGCCAGAATTTAGGATACATATTTTTTACTCTGCTCTTTTTTACTTGTATCATCCTGTAGTGTGGATTTCCAGAAAGTGAATTAATGTATAAAAAAACCACAGTGGAATCATGCACTGTAGCAAAAGATTTCTGTCTTCAAATCATGCTTCAGATACCTTTTGTTTGCAAATGTTGGTTCGTACCAACTGTGAGATTGCACATGCAAAGGATTTCAAAAGCTATAACCCCGTTCTTTCATGTAACTCCAAGAATCTGACATAAATCTGACAATGCATAAGTTATTCAGCTCTGGCTGCAGTGTTTCTGAGAACAGGTAAATATACTCATTTTTCACATAGCATTTCTAGGAATCATTCTGCTGCACTAAAAAAATAACTCATTGCATCTAATTTTATAGCTGTTGAATTTAAAATAGCTAGTTGGATTACCTCTGTGTGCAGCTGGAAAATGAAGAAACATCATAAAACAAGGACACACATTTCTCTGTGTGTGAGTGAGAAAAGGGGAATACTCTTTTTCTGTGGAAAAGTTAATGTCTTTAATGAAGACTGGCAAATTAGTTTTATCAAAGTGGAAAAATTCAAGAGTACTAGGACAGATGCAAATCTGTCCTCAGTGTGGCAGTTTCTGTTTTAACTGAAAGTTAAGCTAGAAAAATACATGATGAGGACACAGATATTATTAAAACACCCATTTATTTTTATGGGCTAATATCAGGAAGAATCTAGAAGAGTTAATCTAGAAGGGTTGATGTATCTGTGCTGATAACTGCAATTCTATAAGAATTATTTTTTGGTCTGACTTAGTTGGCAAGAGTACACCAAGGCAGTAGTTACTAGTGATATATTTATCAAAGGAGTAGTAAATTTTAGTAGAAATTTCAATGGCTATTAATTACTGGATGACAGGAAGAATATCCTCCAGAACTCCCATTGTATTTTAACTCTTTCTATTACCTAGGAACCCATTACAGCCACTACCAGAGATGGGTTAGAACATCAGACAAACACCTTAGAAGAATTCTCCCAGCTACAGATTCAGGCTCCTAACTTTGCATATCTCCAAACAGTGGTCTGCATTCCAGATATGCGTTTAAACTACTATTACAGGCAGTGAAGAACTAGTCAAACAGTGTAGAGTATCATTTTGATGACTTGCATCCACTTTCAGTTGTAACAGCAGTTTGTTTTTTTTGCCAATACCTACTGACAGATCATTTCCTGACCTCCCTGAAGCTATTATCTGTTTCTCTCTATTCTCAAGTTTTATTTGAAAGAAAGTAAATCTCTAAACATTTTGTTTGTGAAGTTTAGATGTGAATTGAATACAAGCAACACAAAGGTATGTGAAAGAAGAACAAAATTACTCTGAGATGTAACACAGCAGTCCCTGACATTGTTGAAGAAAATATAGAGGAAAAAGTAATATTTAGCAGATGTTGCCACTCCCAAATCTATAATTTCTGCAACTTTAATTAGCTGATTTACAAAACAGTGTGAAAAAATATTTATTATCTATGGTTCAGGTTTTCAAGATTATAGTCTTTTGCTAATTTTCTTTAAAGAAGCAACATGTAATGATGCCAAAAATCAGTACAATTTTAACATAGTCAGTATAGTCAGTTAATTTTTGTACAAACCTTAAAGACAAAATGTAAGGATCTTTTCAGGCCTCTAAGCATAACTAGGGAGAATCAAACTTAGGGAGCTAACTAAAGCCAAGATGTATTACAGCCATATTTTGAATGGACTTAGAGATAGTGATGGAGCCCTGCTGAACTTCATCTTATTTCTCATCTTGTTTTCTTCTTTAAACTGGTGTCCTCTTTGCCCTGTTATACACTTACATTGTTTTTACATGAGATGCTTGGTGTTCCATGACTAGTGAAAAAACTAGGGTGAATTCAGTAGATACAAAAATAGTGAAATAGTAGAATAAGATTATATACATAATTATAATATTAATAACACCTGAAAGAAAGGTAAAATATATAGGAAGGAAACAACACAAACTGTGAAACATTTCTCTTTCACCATGTCTACCATCACAAGGAATGTCTAGGTGCTTTTGTCAGCAAACACATTCATCCTACAGAGAAACCTATTGCTGTCACAATGAGGCAACTTTTCATTTACGCAAAATAAAAGTTTATCTTCTGTAGAAGTGTCTTTTGTTTGTCAGAGACAGAATTTCCTAGAATAAATGGTGCTGCCCTTCCATTTAAGTCCATAACCACTAAATCTGTGTAACTGAGGATTCAGCATCCTATCTCATCTCTTATCATTGGCCAGTTTTAATACCCTTAATACCCTTTATCTCTCCAGAATATTTGTCAAGGACTTAGAAATCATCTTCAAGGTGCAAAGAAATATCTTGCTGAGAATCTTAAATGAGTGAATTTCTCCCAGCATAAATAACATTGGAAGAAAATACTATTATTCTTATTATTACTATTATAACATTTGGTTAATAAGTACACTTAGTTAATGACTAGCAGTGGTGGTCTGCAATGATTAGGAGATTCTCGGTATTGTTTAGTGTAACACAGAATACGGTGGTACTGATTCAATAAAAAAGTAGGATCTTGCTAAAATTTCTCATATTGAGATTATTTCACCAGAATATCAGAGAGAAATTTTTAGCTGTGGCCATTTGATATGCCCAAGTTTTCCATTTCTAATGGCCTTCTGACTCTAAGATAATAGCTCTGCCCTCCTACAAAAACTGTTCTTTGTCTGAACCCTTTTGTGGTCTGTGTTTGAGTGTGAGTAGATATCGCATTTTATTAGAATTTTTGTTTAGAGCTTTGACAATTTTACATGACAAACTATTGTGTTTGTGAAATAATTTCAGCATTTAAAGTAGTTTAGATGGCAGGGTTAGTTGATGTCAAAAACAGAATAAAATCAGTCACGAGATCATTTGCATCTGGATTCATCTGGTAAACTACACCAAAGTCTGCCATCTAGATCACGTAGATTTATTTTTTTCATTAAATGGGAGAAAGAATATCTTTGGTTCATTTCATCCTAAAGAAAATAACTAAGGTACATAGAAGTGATATAGACAAAATAGGTCGGATTAACTGAGTTTTGAGCCTAATTTTGTCCTTTGACTGAACAGAAGCATAGGGCGACCCATACGAATGTAGAAGTAAAACCCTAAAAAGCTTAAATGGGCAAGGTCAGTCCCACTCAGCCTTAAACCACTAGGAAAGAATTTTTAAGTGTTTCAGTCTTTTTATCTGACAATACAGTTAATAATATTAAACCGCTCACAGGCCCTGTATGTTAATATCAGTTAACATGCTACCCAATAATTAGTAACAATTTAATAGCTGGGTCTAGCACTGGACTTGAAAGATCTCACAAATAGAGGCTGAAGAGAAGTAAAGAGAATAGATATATCCTTCCTAGGGTATCTTATAACCTCATATACATTTTTTTGAGTGAACCTTACAGCACACAGGAATTGGAGAAACACTATAGAGATTAGAGTTCTCCAGGTAGAGTTCTAATTTTTTTAGTGCTCATGAGCACCTTTTTTGTAATCAAACACAGTAATAATAAGGTCTTGTACCGGTTTTCTCAGAGGTAGAGGTAATTTTAGTCATAGCATCTTGTATGGTGCTGGTTTTGATTTGTGACCAAGACAATATTGATAGCACACCATGTTTTATCTGTTGCTGAGCAGTGCAGGAGGGTTTGGGCAGGATTGAGATGCACAAGAAGCTGTGAGAGGAGGCTGCCAATGTAGCTGGCTCCTACTGACCAGATGGATATTCCAGATTATATGATGTTATGCTCAGCCAAAAAATAACCTAGGGAAGGAAGGAGAGGACATTTGAAGTTATTGCATTTGCCTAACTGAGTAACCATCACCTTTGATGCAGCCCTACTTTCCTGGGCACAAATTCACACTCAGGTTTTACCTCACTGGCTACTGTATGTTTTTATTGTGATCCACAGATTTTTCTCACTTTCACTTTTTATATGAATGAGCGGGTGTGTGGGCCTGAGCTGTCTACCTTGGAGTAGCAATAGCTCTTAAAAGGCAGAGAGAAAAATTGAGGAAAACTAGTGTTATGTCATACAAAGCTATCTCAAGGATTTATTTTTATTATTTCAAGAGGGAAAGAATATGCCCAGCTAAAAAGTGGAATTTGGATGGTGTTTTTTAGTTTTCAAATAACCTATTGTGCTTATTATTTTCAAAATATTTTCTTCTCTGTGATTTGTCTAATTTTCTTTTCAAAATTTTACCCACTGCAAGTGTAAAATATAATTGTAGAGTATATTTTTCCCAACTAAAATGAATGTTCCACCTCCCACTGAAAATAATTATTAAGAAAATATACAAACCAAACAAAATGTAGTTGAGCTTTCACCTGATGCAGAAAAACACCAACCCATATTAATTTATGTCAGAAAATTTTAGATTTGTTAAACTTATAATATGTTTTAGGAAACCTAAAAAAGCCAGACTAGGATGGAAAGCTCAATGCCATAGTCCTTACAGAGAGAAATATGGGAGAACATGCTGAATTTAGGATTTAAAGAACAGAGTATGACTACCCCTTTTTAGCCTGCTGGGTCTTGTCTGAAAGCTACAGCTACAACTAAATGTTTTCTCACCAAGAGTTACTATAGTGGCATGAATATGGCCCATTCCTTGTCCAGAATACTTGGACATGGCAAGGTAGCCAGAGTTACAATTTTTGTGCTAATAGCATTTAACCCTGGAATAGGAGATGAACAATTAGGGTTGTCTGACCCTTTGAGAAAGGTTTGCATTGCTAGAGGGGTTTTACTGTACTTCCTAAAGGATTCACAATGTAATTAACTCTTGGAATAAACCATTTGGTATAACAATTGTCTTCATTTCCACCTAGAAGGAACCTAAGGTCATTATAATCTATTAGAATGATGATGCTGAAATGAATTAACATTTATTTAATGGACAACCACACTCTAAAAGAAGGTCACAGTGTAACCTTGTTGCTTAGCACAACGACAAATGCAGTGTAGAGGGTAAAGGGACAACTGTACTGAAGTCCACATGTGGTAGAAAAGGTCTTGCAGCCTGATGAAGTACACAGTGCAGAATTTGCTACTGGAAATAAATGGCATAATACTATAGATATTCTTATGTCAATGAAACCACAGAACCTGGAAAGTCTGGCCTTGCTACTTTGAAAAATCTTCCTAAGTTACTGATTTTCAAATCACATCATGAAAGTTTTTTTTACATAAATAAGGATTAGACACTGTAGACAAAATAACAAAAGTAAAGAATACAATTTTGGGATATATTTATTTAAAAATTCTAGTTAAATTTGTGCACTAGTTAATGTAATTAGAAATGTAGACTGAAACATGTCAGAGGCACAAAACAAAGTAAGAAATCATATTGAGGAAATTGTGTAAACAGCGTAAATATGGCAGATATATTTTAATCACAAATAAATAATACCACTTTTTGATATTACCCTCAAGAAGAGAAAGAAAGGAATAAGCCAAATATTTCCATGTATCTTTACACATACAGAGACATGGGCACACAATCTTACCTGCCTCCTGATAGAGCCCGACAGATAAGAAATTTGGCCTTGCATCCTCGCCCTCTGAGGAGGGCTTTGTTCTCTGGAGTTGACTACTATGGAAAACTGGGTGGCAGTTGTGGGTATTGATTTAAAAAAAACCATTAAGTCTGAATTTTGGATATTTGTGCTGCTCTACCAAGTCAGCATTGTTGAGTAGCATTTATTTTTAAATTTCACAAAGAGGTGTACTACAGTTAGGGCTTCACCTGAAAAGGCCTGAACAACATATTGCAAAATACCAGTGTCTAGGAAACCCAGGCAGCCACCAAGCTTCAGGTTTTAGATTCCATTTTCTAATTTAGGCAGTTCAATCTTCTTCAGTCTTGCCTCTGATAACTGATTTTTCCTTTTAATCTCAGCCATCATCTTTTAACCAGCCTGTGTTTCTTTTTTCTCAGAGTGAAGAGACATGAAATTCTGAGTAAAATCTGATTAGATGATAGTGTCTTTGACTGGGTGCAAAGACAATCATCTTGCAGAGCACAGAACAGGTAATTCATAGATTTTTAAAAAACTTTTTTTTACAGGGTACATTTCCTTCTGCTATCCCTCTTTTTTTTTTTTTTTTTCCAATATTACATTTCGCCAACACATAATGTGCTACTTAATACACCATGGGCAAATTGTTCCTAAAATGAAACAGCATGATCTCCACTCAACCAAGAAAAGAAAATAAGATTGATGTAATTTAACTAAATTACATGAATGAAGGTCAGAGTGCAGTTTTGATGCTTTTGTGTCATATTGGTATGAAAGGTAAATCTTAATATGGCTACTGGGAAACCTCACAGTGTTCCATTAACCATTAACCATAACTCTTGGAATCTCAGCTCCCAGCAATAAATGTGTACACTGAGTATTTCCAAACTACTTCTATTAAGAACTAGGAGTTGGATATTAGATACATGAAGCAATATAGATGTAAAAAGAGCAGGGACTACTTTTGCTTGTCTGATAGTCCTGGATATTTTAAAATTTCTACACATTGTAAAAGAAGAAATGGTATGAAGGTATGCTTTCAGATCAGACAACACTGGGGAACTATATCGCTTTTCTCAAAGTTTTAATTTTTTATCCTCCTGAAACTTTTTAATCTTATCGTGTTGTTTCTGTGTAATATTTGAATTAAGAGCTGCATGATAAAGAAGATGTTGCAGTGAGGCTTCGAGGAAAATAGGTCAATACACTTAGGAACAACTTGAAATCACGGAGGACTTGGGCCTGGTGGTAATGGCTAAATCACAAACAATGCAAGTAATGCCTTTGCTCTTGAATTTCATTTTGTACTTTTATGAATGCTATCATTGTAAGCAAGATGATCACGTCAATGGTAAGTTAAAATGACCTGAAGGCATTTCTAATTTACATCAGCTGATAAAATATCTAAAAAATGAGACAATAGATAGAAGAATGTAATCATGCCCTGTTTCCCCTACCATGCAGCAGTAGTGAGAAAAAGTGCTGTAATTTATGAGTCCTGATATTCCTGGACACAAAAGCATATCCACCTCCTCTAAGTATACTTCTTTGCTATGAAGCACAGCTTATCAGAGGAATCTGAGTGATTAATTTGGAAATATTTAATTCAATGATACAGATGATTCCTCTACAGTCCAAACTCATTAAAAAATAAAGTTGACTTGGTCCAAATTTCTTTAGTGGGGGTATTTCTGTCAAGATCAAAGGATCAAAGCATAAGGGTTGTGGTTGTACAGATGGGTATGCTCTCCCATGGATAAATACAGAAGAGTAAGAAGCAGAACTGAACAAGAAGGCCAGACTTCTTGTCTTTCTATAACCCAAGACTTTTTTTTTTGTTATTCAGATCCTGAACATGTAGAGCTTCTAAGAAGTACTTGTGCTACTGCAATTCCTCCATTCTTAAGTAAATATATAATCCAATTAGAATAATTCCTTGAAGTTTACTTTAAATCTAGCTGGTAAAATAACCAAGAGCTTCACAATTCTTTTTTTTCTCTTTTTTAATGAATGTTTGTGGAATGGAATGAAATGACATGAAACTTTTACTTCCATCCTTTTTTTTTCTGTTTTTCTATCATTGTAAGAAAAAAAATTAAATGAAAATATGAATGTATTTGAACACATTAGCTATAACTCCATAAAATTAACAATCTCTACTGTCATGTATTATTTTATAACTGTTTTACACATCTCCTTTTTCAACATAAATGAGAAAAAATACACATATATGTTGTACTATACTGCATTTTTCTCCCCAGCTGATATTTATATTCCACATTTGAAAGGCTTGCATCCTTTATTCAGTCACCAATATTTGAATAAAAAATGAATTTGAATTTATCATCTGTGATGATAAAAATCCTAAAGATGAACATCTAAATTTTTTTCATTCCCTATGTGTGTTACTTCGAAAGCTCCAGATGACACTATTTTAGGTTGTTAGAAAGTATTTTATGCAGCTTTTCAAAATTTACTTGTATTTTGACATTTAAAAACACACTTTTGGCACTAGAGCTTTCTGAATAACACTTACAGTTGTCCTCTTTGCAGTTTGCATTTAAAAAGGATATTCACAATGGTACTTATCAGGTAAGTATATATATTCTTTGAATTATAATGCTTTTGCACCCATCACTAATCACCAAACCTGCAGCTCACCATAAAATGGAACTTTAGAGATTGCATTGCTGCTGAAACTTCCATCAGTGGTTTTTTATATTTTAATATGACACTCCATTATAGTTAGTTCCTCATGTTGAAGTCATTAGATATTTATGTGAAGTAGCGTATCTTTATCTTTGTTGCTGAACAGCAATTATTTCAAACAGTTTGGGTTGCTATTAAGTGAAGACAATTTTTAAACTGCTTTAATTTTCTATGTGCCAAAGTCTATATGCCTGTTCAGCTTTTTTTTCCTTCCTACTGTTTGATTTTTTTTTCCCCTCTGTGCTTCGTTAAAGTGGCTGAGAGGAAGTATAGCTGGCTTTTCATTTCAAGTGCTCATGAACACAGTTAATTCAAAGATTTATTGTCTTGGGAAACAGGCAAAGATTGACATTCCAATTTTCTCTTATGCAAGAAGTCCATAATTTCAGCCACATGCCTTCCCTCCCTCCCTCCCTCCCCCACCTCTTGTGCTGCTTTGGGTTCTGCACTAGGAATCTAATTTGTGGAAAACAGGGTTTGGACAGTACAGGACTAGTGGGACCTGGAATATTTAGTGGTCTGCAAACAATGCTAAATCTATAACTTCAAGTTCACTTAAGAGTTTAGAAAAGGCTTCTGTGCTTGTAGCAATGAAGCATTGCTTAGCTAGATTGCATTGCAGGTTTTATGTCTGCAACTGGCAAATTCCCCTAAAGTAAACTGCAAATTCAGTTTGCATTAAATGTTGGGGGTTTTTTCTACTACTGATTTAATGGATAAAAAGAAGTTTTCACTTTACTTGAGCTCCAGTGAGTCACATCTGTCCTAATTTTTCATATACACTATAAAGTCTGAATGTAATTTCTCTTCTGTAAGTACTCAGGACTTCTTAATAGAACTGCTCCCCTAATTTGAATTTTACTCCTGTTCCAAAAGCAGCAGGGTAATTATAAAGTACAA
The DNA here is from genome assembly GCF_965231275.1 of Zosterops lateralis. Classification (NCBI taxonomy): domain Eukaryota; kingdom Metazoa; phylum Chordata; class Aves; order Passeriformes; family Zosteropidae; genus Zosterops; species Zosterops lateralis. Next base: position 27,757,377 of record NC_139762.1, on the reverse strand, counting down.
TGTAAAAGGAAATATTAAGTAAAGGTACCTACACAGCTGTGAGGTTTGGCCTTGTAGACCAACCCAAGCAGGATCCTTTGACTGCATGACTCACTTGTAAGCAACAGATACATCAATCAGCCTTGTGACAGGTGTGCATTTTATCTTTGGCACTTGGTCCGCTCCTGCCTTCAACTTCTTTGGAGCACACTGGGGCACGCTGACATTTCTCACAAATAGTATTTATAACTGATTTACTTGTGCAGTAATAATTGTTATGTGTAAAGGAATTATGCTTAAATGGTCCTTGTTAACTGGATGGGAACCTTTGAGATGATCCTGGATTTCACTTATTTTTCCAGTCCCAAAAGCTTGTGAACTTTTTTTTTCTCTTTGTGAACAAAGAGAAAAATTAAGAGACAGTTTTTATGGCTAAAGAGATTCACTATTGATATCAACATGCCAAAATACATGTCTCCTGACTTAAAAAAAAAATAAAATAAATTTTAAAAAACCCAAAGCTAAAAAATTCTTCAATTTCAATTTGGAAGAGTGACTGAAATAAGCATGTTCATTTAAATGCATTGCAATCTTTTACATTGTAATCCCTTGGGTATGTATATGCATGTGCTTTTCCTGAAGATTGAAGCTCTTGATTTTTCACTGCTGTTATAGAAGATTGAAATATTCCAGCTCACTTAGAACAATCGTAACTTGCTTTATTATTTTTCTAAAATCTGTAGTTTCAACCAAATTTTATTATGTAAAATGTAAGTAACTGAGGAACCCTGGTTCTTTCTATTTTCTTATTTTTTGAATTTCTTATTTTTGTAAGAAATTAATAAGATTTCTAATGTCTCATAGTATTTTTTCTACATCACTCTCTTTCCTTCAGTTCCCTAACTACAAGGCACTTCTTTCCCATCATTCTGTTTTGTCTCCAAGGACAGACTTTGAGGCTAGTGGTTTCTCTCTTGGAATGTCAGCTGGCAGAAAATTGCATTATCTCCTTCAGTTTCTACTTACGATATGTTTCTCCATCTATACTGAGTGTACACAATTTTCTGTTTCTGCCTCTATTCCTTCTTTTCCCTGTCTCTTTGCACAACTCAGACTCTCCAGTAGATCTGATGACCTTTTAATCATTGTGCAATCTGGTTGGTTGGGCATAGTGTTTGTGAGAGCAAGTGGCGGAGGGGAACAACTGCTGTTTGCCGAGTTCATGGCATGTCAAGCATGACTGAATCAGCAAAACAACCAGGTTCATTGTGGTCCAGATACTACTGAAAACACCTTACGAACAGTCATTCCCCTAACTATGCTCTTTGTCTCATCTCTTTGCTGCTTTGTTGCTGCTTAATGGATCAGTGACCTCTCTAGTCATCCTCACTGTGTTGAAGTACTACTGCCTTCTGGAAGTGTTGTGCTGTGAGACAACCTGAGGTATCTTTACCAGGCTGAGGTGCTCCAAAAGAAATTTTGGAAGTGATTGACACAAAGTTAACTTCCATCTTTCTTCAAAGTACAATTCATGCAGTCTGTCCAAGTGAGGTGTTCTTGGACCATCAAATATAACCAGAAGCATTTATTATTATCCATGATTTGATTTGTCTGTCTTAGTAATTTATCTATTAACAGATTAGTGTCATACCTGTGACATCTTGAACACCAGATCCCAAATTGTTGAGAGAGAGCAATCACATGCATGAGTAATGTACAGGATGCTCTTATATCTGCACTGATCTACATCCAGTTTTCAACTTCCTGACCTGATTTTGTAGTTTTTGATGCCACTGATGAGGACAGAATATGGACTCCTGACAGTAAAAACACACTTACGTATTGACTTTCATAAACTGGATTTATTGGAACTAAAAATAATGCATAAACTGCTGTGCACTTTAGTAGTCAAAAATACACACCTCTGAAGGAGTTTAAGATCTTCATGAAGAGCAGTGGGCAAACAGACTGATAACTGGGAAACACTATAACCTGCAAATTCACAATAGTTTTCAAACTATTTTATGCCTACTGGCAGCATTTTCTTGTATAAAAGGAAGGTTTCCGTTATTCCATGGCCCACAGAATGTTCTTTGCATTGTTCTGTTCATTGAATTCTTGCAACCACATCCACTGTTCCCTACATACACCTGCTACTCCAAGAAACACAAGTAACAAAGATAAAATATGTTACAAAAGTTTTGGCCAATGTGAACAGAGCATAGTGTTACACCAGACCTCTCCAAGCCCTTTACTAGAGTTTTATGTGTGTTCCCATTCCCAAACTACAGAAAGAAAGCCAGCAGAGTTGCAAACATTCCCACACATGCAAGCACAGGTTTTTTCCTATGTGTTATTTCTCTTGGAAAAGGGAAAAAAATAAAGGTTTTAGTATATTTTTATGAGACAAATAATGATATAAATAACATTTTCACTCTATCACTTGACCATAAACTGAGAATCAATTTTGCCTTTATTTTATCAATATTGTGTCACTGAAGAACTGTCATTTCTTTAATAGCTTTTTTTTTAAATGCAGGGTTGGTTTAGTTTTGTTTGAATTGAAGGGGAATGCAAAAAAAATTAATCAATTTAGTATACTGAACTGGGGGAGAAAAATGAAAAAAAGAAAAAAGGATAAAAAATTATTAAAGATATACTTCAAATTACAATTTCCCTGATTGTTAAGAAAGTTAATTTTAATTACTATAATTAAAATAATTTATATATTTATGCAAAAATTACTGAATTACATAGTAGTAGTATTTGGTGTCAAAAATAAAATAATGTCTGCATTTGCTTTCTAAGTTTTAGAATTTGTTTTTAAAAGACACCTCTAAACTTAAGGAGTTTCATACACAAATGTTACAAAAATGCAATTATTTTAAATATCTTCTTTAATACACATTACAAAATATGAAAAAACAAAATTTTATAGTAAAAAATATTTTTTTATTTCAGATTCATATTGAATTTTAAGAAAAATATTAATTTCATCTAAAGGCAGAAAATTATGCAGTAGGCAGTATTAAGAGATGTGGGACTTACATATTATGTTATATTAGTGACCTTTTTTACATTATTTTTCAAAAAAAAACAAGTACAGTCTTTGAAAGAATTTAAACAAATAGTATGGAAACCTATGATTAAAAATATCCCTATACTGTTTGAACTAATTTCTTTTCCCATGGCATGTTCTGTGACATGACTTTGAATCAGGTATTTATCACAATGAAAATTTCTGGATGGTTAAAAAGGAAAATTCTCAGTGTCATTATAATCCTGTCTCTGTTTAAGCACATTTCAAGTCTGAAAAAAAATGAATAGTGCTTTCAAATATAACTTAAAGCAAACTGGACATTCAGTGTCAGTCATTCACTGGATAGTCAAGGTATCAGTAGTGACAGATGGTTTGTGGGACAGATTCTTAGCTCATGTAGATTTATGAGAATGCATTACCATCAGCAGAGTGACATTGATTTATGTTGTCTGTAAAATATTATTTCTTCCTTTGCGGAGTCTTATTCTATTGCAAATGTATTGAGATGTCTGTTCATAACAACAGTAAATTAAGTAAAGGGAAACATGTTTGCATGTGTCTATTCTGTGACAATTATAATGTTTTCACTTCGCAGAAGTGCCCAGTAAATTATAAAAATGTTTCTCCTGAGCACAATAAAGAATAAATTTTACTAAGGGAGACATTACATTCTAGCAGCACACTGTGTATCAATTAAACCTCAAATGCCAACCTGTATGTAGCTGCTGAAATGAAGAATTAGTTATATGAAATGACAAGGTGAACAGAAGAGCCACTTTAATTCAGTATTAGTAGGATTTATACACTACCAAAAGTCTTTGCCTTCTTTATTTCAACTGAAGGTATTACCATAAGTTTAAAGATTGATCAGTACTTTCCCACAGTGCAACAAAATCTTTTTCTCTGGTTCTTGTCCTCTGAACAATGCAGCCTTTGTTTGCCAAAGTAGAAGATCCCAACATTTCTGAGCCTTTTAACCATTATTTGTGCTGGTGATTACATTTACAATTCATGCCATGTGAATTGTGATTGCTATTTATAAATAGCTGTGGGAGGAAAGAAAAAAAAATTGGGAAGGAAAGGTTAAAAAAAAAAAAAATTAATTCCTCCTGAAAGAGCCAAACTGTCCAGTTTTTACGCACATGAAATCTTTCCAAACATGTTGAGCATTTAGAGCTACTCTGTCTCGTATCTTTGTATATGAATATACCTGCTGTGAGAGATGAGCTGTGCAGAGGGTGATTCAGTTCCTGCAGTCCATTCTATCAGCTGGATCTGGAACAGGACACCCTGTTAGGATTTCCATATCAGGGAAAATACTTTTCCCATGTGTCTAGTGAATGAAGAATATTAACAGGGACCACCTAATCTTCAATGAACAGGAGTAACTTCTTTGTAACAACAAATCCCATTCTTTGTAAAAGACATTCTTGAAGACAACACAGAAGTAGATGATTAAAAAAGTGAATATTTTTTAATAAAAAGTTGTCTTATTTCCCCTTGACTTCTGTAGCCCTCATAAACTAATCTGAGAAGTATGAAGATAAACCAGTTATTTGTAACTCATGATCCTCAAAAGCAGGTACTTAGGGGAGACATAGCATTTTTTTTGGCAAAGTAGCATTTCATAGGCATGTTGAAGGCCATATGCCTCTAACCAGGTTCTATTCCACAGTCATCATTAACTTATTTTTGCTTGTGATTAATGGAAATTTCATTTGAATATTGCAACAGGACTACTGTACTCATGAGAAGGAAAAGAAAAATAAAATAGGAAGAACAAGCAGGACGAAGATTCTTTACAGACCCTTAGCTGAGATTGTCCCTTTTCATTTCCATTTTAAAACCCAGAATGTCTTCTATGAAAAGTAACAGTATTATCATACTGTTATGCTAAATAGAGGTGATGGTAAGGAAACAGCAAAACTAAGTTTATCAACTTCTTCTCTGCACAGTTTCAAGTGATCTGTGAGCCAAATTAGGATATCTGTGTTTCCTGAATTGTAACTAAGAGTTCTGCAGACATTCTAGAGGTACTTCAAGCTGAGAGACTCCTGGTAGGGACAGAGAGCTGTTGAGCTCTATCAGTCCTAAAGCCATGCCTCTGAAGAACAGTGAGGCTCCATCAATTAATCCATACAAAAATTATAGATATTTGTATCTGAGCCAGGAACATTAAATAAAATGTGAGACTTGCAACAGTACTTCTTGCTTTCTGCAGTAACAAAATAGACAGGCATATATATTAATCTAGTTTTGTCTTCTTCTGACAAAGACTGAAAGGGGAACACAAAATAACATCTCTTTCTTCTCAGAAAAACTCCCAACTGACAACAGCTCTGAAGGAGAGAGGCTGGCTTAAACCAAATCCACTGAGAGGGAAGGATTTCTTACATTTCTCTTGCATTTTACTGAAGCCCAGACCAAAGAAAGAAATATTAAAGGTTATGTTTCATTTTGCTACAGTGGCATTTCTTCACTTAGCAGAACATGAGTAAAGGCAGCCTATTGAGATTTGACACGACAACCAATGTCATCTTGTTGAGGTACAGCTTATAGAACAGAGATCCATTTATAGCACAGTACAAAAATTTTAATGCCTTTTAAAAGTAGAGCTTTTAAAAAATGCCTTTTTTTTGAAGGCATCCTTTTCCTTTTCTTCAAAGACAAATAGCTACCATACTTTATCCCTGCAACTACTGCAGCACTATGCCCTCCTTCCCAGCCCTGGTGTGGTTATTCTCTGGGAAGTCACAAACGAATATTAATATATAATTTCCTTTCAAGTTAATGGAACAACAAAGAAATCTCAGACCTCTGGCTTTTTAATAATGATTGTGGATTTCACAGAAGGTAAAATTAGCTGCAAGAAGGACTTTGGGTATTTTTACAAGATTACAAGTCACTTCTTCACAATCACAATGCTTTCATTATTATTAAGGCAATAATATAAAATTTAATTAAATAAATACTTAATTGATATAATTAAAGAAGCTTGACTTATACTGAGGAAGAGAATAGTTTTAAATGCTTTGATACTTCCAAAGTTTTCATTTTTTTATTCAGTCTATCATATAATAGTAAAAATACGGATCAACTTCTTCATTACTAATTGGGAATAATTCTTTTGTTTCTAGGTTATCTAATATCTGTAGTTCTAAACTTTGAGACATATCAAATAGTGAAGTTTAGCAAATTTCCTTCTTTCTCCTATCTTTGAAAGAGTAATTCACAAAGTCTCTTATGTTAAGGTCTCTTTGACCTTATTTGAGTATTTGCTTATGCCTCATTGGCTTTAATATGAAAGAAATGAGCATAAATCCCAGCATGTGCTTCTATACATTTCTGAATCATGGCCAAGATGGTAAAATAACTAAAGGTAAAATCTATTAATCCATGTACATAGTACTTTATTTGAGTCTCATATTGCAAGGACAATGTGTCCTTTACTCCATACAATTGAGGTCTGCCACATCCTTCCTGGTTAATTGATCGTCAGGGGATTAAATAGAAAATGATGTGAGTTAATAATGCCAAACATATACATAAGCAGAAAGGCTTCAAATTCCAATTGACTCTAAATGGTATGTAATTGAGGGTTTTATGCCTTAGAAAATATCCCCCATTGTAATATTTCAGCTTGCTAGCTCTAAGTGACTGTGGTTTCAGGTGATTAGGAAAGCTGAAGATGTGTTTTTTGAAGTGGAAAGGTATGGACAGTACTTATTCTGTTAAGTAGAAATAGAGCTATCTGCCATTATATTGTGGAAAAGAGAAGCAGCTAGGAGAAAAAATCAGATACAACCAGAATAGAGATTACTAGTTTTATGAAACATTGGACACCAAATCTTAGTTTGAAAAGCACGTAATGAAATTTAAAATTACCTGTTTCAAATAATTTAAAAATGGGACATTCCCATCACATTAGACAACTAAATATCTCAGTATAGAACTTCAGGTTATTACTAGCTGTTTCCTGCTGCAGCATCTATCTATACACTTTCTAAAAATATTCGTTTGTTAAAAATTATAAATCACATCTTCAAAAATATTATTGGTATCACTGCTTGCCAGAGTGCAAATTACATAAGAGATTTGAGTTAATGTCATTCATAAAATCCGTTGAATGACACACATGCTGTCTAGAAATCCTCATACTAACATAAATTCCCTGAACACCATATTTATTAACATACATATACTCAGTGGTTTCATGACCCTATGTTATATTGTAAATGTCCATCACTAAACTGCAGAAAGCTTTGACAACCTGGAAAACTAATAAAAAAGACCTGGAAACCCTCTTTAATGTCATGTTAGAACTTGAGAAATTAGAAAATTAAAGATATTAGGTACCCATAGTCCATCTTTGCAGTCAAGGAAAATGTCCCCATTTGCAGAATCATAGAAAATTTTGGTTTGGAAGAGGTGGTAAAGGTCATCTAGTTCCAACTCCCCTGTCATGACCAGGAACACTTTCCTCTTGAAGAGGTTCAATGCCACATCCAAACTGGCCCTGAATACTTCCATGGATGGGGTAACCACAGCTTCTCTCAAATGAAATTAAAAAACCACTAAAAGTGGAAGGTAAATAGCACAGCCAGGGAACAAAGCCAATAATTGAGCCATTTCTTCTTAACTCCTCACTTTGACTCTATACTCAGATAGTTTTTTTTCTTAGGTTTTTCATTGCAAGTAAAATATTAAATACTTTTTTCTTTATTTAAGAAGATGTTTTCTCACTTACAGGTGATCTGAGCATCAAGAGCAGCAGCAGTTGCTAAACAAACTTTTTTTCATGAACAACAGAGTAAACAGCCCCATAAAATCCACATGAGCTGTCAGTGCATGACTTTATGGTTACCTTGGGGCTGCAGCAATTAAAATATGATATTTACTTAAAAAGAAAAATGTCAGGCTCTTTCAATTCTCAGAACTATGAGTTGGTTTTGTGTTTTAACTACTCCTTTTTGCTATGCAGCCATCTGTAAGCTGAATATCATTAAATTGAATATAATAGGAAAATTGTATTATTCAGTTCATTGGGTAGGTTGTCTAAAGACTCCATCAAGTTGGTGAGGATATCTTTAGAGAACCTGGATATACAAGTCAAAATTTATAATCAACATGCTTAGAAAGGGATCTTATTCAAAGACCTTATTCTTTTTGAATACTTGTTTTTTACTTTGCATTCATTTCTTATAAAATCTTCAGGTGTTGAAAAATCTGGACCAGCAATATGGAGGGAAATGGTGTCTGCTGGTGTCTTCTTTCTGTTGTACTTCCTTTCACTTTCCAAAAATGAAAGCTCTGAATGATGACTGGAAGATGTTTGGTAGAAAATAAAGTACAAAACAATAGGAGACTTTTGTTAATATTTAGCTAATTAATATTTGCCTCATCTTGCCCTGAAAGCAAGGCATTTAAAGACACATGAAAATAACAGAAGTACTACATGTCCTCCTTCTTTCTACAAGTTTACTCTATAGTGCTGTGAAATTTGTTGAAGAAATAGACTTGAGGTTACACCTGCATAATTCCAGATCATGGCATTAACAAAAACTGGATTTATTGATTAATTAATAACAAAATGTTTGTAATATATCAGTGCAAATTTAAGGCATAAATGATACACTGTGACATTGAAGACTGAGATATTGATGCCTGAATGACAGTCTTTGATAACCTCTGTGTGCTGGCCTCTTTGCATACAGAGCTTTCTAACTCTAAGATTTACCTCTGCATGTTTATGCACTTCCAGGCAAAATCACAATGAGACTCTCAGCCACCAGGTGAAATCTACAAAGCTGTAAAATGAGTCAGGTAAAGCAAGGACTGAACCTGGTCTCTGAGGTGACCATTGCACTGTATGGGGATACCAGTTAAGCTAAGGTCTCCCATGTCTTCATAGAAAGATATGTTACTGAAACGACATGTTTCCATTAAAAAGCTTTTGCCTGATAAACCATGCCTGTCTTTACTTTTTGCTACTAACGAACAAAGATGAGCAGAAAAAAAACTCATGGTAGAAGTGAATGAAATGTCTTGTTCTACTCATTCTAATTAGAAAACCACAAAATTTTTCAAACAGAGTTCATATTTCTTTTTTAAGAAATAAATATATTTTATGAGTTATTTTGTCTTTTTTAATTGCTTAATGAAAGAAATAATCACAATGAAATAATCAAGAAAAATCTTGTTTGTCTGTTACCTACATCCTATTTATATCTTCTCTCCTAGTTAATAGCATGTAAGGTTCCTTCCATATTATTATTTTGCCTTCCCGTGAGGCAATGAATTTTTTTTTTTTTTCCACACAAAATAGCGGTCACTGCTTTGTAGCCTGAAGACACATAGAAGAGGAATGATTTCAGTCTGCTCCATGGGGAAACATCTGGAAAAGTTATCATGTGTGATGAGTCCATAAGCTGAACTTAATATGTAGCGCTTTTTTATTATTTTTTTTTCCTGAAAAAGAGAAAACAGCTATCGATTGCTCTGGTTTCTGGGACTAAAAAGTCAATTCTGTTCAAAAGAAAAAGTATGGGAGGAGCCAGTGCAGAGCTACATTTCTTGTGAAGTTGGCTTCAGGTCTTTGAAACTGTTCTGGGATTATTGTAGATCTAGGACAGTACAACATGTGTAGAAAGCAGATTCATATCTAATATGGGAAAGAAAGTACATCAAACTTGCATAGCAGTAAAAGATTTCATCACAGAATTTTTTCAGAGCGGTCAATTTTACATAGTATTTCCATGTAAGTAATTTGGGATAATTCAACCCTCAGTGTACCCTGTAGTATACACTGCCTGTGATACAAAAGCAATTTATATTACGAGGTTTTGTGAATTTTTTTTTTTTAATTTCCCTTCCTTTCTATTTTCCTTTTGAAATATCACAAGTAAGTGCTCTCCACTTCTCTTATTTTTTTTTTTTTTCATTAATTAGCTGGCTGATGGACTACAGCCAGTTTCACAGCTCGCTGAGCAGCCTAATATTAATATCATGTAGTTTGTCACTTTACCCAAATGCTATAGAGCTTCTATTGTATATAATAAGCAACTCAGTAATGAGGAAAAGCCTCTATGACTTTTTGCCAGTGGGTTTTTCAGGGAGAGAAGGGACTGGATTTAAAATGTTTTATGTCTGCTAAGGGTAGAAGAACTGAAAAAAAAAGGTGGACTGGAGAGTCCTGTATGTGAGAGCACTCTTGCAATGAAGCAAATTGAATCAAACAGCTAGATGAGAAACATTTTTGGCTTACATGACCAGAAAAATATTGATAAAAATACAAAGAAAGAATTTTTATGAGGCAGATTTCTGGGGAAAATTCAAATAAATCAAGCATGATGGGGATGGACTGAACCATATATCATATGGGCAGAGACAAAGGGAGTTCTGTTTCTTTAGATGGAAGAACAAAAGACTGAAGAGGTGGACCTAATTACAGTTTTAAAGTATTTAATGGAAGATTACAGAAAAAAACTTAAGCCAGACTATTTGCAGGTACTCAGTGAAGGGATTAGAGGGTTTGGGCAGAAGTTTTGGTGAGGCAAATTCTGATTGCATGGAAAAAAAAAAAAAGAAAAAAAAAAAGTTGCAAGAGCTTCCTGGACAGGCTTTGGGGCCTTTGTCTTTAGAAATAATCAAAATTCAAGTGGAAAGAGTCCTGAGGAAGCCATAACTTTGAAGATAGCCTTCCTTTGAACAGAAAGTCACCTACTTTGTGGATGATCTCCAAAGCTCTCTTCTCTAATAAAATATCCTATGATTCTATAAGATAAGACAGGTGTAGTTCTGTGGATTTGGCTTTTTTCTTTTGATTTCTTTGTTCCTTAACTTAAAAATAGCCAATCACACCTAGTCTGAGAGAATAATGATTTGAAAATTGAGAAAAGCATGTATCAAATTTCCCCCTAGCTTACTAATTTGGATGAGGTTACTACTTGCATTTGCGCTTTGTGTGAACTTCCTGAACTTGTTGAAAGGGCACCTGGTGAGCAGCTTGTGTCTGAGCAGCTACGACTGAGCCCACAGAGACCATCTATATTTCCTGACTGAAGTTTAATGAAACAATACTTTGCCACTGAAAGGACCATTAGGTTTGAATGGCTCTGCTCAGGATATGGAGTTGCTGGAGCTGTAGTATGGAAATTCCCCCATGGAAAAGCAAAAGTGGGAACAGACTCCATTTTCTGTTTGGAAAGCTCAAAAGACCATGATACAATAGTCAGTGGAGACACCTAGAAGAATTGTCTGGTGTAAAGCACAAAGCACAAAGAGCTGAAACCAGTGCTCATATGGGTGATGAGAACACTGAGACTGTAATCACCAGTTTTTCCCCAGTCTGTAACTTCTTTCAGGAATAAAGTGTAATTTTGTGTTTCTTTATTTCACAGTCAATTTCTTCAGAATGGTCTTGTCTGAAGGGAACACGTTAAGCCACTGGAACTTTGGAAATGTTACACTTCTTGACAGTCCACTGCTCTAAAAGATGTAGATGCATTCCACACACACACACACAAACTGACAGACATAGACACACATCTGATAGATATATATAATGTATGTGTGTGTATATATATATAAAATATATATACATGCATACTAAGTATGCATATATGCATCTTTATAATATTCTATGCTGAAAAAACTGATGTGTAAGAGCACTCCTCAGTACATTATTAACCACAGATGTCACAGAAGCACATGGTCCCACCCTTTGACAGACTAATTGCAGGATAAATTTAATTCAGAAAACATGGATAGACCAAGACATACTTCCCAGATAATTAACAGAGCTCTCAGCTGCTATAATTTATTATTATTAGAACCAAGAATGTCCATAGTGAATAACAAGGCAGTGAAACTATTTATCAGTAATAAACCAATATACTGATCAGCTAACGTTTTGTTGAATTGTTTCTGCATTTGTGGATAGACAGAGCACACTAATGAAACTTTCTACAATTCACCTTCTATTTTGCCTTTTTTTTTTTTTCTGAAGTTTGGTCAGTGTAATTCTTCAATTATTGCTACATTTTACTCTCAAATCAGAAGTTTCAAGATCACAGCTATGGCATATACATTCATATGTAAACCCTATGAAGCAGACTTCCACAGCTAGAACCTTCTGTTCATCTACAGAGAAGAAAAGGATCATTCTTCATCACCCTGAAGGATATACACAAAAGAGATATCAAGATTTCAATAAAAAAGGAAGTTTCTGTGACCCAAGTGCATTGTTGAATATTAGAATTAGTAAGGACTTAGTGTCTTGTGGATCAAGAAAATATTGAAATGAGCAATTTCATTCACATGATGAGAATTCAGAAACTACTTGAAGGGACTATTTGAAGTGCCATTGTTACACCTTACACGGGGCTATGATTATTGTTCACCTGGAGTGCCCCCCACATGTGCATTTCTATTCTTTTAAACAAGGGAAATTGATGTGGAACAGTATGCCCAGATTGCAGCACAACCTTAAATTCTTTTGCTGCTCAGCATAGCGGTTAGGTTGGAACATATTCCTCATACAGAAGGTATAAACCTGGGATTTTTTGGTCCCAGACATATTGCAGCAATGAACTTACCTAAGAACTTGCTTCTTCATGATAGTGAATTTAAATTTTTAATGATGGATGGAATGTCCCTTACCCTAACACTTTCCAGCAAAAGAATATTCTGAAGACTATCACCACTACTAAGAGTAGTCTAGCTGTGGTAAACAGAAGGGGAAGAAACTCTTTCCTCATAGAGCAATATACACCTGCCAGTCTGGCCCTGAACTACCATGCCGTCTTTTTCAGCTGCACCCTGATGTGTGTATCATAAATCTTTTGGTCATACACGAACACAAAGTGAAACAGTGCTCCTCTTCTATACTAAATATGATGATACTATATCAGCTTATCTATTGATATGGTCCCTACACTGTTGACTCTGAGAGACTGAATGTTAAAGAGTGAATATTGCATTTAAAATAGTCTTTCAGTATCTTTTAACTCATGATATTTTTCTTGAGACCTCTCTTCCTTACTCCCAGCATTTGGTGTATTTTTCTTATTGCCATTATATTGGTTTTTCTCTACTCAGGATTATATTTATTGAGTATATAGGATATATTTTCTTTAGGGTTTGGTGGTATCAATGTAAAAACATAAGTCTCCCAGAGATCATAAAATGGCACAGAAGTGAACTACAGCTGTTTCTGACTTCATTTAAAAAAGCCAAGCAAAGTGTGAAAAGGACAGGAAGATTATGCTGGACTTATTCAGCTCTAAAGTTTCATTCCAGGATCCTTCATCTGGAGAGTTCATGCAATGACTCGGCAGGAGTGGACCTGTTCAGATTAGTGATATAATAAAGTAAGCAGTGAAACTTAACTGGAGAAGCTCTCTCACCAGGATGATTTTATGACACCCTATTAGGCAGTGCAAGATGGTGTAGATCTCATATCACAGTTTCTAACTCAGTGTATGATGTCCTTAACTCAGGTAGAAAAGCATCTCTTTTGATTTAAAAGAGTTTAGATGCATGAAGCAATACCTATAAAGTAAGCTGAGACTAAAGAAGGAAACAATCTATTACTAGGGACCTCACTTACTTGTGAGAAGTAGTAGAGAAAGTAATAAAAAATGCCTTCACTGTGTACTCACAGAGATAGGCTTTGAGTAGCAGAAGCAGAAATAAGTTTAAAGTATGACTGCACACGTACAGAAGAGTGTGTCTGAGCTGCCTGAAATGCAATTTGCCTGTCAGCCTCTCTGGAGTACTGGCACCAAAGCAGGCTTCAAGTCAACCCTCAGCTCTGAAGTCTGAAGCAGGAAACAGATGTGCAGCCATCAGTGAGGAGTCCAGTGGAGGAGCAGAGAAATGAACATCACCTCTCTAAGTTCTTTTAGGCTGAAGCTGAAATTAAAAAGAGGAAGAGGACCTCTGGCTCACTTTTTGAGAAGAGCTGACCTTGTGCCCAAAGAAGGGTCCAGGGCCTTCTGAGGAACAGCTGAGGAACAGCTCCTTCCACTCTCCCTTCTTTTTGCTTTTAGGTTCAGCAAAAACCTGACTCAATGGTATAAACCATTCAGCAAGAGACATGTAAGAATTACAGGAAATCCACTTCAACAGCACTACTGGCTATGGCTTGAAATGTCTATTCTCATAGTCACAGCATCCCAAGGAAGCACAAATGAAATGCATCTATCTCAATTTTTTTCATTGGTGGCTCCAGTGTCATTTATTTTCAGGGTAGATACCATTTCCACCACATACCTTACCCAGGCAGAGAAAACAAAGACTACTTAGCCATGTGATGTTAGAATTGCAATTAATAAAACAGCTGATTTGTCTCTGATGTGAATGTTCTTAGGAAAGAAATTCTAATCAAGAAGCACCATATGGACAACAGAGATTTGAATCAAACAGAAAAGAGAGAGTTACTAACAAGAAGTGATGAATGTAAATTATTGTTATTCTGGAAAGCAGAGAGAAATTTGCTCCTGTGTCTAAAGATGTTGAAGCTGGGGAACCTTCAGCACAAAAAAATTAATTGCTAACAAAGAATAGCAAATCTCTCATTTCTCTAAACCTTTGCAAACACAGGCCAAAAGCAGTAACATTTCTACCTTTTGCATCTCAGGGGAGTTCTAATTTTTGCTTTAAAAGAGCTTATTATTTGGTTTAGAGTGTATTACAAAACTCTAGACATTGAAAATTTAGTGGTAGAATCAGCAGCAAAGAAAAAATTATCTTGTTGCATAATATTAATAAACAAAAATGCACTTTAGTTATGTTACAGGAGTTTATGCCTTAGGGCAGCTGCCAATCAAGTCATGTTTTATGTTTCAGCACCTTGCTACTAAAAACAATCAAGGTTACCATGGAAACTGAAATTTTATCACATGCTACTTTTCCAGACCTTCAGCTCCAGAACATGCTATTAAATAAATATTTCTGAGCAAGATGTACTTAGGCAATTTTTAATATTTTAAAGGTGAATATTTTTAACTCACAGTCCAACTGTGCCCATTAAGCGTATTTTTATTTTGCTTTCAACAATATACAATAAAGGCTATATTAATGAACATGTAAGACCTTATTCACACCCCAAATCTTCAACTGTACAAAATAAAATGGAAAGAAAAGCTTCCCCTTTATATTCAGGATAAAAACATAATTATTTTAGTTCACAATATGTAAAATTATTACATTTTAAATATACTTTTACTTTCTCTTTTATTTAGCTCACCTGCAATTAGGTAGATAATAGCTTAAATTATTATTTCGTTTATGATTATATTTTTTAGAAGAATGCTAAGTGTTGTATTAAAATTCATTATTACTATACATTTAGTTTATATTCATGATTATCCTCTTTTCAAGCTTATAAAGTAAAAAGATTTTCCCCTTGGTTTCTTTTTTGGGAAGATAATTTCTGATCCTGATAATAATACTGTGTAATTGCAAATATATGAAGTGTAGTTACAACTTGATTATTTCAGGTATATAAAGTGTACATAAAGGTATATAAAGCTCATAATGTCAGTTACAGTTATTTGGCAGAATGAGTAACCTAGACGAAATCTAAAGTGCTATTGAAACAGGGATGATAACACTTAGGAAGTAGATACCTAGACAAAATAAATTTATAACTGTCCTACAAAGGTAGTAACAAGATTTCTCCTCGTCAGCTGACTCTCATATTTAGTTGTGAGAGTATGTAAGGGTCAGCCTATGAAGTGATAGAAGAAATCAATTTTAAACAGGTTTTAAATCTGGACACGGTATTTGATTTGGAATAGACTCCTTATGCTTATGAAAAGAATTGAACATAGTGATATTTTTATTTTAGAACCAATGCTAATTTTTTGAAAGAGTGAGCAGGAGCTTTCATGAACTTATCTCTCAGATTCTTCCAACCACAAGAAATAAAAGTAACAAAAATACAATTATTAAACACATGGGCTGGACATATAGATGTGAGGTACGAAAGGAAAGAATATTTCAAGAAACACTAGCAAAATAAATATTTTAATAGTGAATTCTGGTGAAATTTTACATTTCTATAATTTTAAAATTTGCAGACATCCTGACACTTTTCTCTAATGGAGCTTACACTCTTACTCTCCAGCCTACTGTATATAACAATTTGTCCCACAGGAGAGCATAGTCTTCACATATTTCAATGGGAATTAGATTTATTTCAATTACAGTTCTATTTGTATTATTAGCAATACTTATTTATTGGATGCCAGTATTAAAGAGCATGGAGTAAAAATTGCATAACATTAGTGATTCTATTTGAAACCAATGTATTATGTGCTTGCCTTTATTTGTATACACCAAAATTGTGGTGACTGTGTAGTGATAAATGGCAATAAACTATAAACTTAAATTAAAACCTGTAGTGTTGTGAGTGAATGATCCTTTTACATAGCAGAGAAATGCTGAGATGGACTAAAAAGTCTGCCTTGCTCATTTCAAAGGTGCTACTCCACTTAATATGAAGAGGAAACCACACTGAATCATGCCCTTCTTTTGTTTTAGAGTCATGATTTTTGGATAAAAATGAGATGAAGCAGGTTCAAACCAGTCCCTCATTTCTATATTGTAATTTACAAGGCAGACAGGGCCTATATAATTTGGGGAAAACAGGGGTTTTTTTTTAGCTTAGATGTACTTAAACTGGATCATTCTGTCATTTTCTATGACGCTGAACCCTCATGTTTCTGACCATGAGTTGCCTCTGTTATCAGGCCTAAAGAAGACAGAAGCCTCCATAGGCTTGTTATTCCATACATTCTTTATGGAAAGCCCAAGTGTGATACTGACTTTGCCCATTCCCCCTTGCTTGGGAGGCCCACAGCTTTGCAAACAGGTAGTTCTAACAAAAGCCAACACAAATACTTTTCATGGTACCCTAAATGCTAAATTATTTTTATAATTTAGGCTGTTCAGCTTCTGACAGTTTCTCATTTACTGCGCAGAGTGGGATCTGGTCCCTAACAACAGATGGATACCCTACCTGATGCTTTCTTCTCAAATTGCAGCATGTCCTGAGCAGTGCATTGCAATCAGTCAGGAAGACTTAGATGAAGTGTTTTCTTTTCCAAAGCACCATCTTACTCTCTCTCTCTCTCTCTCATACCTTCACTCCACTCTCATTCAATATACTTCTCCTCTATCTTAATGCTGTGCAGGTTTTTTTTTATGAACATTGCCCAGATACTGTTTAAATGGATTCAGCAAGCTGTTGTTTTCATGGGATTACCTTTGTTCCCTTTGCTGACACCTTTTCTACATGAACAGCAGACTGCATTGCTGCTGCCACAGCTTGAGACTGAGAAACAATTTTACACTGAGGATTTGCTTCTTTTTCTCTCCAGCCTGCTTGACAGTGATGCATGAGGAGGTTACTGTGAGCAGTGTTGGCCTCCTCCCTCTCCCCACTGACACAGCCATTGCTAGCTGTGTCACAGCTTATAGAAGATCACACCACAGCTGAGGATTTTGCCTTGGTGACTGCTGTTTCTCTCTGATACTCTGCTCTAAGTGGAATCATTGAACCTTATTTTCCTATGGTAACATCAAGCCTTTCTTTCAATTTTCTGGCAAATAACTATTCCATCTTCTGCTTGGATGGGTACGTACATGAGGTCTAAATAAAGAGAAATGGAGGAAAGGCAGAAACACAAACATCTTACACTGACAACTGGAGAACAGCCTGTTCTTCAGATATCTTGTCTATCTTATGACAAGCAATATTCTGCTCTAAGTTCTTGCTAAGCGGGAAATAGGTTTTTTGTCTGCTGGAAACAGAAATCATGAAGTTTTTTTTGGGAGTAAGGGCAAAGATCTCTGAGGTTACAAATATTCATTTAAAGGTATTGCTGACCCAGGAGAGGACTGCCAAAGAAATTAAGTTAATAAAATCAGGGGGAAGAAAATGAGCTTACCAAATGTGGGAGTGGGAAAATGCCTGCTCTTGCTGGCTCTGCCTCATGTCTCCTCTCTGACACTGGGCAGGTCACCCACTGAGACATCAACTACAATGGTGGCAATGAATATTTTACCACATGGGAAAAAATTTGGAGCAGTAAGTGTAGAAAAATACATTGTATCTATAATTCATGATAGAAAATTTTGTATAAAAATTCTTTGCAATGTAGAAGTTGATTTCAAATTAACATTTGAACATCTTAATTTAGAGACAAAATTATGCATACCAGAGAAACTTACCTGTATATTTTTAATAAAACAGAAATCCAGAAAGCCTCGTTTTCATCACAAAATCTTGTCTAATCAATAAAAAAGGTTTAAAAAATATTTTAGTTCAAATAAATGTCTTCTTTTATTACATACTTTTGGACCAGATCTCATGATTTTTCTCTCCCTGCCCTCATTTTTTATCCATTTCTCCTTTATTTTTGATCTCTAGGCTCAAGGCCTTCTAAACTACTACTGGATGCTGAAGAAGGCTTCCCATCTTTCACAAGTGAGTAAGAAAAAGAATGGATAATGAACATGAAGGTGACATTTTTATAGAGAAAGAGATGAGAGAGCATTTACTGTCTTCAGCACATGGGAATTTTTCTTTGATTTGTAGTTCCCCACAGGTCTTTGTATACCATATCTGAGCATATCAAGTGAGATATGCTTAATTTCATATAGAAAAGCTACATTATAATTAAGAAGATTCCGTGCAAAAATGATGGTGCAAGGTGATAGATGAGTAACAACTAAGTTTAGGTATCTAACTCCCTTTAACCCCCTTAAAATCTCGTTGTGAGTTAAATACACATTTAGGTTTAGGGAGACAGATATCACTATTTTGCCTTTACTGCTTGCTTATCCTTTGACCCTTAATAATGGACTTGATGGACAAAACAGAGTAAAATAAATAAATAAATAAAAAGTTATTCTATATTTAAATATATCCAGGACCAAAATAAAATACCAGCTGGTATTTTAATTGTCAAAGCAATACCTTTTTTTTTTTTCTCCAAGCATGTGCTGCATCAGCAAACAGAACTGCAGTTCTACAGTTTAGCTGAAAGTAAATCCCAAATAATTTCTTTATTCTGGAGACATGAATATTAATATCACTATATAAACCAAAACACAGCAATAAGAAGCAGAATCTAGATTAGACCCCAATCTCTGCTAGCCTTTGGATAGCATACTTAGTCCAATGCACTCAGTCAAATATTTGACTTTTAACTCATTTATTTCTAAATAAAAGGTGAGCTAAAACCTCCGTGTTTCAAAGAGATTGGATTTTCTTATTGTAATTATGGGTGAGAGAGCACTGACCCAAAGCTAGCAGCTTTGGCAAACACTAAATGTATATCAGAAGCTTTAAGGGATTAGCAATCCACAGACAAAATATTTCTCAAAACATATGAAACATTGGCTGAGGAACTGTGCAAGGAATCATTTGGAAATATTTCCTACTGGAAAAGAAAAAATCCACACGTGGAAGTATTGCCTTAAATAAGAACAAACAGTTCATGTGGTAGAGAAATCTGAGACAATCTTTACTCAGAACATCTGTACCCAATGCCCCATAAAACACAGGCTAAAATATCACAAAATCTCTTTTGCTTTCTCCTTCTCTTTAAAACAAATAAGCAAACAGACCCATCTGCTGCCTTTTGTTGATGTTGAAGAACACTTAAGGCAGCTGAGAGTGGAATATTGGCTTTCATTATTGGGTAGAATTCTATCCACGTATTTACTGTATAGTTAAAATTAAACCCAAGAATGCAAAAGTACTCCTAGCCAGCCTGAATTTCATCTACATAAGAGGGTGTAAAAGTGGTACTTGAAAGAGCAGTACTCTAGGGGGGGTGAAACTGGAAAGTTATCCACGAATATAAGTGAATAGGTTTACTGTACCAATCAAGCATGCTGGCAGCAAGGACCACCTGCCAGAATAATCTTTCTCTCTGAGACTCTCTTAAGGAACTAAATCACCTGCTTAAAGTTTTATTTAAGTGAAATGGTGCAGAAAAGCAAACACAGTGTAACTTGTCAGCAGGTCCTCAAGGGAAGGGCTATTTGTTGCTTGCCCAACTCACCAGACTACGAGCACTACCTTTTCACCTAGTCTGAATGAAATTAGTGTTCCCTAGTAATTCTTCCCTCCTACACATATGCACACAGAGTGGCTTATAAGGCAAGTCAAAAGAATTATGATTTTGGTCAAAGATGCATTTGTTATGGGAAAACAGGCATGGCTGTGACAGCTACCCATGCACCTAAGGTACCTCCAGCCTTTAAAGTAAGTGAAGCACAAGTAGTCACATATTTTTGTAATTTCATTTGGTGGTGTCCTGAATGAACTTTAAACTACACATCATTTTAAGATTACTGTACTTATTATTGTTTATATTTTTAGTATTTGTGTACTCCTTGTGTCAGTTTCACTCATCCAGATACCCATTTATACTATAAAACAGTTTCAGTATTGAAAAGTCAAGCAGGATATTGTTAAAAGTATAATCAGTTTCATTTTCTAGGTAGAAAATTGTAGATGGAAACTTCAGTGCCTCACTTCAATCAACATAAGAAGTTGTAACCCTGCTAGGACATACTTATTTTTCGTTCTATTCTAACACCATACAGAAAGATTTCTCTTGTCCACATTATGACTGTTTTAGGAAAATAGCTGACTTTAGGCAATAATCTGAGACAGCAAAAAAAGTCAGCAGTTCCTCAGAAATTATTTAAAAAAGTGACTGTTCTCTTTTTATTCTGGTATTTGTATTCACAGTATAAAATATTTTGAGTGCAGAATCCCTGTACTGTAATGTGACTTAAAGTTTCACAATCCTTATTCCATGTTCTCAGACTGAAAATTTTTTGTACCACTTGGCACCTACATTAAAAGCTTACTGAAGAAAGGCTTCAAGCAGTGCATTATGTCTTGTACAGCCTTACTTACAACTACTCACTTAGTTCTGAGCACCAGATTTTGTCATTTTCATTCACAGTAAATTTTCCCTTTACTATATGAATTGCTCCATTGGTTTTACAGGCTTTGAGGTAAAAGATTGAAAGTAATAGAATTAAATTCAGTATCTTCTGTGCTGCACTAATTCCAGGAATGATGAAGATACCATTTTTCTCCCTCTATCATTTCCTGCCTGCATGAAAGCAGAGAGTCATAAGAGGAAAAAAAAGCTATTTTTACCCACCTCTCCCCCCCTGCCGCCCCCAAATTTATTTATGGATATGGTGACATTTGAGGTATGTATAGATCTTGATTGATTTTTACCTGTATATTTGGACCCCATGTTTGAGAGCATTAATTAGTCAGGAAAGGAAGGACTTGAAGTTAAGGTAAGTCTTTTTCCTAAAATATGTTGCCTTCTATGTCACAGAGGTAGGTAGAATTTAAGATGCTTATTTTTTAATGAGATCTTTAAAAAGCCATCACTGTTTTCTTTGCACTTTTTTCCCACTTAATTTTCCCTCAAAATGTAGCAAAACAAATAAGCAACTTCCATTAAAATTGCATTTACTGACGGAAATGAATGCAACATTGTGCTGTAACATGTTATTTACAAAGATCTCTGGGTGGCCACAGCAGAACTGCACTGTAACAACCAATTAAAACTAAATCCTGTGTAACATCTTAAAAAAAAAATAGAAAAGAGAAGAGGAAAAAAAAAAAAGAAAACTAGGTCAGATATTTAGATATAACAAGGCTTTTAGCATTGTAAGGCTATATTGTTTATCTAAAAATAATTGTACACTGTCAAACACAGCCTCTGTATGCACATAAAAGTCTACTTGTGTTTTTAAGTTCCCATTTTTAAAATGTAGCTTCCTTAATTTGTTGATAGCTTGAAGTTTATAATTCATGACAGAAAGGCAGACCTTTTCCTAAAATAAAGAAAACTACGTGCAGGATAACCAGGTATGTGATTATGTATTATATTATAATACTATGCTTTATATCATGCTGGAGACAAAAAAATAAAATTATTCCTCTGGCCTTGACTAAAACTGCACAGTACTGGCTCTTTAATGACTAAGGAGTTATTCAGTGAGTTGGGATAGTTTGTACACAATAATCTCCAGAAAGCAAATGGCAATATTCCTTGTTTTCCAAAAGTGCCCAGCACCTTTTCAAAAAAATTTTGTTGTCATTAATGACAACCAAGCCTCTTTTTATTTTGGTGAGCAAGTGCTGTGGTGTTTCAACGGCCAGTGAATGAAAAGTACATCAAAAATATAAGAAATTATTTTCTGAAGTGGAAATTATCCAGAATTTCTGGCTATTTCAGAGGAAGCTGAGAGTGTTCAGAACTCATAAAAATCTATCCTTTTCTTTGACTGTTAATGTCTCAGTAGTTCAAATTTACTGCGTAGAGTCATGAGTGATACTTCTCACATCTATTTTATAGTTTTACTTTGTACACTAGTTGCAAAGTAAGAGAAAATTCTAAATAAGTGTTCCAGCTTCTATTTTTAAAAAATTTATTATCTAGGGTAACCTTTACAATTACAAGGCTTCTGCCTCAGACAGCTGCTGGATCAATGACCGTTAAGGTGACAGAAAAAGAAAATTTCCTGTCTATATTCCCTACATAGAAAGTAATACAGCTGATGGCAAAAAAGATATGCACTATAAAATTCTTAGGGCCCCTAGATGGCAGTCAATAGAGGGATTAGAAATGACTTGTTCCTTCTGCTTCAGAAAATGAGTAGCAGGAACACCTCTGTGAGCTCCTCTTGGGACACTAAGATAGTGATTCCTTAATTCCATGTCTTCAGACCAGCTTATTGCCTCTCACTTTGTTGTGTATTTTCTTTTGTGAAAGCCTGCCTGGTGCTGCCACTGTTGTTGTTTCTTCGAGCCTGCATGCAAGCATTTATGTTTACTGCTATACCAGAATGTACAGTTGTAAATGCAGCAATTGAAGCAGGGGAAATCGAGGGAATCAAATGAATTGATGCTGCACGGGATTGTTCATATTTGCTATTTTCTGCAAAATGCAGCTCACACAGTAGGTGTGCCCTGGATTTATGTGAATTTGCTGGTGACATCCTTCTGCCAAGAACAAGGTCTCTAGGCCTGCTGAAATGCCCAAGCCACTGAGACTCTGAGAGAACCACACCAACTATCCTTCCCTCCATCACACCCCTCAGACCCTGCTAATGCTTAGTCTCTTTGCTCTAAATCCCCCTTTCTGGGTAAGTGCGGAAATAATTTAAAGTCCTCCACTTTCTTAACAGTCAGAAATGATTTCCCACCTTAAGTATGCATAACCAAAAAGCATGATTTTTAGAGCTGCTGTAAGGAGAAATGTAGAGTCCAGTGATCTTTGTTCATTCCTACTACCTTGCATAATTTTTTTTTTTTTTTTTTTTTTTTTTTTTTTTTTTTTTTTTTTTTTTTTGTCTCATGAAACCTCATTTTTTTTAATTGGACTATATTATAAAGCATTTTAGCATATAGGAGCTCATCCCTCTTTCGTATGTCTTCTATATTAAATGAGCTCCTGCAATTGAGTTTTAGCTTCTGTTAAGCATAAAATGTGATTTGATACTTAAACTGAGCAAAAGCACTTTAATTTTTAGTGTCTTTGAGAAAACAGAACAAAATCAATGTGTCTCTGAGTTATCAGAAAAGCAGGCCTTTAAATTAGCATCTTTGGTTGGGATCTGAAAAAGTTTGTTAGATTTCATTTAAATTAGTTTGACTCTTTTGTTTAACTTCTGGCCTGTTGGGCTGAATGCCTAACATTAGGCTTGAATATCCTTGAGCCAGACTCCAAGGTCCTTATCAAAGATCCAGCTCAAAAATATTTTAATAAATTGTGTGCTTCTATATTGTAATAGTGGAAATTTGTGAGCATTAAGACCAAGTGAAAATTGAAAGAATTTAAGCAGCTGGGTTCAGTCTTGCTCCCATGCTGAAATAACTGCTTCAGCTGGGAACAAGACTGAATAACTGTTAGAAACTAACAGCTTACAGCAACACAACTGCTACAGCTAAAGACAGAGATGGTGGATTCTCTGTAACAAGTGAAAGAGAATAGTAATATTTGTTCCTCCTGTTTAATAAACTAAATTTGCTTTACTTGCAGTGAGAAAGTATCTAATATTTTCCTAAGCAAATTTTATTTTGAGTACCTCTTTGAGCATTTCTTTTATTATCTTATACACAAATATAATCCATTATTAGGGTTAACTCAAATGGAGCTCACTGTGGTCCATACTCAGCCAGAAACAATGACCTTCAGGTATACTTCAAAACATGCTACTCTCAAGTGCCATGATGAATTCAGATGATTTTATAGAGCAAGATTTAGTTTTTGATAGTCTTTCAAAAATCCCTTTCCCTTCATCTTCAAGTCAGGTGGGAAAATAAAGCTATACTATAATTTTTGTTTTCCCTACATAGATTTCTATTATTTCTATTACAAAGTCTACAGAGCAAATGCTGTGGCTATTAGCTTTCCAGTTCTGGCCTGAAGAGGTCCATTTTCACATCCCTAAGCAGCCTTGTATCTTCACTGCTGTTCTAGGCAGGACTCTGTTAAGAAACTATCGTAGGTTATTTCATTTTATTGTCATCTATTGATTTTACTTGGAATTAAATAACTTACCTTGGATTTGGTTTTCCTGGGAGAGTTCCACCTACTGACAGCCATCATGTCAGGCATGTAATCCAAAATGAGTAATTTAGATCTGTGCTTCTTCTACTGTGCTTTCTTCTACTGAAAGAGGGAGGAAAGCATTTCCAGAAGCTTTAAATAAAAAAAATATGTATTTAGAATAGCGAAAATAAACGTTTCTCTGAAAGGAATATCTTTCTATCTTGATGTGCTAGAGAGGGAAGCTAAATTATTAGTGTAGACTCAGGGGTTAGCAGTTTAACAATTAGCTAACTGTGATGAATCAAATCAGCTCTATCTGAATATCCATTTGTCAAAAAGGAATAGTTATAAAAGTCTCACTAAACATTTAAGATTCATCTCTCACTAATTAAAACATTTCTTGTGAAGATGTCATACAGAAGATTACATTTTTGAGATTTACCAGCAAAATGTAAAGCATTTTTTTCACGGTTGAAAGCTTGATCTCCTGATCACTTAGAATACTTCCTTCTTCTTGGAAGAAGGTATAATCACATTGAAATAGCAATGCTGACATTTAGTTACCTGTTTGGCCATCTTTTATGGCTTAATAAAAAGCTTTCTTTTATATTTTTATTTTTGTATCTGAAAGACTGTTTACCCCATGCTAAAAATCATAGTGGTTTTCCATGTCATGCTGAAAGCTACATACTAATAAAATGTCCTTAGTAGCTAAAGTAACAAAATGAGTGATATAAGAGTCTAATGGAAGAGTTATTATCTATGCACTTCTGTTCTTAAGCCTCAAGGCCCATCCAATCTATATCCAATATTTCAAAATTATATTCGAGACCTAGTGGAAGGAAGTCACGGTCACACAATTTTTGAGGTTGGAAGGGACCTCTGAAGATTATCTAGCCCAGCTTCCTGAGAAAGATTCACCTAGTGCAGGATCATGTCTTAATGAGTTTTGAACATCTCCAGGAAGTGAGACTCTACAACCCATCTGAGTATCCTGTTCTAATGCTCTCCAGTCATCCTCACAGTAAAGATTTTCCTCATATTTTGATGGAACCTTCTGTGTTTCTGCTTGTAACCATTGTCCCTTATCCTGTCACTGGGAACCACTGAAAGTCTGGCCTCATCCCCCTGACACTCACTTTTAAATATTTGTATACAATGATGAGACCCCCTCTCAGTCTTCTCCAGGCAAAACAAGCCCAGCTCCCTCAACCCTCCCTTAAAAGAGAGAGATGCTCCAAATTCTAGTCATCTTCATAACCCTCCGATGGACTCACTCTAATAGTTCATTGTCTCTCTTGTACTGAGGACCCCAGAGCTGGACACAGCACTCCAGGTGTGGCCTCATCAGGGCTGTGTAGAGGGGCAGGATCATCTTCCTAGACCTGCTGTCAGTGCTCTTCCCAATGCACCCCAGGATACCATTGGCCTCCTTGCCACCAGAATCTCCAGCTCCTTCTCCACCTGCTTTCCAGCAGGTCACCCCCAAGCCTGTATTGGTGCCTGAGGTAATTCCTCCCCAGTACAGGACCCCTTTGTTGACCTGCATTAGGTTCCTCTCTGCTCAACTCTCCAGCCAACCTGTCCAAGTCTCTCTAAACAGGAGCACAGCCTTTGGGTCACTCCTCCCAGCTTTCTATCATCAGCAAACTTGCTGAGGGAACACTCTGTTCCTTCATCAAGGTCTGTGACAGATAAGTTAAGATAAGAACCGATAAGAACAAAACTGGATCCAGACTGACCCCTGAGCTCACTGTTGGCTATAGAGCTACAACTACACCGTGTGCCAGGGATCACAACCCTCTGAGCTCTGCCACTGAGCAAGTCCTCAATCCATGCTACTGTCCACTCATCCAACCCACACTTCCCCAGCTTACCTAAGATGTTAGGAGAGAGAATGTCAAAAGCCTTATTGAAGCTGAGGGAAACTTCCACTGCTCCCCCCTCATCTACCTTGTCAGTCATGCCATTTCACAAGGCTGTCAGACTGGTCAAGCATGATTTTTCCTTTGATTAATCCACATTGACTACTCCTGATAACATCCTTTTGCTCCCTATGCTTAGAGGTGGTATTCAGAATGAACTGTTGGACCACCTTTCATGTTTTCTGGGCCTTCCATGTTGCCCTTTTGAAGACTGGATTGACACTGGCTTTCCTCCACACACGCCTCTCCTGTTCTCTACAACATTTCAATAATGATGGAGTTTGGCTTAGCAACACTATTTGCCAGATCCCTCAGCAGTCCTGGGTAAATCTCATTAGGGCCCATGGCTTTGTGCATGTCAAATTGGCCTAAATGTTTTCTAACCTGCTATTCCTCAACCAAGGGAAATTCTTCCTTTCTCCAGACTGTCTCTTTCCTCGGGGGCCTGGAACTGTTAAAGACTAATCTTAGCAGTAAAGACTGAAGAAAAGAGGGCATTCAGTAACTGAGTCTTCTCTGTATCCTCCATCAGCAGGGCACCCACCTGATCCTAAAACAGACAGGATTTAATGTAAGTAAAAAGGTACATTTACTGCCATACATTCTGATCCTGTGAATAATAATAAAGCTTTTAAGCACTGATTACAGAATTAGTAGTGGTAGTGAAACCAAGGTGAACACTTAATATAGTCTGCTGAAAATTTATATAAGCAACTGTTATCCTTAATAATCAGAGATTTTTTATTTTTTATTTTTCTATTTTTACAGGTTGGATAAGCCCACATTCTTGTACTCCTACTTGTATAGTTTCATGTTGCAGTACATTGAATTTACTGGGTTTTTTGTACAAACACAACAAAACAGAACAAAAATTGTTCCACCTACATAAGTTTGTCAACCATTATAAAGGAAAGGAAAAAATACTGAATATTTTGAGATTCAGTTGTTGACAGGTTCTATAATTGGATTTAATGAAACAAAAGTTAAATAAAAAGATGAAGCTTCAACAAAGTAGTCAAAAACAATGTTCTTGACTGATTATAGAACTTGCTTATAAACTAAACAAAAGGTAACTAAATTTAGTTTTCTTTAATATGCCAAGTAAGCTATCTCTCTTCCAACTAAACATTAAATATAGGGCTAGAAGACTTGGACATTTAGTTCCTCTTATAGGGACCACGTAACAAAGAAAGTTATTTTCATGAAATTATGTTGCCCAGAGACGCTGTGAATACCCTATCCCTGGAAGTGTTTGGGGCCATCCTCTTTTTTATATATTCTATTTTATATATGTTCCTCTATTTTATATATGTTCCTAAATTTGAACTGGCTACAGCAGCATTGATAGCCATATCCAATTCTCTTACAAGATTAAATATAAATTTTTCAAAATTATCCTTTCTATATTTACTATTGTTCTTATTAATATCAATACCCTCAGCTGCTTCTTTCCTTCCTCAATAGTATTGCTTATATTTCCTTCTAGATTCATGTTTGTCTGTGTTTTCTTTTTCCTGCTAAAACTCTAAGTAGCTAGTGCACTAACATTTCACTTCTCTCTCTTCATTTCTTAGGTTAAAGTTCTTCTTATCTCAATTTCCCAAACACTGGTTCAGAAACCTCAATTTCATTGTAGCAGTTGTGCATCCTCAAAGCACCCTCACCACCTGCCCAGGAGACCCATTGCAAAGGAAATCTATATTCTGCCTCAAAAGTGTATTAATCATACCAGCTATGACTTCTCTGTTTGGAAAGCAGATCTGAGATCAAATTCCTCTCTGAAACCATCCCCAGTCTAGGGTAGAAAAAAGAGCAACTCAGTGTTAAAGATTCTGAAGCAGTTTAGGTTGCTCCACAAGTGGAGGATGGAAACCCACAGAGGGTCACCATAAGAATCCTTATAGCCTTGCACCAATAAAGACAGGATCTTTCAGAGTGTGAAAGTTAGGGATTTTAATGTTTTAACTGAGTTCTTTTTTTTCCCCCAAACTTGTTTTGTGTATTGGAGGTAGGCTAAATTTGCTGAGCTTGATGAGGCTCTCTGAATTCTCGCTGGTATGCAAGAATTTTGGGTTTTGTTTCGCTAACTCAGTACGAGCCCTCTTTTCACATCAAAGAAACTGAATCAGCACCAGAGAAAGAATATTATTTATCAATCCAGAAATAGTTATAAAGACTTGGAATAGATTCAGCTGTCTACTGGAACACAAAGTCATGCAGATAAAGAAACAAGGAAGCTATGACTAGGGGAGCAGAGTGTGCTGGCAAGAAAATCACTGATACAAAACCAAAGGTCAGTCAGTGGAGGAGACAGTTTTGATCGAATATCTTCTTCATAATCTTGAATTGGCACTTAGACTTTGAGATATACAGCAATATGCTGAAGGTGGATCAGAACTATATTGCTATCCTCCTGTCTTCTAGGGGAGACAGTAATCTTAATTAATTAATACCAATCTGCTTTTAACAGAGTGTTTCTGAGCCACATTTTGGTAACAAATGTTACAGACCACAAGATAAAATATAACCCTCTCTGATGTATGTGGAGCCTCAGCTGTACATATTTGACCCCTATTTTACACAGTTGCGGCTCATTGATTCTTTCTTTTAAACTCCTGGACTGAGCACTCAGCAATCATTGGACCACCCATACATCTTCTGAGCTGATTTAGTCTATGAACTGTAACCCTGCTACACGACTGTAATGTTTCTGGCACCTACAATGCTGGCTGCTTGTCATTATGACATATAACCTAGAAGATGTACTTAAGAACAAATAACCTCAGAAGTGTTAACATGCCATCAGTCTTTTCAGTAAAAAAAAAAAAAAAAAAAAAAAAAAAAAAAAGACATGGCTTGGGACTATCAAAAAATGAATAAATGAGCAAATTCACATACTATCCCAGTAGCCACCAAAGTTCAGGTTTGGAACCAAAAGTGTCAGAGAAAAAAAGAAACTTAAAAAAGATCCTAATGGCTCAAACCCCCCAATCGTTTTACTTGATGAAAAGATCCAAAGTTACACAAGGCATTTTTCTTGCTTTTACTTGAAATATATCTATTCCTTTACATTTAATGTCTGCAATTGCAGTACGAATCTGATGATGGACAAGCTTAAATTATAAATATTTTCCTTTTCCGAGTTTTATTAGAAGTTCCAGTAGGAACATTGACTGTTTGAAATAGAGCATCCTAATTTAATATAATAGAGCTTTCTAAAAGGTCAGGCAGAACATTTTACACTGAAAATTAAAATATAGATAGCACTAGAGATGGAGTTACTGTTTATCCCACTTCAGTCCTGTTCTTAATAAAATTGCATTGAATTTTTTATAATACATCAAAAAGTCAACATGAAACAGTTCACACAGTATTAAATATATCAACAATATAAAGCTAGGTCAGATAATGGCAAAATTAAACAAAGACGAAGGGTAACAATACTGGCTTCAATTAATGTAGTGAATTAATGAATGATCTCTATTACTCTACTCATGTTCATTAAACAAGTATAATAGGCTTCTGAATTGTCCATATGAACTCAGAGAGTCTATTCAATCAAAATTACCTATGCTTACTGTCAATCCCTTGCTGATTATTCATCATCAGAGGCATACATAACTAGCCCTTTGGCATTTCCAGTCGCTGAGAGCTCAGGCATGCAGTATTACCAGCACTGTGCCTGTGAACACAAACTACCCAAACTGAGTAGCCCCCCATCCCACTGAGTGTGTGTGAGGCGGGATGTATTTACACCCATAAATAACATATTGATCCTTATTAGTTGCCTGTAGGGCAATTTTCCAGCCATGTACTCTTTCCATTTTTTAGAACAATAATGTGATTTCGAATATGGACTCCCATAGGTAGTAACAGTGTTGGTCTTGGAGATTAGTTACTTCTTTCAATCCAAGTAGCCACCTCCTAGCCAAAGCAGGAAGATGGAAGTACAACATGGACAAAACTGCACATTTCTGAGTTAGCAGGAATAAGATGAAGGCATCCCTAGTAGTTGCCAGTGGCTGCTAGAACTACAAGCAAAGGAAGGGACAGTTGCTTATCTAAAATATATTGTCTTAAAGGAAGCATCACTGTTTTGGTCATGTTTATCCAACTGGTTTCTCACAAGCCACAGGAACAGGGTTGTTTTGCCTGCTTTGCTTTCATTTGAGTTAGGTGATCACAGTTCAGCCCTTAACCTTCTTATGTTTTTCTTGCTGTTTCTGAGCTCAAAATGATAAATCTTTCTCAATAGCTTATACAAGACAGCCCTGTGGTTTTCTTTTAAGATGGTACATTATTTTTGTGCTGTTTTATGACAGGAGTATTAGAATGAGGTAAAAGCACTAAACCCATGTTAAATGTTTCTGTAGGAAAAACGGTTGCATTTATTAGGATTAATAGACTACTTATACTGGAAACTAAAATCTTCTTTTTATTCACATGCAATATAGTGTGCAGGTAACCAAAATCCAATCTTCTTAATCCTCAGCGAAGCAGCTTTTTCCCTGACTTCAGCGACAGTTCAATTTCTGTTATGCTAACCATATGCTCCTGATTGATTATCAGTTATATTTAATTATTCAGAGTTACAGATGGCAGTTTTGTGATGCAAACTGCTGATCTCTAGAGGCCCTGTGTGCTGATGCCTCTGCCTCTGCAGTTACAACTTTTGAGTCCCTGAGGCTGAGAAAAAAAGGTAATTTAACCACTTCTGTAAGGTGCATTGGCCTATCCAAGCAGGAGACAATCAAAGATCCTGATATTAAGCTAGGGACTAAATAAATAGAGGTGGAAGAGAGGTTATTAAGATAAATGTTCTGAAACTTTTGTTGCCAGTAATTAATGCCACTCTTTCTCCTTATCCATTGAAAGAAATGTTTCAGTCGTGCTACAATTTTTTTCCTCAATCAACTTTTTCCCATTCTCCACATTTGAAGGGTATTTTTAGATATACAAATACCCTACACTATAGTAGAAAAGCATGTCCTTCATTCCATATCAGTAGGATCTTAGTTCTGAAATCTCTGAGGCCCTACTGTCACTGTTGGAATCCCAGTGTGGGCTACAAAACACAAAAATGTGGGCAAAGCAAGATGGGTCATAATCACTTGTACCAGAGTGGAAGGTATGTGGGCTACAGAAAACAAAAGAGAAGAAAATATTCCATCTTCTCTTCTCCACAGGTTAGCAGTTTAAAAACAAATTTTTAAAAGCCCTCCCACCCCCTTGTTCATTTTTTGGTGATCAGTACCACAGAGACAGTGGGAGAGAATCCACTGGAACTTTTTTTTCACACTACTTTCTTGAGAGAGGTTTTTTGTTTTCAATTCACTTGATAGTGCAGTCCCAGCAGAATGTACCTAACAAATCATAGTGAGTGTCTGCACCTTGCTATGTATCAAAGTCCCTTAATGTGCCAACAAAGTTCTTCAAGGTCAGAAAAGCAGTTTATCAACCTCTTATATCTCTTATAGGAGACAATAAATTTATTCTACTGTTGGAATCTATGAATAATTCAGATGCTCTGTGAGATAAACACTATTGGTTAGGATGCTCTGCATGTCATTGTCAACTAGTACCAAACACTGTCATTGCTCCATGTACTCTGTTCTTTCTAGTTTCCTCTCAGCTCAGGAAAATGCAGTGCTGTATTGCTTGCATTTTGCTGTGTCCTTTAGCTTCTTAAAGTTTGCTTTTGTCCTATTACATCTTTCCATGAATGAATAGGTATAATTGAACTGCTTGTTCCCTTCTATCTTAATCTCTAAGCCTAAAAATCTACTTTGGCAATAAAAAACAGTTGTCTTTTAATGGCCTCTGCATTCCTTATTTCTATCAACAAAGAAAGCAAAATATCTTCCTTAATCAATTTTATAGTGATCAATTTGGGATACTTCCTGTTTCTAGTTAGCTTAAGCATATGTATATGATTTAATATATACATAAGTCTAGCTAATCTTATAAAAGCTTTATGCATCCATTTAAATATCTAATGAAGTACTTAACTCACTTATTACAAAATCATTTTGAGTTTTATTCCATTTTAAGACAAATACCCCTATACTGATCCAAATAAAATTTCAGTTATATGATCTATGAGACCAGGAATATGAAACAATTAGGATTTTTTTAATTAACTAACAGGACTTTGAAAGCCAAATATAGTATTGGACTCCTTGCACTCTCTTGTACTCACTCCTTGATCATAACCTTCATATAAAAGTAAAAAAAACCCCAGATAACCATGCTGCAATTATATATTTTTCTGTCAGATCTCAATGTTTACATCTATAACTAGCCAAAAGAACTTAACTATCATTTTGAAACTTTAATAGGTAGAGACATTTGACTTTTAAAGTTGGGAAAGTGATGGATATAACATATTTAGAGACAGGACAATTACATACCTGAGTCCACATCTACTGACAATAACAACTATTAAAATTCAGTCTATGATCTACCATGTATTCCACCATTTTTTAAACTTAGCCCCATTTCAGCTGAAAATACATCTTTCCGGAGTAACTTAACATAATACTAACACACTCTTCAGAAGCTTAAGACTCAAAACTTTGGTAGTGAGCTTTGAATTAAAAAATGTGATTACGTCCAGTTTCATGCGATGTGAAGTAAATATGTTCACACTGGTCCTTGCAGAACACATAGATACTTAAAATAAAACAAGTAGGTATGCATAAAGAGTTTGACAAACAGAAATAAGTTTATATCTCCTGATTATTTTTTAAACAGCAATTAAATTAATGACAGCTTTCCTGTAAAAGTAAGCAAGTCAAAAAAATCTCAAAATTGAAAGATTAATAGAAATTATTTTGCCTCAAAACAAGAAAGTTAAATAATTGTTTTAGCTCTCCTTTAACAACTTCACTGATAACACACTGCTTTGTGCAGCAATTCTCAATAAATTATTGCCCATTTAGTAACTTCTATTTTTTTCTGCAATAACAAAGCTGTAAAAGGAAAAAGAATTGTTTTAATTTGGTGGATTTTCTGGTCATTCTAATGTTTATATAATGTAAAATCTTCTTTAAAAGAGTTTTTTTATTTGTTTCTGCACTTGCTTAGTGTAATCAGATTCACAAAAAAATAATTGGTCTCTATTGTATAGCTAAATTGAATCATATCTTTTAAAAGAATGTCCCCAAGACTGAACATAAGGATGTAAAATAAATGTTTTGTCAAGCTCGTAGTATATTATTAGCCAGCAGTGTGCCCATGTGGCCTGGAGGGCCAACACTATCCTGGTGCATGAGGAAGAGTGTGGCCAAGAGCAGGTCAAGGGAGGTGATGTCACCCTCTAATCATCCCTGGTGAGGCCACACCTGGAGTGCCAGAACTGTGTCCAGTTCTGGACTCCTCAGTACAAAATAGACACGGAGTTACTGGAGAGGATCCAGTGAAAGGCACAAAGATAATTAAGATGGTTAAGACACTGGAGAATCTCTCTTTGGAGGAGAGGCTGAGAGAGCTGGGCCTGTTTAGTCTGGAGGAGACTGAGGGGGATCTCATTAATGCAAATAAATATCTCAAAGGTGGGTGACAAGAGGATGGTGCCAGAGTCTTTTCAGTGGTGTCCATGACAGGACAAGGAGCAATGGCCATAAACCAAAACACAAGATCCAGCTCAACACAAAGAATATCTTTACACTGAGGGCAGCAGAGCACTGGAACAAGCTGCCCAGGGAAGTCACACAATCTCCTCCGGAGACATTCAAAATTCGCCTGGACATGTTCCTGTGTAACTTGTGCTAGATGACCCTACTTTGGCAAGGTGTTGAAATAAATGATTTCCAGAGGTCCCTTCCAACCCAAAAAATACTGTAATTTTGTTTTTCATTTCAAATGCTGTCTTTAAACAATTATAAAAAAGAAAAAATGTTAGTCTTTTCTGTGGTTTACAGTGGCTTAAGATATGATGTTTGCATTAAGCACTAAATAAAAATTGAAAGGCGGCTATTGAGAAGATTGGATTTTCTTTGCTTCTAGAGCAAAACTTAAAGGCCCCATTAAGTAAGTAACATTCTTCCTATGTGAATAGAATTCTCATTTCAGCTTAAATGGTTTTCCTATTCTACCTTAAAGCACTTTTCTACCTCAAAGTCCCCTTAAACCTAATCCTATTCTTTTTGAGTTGACTGAAAATTATTTGACTTTTTTAAAAAACTAAAATGGTTTAAATTAAACAAAATAATTGTTTAATCTGAAACAAATACTAATATTTAGTTTGTGTTTGTTTGGTTGATTTTTTTTTAGACACAGAGTGTGTCCAGAATTTTTAATGAAATTTTTGTGTGCATTTAAACATTTCAAGTCTCAAAACTGAATGTTGAATAATAGAATGTTAGTTGAAAAATTTTACTAGACAATATTAAGAATTCTCCTTTAAAAATCTCCCAAGTGGTTTTGATTATACTTTTTTCATATATAGTACATGTACTGTGCTAGTAATCTGAAAAATCATCATTAAACTTTCCAAATTCAGATTAATTTCTGTCCATTATCAATTTAAACTAACAGAGAATTTTCATAAATATTCCACTAAAATGGAGGGGAAAAAAAAAAAAAAAAAAAAAAAAAAAAAAAAAAAAAAAAAAAAAAAAAAAAAGTTTGGTGAAAGAGTAGATCCAGCCTCAGATTTCTGGGACAGTGACTGAAATGCACAAAAGCTTACCTCTAATTTATAAGTTTAACAGTGTAGCCTCTGCTCGTTGACAGTTGAGACATTGCAATTTGTGTAAAATTAAGATGCTTCTTTTCACCACCTCCTCTTAGGCCTTTCCTAAGTTACGGGGTCTAAAAGAGGTAAGTGAAAAATCCTTGGAGCAGTTGCTTCCAGTCAGCTCACATGAAAAACATACACCCTAAATGAGGTGGGACACATGTCCAGAACCAGAGCAAAACCCTTTCTGCCTCATATTCTGTAACAAAATCTTTTTTTTTTTCATTCCCTAGTAAAAATGCATCTTCAGTTACTGAGAGAATAATTAAGCATGCTCTAGATCTAACAGGTATGAAAGGTTCTCAGGCAGCCTTTCCTACAGTGCATTTCAGACAGTAACCTCTGGATGTTCTCAGATGGATTTTTTGTCTTTCTCAGATTGGTATAGTCCTTAAGTCACAGTAAATTCATAAACAATGCCTTGTTACCTATACTTTGTTGATGGACCTTGGACAGATTTTACACTTGCTGTAATTTGGCTTCATTTTGTTTGGGTTGTTCTAGTAGAACACAGTTAAATATGCTGTGCACTGTTAAATGAGAGTATGCAGTATTTATTAACTGCTGCAAGAAGTACTAATAAAATGAGTAAAAACATCTGAGGTCTGTACAAAAGATATTTTTTATATAATTCTTCCAGAATTATTTGAAAAAATAATATCAAAAAACCCAGTGACTATTTACATAATAGATTTCCTACAGCATGCAGGTTTTCCCTGTAAACCTGCCACATCTGTGCAATGTAAACAGTATCTACATTTTTTCATCTTTAGTATGGTTGTAAAGTAATGTTTCTTTTATATGAGTCTTATCTTCCAGCTGTAAATTTAATAGTTACTGCAGACTATACCACTGACATTAGTTTTAATGATGTGAGACTCCAATAACTCCTAAAGAGTTTAAGATTAATGCAAAAGAACTCAACTTTGTGAGTCATGACTTACTTTTATTAGTGACTCTGCAGGTTGATTTAGATTGAGACTGGAAGAGAGTATTATTTGCCCATAGAAATGAGAGGCAGTTCATTTCATTTTATCATCCATAAGTAATATGTCAGATTCTAATTTCAATAGGGATTCAAATATTTAGGGGCAAGTAGGGTCAAAATTCTCACAGACTGCAAAGCACCCAAATAGGACTCATTCAAACTGTAGAAGAGGTGCTTTGTGGGAGTATCCGATCACCAGTTTCAGACCTATGCTTCAAAAAGCAAAAGCAAATCTCAAGTACCACAGACAGAAAACCACAAAAAACTTACTTGCTTTGTTAGTTCAACAGCAGAGATTGGAGTGTGCTGTTATATCAGATAAGGACATTGTCAAGCTGAAGCCTGATCATTTCTTTGTACCCATCTAACCAGACCACTGGAAAAGTATCTCCCTACTTCATATTTTCAGGTAATAAGAATGAGGCTGTCAGGAACTGAAGTAAGGAGAGAAAAGAATAAATAGTTTTCATATTGAAGGCATCTGACAATGAAGTGACTGTGATACTGACTAAAGTACGTAATTTAATGTGAATAAACTGTTACACTGCATGGCAGCAGATATATTAACTGTCTTTAAAAGACATGTTCATCGTGTTTCCAGGGATCTCGGAAAACTGAAATTGACCTCACTACCACGACAATCCATACAATCTTCAAATCAAAACTGAAACCATTATTTTTTTATACACAGAGGAAAAAAACCCAGAAGAGTATTCTTTATTGTCAGATAAAATACCAAAACATACCAAAACATACCAAAACATGCCCCTCTGAACTCTTTGATAATGACAAATAGCAAATAGTGTCAAATAATTCTGGAAAAAGCCACAGTGCCAAAAAACCCCAATCTGTATAGACTTTCCATATTTTTATTCATTTTATTCCTGCAGCAGTTAATAACTCTTTTGATGATGTCAAAACAGTCAGTGGTCTATACCATTGATGATTTATCAGCCATTCTTACCATCAGAGTTCAAAGAAGAATAATCAAAATACATTAAAACAGATCCATGTAAATTAACTGGATTAATAATATGAGATTGTAAAACATTAAAAAGGGACAAAGCAACATTAGACCCATCCTGAATGATAGGCACAGAGAAGATAATTTTTTTGCTTGTTTCTTCATTCTCAGGAAATGCAGATACTAGATTTTTTGACAATGTTAAAAAGAAAAAAAAAAAAGATTAAATATAATAAATGGACATTTCTTCCAATGCCATTTTTATTATTTAATTTTGTCTTGCATTTTTTAGACTGAACTGAATATTTCATCTCTTTTAGTTCCTCTTTACTTTGGAACACCAGCTTTGACTTCTGGTAAATGTCAAGTGGCTCTCAACTAATCAGGAAAAAAAAAGCAGAATAATAACTCCTTGACCTGAATTAAAAAGGTAATCAGTGCATGGCATCAGGATAGATTTTACTGTGACCAGGCTATGATAGCACCACAAACGTCCCAAGTTCTTGGCATGCTTTCTTAAGATACAAAATAAGGAAGCTCCTAAGGAAGAGAGAGAGAGACCTATGTCATGAAATAAGCAAAATTATTCACTAAATGACAGTTCTCCCAGAGCTGGGTTCCTTAGAAATACCAAGCAAGGCCACAAATGTCTTAATCCCTTTCAGTTTTAGTAAAAAGCAAGCTCCAAAGCACACACAAAAGCAGGGTTTTGTGCATAGATCCTGCAAGTGGAAGTACTCAATGAATAAAACAATGACTGAAGAATGAAAATAGTATTTCTAGGGCATTCCTGGAGAAGTGCTGGCATTCCTATTTCCAAACAAGGGAATCTGAGGTGTAGAGAAATCATTGATCTAAAGGTACTAATGTTTCAGAGAATGCAAACCATGTAAAACACCTCTTGGATTTCATACTTACTTCCTTCTAGAGCTGAAACCCAGAGTAACATCAATACTTGTTGGTTTTTTGGTTTTTTTTCTCTTTCCTGTTTCTTACATCTCCACCCAGGTCTCATTTGTGTTAATTCACTTATTTTCAAAGACAAAGAATTTTAGTGATGACTGACACCTTGCCAGAAGTACATGCCCTTTTAATAGATTTTCTTTATAATTTGAGAATTGGATTGGGAATGAACAACTATATTTTCAGAAGTTACTTGAGATTAACCACTGCAAGAGTCTTATCTTCCGATTGGTTTAGTATGCCCCTCAGCCCAAAGAAGGAACAATAAAAATGCATTATTGACCTGAGTATCAAATTCATAATTGCCAATTTACTACTAGGTTAAGAACGTATTTTTCTTGTTTTCCTGGTATTCTGCTTCATTTGCTAGCTGTGTTTAAGTATTTGTGTGAATAAATCTTGTTTGTTTATGGCACCTAGTCCCAGCATTGCTTGTAAATAAAAGTTATTAAAAGGAAAAAAATCATGTTTTGCTGCTTTGAAAACAAACTTCATTAAATACATAGAAATCAAGATCTAGCTATAAAATATACCCCTCTTTATAATATGGCTCAAGATGGTTTAAAAGACTGTGGATTCCACATAACATAAATGAACTCAAGGGAGAAGTGCTTGTTAGTGAAGGTTTTGCAGTCTGACTTTCAGCTCTAAAAGCTGAACAGAGATTTGTTTTAAAAATCATCGTGACCAGAAAAATATCAGATCTTAGGTTTTTTATTAAGTAGATTAGAAATTATCATTTGATGTACTCTCAGGTTTTCACTTATTAAGAACCCTACTGACTTTGATAATCAGCTTAGTAATTCCTAATTTCTTTCCTGTCAGCCATAAATCACACACATATATTTGCATGTGTGCATTGTTTTATCTGCTTTATAATAAAATTCGTGTACTCTTTCTATTCTATATATTGTGTCTTTACAGCTGCCTGTAATGTTCACGAAGCACACAGACTCTAAAGCTTGCAGGAGGTAGTAACTGAAATAAAAATATCTAGGTAAAAGGTTTTCGTGTAGCCAAGTGCAATGCTTCTTTTGAGTGATGAAACCACACTCAGAAGTCCTCTGGGCTGCCTCTGGATAAAGAAGGCAAAATTTTTAGCCTTTTATAATCTGTTTTTTAAAAATTCATATTAGAAAATTCCTCTTTTATCACATACTTCTATGAAGAGTAAACCATATGGAAAACTCACTAGAAGACTTACGCTATTCAAAAGCTGTAAACATCTTTATTATTTAAACAACACAGAAACAAATTGAAAGTTCGGTGACCAAGCTAATTAAAACACAGCATGACACCAAAGGAAAGCAGGACCAAAATATGTTTGGTTTCAAACCCTGCAAATCAAGTCAGTATAAATTTGGCTTTGCAAAATTGTAGAAAATTTACAGGTCAAAATTACATAAAGTAAAAATAAACAGCTCAAGTATTGTCACACTCTTCATCTAACACAAGAACAGTTTACCAACTTTCCTATGCTGTAAAATGGTTATTAATACAGGTAAAGCAAGTCAGAATAACTGATGGGAAATGCTGGATTTTGAATTACAAGTACAATGTTTGATGTTATGAATGGACCTTATGATCCCAAAGAAATAATGATCTCTCTGTTCACTAACTCAGTGAATTTCCTTTTCTCTTTACTTCAACTTCTGCATTACAGGCATCCAAGTGTCTGAAAGTTCTTGCTTTTTTTTAACAAGTGAAAAGGTGGAGTACAGCAGGTATGTATGAGTGACAGGACCCAACTTTGGACCTATTGAGTAAGCTCTCTTTCAAAGATTAACCTCTAAAATATACTAGAGATACAGGATGGAAACTCAGTAAAGTGAATTTCTGCACGAGGACAAAGGAAGAAGTCGAAGATGTTCCTTCCTAAATCAGACAGAAGTTATTAGTGAGTTGACATTGCAAGCAGTAGTGATCTGTCCTCTACTAATTTTATTCATATAAATGGATAATGCTTCTGAAAGCACGATTTTCATGTGATTCTAAATTAGGAAGAAGAATAATAATTAATGAGGAACAATGCAGACAGCAACAGGACTAATAGATGACAAATGTAGTTCAATGCAGCTTAATGCAGAATAATGAATCTGGTACTAAAGTAAGGAAAAAAAAGGAGAGAAAATCTCACCACCTGCAAGTTCAAACACACACACACACACACAAGAACAAAATAAATGAACTAAACAAAGAAAGGAAAACAAAGTTGAAGGTATGTCCTTTCCTAAAAGTAATCTTTTGCCAGGCTTAAGCACCAGGATTACCAAAGGATAAGACAAAAGGTTAAAGTCTGGACAAACTCAGGAAAGATATGGAAAAAGAGATGATGATTATCACACTTAAAAATAAAAATCTGTTTTTGCAGTTCTGTTCCTGACTTCTCCATTCATTTTGGACCCTAAAGAGCTTGCTCACTGCTCACATGCACATGCATCGATAGTTGATGATGCACAGACAGCAACTGTTTCAGAAATTTGTACTTTATTTTGCAGTTGGTGAGTTGCTATTTCCAAGCAGTTTCAATCCACCTTTTGCTGTTTGTCTTCAGTTAGCCTGGTAGCCATGGTTTCCAAAGGTTCCCTGTCAACACTACACTACTGAAAGTTATTTTTATGAGTATATACAGTGTTTACATACCCCACTGGCACATCTGCTCTCCAAAAGGCAATTTACAAAGGAGCAACAGTTTTGCTTTTTATTTGTATAAATTCATTAGTATGCCATTAAAAAATCATTTATATGAATAGCTTTTTATAATTAATCTTTTCCAGTTACTACCATCACATTAATAAGACCAGTATTCCCCACCACTGGAAAATCACTGTTAAGGCTGGTTATTTAATCTTGACGGTTTTAACCTGTAAGTGGCTGAGAGCATTTCCTCTGAAAGCTGCCTGGTGTGTGACACTCAGATTCACTGTTTTCCCCTGAATCATAAAGCAATTTGGAAAACACCACTGCATTGTAAAACATGATCTTTATCACAAGCAACTGTGATGTACCTTCTCTGTGTTACGACATTGGGATGGCATGGACATCCAAAGCTCTAATGCAACACATTGCTTTGATACGTGCTTAACGTTAAGCAACTGAGTAGTTCTTTTGATGTGGATATCATCATGCAGTTTCTTAAAGAATTAGTCTTCCTCAACTGATTTTAATTCTTTTGATGTGTCCTTTTCAAGAGTTACCCATTTTGTTTGGGAAATGCTCTGTTTCCTTGAACTTTCTTTTTATTGTTGTTCTTTCCTGATAGGAGATAATGGATATTATTGTAATTCTTATTCTTCTTTCCTAAAATTACTGAGGTTTCTCCTAGGGCTCTAATTTTGTACACAAATAATATTAATTGCATTGCATTATATTCTTTTTTCCAAAAGAAAGTTTACTCACTGATTCGAAAGACTAAACTCCTGCTTTTCTAAAACAATATTTATTGTGAAAATATTTGTATGTATTTCTTCTTAAGAAGACACTTTTGTTTATTCTAAATACAGTTTTTCACTTTCCATTCCATCTTTCACTTGCCTATATTTTTTTTTTTTTTTTTAATTTAAGATCCACTAGCTCCAAGTGCCATTTCTCATGTACCTTGCGGAGTTGTTCTGCTAAGCTCTTTGACTGACAATATGCTTTTTTCAAACATTGGACCCTGAACATCAAGGCCGATGAAAGCTATTTTGGTCAGATGGGAAGGGAAATTGCCTTGATTTTGTTCCAAGCAGGCAATTAAGAAATGATAAATTGGAATCCGTGTAAAGCTGGAAACCATACACTCTCGGACGTGTTATGCACTTGGAAGTGTAAAGCACCTGATAATAATAATAAATACAATTACTTATTGTAAAATAATGGAAATGAGCATAAGCCTATAAGAATGATGTGATTTCAATGCTTGAATTTGTTTGGAAATTTCAATTTAATCTTGTGAAATTGGTAATTGTCTCACCTTTCTTATGTAATATTGAAGTCACCTGTCCCATGTGTCACACGCTCCTTTGCAGGCTTCCTGAGTTCCGGCTGGCTGTGGGGTGGGAGCTCTACAATGAGTGTGGGGAACTGCAAGGACACAGACCGTGTCTGCTGCAGAACCTCTGGGGTGTGCAGCCCCAAGCCAGGCAGAGGAGGCAACCACAAGGATCTGGGCAAAGGAGTAGAGGGAGGCTCTCAAGGTGAGGTTCCACCAAGACGTTTATTCCAGTTGAAGGGGTCAGGGAGAGAAAACACAGATCTCAGGGGAACATGGTTTTTAAACAGGGGGTGGCACGAGGGGCAGTACAACAGAGCAACCAATGGTAACACAGTGGGTGGGGATTGCAAGGGGTAGTACAAAGGGTTATAACCAATAAGGATACACAAAGGGGAGGTACAAAATTGATGAACCAACTGGGTGCTGAGGAACACAGAATCTTCCAGAACAGGGGGAAGGAACTAATTTTAATTGACAAGTGAGGGGTTGGTGTAGAGGTGTCTTGTCTCTGCCTCAGTCAGCCCTGACACCTCGACAGTGAAGGGCACAGCTCGGTAGCAGGATGAACCTCACCCATCCC
Source organism: Zosterops lateralis (assembly GCF_965231275.1). Lineage (NCBI taxonomy): Eukaryota > Metazoa > Chordata > Aves > Passeriformes > Zosteropidae > Zosterops > Zosterops lateralis. The sequence goes on along the minus strand of NC_139762.1, from coordinate 27,714,608 downwards.
TGTGAGTTCTCGTTTGCCCGAAGGAGTGAAGCAACAACAGCAGGAAATAAAGAGGAGGCTGTTCTGGGTTAACTGCTGGCTTTATTCATCAGGGTCCCTGCCCCAGCAGACACCCCTCAGCAGAAGCAGCGGGGAAGAAAGGAGAGGAAAAAAAGCGGGAAACTCTCCCAATGTAACACCATTTATTGGGGGGAGAAACTCGGGGATGGGTTTAACTGGGGACAAATCAGGGGCCAAGGGGATATGGCTCTCCAGGTAAATGACACATATTATAACAAATCAATAACTCAGGTGGGGAGACAGCTGAAGTCTTGTCCAATCACTTGGGGTCCTTACTGGAACTTTCCAGACTTTTGTGAGAGACCCCAAAGTGACAGACAAGGCCCAGGCGCTGGATAACTTCTGACTGACATATAACTGGGATTGGGGTAAAACTAACAAGGATGGAACATGGGTGACATGGGGCAAACCATTACAACTTACAAAAAATAATACAAAACAAGGAACAAATACATATATAAAACTGATAAAATCAAAAACACACCACTGCAGGTTGGGACAACTTGGGATTGACATAGAAGGGCCTGGAAGAATGGGCAGGGTTAATTTAACTGACAGGTAAAATGGGAGGGAACACCTTTAGGACTAGACCAATTATATGGGGAAATGGGGGGGAAGTTGGGGATATACAACATCATGTAGTGTAGAAGTAATTTTTTAATGCTTTAACATATGTCATTTCTATAATTTCCATGTCTGGTGTTTGCACTTGCAGCAAGCAGTGGCCCTAGAGAAGCTGCAGGGAAGTATTGTGGTTTTCTGCTATACTAGGTGGCTGATCTAAATCAGCTAGTTTATCAGAAGCCAGATTTCTTAATAGCTTCTCTTAGTTGTATTGGCTATATCTTGAAGCTAAAATCTAAATACAAACTCCTACTACATCTTATAATACGTGTTGAATGAACAACATTTCAGTATTTTCCTGAGTGAATTTGTAGGTTTTCAGTCACTGCAAAGAGAAAGAAATGTCTTTATGTTCATGCAGAGTTCTGATGTAGGAAATCCATTTCCAGTTCTTGTTTGGTTTATATTTACAGACTATTTTATTTTACTGTTCTCATGTGGAATAAACTGTGAATTTTTTAAGTTCCAGCTTGTAAGTTCATTGTTAATGCCACTACAGCCATGGATGTTCTTTGTCAAACAGTAGGAACAAAATGATTGTTCATGGAAATTGTATTTCCTGATATGTTCTTTTTCCAGATTATTTTGGATTAACACCATCATGCAGAGCAAAATGGCACAGTTCAGGAAAGCACTGCAGCTGCAGGCAGGGAGTACAGCTTGGAGGCTGCTCCCTATCATGCATTCTAAATTTCACTTAAGAGAATCTACCAGTTTCACTGATGTCTATTGCTAAGTAAATAGTCATCACCTTGTAGGTATGAAAGTTTTCACAGCCATTGCAATTGTAACCAATGGATGTCTTCTTTTGATTAAAATAAATAAATAAATAAAGATATTTCAGAAACCTACTCAATGATGTTCATGCAGATAATATGACCTAAGTGAATACTATTGAACATTGCATAGTACAGGGAATGCTGGGAAGGTAATTTAATTATTCTGATTATGTACTTAAGTAACCTTATTCAATAGCCAAATAATGGAATTTACTTGTCTACAAAATTATCTGAAATTGAACATTAACTTTGACATTTTTCTGGTCAGAGTTTGAAAAAGAAGCAAGTGGAAGGTCTGGGATTTCGTTGCAACCAAGTTTTTGTCTTTTGTTTATTTTTTATTTTCCTCCCTACATTGCACTCAGGAGTAGCACTTTGGTACACAGTAACTAACAAGCATAGTAAAAAAATAATAATATTGAATATATTTGAAAATGAAGATATTTGTCTTTTCGTGTGATTATCAACTTAAATGTGCTTTAGAATTAATTGCCGCTTATTTTTTCCATTTTTTTTTTTTTTTCACAGTTTTGTGAATCTATTGAAATTCAGTCTTTTTAAGATTTCTCTTCCATTCACTTGACATCTTAAATGGATAAAAACCACAAGTCAGGGACTATTGTATTTTTGTGAAATATGAATTTTTCTTTCCACCTGAAGTTGATCTTCATTAACTGTTTCTGAAAGAAAAATGGATAGTGCTTTAATTGGAGCACTAAAGGAACTGCAACTGCAGAGAAACAATTAGAAGGTATCTGTTAATCACAATTAGAAAGAAAAAAAAATTAACTTAAGGTCATTCAAAGAAAGGGTAGCAATTACTTGTTTTAACTTCTCAGTTGCAGATCAGAGTGAACTGCTGTTTAGAGGAAAAGACCTGCAGATAATTCTAAGCAACAATTTGACTCTTTGTCTTAAATTCTTTATGGAGAATAGCTGAAAAGTTGTTTATTTGAGCTATAGCTGGAATACAGTTTTTCTCACCTGGAGAGGCAGATGCCTCCTCACTGGGGGAATCTTGCTTTCAGCAGCAGGGTGTCTGAGACCAAACAGACATCAGCAGAGAGACCACCTTCCTCTGTGATGACCAGTTTAAGCTTTGCTCCTAGTTTAAGCAGCTTGAGTCACGTGGAAATAATACAATATGTCTTTAATTGGACTTACAATGCTGTGAACAAATAAAACAATATTGGAGATGTGTGAACATTAGTGTGGTTGAAGTCCAAGACTGAATTACCTGCTGGCTTCTTTGAAATTCTTCTGCAATTGAATGCATTTAGGAGCTTAAACCCTATGAGCTAGCAACAGCCTCTATAGCACTGCTTGTCTACTAGTGCGATAAAATTTAAAAACTTTTCTTACGTCTAAAATTGAAAGGGAAAGTTTATCTACCTGTTAACAGACGTGGCTTTTTTGAAAGAAACCTTCAAAATAGAATGTGCATGAAATTAAATACATTTTGGAGGTCTGAGGTCTTAAACTGAAAGTTTATTCTTTATTATTCTTTTGAGCTCCTTTCCAAAGATTGTATGGGCTTTAGATTACAAATTCTGTGATGTGTTCCCTATATCAGCTTTAATTATATATAAAATTGTGGAAGGATGTAGAAGAGACAAGTGTCTTCATTTCAAGCCATGTAATATTCCTGTCATCTCGTACATGTTGCTTTTTAGATTTTGTTGCCCTCACTATGAGATTACTAATTTAGAAAGAGAATTTTTGTCTCAATGTCAGATCATTCCAGATAGCCCAGATAGGCAGTAATTGAAATTAAATTGAAATTAAAATAATTAATGAGTGTGATTTATTAATTTTCATAGTTTTGAAAATGTTTATCTACATTTTCATCAATTAAAGACACATTTAAAGGACAATGAATTAAAACTTGTATCTTCAAAATGTAGAATTTTGAAAGATGTATGAATATTGATTTTATCATCTTTCTGTGAGGTCTTTATACTTTTATTATGGCTTATTGATGTATCTCCTCAATAATAATGAAAAAAAAAAAAAAGACAAAAAATGTCTCTTGCCCTGTGTTCAATTTTTACTGTTATTAAAATGAAAAAAAAAAAAAAATCCCGTATATTAACTACATAAGAAAATTTTTAGGAAGGGATAAGATCCACAGTTCAAATTCTACAATGCCAGAAATGTGGTGAAGGTATATGACACAGACAAAAATTTAATGTTTGAAGTCATTCTTTTACACTGGTTACCAGGAGTAAGTATTCCTAGGAGAGCCAAGTCAGAATACCTTCTCAGAATTTCAGAATGTATAGTGAGTCACTGGGAGAGCAGTGAAATTTCCAATGCCCGTTTCTTGTCAAAATAATATATAGAAAACCAAATTCTAAGCTAATCTATTGTGGCAATCCTGTGACCTTTCTGCAGGGCATGCCCCATAAGGCCAAAGCCATTTCAGTAAGTCTGTAATTGGACAATTACCTTTTTTCAGCCTCTAAATGCTGACTCAGGGACTTGTCTCCCATTAATCTTATGTTTACCAAATGGCATGTGCATAGTTATTTCATAATGATCACCATACATGCAGGAAAATGCGCTGCCTACCATGTCTTATGGTTAAAAATGTGTTTCAGCTGTCACTTTTTTCAGTCTCTCAGTGACCCAGTGGATTATTGCACTTAAATCCTTTTTAAATCCTTTTACTTCTGGAGACCTGGATTCAAATTGTTTGTATGAGTTGACAAGGGAAATGTGTTGACCTCAAAATATTTTATACCAGATGTTTGTACACAACAACAATTATTTCCATAATTTGGCATGATTAATAATTTCTGTTCAGAAAATCAGTTTTAGATACAAGGCAACAAGATACAGTTCAGATTCTAGCTGAAGCACCACAGGTTGTCACAGAAGGACAATGTGAAAAAAATAACAGAAAGTCATTTTCTAATACAAATATAGTTTACTTCAATTAAATTTTATTAAAGGCCTCAATTTTGCAGGTCTTTTTCTGGAAAATTTTCCATAGAGAAAAGACAGATTTTTACTTGGAGACCATTTTGCTTGACTGTCCCTGTGTTTTTTGTGGTTTTTGGCTAAAGTGAAGAAAGCACTATCAATTTGTACAGCCATTAAAAACTCAGAAATTCTCTGTTACTAAGTGTGTGGGGGGCACAGTTATCAGAAAGACACAGCAAATATGCATTTTTTGAGAATAACCAAAAAAGGAAGACATTCCTGATGTGAAGGCATAAGCACTAAATATCAAAAATCATGTTGTATTTATTTTAAATAGCATCTTGATTTTCTCAGTCAAAAAAATAAAAGGGGCTTCAACTAAACCATACATTTTGTGGTCACAATCAATAGTATTTAGGGTTTAACTACATGATTTGTTCCTTCAGTCAGATGTTCTTTTGGACATCTAAATCCTACAATTATTTACATCTTTAATTGGTTGCCAGTGCAAAATTAGAGGTTGCATTTAAAAGTGTGGACACAACATAAAACCACAAGGATACCAAATAAAGATATTCTATGCTAAGGTGTCAAAGTAGACTAAAATGTTTATTGTTCAACTATGACATTAGGCAAAGAGCAACTGGCAGTTGCATAGCAGATTCAATCCATTAAGTGGAAATGGTGTCTGAAGAACTTGGAAAAAAGGGTGACCAAAACAATTTTTGTAAATAGTAGTTTAAAAAAATTATTTTCATTCTTTGAATACCTTGCAAACTACTGCTTTATGCATATTAAAATGTAGTGAGAGCTATTCTGTGCTAGGCTCCATGCAAGCAAAAAGTATAAATATTGAGGAACTTTAGAAAATGTAGACAACTAAAAATGCAGAAAATATTCGTGAAACTTCATGGATCGATTATATCACTTTCTCCCATTTAAAGCTTAAGAACCTGCCAATTCCCTGAAATTTACAATCCCATTCTCATTTCACTAAATTTTATTGCCAGATATGCAAAAATTGGGGTTTGGTTTTGATTTCTGTTGTTTTGTTGGTGGATTTTCTTTAAATATTTCAACATCGGATAGTGAAAATTTTGAGAACATCAGCAAAAAGGAAGCTTTTTAACATATTCAAAAATCCCCACTTATTTCTCAGTATTAATATGTTAGCAATATCTGATTTGAATTTTATTTTTTATTGTTACTTACTTTTCCCTGCCCACACCAAAATTTTTTAGTGAAAATCTCTTGGTCTGCCAATTTGCTCTCAGGAAATATGTTTTCTGAGTTTGGTTTTTGTGGTGGTGCTTAAATTCAATTCCAATTGGGTTTTCACTGCTCCAGTTTGGTTTTATAATTTGTGTTTTATAATTTTGTAATTATTACTATTGTTTAAGATGGCCTCTCCTTCCCTCTCCTTCTCTCCTTCCCCCCTTCCCCCAGACTTTCCCGCCAAAACCTTGGTTGTCCTGGTAACCCTATCCCATAATAGTTGTTTACCACTTTTCTGTTAAGTGTCAATCTTTAAGTTATATAACTTCCCCACCCCCTCATCATGTATTCCTCCTCCCCAAGTTATTTATTATTGGTTCAAAAGTTGTGCATTCCCTCATTATACATTGGCAAAAGGTTGTGATTGGTCCCACGCAATCCCACCCCTGTAACCCACTCAATAAAGAGCCGTGCCATCTCGAGGCCAGCGTCTCTCCTCGGAGCGCTGCCTTGGGGACTACGCACCCCTTGGTTGCACATCCTGAGAGTCCCGCCTTTCTATTCTGCGCACTATCCGCACCGTGGTCGGGTTTGCCCACGCCTCTGGCAAAGTGGCCCCCTGGATGTAGTGGCGGCAGGGCTGGCCGGAGCTGCACCCATTGGAAAAGCCGAACCACTGCAGGTTTTAAAAGTATACCAAGATTACAAAAAATGTATATATTTCACTGTGAAAACCTTGTAAATAGTCTGTAGAGATGTATCAAATAAGGATATTTGTGGACAAGGTCAAATGAAAAAACAGTTATATGTGGGAAATTTCATTTTTAGATGTAGTGGAAGAACTAACAGAAAAATTAACACCTTTTCATTTAATTGATTTCTTATACCAAGTTAAGATTGTTAAGAAGTATTGCGTTATGAAAAATTATGTCATGTTTTTGTCTTTTATATTCTAGGCCCTTCTTGTCATAGGGTAAATATGGTAAGAATTGGACAGCTAGACTAACTGAAGATGACAACAGGGGAAAGAACAAAGAAAAAAGTCTGTTGTAATTTAATTTTAAAAGGTACCATCATTTATTTTCAGTTGGCATTCAATTTTCAATACACTCATTTTAAAATGCATTACTGTTTAGTTTTGAATGTTATGGTAATTTGGGAATTGACTTAGCTTTTCTCAGAGTTAGAGATTTGAGGCATATTAATGAACATAAGTTTCAGATGACAAATGGTGCTTGAAGTTTCCATGTCTTTTAATTCATTTTTTATTAGAACATGGATGTTTTTCTGAAATATAGATGGCATTTGCCAGGCAAAATGGTCATCTGATTTCAACATACAATGTGATGCTTCAGTGAAGTTTGAACTTTAGAGTGATTTAAAATTCATTGGTAATAGTGCTATAAAGGCCGTGTTCCCTAGCTCGAAATGCAATAAACTGCAGGAGAGTATCCCCTTTGCAGCCACACTGAACCTTCAGTCTATTTCATTTAGGGCTTTTTTTTTTTTTTTTAATTCACTAACCTGTGAATTCCAGCTGTGCTTCATCACGCTTGCATTGTCAGAAGCAGGTGCTGGTGCATAAGGATTTTATTAAGGGAGGAAAAGTGGGTGGCATAAGCTGAATCATATTTGTTTAGAACACACTAGAAATATATTTAACCATTAAAAAGCTTACACATGCAGATTAGAAGGAATTCTTCAAAAGATAAATTCATTTTGTTATATATTTATAAACCCAAGCTTATGTTTATAATAGCCAATCTGGATCAGTTAACGTGAAATGGTTGAAAACAAAACATTAAAAAATGGATTTTTCACACTCAATTTTTCTTCCTACTAAGCTCATAAATTCTTAAAATTAAAAATATTTTCAAGATTCCCAATGCTTCTAGAATGCATAAATAAATGAGATGTTAGAGGGCTTTAACTGACACCCCTGTTTTTTTTCAGGAAGTACAAACCCGAGTTCTAGTCATATGCATAAGGTGAAATTCACTAGTTATATTACCTTTAATTTTTTTTTGTCTATACTGTTGTTTATCAGGTGACATTAAATATAGCTGTTTCGTTTTTCCACTCTGGATATACAAATTATCTTTTTGCTTAGAGCGCTACATGATTCTCTGTGACTTCTTTGCACTTAAATCTTTTCATGAATCTTGTACTTGCTGTTGCATAACAATAAAATACTCATCACTCTTTGTTAGAGCTCTAACAGTTTCAGGAAACGCAACTTTCAATATGTGCATCAGGGAGCAGCAAGAACAGAGCTGCTCCTCAAGAGTGGATAGCAGGATCTGAGCAGGATCTGGCTGGGAGTGTCCTCAGCAATGGGATGAGGTCTCAGAGGGGCCCAGCCCTGCAGGCAGAGGTGGGTGCTGGCCATGGGATCCACCAGGAGACACAGACAAGTGAGTCTCTCTCTGGGTCATTCCACAGAAATCCAGGAAAAGCAGATGGGGACAGACACAAAGCTGAATACAAAGCTGCAGAATGAGGCCAAAGTCCATCCAGGAGACAGGGATGAATACAGCACATCTTCAAGGGGTCCAGGAAAAAACACACAGGGCCTGGATCTATGCATGGTGCAGGGCCAGAGGCAGTGGACAAAACAAAACTCAGGCAGTGACTCGCATTGCTCCTCCTTGCACTCTCAAAGTATTTTATTTAGCTGATAGACAATCACATTCAAATTTATCATTTATGAAAATTTTGCTCCAAATATTTTTAATATTTTAAGCCTCTGTTATGTCTGTATTAATATTTGAGTGTATCTTTATTTCCACATCTTTCTATGAGTTACCATTTGAGAACATTGTTCTTGAAGGCATAAATGCAAAATGGCTCATCAACTCTAATCGTTCCCTGACAATGAGACAGGAAATTTTAGGATGTTCCAGCATTCCCTCATCAATTATTTTGCCCAATGTCATATGTGTACCTTTCAGAAATTATTTTGGCTCTGTTACTCCTTAAGAAAATATTTTAGAACATTGATGCTTTCTGAGGACTTCTTGATGTGCAGGAATTAATGGCACTGTGAGATAAAAGAAGACACAAGCTATAGCCATGTTGGTGCCCAAGAGGAGTGTGGATTCTGACAGTGGTATGCTGTTACCTTTGCAGTACATTTCATTATTTTACTTGATTCAGCATTGGCATTACAAGGATATTTAATGCCTATAGTGTTGTTTTGGGTTTTTTTCTTAACTTTTTAATTCTACTGATTGCTGTGCAATGAAACCTGAAAATAGACTAAGAATTATTTACTTTGTACTGAATTGCTGAATACCTGAATAATTGAATACAAGGACCACTGAAAAGCATGAAAACTGTTCTTAGGAGTTGGACAGTACTTCTTGATATTCAAGGCTGGTAGTTGATGTCAGGCACAAGATGGAAAAGTCTTTTAAAGCAAAGAAAACATTTCCACCCATCAATGTTTATGGAAAAAATTCTCATTAACTGAAGTTGATAGTTTCATATGCACACTGAACAGGAAAAGGAAACTATATATTGCCTGCTCAAATAAAGTCTTTAGTATTATTGATTTGCTGTGAAGCAAACTCAGGTGAGTATGAAATTTGTTTAGGACTGCAGCATACAATCAAATTTAATTCTCCTTAATCACTTGTAAATGCTCTGTTGACTCTGATTATTTTGAAGGAATTATTTATGTGAGTTCCCTATATTTGATACCATGAGAAACAAATAAGAAAACTGAAACTTCTCTGTAATATAGGGGCACTGAGAATCTGAGACAAAGATACTGAATAATTACACCAAAAGTGTTTTATAAGATGTCATTAATTTTACCTTCTTTTACTGAAGTCAACATATAGGCTATTTTATAGCATAGCAGCCTATAAAACTTTAAAGAGTTGACATCTTGCTCTATACCAAAACATCAACGAATTAGGTTTTTTGTTGCAAAGAGCAGGGCAAATAGTGAGGTGTCAGCAACACGAAGTCAGCTGAGGTTTCTGAGGTGGTAGACTAAGTTCAAGATCCTGATATGCAATGCCTGATAATGCAGAAGGACATTGACCATCCAAGTCAAGAGAATGGCTTCATCTGCTGGATGTCAGCTTTTCTGCACAACCCGGGGATCCTCACTGTGCTGAGTGCAGACCACAGCTGTAGATGCGTCTGGTCAAAGCTACAGGTTGTGATGCCAACTTCACCTGCATAAATCAGGAACATCTGCCAATTATTTTCTAGAATTATCTTTTTAGACACATATCTCTCTACAGAAAAATGCCTCAGCAATAAGATACAGGCTACATTGTGGACAAATAGAGGTGAGAATTCTCTCCCCCTGCTTTCAAATTATTGCTGAGCAACATCAAGATCCAAGAGAAGAGTAAGCTAGAAAAATTTATACTTTTAACTCTTGCAACCAAGAGAAAAACATTTTTATACACAGAATCTTACTGCAAAAAAGGGGCACAGCAAGCATATGCAGATTTAAGAATTTGTTTTTAGTTTCATTAATGGTTTAACAATCTAATCAACAACAACAAAAAAAAACCTCTTTTCTTATCAGTCCAACTCCAATAATATTTCTATTCTAAATTGTGTCATTATTGCGGAGAACCTCATCCACAGCTACAAGTGTTACACTTTCAAATACCATTTTCTCTGATACTGCACTCACCCCTCCAAAGATTTTCTGGGCCCTAAAATTTACAATCAAGTTTCACTGAACAATTGTGTACATGGGGGTGGGTATGGGGGTAGATGTGTTTTAGAGAATTATCATTGTCATGAATTCTTTTAAACAAGGAGTATGATATTCCCAGTGAAGGTTTCTGCCGCAGTCTCCCTGTTCACTTGTTCCTTGTTGCTTCCCTGGAAGGTTTTTTTAACTATCTAATTGGCTAAATACATAATTTATTCTATATAATATATTTCAAAATTGTTAGTAAGTCCCCTAGTGGGCTTCACCTTTGGATGTAACATTTCTAAAAAGCTAATACTAGCATACATATCATCTGAATTAGTTTCAAGTTTTAAAATCAAGGAGTTTTTATTCACAAACTATTTGACCAGTTGTGTATGTGAAACTTCTTTTTATGTTATAGCTGTACAAAATGCAAACAATATCTATTCTGCCAAACTTCTATGTCCTTTCCCTTCAAATTGGACATTCAAAAACATTCTTAAACTGTAGATCAACCAGTACGTGAGCCTAATTAGAATCTAATGGTAGAATTCATCTAAGAATAAACCGAGCATTATAGCTAAAGGGGTATGAAATACCCACACAAACACTTCTAATGCTCATTAATTTTCAGATTAACAGAGGCATTGTTTTCCAAAGCATAGCAGTTCACAAACCAAAACCAAAACAATAACAAAAAACCAAAGCAAGCAAACAAACAAAACCAACAAAAACCAAACCCCCAAAACAAACAAACATAAAAAAGGAAGCAATTTTAATAAAAATTGAATTAATTCTGATTTTTGTTTTCAGGTAAACATATTTTTTTAATTGTTCTATAACAAGATTCCTAAAATTTCATGCATTAAGTTTAATATACAAGTGAATTTAAAAGCCTTGTTTAATACTTGAGCTTTAAAATCTTGAGTACTTGAGCTTTAAAATCTTTTTGCACCACTTACTTTGGCTGTAAAGCTAAAATTTCACGGTTGCTCTTGAAAATGCCATTATGCGAATTCAAGTACTTTATCCATCCTTAGATATCTACTTCATGATAACAAACTTAGTAGACTATATTTTTCCCTTATTACAGCATAGCAGGAATGCAAAAAGCTATTGAAGATTCCTTTGCTGCTTTGCACTTAGCAAGCTCTTGAGTTACCAGTGGTATGATTCAAGACAAGAGAGGGTTTTGTAAAAGATATCTATTCCAAACACTTACATGGAATGGCCATATGAAAAATTCCCCATAAGAACACTGTAACTGGTTGAAGCCAATTATCTTCCAATTATCTACCATTCTTCAGAGGTAGACAAAGTAGTTGTACAGAGAATCATATGAGTAAATATAGAAATATTTATTCTTTATGTCATATAATAATTTAATTTATTGCTTCTTCTTCTTGTATTGTGAATAATTACCCCCTGTGTTACCCCTCATCACAGGCTGCTATACTCCTCTCAAGCTGTTTCTTTTCCAGGTTAAACAGCCTTAATCTATCCCACTGTTAAAATAAGTTCAGTGATGGCCATTATTTTTATCTGTATCTTTTCTAATTGTTCTTCATCATTTCTGACATTGAACAACCAGGATTTTACTATGTAAAAAACCATATGTAGAACAAAATATTAAATTGCAAGTATTTGTTTCCTAGTCCTTTCCTACGAACCCACAGGGTTCAGACCTGTAGGGGGATTTTTTTATCACTACTGAGATTTTGTTTCCATAAAATTATCTAATATAACTTCAAATGCTGTCTCTTTAATGTAATGTTATTCTGAATAAATTTCTAAATAGTGAACTGCAATATTTTCAGATACAAGTATTTCTATGTAAATCTTCTGTGTTCAGTTATCCATTCATTGTATTTGTAAATTATCTAGTTTTGTTGCCTTGTGGATTTGTGAATACACAAATAAATATGATTAAAAATATTGTGATTGTATTTTTAAGGGCTCTAGACCTCAAAATCTCTTTTGACCAAAATTATGCCCACTCTAGAATTACCACCAACATGATTATAAAGTGGTTTAACTTAGACAATATTCACATTCATATTGAAACTCCTGTAAGAACAACTCAAAAGGGTTTCATTTGCACAGGTTTGCTGTTGCCAGAATACGGAGAGTTGTGTAAAAATGTACCAACATAGGCTAGGCAACCCCCATCCAGGTTTGCATGACTAGAGCACAATCTCTTCTTGGCTCCAGATTGTAATATTTGCTGGGTACTTGCCCTGCTATTCTGTATTTAGTTTCTGTTCACAATTAGCAGGAGTTATAGTTCAGAATCAAATTAAAATTAGTTATAATTTAGGATGAAATTTGTGGGGCTGTCATGCTGATGAGAAACTGTATCATAAAACTCTACACAGTGACTAACTGTGTATCACAAAAGCTCCACACATTAAAAAATGGATTAATTAAATAGTTTTTTGTTGCTTTAAGTAAGCAAAATACTCCTAGAACATTATATTCCTTCATGATGCAAAAGATTGGTGATACAGAGAAGCAGAATTTTTCCATTAATTTTATTTAGGTATCCAAAGTCCACAGGGGGAAAACAAAACAAAACAAAACAAAACAAAACAAAACAAAACAAAACAAAACAAAACAAAACAAAACATAATAATAAAATAATAATTTAAAAAAAAAAAAACAAAACAAACCCAATCAAACTAAAAAAGGACCCAAAAAAACAAAACAACAACAACAACCAAAAAAAACCACAAACAACTTAACCCTCCAACATGATACCTTACCCCATTTACTAAAAATATCTGTTGAGAAAAGAGACATATCACAGCCCTTTGATTTTTGATCTTGTAATGCTATACTCCTAAACAAGAAATTTTTTTCAATTTCCTCGTTTCTTAGAAATTAGAATTATATCAGTTTATATCACTTCCCAGTGCAGCTATGAGACGTGATGGATATGCACACATGTTTTTATTCTTTTTCCGGAGTAACTGTAGGCACCCATCTACAATACCCATAAGTTTCAAGAGCTCTTTCCTCTTCCTTCCTCTGGTTACTTTCCCATCTATAACTGTCCCTAAACTTCTGTCCTGAGCTACCAGCAGAACTCAAGTGCAATAGCAAAGCAATGAATTCAATGTTCATGCATTATAGAAGAAAGATCCTATGAAGGAATACAAGATGTCAAAGCAAACACTTCCTAAATACAGTAACTACATAGCCATATAATGAAGGATCAGAAATGACATGATCATTTTAGCCTTTTCGTAATATTCAGTAATAAAAGGTTCATTTTAATTTATTCCGACTGAAAAATGGCACATTACATGTGGAATTACTGTGAAAATCATGTTTAAATTGAATGAAATTCAGACTCACAGTTTTGTAAAATTACAGATTGGCTTTTGATTTGCCCCAAGGCACTTCTGTTGCATCTCATATTTAAATTTGGCTGCTGCTAATTCCTTGATTTGTACTACAGAGTCACCACTTTGGATGATTAAAAATCTTTTCTGTTGGAGTATTTACTTCTTTTTTCTTTAGGCAGAGTGTTAAAGGAAATAGGTGACTGTTTTTCTTGGGAATGAAGACCCGAGGAAAATGTTCTGAATTTCTGAGAAACCTTTAGATCTTTGGGGATGGCAGGAAGGGGAGGTTTCTGTTTCTTTTGTTGTTGTGATTTAAATTCTCTGGAGATTTTCTTTATGAAAGCATGATATTTTATGATGATTTTTGAATTTGTCAAGTGCAGTTCCTTAATAAAACACATGCAATAACTAAACTAATTTACTCAAAATTCAGAAAGAATGATCAAGCACTGATTTTCAAAGCACGAAAACAGAATTTAAGGTTCTGACATGTGCCAAGGATTTTAAGTTCAGCAATTAGAGCTGAGATTCTGTACAGGACCTCTTAGAGCAAGTTGTATTTTATGATCAGTCCCACTCAGCACAACAGCTTTTCTTTCACAGGATTTTAAGACACCTTAGCTGCTCTTCAGGTATCACATACAACAGGCAGGTAGACCTCAGAAGAAAATTTTATAATCTCAAAGTACATTGATGCACTTCGTTTAAGCCCACTAACTGAAGCTGTAACTCGACTGTGGACCTCTTGTTCTGTCAGTTGTAGTGTCAGTCATCCTGCTCAGAGCTCTGAATGCAACACATTGCAATTCCCATTGGACCTCTTCTTCCAGTTTTCTTCCTGTGAAAACCATGGTATGAGGAAGAGGAGCAAAAGAAACTACCTGCGTCATGTTCTACAGTGAGTCAATATCCATCTGGGAGATGCACATCACTAAATATTGGGAGAGTCATCCCAGACTGAGTCATTTGGACACAGCCTTAGAGAGCCCTGAACAACAGTCTGAGTGACAGCATGTTCCTGTGACCACCAACAAGGTCCAGCATTTCATCAATGTCCACGTTGTTTCCTGTCACTCCCAAAACTCTACCACTTTTACCTTGTGTCCTACCATATATGCTGAGAAATAGTCCTTGGGAGCAGTTTCATAGATATTTTCAACCCCTTCTCCAGATAATTCTGTAACCAGAAGCTGGGAGACAATTACTAAAGACACTACAAGCAAAAGGCAATAAAGTATTTTGCTTCAGTTTCCAGCAAACACAGTTATTTTTGTGACAGTATTTCTCTGCATCTAAACAATGCAGATACCCTAACTACACAACATTCCTCCACAGAATGGAAAAACAACTGACCTACTTCATTTGCAATAGTATGTAAGGAAATATGAACCCAGTGATATCCTGTTAGAAATATCTCCGCTGAGATAAACACAATTGCCTTCTAGTGTCACTTCTTTTCCCCTCTTGCTAAGAATAAGCAGCTTTCCAGTATGATAGTAGTGAAAAGTATGGAACAGTATATTTGTCTGATAAAAACAATAGGTTAATTCTATTTCACAGTTTGTATCTTATATATTTTTTTCCATATAAAGCAAACTTAATCCTTCTGTTAAGGATCATATATTTTTAGTTACTAGACCATTGGCCAGTGTTCTTGTCACAAAGGGTCAGAGGTTGAAAAGAATCACTCAGGGAAAAAAAAAAAAAAAAAGAAAAAGGAAAAAAAAAAAAACAAAAAAACAAAAACAAAAACAAAAACAAAAACAAAAACAAAACAAAAAAAAAAAAAAAAAAAACTTAGAAAATTTTGTAAGAATACAAAGAAGATTTTTGTATCCTGTAGTTTTTACACTGGGCATTCTATCCTCCAGTTGCCTGCTGAGACCTGTTTGAAATGTTGTCTCTCCCCTACCCTTGGACAATAATAAAGCCATATAAAAATGTGCCCATTGGAAAGGGGAAAGGCTTCCTGAGTATACATCATTAGAAAAATATAGTTATGAACACTGTGACAGTTACCCCCTGCACACACCCTACATGTGTTTCATGGGCTCCAAAGTTCTGCTTATCATTGATAGAGTGCCTCATTCACCTGCTCTGCTGGAATATAAATAAGATTTCTTGGGTTGAAAGAAAAGGTTAATATGCAATACATAAACAACACCAGAATCTCAGCTTACAGAAAATAACCTGCTATGCTAGTTGGGTGGAACACAAATTGAATTTCTGAGTAAATGCCTGTTGTTCAAGGAGAGACAAGTCAAATTGACAGGAACACAAAGGGTTAAATCACAGTTCAAGGACTGAAAGCACTGTTCATGGCAACACATAGTATGAGAGAAAGATACCAAGATTCAGTATCTAAAAGGAAGATGAAAGTGAAAGAAACTGCTTAAAAGATAGGCAATTAAATACATTTAAGGTTTTCTTTTAATGTTGTATTATACTGATTTGCTTTGAGCATGTCAAGAAAAATTTAGTAGGATTTAAAGAAAAAAGCTTTACCTACTTCTTTTCTCTTACTCAAATACTGATCAGAAAAAAAAATCTAAAATTTCGTTGTTATTGGTAAAAATAGGATAACTTTAGAACTCTTCCAGCTCTTACACATTTTTGGAAATTGAAGCTTGTAGTTTCAAGATTAAAGCTATAATGATAGTCTGCTATAAATACAGTGAGCAAAACAAAGGAAGAGAAGAAGCTTACTGCAAGTCAGACCTGTTATGAAGTAGAACTCTGTTTGAAATAACATGTTGTTTTCTCTTAAAAAAAACCACACTGGTTCCTTCATCATTGCAGTTCCTGAAATCAAAGCTCTAGAAGAATCCCAGGAGACCTACACACCCTAGCAGTCTTCCAAAATCCTTTATTGAGTCTTGATCAGCTCTTACTCTTACAGAAACTTAGTTTTCTTATTGCACTTCATGTTCTTCTATTCATATCTCCTGACATTTGGTGAGTAAAGTGCTTTATAAAGAAAAAGTTATTTGTTTCTGTTGCAATCCAAACCAACCAACCAACCAACCAACCAAAAAAACTCCCACAAAAATCCCCACCCAACTGCTCCAATATGTAAGTCAGATAAATTAAATACTTGAGGCTCTTTATATTCATTACTTCCCCCTTATAGACCCTAAAAAAGTACTCAAAGCATAGAGTTGAGCATGAAGGTTCACTGTACAGTGAGGAAAGTAAGGATTATCCAGAAGAATGGACAAGAGCTATGTGAGAAGAATTGCAGCAATACAGCTGTGATTCATTCTCATCCCTGACGGTCATGCACCTGAAGCATAGCCGATAAAAACCTTTCCACATCCTAAAATTTGAAAGCTTTACAGAGAATCTTTATACCTATGCATAATTGCTGTACCACCTGAGGACACCTGAGGAAGGTCTTCTGACTCAGATGCTGGGTTTAAGTAATGTACTAACAGAGTTATTGGAATTACTTTTTGCTCAAGATACAGGAGGTACTCATACTTAGTGTTTGCTCAATGTTCTAGAGAAAGTGAGTCATGGCCTAAGAGGGAGAATAAGGAAGCATGTTCATACCTGTGTTGCCTGGTAATCAACCAGAACTCTAACTTTTAGATCAGCTCTTGAGAGTGAATGTAGAGAGCAGAGTTACCAAAACACCATGTTAAGAAGCTATAAAATTTTCCTGTTTTTTCTCTTCCTTGTGGAGTGGATACTACAAAATTCATTAAGCATTGACCTATTTTTTTAAAAAAATTAGTGAAGAGGTGCCTTAAGGGTAAAGGTTTCATATCCTAGAGTCCCTCGAGCTGGTAAAGTCCCTTATGCTGCATACTTAGAGCATTCTTTGTATCATCAGGGTAGTTTCTTATCCAGCTACATTTTCATATTTTTTGAGAAAACACTCACAGTGATGGCATTAACAGTGCCATTAACAGAATTCTATTGTTTTCCAGAAATAAAAGGTCATGCTCAAATTGAAGTAGCAAAGGATAGTACACTTGGAAAAGCTTTCTAGACTGTTGGCTATTTTTTTCCAAATGCTTTATTTATTTTTTCTTTATTGTTCAGTGTGTCTTTGTGTTTTGCAGTAAAGAAACAATAGCAACATTTTTCTCAACACTGCATATTTTTTCTGCAGCTTTTCTTCACAAGACATGGCACATTTGTTTGCAAGGAAATATATAAGAATGGTCACTAAAGTGAATAACATGGCCACAGAATAGATTTTATTCATATCCATTTACGTATATCAGTTCTGTGTGTAACATTTTCCATTTCCTACCAGTATTACTGACATTTTTGTCTTTTTTATGCTGTCCTGTCTGAGGCAAAACTGGGACACATGGGTATAAATTCCTCCTTTGCAAAATTCTGACAAACATCTTGAGCCTTTAACTTGCATATATGTGGATTATGCACTAGGCTAATGGTTGGTCTGGCTGGAGGAATCAGTCAGCTGGAGCTGTTCCAATTGCATGGAATCAGCTACACTAGAAGAGACTCACACTAGTCCAAGACTATTGGCAAACATTCTGAGTCATGGGAAAACAGAGGTGTGAACAACTCCTTTTTACATCCTCATGGCAGCTTCAATTTTTATCACAACCTTCATTAAAAGAAGAGGTGTTTATTTATGTGAAGTAATTTATCTGGTGCAGGAGAGATTGACAGTTTTACACCAGAACACTTGCTGTATTCATATAGAAGTCAACAGTTATGGGCTTAAAATGAGTGATCTGAGAAAAAAATAAATTTTAAGACAAAATTTCTATACTTTAGAGTTTTGAAATTTTATATATTGGCTAAAAACTGTGGAAAAATTAAAATATTGGCTAAACTTATAAATTATTTTAGAAGTTTCTGTATAGTTAATTAGCATTTTCCAATGGCTTTAAACCTAAAAATTCCCACTCAGTTCTACAGTAGAGTTACTGCCCTTAATAACAGCAATATGTTTTCTCACTTATCTTCCTGACATTCAGTTTATATTGAAGGTTGGTGCTGCTTGTGTAGTTTTAATATAACATTGTCTAGCTCTTTTACAGCAGATGTGCAGCTTATGCCTGTTTGTCTTGGTTTGGAAAGACAAGTATCTGCTAAGGAAGGCAAGAGCCTCCCTTGAAGATGTAAACCCCCTCCTTCCAAATTATTATCATTTTGAAATTTAGAGGCTCTCAGGCAAAGATATGGGAATAGGAATAACACTTATTTACTAGGAAAATTAAAATAAAAATGCAATACTACAAAAAAAGCAAGCAAACGAAAGCACAGATGGTCAGAATACAGCCTGACACCCTGTTGGTCAGGGTGTTGGTAGCAGTCCAGTCAAGTCCTCCTGAAGTGACATATGTGGTTCTGTTGGAGCAGAGATGGTTGTGTAGAAGGATGTAGTTTTCCTCTGAATGTCCAGTGGTGGCGAGATGGGTTCGGTCTTCCTCTGGGAATCCCGTGGAAACAGCCTGTCCTGGTCTTCTGACTATCAGATTTTTATCCAGATAGGAATCCTTGGCTCCTCCCACTGGGTGGAGAATCTCACAATGGGATGATGTAATTTTATCAGTCATGCAGTGCTTTAATGGCCCATTAACAGAAGATATCTCCCTGGAGAGAGGATGGGTTGTGGAAGAGATAAAGAAACACTGCCTCACCTGGTTTTAACAGATGGTATTAGAATGCATACATTTGGTTACATCTTGCATTGCAACCTAAGACACTTTTATATAAAGACTTATTCCAACACATTAAAACATGCATGTCCTCAGTCTGCTGTGATCAGGGCTGATAGAAAACAGCTCTGGTTCTGAAGCCTCATAACCACATTATAGTGTAACAATACCTAAGTTATTATACCTTGCCATGCAGGTCAGTTTTACGGAGCAGAATTGTGTCTTCTGTCTAATGGTCAATATCTTGTTAATTCAAACCATCAGCAGGAGAACTTGCATCAGTCTTAGACTACAAACAAGTTTCCATCATAACTCTCAATTTTTAAGAATTAGTGTTCATGGAAGGAAACATTCTGCTTTTAGAATATTTTCTAAGGTTTTCTGCCTTCAAAAAGTTTTTTTCAACTATTATCAAGGAAAACCCTTTTGACCTGCTTTAATTCACCTATAATTTTAAAAGAATTCAAATCAACAGTTCTCTGTAAATTTTACAGCTATTTCCTGTTTTAAAACTAATTCTAACCAAAGTAACTTCATTTGAAGCTTAAAAACTTAGACATGATTTTCTTCGAGTAATGAAATCCTGGGATGAAATTTACCATGCTCAGTCTCTACACAACAGATAATTTTATTTTTTTAAGAGTGAAATCCAGTTATCTGTTCAAGGGTGCCTTTGGTGATTGTCCTGTGAAGTAATATAACCTTCTCTTTAAAAAGGCTGTAGCAATAAGTACCTGAAGTTTCCATTGAGCTTCATAAAAAAAAAATATTGAAAATTACAGTCTTTTGCAAAAGGCTTTTTGAGCATAAGTAGTAGAAAAAAGACTATTTTGTTTGTCACCGTAAGAGTGTTTAATATGTAGTACAGTCCATGTACACAGTCTAAATTATAGAGAATAACCATGACCAGAATAGTCATTTTACTATGCTTCTGTTGCAGTGTAGTATCCAAAAGTTAAGCACCTCATCTCAGTGAAATGGTCTGGGGCAATGATGGTCCTATGCAACCCAAGAGGTGAGAGGAAGAAAGCAAGTCCAGATGTTTGTAAGTACCTGGAGGACAAAGCTACCTGTCCCTAGGCCATGAACTTTCCAGTCAGAATCTCCAGCTCAGGTTCACATCTGGGCAGGGCTGACATTCTACCAAGTGACCCTTTGTTACAGAAACAGAATTTTATCCTAACTTTGCTGAAATACCAGAACTCCAGAAGGTAAGGTTCCGTGAAAGCAAATGAGTTCAGGGCACTGAGCCTCCATCTTTTCTACCTTTCTCATCAGAAACAAGTGCATCAGCTATTAAAGCTCCCATTTTCTATGGCAGAAATGATTTTGATCTGGCCTTGAAGATCCAAATCCTCAAAGTCAGAATTAATTTCTGCCTCTACAGAATTCCCTGGGGCTGATGCCTACGTTTTCTCGATTCCATGGTGTTCATTGTGACCAAAGGGATTCCACACTCCAAAATGCTTCTTGCAGTTTCTGGAGCAAGATTATGGATTTCGTGATAATCTTGATACCTGGATTTCTTGATTACTTCTTTTATTTATTTAGGCATCCATGCTGCATATGAACGATTATTTCAAATGCATCTTTGGATTTTTTCCTGACCATTTCATTTATAATCATCACCACAGACTTCAAGCAGCAGTATTCCTTTGGCTGCTGGTGTATTGCTAGGGTTGCCTCTAGTATCAGCCAAAGCTGAAGTACCTTGTACCAAGAATAGAACTGGCAACAAGAGGAAAAACAGGCCAGATGCTTTGATTCATCAGTTGTACCAAATTTTCTTTATCTTCTGTAAGTAAGAATCCAAGCCTTGCAAAATTATGGGCTCTCTTTCACAGGCAAAATCCCCACAACTGAGATTCTAAAGTCACAGAAGTGTTTCTGTGAGACTGCACTCAAAAAAATGTTTCAGGTACACAGACATGTTAGGTGAGAACTCTGGGAGGAAGCTAATAGAGGAGCGAGACACACTCTGTCCAGATAAATCCTGGGGGGGATCCTGCTGTAATTATGAGTTTCTCTGCTAACAGATGTTCACATTCAGAATCTGCCTGACTGTGGGTAATAGAAGAGATTAACATTTGCCAGACACTGACCTTGTGTTTTATATGGCTTTCCAAAATCTACCAGCCTCAGAACAATCAATAGCAGTACTAAATAGGACAAAAAATTGAAAACTGGATTTCCAGAGATGCGAGCAACATCCATTAAATTTTAATTAAGTGAAAACTGTTTAAGAGCTAGAGACTTTTTGTCTCTATTTTTTTTTCCACAGGTAGCTTAGACATGGGCAATTACTTTTCTATTTTTGAAAAGACTCCTGATCTCATGACAAAGTTTTCCTGAGTTCATTTATCTTGGTTGTTGACCTGATTGGCACAGCACACAGTTTGAGACAAGTTAACAGAAAAATTGAAGCAAATTCACTGAAGCTTATTTCAAGTTTGATTGGCAGTGACATTTTGGTTTTAGAAAAGAAATAAGAAAAGTTCAAATGAAAATATGTTTGTTTTTATACAGAAAAAAATGTACTGATTTTTGTTTTCCATTAACAATCTAAGTATCTTTTAAGGTGCACAAGGTCGTAGTTTATAGCCTTAAAAAGTGTGGCTAACAGGTAATAGGGAACAGAGCAGAATTAAAAGGATTAAAGATCAAGCTTGGTGAAAGAAGATAAGAGGAGGTTCATGGGCTGTTGGGTGATGTTAAGACTTGGGAAAATGGAGGGGGGGTTTATGGTTACCTAGAAGTAATTAGGTAGGAAAAATACTTTTATCTGGATTTTCAATAGTTACTAAAAATATATGTTGGAATTCTGTGTATATGAAAGAAGGCTAGTGGCTGCTATGTAATTTCTTTTGCATCTTGGGATGATTTCCAGTACATGCAATTATTAGAACATCTTTTATATGTTATTTGATCAAAGGAGGGTTCTTAAATGAAGCAAAGAGTACAGACTGAAATTAAGGAGGGTCTAGAAAACATATTTTGTGAGGAACAGCTGAGAGGACTGGGGTTGTTTAGTCTGGAGAAAGGGGAAGCTCAGGGGGACCTTATCACTCTCTACAGCTGCCTGAAATTAGACTTTTAGTGGGGGGGGCAAGGGGGCTCAGTCTCTTCTGCCATGTTTCAACTGAAAGGACAAGAGAAAATTTCTATAAATTGCACCAGGGGAGGTCCAGATTAAGTATTAGGGGAAAAAATTATCAGAAGGAGTCATTAGGCTTTAGAATAGGTTGTTCAGGGAGGTGGTAGGGGCACCATTCCTGGGAGTGTTCAGGAGGTGTACAGATGTGGCTCTTGGGGATATAGATTAGGGGTGATTGTGGCAGTGCTGATGGTGCTGTAGGGCGCTTAAAGGTTGGACCAGATGATTGTGAAGGTTTGTTCCTAAGGTGATTCTGTGATTATGTGATTCTGTAAAAAGGAAAAGAGACCAATTCAAATTTTGAATTTGTGTTTCAGTAAATATTCCAGTTTAAACTCACAAATAACTAACTTGAATTTTAGGATCTTCACTCCACTACAAACTCAGCTTATTGTGTTATGCACCCTTTGGATGGATGGTTTAGCATGCAAGATGGCTGAGTGGCCCTTACAGAAGTCTTCAGCCTGAATATAAATGTGATGGCAAAACAGAAGTCTCACACTTGCTGGTTTCTGTCAAACTCCAGTGATTCTGCTTCATATACTGAATATCCATCGATCCATTCCTAGAAATGAGTTCCTTAGCACTGGAAATATGCCAGTAATCTGGCACATGTAACCTTCTGTATCTACATGGAAATTCTTTCTTCTGTATCTACATGGAAATTTAGTCAATGAAAATGTTTAGTAGCACTGACCCAAAGAAAATTACAGTTGTTTCAAACATGCAGGCAAGATAGATTCACTCAAACTTCATTAAAGTTTTCAATTCTACCCTGAAGGAAAATATCAAACATGGCTTAAATCAATTAAATAGATTCCTGGTATGACATGATTTTAATATATAATAGTATCTCAAACATCTCAAAAAGAAAGAGACTCAAAGCATGTGTAACAAAGCTTCAGGATCAAGACTGAGATTTATTAGTCATCCTTCAATACCTTGAGACCAATTCAATTTGTCAGAGCTAGATATCATTGCCATTTTCCACAGAATCCTGGGTTTTAAATCAAGGCCAACATAGCATCTAACCTTGGAGTGCATAAGAATTTATAGTATTGCTGGAAGGGTTATGTCTCACAGGGATTTAAATCTTTTGAATAATCCATTCTGATTTTTTTCCCCCTAGAGGTGTAAAAGAGGACAGTTGCTACTATGTTTAACAGATTAAGCAATAAAATGACACATGCAGCGAGAGTGATCCACACAGCAGAATTATTATATGTATCTTCAAAATTTACCCTAAATTAGTATTTCACATTAAGAGAATCCTGTGTGATTGTCTAATTTGTTTTACATGACTGACATTCATTCTCTGCCATGTTTTAATTTGCTTTTCTTATGTGTGGATGTTTTAGGAAGAATACTATTAATATTAGAGCAGAAATTACAGCATGACATATATATACCACACCAGAGGTATATGGAGTATGTAATTTTTTTTTTTGTGTGTGTGTGCATGCATTTCATACACACACATCTGTCAGGATGGTGTCAGTAGACGCTCTTAAGAGTTGTGTTTTGGTTGTTTACATTTCAATCAAAATACAACCAACCAAACTGAAATTTGTCATGGCTTAGGCTCATGTTTAATTTTAGCAAAAAAACCCTATCTGAAAACTAAGTAAAAAGACTAGTACGCAGTGTTTCTGATATTGCAAAATTCTGATAGTCCATCTTTGATCACCTCAAGCACTGCAAATCCATGAAGAATTTTTAGGTTCACTGAGGACATGTCTTTTGCCACATTGTGAATATCTGTCAACATTTGGGTAAAATAGCAAACTTTCAAAGCAATATTGTTTGTAAATGCTCACTGAAAACCTTTTCTTAGCTGGTATTCTTGATTTATCCATGTGATGAACATGTCCTATCCTAATGTTGCATGAGACTTCCCTTTCCACTCAGCTCAGAGCCCCTGCAGCTGATGTCAGATCCTGGTGCTTGATCTAAAAAGCGCTGACTGTAAGATTGTGCTTTTAACACTGTGGATGCCATTCCTGCCTCATCCAAATCATGCAAAGCATCTGTAAAAACCTACCTGGGGAAAGCAGGATTGAGAAATGAGCTGTGGCAGGATTGACACGGGCTGCTCTTCAGGGAGGGAAAAGAGAGGAAAGGAGTAGGGGGACTTCTGGCCATGTGAGGAAGAGGAGGGTGAAAGATGAGAAGTGAGGCTTGAAATATCTGAAGAGTTAGGCGGGTAGAAGAGGGTGAGAGATGTGGGAAGGGGGTTGTTCAGGAGCTGCGGTGAGAAGCCAAGGAGGAGACTTGGACAAGAGTCATGGTGGGTGAGACACATAAATTAGATAAGCACAGGAAGAGAGAAGATGGATAACAGGTCAAGGTCTTTTTCAGAGGCCAAGAGTTGGACAAGAGAGCAGTGCCAAAAGCCAAAGAAGTGTGTAAAAAGAGATCAGCCCTACACAGGTGAGACATATACCTGGCAGTAGATCAGAGAAAGTTAAGTGTGGCTGAAACTGAAATTCTTTCTATTTCTGTATAATATACAATGCAATGCATAAAACCTTCTAGAGATATCTGTGCTAATTATCACTGATGTATGAAAGAACTAGGTTAAAAAAGAGCAGCAGTAGGCTTTGTATTGTGTGATTCTGTCTTACACAAGCAAAACATTACATTTCTATAGGTACTTAGGGTGTGGGCATCTCTTTAACATTTTACATGCAAAATAGTAAACTTGCCTCTTCAGGAGGAACTGATAGGTAAGTACAAAAAATTAAGAAATTAGATTTTTCTTTTCTAATCTTTGATTAAAGAATTACAGACAGAAAATACTATCCTCTTAGCTGAATTACAAATCTAAATAGCCTAGGTGATACTTTAGATGGAGACTATTCACATTAATCAGGTGGAATTTAGAAAACAGTGATTAGTATTTAGCTTGAAATACTGTAATTTTTAGTCACTTTCCTATTTGAACTTCATTCAATGAAGTTATCCAAAATATGGAATATTAAGAATAAAGCAAAAGACTACAAATTAAGGGAAAAAAAAAAAAAAAAAAAAAGAAAAAAAAATTTGGTTATTGAGATGGGTTTTTTGCTGTTTATGCTGGCAGCTGGGCTGATGGAATAGGTGCATGTCCTTAATTAGTCTCTTTTAATTCTCAAAAATTAAAATTTCTGAAGACTAGAGACAGCAGAATTTCATTTAAGCAAATTACATTAGTGATGTTAGTCAACTAAAATAAGCAATGTTAATATTTCAAATTATACCTATCTTGGGCTTGAGTAAACAGAGTATGGCTTATTTTTTCACAACCTTATAGGGTTCCCCGCATTAGACAATTAGATTGCAAATGAAAATGAAATATTATTTTCAGGAAAAAGCAATAAAATTTTAAAAGAGAAACAAAAATGCTACTAATGTCAAAAGAGATAGTTATAATATTTATTTATTTATTTTCCATTATTGCAAAAGAATGTGAAAGGATTTAATCTCGGATCTCACAAAACAATGTAAATGGTCCAGATCCTCCAAGATTCATAAGCTGGAAGACAGGAATTATTCTGAAGGCTGCAGAATTCATTCCTGCTGTTTCCATGCTTAGTCTGAAATATAAAAAGCAAGCCATTTCCATTTCCCAGCATCGTTGGCAATGCAGTGATGACTGTGCTGTTGAAACCTAAATAAACTTAAAACTATCCTGAAATTCATTATTTCCTTGGAGTCAAACAGACCCTAAGTAGAGTTCTCACATTTCAAAATATATTCATTCATTCATTCATTCATTCATTACTAATCTATTTCTCTATAATATTTAGTTAAATCTGCATTTATTAAATTGAATAGGACTACTGCATAGATAGCAACAGCTGAAAAGCCACACCAAACTGAACACAACAGTGATGAAGTCTCAGATATTAAACACCAAATAGATGAAGGCACCAAAGGCAGTCAATGTTTTCAATTTCCAAGTGTGTTAAGAGCAGCATGAGAAAACACTTAGAGCAAGATAAGAGTGCTTCACAGCATTGGGGGTGCTGATTGGCTGGTGATTTGTAAGGTTGAATTGCACGGCAATCTAAATACATTTTGATTGTAACACAACTTCAAAATTGCTAAGACTTTAAACACTACTGATTATTCTAAATTATTAAATGAGCTAGAAGAAAATTACCTACGAAGCCAAAATAAGCCTTGATGATTTATATTAGTGGTAACAAAAACATGTTGATATTAGTAAGACTAAGGAATGAACACGTACTTTGCTTCTGGGACTGAAATTCATGAGAATGTGCAGATGTAAGAGTATTCATGTTTCCCAGAATATATAAGTATTTCTATATTTAATTTTCCACTGTGGAGGAAAGATTGGATATCTTCACATCCTGAAGCTTTCTAATCACCTTAAATACCTTTTCTGTTAGAATATGTAACTGAATGTAAAAATAATATAATAGTGTAAAGGTAGATAGAGGCTGAAAAAGGATGTTTCTTCTGGAAGAACACCTTTCCTCAAAATATTCTTGGCAGGGATAGGAGATATTTTATATATCTTAAACTGCTTTGCTGCTATTTAATTATCTTAAATATTTATAATTTATAATGTTTTTCCAATAAAGATTGCAGCAGGTTGAACAGATAAATTATAGAACAATTCAAGTTGCTTATTTGGAGATATTGGATAAAGTTAATAGAACATGAAGTGGCAAAACATATCAAAAACTCTGATTAGCCATAAAGTTACTAAGGAAAAGTCCTGGGTTACACAGTATAGAACATCCCATACAAATTTTATTTCAAGTCCTCCAAAATTTCCCATGATATTAACTGGTTCCAGGACAAGAAATTACTCGTAATAATACTGATAAACTAAGCACTTCAATTGTAAGCTTAAACCTCTTTCAACTTACATTCATTGAACAAGGCTAAAGGTTTAAAACTGAAGACATGCTGAAGAACTCTTTTTCTAAGTAGATCCTTTTTGATTTTTTTGCAAGGCTGTTATGGAATTCAGGGCTCAGACACAGATTTTGGTTCCAAGAGATTGTTGTGATTTAACGTGTGTTGGTATCTAAGCCCCACACATGGGGGACACCTCATCCTTTCTTTTATTCCTGGATCTTTGTACAGACGCAGACTGAACTTTAGGCTGTTATTTGTCACACAGTTGATGGTGTAAGCTGAGGTTCCTTCTGCCTCCACTGCAAACTACCATCATGTTTTCAGACACTCCTGATTTGGCTTCAGGTTGCTTTGAACATCAACAGTTAAAAGTATTAGCAATTCCTCCTGTTAACACATGCAGAGACTAAACTTTGTGAATTCTCTTTCTTGTATATCAAAAATGTATGGATTGAAACCTCATTTTGAGCAACTAACATTTTTGCATGGCAGGGAACAATTCATTGATTTTGCAACTGAATTATTCAAGTTACTCATTGGCAGTGAAATTATGCAGCTTCAAAAAAAAGCTGAAACCAATAAAAAATTCTAAAAGAAAAGTGCCAGGTATACAGAACTGAGTTGTTTAATGAAATTATAATCTTGTCTGCATGTGGAAAAATCAGTAGTGTCTCAAATGTGAAATAACAAATTATTGATAGTCATTAGACCTGATTCACATCTTGGAACAAATCTTACATTTAATCAATAACTGTATTTAATTTTCAAAACTCCAAACTCCTACAAATTTGTAAACCTGAAAGAACTTATGACAGGTAAAATGATACCTATATTTTAAAAAGGCTTATATGTTGTTTGAAATACTTAGGTTAATGCTCCTTTCAAATATTGAGGATGAAGTTGTATTCTGATACTCAAGAATTTTCATGTATATGATAGCTTTCTTGACAATATTGATAACAGATAGTCACCTAGGTACCAGCCCACTGAGAGGAGAATTTAGTCTTTTGGCTTGAAGCACTCAGTTTCCGTCACAAATCTTCCTATCTACCCATATCAAATTGAACAGTGTGGTAGTTGAAATTCTTATGCAATGTGAAATAAGGAGTTTGCAGATATGGATGTTCTGAGTTTAAAACT
The DNA here is from genome assembly GCF_965231275.1 of Zosterops lateralis. Classification (NCBI taxonomy): domain Eukaryota; kingdom Metazoa; phylum Chordata; class Aves; order Passeriformes; family Zosteropidae; genus Zosterops; species Zosterops lateralis. Next base: position 27,686,181 of record NC_139762.1, on the reverse strand, counting down.
ACTTGAACTATTTAGAAGTGAAAAAGGTCCAGGATATATCTCCCAAAAATTAGACATTTCATGAAGTTTAATTTTATATTGGAACTTCTTGATTTAAACTCTTGTTATTTAGATCTGTAATATAAGCTATCACTAAAGGAGTTTGAGACTACTCCTGAAGCACAGATCAGCAGAACCTCTGCTTCCCACAGTTTTGAGCAGACTTACTTTGTTTTGTTCATATTAGCTATTTGCTACAATTTCTCATTTATTTATGCCCAAGTATCATGGGCTTTATTTTATCCTCATTTCCCTCGCACTGTGGTGGTTCTTTTGTGTCCCACCTCTCCTATTTTTTTTGCAAACTTCTCTGCAGTGGTTCGGCTTTTTCCAATGGGTGCAGCTCCGGCCAGCCCTGCCGCCACTACATCCAGGGGCCACTTTGCCAGAGGCGTGGGCAAACTCGACAACGGTGCGGATAGTGCGCAGAATAGAAAGGCGGGACTCTCACGAGGTGCAACAAGGGGATGCGTGTCCCCGAGGCAGCGCTCCGAAGAGAGACGCTGGCCTCAAGATGGCACGGCTTTTTATTAGGTGGGTTCAGGGGTGGGATTGCGTGGGACCAATCACAACCTTTTGCCAACGTATAATGAGGGATGCAGAACTTTTGAACCAATAACAAGTAACTTGGGGAGGAGGAATACACGATGAGGGGGTGGGGAAGTTATATAACTTAAAGATTGACACTTAACCGAAAGGTGGTAAACAACTATTATGGGATGGGGTTACCAGGACAACCAGGATTTTGGCGGGAAGGTTTGAGGGGGGGGGAAGGAGAGTCTGAGGGAAGGAGAGAAGGAGAGGGAAGGAGAGGCCATCTTAAACAATAGTAAAAATTACAGAATTATAAAACACAAATTATAAAACCAAACTGGAGCAGTGAAAACCCAATTGGAATTGAATTTAAGCACCACCACATCTCCCCCTTTTTTATTTTTTTGTGATGGCTTTTGGTAGTGTCTGCTTGGGGGATAGATGTTCTGTTCCGTGAGCCACCTCTCGTCATCAGTCTCCGGTGAAGAAGTCCTCTGGGTCAGGGTATTCCTCATCTTCCCATGACGGGAGCTGCTGCATCTCGATCTTCTCGACGGGAGGAACACTGGCCCAGACGTTGTTCACGCTGAGTGAAGAGGTGGCTGCAGTGATGGTCTTTTTGGTGACTCGTCGGATGATGCCAAATGCAATTTCAATTATAAATAACAAAAACAAAATTAAAAGTCCAGTTTTGACAGCAGAATTGACCCAGCCTGAGAGTCCCCAGTTTCCAAACAATTGGTCAAACCAGTCCTCCTGGGGCTCTCAGTTGGTATCTGACTGGTCTCTCCTGTAACTTAAAATATAACAAAATAAATTAATTAACAAAAAGCCAGTGAGGAATGGGGAAGGAAGGAGCGGACCTCTCTTCCTCCGGACCAACGGGCTTCCTTTTTCTTCGCCAAGTGACATTTTTCACCTGATTATCTGACTCTTTGGAGGCCCTGGGAATGTAAGGTTTCACCCACTTGGCCGGCACCCATTTAAGTCCGGTGGGTGTCGATACGCAGGCGTACCCGCGACCCCAAGTGATTAAATCGTGTGGACCTTCCATTCTCATGGTCTCCGGGTCCTTGACGAGAACTGGCGGCTTGGATTCTAATTTCAAATTTGGGTTCCCTCCAAAGTGCCTAATTATTGGGGGATTCATAAGTTCGAATGAACAATTTAGAAAATTAATTGTGTATAAGGCCCTGGCTAATCGAATTTGGGGTGACTCCAATTTCAGAATTTGTCCCTGTTGATTGAGGACTCTTTTGATGTTTTGGTGTGTCCTCTCCACAATTGCTTGGCCTGTCGGGGAGTAGGGGATACCAGTCTTGTGTTCTACTCCCCATTGCTGGAGGAAGCTGCGGAACTCCTTGGAAATATAGCTTGGCCCGTTATCCGATTTGATGACTTTAGGGATGCCTAGGAAAGAGAAGGCTTGGAGAAGATGTTTAATGACATCCCCTGCCTTCTCCCCTGTGTGGGCGGAGGCATAAACTGCTCCAGAAAAGGTGTCCACAGACACATGGACGTACTTCAGCCTCCCAAACTGAGGGACATGAGTAACGTCCATCTGCCATACCTCGTTGCTGCTCAGCCCTCGGGGGTTCACCCCGGCATGCAGGGTTGGGACTGCATGTCGCTGGCAGCTGGGACACGTCGCCACAATGGCCTTGGCCTGATCTCGGGTTAGTTTGAACCCTCGGACCAAACCTGGCACATTCTGATGGAACAGTTGGTGGCTGAGCTTTGCCTGCTGGAAAACGTCAGGCAGCGGGGCCTTCGCGACAGGGGCAGCAAGAGCATCAGCCCTCCTGTTTCCCTCCGCTATGAACCCCGGCAAATCCGTGTGCGACCTGGTGTGCATCATGTAAAACGGTTGCTCTCGGTGGGAGATCAGCCTTATTAGCTTCGAGAGCAACTTAAACAGAGCAATGTTAGTCACTTCTTGGAGAACTGAGTTCTCCGCTCTGGACACTACACCTGCTACATAGCTCGAATCGGTTACCAAATTAAATGGTTCAGAGAACCTTTCGAAGGCCCTGACGACTGCGGCCAACTCAGCAATCTGAGGGGATCCTTCCACCTCAGCAACGTCAGACTCCCACTGCTGAGTCTGAGGATCTTTCCAAGTCACCACTGACTTGTGGGACCCTCCGGACGCGTCTGTGAAAACTGTCAAGGCTTCGAGCGGTCTTTTGCTCTGAACACTCCTTAAATTTAATTTAAATTGAGCATCCGAATTAAAAATTTTGTGGGCAGGCCGATGGATTGAAATTTGTCCAGTGTAACTGTCCAGGGCAAACTGAAGTGCTTCGTTCTCTTGAAGCAAGTGCTCTAACATTGCCTTTGAAATTTGGCCCGAATTCAACCGAATCGGTACGTGGATCACCTCAAAGTCGCAACCAGCCAGTTCCCTAATGCGGACTCTGGCTTTCCGAATTAATTCAGCCATCAACTCCTGTGGGCGTGTCATCCTCTTGGACCTGTGGTGGCTGAGAAAGACCCATTCTATAATAAGAAGAGGATCTCTCCCGCCTCGGTCCTTCCGGGGTATGCTGGTCACCCCATTGTCCCATTGGAATATCATTCCATGGAGGTGCGGCAGATTTCCTAGAATGACAAATCGGAAAGGCAAATCAGCATGGCATCGATTTGCCTGTCTGGTGGACATCAACTCTTGAACCTTTTCCAGTGCTTTCTGTGCCTCCGGGGTGAGTGACCTAGGGGAACTCAGCCCCTCTCCCCCTTTCAATAAACTGAAAATAGGTGCTAGGTCCTCGGTGGTAAGACCCAGCCAAGGCCTCACCCAGTTCAAAGCCCCACACAGCTGGTGCACATCCGCTAAGGTCTCAATTTTGGTTCTGATTGCCAATTTTTGCGGAACAATGGTCCGCTTATTAATTTCGAGGCCAAGATATTTCCATGGTGGCATCTTTTGAATTTTTGCTTCCTGCAACTCGAACCCTGCAGCAACCAGTGCAGCCACTGTCAGGTCAAGCGCATGCGTCAACAGATCGTCGTTGGGGGCGCACACGAGCACATCATCCTTATAAGGAAAGATGATGGCCTGGTGTGCAGCTGCACGCACGGGGGTCAGCAAGGAAGACACGTACCACTGGCAAATGGCAGGAGAATTTTTGACTCCTTGGGGAAGAACCCTCCAGTGATACCTCTTCCTTGGGGCCTCTCGGTTGATGTTAGGAACCGAGAACGCAAACCGCGGAGCATCGTCGGGGTGAAGAGGAATTTGGAAGAAACAATCTTTGATGTCAATCACGGCCAAATTGTAATTTTGGGGCAACATGGCTGGGGAAGGCATCCCTGGTTGGAGAGATCCCATGTCCTCGATGACCTCATTAATTTGTCTGAGGTCCTGGAGAAGCCTCCATCGGGTCTTGTCCGATTTTTGTATTACGAACACCGGGGTGTTCCAAGGAGAGGTGGTCTCCTCTATGTGACCCTTCCGGAGTTGCTCTTCCACGAGCTCATTCAGCGCCTTTAACTTTTCCTTAGAAAGCGGCCACTGCTCCACCCAAACTGGAGAATCCGTCTTCCAATTCAGTTTTTGGGTGGGGCGCAGTTCAGTGACCGCAGCCTGAAAATTTTGTGGAGGGTCAGGGAATTCAATTGTCGCCCCCCACTGGGCCAGGACATCTCTCCCCCACAGGGGTGCTTTGTAATTCAAAACAAAGGGCTGGATGTTTGCCAATTGCCCATTGGACCCCTTAATTTGCACCATGTGCTTTGATTTTTTCGCCAATTGAAGGCCTCCAACACCCTCAACTTGCTCCACCACTGTCTGCAACGGCCAACGTGACGGCCATAGGTGTTCCGGGATCACCGTTACGTCCGCCCCCGAGTCAAGGAGACCTTTAATGGTGGTGGTCTCCCCGCCCACCCTTAATTTGCACACCTCCTCAGGTCTGTCATGTGTAATGTACACGACTGTGCTTATCTGGGGGTGGCAGGTTTTGCAGTCACCCTCAGGACACACCCTTTCAGGGAGTGATGGTATTGCCTGGGCGACTATCTGTCCCTTTGACAGATAAATGGGTGGAGTCGTGCAGCGAAGCCAGAGTTCAAACCACTTGGGATCCGCAGGAGTGGTTTGGGGAACAATCTCAATCTCTGGCGGGGTATGTTTACAATCCCCCACGACTACATATGTTGTGCCAATTTTGTGCCAGGTACCTCTATTTCTAGATACCGCCACGCGGTGCCATTCATCATCACGGATCCACAAGGCATCAGACACTTGAAGATGAAAGGGCACTCCTTCGCTTGTTGTTGTCAAGGACTTTCCTGTGAAAGGAACAGGCACATTTGGGTCAGAATCATCAGGTGAAAGACTCCTCAAAGGGGAGTCTCTTGTCTTGTCCGGTGAATTCCCTCTCAGAGGGCTCCTCTGCTGCCTCTGGGAAGAAAAGGTCAAGTCCGTTAAAATGTCATGTCCGGTACAACTCAAATCATCATTCCCCATTCCTCCTCCCCCGGCTTGGGCCACCCGATTGGGGTCATCGCACTGGGTGGCTCCGCGCTCCCTTATTCGTTTTTTTGTTGGGAGCGTCCTCCCCTCCCATTTCCTCCTCCTCCCTCTTTGGCTTGTTTAAATTCCTGAAACTCCCGTCTCAGGGGACAAGCCTGCCACCAGTGTCCTTGCTTGCCACATAAGGCGCAAGGCCTGTCAGCTGAATTTCCAGATGGACGCCTCCCTTTTGGTACCACGGCCGCGTTGTTCTGACGGATGGTTGGGGTCTCTGTGGTTGCTGCATTCACCGCTTTCCGTCGCTGTTCCGGCCTTTCAGGTTTTGCTGATGTCATCAGGGGCCCCACCTCAGTTACCACCTCGACATAGTCCTGTAATGTCGGCTTGGGAATCCGTGGAAGGGTCAGCATGGCTTGTTTGCAGACGTCATTGGCATGCCTGAACGCCAACGACGTGACCAGCCTCTCCCTTGCCACTTCGTCCTCTTCCTGCTGCTCTATGGCTACCGTTAGCCTTTCCACAAACAGCAGGAAGTTTTCCTGAGGTCCCTGAAAAACATCTGAATACGATTCCATGGGGCCGGAAGGCCGCATGGTGGAAAACGCCTTGACAGCAACCTTAGCAATTTGCTTCAACAACGGCTTTGGGAGGCTTTCAGCTTGTTTCTGGGGCATCTCCCATTCTCCCTCACCCATCACATGTGCCAGTGTTATCATGTACCCTTCATTGTCCACAGCTGTGTCAGGGTCATTTGACCATCCTGGGAGAGCGTCCTGCAAGTGCCTTTTCCAGGTTGCAAACCAGAGCTGATACTCAGTTCTGGAATGCAAGCACTTGAATAGGTACTTGATGTCATGTGGGACGACCTCACTCCCGGTAACTTGGCCATCTAACAAACCAAGGAAGTACGGACTCATGCGGCCGTACTCCTTGAGGGCCTTCATGAGTTCCCTGACAACATTCTGGGACAACTGCTGCCACTTTGCCTCCTCATGCCCTCCCCTACCCCTCCTGTAGGTAACTGGAGCGATAGAAGGGACATGGGGACCATCACTTCCTGGATCCCACCCCTCCCCCTCCTTGCCCCAAGCGTGGGAACCGAAAGAAGGGGCGTGGGAACCGGGAGGCAGTGGGCGGGACTTGGGCGTCACCAAGGGGAGTGGCCTGCGACGGGAGGGGGGCGTGCCAGGGTCTGGGAAAGGCACGCCTTCGGAGGAGTGGTTTTGGGAGGAGACTCGGGAGGAGCGGCAGGTGGGGGGGTCATAGGAAGGGGTTTCAGAACAGTGACAGCCTCGGGGAAGGGTGGAAGGGGACGGAAAAGGGTTGGGGGGGGAAAACTCGGGGGACTGGGAAGGGGAAGGGAACGGGAGCGGGGCCATGGCGGCGGCGGCGGCGAGCGGCGCCCCCGGCAGCGGGCTGGCGGGCAGGGCGGACAAAGAGAACGACCACGCCATGCGGCCGCCGCCATTCCGCGCCTCTGCCGCGCGAGCACTGCGTGCCTGCGCCTCTGCCGCATGGCTGCCACGCGGTTCTCCCGCGCGGGCACCGCGTGCGCATTCCACGCGCGCGCAGCGCGCGCCTTCCGCGTGGACGCCGCATGCGCCTGTCGCATCGGCGCCGGGGTCTCCTTCCGCATGGAAGCCGCGTGCGCCTGTCGCATGGGCGGCGCGTGCCCCTGCCTCATGGACACCGCGTGCGTTTGCCGCATGGACGCCGCATGCCCGTGCCACGCGGTCGCCATGCGGTTCTTCCGCATGGACGCCTGCCACGCGGTCGCCGCGCGGCTCCGCGCCTGCCGCGCGGGCGCCGAGCGGCTTTTCCCCCGCGCCTGCCGCGCGGGCGCCGAGCGGCTCCGCACCGGCGCCTCCCGCGCCCCCCGCGCGGGCGCCGTTTGGCTCCGCGCGGGCATTTTGTGTGCATTCTTCTACATTAACACTGAACCGAACTCGGGGTTTGTTTAGGGAGGTTTGGGGAAGGGAAAATTCCTCGAGAGCGTGGCCAGTGCTCTGTCGGAGGTCCCGGGCAGACTGCCCTGTCTGTCCCGGGCGGGGGGAGGGCGTCCTGAGAGCGCCAGGGCTGGCGGGCTGGGGTATGCCCGCTGCGCCTCTGAGGATGCCACAGCGGGGAGAAGGGGAGGGGGACACAGAGCGGGAGCAACGGGGGGAAACAGAGCTTCCTCCGGGAGACTGCTCTTTCTGCACTCCTTTCATGTTTTTCACGGCAGTTTGAATTTGCCGCGACCAGAACAGGTATTTCGCCGCATTTTTGTCCCCAGCGGCAGCTAAATCGGTAAGTTTTAAGATGACAGGGCTCCAATATCGGGGGTCTGTCACAACTTCCGGATTCGTTCTGGGGAAATGCAAATAGAGCGTGCGCACAAAACGCTTCAATTCTCCTTTAGAAAACTTAACCTTATTAAAACTCAGAACTCCAACAAAACAACAAAAAACGTCTTTCTGTTCTGCCGAGATCTTGGCACCCATTTTTCACTTCCAAACCGTTCCGCAACACAAAATAAACTAAAAACCGAATTCCAGCACAAAAAACTCCGGTCGGCAGCTCCCCGCCGCTGCCTCCCCCCCCGGAGGTGCCGCGTAAAACAAAAAACCCGCTTTAAACCCCGTCTGTGCCCGTGCGCAGACAAAAAGCGGGGGTTCCGCGCCTCCCGCGGTCCCGGTCCCGACCGGGATTCGAACCTACGTCTCCCGCGCCCGGGCCGGCAAAAAAACGAGCACGGCGCCGCTCCCGCGATCCCGCGAACCCGGTCCCCCAACCGGGATTCGAACTCGGGTCGCCGCGGCGAAAGCGCAGAGCTCTAACCACTACACCACGGGCTCAGCCATGTTGCTCCTGCCTCGCGGCTTCCCGATACCTGCCGCGGCGCGCTCGTGTCGCTCCCCCCGATCCCGAGCGCTGCTGGGACCAGCCCGGAGCCGCGGAAACTCAAAACATAAAACAACAAAACGAAATAAAAACAGGAACCGCGAAACAAAAACCCGAGAGAGGAAAACGAACCCCCCCCGAGCGCCGCGCGGCCGATCCCCCCAGGACAGTCTCTCCTGGGCTGGATCTTCCCTTTTTGGGTAGGGTGAGGGCGATGGGGCTCACACGCTTACCCGTCCCTGGTTCCTGCGTGGGTACAGCGGTTTGGTCTGGGGTAAATCCGCACTGAAGAGGACTCCGCTGGGTGCTGCGAAGCTACCCTCCTCTCCCTCCCGGGAGCGCACCTGAAGGCTGCTTCCACTAGGAGGCGCGACGACAATGAAAAATCCGTAAAAGGTCCCGACGGACCGGATTCGAGCACGTGGCTCTCAAATTGAGGGCACAGCGTCAGAGCCGTCGCCGTCGAGCTGTCAGATGTTCGCCCACGCGTGACAGCCCCGCGTTGGGAGCCAGCTTGCAGTGGTTCGGCTTTTTCCAATGGGTGCAGCTCCGGCCAGCCCTGCCGCCACTACATCCAGGGGCCACTTTGCCAGAGGCGTGGGCAAACTCGACAACGGTGCGGATAGTGCGCAGAATAGAAAGGCGGGACTCTCACGAGGTGCAACAAGGGGATGCGTGTCCCCGAGGCAGCGCTCCGAAGAGAGACGCTGGCCTCAAGATGGCACGGCTTTTTATTAGGTGGGTTCAGGGGTGGGATTGCGTGGGACCAATCACAACCTTTTGCCAACGTATAATGAGGGATGCAGAACTTTTGAACCAATAACAAGTAACTTGGGGAGGAGGAATACACGATGAGGGGGTGGGGAAGTTATATAACTTAAAGATTGACACTTAACCGAAAGGTGGTAAACAACTATTATGGGATGGGGTTACCAGGACAACCAGGATTTTGGCGGGAAGGTTTGAGGGGGGGGGAAGGAGAGTCTGAGGGAAGGAGAGAAGGAGAGGGAAGGAGAGGCCATCTTAAACAATAGTAAAAATTACAGAATTATAAAACACAAATTATAAAACCAAACTGGAGCAGTGAAAACCCAATTGGAATTGAATTTAAGCACCACCACACTTCTCATCCTTCTCCATTAACATAACACCAAAATGTAAGGAACAGCTCTCATATAGTCCATTCTTTCCACATTATTCTCAAGGTTTCAACTCATGTGTTCTTGAATTCACTTTATTATTATTGTCTTAAAAATAATGATCTTTATCATGTTTTGATGGAAGCAACAAAACTCAAAATGATTTTAGAATTCTGTTTCATTTTCTTTTTCAAGTGGGATCCCACAATCTTCTTTCTGTGGCTTACAACAAGTAGGCCTTCAGAACGTTGCCTAAAACTGTGATATTTTGTCCCCTGAACAATTTCTTTATACCCTCCCAAAACAAACAAACAAACAAGCCCAAAAACACAGTGGGCAAAGCAAACACAAAAATAAAAACAAACAAAAAAAACCCCCCACATTAAAAAATACAATCAAAAAAAGATAACTACTTAATCATTCAGAGAAATAAAGGAATTTTTAAATGTTAACGAAGTATTTACTAAACAGGGTTTTTTATGAAAGAAAAAGTGGTTTGTAAGTTACATCTCCATTTGAAGACTATACATCTGTTTGAAAAAATCTGTTTCCCTGTGAGGAGACAAAAGAGACCCTACAGTTTGCCACACAGGATAAGCATCTTGCCTTTGGCAGTAAATAATAGTGGATCTTTAACAGAAAGGCAAAAGTCACAGTGAATGCCTCTAGACATGCATTAAATGTTGTAGACTGGGATAAAAGATGGAAGGAAATTTGTCTCCTGACCTTTGTCAGAATCAGCACACACCTCAACACACAGATAGGTGAAAAATGCAGAATCAATCACAACTACTAACCATGTGAATGCATGATTATTCAATCTGGTAATTGAAATGAAACTTAAAAATATTATTTTTTTCACAAATTATTTTAAAATCTAAATTATGTTTCGATTTATTAAAATCTAAATTATATTACCTTTTCACTGAAAATGGAAAGCTTTCCAAAGGAAATGTAATTGGAGCAATAAATATACATGCTTATTCTAAAAATAGCTGAAATAAAAAGCTTCGATTTTTATGAAAATTTAATCTCCCTTTTTATTATTCAAAACCCACAAATATATGTGACTTCTTGAACACTGCAGAAACATCTATATTTTGCTAAATGAATTTTCTCGTGTAGTTTATGAGATAGAGACACAAACTTTGTTACTTTGACAAATTAATTCAAGGAGTTGTTACACGTTTGAAGAGAGAGAATTAGAAAAAATGAGTGTTTTAGGGCTTGGGTTTACTCAGTAAAAGAAATTCTTCCTTTCTTCTTTTTCTTTTTTGAAGTGCTTCATGTTTCTCCTATAGTCTCTTTTCAATCATGGAAATAAAGCTATTGTAAATTTCAGAATAAAAAAGTCCATTCAATCTTAAAAAATCCAGCACTTAATTCCAACTCAAAGTGTGCAGATGACATTTCTATTCAATTCTATTCTTTTCAACTGGATTAAAGAACTCACAAAATATTTTTAAGGGATTTTAAGTGACATCCTAAAGTTAGAAGGTAATAAATGGCAAAAGCAAAGGAAATGATGAGTGGGGAAAAATAAAAATTATTAAAATAAAATAATGAAAATGAAAACAATTGAAAAGCTTTTCAGCTATAGAAATCATTGTCTTTCAGCACATCAAACACATATTTCTTGTAATAACTTGAATACTAAGTTGTTCACACAATGAAAATACCTATCTGATTTCAAGAACACCATTCTGAAGCTAAAGGCAAGAAAGCTTTTTTACATGTAAAATTGACTGGGAGAAAAGACTATGTCTAAATAAGAAATAATTACATGTAATAAATTTTTAATCTTTTGGGATTGACTCAAAGAAATCAGATGTAGTTTGAGTTAACCAATAGTGGTAATTGGTAATTAATTGGTTTCATCCTCATTTCACTGCTGCAAGTGGGGGTCCTTGCCGAAGAAGATGATTTAGGGTTTCAGATGTTGAAGATGGCTGAATATTTTTCTCTTTAAACACTAGTTAGCTAGGGAACTTTATTCTACTCTAAATTTGAGGGCCAGAAGAAAAGAAGTCAGGAAAAAATTATTTGTGCTGATATGATATTTATGTATTTAGTATAAAATAGTCACTACTTGCTAAAGAACTACAAAGAGTACAAGCACAATTCAAAAAGTACAATTTTAACTACAATAGGGTGCAATAATGAATCATCAGCAATCACAAGGAAAATAACTTCTAGAATTTCTGTTAAGGCAGGAACATAAATAATATTGCATACTGAGAAATTACCTCCCTGGGGTTTAATTGGATAGTTATGATAACAAGAGAAAATGTGGAAATCTTTGCTCTCTGGTATTTGGACGCTGAGACTTGTGGCACTTAAGAAGTTCTTGTGGCACTTTAAGTTACCACATTACTACATTAGTTACTACATTACCCATTATATTTTACCACTTCCACAGAAGAATTAGCCAAAGAGAATGAAAAAGAGTCCATAGAATCCATAGTGCATGTGCTTCCACACAGGGTCTGGCACCTTAATGCAAACCCAGTTTAATTTTATTTTTATGTCAAGGTATGAAATTCAATCCAAGACTCCTATTGTGTAGGATGTGTAGGCAGGTGTTCCCTTCTGACAGCTTTGCCATGGAAATAGAAATATCAAGGAGAAAAAAAAGGCAAACAGCAACAGTGATACCATCTTTATTTTAACAGGACTCACCAGAGTTCATCTGTCAGTGTTGTTAGTTCCCCAAGTAGAGATCAAAAGAAGCAATTAGAATTCTTTCCATCAGATTTCTCTTTTCAGATAGTATTTCTAATGGGAACTCTGAAACAACACTTTAAATACCTTTCATCTTATTTTCAGATTTAAAAGATTAAGTGTTCTTCAATTTATCTGAAAATCAGGATCTTTTGTGTCTGTAAAGAAATTCCTGGAGCCAAATTAAGACATATAGGCGGAATACTTTATATCCTTAAGAAGGATAAGATCAATGTGAGTATGCTGGGGCACCTAGAAGCAAATGTGTCCCAAGAATATCTATTTTATGAACAGTTATCTTGCCAGACTAAATCCATGCCCATATACATTTTTTTAATGTGATCTAATCCCTGGTTACGTGTAGAAACATTGTATTTTTCCTGTAATTTCAGTGTTGGGGGTTTTTTCCTTCAATTAATCATCTGCTTTTTGGTAATAATATTGTCGAAGACTTCTTAGGTGACATGCAGTACAGTACATTTTGATGCTCCACGCATCAGCTTGCTTCAGCCTACAGCATTTGATGTTACAAGAGATAAGAAACATGACATGACCAATGAGACTTAATAAAATGTGTTTCAATCCAAAGCATTGCTCTGAAACCTGAAACGACCTTTTCTTCATTATTTTGCAACATTTTGTTCTTTGTACATTCCCAGTATAACATTTTTTTCAGTTTAAAAGAGTGGCATCAAAACAATGTGAAAAAGTTTGTATTGAGGAAATCACTGGTCCCTAATACTGCTAACAGTGATATGATTCTAAGAAAACAGGACTTTACATGCAAAATGTGGAAAGAAAACAAGAAACAGAGATGGAACAATGAAATAATGCATAAACATAATCCACTCCAGTTTAAAAATAATTAATAGGCAAAAATGGTACTTGAGAAGCTGAAAATCTGACTGTAAAGCCTGCTAATAAGTGTTAATGACCCCTGTGAACTGGACAGCATACATATGTGTGTGAGCACACATTTATATATATATATATACACAAATATCCTATGTATATGTGTAAATGTATATGTGTGTGTATATATATATATGTGTGCATGTACACTACGAGTAAAATTCCTAAATACTTTGGTCTTCATGGATAAAATAAAAAGATTAAATGAAACCAGGAGAATGGGAGTAATAGAGGGGAAATCTGTAGGAAAAAAAGTAAAACAAATGAGAGGATTCAGTTGAGATATATATTAGTGTGACTCAAGAAATACAAGAATTGCCTCTGTTTGGGCAATTATCAGAGATTATCGAGGATTATCAGGGATTGCACATGTAACAATGCCTTAATGGCTTCAACTGAGATTGTACTTCAAAAGACTTAGAAAGGAACTTAAGAAAATACTTTAAAATTATCATATTTTTATTTACTAGATGGTCTTCACATTTTGTCATAGAATATGTCATAATGTATAAAAATGAATTTTAAGATTCTTGATTTTAATTTTTTAATTAATATGTATTTATGTAAATATTAAGTTGGCTGAAAGTTACAACCATTATTAGATTGTGGATGAAAAATTGAACTTAAATAAATCATTCAAAAATCAACTGTGCTTAACTTGTAATACAGTTTCTTTGTAATTTCTTACCCAGAAATTACATTAAATGTTTTATGTGTCATCATCAATCTACTTTTCAGCATCTGCAAAATTCAAATGCATCCAATTATATTAATTTCATTGGAAAACAATTGAAATGAAGGAGGCATTTTAATAATGTTTTGCATATTATTTTCAAAACTGAATTCATGAAAGTTAAAATAATGTGAAGTATAATATTACTCATTCATACATGCTTTGTTGTTTTGCCATTGCTTTTAAGTAATTTAAAGTATTAAAATTTTACTTAGGAATTTAATTACAATGTAACTTTATGCTCATGGTAATAGCACAGTAGTATGTAACTTGATTTCCTGAACACTTCAAAAATAGAATGGTGCATATTTCTATTAGCCACAGTGGTTTTTTACAGAATTTCTGCATATTTATTTTGTAAGTTTTTTGATGCTGCTCAGATATCTCTTTTCAGATTACATCAGTTGACACTGGTAGGAGTTCTATAAGGAGAGAATTAGATCTTTATTGAATTAATGCCTGATCTCTCTAACTCTCAGTTTTGGTCCTGAATTAATCGGAACTTGAATGAGACCTTTACAACAAATTTTGAAAAGCACCTTTTGATCTCCACTAGCACTGTGAAGATCTCATGTGATACCAAAATGACATGAGGTCCTTGCTAACAGCGAATACACATCCGTGTTGGATTCATGTTCAAATTCATCCATCTTTTGTATTTCTGTTCTAAAAAAAAATAAACATTATATGGCAGAGAAGCCCTTTGTAGACATGAAAATTTTGCCATCAGGCCAAAGTGGAAAAAGGCAAAAATTTGCTACTTAAGTTTTCCATGAGATATTCAGGATGGGAAGTAATCGAGATAATAGTATTAGGTTCAAATGAAAAGTAAGATACATTTTATTGTGTTTCTAAGACCCTGTTCTGGAATGTGGGTGGAGAGCATCACTGAACAGCTAAATAAAACAGGGCCAAGAAACAAACCTCAGTTCCAGGGTCAAGTGGTACAGATTAACTAATCCATAATGTTTGGAATGAGTTCTGCCTAAAACACGCTGATCTTATTTGTGCTACATTTATTCTAGGTCCTAAATCCTCCTTGGCCTCAGGAAAGAAGTTATTACTTCTATTTTTAATCAATTTGAAGTACTTAAGATTGCTTGTATGTTACTGGAATGGTGACTTAGTCCCTTTGAGGTGGAACTCTATGTGTTAGACCCAGGAAACTGATTATTCTTGTGTTAGGTATGAAAAGTCTGCTGGGAGGGTCCTGGTAGGCAGTAGACTTAGAGATGACATAAACCTTATTTGGTGTTACTCGTGTTGTGTCTTGGAGTTCTTGGGGTGACTACATGTGATGATTTTTTTACTACTTTTGGAGATTTCCACAGCTCAACCTGCCTCTGGCCAGCTGTGTGCACATCACTGCACATCTCAGTTTTACACTTCTCACTGTTCTTGTTCCAGTGAAAGGAGCTGGAAGCTATTATTACACACCACTAAGGCACTTCCATTTTCTGTGATTTCTGAGATGTCTCATTTTATGCTTTGTTCCATTTCAGATAATGTGTTTCTCAGATTATTTTTTTTATGCTGTTCCAATTTCTCATTTCTTGTTATTATGAGGATAGTTATGAAAAATAATAATAAAATATACACCCATTTGTGTAGACTGATCATGAAACTTGCTACCTACTACAAATAAGTTTCTGTGAGAGCCCCAGAAGTACTGTCACAAGCATGCTGTCATGGTCTATTGACTAATCAGCAAAGAATTGAAGTCTCAATTGGCTTTATTTGTTGGTTTATTGAAACAGAGAGTTAGGAAGTACTGGACAGATTAATTAATTTTTGATGGGAAACCCAAACTTTGAGATGCTGTCAATTTGATTGGTGGCTATGTAAAAGAAGAGGTGTTTTGAAAATAAAAACCTCATGATTTGTCACTTTTGTTACACATTCATACAAAGTTCTTCTTTCTAACTGCTTCCATTCTTTTTTCTAATATAAATATCAATTTCAGCATCCAGAGACAACTTCTTGAATGTTTATGAAGCAAGGGTTAAACAGGAAGGGTATTTAGAATAAGCAAACAAAATTATTATTAAAAACATGTGTGTTTGCATATACATATATATACATACATATCACTCATACTGCTTTAGGTCGAAGATAAAGGCTTTTTTACCCCTGTAGTTGAGACTGTATTTGAAAATTATGAGAACATCTTAATTGGGATAATTTACAACATATAGAAGATAATACTCATCAAGTTTGAGAAGCCAGGGTTACAGTTCAATTATGTTCAAAGCTCACTATTCATTTAATTTAATAGTTACTATTATTCTGTGATCTTGTCTTTTAAGCTACAAGTCTGTTGTTTTATATGACAAACTCCAGGTTTGAGCCTTTCAGGCAGATTGACACATTAAGCTGTTTCATTACTCCAGCATATAAATATTTCCTCTGAGAGGAGCTGAGAGAGGACAAGAAATAAAGCAGGAATGTTAAAAGAGATACCCTGCATTATTGTTCTATAAAAACTCAAACATTTGCGCTTACATGACAAGAAATAAATTAAAGCATTGCAAATTTACAAATTTGTGGAAGAAACTGCTATACCCTTTTCTCAGAGGCACTTTTTTAAAGAAGTCTATTGTAAAGTACTACAAAATAATTTCTTTATCCAAAAGCTCTGAAGCAGTTATTAAACCAGCTGTTTTCAAAAGTACACAAATCTGCTAAGTTGCAGTTGGGTAACTGTTAAATGTTAAAGCAGTGAATGATCAGCATGTAGCAGATGGCCTGGGAATGGGTTAGAAAATGGCAATGTTAATACCACCAGACTGAGATGTTCATTTGTGCTGTGGTATGTGCAGACTGGGTGAATAATGAAGGCTCTGTAATAATTGTGTAAATCCCAACATTATTAAATCGATTCAGCTGGGGTTTCTTAATATATGTGAAGCACTTGATGTACTTTGAGAAACACCTCCTCTTTTTGCTAAAGCTGTTCTCATTAACTCATACTGCTTTATTTGCTGTGACCTCAGTGTTCCTGTTTAGTAATGAGTGGAATAAAAATTAGAAATTCACTTTAACTCTCAATATGAGAGAGAGGAAAATATTCCAGAAACTAAACACCAACCACACTGTTTTTGCAGATTGTCCATTATTTGAATTGTGCACCTTCTTTTTTAGGATTTCAAAATTAAATTTCTCATAACAGGTATAGGGGAAGGAAAATCACAACCTAGTCAACTGCAAAAAGTTGTTTTAAGGAGGTCAAATAAAACAGTAAACAAAATCAATAACCCAAATAATATCTTGTTCCAACAGCTTATCAAAGCTTGTTCCGTTGTGTGTAATGCTAAAAGGCAGAATATTTTTTATGATTAGAGAGGACATAGATCAGGAGTAATGCACCAAGAATATCCCGTGTGACAACCCCCAGAGGATGATCACCTGTGATGTTGAGGTAAAACATGAACCAAAAATAAGCAAAACGTCAAGACACTGTAAATGTGCCACAGGCAGATGCAGAGCTAGCAGATAATCCCTAGAGTATCATACTTGTATATGTGCAGGTGTTAAAAACTCTTACCCACCTACAGGAGTCTGTACCTGTGAACTGAGAATTCTCTTTACCCCTCAGCTTTTACCAGATTAGGTGGAAGTTGAAAGTCATTAATACAATATTATTTTTCAACACCACAGATAATATGTTGCCTTAATTGTGCCTGATGGAACTTACATTGTCATCTGTGCAGAACTGGTGGCTGGACAACAGTCCTCTGAAACAGTGTGAGGCACCACGCATGACTGACAGTCAAGGAAGTTGGAAACAGAAATTCTGCCAATTCCTGTCATTAGCTACTGTATATACATTAGGGAAAAAAAAAAAAAAAAAAAAAAAAAAAAAAAAAAAAAAGGAAGAATTCATTATTCATTTCCATTTTATAATGACCCATACTACAATCCTCAGAAAAAATAAAACCTTTAAGAGATGTCTATTATTAGTTCTGTTTGAAAATACTGGATGGTGAGGCACTGAAACAGATTGCCCAGCAGCAGATGCCCCATCCCCAGAAGGGTTTAAGGCCAGGCTGGATGGAGGTTTGAGAAACCTGGTCCATGGCAAGGGGGTTGGAACTAGATGTTCATTAAGGTCCCTTCCTGCTGGAGTCCAGGCCATCCCTCTGGGCACCCTGGGAAGTCACAGACCTCGGTAGAGAGGCCTGGGACCTGAAAAAGAGGGTCTGGGGTCTGTGCAGGGGAGTTTGCCTGGCACAGAGCCCAGAAAGACACAGTCTTTGATTTTGGTCCATGAGAAAAAAATCCAACAGAGAGAAGAATTGCAAGTCACAAAGGTGTGACAGAGAGTAGTGTAGTTATCACCATGCAGAAGATTTTGTAGTTTTGGGTTTTTAGAATGTAGATGCAAAGGGACAAGATGGTGGTTTTAGGGCGGTGCCCTGGGTTCTTCTTCTTCTCCCTTGGCATCCATCTTCTGCAGTGACGTGGGCACAAAGTAGTTTCAGTGGATTGGATCAAAGTAGACATGACCCTGTTAGTATAGGTGATAGACATTGGCATAGAATTGTAAACAATGGGTACGTAATTATCTGTATAAGAGGTAGTGACCTCCCATCACGGGGGGGAGTCACCTCATGTCCGAGCTGCTGTGAACACCTTGGCCGGACACACCTTCCAACTCAAACCATTTTACTGTTCCATGATAACTGAAAGATCTAGAGAAGACACAATGGTTTACTTGTCTGTTAATCAGCAGTATATTGCTATACACAAAAGATGTAGTATCAAAGATAGCAGTAAATTCTAATACTATATAACAGTTAAAAATTCAAATGTCTTCAAGAAATAGGCAGCCTAATACCCCCTTCCTCAGCTATGTATTATTTTTCAGAAGAGAGATCAAGGGAAGGCTTTCTGCTAATTTTATAGAAAGCCATCCCAGTCCTTGCATTTGAGTGAAACAGTCATTCTTTACATGACACTGAAAAACTGAGGCTGGTTAGAATTAGTACTAAAGCAAAAGTCATACTTTGCTCTCAGACACATTGCTATAACCCTGCAAATGTGGTAAATGTCACCCAAAGTGTCACATGCTTAGCTAAGGACAGAATTGTTCACTCAGATTGCAGGATAAAAAGGGACTGCAGAGCTCTTTAGGACGTCTGTGTTTTGCTTAGCTCTGCAATATGGTACAGCCTATGGGAAACTTAGTGAATTTCCATAGTTGGTTTATCCAGCCACAGTTAACTAGATTTAAGGATGAGCCAAATTCTACAGGGATAATAAAGTGTTCCTTCCAACAGTCCTCTTCTCAACTCCAGTTGCTACCAGGGTAAAAAGTGACTGAATTTGATAAAAAAGTTCTACCAGATCATCATTATTTTATACAAGTCTTCAAATTGTGTTTTCAGGTTCCTGTGAAAAGTGGGAGCCAGGACAAATCTACATAACCCTCAGTTTCTCCTATCCAAGTGTAGAGAAATAGCCAGGCATAAAACTCCAGCAAGAAACACAAAGTTTAAATTTAAGGTCTTCAAAGATTGCTTCTGTAATACTTGTAGAGTGTGAGCTATGTCAATCATGTCTATCACAGAAGAGACAAACTAAATGACCACTCATAGCAGGTGTGTACACTGGATTTTATTTAGGAGCCAACAAGAATAGTGCTTCTGCTCTACTTCATTACTTCATGCTCTCAACTCCCTCAGCATTATCCAGTCTTGCCTTTCCATCAATGAGATTGCTGCTGGTCTGGGAGAGCTGGACTGAAAGACCTGTTGGTTTCATGCAGTCCAACTCTTTGCAGTTCTGGCTGTATCCCTAGGTCTCCTGCAGCAATGGATGGTGCATTTCAAAACATATCTCCCACAGAACAAGGCTTACCCAATCTCAAGAGTTTATATGCAGAAACACAATGTATCATCAGCTTCCCAACTTTATCTTTTGACAAATGTACTGTGTGCACCTCTACACTTCTGAGAGTCCCGTGTGTGTAACTTCTGCTAGGTCAGGCCATACCTGCAGTTTACAGCCAGCCCAAACTGGCTGTAGGTCACCAGGGTAGGCTTGAACTTGAGAATTCAAAGGCTCAGTTTGAGACATTCATGCACAAGCACATATACAATTATCTGCAACACACCACAATGGAATATTGAGAATGATTTAGTGTGTATCTATAAGATGTAGACAGGTAGAGTGTATGCAGTGGGGAAGCAAAAGTCCTGCTGCAAAACAGACAAGACAAATCAACAGCAGATGCCTCAGGGGTTAACACATAGTGACTTACTAAATAGTTTCAATTCTAAACCTATTTTTACTTTCAGTATGTTTCTAAAACCTTGCTTATGAGGAGGAACAATAGAATTGGACCTGTTATGAAACACAGTTATTCAGATGTGTACCTTTTATGATCTTCTCTTGAAATTGAAGCACAAAAATGGCTAACATATTGATTGAACTTAAAAAAAATTCCCAGAGCGCATTATGATTGTAAAAGCAGCCAGCACTTAGTTTTGTTTGCTTCATTCATTTTCTCTATTCATCCTGTTTCCAGATCATTAATGAAGACTAAAAACAGTCCCAAATTGCACCATTTAGCAAACTCTGTATTTTATATTTCCGTGTTTAGAAAACACTCCTCATTTTTTCAGTACCAATCCATAACAGTAGTTTGCCACTTATCCCAAAATATCTGTATTTTCACATAGCTTTTAGCTTTTTTTATGAGGAGTTTGATTGCAGCACTTCTGAATAAAAATAAATTATATCTGTCAGTTCCTGTTTACCTACTGTTTTGCTGACCAACTTGACAATATCTATCAAACAGGTTGGAGTCATATTTTTCTACTTTCTATACGTGAACTTGTTTCAGTCATGTCTTATCATGTTCCAGTATTTCAAAGAAAGTTTACAAAAGAACACAAAGACTTAGTGTGAAGTATGTATTTTACTCAAATACTTTAAATAATAGGGTTTACATAATGGAAGGGTATTAACTGTGTTAGGTAGGCAATTGAGCAGAATAATGGTGCTTTAAACATTTAAAGTGAATGAAATCTATATTCATGCAGATATTTTACAGTTTCAGGATTCATTATTTGTTTCAAACATCTTTGGAAAGTTGTCATAATATTCATAGTCATTTTGAGAGTAAGGTAAAAAGTCACCTTTCATAACATCTGAATGCTATGCTTTTTTAAAAATTAACTTATTTTTGTTAGTGGTACAGATATGTAATTCTTCAGTTCCTTCTGAAATTTGGGTGGACTGAGTTTTTGTGACTTTTTCCTAGGAAAACTAAAAAAATGTCTGAAACATCTGAAACAGTTTCATAATCAAAATGTCAATTTGAAAAACTTAGATGTAGTTGAGCATTGGAGAATATGAATGCATGGGTGTTAAAGAGGAGGGAAAAAGGAATTGAGTCCAGTCAATCTCAATTCTGAAAATATCTGGACAAGATAATCAATGAAATTATTTGCAAGTGTATGTATGACAGTGAGATGATGAACAGCAGCCAAGAACAAATTGAGTCAAATTTGCATGTTTGTGCTTATTTTTGGCTCTGACAGAGTTCAGTTGTCTTTAAAGTAGCTGATATGGGGCTTTTTTTTGTATTTGTGCTGGAATAGGTGTTGGTAATTCAGGGATGTTTCAGCTATTGCTGAGCAGTGCTTATACAGAGTCAAGGCCTTTTCTGCTTTTCAGCCCACCCTGTAAGTGAGCTGAGAGCACACAAGGATTAGAGAGGAGGCATAGCCAGGACAGCTGATCTCAGCTGACCAACAGGATATTTTGTATCATATAATATCATGCCCAGAATATAAACTAAGGAGAAGAAAGAAGGAAGAAGTAGGGGAGGAATGCTCAGAGTAATTGTGTTTGTCTTCTCAAGTAATGGTTACATTTGATGAATCCCTGTTCTCCTGGAGATGGCTGAACACGTTCCTGCCTATGGGAAAGGGTGAAAGAATTCTTTGTTTTGTTTTGCTTGTGTATGTCTTTTTCTTTACCTATTAAACTGTCCTCATCTTAACCTGCAAATTTTCCGGTTTTTGCTATTTTCATTTTTTAAGCATCCCAATGGAGGAAAGTGAGTGAGTGGCTGTGTGGGGCTTAGTTGCCAACTGGCACTAAACCAAACAATGATAAAGGAACAGTGCTAGGATTGGAATGAAGTAATAGAAATTCTGTGAATTTAATCTATTAAATCATGTCTCACAAAACATTCCAGTAAGTAAGCTGTGAGAAAAAAATTCTGGAATAAATTTCTATTCTCTTGCAGCAAAATAGGTTGGACCACTCAATCCATAAAATAAGTTTCCAGAAGATCACTTTAACACATGCTGTGTCAAACAGAAGTCTGAAGGTTATAATAGTGTTAAGTATTTTCATTGGTAATCTTTCTGAAGGAATACAAAATTGCCTTGCTTCAGAAATGATACAAAGCCAAATGAGGATTTCCTGGGGACAGTGTTTCAATTAAGAAAGCATAAATAATTATGAGATATGATCTAGAAAGAGTTCAATTATTTTCTATGAAAGTAAATCAACTGCATGAATACTGTCTGGTAGCGTTTCTTGAGAAAGTGGAAGTGGGCTTTTGTGGATCATAAATTGAATACAATACAGTAATGCTACAGCATTGCAAAGGAGACAACCTGCATAGTGGAATAAATAATTATGAGGACATCCTCTAAAATAAGAGAAGAAAATTTTTAATTCCATGCAGCTCAGATGAACTACAGAATTCTATTCTGAGACGTGTTACAATGAAAATGTGAACTAGTTATGCCTGTGATAGAGGAGAGAATGATCAAGTTCTACAGAATATGACCTAGATACTGAAAAAAAATTCAGCTATTAAATCTAAATAAAAGAAGAGGGCTGACAGAGATACAGTAATATATTCAAAGTTTTATATAATTAGGAGAGAAATATATCATCTCGAAGGTCTACCTTGTCATAATGTTTATAGTGATGGTCAAAAAACAGAATTGCAAAGAAGGTAAGTAAAAAGAAAGATCCCAAACCTTGTCAACTTTAAACTATTTTCAAGTGACGGACTTCCTGAGATAGAGGTAGTTTTCATGTAATTAATTACTCTCAGCAGTCAATACACCTAACAGAATTTTGAAAAATTGGGACAGTGATAAAGAAAAAAAATCTGCTCTTCATGCATGGGCAGATAGGACTGTGAGTAATCAACTACAACTACATCAACAAAAATTTAGGTTATTAAAAAAAAAAATCTAATGGTAATGGATAACAAAATACAAAGCCAGTTTAGCTGAGGAACTTGTGGAGTCTTCAATGTTATTGATCACTTAGAAGAGACCAGCACTCTATGCAATTGATATAAGAATCTGTAACAAGTAGCACATCCTGTACGGTGGCAAATAGAAGAATAAAACTGCTCATGTTCTTCTGTATTCCTGTCTTTCTTTCATTCTATTGATTCCTGATAAATTTTCTTTTGTTTTTTTACATTCTTGCAGTGACAGTGACTGCTCTTTCATTCCCTAAGACACTAACTTCAAATTAGGTAGCTCCCCCAGCAACTAACTACACTATGAATCAATAATTTTAAACTTTCCTATGGTTTATCATAGGAAATTCTGGTATGAATACTTTGTTTATATTTAGATATTTAATTTTTCCAGGTAATTTTTTTAATTATTATTTTTTCTCACAGGTTTCCATGTATCAGTTTTCCTTTATAAATGATCCAGGAAATTTGTGCACATGTAATTTACTTTCTGCATTTCAGAGTAAACATCAGAAAAAACACTTTAATTAGTGTGTTTTTATACACAATAAAATGCCACACTGAAAGCAAATGGAGCCGCCTCCCTGGCTGGCAGATAATTCCAGGAGCAAATAACTTCTGTGCAGAGTGCAGTATTAAGTCTGTGCAATACTCAGTAATATGGTCACATGCTGCCTCTTTATTTCAATTTAAATCAATATTAATTCAAATAAACCTGTCTATCATTTAAATCTTCTGTTCAAATAATCAGACAGAGAATCATGTGAACAATTTGTGACCCTTGAAAGGCAACAGAAGAGTAGTAGATAACATTTTTAGAAAACTTGTCCCCTTTCACTCTACTCATAGTAAAAGCAATCACTGAGCATGTGAAAACATAGATCTCTGTATTGTCAAGTAATTTCAGAAAAACAAGACGTTTCTCACTTACTAGCAATCCAGATCAAAACTAAAGCTCTTAATTTATATGTGAAAGTGTATTGAACAAGTGCTAATAAAAAGGTCTCACTCTGGTTCGCATGAAAAAAGGCAAAATTTCTTAAACTGTTATAAACAAGATAGATACATAGATAGGTAACTATTTTTCTATAAAAAATATAAAACTGCCAATCACAGATGGTATTACTAAACTAACAGTGTATTGCTTAGAAGCGATGTCCATGTCAACCAATGCCAAATCTACAAGCCTAGTCTTGTTATCAATGTTTTCAAAACTTACTGAATATAGGTTTTCAAAATGTGAAAAAATACCTACTTTTGAGAAGCCTTGATACAATACCAGCCTTGAAGATTTGAGCTGCAAACACCACTAACTTAATAAAACTGAATTTAATTACAAGCCTTTTCACTCCTCATTAAAATTAATCAGTACTTCCTTTGTGTTTCTCCTCTTCTGCATAACATGTGGGTCCAGATGGTTCTCAAAAACTGTAATTTCTAGGGATTTTGAGCAACACATTTGTATTCTGTAATAGAAGGCATTTGATCCTTTATTTGATGTTGGTTCTCAGAAAATCCCTACCTTTAAAAATTCATGAGAGGATTGGAGTGGTAATCTAAGCAGCTGGTCATTTTCCTGTTCAGGTCTTTTAAATCTAGCCAGAAAAAAAAAAAAAAAAAGAACCCAACAAAACCAAGAGAGAAAAGATTTTTTAAACAGGTTCACGGTTTCCAGGTCCTAATAAAGATAATAGACTGTGAAATTTCATCTGTAGAATTTAAAATGTCAAGAATCTCAGCTAATGAAAACAACAATTGACTACAGGGATAGTTATATTACCTGATCTGTTGAAGCAAAAAACCACACTTAACTGAATGAGTTTTTCCTCCACAACGTAAATCCACGTTGTTTATGAGTAAATGGATGAGCCAAGGGGTTGTGAGAAAGATTAGATGGACTTTTTCTGCTTAGCTAAGTGGTCTGATAAGACCCAAATCAGTACAGAGTGACGGCCAATATTACTTGATGCATACTATGTGGCATATAGAAAATTGGCTCAATGTTTAATCCTAGTTCAGCAAGATCAATTGTTCATTTTGCAAGAATGATCAATTGTTCAACTGCTAGCTGATCAGGATAAAAAACACAATCCAAGCTTATGAAAAGAACTTTTTTTTTCGAATTTAAGCATTCCTTTGCTCAGAAGGAAAGTATATCTGATGGTATACGTGTATTTTCATCACTTCATGTCATGTCTGGAAGTGGAAGTGCAAATGGCATTTATACCATAGGAGTATGTGCAAGTGCAAATACTAAATCCTGCAAAAGGGCTTGTTTATTTTAAAGCACGAATGAACTATGTGATATATGATGTGCACATGTATACATGTGTGTATTAATATTATATATTATATCCATTAAAAATAATTCTTAAAAAAGGTCTTATAAAATACATGGTAAATGTGGGAACTCTTAATCTAGTTCAATAATATTACATGGTATTGGAAGCTTTTCAGAGATAATATTTTATTAAATGAATATGAGGTTTCCTTGAAGTAGAACTTAAGTTGTGAATAAGGTCATCTATTTACTGAGATAAATGGGTGAGAGAGGGATGGAAAATATGTATTATGTAATATAATGGTAAAATATTATTGTCTGTTCAGAAAATATCTAATTATGTAAGTTTTACACATCATGCAAATATGAAGAGAGTTTAAACTGAGTTTCTGCAGTCAGTCCTAAGGCTATGCTATATTTTAATAGCTTTTCTGTCAGTAGTGAAAATAAAGATGCAAAGCACTGAAACATATAAAGAATCATATACATTTGCTTTATATTACAATATCTCATATATGTGCACATTTCTTTCCTGAAAAGAACATTTAAATAAATTTTATGTCTTGATACCTTGTTTTTAAATTTTTACTTTTTAAAAAGTTAGCTTTTGGTTCAGAATTCCCTATGAAAAAATTATTTGCATTTTTTTTCTTATTTCATCTTTAGTTCATCATTCTCTGTCCTTCCTTGTCTTATATATATTTTGACAATTATTCTTTTTGTCTTTGGTATCAGGAAAATGCAAGGGATTTTGACCTCTTAGGAAGCAGTCTAGGGTACTTTGGATTTTATTTATTTATTTACTGGCAGATGCTGTGGCAGCATGCAGCAAATTCAAGTGGGAACAGAGGGAGAGGAGGAAGAAAGGAAAAAGATCATCATTTGGGTTAACAGTGATTTCCATAAACATGCATGTGGTACTGCTCTCTCCAAATCTAATTACTGACATGAATAGCAGGAGTAGAATTCTCTGATAGGTTGGTTCAAAAGCACCCAGGGAATTTTTATGAAAGGACAGCATTTGCCAAATCATCATCTGTGTCCCTTTTCTCAGAGAGCTCTGTGGGAAATATCTGAAGTGTAAATATGAGTGGATTATCAGCTTTCATGGTATCATTGCATTGCACCTTTTCCCCAGCAAAGAGAATGAATGACTGACTGTCTTTATAATGGTCTCTGGTGAAAGATGGTAGTGCTCATGGATTAGATGGAATTTAACATGTCAGAGAGAATATTTCCTCAGCAAAAATAAAACATAACTTTCAAAGAATATCTGTAAATTACTGTATTTCAGTTTTAGTGGATTCAAGTGATTAAGGGAGGAATTTACACTGGATAAGAAAATCGATTTAAAAACTGCAAAGTGGAATTTAAGGACATGGGTGCTAAGGGTTAAAATTCAGAGGCATTTAAATTGGTTAAATTTAAAGGATTTGGTTCCAAAGAGTCTAACACACATCCAATTTAGATTATCACAACTTAAAAAAAAGAAAAAAGAAAAAAATAAAAAACAAAAAAGTGGAAAATCAAACCAATTTGCTTGTTTGGCTTAGGAGACAGGAAATAGAAGACAAATTTTAGCTGGGCTATAAAGAGTAAAATACAAAATTATTAGCAGTAATTATAAAAATACCCATAGACATTTGCTGACATGAGTGTGAGTTTTGGTGCTTAGCCCGTTTTCCTCAGAATGACATGAATAAGTGAAATATGTAAGCATTCAGTGGCCTCTAAATATCAGAACCCTCCAGTAAAGTACTGAAGATCTTTTTCTTTTTGTTGTTTTTAAATCAGCCTTCCATAAATTCACATTACAGTACCATTTAGCAACAAACAGAACAGAGGTCAATGCAATCAGTCACAGGGTCAGAGACTTGAAATTATGCAAGACATGGACTCAGGAGCACAAGAGCTCCAGCAAGGAAGTCATCTAGGAGACAGAGGGCTGATGCCAGCTTCTGTCCAGTATGCCCTGGGCAGGGGAATGAGGCATCACCATCAGCATTACTGGGAACAGCAACTTTTGAAAACCAGCATCTCCTTGCTTCTTCTGACATTGCAATGCAACCTTAACTTCTAATTTGAGAAAGAAAAATGCATCCTGGCATACCTTTTGCTGTCCTTGGCTTAGAGGATTTCTAGCACAATACTAAGCATTTCCCTAAAGACACAGAAACCTGTATAAGGGGAAGGACATGCCTCTGTACTCTCTTTCTAGTAAATTCAGTAAATAATCTCCACATTCTGTAATGCTATTGCCAGTGTGAAAGGAGGTGGCAGAAAAGAGGGAGACAGAGAGGAAGAAGGGAAGGGAAGGGAAGGGAAGGGAAGGGAAGGGAAGGGAAGGGAAGGGAAGGGAAGGGAAGGGAAGGGAAGGGAAGGGAAGGGAAGGGACGGGACTTTGGAAATAAACATCTTAAAAAAAAAAAATCTGTCTTTTTGCAGTGATAGCAATAGTGATAGCAATAAAAACGGAACTCAGACTACAAGTATTTCTTGTTGCTTTCCATTTTGTTTCCATGGATTGTGACATTTCTAAGTTGAATTTAGATATATACATTTCAAAAGAATATAAAATTCCTTTTCCTTCTATAGATAAAATGTAAACAGATTTTGTAGATATCCTCTCTTTCAAAACAGACTTTTCTTAAATTTCCATGGCTGAATTATCATGATGTGATGAAGCACATCTAGCTACACCCGTCAAGCTGTGTGTAAAATGATAAGAAAGCAGTGTAACACTGCTTTCTGTAACATGATAGTGCATGGCTGATGGGACAGGCAAATGAATAGAGCAACACAAAGTTTCCAAACTGGAATTTTACCGTGAAAACATTGTCTTTGCTGAAAGCCATTAAAGAAAGCACATATCTAATCCCTTGTGCAATTTGCTTCATCTTCAGTTCCAAATGCAAAATGGCCATACTTAGCTGCAGCTATCTGAAGGTGTTTAATAGACTGTGCTTTTCTTTGCAAATAATTGTGTTCAGGCAAAAATTAACTACATTTATAGCAACTGAATTAGCCAGGAAGTTTTCTGTAACAAGTTGGTTTTAGGCCAAATGCATTTCAGACTAAGAGCTCACAAACACTGAGACAGCTTGAGAAGCCAATCTCTCCACACTATTCTGCTTTAATAGTTTAGTTTATTCAGCTTCATAAAGGTTATTTCTCATCCTTATGCTCTGGAAAGTGTGGTACCTATAAAGAACTGGACTTTACATCCAGTAAAAAAGCAGCAGAGTGTTGAGTACACCAGTGGCCTCACCAGATAGAGGGGGATTCATATTTTAACAGCAACTCTTCACAGTATTCTTGCCTATTTTGTTCACAGAGCTCATGTGGATACATGGAGATGAAGCCTGTCTTTAAATCAAAATTAAACAAAGAAAATTTTTTTCTGCTTTATGGACAGATGGCAGCTTATTACAGGTATTCTCAAATGGTTTCTCTGTGCTTATGTCAATGAAAAGTGAGTTCCAGTCAGAATGGACTCTTGACTGGAGACTATATACCAGTCTCTTTACTGATACATGAAAAGATTAATAAATTACTTTTCTCATAGTATGGAGAGTTTTCCATTATGATAAAACTACTAGACTAAATTAAGTCATTATACGTCATTAGACTAAATATTGTTAGATCAATTCAATAATGACTCATCTTTGACATATTTGTAATAGAACTCTTTCAAACAATTCTCTAGTTCTTAGGATCCCAGTACAAAAGTCTTGGAAGAGATGAAAATAATTAAACCTAAATCCTGTCTTGGGTGCATAGTGGTGTCCTCATCTGAATTGCAGTGTGAAGCAGACTCGGTAAGGAAGCATAGACTGGTATAAGTTGAATTGCAAATGCTCAGAAAAGTCTTTCTGTTTTCTTCACACAGATAGCAATTGCAAGGTTTGAGGAAATGCAATGCTCAGTTGCTCAACTGCAACTTGGTAGCTTAAAGAAAAGCTCAAGTAAATCTCCTCAACCCTCCTCTGAGAGAACAGGGAAAATGGAGCAGTAGAAAATAAACACTTAAAAACTAATCTGACCAGCTTTCACTGATGAATTAATTTATGTGGAATTACCCATTGAAGCTTCAGTCCTACTAATTACTGAGCATTCTTTTTTTTTTTTTTTTCCAGCAAAGCACTTAGGCATGTACTTGAACTTAAACATAGCCATTCTTTGGGATTTGCTTGACTGAGCCAGTCTACTCAGTGCTTCACGGTATCAAACACGAAAGTGTGGTCTGTGAATTTAGCTCCTTGCCATTTTCCCTTAAAACCCTTTAAATTACCTGCTCATTAAGTTTACACTCTGTGAAGCTAAAGTGCAAATATTTATTGGACGAAGTAATCTCTTTGCTGCTTTCTGAAGGACACCAATAAAATGATACCATTTCTTCTAAGCTATTTAATATCTGACCTAATAAAATGATAGATTATGTTAAAAAGACCCAGCGCCACCCCAAATTCCTCAATACACTACCTTTTTTTGTGCGTATTTTTTATTTCCCACTCCAATAGACAGATGTTACAAAATCATTCTACTCCTAGACAAGACAAATATGAGGAACAGAATTTGTGGGTTTGATGTTGTTTTAGGTATACCTAAATAAGTGAGGAAGAGCACATACATATCTGGAAGTTTCAGATAAGGATAAACACTTAAAGTTGTGTTTACATGTTGAAAATAGTTACATGTGTAAGGAAACTAATTTTTATTTTCCAAATAATTCTAAAAGGCTGCTAATCCACAAAAAACTAATGAGGTGGCCAGGCAAAATTTATTATTTTTCAAATAGTCTTATTGATAAGAACATGTTGAACTTTTTTTTTTTTTTTTTTTTAATTACAGGCAAATATTCATGCTCCACTCAATGAAGTGCAAGATCCAATATTAGGATATGCAAAAGCAATGGCTTAGGTTTTCTTTAGTGTTTAAATATCAACAATTCCAATTACACCT
Source organism: Zosterops lateralis (assembly GCF_965231275.1). Classification (NCBI taxonomy): domain Eukaryota; kingdom Metazoa; phylum Chordata; class Aves; order Passeriformes; family Zosteropidae; genus Zosterops; species Zosterops lateralis. Next base: position 27,656,256 of record NC_139762.1, on the reverse strand, counting down.
TCCTTATGGATTTTTTTATTACAGCTCTCTTTCCAAGTAGAAGAGAACAGTAGTAAATCATATTTGGAGTTCAGTACAGATGTCCTGAACTTTATCATCTGCTGATATTCACTGAGAAAAATGTATTTCCTTGATGATTTTCTTTTCTTGCTGTGAGCAGAGGACTATGCTGCACTCCAAAGATCTTTTACATCCTAGTAATTTTCTTAAAATTCTAAAATGTTTTATCTGGAGTGAAAATATTTGTTGGGACTTTGATAAATTTGCAACAGGTCAGTTCAACATTTTGTCTTTTCTATACACAGAGAGAGAGAACCTGTTCTTGCAGAATGCTTCTTCCCTGGGGTTACTAAGCATATACACCAGGAGAATATCATGGAGACCTGTGACAAAAATTACACTGGGACAGAGGTGCAGGAAGTGGTGAATCTATGGCAAAAATTACTATGAAACTAAAGACTAGATATGTAGCCACATCTCACACTTAAGGTTCTGCCAGGGTTCAGAGGGCATTGTGGAGAGCTTGGCATAACATAAAGAAAAGATCTGTGAATATTAATGGACCAAAAAAATTAAGTCCTGACAAAGTCTTTCCTGGCAAATAAGCAGTGAGTTTATCTCCTCTTTAAAGAGATAGCACAAAGAAGGCAGACAGAATTCTTTAGAAGACCTCTGACAATATTGAAGTTTTCATCTTTTCCTATCAAAATTTTTCAAGTACATTTTCCTGGTTGGTATTGTAAACAATTGGCAAATCAAAATTAAGCTTCAACCTCAACCCATCCCTTCCCAAATCCCAATTTTTTTTAAAGTAGTAGCTTCTCTTCTTTCATTGGCCAGGTTTATTAAATGTTATCTCTCTTTTTCCATTTTTACTCTCCAATGCTCTGTGGATGAGATGGGCTTGCAGCAGAGAGGGCTTGAGAGCCCTCAAATTCTCCTCCTCATGAAACTTCTGAAAACTGGTGCATGAATGTTCAGGTTTCCCTGCTGTGTAAAAGTTCATATGTCTGCTTCTGAAAGGGGGAAAAAGCTACAGTACACAGAATTCACCTACATTGATTTTAATTTGAAAATGGGAAATTTCTACAGAAATTATCACAAAAAATTGAAATTAAAATTGATTTAAAATTTCATCTACATCAAAAAGATCCTACTTAAAAAGTCAGTCCTAGATGGGCAAAAAAATGAATGTTAGAGTATTTTAACAAAAAGTCTCTTAAGCATTGCATGATCTGTATATATCAGCTTATACTGCAGAAGTGAACACATTTCATGGATTTTGTTTAAAAAAAAGTAGAGTGAAATAGGCAATGTACTGCTGGAATTTTAATGTTGAATTTGGTAAATGAATGTAAACTTCTACCTACTCTATTTGACTCTTTTGTGCAGTATATTCAAAACCAGAGAGCATATAAAAGCAGAGTAAGAGTCTATAAATACATTTCCTTTACTTGCATTTCTGAGAAGCTCAAGAAGAGAACACAACAGTTGCTTCCCAAGCCAAATGGAAAAACCACTGTAATTTCCAATAAGGTATTGAACCCTTACACTGCAAGTAAATTTTAGAGCAAAAATGCAAACTACTGCTTTCAGAAAGCCTGTTTTGGTCTCAGTGCCTGAACAACCTCTCTTTCAGAGACAAGAGAAAAAGGGTCTGACTGTACTGCTCTGGTATTCTTGGACATCAAGAATGGGCAGCATTTTAGATAAAATGCCCTCTATTTTATAGGACAAATATTACAACATTCTGAGTTGCCTGATTGTCTGACACCAGCAGTGACATGAGAAAAGTGAAATAAGTCATATAAATATTCAAGAAGAGAGCATTTGCCTTAATACTTAATTTAGCTTTTTTTTCCCTACTAAGTCTACGCACAGACCTGCTATCAGAGAAGCAATTTACTTGAAAGCCATGCTTCCTAATGTTCTCATTTGATTTTGTGTTTGCAGATCAAAGAGGAAATCTACCCATACGAAACTTTCTCAATTTATCACCTTGGTGGATTTCACATTTATTAAATTCTTATCCATGTGAGCCTATGCAAAATTCAATATATAATTACCACCATTATGTGTCATGCATAAGCTATGGCTTGACTTTTTTTGATGTTATAGATGGTGCAGTAGGGACAACAGGTCTTAAGAACACAACTTTCTCACTATAGATTTTGTATATATTTTGCTTACTTTCATCTTGTCATTCATATGTAAAGCAAATTAATATACCTATTAAGAAAAATCAGAATTTATTATTTCAACTGTTTTATAACTTCTTCCATGAATTATGGAATATCATGATGATATTTTCCTAATCAGAAAAAAAATAAAAAGAGGTTTGGAGGAAAATGGAAAGGCAGAAGGAAGCACAAGAGAAAAGGGCAAAACATTAAAAATTATTGGATTTGGTTGCCTTCATTTGTAAACAGCTAACTTTTTTTGTTTGCAGGAGAAGTAAACATTTACTTTTAGATGCATTTAAAATGTCTAATCTTACCTAAAAACATGATGTATCCACTTATTTTTGCTCCTAGTATTTTGAACATCTGTGAGGTTTTCATTCCATAAATTTATTTCTTTTTTTCTGGATTCCTCCATGAATGGAGGTGGAAAGGGGTTTTTCCTGTAACGAAAAGAATGAAGAGTTTTAAACCCCAGGTTACTGGAACAAGAGAACGTGTTGTGGGAAGAGGGCAAATAACAGCCATAAATCATTTTCTTCACAGGAAAGGAAAGTGCTTTTCCGTATTTTTGAAGATATATTATTAACTGGATTGGCCTGACCTAGTAGGACAATTCCTAGTTTATTTTAATTGGCTACTTTATCTGACAGAGCAAAAAAGGAACAGCATTTTCCAATAGCTTGAATTGTTAAGTAGTTTCATTTCATACCTATACTTTTTATAAAAGATAGATAGCTGGACAAAACAAATGCTACAGTGAACACAAGCACATCATAAATGGTCACTAACTGCAACTTTTAAGCTTGATATAAATTCTTAAGGAAAATACATTGACAGTTTTCCTTAATCCCACTGACTATGTGCAATATTTATTTTGGAAAGGTCACATACACTACGTGAAAAAAAACAGGAAGAAGAAAATTATTTATTTATGAGGAAATAAAACAAAACTTTTATACATGCATTGACTTTGTCTTTTAAAGAATGATCTCAAAGCAGCAATGGCATATTCTATTTGACAAAATACTTTAAATTAATCTGTGCCCAACAATACAATCATCTTGACCTGAATGATAACATTTCCAGTAAAATACTGTCTTTTTTGTTTCCGTGTCCTATGATGAAATTTGCTCCTCCAAAATGCATTGACCACACTGTCTCAGCTAATGGTCATTGCTTTCTCCCTAATGTCTGCAGTAGCTGTGCATCCCTTTGGGACAAAAAGAGCATTAGAGGGGCCAAGGTTGTGATATTCCATTCCAGTGAAGTGCAATGCAATGCAAATCTCAAAATATATTAATATTTTAAAATACTGAAATTACCATTGCAGCAATAATGAACTAGTAACCACTGCAAAGATATTCTAAGAGGAAAAAGGTCCCATGGTGGTTTCTGCTCCCACTGAAACTAAAAAGTTAATTACTGAAATTCTAATGAGTGACAGTTTTCCACTGGCCAGGCTAAAGGAAATGATACGTATCTTTAGCACTTTTTGCACTGAGGGAGTACCTGAGTACTGTACCTGAGTACATCCTCAGTACATTTCTACACAAAATGCATAAGATGAGAATCCTCTGGATAAATACAATATTTAAAATAAAAGTTTGCAAATGGATCTGTGTGAATACAACGTAAAATAATAATAATATGACAATAATGATTATAATAAAACATTCAAGAAGAATATGATAATTGAATCTGATCTCATATGCTTGCAAACAAAAAGCATGAGTATGTAGAAAAAAATCCAGAGACGTTGAGACACAAACTGAGTTTCAATTAGAAAGGAACACAAAAGGCAACATTAAATGGTTCTATAAATACATGGTAAATAAGAGGAAAACAAAGAGAAGAATAATTCCATTACCAAGTGTGAGAGAGAGCAAATAATAGACGACACAGAAAAAAAAGCTGAAATACTGAGTGTCTTTCAGTTTATTTAATCTTTACCAAAACATTAAATTGTGACTAGCTACTTGACTTTATTTAGAATATAAGAACAAACTGCAAGTCAGAATGGACTGAAAAATATGCAGTTAGAACAGTCTGAATTTTTAGGGTTATATGCTTTTCTGAAGTAATCTCTAAGGCTTTATCATCATCCCCAATGACTGAAGGAAAACAACATTAGGAACTATCTTTAGTAGAAGGGGAAAACTTAGAAATTCCCTCCCTTTTCATTTCTGGAAAGAGTGACAGTGAAATTATTAAATAATCAAATAAATACCTGAAAATACTAAAGTAGGAGAAAAGAATTAAACTTTATTTGACAAGAACAATTTATGTTTAAATTTTTCCAAATTCTTTCTTTGACAAAATACAGTGAGTATGGGAAGAATTCTTGCTTGGATATTGAGAATGAGCAATGGTTTTGGTATTATTGAAATGGCTTGGCTCCCAAAAAAGCTAAAAAAATACTGGTATAGATGTAACTTACATCAATGGCATTTTACAGCAAATGGACTGGTCCATGTACAACAAATTAGAGCAGTAAGTCTCAAAAAGAATTATCAATATGTCTCTGTCAAAATGGGAAAGTATCTCTTGTAGGTAGGATTTATTGTAGGCCAAGTTCCACTTAACAGTTTCAGCAATTTGGATGTCAGAGTGACATTTTTGCAGGAAACTGCAAAGAACAGGCCTTGCAAGCTCTTTGGAGAATATGATCATAAATCAAAATGATCTTGGCTAATTGGAGGGAAAGCAAAAAATTGACAAGAGCAAATTAAATGAAAGCATGAGCAAAGATCCACAGTTCAAAGAGAGTATATAAATGCACTCATACAAAATGAGACCTGTACAGGAGTACAGAAAAGAATCTAATGGTTATACTCTCATTGAAATTAAATATGAGTCAGATACATGTTTCCATTGCAAAAACATTAAATAGGCAATGCAGGTCAGAGCTTTAGCAACAGCAGTATCCTGTGTAGGACATGGAAAAAAATTATTGCCTCCTATTAGGACTGATGAAACTGGAGATAAGTTGATGTATGCTCATTTTAGAAAATAATATAAAAGCTTTTTAATTGTTTGGATGATGAAACACTGGAGAAGCCTAAATCACACTGTTGTGAAATCTACCTCCATTTTGGTATTTATTGCATTTGAAATGAAGAGAAAAAAAAAATTGGTTTCATTCTACTCTTTGTTTGATCCTGCATGTTGGATTTATTTATTTTTTTTAAACAAGTAGTTGCTCAGTGAACTTGATGCATAAGCTTTCGATAGATACCAAAATGTATTGATATTATAATCTATTTTTTCCCCTGTAAGATTAATGGGAATGCTTTTCAGTCTTGCACTTTCTTTAGGCTACTCAGGCCTTGTATTGAAATGCATAGCTTTTATTTTCCACAAAACTTTCTTAACATCCTTATGCCTTTTGATAATTTTGATGGTTGTAGAATCATACTTGCTTAAGAAATAAATATTAAAATCAAATACATATCCTTATATAAACCAAAATAACTTTCTCTATGCAGATTTTTTTTTTATAGCTTCACAAAACCCAAAGTTTTATTAACATTTGCAATTAAGTTTAATGCATAAATGAAGAAACCCAAACATAATAATAATAAAAAAATTATTGGTTTCGTACAGTAGCTATGTAAAACTTTGAACAATGTTGTGTAATAAACGTTTGAATCCTCCTAGATGTACACCTTCGACCCAATGAAACAGGGTTAGGTGAAACAAAATTAAAGAAGGTTAATTGTTTGTCGTGGTTTGAAAGCAAAACGAGTGAGAGGCTCCAAGTCAGAAATACAATTTAATAAGAAAGGAAATAAAATAAAATAAAATAAAATAAAATAAAATAAAATAAAATAAATGCAATAACACAAAAGACCACTGACAGAGTCAGAATACAACCTGAGCAGGGTGGTGGAAGCAGTCCAGGTGAGGTGCTCTTCCTGAAGCAGTGATCCTGTAGAAAGGTCTGGTAGCTCTGGTCCTCTAGGAATCCAGTGGGTAAGAGCTGCTTGTACTGTCCCAAACCCCAGATTGTATCCAGGTGAGAATGCTTGGCTCCTCCCCCTGAGCGGAGCATCTCACAATGGTATGATGAGTTGTGAAGTGGGTCCTTGATGGCCCATTAAACAGAGATAACTCCTGGAGGGAGTTACCTGTGAGTCATAGGCAAGACGTTAATGGGCCATTAGCAGAAGACAGCCCAAAGGCAGGGGGCCTGGGAAGAACACTGCCCCACTTGGTTTAACAGTTCATGAAGATCGTGATAGAATAAATACTTTATGTACATCCTACACTACAACCCAGGACAATGTTGTAAAAATGTAATCTTGCATGACAGAATTGTCTTCCTCTTCCAAAGATTTCATCAGTAGTCCAGCTATATGGATAGTGGGCGTTCATAAAAAAAGGTTTGGCTTTTTTTTTTGCTTTTGCTTTTTGAATACCTACCTAATATTTGCAATACTGAAGTGTTCTGCTAGAAAGGATCCTCAATGAGCACTTTAATTATACTGGAAATTGTGGAATAAGCAATCGTAATTGAAACCTTACATTGTTAAGTATATTACTGTGAGCTCACAGGTGCAGTAGTGTTTGTATCTCTTCAGTTACAGTCTGTATTTACAGTGATGAACTCTGAAGGCCACAGAACTATTAAAACATGTAACGTGAGTTATAAATTTTGGTTTTTTAGAAATTCCAAAAGTATAGCTGGGCTTATTAATAAGTCTTTTTTTTTTTTTTTTTTAGTTAGAAGGTTTTAAAATTTAAACTTAGAAAAAAGCTCAATTTAGACTTTAATCTTTAAATACAATTTTTTTACTTCATAGTCAAGCAAGGGGTTTAAAGATTTTAAATTAAAAGGGAAGTTAGAGAAAAACTTTAAGTGAGCAAGATTTAATAATACAAAGATATATATTTAATTTAAAAATTGTTTTATTGAAGTACTTTGACACTTTAGTTAAGACCAGTTTGTCTATTTTTATACTACAGTTTCACAAATGAGAGAAAATTATGCCATTAGTATTACATACTGAATGTCATGGGCAAATGAGAGGCTGAGGTAACTCATCTTCAGGTGATAAAAGGCGGTATCCAGACAATGAAACCCAGGCGATGGCAAAGATTTTTTTTGTATACTCCAAAAGCAATCTCTACTACAGCCTGCATTTGCAAAGGAATAGGCCTTGCCACATTACTTTGTGTGGTTAATAGCATGCTATTAGGAAAGATGTTTTTCATAAAAGTTATATGTTATTAATTAATCATTGAAATATACTGCTACTTTCATCTGCAATATTCCAAGTTATTTAATTATTTGGTAGTTGGGAAATGTCTAGGCATCCATTTAAATTCAAACTGTTATTTATCTAGCATACAATCATAGCTGTATCCAATCTAAATTAAAAATGCATCGAAATGTACTGAAGACACTTTATTTAAAGTGTTACCAAATATGTTACAGGAAGTAAAGCTGTGTAATTACTTAAGGCATCATATTTATAGCACTAGAGTATCCCAAGCGTTAAATGGCTTTTGTAGTTGATTAAATGTTGAAGTGATGCTGAGATAGAACTGCCAACACTGCCAATGTGCAACCCATATATTTTCTTCCCAGTCTGTGAAATGCTGTGCTGGCTTCCTTTAGGGCCGCCCAATACTATTCCTTGAAACAGCAATGAATGGCAGAAATTAGGGTTTACTTGCAATGTGTGGGAGATTCAGAAAGTAGCATGAGACATTGAAGAGCACATAATGAAAAATTAGAAATCAGGAGGAAATAGCATCATGGAGGTGGAGGATTGATGTACAATGCTAGAAGAAGATAGTTAGGGGTAAAAGAAGGTAGAAGTGAAAAGGGCAGGGAGAAGAAAACAAAGCGGACTATATTTTATCTTGAAAATACCTGACAAGAGGGTAGAGACATAAGAAAAGACATTTTAAAAGAAACTTTATGAGCTCTGTAAAGACTGCAAATCAGTGGTGGTGGTTACATCTTTATATGGTCAAGAGCTAAGTAATGGGATTTTTTGCATGATCAAAGTGCAGTATCACAGGGTATCATCCTCAGCAAGAACAGGATTCTGCCTCCCACAGACACTGCAGCTGAAAGAAATGCTATTGGGCAACTCAACAAAAGGGCTATGGATGGTCAAGAAAAAGAGAAAGGTTTAGCAAAGAATATACAAATCTCCAAGTAAAGTATTAGGGGTCAGTAGCAACCACTGATTGTACATTACCAGGTCTGCGGTGTTATGTTCCTTGCCTTCCTCACACAAAAGTTATAAGTGAATGGTATTTTTTCTTGTTCTTATACATTAGTTTAATAAGTCTATACACAGTCTGTTTATTCAGATTTTGTACACAGAAAAAAAGGAAAAGAAAAACAACTTGAGAAAAAATAAAAAAGTGTGGTTTTTAAATGTCTGCTTCATATTAGGAACTCCCTTCTGACTCTTCTACTGTATTTGGAAACAATTGTTCTATGTATAGAATTGTGATATTTTCAAATGTCATTTGGGGGAAATGCCAAATAGACTGCATGAAAATGAAGAATACAAGAATACTATGAAAAATTAGGAAGTGGTTCAAAGGTGCTCATTTACAATGGAGGAAATTAAATATGCTAATATATTATCACAGAGGTAGTTAACAAACAAATGAGTAGGAAAAAAGCCTTGTGCCTTCTAATTCATCATTGTTTAAAAGACACCTGTGAGTTCTATCTGAAAAATGGCAGTGTTGAGAAATGCAGATTGTTGAATTTTGCCTTGCCTCAGTTACAGTGAATTTTTCCGTGTCTCTTACACGTTAATTACATGGGGAGATGAGGCAAGAATGTTGCCTCTAAGAAGAAAATATTTAAATGCATATAGCAAAATTTACATATAATTTCAGTATTTATATTAAATGGCTAAATAAAATAATGAAAGACATTTTTGCTTCTCACTCATTTAATATGTTTTGTCTGTTCCTCAAAGCCATAGGAACTGCTAGAAACCCCATCTAAAAGATTTTTCATGGATTTATTGGTGCAGTTATTCACTTCTGTTTCACTGCTTCTTTAATGCTGCTTGACTGGGTGGTACCTGAAAATCATGACATGTGCCCAGAAAAAAAATTATTATGTATATTTAAATGATTTTCAAAAGAATAGTATTTGCTATTACTTTTTAAGCCAACAGTTGTTGACATCATTTCATATTTCAGCCAAAATAATTTAATTTTTCTCTAAGATCTCAATTCAGAGATTACCTTTTCCCATAGCCAACTCTGAGTTAAGAGGAAAATTCCTTGTGTTTGACAACTGAAGTTGTCCCATGAAAGGTCTATAGAAATGTTAAGATCTACTTATTCTCCCATAAAACTTAATCTTTGAGAAAGACTGAAAATATAATGCTGTAACTATCTGTCCTGTTTTTCAAGAAAATATTTTAATACAAAAATGGGTTGTGACTCTTGGCCTTTAAACTTCAAGGAGACATTCAAATCTGGAACGAGAATGGAAGAAACTAAAACTTTTAATATATAAAGACCATTTCATCTACATTTAGCGAATGATAAACATTGGCATTGTAAGGATGTTGTTTTAATCTAAGAGTGTAAATAATAGAAGCAGAAGAAAAGGTTCTACAAGTACTTGTATGAATTAGCTGTTGTCACTGATGTTTTGTTAATGTCTTTTAGAAGAAACCCTCTGCATGAATACATTAGGTCAGTTTAGCATTTGGCTGTTGAAAACCAAGGGAAATTGGGATAGTAGTAAAGACAAACTACTATATGAGAATACTTTAAACAGTAGGACCATAAACTTTTGAGGGCAAGGTGTCTTTTGAGATCACCAAGCAAATTGTTAAAGAAATGAGGACAGTATCAAGACAATTATGTTTTCAGAAAAAAATCAGCATATCCAAGTTAAATAGTCAACAGAGAGGTTTCACAATCACAGGTAGGCAGACAGAGCTTGACAGAAGCTAGAAGATTCGAAGGAAAATCTATCTACAACAATTACTTAATTCTTCAGAAAGGTACAGCTGGACACTTCTGACACTTGTCAGCTCTTTAGATTTTTTCTAACTTCAGAATCCAAGTGCAAAATTCTTCCCAAACATTTGTATATAACACAAACGCATTGGTCTGAGAAGAGTTACCATACACCCTACTATGTCAAGGCTAGCTAATATTTTGTTATTGTAGACATTTTACTCCCTCCATATTTTATCTCAATAAAACAGATCAGAGACTAAAATAAGAACTGGGGCTCTATGTCTTTACATGAGAAAATCTCAATTTTATTTTATATTAAAAAATATGTCCTTTATATACATCCTTACATTGTCATTAAAAACAATTTGAACATAGGCCTCTGCTATGATACAGGAACTAATGAGGATGCTGGCAATTAATTTTAAGAAGAGCCATAAGAAGGAATTGACAGACTAGACATTGGGCAAGCAGACTCCTAGAGAGCCTATATATTTTTCAGAAGCAAATATTATAAATTGGGATTGGTTAGGTGTAAAGTGAAGGATCAGGAAACAAGCAGTGAAACAGGACTGGACCAGAATATTTGAGACAAATTTAAAGAATTTAAATTTCATCACTGTGATTTCCATGAGTGTGAAGGTGAAATGGAAAAGAAAGCTAGGAGATTTAGCAACTTCTGGAAATACTAACTTCTGATAAAATCTCACAAAGCAAAGTTACTTTGACAATCTATTCTATTTCTTGCTTTGTACTTCAACAAAATATCACAGGCCTTGCTTAGAAGGCAGGATGGAGGGGAATATCTGCTGAGAACCATAGGCACTAAATTCATCTCAGTGTGATATTTGTAATTTGTTTTCACAAGTATTCAATACATCCACAGGTTTAGGGGTTTTGTTTGGTATGTTTCTTGTTTTGGTTTGGCTTGGGTTTTTTTAAAGAGAAGAAAGGAAAGAAAGAGAAACATTTGCAAGAAAAACAGCACCCTATTTCAGAAATAATGTTTGCTGGCAAACAAGTACAGTATGTGCTCTAAAACAGTTTAATCTAATACAATATAAACTGAATTACTTCTTGAATTGCCACCTTCCAAAAGAAACAAGTAATAGTTCAGAGGATGAAAATTACTGATCGATTCTGCTGATTATATATATTTATTGTAGGTTGTGCTATAAATGTACCAGACATGGAATAAACCAACTCTTTCATTCTACCAAAAAAAAAAAAAAAAACTCAACAAAACCAACACACAATACATCAATTTTTTCTAGTACATTGGAAACATTTTTTTTCCATAGAAATAAACACATTTTGCAACCTTTTCTTTTTCTCTTTTATTTTGATAAAATAAAAGGTACATAGCAGGGTGTCTTGTAACAAACTGTCTCTTGAAATTGCAACAGGACACTCTATATGCCTAGTGGCCATTTAATTAAATGGTATTTTTATTAGGGTACACATACTGGGTTATTTACACCACAGGGGTCTTTGCAAGTAAAAGCACAATTTGAACATTCAAAAAAACCTAATCACATTTATTTTACTTTAAAAATGAAATCTATTTCATTTTGATTCAACTTTTTAAGTTGTGTTTTTCCTAACCATTTGATGAAATTTCACTTCTGTTGCAGTATAAAATATAATTCAGTTCTTTAACTGATATGCATAGAACATATCAAAAGACCGTACAATTAAAGGGCATTATCTTTGTCCCTGAAACCTGAAAGTACAATTTACATCCCAAAAATTTTCTTTGTTATCCTACTTGAGGGAACAGGTCTATTTACTTCATATTTTCACATTCTAATATTTATACACATGGAGGCAGGAAAATGGTTGTGCATGGATGACCACAAAAAGCTGAAATATTTGTCATGACAGTCTTTAGACTTCTGAATCCACTTTATTTGACTGCTGTTCCAGTTAATTAGTTATAGTTATGTTTTAGAAATGCTCCACATTATTAACAAGAATAATTCACATTGTGATGACAAGTTTTTGCATTTAAGTCCATTAAAAATTTCATCTCTTTGCTAAACTACCTCATTTAGGTTTTCAAAAGTGAAACATCAAAAACTACAACACAAAATTTTGGGGTTGCTGTATGGACATTACAAAGTTTAAAAAAACTCTCACAGGAAAACGAACGCTTTGTTGATAAATGCTTCTTATAGCTAGGGACCATTTGAAGTTCAAAAAATCTTCTTTTACTTATCTGAACAGAAGTTTTGAAGCATTTTACATATTGCACAGCACAGCTTAAACCTATTGTAAGAAGTAACCAAGAAGAAGTAAAAAGAATAGCAGTACCAACACCGATAGGATGGTCATATAAATATTCCAGCCAAGAACATGATTAAAATGGATGTCATCAGGATGGTAACATTGCAATTATTTTCTTAGCTCAAGGGAAAATTGGCTAAGAAGCTACGCACCAACAATGTATATTAAAAAATATTATCAGGGCTACATAATCAAGCACTTGAGATAGTTAGAATTTCATGCTGCCACAAATGAAGACTTATTTTGTTTTGGAAAGCCAGTACCAAATACCCAGCCTGCATTAACAAATATGGAAAACTTCCAGTGTTAATCACTACTCGACCTAGGCTAGTTGTGTTACTTCCACAAAAAAAAAAAAAAAAAAAAAAAAAAAAAAAAAAAAAAATTAATGAACAATTCCCTTTGTAATGGATTATGGATTATGAATACATCGAATGGTGACCAAATAGGAAAGAAAACAATTATTGAATCACACAGTTCAATGCAAAGAAATAAAAGGATGACCATTCTTTTCTGAACTATCTGCATCTATGGACCTGTATGTGATGTTTCTACCACACATATATTTCATATATTCTATTCTCTGCGATTCTGTAAGATTAGTAGAGAGAGTCGCTTTTAATTCTGAACATGTAATTTCAAACACTTGCAAAGGTATTTAGGCATGAGCTAAAGTAGTTGGTTTGTCATCTCCCTGTTCCAAAAATAGAAGCAATTTATCAAAACAAGGACCAGTTGGATTTTTCAGAGGCAGGTTAGCACTCCTCTCTGCAAACAATGAATAATCAGCTGCAAATATTCAAAATGAATGATTTACGAATAATAGATTAATTTCAAACTGTTGGCTGACATTGCAAGAACTCACATATTGCAATTAATAATTGTATTAAAATTGAACTAGAAATCTTTATTCATTTAAAGATTTATGATGATAAAAATGGCTAAATTGGCAAAGAGTAGTGGGCATGCCTCTGAGCTCACTTTTATAGGATTAATTCTGCTCATTTTGATTAAGTCAGTAGGTCAGCAGGTTTGTTTGTTTGTTGGTTCTAATTCACAACAGTCTAACTGAATAGAGAAGAACAGTAATTTTTATGAGCAAGATAGGGAATTTCCTGTTTAAAATATCAAGCAGAATCTGTATGCAAAGACCACATCACAGAAAAAAGCTAACTAATGAGCACAAGTAAGAGGCAAACATTACAGTATTAGTTAATGAGATTATCTTAAAATGAATTTTTTTTGTTATTCCAAGTTAAATTACATAATTCAAAAAAATCTTCTTTCAGGTTCTGTGACTTAGTCTAAGGAAGTGAGGAACTGGTGCACAGCTGTATTGGATTTTAAAACGTGTGACACTGGAGAGTAAATACAGTGTTGCTACTAAACTCTAAGAGGGAAGATGATGTCCTGCTTCACAGTGTGTTTTACTTTCCCATATTGCTAAAACACAGAAGACAGGGTTTACTCTGTACAATTTATTCTGTATTGTAACAATAAAGCCAGCATCATTCTGGGATTATCATAGACTAGTTTGGTGTTAAGAACTTGTAATATGATTCTTACAGCATGGTTTCCTTTTGAAGATATGGGTATATAAGAATTATGCAACTCTTTTGTTTTGAGAAAAAGCCAGGTCTTTGGCTGATTCAGAATGTGAAAACTAACAAGATCGCTCAGAGCCACACTTTTTTTCTTACTGATCTATGCTTCATTCACTGAAAATGTAATCCATTATTTTGTCATGATGTTCAAATTTAAATGTCTCAAACCAACACAAATAACAGGAAGTTACGAAAAGGAAATTAAAAACCATAGAGCACATTGAAAAAGGAATTTACAAGACTGTTTGAATATCTAATCCAAAAACAGTGGCAGAAGAGAGTATATGTTACTGCTAGTAAATCTGAGAGGTTTGCAACTCATGTTTAAGTTTATAATTGGGCATTATAAAGAACATAAAAAGGAAAATAATTTTAATTGTATATTTTAATGAAAACTGCAAGTATCAAACCACTGGATATTACAGGCAAAGATAGCAGACACTACAGATTATATTATCTTCTTTTCTACTGGTTATCACTTTGAATGTGCCAAAAGCCAGTTTTCTGATGCTGCCAATCTTACAAAATCAAAAAATCATAACTTTTCCCTCAAAATCAGGAGTTTGATTTTAAAATTGTGAGATTTTAAGTTAACATATGTTCTTTTCACTAGTGAGATTTTAACACTTGAACACATATGAAGAAATCCTGTCCTCTCCCGGAAGAAAGAGTAAATTACCTCAGTGAAAGTTTTTTATACACAGAGCAGGAGGTAAGGAAAAACTTGGTATGAGTGAAAATAGAATTGTCAAAGCAGAAAATTTGCTTTTAGCCAGCAACATTCTAGTTTTATATAAGGGCTACAACTTACAAATTGTAAAATCCTCAGTTGCTTCATTTTTATCATCTGATTTTAAAAAAAGAAAAAAAGAAAATACTCAGTCTTCTGTCATTCCTCCTCAAAAGGTTTATGTCAGACAGAATAACAACAGTTCCAAGAAATCTAGAAATTTATTTCCATTTTACATCTATAGGATAGGAACGATATTAAAGAAATATTCTTATTGTAAGAAATCCAGAATGCTGGCAGGTAAAAGATACCAAAAGCATTGTGTGATCATCTCTTCAGGACGGAAAATCCTGACTGGGACTATTGCACTTAGCTATACTTAATTCAGTGTAAAAAAATCAGTGAGGTTTAAAAGCTTCATACAGAGTCTCTAATTGAATTCAGGTGAAGCAAAACTAATGTATTGTTTGGCATATTTGAATCACCATTCCTAAAAGAAGCATTTGACTTCTTTCTATGGTTTTTGAGGAAGGATTCTGCTCACAGACTGTAACCTGTGCTAAACAAGTGTGATGATGGGTATACATGTGAGTTAGAGGCACTGTCCTATTCAAAACCACTCATTCACCATGGCTGACCCTTAAGATACAGAGCTGTAACTTGAAGTGATGCCACACACTTTAAGCCCTGTACTGATCACTGATCATGTCTGATCCAAATCTCTCCATGGGCAATCCTGTTATTTTTGAGCTCCAGAGTATAAATAGGAAGCATGCAAAGTGGGAGGAACCATGTGCACAGTCTCCAGTATTCTATGCAATAGGCAAACCAGAGGGTTTTTTTTAAATATACTTATATCCAATACTGATAAAATACTCCCTTTCTGAGAATATAACCAAATAAATGCTCATACTATGCAATGTACTTTCTATTTAAAGGCTATATACTCAATTTTAGGGAAAAAAAAAACACCTTAGCAATTGTATCCAATTAACAGAATTTTCTGTATTTTGCCAGTAACACATGGCAAAATACATATCAGTACACCAAATATATCTGTAGGTAGGTAAGTAGACAGATAATAGATAGATAGATAGATAGATAGATAGATAGATAGATACACACATACATACATACATACATACATACATAGAAAAACAGATAGATAGATAGATAGATAGACAGGCAGAAACAACTTTCACTAGACCAGGCTGCTCAAAGGAACATCCAACCTGGCCTTGAACACTTCTAGGGATGGGCATTCACAACTTCTCTGGGCAACATATTCCAGTATATCACCACATTCATAATAAAGAATTTCTTCTTAATATCTAATCTAAAAATACCCTCATTGTGTTTGAAGCCTTTACTCCTTGTCCTTACATTATGTTCAAATTTAAAAATTCCCTTCTTTCTTGTAAGCCTCCTTTAGGTACTGAAATTTTGCTCCTTAGAATCTTCTCTCCAGGCTGAACAAGTCAAACTCTTTCAGCCTGCCTTTAGAAGAGATGTGTTCCAGCCCTCTGACCCTCTTCACAGCCCTTCTCTGGACTCACTCCACCAGGTCCACCACATACTTTTTGTTGGGGTCCAGAGCTGGATGCAGTACTCCAGGTGGAGTCTCAGGTGAGTGATGTAGAAAGGGGTGAATATTCACTCTTGACATCCTGCCCACGGGGGGTTTTTTTGTGGGGGTTTTTTTTGTTTGTTTTTTTGTTTGTTTGTTTGTTGGTTGGTTTGGTTTGGTTGGTGTTGTTTTGTTTTTTTTTTTTTTTTGGGGGGTTTTTTTTTTGGGGGGGGGGGGGGGCGGGGGGGGGGTGTTGGTTTTTTTTGATGCATCCCAAGACACATTTGGCTTTCTGGGCTGCAGATGCTCAGTGGTGGGTCACGTTGAGCTTCTTGTTAACCAGCACTCACAAGTCCTTCTCCTCAGGGCTGCTCTCAATCCACTCTCTGCCCAGCCTTTATTTTTGGATTGGGATTTCCTTGACCCAGCTGTAGGACCTTGCACTGGGTTTTGCTGAACCCTGTGAGGTTTGAACTGACCCACCACTCAAGACTGTAAAGGTCCTTCTGGATGGTATCCCTTGCCTCCAGCATGTCAATGGCACCACACAGCTCCATGTCTTCAGCAATGCTGCTGAGGGTGCCCTTAATCCCACCCTCTATATCACCCATGAAGATGTTAAACAGCAACATCCTTAATACTGACTCCAAAGAAAAACCACTCTTCACTGGTCTCCACTCAGGCATCAAGCCACTGACTCAAGGAACTCCTTGAGTGCAGCCATCCAATTCCTTTTCCCTCAAGTGGTCCATACATCAAATCCATGTCTCTCCACTTTAGAGACAAGGATGTCACGCAGGACAGTGTCAAATGCTTTGCACAAGTCCAGGCAGAGTCAGTTGCTTTTATCCACCAATGTTGTAAACCTTTTGAATATCAAAGTGATCAGTGCTTTTTTTTCAGTCTTCACTGTTAGCAAGTATAGACCAGTGCTAGAAACTTGGCTGATACTGTTTTCAGTTTTTCTTGTTTGTTGCTTGAGTGTCTACAAAGGGTTGCTTGTCTGTGCAAGTGCTATTAGTTGCCATGACAGTATTTGTGCTAGCAATAAAGCAGCAGTTAGTTTGAAATCTCCTGCTCCCAAAAGGTGCTTGGTACCCACTATAAAACATGCAAAGACAGTCTGTCTTTCATGGTTCAGATCACCAGAAAAAAATCAGATACGATTATTCTTAATTATTTTTAACATGCCTGGCTACTATCTTCAATTCTGCAAAGCAAAAATTTTCTGCAATTCTTTGGTTCTGTAATACTTCACATAAGCAGTGGTAAGAAATCTGATTTCTTGATGGGAAAGGAACATGGGGAAAGACAGAAAGATCAAACTTGTGGACCTATGAGCCTTTAAAACATAAGGAACTTAAGGGCTCTGTTTTTAAGGTCAGTTCTGCTTTGAGGAGGTCAGCACAAACATGTTCCAGATGTCTCCTCCAACTTAAAATATTCTGTAATTCAAGGACTCAGTAAATGGATTCCTTCAAAAATTACTCAGGGTTTTCTTTCAGTCAGATTTAGAGGGTATTTTCAGAGGGTAGGGGGTGTTGGCATGCTCAGTGTGACCAAATTCAGAGGGGAATCTCTGGTTTATCTATACACCAGTTTATAACAATAAGAAAAGGGCAAGTATAGCTCAAAGGAACATTCTGAAGAGTAGGGTCTCTCATTTTCAACATCACTCAAAAACAATCAGAGCAGACAACTGCAAAACTACTTGATGGAGAAACTTCCCATAGATATGAACACAGGTAGAGAAAAGCTGTGTTCTTAAGAATGCAAAGGGCAATGACAGGAAAAATTGTCACTTGATGACAAGGTTGTGGTACAGTTCATAAAATTATTTTACATTAAGCAGATAGAATCTGCTCAATTCTTCTAGTGCTTAACTCTATCAGCTGGAATTATTGCACATAGAGAATCTGAAAGCAGAACCGACATAAACACAACATAAGGTCAAACAGACACTTCCATTTTCCTAAATCAGTTCTAAATATTATGCTATTAAAGGAGAGTAGCCACGAAACTACTAAAAAAAGTGAAGAGATAAATAAGCAGTATATGAACTGTGAGGCTATTAATGAAATAATTCACTTGTGAATGTCGCAGAGCTTTATCTTTATGTTTTGTTCTGTTTTAACATGGGAAAAAAGCATAAATGACGGAACTAGCAGTATCTATTTCTAGAAAAAGTATATGTAATTTAATTGATTAATAATTAAATAATAAATTTAATTAATAAAATTTACTAATTTTGATAACAAAATGCATTTGCAAGTCTCTTTTTAAACATTTTTCATTCTCCTTTTTATAAGCTGTGGGAGACAGAGTTTGATATAACTAAAACTATAAATAGTAAGACTTGCTCCTTAAAAGTACTGAAGATTTGAATTGAAAGGTTATTTTCTTAAATTTTCACTCATTTGTTGACTAGGCAGAAGAATCTCTAACATTTATCTTGCTTTTAGATCTTATATAATTTATTGCAAAAAGGCCTGTGGAAAGAAAGAACCAAGAATTGCTATGACTAATCCCCAAAAGATATCATAGGGTCCATCAGTTGTCTCTGAGTTTTGGCCTTTTTTCCTGTTGACATTTACTGTTCCTTTTTAGAGCCATTAGGAAACTGCAAAACATAGCTTCTTTTACAGTGGATATCCCCTGTGACAGGAGACCAGGACAAATCTGAAAATTATTTGGTGTTAATGAGCAGATCTTGGAATCCACAGGCTGTTACAAAATAAGCAGTGACAAGTAGGACCTTTTTGAATCATCAGCTTTCCACTTATACCAGATGAATAGCACATTACCACCCTAAAGATAGATTTGTTTACTTCTACAAATTAGACAAGATGGAGAAAACTGACTTATCAAATAATGAAAATTAATGTAAAACAAAATGTAAATCAAAAGTAGCTTTTATTTATTTAACACTTAATAAAATTAATTGGAATTAGATAAGTAAAAATTGCTGTGATCTGAATTAAACTACATAGAACCAAAATCCCTATGCCTCCACATCACCAGCTGATAAGAACTGTGCTTCTGAGAACCCAGAGACTTCAGCAGATCCTGGAGTTAGTCTCTAAGTCAAACAGCAAAGTTTTTGGGATTCTGGATCTCAAGCTTGATCCAAGCTCAGCTTCTCTTTCAGCTTCACAGAAGATGACTGAATAAACAAAATCTTTCAGAATGAAGAATTGTTTTATAATAAGAAAGTATGCTGGGACTAGTTCTTAGGCCTGCCACAGCCTCTGTTCTGACCTTAATCTATTATTCACTTCCTGATCTGTAAAATAAGACAGTAATCCTTCTGTTCTCCCATTCTTTGTCTGATTTGGTTCTCTGAAGTCTTAGATCTTTGGAACAGCAACTGATTTCATTTGAGTGTATTTCCTGGTCCTTCCATATCTACATTTTAATCCCAGCTGAGGTGACAGAGGTTCTTTTAATACAAGCAATTAAAAAAAAAAATCACTGAGTGTTTTTTGGGGAATAGAATCATATCTGCAACCTGACAATGGAATACTGAAAAGCTTACATGGTAAATTCACTGTATATAATGTCCACTTTGGAACAAAAAGAATTGTTAGGGAAAGGGATATGTGGTGAATAAATTAGTAGCAAAGTATTTTGCTGAAGTTCAAAGTTAAGAACCTAATTACTTGAAATAATTTATATGAAAATACCACATTTTACTGAGTATGTGGGCATGTGAGGTCCTGCACCCTTTTAGGCAGGAAAGAATCCCTGATGCTTTACCTACATAGCAAGTTAGGCAGATTATCCAACTTCCACTGGCGAACTGTCTTAAACTAATTAAAATTAATTACAACACTAACATGTCTGCAGATTAATTGATGCAGAAAAAATTAATAAATATATAAAAAGTTAGCAAAGTACTTTAATCAGGACTATCTGAAAAGGTGTATGAAGGGGAACTGCACTGAGAATCTGTAAGGCAGCATGAATACTGACTGAAAGAGAAAAAATTTCCTGGATCATTTCTCAAAATGATTCCCAAAACCATACCTGTCTTGGGGGACATTAAGTACCAATACAGCTGTTGGATAAAAACAAAACTAATCAAGCATGCATCATCACAGAGGGCAATTTTATGATCCAGAAAGGAGAGGATTTAACTAGCTTGCTCAAGAAGGAACTAGTAGAAATTGTGAGAAATAGTGACACTCAATACTTTTTGACTACAAGCTGCTTCAATTTAACAAACTAAGCAATGTACTCCCTGAACAAACTGATATAAAATACTGTATTTTCTAAGCACAAAGTGACATAACTGAGATGCTCAGTATTATTCTTTCCAATGTCTAAAGGCCATAGCAGTAGTACATTGATCAGGACACTACTTCAGAAACTTAAATCCCAAAAATATTTGCTGAAATAAATATATTTGGAAATAAGTTATGTAAGATGTAAGGCAATAAAAAAAAAATTGTAATGTAAGGGTCAAGAAAGTAAGGAAGATATCTGCAGATCTGATAACTGGACAAAGAAAAATAAGTGAAATTTAGTTCATCAATAAATAAGGAGTCAGATTAAATGAATTATACGGACATGTCCTCCCAAGGCTCAGTTTAGGAAAAAGAAGTGTTAGTGCTACACAAAATGAATAAAACAGCTTTGGACATTTAGTAAGTAATAAGGACTTAGAACATAGATTCTAGGGGTTCAGGGACTCTACTAACAAACCTACCGAACCACTAACAATTGTTTAAGCCATAGAGAATTACAAAGTATTAGAAAAAGCAAACCTAACAGTGATCATAAAAAAAGGAATAGAGAGAAGATCAATCTTTAGGAGCCGTGTGTTCCATTGCTTACGGAAACATATATAATGTAAGAAGTGTAAGAAAATCATAGGAAGAAGCCAAGAATTGTATAGTGTGATTTGAAGAGAGACACAGATAATTACACACCCTCTTCAGCCTCCTCACTCAGGCAATAGATCTGGTAACAAATTACAAGAGACAGTCACAGTTTGTCTCTTGCCATGAGCATTCAATATCCGTCCTCCTTTCCTGAAGATCCACATATTGCCCTCTGTTCATTCACCAATGTTCTCTGCCTATAGAATAACAAAGCATGGATGTCAGGATACATCTTCCCAAAGCTTTCCATCTCAGAGTGTACAGTCACAATGGAGCACCAGCAAATACCCCTGGGCTGAGTAGAGTAATAAGTTAAATATCTTCTTTCAAGCCTCTCATATTCTTGTTCCTCTGTGGAGCTAATGCATCTATGACAATTTACTCCTAAGCAAACATTTAGAAGATTGCAGTCATGGCACTTGTGGATGAAAGAAATGCAGCACGTTGCATACATACACATGTTGATTTTAGGTAGCATCAACTAAAAAACAAACACGAAATAACATTCTATAAGAGAACAACCTAGAAATTCTGATTAAAGGACTTCAAGTAATGATGAACAAACAGTAAATTAGGTATATGTTTAAAAAGCAAATTTGCAAGGAAAAGTCAGTATTATTTGGGAACTGTTTGAAGGGACAGATAGGTTAAAAACAGGCTAAATGGCTGGCCCCAGAGAGTGGTAGTGAATGGTACTACATCCAGTTGGTGTCCAATCACTGGTGGTATTCCCTAGAGGCCCAGTGTTGGATCCAGTCCTGTTTAATAGCTTTACCCATGATCTGTATGAGGAGATGAAGAGCACTCTTACTAAGTTGGGCAGAAGTGTTGATCTGCTGAGCTGCACAGTAGAACAGGACCTGAGGAAGTTGGTTGGCAGCCAGCCAGCTGACCATGAGCCAGCCTGTGCCCAGGTGGCCAAGAAGGAAAATGACATTGTGGATTGTATCAATAGTGAGGCCAGCAGGACTACAGAAGTGATTGTCAGCACTGGCAAGGCCACACCTTGAATCCTGTGTCCAGTTCTGAGGCCCTCACTACAAGAAAGAAACTGAGGTGTTGGAGAGAGCCCAGAGAAGGACAATGGAGTTTGTGAAGAGTCGCGAGTAAGTCGCATGAGGAGTGGGCTGAGGGAGCTGCAGGTGCTCAGCCTGGAGGAATGGAGAGTCAGGGGACACCGTATTGCTCTCTACAACGACCTGAAAGAAGGCTGTAGCCATGTGGGGGTCAGTCTCTTCTCCCAGGAAACCAGCAACAGGACAATAGGAAATGGCCTCAAGCTGGGCCAGGGGAGGTTCATTTTGGGCAACAGGAAGAATTTCTTCATGGAAGAAATTCTCAAACATTGAAATGCACTGAGCAGGGTTGTGGTGGGGTCACCATCCCTGTTCAAGAAATGACTGATCATGACACAGTGCTGTAGTTTAGCTAACAAGATGGTGATGTCAAAGGCAGGACTTGATGAACTTTGAGAACTTTTCCAACCTTAATGATTTTATGGCTCTATGGTCCTATGATTCTGTAGCATGACGAAGACATAAAAAAGTCACTCTTTGAGGTCTGAATACCAAATTGCACTTAAAATATTGTAGGCAGGCTTCTTAGGAGTGCATAGATAAGTTGAAAGGAATTCAGAAAGGAGCATCAAAAGTCATGCTGCTACTGCGATAATTCTCATGTTATTAAAGAGCCAAAATGCTGGTAATATAAAAGCAACAGCTTTTAAATAATGAAAAAGTATAACCATCAGACAAGACCAGAGACTATCAGGATGAAAGGCCTTATACATGGGTCAGCAAGATGAACTTCAAAATTTGACATTTGAACACGAGATGTATTTGTTTATGTCCAGAAAAGAGACAGAGTTCGACAATTTGAAGTATATCAAGAAAAAAAAAAAAGGAATGTGCTTTGAAGCACATTATGATTAGCAAAAAGAAAATAACTATATTTTATATGTTTGTATTCTTTCTTCTTCTTTGTCAGAAGCGTAATATTAAGGGCAATACAAAATACAATATGCAATATAGTAATAAAGAAGAATAATGAAGAAGTTTCCCTTGTTCATGAAGTATTTGTTTTCATTATGTCACTACCAAAAAAAACTAAACCTCTTTTTTGCTTTAAACAAAGCTCATAAGGAGCAAAGTTCTGTTCTGTTGTCTTTGATAAATACATGTATTTAAATCTTATGTAATCATTTTCTTTTATAAATTTATAGCAAGGACTAGTAACAACAGGAGCTAATGTGTACTTTGGTAAACACATCAAGAAGAGAGCAGAAAAAAACCAGAATAAATAATAATAAGGGTGGATAGGAAATTTACCTAAGATTTCCTTGAATTAAAAAACAGAGGAAAGTGGAAGCAAATATCTAAGGTTTCAAATTATCTTTAAAGAAGTTACAACAAAAATATTCACAAAATTTAAAAAAAAAATATTAATATATGGAAGACAGTCAGAAAAACATCAGCAAACAAAGGTGGAAGGAGGATGAGAAACAAGCCAAATAGAATATCAGTTAAAATCCAGATTAAGCAGAGATAGCAAAAGATAATGTCAAGACAGAGTCAACAAATAATGAAAAGGCTGAGGAGAACAGGCCAGACAGAATTCAGCTGCAATGCTGCTGCATCATCTGAGCCTGCACTTATGAAGGAAAAGTTTGAAAAGGTGGTATACTAAAACGTCAATTTGAAACTGGAGCAAAATTACTGAGAATTGATTGATAAACATCTTTTTCATCTTTAATCTTTGGTCTGAGAAAAGTTAGAAATTATTTATAACATATACAGTATGATAGGTAGATATTTTGCTGACAGAAAAGGAATTTGAGAGAAGGCAACCATAACAAAAGTTTCCAGAAGGTAGAATAAAAGGAAACCCTTATTAATTTTATTTTTCCTGAAATACAAGATTTCTTTTTCAATACTTAATGCCACTATATCTTTTAACTGGAGAACTCTGTTGAAATAATGCTTTTCCTCCATTTCATAAACCTAGTGGATTTCAATTTGGTTGATTTCAAAGCAAAATGGACACATGCCATGGAAGAATTAGTACTAATGAACTCCTGGCTTGAATGCACCATCTCTGAATTTGTAGTACATTTTAAGAAAAGATCAACATGTATTAATCAGGCAACACAGGAGTATTTAATTTCTCCAATTTTTTTTTCTCAAAGGGTCAGAAAATTCAAATAACAATTGGAAGAGTCAGAAATATCTCACACATTAGCAATCACTCCTTATCAATAACTGAATATAAACTAGAATGCTTAGATCTATTTTCATTATTGCACTTGTTTACAAAGTGATCTGACTTCAAGTTTCTTAACTTGTGCCTTGATTCCATGGAGACACATATTTCTCTGAAGGACGTACATTTCTGCAATCAATGGTCTATTTTGCCTAAGTGACCATTAACTTTATCAGCATTACTGCAAGCTGCAGCAAGTTATTGCAGATACTTTAACTGCAGAATCAGCAGAATTTGGATATACAGATTAGGCCTCACTTCTCTCTCATCATGAATGGGTAATTCAAAACTACCTTTGGACAAAACAGACAAAAACAATATGGATGTTCATAGTTAGAGAACAACCTCCTTATGCAGCTGTGTCATAGGAGGTAGCAGTCAAGAAATAATTTTCCCATTGTCTTCCCTTCTCATATTTTTCTTGCAACAATTACTGGCCAACACTTCCATTCTGAACATTATCATTAGCTGTAATGTCAGGGTAGAGTTACCCAATTTTACATTGAACTAGAACTGTCCTTACTAAAGTTGTAGGTTTCAAGCAGCACTTTTTCTACCAGATCATTAATAATTTTTCAGTACAGGTGGGTAGGACATGCTTTCCTACTGCCTTTATTCTAAATCAAGATGAAAAATAACATTATCCAAATTTTATTAATTGTTCAAGCAGAATATATTTCAACTATATAGGCTGTTGAGTTTCATTTTGATCCATTATGATCCATTACATTATTTAAAGACCACCCAGTTTTTAAACAACAACAAAAAAATCTTGAATGAAAAATGTACTTTATGATATACTTACTGTAAATTCTTTGTAATGTTCCATATGTCCCACGTGGTGTTTTATTTGCTAGACATTCCCCCTACACTGATGAACAGGAACACTTTGGCTCCCTGTCTCTCAGATTACTGCCCATTTACCTTCATCCACACTGGGGTAAATACTGTCTTAGTGTCAGTCTATAAAGTCATTTTTGAAAGATTTGTTTGGTGTGGTTCATCACCATGAAACTTAGTGGGGTTAGTATTGCAAAGATTATGTGCAAATGAGAGCATCTGTAAATCTAATGCTCACAATTCAGGTCTGTTTTTGCTGTTAACCATACTTACTAGCATTTGTAACTTTAGACTATTATTTGTTTAATAGAAAGCACTGCAACAAATGATTACTGTTGGGTATAATAAAAAATTCCCAATTTGACAGAATTAGCTGAGAAACTATGTCCAATTTCCTTGTAGTATTGCTTTGGGTGCAAAATTGCCAGAGAATGACTGAATGGATTAATACTCTGTTCGAACAGTACATATCCAATGTTATAGTATCTGAGTATATGTCACCATGTCATAGGGTCTTCCAAAACAAATAATTTGCAGAAAAATTTAAGTGCTTGGCTACATAATCACTGGCACTGTTTCAGAGTTCCTATGTGTGAATACAGGAAAATTACATTTGAATACTACATTTTAGATGGACTTGAAGTTCTAGAATTCACTTTGGGCCAATGGGAAAAAGAGACAACTGAAAGAATAGAAATGTTTGGGTTTATATACTCTTTTCTTAAACGTCGGCAAGATAATTTGTCTTTTTTTTTTTTTTTTTTTTTTTTTTTTTTTTTTTTTTTTTTAATGGCTGTTGAATTGAACAGATAGGAAAGAGAGGACTGATAAATGCCAATTTAGAAATAAAAATTTGTTAAGAAATTTTCAGACTGAGGCACTTATAGTTATTTGCAGAAATATCTCAGCAGTACCTGTTTATATGTTTAAAACTGATTAGAGGAAGCCTGAAACCACCCAAACAGGTGAGGAATCCCCATAATACTGATATCCCTGTAGGCTTGTTAAGAGTTTCACCCTGAAATACTGGTCATAGATATTCCTTTACACACGTGGACTGAAGCACAGTAATTGAGTCCTTGTGTGTATAGCAATTAGAAAACCAAAGCTAATTTTGAGTAATTGGCATTGGTATTTGTTAATTGAGAATTGGTAATTCAGACCCAATTCTCTTTGTACTACTATATAATTGAACAATTTCAATTCTCCATATTGATGTTCAAAACCAAGTCACTACAATAGATAGTTACAGATCACCTAAGAATAAAGTGCAAGCTAATCCTACACCTTGATAATAATTGCTACTTATCTCTGTTGCTTGATTTTTTTTAATATCTTTTAGGATAAGGATATTGATTTGGACAATAAATTTGCATTTACAAATCGTTTAAGTATTTAAAATTTGAAGATTACTTACGAACAGTTTCTAGGATTTTTCTAAGACATCAAAGTACACAAATTTTTGATAAAATTGTGCAAAAAGGAGACCCAAGGATAGAGATTAACCATCTGACGAATGTCATCCATCTTTGTGAATTCTGGAGGTAATACCAATGACTACCCAACAATAGGTATCACATCTCTGGATGGAAACTGTCAGGTAAAATGGATCCTGTCCAAATTAAATCTTTTTCCTTGTAAAAAGCCTGATCATCTTTCCTAAATTTCTCACTAGAACAATTTTTTAAGAACGCCAAATTTTATACTGAATTTGCATTCCAGGGAAAGGAATGGAAAAAAGCATTTCACTGTAGTTAAGTTTGACCTAAAGCTACATCTTCTTGAATTTCTAAAGTTGATCTCTTACTTTCTTCCTGCATAAATTCTTCTGTATGGATTGTTATATAAAAATATATATTACAAAGTGGAAAATAAATTTAAAATAGAAACCTGAACATTGAGTTACAAAAATTTTAAAAGTTTTCAACATTTTCATTTTCTCCTTTTAAAATATTATTTTTCAAAAAATAAAGTATATTATGAAATACATTTTGATTAAATAGAATGTTCAAGTGCATCCTTAGAGCAGGCATGAATTTTCACTCATGTTTTACACATCATGGTTTGTTTGCTGCAAACTCATAAGTTAAACTCCAGAGATGACAGAGGCATGCTGAACACCTTGAACCCTGAAAGGAGCACCCAAATTCTTGAATTTACAGTCAGGCAGAACTGTGGAATTAGGATTTTTAAATATATGAAATTTCCCTTGACTGCATACATAAAATTCTGTTTTACAAGAATTAAAATGAATATCATATAGTTTAGTTTTTATATTAAATACATTGATTTAAAGAAAAAACTCAAATATTTATGCAGTTCTGGACTACTCAGCATAAAGGCCAGAACCCAAGATGCAGAAAATAATATAGTACATATTGACAGCCTGAATTATATTCTAACAAACTTAGTTGAACTGTGGTTTTGTTCTGGTTAGAAATGTATTTGGGGGCAGAACAGAGATGATATAAATAACATCTCAGAATTGAAACTGGAATGAGTTTCTCTTTCTGAAAGAAACATACAGTATTTTACAAGGTAAATGTAACTTTCCTGCTTTTCTTCTGAGTAAGGAAAGATTAGGTATATTGGAGTTGGTTTATTTGTTAATATGCATTGAAACCTGCTATTGTTTTTTTCAAAAATGCAAAATACTACTTTTTCATGTTCATTTGTTATAGCATGCCAGTCATGTCGTTAAGTGGAGATACAATTCTGTATCTGCAGACACAACACAATTCTTGGGACTCCACAGAATCTATCCACATCCTGAATAGAAAATATTTTGTGGGATTTGCATATTGCCATCTGAGGTGAAAGTATTTAAGCTTACCTCATTTATGACTTACTTGATTTGTTGAGCTGAAAAATGTTGACTCATAATTCATTGGCTCTGTTCATCCACAAACCCTCAGCCTCTGCTGAGACAAGATATCGGCTGAGGTGAGAGTTTAGGAAGTCTTGCATGTTGCGTTCTCATCTGCTATTAAACCTACTAGTTTTCATCAAGATTTATTTCTTCAGGCTTTAACTCATTCTCTTCATTTTCTGTCTCTCATTTGTTCCTTTGTGTTTTTTAAGCAGTCTATTACTTTTATATCAAAATTAATAGTTTACTGAAAAACAGAATTAAACATCTTTTCTTCTCCTTCACAGCCCCCTTTACATCATCTCATGATAAAGAAGATAATTGAACCAGTACGATTGATCACCCTCTTTTCACTCTCATTACAAAACGGAAAAACTTCCACTAAAAAGAAAGTGCTTTGCAGAACACACATGGGAAGTCAGTCCCTAAGCAACTTCTGGCTAGAGAGAGCTAAAAGATGTATTATTACAAAGCCAAGTATTTTGCAGATACCTCTCTTACTGTTACACAAACAGCCTCCATCTTGAGTACATCTTCTGTTCCAAAGACATGCCATGGCAGCAGAATCCATACAGAACCTGGTAAGCAACAGACTGTAAGATGTCAACCTTCACTTCGCCACATCAACAAATTAGGTAGGAAGACACAAATTCTTTTGCTCTGCAAATTAACACCTGACTTTCTACACACAGACCTCCCTCCAGCCTTTTTCAACTATCACCTAGTAAGACTTTATCAACCCTTTCTTTTGCATCCATTTGACTTTCATTCACTTATAATCAATCTTTGAGCAAATGCTTTAATTTAGAAAACCAAAGCATTCCTTCCTTTTTTGCAGAAATTATTCCATTTGCTCAAGTAACTTTAATAACAAAAAATAAAGTTACAGTTAAGTCTTCAGTAGTGTGTTAAGTGGAATATAAAGAATGCAGAAAGGATTATTGTCTCTTCAGGGGTGCAGCTATTTCACAACTCATTCATTTGGCACCCATATTACTCACTTTTGACCCTTTAAAGTCAAGATAGCTCCAACATTACTCCTATTGTCTTTCAAGACTACAATATCAATGAGTCAAAAAATATTTTGTACTTGACAATGGACCATGTTAGCAATGGTAAATTTAAAGGACATTTTGTCATGAAAAATCAGCAGCTACATACAGATTAAAGCAGGTTCTGGTTAAATCTGAGGAATAATCATTTGAAAATTCCACCCTTGAATTCTGTTAGAAATACTTGAACCTGATGCATCATTTCCATTTTTAATGAATATATAACTTTATTTCTGTCTAACGGCTGCAGCTTATTTAATGCAGAAATTTCTGGCTAGCCATAAATTCATATATCAATATTCCTAATACACTGAGATTCCTTTTTTTTTTTCTTTGCTTTTAGATGTCAAGTACTGTTCTTCATGGTTTATTTATTGCTATGTTATTGCATTGTAATAGAATAAAAAACACCCCAACAGACAAAAAAACAACTCCAAACTTCTTCCTGTAAAGTTTGCCTTCTTTTACATCACTGATAGCTCATGGAGCTGCAGATACAGCAGCTCCATATGCACTGCTAATCCATTTTTTCTGGTGACAACAGGGAAGCTGGACTTCCTAGGAATCTAGCAAAATTCAGATGGAAGAATATGGCCAAGGTCACTGGGTACCAAAGGTATTTAAGTTGGTTAATTAACTATGTCCTAAACAGTATTTAGAAAACATTAATTTATTCCTATGAAAAACATACTTCACAACATAAATCTGCTTTCACTTATTTTCCTCAGTTGAACCAAGACACTGAAAAATTATCTGAACTGTATAGCTTCATGCAGTCTCATTGTACACAGAACTGGATGAGATACAGCCGCTATTCTTCCTTGTTCCCTTCCTTTTGATTCTTTAGCTACAGAGACAGCTCATTCAGTCATTTTACTATCTCAGGAATGATTTTTCAAAGATTCCAGATCAAGAACCAAGCTCTCAAAATCAAGCTTTGAGCAAGAGGAGCTTGGCTGAACCTCTAAAATGAGTTTTGCAGGGATTCCCTCACTAGAGTGGTCCTTGCCCATCTCCCACCCCCACCGGAAAGCCGGGAAGATTTTGGCAGAGTAAGGATTACTAGAACCAGGCTGTTAATGCAGCAGGATTTTTACTGAAGCAAAGGTTGAGAAGGACACAAAAGAAAACCCCCAAAGCAAAAATAAAAATGCCAAAAACCTGACAGAAAAGGATCATTACAGAATTCATTATTGAGAAAACAGAAACAGGCATAATTTCTTACTTGTGTACAAGCAGGAAGCTGAGGGCAAAGGAGCCACAGTGGAGAAACCAGAACACATCTAATGCTCTCTGCCCTGTCAGAGAAAGGAAAGACTATTTAAGTAGCAATGTTAACTATAGGGGTAGTTACAGCTCGTGCTGTAGTGACTGTAGTAAAAATAATTTTTACTTGGAATTAGCTGTAGTGTGTTCCCATGAGAAGTGCCCATTAGCAGGTGGAGAAGAGTCAGTGAGAAACAGTAAGCTCTGAGAGCATCTTCTGGTTAAACTTCTCTATCAAGTTTTTGTACCCTGACAGTACTTTGCAATATGAAAGAAATATATGAATACTTCAGAGGATTTGCTTCAAAAGCATATTCCTGGTCTGCCCTGAAACATTAATGTAGGTGTTCCCTTTCTAGGCCAAAATTGAAGTATAAAACCAATGTCTTAGTTTCCTTTTTTTTTTTTTTTTTTTTTTTTTTTTTTTTTTTTTTTTTTTTTTTACTAAAGAAAATAAATATTAACTTTCTATTGACTTCAGTGATCTACCATCAGGACCATGCTAAAAACATATTAAATAGCATTGAATATGTTAAGAGTTTTGCCAACAAGATGTGTATCCAGCTCACCTGGCCAGGATCACTTCTGTGCTGTACAGAAGAGACTTGGCAGTGGAGTCTTCACAGCAGCTCTGGGCCCTCTTGACTGACAATGACAAACTCTACAACCTTTAGTAGTTATCAAATGTTAGAACTTAATTTGAGTCAAAATCTTGCCTTCTTCAGTCTCCATAGATCTTAGGCCACACTTCTTGCCTGCTGTCAAGGGGGTTTTTTTTTGCTAGGTTTCTTACCTGTTTTTTTTTTTTTTTTTTTTGGTTTTTTGGGGGGTTTTTTGGGGGTTTTTTTGGGGTTTTTTTTTGTTTTATTGTTTTTTTCTGTTTTGTTTTGTTTTGTTTTTGTCTTTTTTTTAATGCATGTGTGGGGGTGGGGGGGGGGTTGCATATGTCCTTCAAAGATATGTTTGCAGTTTGTTCTCCTGAGAAACTAACAGGGAAAGAGCGGGTATATTTTCTAAAATGCAATCTTGCTGCCATCTTCATTGCATTACAACGAAACATCTTTGCTGATAGTCAGCTGGGCTTTGACTTTCCAACTTCAAGACTTTTAGTCTTGACATAATAAATTTCTTAATTTTACCATTGCGAATAATATTTTAGAAACAATGTCCTATGTTTTTGATAGAGTGTTTTTAACCTTGTCACTCCTTTAACCCTTATTTTATATTTTGGGTTCAGTGCCTACATACATATTTCCAGCCATAATAACTCCAATCTTAGCAATTTTGTTGCTAATCTCTTCACTCTCAAATAGCAATGCCCTGTCTTCCTGCTGTGGAAGTGCATCCTTAAGAGCTGCAGATGACATTAAACCTTAGCCAGCTTAGGCAGCACTCCAGATTGTTGGCATGACACATCAGTGTTACCAGCTCCTGTGTCTCTTTCCTGTAGTGCCCGATGAAATGGAAGAAGATGGGTCAAATGAAGGGCAATAACAGTTCATGTTCCTGTAATCTTCTGCCATCAGTTGTTCAGCAGTGCTCACCTCATTAACTTCAGCCTTACTTATCCTACTTTAAAATGCTACAGAAAAATTAGCTCTGTATGGTCTCTTGTGAATGGTTTTTATTCATTTTATTTACAAGTCTAACACTCTCCAGTTATAGACCAGATGACCAGCTGGTGAATTCAGAACAAGTTTACTGGTCTAAAGCAAGTTTATTTGAAACTAATGAGGATCCAGCTCAGACAAATACCATCTTTTGGCCTTAAAGTCCTATGTATCAGCATGTATGTGTGAAATGAATAAAAGATTCAAGTGCTGTATTAAAAATAAACCAGTGTTCATGTGCTTCAGGAATTTGATGTCTGGGATTGAGAGAAAGAAAGAAGGTCCACTGTGGGGCTTTCTGTTCCATTTTGAATTTAAAAAGGGAGATGCAATAAAACTAAGTAATATGTTTTCTAGTTATTTTGAAGATAAAAAATTCTGCTGTAAAGGCAACATTTACCTGCCTGCTGTGAGCTAACTGGGTCTTTTTCCAAGAATATCTTAGCCATATTTCCTGGTATAGCCTATCTACACTGCAAAGCTTTGGCAAGACAGTTCTTCCTGTACTTAAGTATCCAGGTAAACCAGAGTTATGAAGTGTATGCCTCTGTTAGAAGATGATTAGACAGACAGTGTATGTCAGGGAACATCAACATATCTCAGAATTAATTTATGATCCTTTTTCTTGGATCATATTTGGAAATAAAATTCTAAGTTTCGCTGCCTAAAGTGGATAGGATCATATATTGGGACCAAGAGCCTGATTATAATTAAGGTAGTTTAAAAAATGCCTGTTTATAAAAGGAATGGTCTTCTTAGTCAGAACTTCCTTCATGCATTAGAAAGAAATACATTAATGTATAAATTAAAGGATGCTGGTTTTGCTTCCTAGATTTTTCCTCCTAATAAAATACTCTATATTCATCTTTTACTTTCTTTACATGTACACCTACTCCCAGACCGAGTTCCTATTGAATTTAATGTGGGAGTAAGGTATCTCTTGATCTAGTTGTTTCTTTTTCAACAGCAGAATTAATTCTGTAATCTTCTGTTCTGATTAACAAAGCAAAAAATATTTCCTTGTACCTTAACAAATACAGGATTTTAAATTATGGAGTGCTCACCAAAGTACTTAGGTTTCCTCAGAATTTATCACTAAAACAGAATAGTTGCCTTATTTTAAACTCTACTAAGAAGAGTCTATTTTTATTAATGCCCATTGCTTAATCAGTCTGATCTTCCCACTGAGATTAAACTCCCAAACCGTTGTTGATATCAGCGGTATCAGGATCAGATCAGACCTACATACAACAATCAGTAGTTTTGTTATTCTTAAAAGGTTTGGTTTGGAAGTGAGAAGCTATTTTGTCAGCAGGTGTCCAAGAGCAGCACAAGAAGAAAAGATGTAAATTTAAGACCCCATTTAAATGTGCCAGTCTGCACTGAAAAGATTCACCCTTGAACCTGGTCTTCGGTTTTAAACAGAAGTGGCACAAGTGGTTACTTCAGCCACTGGGATGAGGTGGTTGCTCCAGAACCAGGCTGAAATGCCTCATATGGACAGAAAGAGAGGGCAGCATGATTGCTTCCTAACTGCTCCTTGCTTAATAACCATCCTTCTCTCCGACTCCTCAGGGTGCTTGGCCTCATCATGACTTAATTTGCTGTTTCCACAGATGTGTTTTCATTACATGAAATAAAATAAATCAGTGATCTCCTACACCTCATGGATTTATGTGATCCCTTCAAAAGAGATTTTTTTCTGTTAACAAAAACTGAAAATCTAGACATTTCCTTGCCAAATTTTCTGTGACCTCAAAAAAGGAGATGATTGAAAATGTCTCATCATAAATTACAAAAGGCATTATAACACATTGAAAATCAACATAGAAAAAGAATTCAAATGGCTGAAATTATCTTAATCAGTGTTTTGCATCTTATTTATTGAAGCATGTACAGCATCTGAAACACATCAGATCATACCAGAATCATATCAGATAGCTTCCAAACTTCACATAAATGAAACCTCCCTTTGGAAATGACAGCTCTAGAACCAATGTTTTTGAGTGTCTTAGTTTAAAAAAAAATTTGCAGAAACATTTCTCATTAAAATTCTGTCCTGAATCTTATTTACACTCTGTTAAAGCTAATAAGAAGGAAAAAAATACTTAAACTATTAAAAGTAAGGTTTGTGCCTTTTGAATAGTTATGCATGCAATTGAAAGAAGGGAACAACAATTCCCTTCAAATGTTTAATTCTTAAAAAAGTAATCATTTTTTTCTCCACATAACTTTCAACCATATTTTATCATCATATTTGTTTTAGGCTGAACTGAAACAGCTTCTTAGGTTAGAGAATTTCAACATTATATATATACACCTATATAGCTGTGTCTTGGAAAAAAAACATTTACTTGTATTTTGTATGCTTGACAAATTCAAAGCATGGAATTCAGAAATACATAACATATGGACCATCTCACATTGTCAGGCAAACAGAACTAATTCTGTTTCTTGTGCTTAGTCACAAATAGCAGGTTATATCTGAGACATGCAGCCACCTTTCTTTGCCTGAAGTGATGTGTTATCTTTAGTTTTTGCTCAGATTTGCTGCTAAAAACAAACAAAAGGAATTACCATAGTATGGAATTTGCATTTAGTAGCACGAGTCTCAACCATTAGGTGAGACTGACTGTAAACCTTTGCCTGTGATGATTAAACAAACTGAAGTTGGCTACCAATGAGCATAGGAAATCTAAGAATTTCCAATTCCTTATAGAGAGTGGGTACATTACTTCACCTACTTTCAGTAGATCTGTACCCAGTATTTTGAGTGACTGCACAGAGTATGAGACCCTGCACCATCTTCTTCAGTATCAGGTCCACTGAATGGCTTTCTTTCCTTTCCACTCTGCTGCCTACCCTTCACCTTATGTCTGTGGAAGAGCTGCTACTACCCAGATTTGAATTTCTGGGAAATTTCTATCACCAAAGAATTATCTTCTTCACATCAGTTCAGTGGTCATCAAAGGACTCACACAGTCACTACAAGTTTGCAGTCAATATTTATACCTTTATCATAATATCTAAAGAATATTTACACATTTATCACAATATCTAGAGGTATCTTAACCATCAGGGTAGAATTATAAATTCACTTATATTTACTGATTTAAGCTGTTACTTGTTGACTACTACATTTAATCCCTGAAGGGATAAAAGAGTTCACAAGAGGGATGTTCACACTATTTTGTCAAACTGTTAGCAACATTTAAACAAAAAAATAAAAATAAAAATAAAAACCTACCATTCTAACCAGTCTATTGCACAGGCAGACTTTTTAGGTTCTTTCTAGGTCCAGCCTGGGAAAGAGACAGTTTGGGAAGACTTTATTGCTGTCTTTCAATACTGAAAAAGGACTTCAGCCTTTCAACTCTCAAAAAGGGCTTATAAGAGGGTCTGTAGTGACAGGACAAGAAGTAATGGTTTTAAACTGAAAGAGAATAGATTTAGATCAGTATAAGGAAAAAAATTTGTGCAATAAAAGTGACAAGACCTTGGAAGAAGCTGTCCAAAGCAACTGTAGATGCCCCATGGCCCATGGCCTATGCCCCATCCCTGGAAACATTCACAGTAGGGCTGGATGGGGTTTTGATCAACCTGGTACAGTGAGAGATGTCTCTGCCCCCCACTGCCAGGGGGGTTGAACATTATGATCTTTAGAAAATCCCTTCCAACTCAAATCCTTCTTATCATTTGGTGTATATAGAATTGGAGTTTTTTGAAATTAAGAAACAGACTATTTTCACATCAGTATCCCAGTTTGAGGTTATGCTGCATTTAGTCTTCTGGTATTTTAGGACAAAATAGTGAGAAAACCTTAAAAAGACAAATGAGAGCATCTTCTACTCATAATACATGTTAAGAAAAGTAATACACTGATACTGGCTATCTATGAAGAGATTCTCATTCAAGGTTTTGAGAATTTCCAGACAGTAAAAAAATCGCATGCCTGATCAGGACTTCCAGGTCCTCACACTTACTTCACAGAATCACAAAATAAACTAGGTTGGAAAAGAAATTTGGGATCACTGAGTCCAACCTATGACCTGACACCACACTGTCAACTAGAACATGGCACTAAGTGCCACATCCAGGGCTTTTATAAACACCTTCAGGGACAGTGACCCCACCACCTTCCTGGGCAGCCCATTCCAGTGCCCGATCACTCTTTCTGCAAAGAATGTTTTCATAATGCCCTGTCTAAATTTCCCCTGATGCAACTTAAGACTGTGTCCTCTTGTCCTGCCACTGGTTGCCTGGGAGAAAAGACTGACCTCTACCCGGCTACAGCCTCCTTTCAGGCAGTCGCAGAGAGTGATAAAGTCACCCCTGAGCCCTTTTCTCCAGGCTAAACGAGTTCTCAGCCACTCCTTACAGGCCTTCTGTCCCAGACCCTTCACCAGCCTTTTGCCCCTTCTCTGGATGTGTTCAAGTATCTCAATGTCCTTCCTGAACTGAGGGGCCCAAAACTGGACACAGCACTCAAGGTGTGGCCTGACCAGTGCCCAGTACAGGGGAAGAACGACCTCCCTGCTCCTGCTGGCCATGCTATTCCTGCTATTCCTGATCCAGGCCAGGATGCCATTGGCCCTCTTGGCCACCAGGGCCCATCTCTGGCTCATGCTCAGTCTGCTGTCAGTCAGTACCTCCAGGTCCCTTTCTGCCTGGGCACTGTCCAGCCACTCTGTGCCTGGCCTATGGTCCTGCACAGGGTTGCTGTGACCAAAGCACAAGAGCTGCCACATGGTCTCACTAATCCTCATATTGTTGGTTTTGGCCCATCTATACAGCCAGTCCAGGTCCTTCTGCAGAGCCTTCCTGCACTCCAGGACTTGGTGCCATCTGCAAATTTACTGATGGAGCACTTAATCCCTTCATCCAGATCATCAATAAAGATATTAAACAGGACGGGGCCCAACACTGATCCCTGGTGAACACCACCAGTGAGTGGCCCCTAGCTGGATGCAACACCATTCATCACCAGTCTCTGGGCTTGGCTGTCCAGCCAGTTCTTAACCCAGTGAAGAATGAAAATGTCCAAACCATGTGTTTTTCCAGGAGTATGCTGTGCCAAAGGCTTTGCTGAAACCACCAGGAGGGTCACCTTGTCATAAAAGGAGATATTTGGACAGTTTGGTCAATGATGTTTTAGGAGTCCTCAGTCTTCCCTGAGGAAATAATAAATAATAAGATATGCTGGCAAAATTTTGACACTAGAAATTCCCAATGTGATTCTACTGCTATGTAATGTCTATCCAACAGTAAATTATGCATCTGTTTCTTCATATGGTTGTCTAATTAGGCTCTTTGCATTTTGAAAGGGGAAGAATTTTGGTTTGTAAATGCCATGCAGTATTTGGTTTGCTTATTTTTATCAGTATTGAGAGAAACTGCACTATCCTGACCATCCTTTAAATCAATTATTATGTTCTTGCCATTTTCCTCTCAGCTTGGTGTAACTGATGTATTAGCTTGTTAGCGAAGGTGTGGTCTCAGCCTATCAAGGTGTCAGTCTCGGAATGGTCTATGCTTTAGGGAGTCATCTAAGAGGGGTTATACTGCAGCAAGTGTCAGAATGACTGCTTTTCTTTCACTACTTGAATGATTAAGTATAGTTGGATACAAAAAAATGCATTGTGGTCTATCAGTTACTCATTACTAACACTATTTCAAGTCAGACATCTTATTTTTCATTCTTTACACTCAATTTTCAAATAAGTGCCTAGTTTAAATTTCCAATTTGTACTTAAGGGTTTGAACACAGTGCTTGAAGTATGGGATGCAGTGTACATTCTTGTACTTGAGAAGTAGGACGATCTTCCAGGTTGTATCCACTGTAAAAATGTGGAACTGTTGCAATATAATCTAAACCAAAAGAATTAAGAGCGAACAGTCCTGAACATCTGCTGTGGTTATCATGGCTGTAAGTTTCACTTGAGAATATATTTAAAATTAGTCATACATCAGACCTCTTCCAGGGGAAGACTAATGGTAACAATTAGGCTGATAATGCAGTTTTATATCCTCTGACTATCTCATCAATTGAATGATAAGGAAACTCCTATAAAAAATATAAGAACTTATTGACATGTTGCAGAAAAAACAGTATTCCCTCAGAGAGCTTACATTTAGTGTAATTTGTTCCCAGTAAATATTAATTTTTAGTCACTGACTGTTTCATGCTCCCTTTCAGGCTTCCTGAGCTCCAGCTAGCTGTGGGGTGGGAGCTCTATAACGAGCGTGGGGAACTGCAAGGACACAGACAGTGTCTGCTGCAGAACCTCTGGGGTGTGCAGCCCCAAGCCAGGCAGAGGAGGCGACCACAAGGATCCAGGTGAAGGGGTAGAGGGAGGCTCTCAATATGAGGCTCCAAGAGCAGGTTTACC
Organism: Zosterops lateralis; assembly: GCF_965231275.1. Lineage (NCBI taxonomy): Eukaryota > Metazoa > Chordata > Aves > Passeriformes > Zosteropidae > Zosterops > Zosterops lateralis. Next base: position 27,617,763 of record NC_139762.1, on the reverse strand, counting down.
GTAGTTGAAGGAGTCAGGCAGAAAGAGCAACCAACACTCCTCTGTAGCAGCTTTTAAACAGGGGGTGGAATGAGGGGTGGTACAATGCAACAACCAATGGTAACACAGTGGGTGAGGATTGCAAGGGGGGGGTACGAAGGGTCACTACCAATAGGGAGATACAAAGGGGAGGGTACAAAGTTTATGAGCCCAGGAACCGAGGGTACCGAGGAACGCAGAATTCTCTGGAACAAAGGGAGGGGACAAGACTTGACTGGCGGACAAGAGGTTAGGACAACTGGGGATTGGCATAGAGGGATCTAGAAGAATGGGCAGGGTTAACTTAACTGACAGGTAAAGGGGATGGAGCATCTGTGGGTCAGACCAACTCCATGGGGATTCGGGGGGAAGTTGGGAACACACCACAACAACTGATCTGTAATTGAGGTAAAAAAAAGAAGAAATAAGAAGTTAAAAACCTTTATTCCCATACTTCCTAGGCTCAGCTTAAGCTGAGCACTTCTTCTGCCCCCTTTCTTCTGTCAACTTCTTTGTTTTCCCTGTGAGTTAAACTCAGACCATCCAACTTCCTTTGAATGTGGTATGCAGGAAATTGGAGATGCGTATAAGAGTTTTGTACTGCTGCTACTTGCTCTGTACTGGGCATCCCCCCTTCTTTGTGCTTCTCAGTGTACAGCCTCCAGCACAGGCTCTCTCTGGGCTGCAGTCCTCTGGGGTTTCCCTGTTTCCCATGGGCCATGTGCAGGCTACTGTCCGTCCTTTTTCACATGAAGTGCCTCCTCCCAAGAGCACATCTCCTCCTGTGGGCCCCCAAATCCTTGTTCCCCAAGAGAGGCTCCTTGGTGTCTCCTCATGTCTCTGCCCCTCCTCCTTTTCCTTTTCCTTTTCCTTTTCCTTTTCCTTTTCCTCTTCCTCTTCCTTTCCCTTTCCCTTTTCCTTTTCCTTTCCCTTTTTTTCTTTTTTCTTTTTCCCTTCCCTCCTGATCTCAGTACAGCATGGTTCATGGCCTCCTCCCAAGCAGGTGACCCTGCAGCCCCCTGCTATTCCCATCCTGCCAGGTGTGCCCAGTGCAGTATGCCAAGCTAAATATAAACAAATGGTTTTGGAAACAATTGTAAACACATTATTTTACCTGACTGACATGTGGCTTGAGTGTGCAGTTGAGCATTTCCAGTGCCTGCTTAAAAGGTTTAATTGGTGTGAATGGAGAGATGAAAACCAGGCAATCTACTCACAGACATGAGCAGACAGTGACGGGAAAGAACCGGATTTGCCCTTGCACATACCTCAGAGAGCTGTATCCCTACCCCTGTGTGCATTATTCTGTAATTTCTAAGATAGCTTCTAAAGTAGGATTCTTACAACTGTACTTGCAGCTAAATTAATGCCATGATTTCCAGTTCTGCAGTGCAGGTTACAGAGCTTAGAAATACCCTTTCTCCCTTGATTATTCAGATGATGAGAGGATTTCTCCACTCAGCATACCTCAGGTGTAGAATTAGCAGTTCAGTGGACAGGCAAGTCTCTTTCTGCCTCTAATACACCTTATCTGGCACGTGTTACTGTTAACATAGGGTCCATTTCAGGAAGGCCTGCTGCAGAAACTCCTCTTTTCAGTATTTTCTTCCTCACCCTCTGAATGGGAGGTTCATTCATGCTTTTGAATATGTATATTTAGGTTTTTGCCCTGTTCATCTTACACATACAAGATGGAAAATGTAACTTTTCTATGGAGGAAACATGCAGCATTTTTTATGCTGTTTACTAACATTCAATTTATCTCCCTAGTCAGGAATCATTTTCTTATTTTTTGTTTCAAATTAAAATGATACTTTTTGTAATACAAATGAGGAATAAATCAAAGTGAATTTCTTTTAGTGATTAGTGATCATACCGTATATGCTGGTATCATATTCTTCAATTTTTTTGTGATCAGCAATATTTACAATGCTGATTTTCTCTGCTTATTATTTCATTTCTAGGGAAGAACACAGTAGCAATTTTGTGGTTTTATAAGTTAACCCCCTTCTAGCTTCCAAGTATTTTACAAAAAGTTTCATTGAAATTCAGTTTAAAAATGAATGTAATTTACTCCTAGTTGATAATAAGAGATCATCTGGCTCCAGCAAGGCTCGCGTGACTGAGTTTAATAAAACATTTGATGAAATCTTGATTGGATCACACAAAGCTTGGTATTTGGGAAACATCAAGTGTGATTTGCGCTTTTGTATCATTCTAACCCTAATGTCCCTTCTTGCTGAATGAAATAATCAGCTTAAATGTATGTACACTAATGATGTGTTTGTCATGAAAACATAGCACACAATTCCTTCATCAGTGTCAGAGGAAAGCACAATGGATTTAATTCGGTGCTAGTTGGAAAATATTTTTATGGTTGTATGTTCTTAAAAGGCAAGAGAAATTTGAAAAGCTCTTCTGAGTACAATTTATGCAGACAACAGAGTGATAAGCAGGGTCTCATAGTAGATGCCCTTACTCTTGTTGTTTTACATTTGTTTTACATTTTGGAGTTGGGAAAAATAATATACAATTGGCTATAATAGGATATGGTCTGAAGCAGGGTTAAAATCACCCTCACTCTTACATGACTGCTCAAAACAAATTTCTTGATGCAGTAGCCATGTATGTAGCTTGTGAAATGTCTGGTAGGTTAGTCTCCTCACCTCCTTTCCTTCTGTGCTGGTTTCAGCTAGGGTAGAGTTAATTTTCTTCTCAGTGTCTAGTATAGTCTGTGTTTTGGATTTGTGCTGAATGGTATTAAGATGTTTTTGCTATTGCTGTGCAGGGCTTACACAGAGCCAAAGCCTTTTCTTCCTTTCATATTGCCACACTGGCAAGGAACTTATGGTTTCATGGGAGGTTGAGATGAGACAGAGCTGGGACAGGTGACCCCAGCTGACCAAAGGGATATTCCAGGCCTTGTGGCATCATGCATGGTATATAAAACAGTGGGGAAGAAAGAGCAACTGGGGGGACATTTAACGTGATGGCATTTGTCTTCCCAAGTAACCATTACATTTGATGGGGCTCTGGTCTCCTGGAGATGGCTGAACACCTGCCTGCCCACAGGAAAGCAGTGAATTGATTCCTTCTTTTCTTTGTGTGTGACTTTCGTTTTCCTTATAAAACTCTTTGTATCTCAACCTACAAGTTTTACTTTGATTCTCCTCCTCATTCCACTGGGTTGGAGGGAAGGGAGGAGGAGGAGGTTGAGAGGCTGCATGGTGCTCAGTTTCCAGCTGGGCTTAAAACATGACACCCTCCATGGAAGAAAAGCTTTATGCCAATATGAAACACTTTCCTGTCTCCCACTGTAAGCTGTTAATTTCAAATGGACATTTGCATCAGATGTGAAAAGAAAAATTGAAATCTTCTAAAATCTTCTGAGATAATACTGTTTTCATTGAAGAATACCACCTCATTAAAATTAAAGCAGCTAAGTTTCAATAACACTTCTTTAAATAAAGCTGAAATAATTTCAATAAAGTCAAAAAGTTTTAACTGATTTGCTTGATGAAACACTATGACTTTTCATTTCAGAATATTTGTTCAAGAAATTTGCTATGACATTTTGTGTTACTCAGTTGCAAGATAAACTGGCAAAGTCAAAATTTTACCTTTCAGTGCCATCAGGCTAAGAGATTTTCTTTTCTTTTCTCTTTTCTTTTTTCTTTTCTTTTCTTTTCTTTTCTTTTCTTTTCTTTTCTTTTCTTTTCTTTTCTTTTCTTTTCTTTTCTTTTCTTTTCTTCTCTTTTCTTTTCTTTTCTTTTCTTTTCTTTTCTTTTATCTTTTCTTTTCTTTTCTTTTCTTTTCTTTCTTTTCTTTTCTTTTCTTTTCTTTTCTTTTCTTTTCTTTTCTTTTCTTTTCTTTTCTTTTCTTTTCTTTTCTTTTCTTTTCTTTTCATCATAAGAGTTTGGAAGAAAGTTAAGAGAAGATTCTAATAGTACAAATATATGTACTCATACTTTTGTGGTGCACTTCTCTCTAGAATGGATATTAATCTTGTCATCTGTTAGCTCTAGTGTTAGAAAAGTTTTCATTTTCTTTGTGATCCAAATAAATTAGGCTGGGATATCTATTTTACATTATATTCTCTGTATTTAAAATAACTATTTTTGTATTTTAAATTTAGAGAGAGGTGCTTGTTTCCTGGCAGATTCTATTTGCTCATTGCATCCTGTAAGACATATTTTATTATACCAACTTTTGCAACAACAGCTAACTACAAAGTAAATCAGAATTGATAATAGTCTCAAGAAACATCCTTTTTTAAAAAATGTTAAATCCATATGAATCTAGGGAGGAAATGCCAGGCTTCTTAGTTGTCCATTTTTTTAAATTTTGTTAACCTTGTTGATTTTTTGCTAACCTTGTTCAATTGCTGCTTACATTTGGTTTTGGTTTTTAACTTACTCTATAGACCTTCAAAATTGTGAATGTATTTCTTCTTGGATGGCACACTGGCAACAGATACTCCTGTCTGGGAATTGTGTCTTCCCTTGGTTTATGAGAATATTTTTCAAACTTAGTCTGAAAAAGCAAAGTCCTGGTGTTTCCATAGTTTCTTGTCCAGGAAGACAATAAGGAGGAAAGACTAGGCTGAAGTAAAAATGTAAAAACCTTCTTTTTTCTTTTTCTGTGGGGAGACATTCTGAAGTGGAATACTTAAGGGAAGGGAATAATATTGCATCTTGTGTGAACTGTCACCATTTAGTGCTCACAAAGCCTTGCATGGCTTTTTAAAATTGGAAGTTAGTTGAAAGTTCTGATTTAGAGTTTCCTTCATGTGTCAGTAGCATCAAAATGCTGCTTAGGCTGTAGGTGAGAATAAGGTGAGAGTTTAATTAGTGAACCGCAAGGGATGAAGAATGCTCAGAATTTCCTATATTTAAAAATTCTGACTTTAAATTTACAGCCGATGCAATATTTGGATCCACATTTCATATAACATTTTGGTGAGCTCTGGATCTAGTGTCTGATATAGTATTTATAATGGTTTGTATTTCTAAAATGCATACTTGTATGTAGCTTGCAGTTACTGTATCTACTGCCACAGTCGTATAGAAGGTCTAGACAGGGATTGGAAGTTTATTGTCCTAAATTTTACACAAGCCAAAAAGGTGTCACATGGGATAGTTAATTTTTCTTGTATAATATTCCTGCAGATATTAGCAACCAAAATTTTTGAAAGCTTGATATGGAAAACTAATAACCATTGAAGTAAATCCCACAGTCTATCTTATGAAGGAGTGTTTCAGCCTCAGTGTCAACCTCTACATCTTCAAGTAAATTTAGTATTAAAATTTGCTACGTTCTTGATCATGCAGCTTGACAGTCACTTAGATCCCCAGTCTAATGGGTTCAGTTAATATTTGTAGAAACACACAGGTGAAGGAAATGTCAGCAGAACAGAAAATCTGTCACCAGTAAGATTTATAGTGAATATAGAAGCCTCTGGAAACCCTCCAGTGTAGTGGTGCGGTTTTGGTTTTATTTATTCGATACATGCATTTAAGGTTCATTACTATTCTGTACTCTGTGTTCTGCAATGGTTTGTTCCGTGTACCCTGTTTGTTCCTCCCCATATGGTTTCCCCCAGTGACAGTTGTCACTCATTGGTTATTTAACCCCTGGGTCCTGTCTGTCACTGCAGGGCCTCTCCCTGCATCTAGAAAATTCCAGAGAGCATTGAGAGATTGGACAGGATCCTAACTCTCCCCTCCTACTTCTCTTTGGTTTGTTACAGTATTTGTTGAGCAGAGCAACTCCCATGTTCACTCTGATTGGCCCTGTGCTGAACCCATCCCCTTGTTCCTCCCCCCAATAAACGGTGCTGTATGAGAGTGTTCTGCACTCTGTTGAGGCAGACACTCTGGAGCTGAGGTCACCCCTCATGGGTTCCCAATAAACTTAAGCTGTTGTCCCCTTACCAGAGTCCTCCCTTGTTCTTGTCATCGCTCATTCTTTGCTGGGACAAAGACCCCACAGGGTTGGCAAGATAACTCAGGATATCAGTGCGGCGAGGCAGGAAAGGAATCCTGCGACACCACGACCACCGCACTCCAGCATACAACTTGCAATACTAGCACACATGTCCATTACTGTTAGGGTTCATGCTTCATATTTTAACTTTTTGTAGTTATTTGATGGTAGCAATGTTTTCCTGCTGTGAAATACCATAAAGTATCAGATTATTTATATTTGCTGTATTCCTAGAGTTAGAAAAATATTTAGAGAAAGAAGAAATCACTGCTGTTCAGTGATTGTAGGAATTCAACCTTCTTACTCTTGGAAATTAGGAAGAAAAATAATGAGTATTTTAACATGAGGAATAACCATATACAAATTCTGGTAAGACATATGATGGGAAGTATTAGAAATGCAATGACAAAAAAAGTCACCAGATATTCAAACCACTTCTGACTGTGTTCCAGAAGGTCCAAACCAAAGCATTCGGATGGTATCTGAACCTAGTAAGAAATGCAACTCAGAAACACAATCACCAGTGATACTTATTGCATGTCCACAAAATAGCATTGCAGCTGAAGCACTTCTCTTTGTTTAGTGGTTTCCTCAGGCAGCAGAAATTAAAACCATGCTTCTCTGAAAAACTGCTGGTAAAAAGGGGCAAGAGATAAATCTTTCCTCTTTCGATAAGTGGATTGATATGCAGCTGAGAATGCAACTGTTGTGACCAGAGGAAAAGAAATTTGGACACTTTGGTTGTTTTCCATCATAGTTATGTCACTTCCCTCATAACTGTAAAGAGTTTTGCCAGGAACAATACATAAAAATTATTTTTTTTTTCCCAAGCCAAAACTCATACCTTAGTTCATAATTTTTTACATTTTCAACACTTGTGAACACTAATAATATAACAATCTGTCATGGTCTGAAAGCAAAACGAGTGAGAGACTACAAGTCAGAAATACAATTTAATAAGAAAGGTAAAAAGGTAAAATAAAATAAAATAAATGTAATAATACAAAAAGACCACTGACAGAGTCAGAATACAACCTGAGCAGGATGGTGGAAGCAGTCCAGGTGAAGTGCTCTTCCTGAAGCAGTGATCCTGTAGAAAGGTCTGGTAGCTCTGGTCCTCTGGGAATCCAGTGGGTAAGGGCTGCTTGTACTGTCCCAAATCCCAGATTATATCCAGGTGAGAATGCTTGGCTCCTCCCCCTGGGCGGAGCATCTCACAAGGGGATGATTGTGAAGTGGGTCCTTGATGGCCCATTAAACAGAGATAACTCCTGGAGGGAGTTACCTGTGAGTCATGGGCAAGGCATTAATGGGCCATTAGCAGAAGAGCCCAAAGGAAGGGGGCCTGGGAAAACACTGCCCCACCTGGTTCCAACAGCTAATGAAGATGGTGATAGAATAAATACTTTGTGTACATCCTACAGTACAACCCAGGACACAATCGAATTTCTTTACAAAAGTTCACAATCTGTCTCTCTCCATATATATTTTTCCTACCACATTACAGTGGCTTCTACAAATAAATAACTGAGTATATTTGTAATGTGCTGATTATTAATTGCAATGTAAATTAATTAGATTTACGTTCAGAGTGTGATGGGTTTGAAATATCTGTCCGGAACAGGTGTTATGACAAGATCTGGAATATAAATATAATTGTTAGGTTTGTTAAGGAAACCGAAGGACACCACATCTCTCTTTTAACCTCCTCTTGATCCCAGCAGTAATATAACAGTTACTTAACTTATAAGAATATCTGCTGTGTTTAATATGGATCAAGATCCTGCCAAACACTGTAATGTTTCATAATAGTGTGTCACAAGCTAGGAAGAAGTTAGAACTGCTAGAAAAGCAGTTGGAGGTAACCTACTGTGATTCTGCTGTATAATTCCCACTTCCTGTATAATTTGAAAATTTGCTTATGAAACAGGAAAATCTTTTGTTTATGAATGTAGTTGCAGTGATTTTAGAAAGTCACTGGGGGTTTTGTGTGTGATATAAAGGCTGGGATTAACTTTTCAGTAAATAAAAAATTAACAAATATAAATCGATAATCTAGCCTTGTTCTTTAGGTTGTTTCAACAATAAAAATCATTTTCAGACAGATTTATAACTGTATTGGTCATTTAAATTTGGCATATTCCATTTATTTTTTGAGCATGACTGTCTGAAAATACTGGCTACCACATTCTTGTCCGTCCATCTACAAAGTCTTTTAGTAATAAGGGAGTCAAAACAGCAGGAAGTGTATGCCAATGCATATGCCAAAATCTGTGGAGCCATTTACTGACAGTAACAACATAACCCAAGTCTTGTGTGTATGCTGATGTAGAAGGTGCTAAGTTTAATAAAAACAAAACAGAAAGATATAGGGAAAAAATAATAAAGAAGAAAAATTAGTACCTAGGTGACGCGGTGCCAAGTTCACCCTCTAGCTCCTGACAATGTGTCAGGAGTGGGCTGCTCTCAGAAGTGATCCCAGATACAGCTGGGCATAGGGTCTATGGCATGAGATTTACTGAGGCACAGGGAAAACAAGAATGAGGGAGAGGTCTTTCATATGGTTTCCAAGGAGGCTTATTTCCAAGGAGGGTCCAGGGATGAAAGACCCTGAATCCTGGTGTGCAGGGACTTTTATATAGGGGAGGTTCTAGGGGAGGGTACAAATTATTGTCCAAGTGTGGCAGTGGGTTGATGAGTGCTAATGGTTATCCTTTGCTGATATGTTATGTGTTAATGTTGCATAGTTCATGCCCTGTTACCCCTTATTCTCCCTGTTCTTAGGACCATAAAGCAGTTACCTGTCAATCTTGTTGTTTACATGGCACCTGGCCCTGCCAGTCAACCAGAGACCTCTCCCAGTGTCTGTAAACTTCTAGGAAGAGTCCTGGATGATTGGTTAGAGCCAGGGTTTCCCCCTCCTACAAGTTATATTATGCACCCTGAGTCCCTGTCATTGGTCCCCATGCTCTGCTGTCCCATGTGTTCCTTCCCCCCTTTAAAAACTGTAACGCTCAGGTGCTCGAGGTCTCTCCATCTCTCCGTCTCCCCGTTTCTCGGAGCCTCAGCCCTGAGGTGGAATAAACCTCAGTTGCTGCCTCCATGGAGGGTCCCGTCTCTCAATTCATCTGTGCCTTAGTAGTGACTCTGCTTCACTGGCTCAAAGACCCCTGTGTTGCAGTGGTGCCAGGGCTGGCCGGAGCCGGCAACACCTGGGAGGAACCACTGTATCCAAGAGGGAAAGAACTGGGAAGGAAGACAAGGTGGGATTTACAATGCTTCAACAAATGAGGAAGCACAGGGGGAGGGGAACAGTTCGGCTAAACTAATGGGGCTTTGAGGAACTGGGGTTTTCCTAAAGCAAGGGGCTGATACCAGGCAGGATTGACAGCTCAACAGGAGGAGGGACATAGAACATTCTGCATCAGGGGCAGGCCTAGGGCAAGATGGACAACTGGGTGGGAGGACACAACTTGAATTGAATTAACAATACAGGGGAGAATAGAATAAATAATTGTGAATGAAACCCAGTGCAACACCTAGGGATTCCATAGATCTGTGCACAAGTAGCACCACAGCCAAAAGGATAAGATAGCTGAGCCTTTGACAGTGAATTGGCAGTTACTGTTCTTATTTTGTAAAAGATAATATTATTTACTTTCTATTTTTACCCCTAGCTTTAAAATTCTTTACAACAGTATTCATAGAATCATAGAATATGCTGGGTTGCAAAGGATCCAATGGGATCATTAAGTCCAACTCCTGGACCTGTGCAGGACACCTCCAGAGTCACACCATGTATCCAAGAGCATTGTCCAAACACTTCTTGAACTCTCTCAGGATTGGTGCTTTGACTACCTCCCTGGGAAGCCTGTTCCAATGCCTGACCACCCACTGGGTGAAGAACTTTTTCCTGATACCCAACCTAAACCTCTCCCAACTCAGGTTCATGCCATTTCCTCAGATCCTTTCACTGGTCATGAGAGTGAAGGATTCAGTAGCTTTCCCTCTGCTTCCCCTCTCGAGGAAGCTGTAACTGCAGTGAGGTCTCCCCTCAGTCTGCTCCAGGCTAAACAGATCAAGTGACCTCAGCAACTCCTCATAAGGCTTCCTCTACAGATCCTTGCAGACCTCTTTTGGACATTCTGCAACAGTTTAATGTCTTTTTTATATTGTGGACCCCAACACTTCCCCCAGCACCCGCAATGAGGCTGCCCCAGTGCAGAGCAGAGCAGGACAATCCCCTCCCTTGCCCAGCTGTCAGTGCTGTGCCTGATGCCCTCAGGACACAGGTGGCCCTCCTGGCTGCCAGGGCACTGCTGATTTGTGTTCAACTTTCCATTGACCAGGACCTCCAGGTCTCTTTCTGCAGCACGTCTCTTCAGTCTCTCATTCCCCAGTCTACAGACACAATCAGAGTTTTCCTGTTTCAGGTTCAGAATCCAGCACTTGTCTTTGTTACGCTTCTCAATCTTTGGTGATTGCCAGCCATTCTGTAAAGAATTTTTATTCAGCTCAGAAGGAAACAGCGCGTAATGCCACAGCTTGAATACTCCTATGACTCTTTGCTCTCACTCTCCCTCAATTACAAGTTTATTTTTGTTCATCTGTAACTTGACTTTAAATATACACTTTTTTAAAAGTTACATTTAAAATTACGAAACTTACCTTATTTATTCTTAGTGTATACAGAAAGAGATGGATTCAAAGATAAAATATCTGATCTTATGCTGTAAAACATCATTATGGGCTGTATAATGTATGTATAGTGTAAAAATAAATCCATCTTGCTACATTTGGACACTAAGGGTTTTTTAAAAGTATTTCAAGTGGTTTTCTTTTTATCTTAGCCTTTCTGCTTTAGCTTTTTCACATCTATTGCTGATTTTGTACCTACAAAATTAGATTAGAAGGAATGATTTTTAAAAAATGCAAACATGTGGAAAATACTCCTCTGGAAAATACCAAATACTGTAAGATAACCTCTAGCCCTGTACGTGAATCTGAAAATATGAACAGTAGCTAAAAGCTAAGAGCTTTCTCAAATGACAGGTATCTCACCAAAGTCAGACTATTCCCTAGTCAAAAGGGAGTCTGGAGAACAAACTGAAATTTTATTATTTGGACAGCAGTAATCATTTGGCAAATAGCAGCATTTGATTTCTAAAGTAACCTGGGATTCAGAGACATTTTCTATATGTTTGGTGCTGTCCAAGTACATTTTTCTAACCTTACTCTTTCCACTATTTTAAGCTTTCCTCCTCTGGGGACAGAGTTTAGCACTTGTAAGTAAACCAGTGATTTCACAGGTGCATCAAACTGTAATTGTCATTTAGGATTTGATGTAAAAAAAGGGCATGATTATGCATGAGATTATATTTGTTAAGCATCAGAATGGTTAAAATTATTACTTCGTTTCAGTGTTTTTAAAATAATTTTTGTCATAAATCTTAGAGCTAAGAATGCAGAAATTGATCTAGATAGAACAGGAATATTAGGGAGAAGCCAGTAGTATAAGAAACAGCAGTGCAGAAATAGAGTCAAATAAAAGCCCAACTTGGAATGCAGTAACAATTATTGATTTTGCAGATGAAATTTACTACATCCTTGGTGAAAATATTTTCCTCAGTTTATTCTATGATTTATTTTCTAGTGACTTAATCGGCATTCCCACTGCATTTTGCTTTTGTCCACAAAAATATTGTACAATATGTCTTATGTGTCTCTGTAAGTGTCTTGCTGAATACAGAGTTAAGGATATACAAATATTTGGAGTGAGAGTAGTACCAACACATGTGCTATTATTCTTATGCACTCACCTGTAGTAAGCTAAAGCCATTGACTATCATAAGGAAAACCTAACACAGGGAAGAATAAAAAGGGACTAGTGTGTACAGCCATGCTGAGAAAGCAAAACTAGGTGAAGTTAAATTTTGTTTGTGTTATGAAAAAGAACAAACAGTACAGGGCTGCTTAAATGTGATATGACTGTGTTGTTTGACTGGTAAGCCAGGAACCTGGTCTCCAAACCATAGTAAATAGAATAAAATGTAGACTAGTTAAAATACAAACATTCCTTGACTGAACAAGAACTACAGTAATACTAAAAATTAATTCTATTAAGACAGGTAGATTCTGCAGAAAATTCAAAAATATGTCTATAAAACACAGAAAAGAAATAGGAAACATACAAGTAGGACAAGGCTTAGTTGTATGTGCCAGCCCTCACTGAACATTAACACTAACTGGGGAAAAAAGAGAGGATTTCTTCTCTATTAAAGACATGATGATTTTTGCTTAGAGTAAGCAAACAGATCAGCAATGTAAAAAAGAATCACATACTCAATATAAATATAATGTGTCTCTACTCAACAATTTTCTTAGTAGGCTCAAATTAATAATCATAAAGTCAAGGGTGAGGCTGACTGGCACAGCATCACAGATAGCCCAGATGGGGGCAGATATTGGAGTTGGGGAATGTTGCAGTGCCATGCTCCCTTTTGCACACCTTTTGTGTCCCCAGTGTCCCTGGAGCTGTAGGCTTTGTGGCTCCTTTGACCCTAACCCTAAGACTAGTCCTCACTTTTCTCACTAATGTTAATAGCTACCCTTATCCAGTTTTCCATGCCTTTCCAAAATAATGAAATTAATAATTTCATTTTTAGATTGGTGCCTGGCTTTTCTATGATTTGAGGGCTTTATTTGTATATTTCCCTCATCTTTGCATTTATTATTTGTATGCAAAAAATGAGGAAGGATCTGTGAACAAAATTATTGCAGACTCTTAGTCCATGTAACTCTTAGGAGAGATTAAAAAAAACAACAACAAACTGGTGGGCAAATACTCATACTTGTTCTTCTATATCTGCTGTAAATAAACATGAAGCAACTTCCCATTTTTTGTTTCCATCTCACACGTCCTTTGGGGGAATTTTTGAGGTATTTGGGTGGAGGTTCATATCTTTCCATTGAAATTCCAAAGAAATAGGGGCACATAGAGTTAAAGGGAAAGTCAATCTCATAGCTGTGTTCAAAAGATTATGAGAATTAATAAGAGAAAATCAGAAACCCTCCAACAAAACATTGAAAAATCCTAATAATTATTCTGTCATGGGAGAAGCTTGTTTTTGCCCTGAAGCTTTTGTATCTTTAGGGTTTTTTTCATTTTTAGCATTCAAGGTAGCAAGGTGATTTTTTCATAGGAAACTATAGCAAGATTTTGAAAGTAACTTAAAGATCTGATGCTATACCACACCCTAATGAAGATTAATGTGAACAAAGTGCCAAAGGACATTTGAAATTGCAAGAAGAATATAATTTGTTTGATCAATCATCAGTTTATGTCAGTAAGTATGTGTGACATGGTATAGATCTTGAAATTTCTGACATGCTTTAATACTGTTGTTCATTTTTTGGACTAATCAGTAGTCATATTTCACATATTTCTTGTTGATGCCAGCAACTAAACTTCCAAAAATGATTTCTAGGTAGTGATATCAACCTCTAGTCTGGAAGTTCCTTTAAACTACAATGGTTTGATTCAAATGCTTGTTACAGCTTTATATCACTGACTTCGCCTTTTAGTTGCTCTTGCAAACATCTTAAATATCCTCTTTCTATATGCACTGAAAGTAAGAAATTGTCAGGAATCAACTCTAAAAAATAATTTTAAAGTGTTAGTGAATATTTTTATAGACTCGTAAGTATGAGCTTTAGGAAGAAACATAGAAAGTCATTCCTTTGTTTCATGCATCTTTTCTGTTAGCATTTAAAATGTCAGTGTTTGAATGGAAATGTGGTATAGTAATTCTGTGTTGTCAGCAGTCTATCACTACAATTTTCTAGTCAGGGAACGCAAGAAAAAAAGCTCTTAAAAACTGGCTTTATAAGCAATCCAGAAACTGAAAGATATAGCCTATTTTTAATGAGAATCTATATATCCTCCTAGGATTCCTTTTCAACTCTCTGGAGCCTCACTGGATGGTATTGTTTATTGCATTATTTCACCAGGCTACAGTTGTTGTTTCTCAGTATAAACTCTATTGGTAAAATATATAAGGCAATATGAAGGAAGTTTAAAATCTCTTTTTTCTCTAATTCTGCAAATTATTCCTTGGCCATCAAATGAGAAAGGTCACATTTTAATTCCAATATTTAGTTTCTAACCATATACTCTTTTTTTTTTTTTTTTTTTTTTTTTTTCCTATGGAATCAAATTCTAGCTAAGCACATGGATCCCAAGGTTGTCAACACAATGATGAGCTACCTCTACAGGATCATTGGGGGAGCCCCACCTTTTGGTGAAACAGCAGGTGAATCAAGTGGTTACAGAAAATCCTGGGGTACTTTGCCTGGTGGCTGCTGTGCTTAATTTAGGCTATCCAGAGGGGATTACTGTAAAGCAAATAATTTAGAAATTCTTACCCTTATTCCTTTGTGTGCTCTTTGCCAGGTTCATAGCATGTTAATTGAACTTGGAATTCAGCTGCTTTTGTCTAACCCCTTTAAAAAGCTGCAAATTGTCAAGTCATTTAGAAATATTTATTGTTATAGGCATAGCAGCAGTACAATAAAACTGTAGAAGAATGCTATTGAAATGAATGACTGTGCAGATTTGTACTTTCTAAATGCCTTGGATGAAAGCTACAACCTGGCTGAGAGGAGTTCAGAGCCAATATTCAGAGCCAGTCTGCTCAAATCACCACAACACTTGGAGCAATAGAGCCTCCTCCTGAGTTTGATCTGATAACTGTAAATATTATGAATTCATTGATTGAACAAAATAGAGAAAAAAGTTTCTAATTAAAATAAAAGGAGTCATTTAGTAGGAGGTAATTTGTTTTCCAAAAGCATTCTAAAAGCACAATCCTTCCGTGTACTGCTTTTCACAATTATTTTAATTACTATTTCAAAGGAAGATTGAAGAGTTTGATGTGACCCTGTTGGAGACATGAATTACAGCTGCACCAGCTTTTGAGCGAGCTGTTACTCACTTTGCAATTGCCTGTGTATGGCCAACAATGTATCTAAATATGGCTAGGATGTTGTTTCACATCTTCTTGTCTCAACTGAAAGAACCAGTGAGGAGTTATAGGAAGAACAGTGCAAATATATGAACTTTCAAGAGATAATTTCACCCTCATCTTTATGAAAGAGAAAGCACAGTTCAGCATTTGACTGTATCCCCAACTGTACAAGCAACCCTTGATTTCAAGTACACATAGTTGCCTATTTGAGGAAAAACCCTTTCAAGTGTGAGAGGCTGAGAATTAAAAAATGCGGTGATCCTGATGCCCTCTGCATAAAGGCTATGTTTCAAGCAAGATGGAATCATCTGAAGCCTCCTCCTTTTTTACTTCTCATATGCCTGTTTTCTCCTGTATAATTCAGGGCATTACACTTGACAAACAAGTCACTCCTTCTTTCCAACTCTAATTTGACAGATAATCTCACCATGTTTTGGAAAAATCAGAGTTCCACATCTCTGCTTTTTCTGACTTTCTTTAATATAAAATTCACTTGCATTACATATCTTTGTCCTAAAAGGTTTTTACTTTAAATTGTTTCATCCATCTTTCTATCATCTTCCATATTCTTCTAGATGTCTGTCTATATACCTAAGTCTCAAATGTTTAAGATCCATCCTTTTCACTTTTTCACCATCAGAGTTATAAAAAATAGAAATAAAATCTTTCAGAATCATATACATTTTATCTTGCGTTAATATTTAGCTTTCCTGTCTTTTCCCTCTGGTATTTATGCTCTAAATATATGTTTTGCATTTCCACTTTAAGTAATTTCTTTCACTAAAACTGAAGTCTCTTTGTTGGTCACATTACAACCATTACCCATTAGTCTATCTTCTTACTCTCCAGCTTTCTCTTTGGTAGTAAATTAAAGGCTACTGGGGTACAGACCTAGGCATGGGGATATTCTTGAGCACTGAAACTCTCTTTTGCTTACACATATATTTTTATAATAATGTTTGCCCAATTCCATCCAGGCCAAATAGGACTGTATTACCAAATTTCACTGCTCTCAAGTTAAGATGAGCCAAGCACATGATATTAAATCCACTGGTTAATTTGGATGAGATTACTTTCTTAGATAGTAAGAACATTTATTGGTATGGACACGGTTTGTTGGTCCCATTGCAAAAGCTCAGTCCCAGGCACATTTAATTTACAGGTGTACATAGTCTCACATCGCTTCTCGCTGCAATTCATTCTGCAATCTGCCTCTATAGCCCTACCCTTCATATACTTCATATACTATATACTTCATATACTATATACTTCATCCTATCAAACCTACCAGTTCTTCTATGTAGTTGTCACCCAATATTTACTTATTTGCTTTTTCTTCATTAGAAATCTCACATAAATCTCTCCTTACATAGATCTAGCTTTCCTTTTTTTATACTTCATCACACATTGAGAAGCTTCCCAGATTCTCTTCCCAGCTGCTGTTTTACCCTATTTGCTGCTGTGAATAACCACTTCCCCTGAGTGGAGCTCAGGAGGCACTTTGTTGTCAAAGTGCTTTCAGCACTTCACACATTGCTTCCCTATTTCCTATAATACCATTTGATTAATGATGATTAATGCTGATTTGAATTTCCTCTCCTTTTTGTCTTTTCTTTTTTTCCTTGCCATGAACCTGTCACAAGCAACATAGAATATATCAGTGGGGGCAACTGTATGCTGCAGAGATATTTCCAGTGTTTACAGGGTCTCTGCTCTTGAAATGATACAGTACAGATTTGAGTGTAATGACAATATATCTGAAGTTTCTTTTCCTTTTATGATGAAATAGGTATGGTATAAACCAGGGCACCCTGGTTCCTGGAGTGCAGACACAAGATCCTCAAAAAAAAAAGTGCACTGGCATTGTGTATGTGTCCAGGACAGGCAGCTTCAGACAGGCAAGTTCATTGACAGTAATGACATTGTAAATATAGTTCTGAACTGTAAACAATCACAACAAATCGAACCTTGGCCCTCCTTCCATGCATTGCAGCTGTATCTTACATGTTCAGCTCGTAGGTATCAGCTCAATAGCAGAAATCAACTCATGAGGTTTTGCATTCCAAGTAGAAAATGTAACTGTAATAAAAACTATAAATTAATTGAAATTTATATAAGCCTATGCATACACAGCTTTTATTCATTATATAAAACAAAACATGAGAAATAAAGAAATGAAATTTGGGATCCAGGTCCGTTCTTACCTTGTTTCCAGCAACAGGTGAGGTAAGATTGTGTGAACACCATAGACATCTCTCGGTTCTAAGATCTCCTAGTTTTGAAAGTTTTGTGAATTAGGGTGCTCCTGAACTAAAGACCACATCTGGTATTTAGCAGTCTCTCATAGATTTTTCTCTCATAAATGCTTTCAGCTTCTTTTCAACTTGTGCTTCCACAGTATTCTGTGGAATACTGTGGAATTCTTTGCTAACTATCCCAAGGGATTCTTCTTTAGGCCTCCATCCAAAAACAAGTCACTGTGACTTTGAAAGAAACACTAATGAAATAACAAGACTTAGTTTGGTTTTATTTATTAGCATGCCAAGATCCCATCTTCTGATGCAGACACAGTAGAGAAGTACACTGTACCCACTGTATTGCAGGCTGAAGGCTAAAGCAGAAAGTGTCTGTCCTCACACAGAGAGAGAAATAATTTTCTTTTTTTTCTCTCTCCCTCATAGAGAGAAAAAAAAAAAAAAAAAAATTGACAAAAGGTAGAGAAGGGGAGAGAAATGAAAAGAATAGGTGTGCAAGCCTAGAAGATGACTATTTTGATTATTTTACATATATTCATAGATGTTTTACTGTGTGAGTGAGCCATTTCTGATTTTAAAAAAGATAAGGCATATCACCAAATGGAGAAAGGTTTCTGATTTTAGTAATACATAGAAGTCTAGAGCAGGTAATTATGCTTAAAGGTATAGCAGATAGCATCATAGTATTCACATGAAAAATGTCCAGCCTGGAAAGGAAAAAATTAAAGTAGAAAATAGTTTAAAAGTCTCCTGTTAGCTGTAAAGTGAAGCCAGAAATTCATCTCTATAAGCATGTGGTGCACTGGTACTCTTTGTTGTTCCTCAGTGACACCTCAGTGACACTTGGAGTCAAAATAAGGGAAAATATCAGTTAATGCAGTGATTGGCCAGGGTGCCTCCTGAGAAAGGCTGTGGCTCAGGCAGTGGAAAGAGTATGTGATGGTTGTGACTAGCAGGAGCATCTAATGAAATAAGGCGTAACAAGGAGTAGCTTGAAGAATAAGGATCCATGGAGAAAAGTCAGTGATGTCCCCAGAGCAGAGCAAGAAGCAGTCAGAAGAAGGAGAAGCTATTAGAGAGGAAGCAAGTCACAGCAGAGGAAGACCTGACAGTCCTGAACTGTGAGTAGAAGAGAAAGCAACTAGCCATCCTAGCCATGTGATGCACTTAATAGTGACACTGAAAAAATAATGTAAAAAGGGAAGCATTCTGTCGTTCTATACTGTTGTTTTTTCTCTTCCTCATTTAAGTTCATTCACCACTTCCCAAGGGCAGGCAGATGTTCAGCCATCCCCAGGAGAGTAGGACTCCATCACATGTAACCATTACTTGGGAAGACAAATCCTATGACTCCGAGTGTTCCAACTTCCTTCTTCCCCAGCTTTATATACTAAGCATGATGTCACACAGTGTGTGGGATATCCCTGTGGTCATTTGGTCATTTACAGTCACCTGTCCAGAATGTGCCCTCTCCCAGTTTCTTGTGCCCCTCCCATCCCTCCATCCTGCTAACTGGTGGGGCAGTATGAGAAGCAGAAAAGATCTTTTGCTCTGCCCAGCAATAGCTAAAATATCCTTGAATTATCAGGGATATCAGCACTGTTTCCAGCACAAATACAAAACATAGCTCCAAATTAGCTACTCTGAATAAAATTAACTCTCTCCCAGTCAAAACCAGCATAGGATAACAGTTCAAGCCACTGTTTTAGTAATGGCCTCTTACTGTTCAACCTAACCCTTATCGCAACCAGTAATTTTTTCACAGAAAAGTTAGGCAGACCTACAACTACCATAGACGTCTCTCAGGAATGGAACACCCCTAAACCACAACATTGTAATTGCACTACAGAGGTCTCCCCTTTGAAAATCATTCATTTCTTAACTCCAACTGTAATAAGCTTGACGGATTTGCTATCATCTCTCCATTAGAAATAACTGATGTTGAAGCATTCATGCACATAGTGGATCGTTACCCAGTGATAAAAACAGTCTCTGTTAAGACCCAGGACTCATGCATCATACAAATTGAATTATTTCTAAGGGTTAAAAAGAACAAAGCTATGAAGCTTTGACCTGTGGATCGATAAGGAACTTACATCTCCAGCAATGTGTGGCTCTTAATCAAAACCATGGCTGCTCATTTATACCAAAATAAAAGGTCATTGATGCACTTTCAGAGAAAAGATCGACAACTTTCCAAAACACCTTCATTCTCTGATCCTTAAAAATTTTTAATGAGCAAGAAACGTACAAGAGGAAGTTCTTCTGACTGAAAAATACAGCAAGAACTTAAATAAAAGACAGCAGATATGAAACCAGAAATAAACCTTTCAGTCCTTTGACTGACAAAGCTGACATGAACAGAAACCTTTGTATCCATGTTCTTTGTAAGAGCAGTGACAGTCTGAACTCATCTGGTGACTCTACTAGGAGCTAAACTTTAATACAACAAATATCTCATCAATCTTTAAGTAAAAACAATTAAAAAAACTTAACAATTAAATTAATTCATTTCTGAACAAATGTTGTTGTTCTACACAGTGTTAATCTCGTTCTGTATGAAATCACATTTTATTTTTCATAATATCAGTAAATGTTTGAATAATAGCCACTATATTTGTATGGTCTTGACATAATTGCAATATTTTTAGGATGAGTTTTATGAAAGTTATGCAGCAATGTCAGTAATGAGTGTCAGATTTATTCTGTTAAGAAAATTTATTAAAAAATAACCTGCCTTCATGTAAACAGAGGAACACATCACAAAGGTCTTGTTAGTGTAGTTGGCCAGTTTTACTGTGGCAACTTTGTCAGACTAAGAGATAAATAAAACTTCATTAATTGTGGAGTAAATTTTGAGAACTGATTATATGTCATTGAATTTCCATTAGAAATAAACATGCAAAATATCACAGGGTGGAGATCTTCAGTCATGCCTGATCCTTGAGCAGTGCAACTGTGTACCAGTTTCATGCAGACTTATTTTTAACATACAAATTAGCCGCTAATATGATCTAATACAGTCGAGTAACCAAATCACTGAAATAAGAACCCTGTGCACAAATCTTTATCCATTTTACTTAGTCCTGTTTAACTCACTGATTTACTTCTAACAGCAAAAATTGAAAGCAGAGACTTTTGATGTAGTCAGTAAAGATGAGTTCTTTGACTGCAAAAATTCACGCAAAACCACGGTCTGAGCTTCTTTGTGTATAGAGCATTGTGGCTTTGTTTTGGAAAGGAACAGCTTGTAGATACTTTATCTGACATGTACATCTCTTTCACAGGTCTCATATCAGACAGTTCTATGCGGTAGATGCTGAGATAGTAGCATGATGCAGACTACCATTTAGGTCTAATCCTGACATAAATCTGAGTTCACTGTATTACAGCCAAACACTCACAATCCAGAAAAAAAAATAAGTCCCTTTAAAATTCTTACCTTCTGGTAAAATTCTTACCTTCTTCTCCTAGATTTCTATCACTGGCTATTTTAGCCTTAGTAAGACAGACCTTATGGAACAATGAACAATCTGAAATATCTTACAGAACAGCATTTATACATCCATCAGTCTCTCTGTTCATTGGTGACATTCTGAGCATGTCGGCCACCCTCCAAGAAATCCAGGTCTCCCAGCCTTATTTCATGTACTAATTCTCTGTAATACTTCACTATGTGGAACAACTCTCTGTGGCAAAGCAGCAGTAAGTATTCACATTAATCCCTTCTGATTATTCTCTGGGTATATTTATGATTGCTTCTTTCAGCTGACAGAAAAGAAAGGGATTTCATTAACATAGTTTAAATTACAGCTCCATCATGTCACCAAAACCCACCATCAAACAAATAGTGTACATTGCAATATCATTCTTTTCCGTACAAAGTTTGTTAAGAGCAGTTAATCAAGCCAAAATATGTAAAATATTAACATAATGGAGAAGGCTAAAATCCTTTATTTGTTCTTAAACATGTATGAAGAGGTCATAAAACAAAGCAAGACTATCAATGTCTCATACAGTCATTTGGCAGGAAATTCTGTGAGCTGCTTAAAATATTGTCCTTGTGAATTACTTGTGGCATTTTTTAAAATGGTCCTTTTCTGTTCTCATTTTCTACACCTATCAATTGACCGCTTCAAGGAAAGACATTTTTTATTTCTATACTCATCCAAGAAAAAAGGAAAAAAAAACTGGTGACAGACCTTGAGAGAAATAGAAAGCAGCAATAACTTGTGTCAGTCTATTTGAGAGCAGATGAATAAAAAGACAGTAAAACCAAGCTGGTAATATTGCCCAGCTAATACATTATGCCAACCACAACCTTATACAGTATTAGTTAATGTAGCTTTCACATAAATTCTGGGAGTTTTAATGTACCCATTTTCTGCCTTTAAAGATGAATCAGCGAAATCTCTCCTAAGCTCTCAATACCAGTATTTTCATAAATTTTGGTGCAGATTTTTCCTATAGCTGTGAATCTAAATTCCAGACTAATCACAATTTTAGGCTGCTATATTTTCTGCATAACATTGCCGATTGAATAGATCCAGAATATCAGGGCTCCTCTTTCACTCACTTTTTTCAATACTTCTTTAAAATAGTGGCACGTTTTCCTAGAGTTGCCGCTAGATTGGCTGATGGACTGTGAGTTGTGATCGCTGTAGTTGGCCTGTTGGAATCGGCTGGAACCAGCTGTGTCTCACACAGGACAGTCCCTGGTCTCTTACCACGAGGCCACCCCTCCAGCCTGACACCCCTGCCACAAACCCCTTGCCACCTTTACCCAATACATGAGTGTGTGAGGAAAATTTCTTGTTATTCTTTCTATGAGATCTGGACTCAACAAAAGATTACTCTCCTTTGGGATATTAAAAATAATGTTAAATGATCTTGTACATAGGATTTACCTAGACCCAGTCTGTGGGACTTACTGCTCATTTCAGATCAGCAAGGTAGTAAAGGAGTAAGAGCTCTGATATCCTTGAGTGTTTGGTCTGCTGTGCTCTGACAGCTTGTAGCCAGGTTATAAATCAAGTTAAATAAGAATAAACTAATCAAGCATCTAGGAAAGCATTGATTAACTTGGTAAGTAAGTGTAGTTCTTCTGTCCTCTTTTGCTTACTGATTTTGGATAAAACCTGAGTCAGAACTTGGGCTACCTTCATGTAGACAATATTCCATAAATCTTTAATTTAATGTGAGTGTTTGTAGGATTTTGTAATGGATGGAAGTGTGTGGAAAAAGTATTGATTAATGGCTGTGACAACGAGACCTATAATGGACATTGACAACGCTCTGGAAGTACTTAATGTTGCACACAATGACAAAGTACAATGTGTTGATAAAATAGTTGTTGTCAACAGAAAGAGGGGAGGTCAGACAGAAACATAATATATTAATTACCTCAAAGTCAAAAACAGGTATCTAAAAAATCTCTCTAAAAGCAATATTTATTATTTAATAAGATAAATTTATGTCCAGGCTTTATTTTTGTGGCTTTTTAAACAATGGCCTGAGTACTTTGGTTCTATACAAGCTGTATAATCCTTCAAAAGTTGTAGAATAATGTTTTCCACTGGGAGCTAAATGTGGTGATTTTCTGTCAGGCGTGGTCATGCATAAACTTAATTCATAGCACCATAACATCAGCAAGCTTATACTTAAAGAAGAATTATTTTAAGGTCAAAAATCTTCTAGAAGCACTTCTGTCATACCAATACATACAGTACACTGCTAAACAATATCAAGAACAGAAATTTTAAGTGAAACAAGTGCCTTTGTCCTGAAAATAAATATTTCTTCTTGAAAATGAAATCCACTTCCTTAGAGTAGAAATTTTGTACTGAAGACAAAAGGACAGCAGAATACAAGATTTTTTTTTTATTCCCTTATGCCTACAGAAATTCCCTTTAGTGTCAATGGCCATACAGTGAATAAAGTATAATAAATAGAGTGAGGTAAAATGAATAGAGAATAAATCCTATCTTGAACAATTTAAAAGTATTATTTGGAGCTAATATACTCTGGAAAATCTTCCTGACAGCCCATCAAAAGTAAAAAAAACTAGTTGTATGATTCCTGCTCTGTTTCTGTTGCCTGACATGCCTTTTTACCATGCTTAATTGACTCTAATGTTCATAGGAAAAGTGGCAGAAACTCCCCTATGTTGAAACTCACACCTCCAAGGAAGAAAGAACATCAACATTGTCAGTGCCAGTGCCACTTTCTTTGTCAGTTTGATGTGAAATTTAGGTAGACCACCTTCTTAGAAGGCAGAAGGTAACACTGACAAAGTGAACAGCAGTAGGAAGCAGATGAGAACTATAATTTCATTTACAGTCAAAAGAGACACCACTCACTGCCAATAAAAATGATAAGTACACATGCCTGCTCTGCCTGTTCTATGCCATCTGAGGACTGTGACTGGTGTAGGTGCCACAAATATATGAGTTAAGGAGTGTCAGGTGCCCCATCCCTACCTTTTCACAGAAGTCCTGTCCCCTTCCCAGCAGCCTCAGGGGACATTTTTCCTGGAAGTCATGCCCAGGACCAGACACTCTCTACCAGTTTAGCAGGAAGAACACCAGCTCCAAAGACCTTCCCCTCTCTATATAGGGGACTGTCATGTTTCAAACACCATTTTAGGCCAAGGTGTCTTGTCTCTTCTATGATAGGCAGCTGTTAACTTTGTTAAATGTCATCCTGCTCTGTAACTTGCTGATTACCATTTTTTGGCATCATTATACTGATGTATTCTCTGAGACTGACTTCCCACTTTCTCTCAACCAAGAAGTGTTCAAATATAAATATATGTACCTCTGTATACTATACATATAAATATATATATATGCATAAATCATATTGTATTAAATTATACAAAAATAAACTATTTACATTATATACACTATTAATACACTATTTACATTATATATATATAAAAAATATATGTGCTATATATATTTATGGGACTGTAGGAATTAAATAGAAATAGCCATAAAATCATAGATACAAAATGACTAAAACTGGTTTAATGAGAGCTAATGGAATGGATAATTAGTGTTGAAATACAGATAGCAAGTCATTAAACAAAAGCAGAAGAAAAGATCAGTGCTACCACTTCACCAGGTTGCAGCGCAAGCCATGGCATATCTGAAGTGTGGGAACTTCAAGAGAGTGGGTGGGTGGTGAATGGGATAGGGGACAGGGCACAGACAACCTGAAATATGTCCAAGGACTGCAGACCCCTTTTATGAGGCTAACAACATGCCTCTGTTGTAACCTCGAAAAGATGAGCCCAATCCAGTGAGCTGGAGTTAGATATCCCTGCATCCTGATGCAGCAAACAGGATGGACATGCGGTTTTAGTGGCGCAGACTTGGGCCTTTGCATGCTGCTGCAAAGCAGAGGCAAAGCTGTTTGAAAATAGAAAACCAGAACAAATGCTAACTTCAGAAAAACTTGTATGTATGGACAATAATAAAAAGGCACAAAGGGATTCTCTTTTGGTGTTTGCCCTGATGTGTACTTCAGGCTTAAAAGTATCATGTAGGTGGACTGGCTGGACAGTGAAGAAATTTAACATTAAGACAGTCTTCAGTGCCATAATACTAAGCAAATTGTGCACTTGGTAGTTACAATTCACTGCATAATCTTTTGTTTCCAAAATTTCTGGCTATGCAATTACAAATGTGTGTAAATAATCAAATGCACATTGCAATTAGATCAAAACTGTCTGCACAAAGCTAATTTTGCAGGTTTTTCTGAGTGGCAATAAAATGTATCTAGAATGACTAGATTTAGGAGCTGTTGGAGTGGTCTAAACTAGCTAATACATCTCTATATACAGAGCCACTCAAGAATCCCTATGCCAAAATGACAACATCGATACCATCAATACAATACCAATAGGTTCTTTCATTTCACAGTATAACATCCTAGAACTGAGTGCAAGCTTTCTTGGTCAGAGTTATGCTACCTAGAGTCCCACCAGTGAAGATTCTTCCTTTTCATTATTGGAGAAGCCTTTTGTAAACTGAGACTCCTACTCCTATTTGATTTGCAATGGAGAGCATCTGGCTTGCATCTGAAATAATAATTATCTTCTTCTGACACATTTATGAGTTTTCCCTTCATTAATTTTTATCTGGGAAATATTCACTGCTATGGTAGGGTAGTTTTAGAACAAACACCTGGTTTTTACAACTCTTATCAGAAATTTGCAAGGTTTCAGGCAGGGAACAGCTTAAAATTAATGAAGTGAAAAGCTTAACCCTTTGGGCCTCCTTCTAAAGTGTCTCAGCAATACCCTTTCCAGTAGCTTTGAAGGGTAATTTTTTCCTTTACTCCATATATGTTATCCTTCCTCAGTGACTCGCAGCTCACAAGGTGACATTACTTTCTGCAAACCAGAAGTACCAGAAAGTGAAATATAGAACAGAAGTCGTTTCACCTGAAAGATGTGAAGTGTTCCCCAGGATTTTAAATTCATTCCCAATTCACTGTTTTTCTGAATGCAAACCAAGAATGAATCTCTGAACCCCCCCTGTGGTCAAGCCTCTATACATTACCCTGTATTCCTATTAATAACTTCTAAGAAAGAAATGTTGGTATCTGGCAGCAACCATTAAAGTTATCTAGGCTACCTCCCTTAAGTCAGTAAAAGGTACTGTGTGAAAAATGCAAAATAGTTATTCTGTGAGAGGAACAGAATTTACCAAAATTTTCAACTCATAAAATAACAAATGAATATATTTGTAAAGTGTACTAGGAACAATCTGAAGCTGATTGCATAAGTATTTTTTTACTTCAATCGCCATGTAAAATATACAAAGACTGCAATTTCTCTTAAAGAGAGAATCTTTGACAAATACAAGTATGGAACATATTAATTTGATATAAGTTCTAATGCATACAGTCTCATAACACGACCAAATTATGATAGTGCTCAGCTTTCAACTTACTTCCTATATTTATTACACAATAAATATATATTGTTTCATGGGAAAAAAAAATACTAGAACCAACCCTTTGATTTCTTTATACTCAAACCATAATTTGTAGAGTTAAGGTTTAAACCAGGCCAAAATCTGGTATTTGAGGAAGGACTGAAAACTCACTGTCTTGGTGACAAGACAGGTTTTCATTATCTGAGTCACAGCGCAGAGATCTTTCTGAGAGCTGAGAGAGACATTGTGTATTCTGTTTTGAGCAACTAAACTTTTTGTTTGCTTTGTGTTTGGATATTTCTCAGTTTATGTAGGTAAAAGTTTCTGGTTTGACATTTTCAAATGACAAGCTTTGACTTCAAAATATCTCTTTCCAAAATTTATCTCAGAAAATCTCATGGAAATGTATTGGCTCTTTTAGCACACATGCACACAGTTAATATATTTGATTTGCACAAGAAGCTACAGTTCTAGCATATGCTAATCTTTCTATACCTAATTTTCATGTTAGCTGATCATTTTAACTTTCAGAATACAGTTGTCTCTGTTTCTTATTAAAAACCAAGAAATAAAAAATAAGAAGAAAATAAGAAAATAGGAATAACCTTTAATCAGTTGACATATCTCTGTGTCAAAAGAAAAACAACCAACACTGTGGTTCATAAAGGATTCTTTTAGTCCTGTGCAAAGGTGCCTTGTGTCTTCCACAAAAACAAAAAATCATTTGAACCTTTAAATAAAGTTTGCATCTTTCCCTTCCGCAGATATGTTGCTCTTTTAAATTGCAAAGTCAAAAGAAATACTCATTATTGTTAAATGAATGAAATTCCACTCATATGCAAGAAGTCTATATTCATATACCCAGTCTATCAAGTCAAATTACCTGAAAAATCTTTTAGCATTAAAAAAATCTGCTTTTCCCTACTGGGACATACTTGACTCTGTTTGCAAAAGAAAAAGACACTCATTTTGCCTATTATGTAGGAAATGTAAATGCAAACACATCACTTTTAAGGATTAAAAAGAAAAATTAAAAAAACCCTATATATAGGATTATATATATATAGGCATATATATATGTATGTCTATTTATAGGGCATATAAAATGATTCATTTTTAAAAGTCTACTACAATGAGAACAAAGTTTTGAACATCTGGATGTCATGAGTGTAAGTTCCTTGTTTCAACTGTGAACAGAATTTACCATACATAAATCAGATCACCCTTAAAGATCAGAACTTTACCAAAATCTGTAGAGTTGCATGCTTAAAAAAACTAGTTTTTAAATTTTTTAGTTCCTGCTACTGCATTTGCTTTTAATTGTCCTCTTGCTTCACTGAAGTACTCTAAACTCCTGAACAGGCTTAAGATCGTACATCACTTATTAAGTTGCTTTTCTTAGGGAACAAGAGAGTTTGTCCCCAGCTAATGATTTTCAAACATACTAAACATTTTAGTCAAGTTTTACAGACATCTTGAATATTTCAGGAACTGTATAGGGTCTTATGGAAATTTGATTGTGCAGTTCTATTTTACTTATGCAAACTCTATGAAATGTTTGAACTAATAATTTGCCTACTTTGAACTGAAACATAAGTTGATGATGTCATGCTACAATTCCACCTGCTTGTTTTAATACCAGGAATTTACAAACATAATCCCATTTGTTTGCGATCAAGTCCCAGTGGACTCATTGTGTCGGCCGTATTATATACTTCTCCTTAATTTAAAAATATTACAATATATATTTTTTAATAATTTCTACATACAGACCATATGTATGATCATATATTTTAATGTTTTGTGAGATGCTTGTGAATAATTATGGAAATAACCACAGTCAAATTTAATTAAAAATTATTGTCTCATCTGCAGAAAAAAAGACAAAAAAATACATTTGTGACAATCAAAAAACGTAAAGATCAGAGAACAATGATTTCTACCTGAACTAGCAGTGTTCATGTCTTGATTAACTGAATGACCTAGCATAATTTCATCACTTCATTTCTCTTTGCAAATCCTTGTTTACACATAAAACGATAAGCTTCTAAAGTTAAGAAGACGGTCAAGTTCCATATATTAGTTTTAATAAAAATCAAACCATAAATGTTCTATTACTTTTTATCTTGTTCTCTTTTATCTTTCTCTTTCCATGATAATACATTGGAGATAGTTGTGTGCATATCTATTCTGCTACATCAGGTGGAAAGATGGTAGAAGATAGTGCAGATATCTGTTATCCATGCCCTGGAATACAGTACTCTTATGGAGGTTCAGGTAACACCCTCACTATCTTATACAAAGTGGTAGCAAGAGTAAGTAATAAGTCAACACAGACAGTTCTCACCCAAAGAACCTGTTTCCAGGAGGCAGGTTAGACTTACAAAGAGCTCATCAAAGCTCATTATTCCCAGGCTATCAACAGTCAACCTAACGAGATAAATTCTAGGTTTTGAAAAAGCCATTGTTGCACTGTCATACAGGGAACTAGTCTTAGAAAAAAGAGTGTTACAGGACTTGCATTTCTTACATGTCAATGTGTGTAACACAGTAGGCCACAACCAAACACATAGGCACTAGATCTCTATAGGGAGGGAAGGGGTGGCACCCAGAGTGACCCTGGCAACCTGAGGGGTGGACCTGTGTAAAACTCATGAAGTTCAACAAAGTCAAATGCAAGGTGCTGCACTGGAACAATCCCAAGCACAAATATGGGCTTGGCAGAGAATAGATTGAAAGCAGCCATGTGGAGAAGACCTAGAGTGGTTGGTAGATGACAAGATGGATGTGATTTGGCAGTGTGCATTTGCAGCTCAGAAAGCCAACAGTATCAAAAGGTCAAGGAAGGTTTCTACCCCTCTGCTATGCTCTGGTGAGACTGCACCTGGCATACTGTGCCTAGCTCCAGGGCCTGAAACATAGAGGCATGATGAAAGTGCAAGTTGGAGGCCCAAAGATTATTGGAGGGCTGGAGCACCTGTCCTAGAAGAAGAGGCTGAGAGAACTGGAGTGGTTCAGCCTGAAAAAGAAAAGGGTCTGGGGAAACCTCATGGCAGTTTACAGTGCCTAAAAGGGGCCTGTAAAAGCAGGAGAGGGTCTTTTTGGAAGGACATGTAGCTGATGGCTTTAAACTGAAAGAGGGTGCATTTAGATTAACTGTTAGGAAGAAATTCTTTGCTTTGAGGCTGATGAGACACTGGAACAGTTTTTCCAGAGAAGCTGTGAATTCCCCATCCTTGTAAGTGTTCAAGACCATGTTGGATACAACCTTTGAGCAACTTGGTCTAGTGAAAGGTGTCCCTGCCATGGCAGGGGGGGCTGGAACTAAATGATCTTTAAGGTCCCTTCTAACCCAATCCATTCTATGAATCTATGATTTTATATACTTTGCTTACAGAGTGATGAGAGGAGGAGGATGCAAAAAAGGAAATAATGTGGGAGCTAACAATACCTACCAAGAAGAACTACTTTAGCAAGGGCCTAGAGAGACAAAGAGGCTAAAATGTACAGGATACAAGCTCTGGAGGTTTTTCCTGCACAGGTGTCTTGGCAAACTCTATATTAAATTTTTCACAGACTACCAAGAACTGACAGGCCACAAGAACACATTTTTACAGGGCTCTTTTTCCAATTTAGTTACTGCATTTGAAAACTTCAGAGTCTTTCCTGTTGGAGTTTTATAGAAAGGATGGATAACAAAAACCTAAAGTGTTTTGTATCAAGTGCTTCCTTACCATCCTCTCAGCCTAAGTCAGCACAGTGGCACTGCAGACAGCTGAAGGCACATATCAACAGAAATAAAGACGTGTTCCAGAGCACAATTACTGAAATTATAAACTTTGTTTTAAACAGATCTACTCAATTTTGTTTATGAAATGCCTTTTATTTTTGATTAGATTTCTCTTGTCTTCTTTGCTTTCATTTTTGTTGTGATTCAGTATTTAACAGTTTAGAAACAAAATTCTCCTTTGTTCACACACCATTGGAAAAGTGAGATTTTTTTAAAAGCACTGAGTGTTAACCCAACTGTGTCTATTCATGCCAATATGAGCCTTACCTCTGACTCTGGTTGAATGGGTATTTTTTATATTTATTGTTTGCATTTCCTTCTTATTAAAGTTCTTTCAAAAAAAGGGCAAAAAAGTTTCTGTGAGTGAAACAAGGTTGGAAAGAATGAATTCAACAAAAATTGGGCAATTCAACATTAGAAAAGTAAAGAATTAGCAGCTAGGAATAGTGGCAGTATGCATTCTATGGGCCAAGAAAGAACATTAGAAATAAGCGTTAGTCTATCGAATACGACTGATTTCCTGACCTGATTTCTCTACCCTTTAGTGCCAGAGATTCTGCAGGTGATTACCAAGTCTTCTCTGTCTGCTTTCCTGGCCATCTTTTGCCATCGCCGTATAAACAGTAACTTTCCAAACCCAGTATTTATTTTTTACAGCAGTAAAATATCCAACACAGTGAAAACCTAGTTTCTCTTTGAAACATGTAGATACCACCATATTACGAACAAATAATTTTAGGTTACAAAAACCAGATGTGTTCAAAGTTCTGCAGATATAGTAATGGAAAAAAACTAACTTGAGAAATTATAACAATTCTGTTGTCAATAATTTTCTTATTGATCTCAATTAAAAAAAATACTTTAGTAGCTAATTTATGCTAAGGCTGATGAGGAAAACACTACATGAATGATTTTCTGAGAGAAAATGTACTTTTCTCAAATTTTAAATTTTCTATAAAACTCTCCATTGAGGAAAAAAATAATTTATATCTGAAAATGAAATTAGGCATTGAATATTCAATATATTCAATATATAATTTTAATATTTTTCATTACTAAAAGACCCAAAGAGTCCCAACCACATTTCTCTAAAAGTAATAGGCTTTGCTATGTGTAGACTTCTTGCCTTGAAGATTTATATGTCCCAGAGTAAACTGGGATATACCCAGGTAAAAGAACAATGAGCATTCTCTTACAAGTCTGCTAAACCCGTTGTGTG
Organism: Zosterops lateralis; assembly: GCF_965231275.1. Taxonomy (NCBI): domain Eukaryota; kingdom Metazoa; phylum Chordata; class Aves; order Passeriformes; family Zosteropidae; genus Zosterops; species Zosterops lateralis. The sequence continues at coordinate 27,586,525 of NC_139762.1, read as the reverse complement.
TATACCTTTTCCTGGACTGAAGAAAACTTAGATTCAAGCTTCTCCCCAGTCTTATTTGGAGAAACCTGGCATGAAAAATGGTAATGGTAAAGAGGCTAAGCACAAACATTTTCTGCATGTAGCATGTTCTTGCTTAGGACCACTTCCAATACATTTTCAGTGTGGTTTTGCTTTGAGATAATTCTGTTTTCTCACTCCTTCAAATATCTGGCTTTGTTCTCAGGAAAAATAAAACACCTTTTGATGCCTTTAGTTTTGCTTTGGAATAGAATTGTCATATTCATTTCAATATTCATTACAATGTGCTTTGAGCTAAGAAGGAAACTATGTAACATTAGGAAATCCTCTAGCAATATGTACAAATAGGATAAAACTCCAGTTATATAAACCTTGAACACTTGTCTCTTAATGTTAGTAGCAAATATGTAAAGCTCTTTCCTCTGTTTTGAAAGGTTATATACTAATCAGATTATGGTTCTCAAATTTATTCTAATCAGTTATTCCATCATAAATCTTGATACTTATTTTAGACCCCAAAAACTTGTATATACTTAAATTCCTTGAGATTTTTCTTCTCCCTTATGAATAGGAAATATACCACTAGCAAAGAAAGCTGTTTTATGAAATCCATGGGGTGTAGAATTGCTAAAAAAATCTGATATACAGCTTATAAAGTATATTAAACCAAAAATAAAATTGGGCATATGAATGATGAGGAATGAGCAAAGGAAGTGAGGCATAAAAATTAAATATAATCTAGTTTGGGTGGTTGGTTGGGGTTTTTTAGGGTTTTTTTTAATCAAGACATCATGAGATGGCTAATAGGAATAAGCTTAAAAAACATAAATTTTCATAATCAGGTGAAAGAAAATTCAAAATGCTTAAAATACTCTAGCATGGACACAAAGTGTTAACCATACTAGGCTTCTGAAATAACTGCAGCATGAAATCAAAGATTCAGTAAAAAGAGTTTAAAATTATGTCAGGTCAGCAACACTATTATACAACAAAGGAATGACAAAATAGTGCCTGCCTTTAAGAAACTAACGTGAGTGATATCATACCTATAACACACAAGATATTTGTATGTGTCACATAGTAAAGTTTTGTATAGAATGAAGATAAATAGAAGAATGAAATACTGATTTACAACAGTGAGTTCATGACAGAATAACTGGGTAGATTACTCTGAGCAAATTAGTAGCTTTCTAGAGAGAGAATGTATGTTGGCTGCAGATAACTTGAGTCCACCATTTGATACAGATGGCCATATGGGAAATAATTAGGAAGCCAGAAATTCTGATGAATACAAAAATGATAAGCTGAACAAGCAACCAGTTAAATGAAGAGACATGAGACTTAAAAAAATTATATAAACTATTAAACTTGTAATGATAAATAATCTGGATGTATTTTCAAGACATAAAAATGAAATACAGGAAAACCTGAGTAACCTGGATGAAAAAAGTTATAGGAGCAAGGTTTGAGTTTTCTTTCACTAGAATTTAGCTGTCCGAATCCTCAAGTAATAAAGTGTCAAGTAAGTACCACAAGTCATGTCTAGATTCTGTCAAGACTCTGAAAATAATACATTGCTTTAAGTGGTTTTCTTGCATTTCCACCTAGAACTTTCTTTTAAATTATATATAGATAAGGCCCTGCTCAATGATGAAGAGTTTCTTTTTCCCTTTTCAATGCAAACCCAATGGCTATCACAATTAACAAGTGTATTAAAAGCCAGGACTTTGAAGGAGATTTTAACTTGAATTCTTCATCTCCTGTGAAAGAATAATTTTCTCCATTTTAGATTACTTTAGGCTATCACTTTTGATCTTTCTTAAATGACTATTTGAAAGACATTTAGACAAAGACTTTAGTTGAATTCTTCCATATCACAGAATCACAGAATATCATGAGTTGCAATGAACCAAAAAGTATCACTAAAGTTCAATCCCTGTCCATGCATGAGACAACCCCAAAAACCACACCATGTGCCTGAGAGCATTGTCGAAACACTTCTTGAACTCTCTCAGGCTTGGTGCTGTGACCACTTCCCTGGGGAACCTTTTCCAGGGTTCAAACAGCTGCTGGGTGAAGAACCTTTGTCTAACATCCAACCTAAACATCCTCTGACGGAAGTCCTGTAACTGACCATGAGACTGAAGAGATCAGTGTCTGCCCATCCTGTTCTCCTCATCAGGAAGTTGTAACTGCAGTGAGGTCTCCCCCAGTCTCCTCCAGGCTGAACAGACCAAGTGACATCAGCTGCTACTCGCACAACTTCTCCTCAAGGTCCTTCTTTGCATGCTCCCTAACAGCTTTGTTTATATTACACACCCAAAGCTGCTCCCAGCACTCGAGATGAGGCTGTCCCAGTGCAGAGCAGAGCAGGACAATCCCCTCCCTTGTCTGGCTGTCAGTTCTGTGCCTGATACGCCCCTGGACACACTTGGCCCTCCTGGCTGCCAGGGCACTGCTGGCTCGTGTTCAACTTTCCATTGACCAAGACCCCCAGGGGCCTTTCTGTGGCACTGCTTTCCAGCCTCTCATTCCTCAGTCTGTCTGTACATCCAGGGTTGCCATGTCCCAGGTGCAGAATATGGCCCTTGCCCTTGTTAAACTCAGTAAAGATGGTGATTGCCCACTTCTCTCATTTTCCAAGGTCTCTCTACAGGGCATTTCCGCCTTTGAGGAAGTCAATGGCTTGTCCCAATTTAGTATTATCAGCACACTTACTTACTAAATCTTGAGTCTTGCATCCAAGTAATTAATAAAGATGTTGAAGAAAACACTTCTATCCTGTTTTCTTCTCTGGTTTTATAGTGAATGTGTATTTTATATTTAAGATAAATAAGAATTTGGGACCAGTAATTAGAACTCAAATTTGCTCTTTCCTAGCTAAATTACTGAACAATAGAACTATATTTAGACTTGGAATTGCAAAAACATTGGGCATGGAAGGGACTTCTTGTTGTCCAAGTCCCAATTCCTGACAGAATTGGATTGGATTCAATTAAAGCAGGTTGCACAGGATCATGTCCAGTTAAGAACTGAATACTTTCAAAGATCAAGGTTTCATCAACTCTCCATGTAACGTGCTTCAGGGATTGACCACGTTCAAGGTAAAAAAATATTCTTTATAAGACTGTCTTGTGTTCACTCTCTGACCCAGTCCACATTTTGAACTTCTGTCTCTTTGTTAGGTAATTTCAACTATGAGTAGAAAGTGATGTACTTCACATTCTACTGTCCTCTGGAAGAGCACCATCAGGCTTAAGAGCAGTTAGGTTTTGAATGAATGTGTTTCATACCAGATTATTTTGTATAAATAGTTGGTACATACTGCCCAAAAATATCTTTTGCTCTCTTTTAGAAGCATGAGTTTATGAGTCTTTAAATGTTTTGGAGTTTTGACATCTGACTCTCAAAAAAGTTCAGGAAGGTTGAGAAGGAGATCAGATTTACTTACAGGCAGTCTTAAGAGAGAGTTTGCGATGAAAATACAGTCTCACTCTCCTTGTTTGCTAGTTTCAGGCAACTGCAAGCTAAACTGATGTGAACTGGTCCTTTCTACTGAGGGCCTGTGTCTTTGAAGATGTCAAAACTTCCCTGCATACTGTTACTGAAGCTGATACACTACCTGCAGATTCGTGGATCTCTTTCTGATCCTTAGGTCTCTTACCTGTTACTGTACTGAAACTAGATGACAATTCTTTAGGAAATGTAGTCCAGAGTGATAAAAACTCATCCTGAACCAACAAGGGGATAACCAAGAAAACCAATTATTTTTTCTACCAGTGGACCACAAGGCGTTGTCCCATAAATAAAGTGTTATATAAATAAATTAAGCCCCTCAACCCAGTTAAATGCCTTCTCTATGTCTGTTGAAAGGACTATATGAATCCTAGCAAAAAGTACCAAACTTTAACAGCACTTTTTGTGCCTTTGCATTCATGAGAAGAATGACTACTGTCCCCATATAAACACAATTAAATATTTCTGAAGCAGGATACCTTTCCTACAATAAGAGTGATATTATCTTTATACTTCGTAGGAGGGAGGGAGGGAAGAAATTTGTAGCTGGGACATTTGTCTCTTAAATGACCTTCTTGTAGTCATGCTGAGGTATCTAGCTCCTCTGTGGAAGGAAACTAAACAAATTAGTCATAACAAGAGTCAGTGGTGGAGAGTGGGAAATGTCGGCATGGTTTATAGTGTGCTATTGAGATTCATTAAAATTGGCAGATTTATATGATTTCCTTTTCTTCATTTTAGTAACTACTTCTACTGTTATGTTTGTATTCAGAGATTAATTGCTCTGAGGATAATTTAGGTAATTTAATATTTTTTTAGATTTCTTTCAGAGTGGACTATTCTTAGGATATTGGATGCTATGTAATCATCTGTAGTAGAAACAAAGTTTTAATTAGCATCTTTGTTACCCCATAGCACAATTAACAAACAGCTTTCTTGCACATAGAAGACCAACACCTGTTTCACAGTAAAAACCAGTAGCGTATATGCTTTTGAATTATCTGTTTTCATCAGTGTGTTCAGTTTTTCTTCCAGTTTAACAATTCTTCCTTATATTGTATGGTTAACAGGAAGCTTAGTTTGAGGAAGAAAATTTATGCCCTACTTTTGGCAAGTTTCTTTGTTCCTTGCCTTTGTTCTTATGTAAATAAGGAAAACACTGGACTATAATAGCATGCCATGTTCCTTTCTAAAATGATCACAAATGCTCCCTTTTTTTCCCAGCAGTGAACACAGAATATTTTGAATATTAAAATATACTATGATGACCATAGCATCTCTGTGGTTTACTGGAGAACTCCTGCCTAGTACCTTTTAACATCAAGAAAGTGTCCAGAAAGATTTTTTTTATAATTTTTACCTGTGACCTGAAATTGCTTGAACAGGCAGATGATGATGATGATTCTCTACTACAACATGAAACAGCAGCCACACTCAGAGTAGGTTTTGCAATGAATGTGGTTTTTTTTCACAAATGGGTCCATGTATGCAGTGTTATAACAGGCAAGTGGTGAAAATCTCCTACTGAGGAATGCCCCTAAGCCAGAAGATCTCCAGGAAATCTGATAAGTGATCTCCTGTTGCTTTATTTGGCCCTTGCTGGCACCCATTTCACTGCTGACTGGACAAATGCCATAGAACGATAAAATATTCTTGCCTTGAGGACTTGACACAGATGGGTCTGGTCAGATTAGTCTGTTTAAGGGTAAGGAATAAGCCCATGACCTTTTTTACAGATAATGGTATTGTATGTCATATTTTTCACAGAACAGCTGTTCACTGTTTGAGTTTACATTGTACTTCTATTTCATTTTACAATTTTTTGGGTTTTTTACCTGACACTCCAAATGATGGTAGATCAGTCTCCAGAAGCCCAAGACAAAACCATTATTCTTCTATGCAAAATATGAAAGACCAACCACATTTTTTCCTTTTTTTTTTTTTTTTTTTTTTTTTTTTTTTTTTTTTTTTTTTTTCTGACAAATGCCACCACTTTTTATTAACAATTGACCAGTCAGTATGAAGATTTTTATATCCAATCCTTAAAAATCATTTTATGGTGATTGGTTGCAAAGTAATTATTATTCCTACCAAAACTGTGACAAAATGTTAAAGAGAAGCAATTAATAAAATGTCATATAATGAGATGGTAAAAACTGGTACACCAAGCCATTTCTCCTTTTACAATAATATAAATTTAGAAATACTTCACTGAAGTAAGTAATCGGTTTCAAATGAAAGGAGAATAAAGTTGCTAAGGTCTATGCTACTATAGACCTTATCTATATAGTAATGTGGTGAATGACTAAACTCAAAAGTTTCAGAAGTAATCAGAAAATAGATTTTGTTGATCATATTATACATATTTCATTCTTCTAAATGTCTCTTTTTCTTTATTGGAGTAATCTTGCAAAAGAAGTCTTTATAATCATATATAAGCAAATCCAAATAAATTCCTGTCTGGTATCTAGGGAATTCTCTTTTTTTACCATGAGGTAAGGTATGACTCTATAAGGCATCTTTCATAGTAAAAGTAACTCTTGTAAAATGATTTCTTGAATCTCAACATTACAGAATTCTGCAATTCCTTGCCATGATATTTTATGTTACATCCCTCTTTTTAGCAACCAGAAATTAAGGAAATGAACACAGGTTTAATATTTTAGTTGAATGTATCAGGACAGCCAAGCCACAACAGTTGGATTGTAAAATCCTGCGGGAATTCTGGAGAGTCAGGGGTCGGCAACTCCAACTGTTGAGGCTCCGGCCAGCCCTGCCGCCTCCCGCAACCTGTAGGATTCTTGCTACCAGAGGAGCGACTGACACCTAACCCAAACGGCGCGATGAGTGAAGGATGGGACTCTCGGGTAGGTCAACCAAGGTGGTGCGGATTCACCTAGGTGGCGTCCCAGAGAGACACCAATCCTGGGTTGCACCGGCTTTTTATTGATAGGGGGGTGGGTGTAACATGGGAGTGGTCTCTCTGTAATCAACCTATGAGCGAACAGTGAACAATGGGATGATTTCAACTTGGACCAATAACAGTGAACTGGGAGGAGGAATGCACAATCATGTGGGAGGGGAAATTATATAACTTGGATGATGGACATATAACGAAAATGTTGTAAACAACTATTATGGGATGTACATAACCATAGAAACAGGGAAAGGCGGGAAACTGTGAGGGAGAGGAAGCCATATTGAACAATTGTAAAAATTATAAAAGCATAACCTAAAACTCATAGAACATCATGAAAAGTCCAATAAAACACCTCCACAAAATCCCATTCCATCTTAGGACTCTGGCAGCCTGGATACCTGACAACAGAAGTCAGTGATTCAGCAACAGTAATTGAGGCAAATATCACCGCATGATCTCAACCACACGCCTAGGCTAATCTCATCCTAGAGGAGAATGCAGTATCACTGGAAATTTTGGTAAATACTTCTATGAATTGCTCCCAGAGTGTTGGCAAGTGCCTGGGGCATGCAGTAAGAACTTTTGGCTCTTACCTAAGGGTAATAATTTTGCCCTGGATCACGTATCATGTAGGTCAGCAACAAAAGTCAAATCAGTAGACAATTATAAGGGGTAACCTCCCAGTACACCATACCAGAGTTTTGGTATGGCCAGGTGGATTTACTTGTAAGGTAAAATTGCATATAGGGATCTAGTTCAAGAAATCTGAAATGTGCATGTGTAGAGTTCACTAAAAAGGCCAAGCTTTCTCTAATTACTTGCTCATTATGAAATATTTACTCAACACTGATGAATAGTCATTGGTTGGTAGAATTTAATCTTCAGAAATACTAGAAACATTTTTATGTAGATGCAGCACAAATAACTGAAATGTAAGTTCCCTCACTTTAATATTGGTACATCTCAGGTCTAAATTGTTACTATAAAGTTGTTTTAAATTAAAACTTGGAAGTTCAAATTGAAAATTGTCTTGTATGTTGTAATCAGTTTTTGAAAAATGTAATCGTAGCACAAGATGCCATTTAAATAGTTATTTCCCATGGTGTAATTACCACTGAAGAAGAATAGAGTAGCTAAACTACAGTGAGATCAAATTTACAGCTGCTAATGCAGCTCTACTTCAGAGTATACTGTTGGCTGAAAGGCGGACGTGAGATCTCCCAGGGTTACAGGTTTTAAGTCTCAAAGCCTCCAGCAGATTACTTCCTTCATAACCACACATTTCAAGGAGCTCAGAGGCTTGACTTTAAAACAGAAATAAGTATCCCTCAGAGAAGGCACCAGTACATGATATTCAAGAAATTTCAACATTAAAACTATGATATAAGAATCAGCATCTGTTCATTGAAAAATATTCCAAACTTTTGTCCAACCAAACTTTTCCCATGTGAAAGGTATGTGTCTCCTGCTTCTCATGGTTTTTAATAAAATTCAAAACCCAGATATATAAAGAGAGAGAAGGCTGAAGGAAATACAGTCATAATGAGCCATTAATAGACATGATGAGAGATATGTAGAGATGTCTATGCATCTCTGATTATCTCTGTATCTTCAGACTTGTCTTATCCATTAATAGTAGTATTTCTTAATCCTATTTCGACAATTCATTTTGATATAACCACCTTACTGTTCCCTACACTTAAGATCACATAGGCAATCACCTACAGGGTGATGGAAGGAACACTGTCTGCATTGCATTCTGTGGTTCTCTGCTCTATTGATCAGGACCAGAACAGCTTCAAGAAACAATCCAGCACACAGAAGTCCTTTCCCCTGTGGTTACCTTTTGCTTACAAAGGAACATGTACACCTTCCTAAGAAGTGGAGTTTCTGTAAGCTTAGGAGAGAATACGTGTCAGATAAAAGCACTGCAGCTGCTGAATGTGTTTTTATATATTAAAGCATTTTAAAATTGTGGGTATATTGCAAGTAAATGATTTAACTACATTCAGCTGTCCTGTAAGTTGTTTGTAATTACTGATTTTGCTTTTCAGATGTGCATAATAAAGTTCTCATTGTAGCTCTTTCAAATCCAGCAGCAATGCTGACTCTTCAGTACTTGATAGTTCAATCACACAGGATATTTTCATATTCAAGTGAGAAAAAAAATAAAAAAGAAAGAGGCAGTACAAGGTAATGTATGGTATTATTAGTGGTTCAAATTCATTTGCTTTGCAATAATAGCAACAGTCTTTGAAAAAATTTTATATTTTTAATCATATCTCTGGCTGTAGTCACAGCTTTAATATTTCAGTAGGTCTATAAAATGTTTCTTTCATACACTGATAAATTTTCCCACATAGTCTAGACTAAAAGTTTCCTTCTAGTCAAAATTGATACCAAAATATATTGCCCAAAAGATGTAAGATGCTCACATTGCATAAAAACAAAGCAAATTTTTCAAGTGTTGGGGTAAATTAATCTGGCATATATTCTGATCTCCAGTAATCACTCATTTGTACCACAGCTTATCACCATGATTTTCAAGCAACTGTTTTTTTTTTTTTTTCCATTTTCCCCAATTAGGCATGGGGTTTTTTCTTGGTTTCCTATAGAATCAAAGCATATGCATACATGCCCTATATATGTCTAGCTGTTGATAGCATAGCCAAACAAAATAATTTGTGGAGCCCTCTAATTATAATTAGTGTACCAAAACTTCCTTTCACAAGATGTATAAGCAGATAGGCTGACACAAAGCAAATTGTGATTCTGCCAACACATTCATCACGAAATATGTGAAAACAGGATTTTATGAAGTAGCAAGAAATTTGGTAGACCAAAAAATGAGAATTAAAGTGGTACTGAGGCCCAGATAAGAAATTACAGTTCTTCCACTCAAGCTGAGAAAAGATAGTCAAGAAAAGTTCATCCTGAACACTATGTTTAGCTTTGAAGGTTTATTTAAACATTTTTGATTTTTAACTTTCATTTTAATTAATTTCCTGACAGATGATTTGACTTTCAAAACATCTCTTCCCACGTCTTTTTTTGAAGATGAGGGGCTTCTGGTGGACAAATTTTGTCACTACCTTTTTCTAACTCCCCTTCCACTTCCATGTCTTCTGCTGTTTAGATGTCAGTACAAATGTTCATCTTACTTTGATTGGGAAAAAAAAAGTTCTGCATTCTGTGTGATGAAAACAAGCTGTTTCAAGCTACAATTGAAACTTTATTTAAACCATCTCAGTACCTGTTCCAGAAGTGAAAGAAATTTTCAATCTGCTTTAATTTGATGTCAGAATGTACACACAATCTGAATTAATAAGGGGGTTTTTGTGCTTATGAAAAAGACCAGATACAGAGACAAATGTCTTTTGTTTACCTGCAGACCATGCAGCATTAAATTGAGTTTCAGGAGTTAATTTTAAGAGAACAGGAATTAAAATGGAAAGTAAGGCAAATAAATGCCTTCAAAAGTACTTTATTTCCTAAAACTCTTCAAATTCTCTGCAAATACAAAGTAGCAATTAGGAAGACTGCTTTGTATATAAAAGGCAAAGCTTTGTCTGTCTTCTCCAAGCAAGTTTTGCCATCAGATTTTTATACAATATGTCCTTTTCTTAAGAGAAAACTGGCTTTTCAACTGTCTGCCCTGTATAAAGAACTTGAATCCCCACTGTAGTGAAGTGTGAATGGTTGAATACAGGAGTATTTGAACAGCTATCTTCCCTTCAGTGCGCTGTACGGTTTAAACTGTCAGTAAATATATTTTAGAGAGATAAAAACACAATGCAAAACTAGGCCGGGGTTCAATAAACTCCGCTCTAGTTGTTCAGGTTCTTGGCCTGCAAAAGTGTACCCCTGGGACAAAGCATCAATTTTTATGTTCTGATTCAACATCTTTGTCCAGTATCTGTCATGAGGGAGTTTCCTTTCTGTCTTAATCCTCTCTGGGCAGAGTAACCGATTGAAAACTTGTTAGAAGAGATCACTGTTCAGTTTATGGCTACTTCTGTCCAAGGGCTGGTTTATATATTACACCGTAACTATTTATGGGGGAAATAAAACCAGACTGTGCATCCTCAATAGACAAACTGAGGTACATCATAAGCCACTGCTCATCAGAGAAGCAGAAGTCAGCTGAATTAAGCTGTCACTTTGAAACCAGCACTGAGACTATCTAAACAACTATTAACACTTAACCACACTCAATCTTCTCTTCAGTTTAGCACTGCTGGAACTTCATTCGAATTCAGCAAACCCGTACAGTCACAACTTAGAAGATGGACCTAATCTAAGAAGTTGCTGTACGCATGTCACTTTGCTTTTCTTTCTCATGTAATGCACCCAGGTTCACGCAATTCCGTTAAAAAGTAGGATTTAGTCACTTGCTCAAAAATTTAAGTATCCAGGTGTTCTCTTTAGCAAGAGATACCTCTGGAGAGCAAGTAGGTATCTGAAATAGCTAGGCTTTTTCACACCTCTGAGATTATTTTGTAGTTCGTTTTAGTTTTTTAAGGCCCAAGGACTATTAAGAACCAAAATGTTTAGCTTCAGCTATGTATCAACCCTCTAGATATATATGTTGACTGATATGAAAACTTTCAGAATCTATAGGGCTTTTCCTTACTTTCATAATTTTGTATCTTTTGTCCTCTCTTTTTACTCACATCATCATGGTGATCTCACAGTGCTATTCCTTTGATTCTGCTATTGATTCTAGGTTTGATAACACTGGTCTGCTAAGAAAATCCTAGTAGTCCACTAGGGGGACTGAATGAATCCTGGAATTCTCATTTAACTGCTTTTTCTGATAAACCATAAAACTTTTTTTTTCATTTGGAAAAGCAAGTCTTTTTTTTTTTCCACTGTTAATGCAAGCCGATGTATCAACTTCCAACCTCACAATAAATACTGAATTATGTTCTAAATTATTCAACCTTTTTAAGTCCTTTTTTGGGGGGATGAAAATTAAAGCTTTCACTAAAAAATAAAATATTAAACTGGTCGGATTTTCAAAAAAGTTGTAAAAATCAATAAAAAACATGGCAACATTTCTAGAAATTGTGTCATATTGACAAGAGAGTCATCAATGGAACTCAAATTTAGGAATAGTTTCAATATGGCGGCATTTATTATTTGCTACAAAGAGATCAGCATTCAAACCCATGGCTGAGTTAGCGTGTCCTGAAGCATTACCATGGGTCAGATGAACTATCACAGTTCCATGTGAGCTCCCCCTCTGAGGTAAATTCCACCAAGGTAATTAGAATGTGTTTAAACTGGGAAAATGACAAGCCTGGACCTATGCATGGTCAGTGCTGTAACTTGGTATGGAAGAGTTACACGCTATTGTAACTGTGCTCAGGTTAGTTATTCCTGCAAACTGCAATACCAACACTTTTTAAAATGTCTGTTCCACTGCCTTTTCCTATTTACTTTTACTTAGAAGGGAGAAGAAAATTCTTAAAATGAAGGCTAATGTATAAGAATAATTTCTAAAAAAAAATAGGAACAGGAGCTATTTAAAACAAATGAACATGTAACAAGCTTACAGCATTTGAACAGCAGGATACAGGAGAAAAAAAATGCAAAACTAGCCACTTCAAAAAATTGTTTATTAGAGCACACTCATCTCCACAGCAGGAACTAAGAAAAATACTGGAACAGCCACCTGAAAAATAATTTAATAAAAAATGCATCAACAGAGATGTACAGAAAGAAAACAGTTTACCAAACAGCTTAAAATAAATTTATTCAACTATGCCCCAGCAGGATATACTATAAAATCTAAAATTTCCACTGTGTGAAATAAATAAATAAAATTAGTTTCAAACAAGGGGGACGAAAAAATCCTTTTAAAAGAGTTTTGTACTACTTGCTTTGCATTAGTTGAGCATAAAGACACCTCTATTTGCCAATGGCTTCACTCTTCTTCCCTGGCCCCATTTAGCACCTATGTCCAACATACATTTAAACAGAAGCATGTGCGAGGTCCACTGCTACCACAAGTTTAAACATTGATAAGCTCACCATCTTTAATAGCTGATCTCTTTAAAGTAAAACATATCTTAAACTAAATTTTTTGCAAGCCTGTTTTGGAGAGGGTGATAACAGCTGCTCTAAAATATCTTTTCCTGCCAAGTCATGATTTTCTCTGTGAATCTTTTGTCCTTCCTGGCATGTCTCCATTTTATTTGTGTGAGGGTGGTACCCGAAGTTGTGTGGAAGCAAACTACCTTTAAAGAAGTCAAGGATTGCCTAATTACCAAATAGGAGCATGACAATGTCTCACCCTAGTACAATGTTATCTCATTCCACTGGCCCCAGTGGGGCTGGTTCTGATACACTGTGCTAGAAGTGACAACACAGTCATCCCAAGCTATCAACTTGATTTTGCCATCTACTGTGTAAGCTCAGACTTGTTAGCCCTAAAGATCATGGTTACTCGTTTTTGCAAATCAACAAATATCAACCAGAATTGCTGCACTAAGGTGGAGCATTCAGAATCTTTATGCCAGGCCATTGCCTCACATGCAAGTAAACTGAACCCCATAAATACTTATACTGTACATTTCTCACTAGGATTTTTGTTCCACCAGTGTGAGCTAGGTTTGTCAACCCAGAGAACTTCTTTAATATCTAGATGGCCCAAAACTTCCCGTGTTTAAGAACAGGCTTGGGTCGACAAAGGACACAGTGATTCTGCTGTGCTTCAGGAGACCTAGATTGACTACATGCTTTATCCATGCATTTTCCAAGCCTTGAAAAGCCACCGTGCCTACTAATGCTATGCAAAGTGAAAAATCAGATTCCATGACTCCTCCCAGCAGCAGTTACCTCTATTCCAACATGCCAAACTTTCTGTGGTAGAACTAGGAAACCCCTACTCTCAGGCATGTTATTATAATATTTTATTCTATATGTCCTTGCCCTTCCCCACTGAGGCCAGGAGAATTCAGGTCCTGGACACTCCTTCTTGATGTGGGTGAAACAATCACACTGATAAGAAGCTCTGATCTGTTTGTATGAAGAAAAAAAGACAGGAGAAATTGACATGAAAAATATCTGTGGTCTTAGCAATAATGATGAGTTGAGAATTGAGCCTTCTAAGTAGCATTACTATAAAACCAGGGAAGAGAAACTCACATTATATACAGAGTAAATACCTCCATAAATGTAAATAGATGTGTGTCTATAAATATGGAGAGCAAAGGAGATAAGAAAAAGATGAACACTGACCAAAGCCTACCGTGTGAAAATGTGGTTATATGTCATATATGTCCATGACATTAAAACACTTCACTACTTTAGGGAAAGCTAAAATAAATGTAGGGGAACCTCTTAAGAATTGATTCTGCATAAAAGTCAGGCAAAGTTACTATTTGTATCAATAAAGGGTTCAGGATCAGTCATCCTCCTCATTTATGTCTTAATTTGTTGGACAATTCAATGACTAAAAGTGCAAGGTAAAAATGTGTATAAAATTTAATCTATTGAGATGTGGCTGGTCACTTTATCAAAAGAAGAGGATTGTGCTGTTGGATTATGTTAAATCAAACTTCAATCTCTTTATGATCTTAAAAAGCATCACCAGAAATAAAGTTCATCTACAGTAAAGCTGGTGTTGCTGCTCAGGAAATTATTTGTGAGTTGCATTGATGATTATAGCCAAGGAAATAATTCCTAGCAAATCATTTATTCTGTGAATTTCACTATTTCTTCTGTCCATTATTTGTCAGAGATCAGACAGCAATTCCTTCATTGTTATTCTTAATTCAAAATTGTTTCGGATGTCATCACTGAGTGCATTGTGATCTGAAAGATATTCATAAACAGCTATTCAGGTTACAAACTGGCTTGAAGCCTGTGATTGTCTCCAGGATTTTCCAGGTGTGTAAGCTGAGCCTTTTCTCACTGACTTCCCACTAAGATTTGTAGAATATCTTGGACAAAAAAAGTGACCTCATTTTTTTTTAAAAAAGCCTCACTTAAAATACATTTCCAGCTCTGGAAAAGAGGGGCTTAACATAATTTATAGGGAGAAAGTTTAAAATACTGAACAATGAAGTTTTCTTGACCACTTTCTACTTGAAATCCAGTCACTTGGAGGCTGTGGAGAAAGCAAGCAACACAGCTGATAGCTCCTCTTAGAACATCCTTAAAGTACTTTCCCCTGGGTATTTCCTAATTCACCTGTACAGTGGCAAGAAAGGGAAGCTGGGATGTTGAGATCATCACGTGGCCTCAAATACTAAAAAAAAAAAAAGGAGCAATCTGCAAGGTGTATATTGTCTCCCAAGCCCTCCCTTCCAGCATTCTTCCCTCTCCTTTTCCTTCTTCATCAACCTGCTGTGCATGAATAGTAATATTCAATAAATATTCAATAGTAATATTCAGGAAATAGCAATTTCAAGTTCACAGCCATCAGGGGTGACTTAAAACTCTATCTTACGCTTTTCCTGTTTTCAAATACTTTGTATCTACATGAAAAGGTCAGTAGTGACATGGAACAGTATGACCTCAATAATTAGAAAAATAGCAAAAGTAGCAAAGACTTTAAATGAGCAAATCCTTTTAGATTCATTTTAACAACTAGTTAAAATGTACACTCCGTACAATACTATTTACTAAGGATGCCAGGGATTGGTAAATTGATGCAAAAAAAAGGAGATCTCATTTCTTCATCAACTTTCTACTCATCAGCCTATTGTACTATTGCAAGAGATTTCTAGTTGGCTAGTAAAGGCAAATTCTCATGTAATTTCACATCCATAAAGTAGAGATCTGAGCCATCAACATAAGAAAAATTTCATAGTGTTCCAGGTATAAAAACTACCATTTAGAATAGTTCCTATCTCAGTGGCAATATTGGACATACCCTTTAGTTGTGTTGTGTACTTTGGCTGTGCACTACCAAATACTCTTTTTTCCCATAATGGTTTTGGAAAAGGAAAATATAATGTTTTGTAATAGGGTTATAATAGGTTCTAATTATTTTTGATTTTTTTTTCTAATAACGACATTCAGGAGATATTATTGTCCTCTTTTTATAGGAAAATTCTTTTTTGGTTGTATTAAAAATCATTCATCTAAGGAGTTTAATAACATTCCTATATAAAGAAGTTCTTTTATTAATATGTGTATTTTATGCCACTTCAGCTGTAGTTCTATCTTTAATCTCATATAAGCTATTTGGAGTTGATTAACTACTATATAATCTCTGCCTGCCAAATACATGAAAAGTTGGTGGTGTATTTTTAATCATCTATATTCAGGGCTTGAAATTAATTTTACTTTGATTTTTTTTAAACATCTCCTGATTAAAACTTAAGCAGTCAAATATCTCAGGCATTTAACTTCAATGTTGTGTCCTCCTCCATCAGAACAAAATTGGGCATTTTCCTATACACAATGGAGGAAAAAAAGCAATTACTATCAATCAGTGACTAAGCAACAGATTGGAGTATTTAGAAAGACTCATTCATACACAGATTTGCAGCAGTGTTCAGCTCTTCTGATTAGATTCCATAGATTTTAAATTGTAGCTAATTAGGCTGTCATAGGTTCATTAATGGCTCTACTGATTCAGCACTCCCTCACCTGCATGCATATTAAAGCTCATTAGCTCCCTTGTCTAAAATACCACCTGCATTAATTGCTGTTGATGTGCTAGGACTCTTCAGAAGGCTCTTCTGACAACTAGTCTACCTGCTTGTAATACCCACTGCCCCCAGAGCTCTTCAGGACAGCTAGCACATAAAGTCCACAGTGTTTCACACATTGTAATACTGCAGCTGTTGTCAGGGCAGTCAAGCCTGTTTTCTGCTTAACAGCAGGAAATAAATAATTAGCAATGCCTGTACTGTAATGCTTACCACAGGACCAGTTTATTTGGTCTGGAATCTCACTACTGTAACCTACCTAACAATATCCATGTACTGATGGAATACTGTGGGACATGCAAAGACATAAATAATCTGTTATAACCAAGAAGACTAGCTGACCTCAAGTTCCACTATGTCTGATGTTCTGTAGCCTCTTTAGATTAAATGTTTGGTGAATTATCTGCCAAATAAATATATCCAATGGGCCAGGCCTGAGACACAGTTCTTACTAATCCTTTAGTCGTTTGTTGTATGTTGGTGCCCTCATAGGTATCAGAGCTAGAGTATGTACCACAGGGTCTTCAGCCAGGGTGATAAAGCACAGCTGTCCGTGTCTGGAAAATCTCTCTAAGAAACAGTTTTCTCTGGCTCCTGATTTCCAAGCAGTTACAATCACAAGTGGACCAGTAAGCTAATATGTATCAAAAATTCAAAATACACTTGGTAAGATTACTGACAGCAACTTACTTTGCTGAAAGGCTGTTAAATTGCAGACAATGTCTTGCCATGTCAGGAAGAGTTCTGGGATAAGCAATGGTAACCTTTCATAGAAAGTGTCCCCAAGGGTAGTTTTAGATTTGTATTAATCATGCCTATGTAGCTTTGTTTTCTTCTCCCAAGAGTTACATATGACTTATTTTAAAGTAAGTTTTCATATTTATAGTTGTATTTTCATACATACATATATTATTATATTATCAAGCTTCCAAAGTTTGTTTTTCTCACTTCATGGTATAAAAATAATTATTAATATTTTTAAATAAATGTCATTTATTATGCTGATTTTTAATTAATTTATTTTATTATTACTTCATTTAAATTTCATTGAAATATTAAATTTTAAAATATTGAAATGAAAACAATTGATTCTTTAAATTTTCATTCTTTGTTTATGTGGACATACATATGTATGCATAAACAAACATCTGTATTCTTCCTGACTTTTGTATATATTACACAAGCAGAAATTTCACAAAGTTTAACTTTGCTTTCATTTACTTTAGAAGTATTTTGGGGGTGCTAATGAACCAACCTGGCATCTTCTTTCCCTTGGAATTATTCAAAACATCTCCTGAAATTTCCCATCCTTTTTCCTAATTTTGAATGAGATATTTGAAAGAAGGAACACACCAAGTGACAAAACCTCCCTGTTTCACATCCACTATTGTGAACTTACCATACAAGGTGACATTTCAAATTTAATTCTTCGATGTTGAAAATAGTTGATGGAACAGAGAATCCCTGTACAGTAAATCTAAATTCTGTTTTGGTAGAAATCAGTGTCAATATATTGACTTAAGTGATTAGTGATTCCTCAAAGAAATAGAAAATATAGAAATTATTAGAACTTTATCATTACTGTTTTTGAAGCTCTGACACTGAGTTCTTTCTTACCTGTTCTTTTAAAATATCCAAAAATATTAATTATCAATTAAGAAAGCAGTATTTGAGTAAATTCTCAGTTCACTCAACAGGCACTGCAGTAGTTGGAAGACATGGAACAGTTAGAGCTTTTATAGTTGTGTTTCTCTGCCCTTTTTACTGGACACATTCTAGTGTTTGATGACACACATCACAGTTCCTGTTGTGGACAATTTTACATCCTGGTACTTTTTTTTTTTCTTTTACTATCATAAAAGATAGATAGAACAAAATGTTAATTAGTTCAACCTTCTTTAGTCCACCTGAGTCCAAGCCTCGAGTGAGAGCGAGTATAGAAAAAACAAGTCCATATTGTCAGTATAATTTTGTTATGATCAAAGGCAGCATCCATAGTTATAATAGCAGTGTCACCATGGTGAGAAATGAATACTTCAGAAAATGTCCCAGCCCATCAGGGGTTAGTGTAATGGGAATCTAGATAGGCAAGTTAAGGTTTAGAGATAATACTAAGCCATTCACTGAATTTTGATCAATACTTTGATCTTGCAAGTCTGAATGCCACTTGGAAAAAAAAAAAAAAAAGAAAAAAAAAAGAAAGAAAAAAAGAGAAAAAAAGGAAACCACTGCATCCACAGCAGGTGGCTTAAAAATACCTTGCATGTGCACTGAGGCACAGACAGATGGAACCAGCAGAGCAAACCCACCGATGATGTTTCACAGCCATTTTGGCAATGTCCGTATATAATCCCTTCTTCCCACCTGTGTAACTGCAGACAGATGTCAGCAGACCTAGGGTAAGAAAATGAGAGCTCAGTTCCCCACTTCTTCCCACCTTATTCATTCTTTCCAGTTCTGCAGAGCTCCAAAGTGTGACAGGAGAGGCTTATACTACAAGACATCATGTGAAGCAGAGTCTGATTCTTGTCAAAATGGTAGCTAATGAGAAAATTACTCCTTGGTCTGTATTTTCCTCTGAGTTTTATTCCTTTTCTTTTATATCTTCTATTAATTAAGTGCACTTGTGGACTGAAAACAAAAATATTGGCTCTTCATTTTTCAACTTTTATTTAGAGCCTAGTTGCATTCCAGAGGTAATCAGATTTCCTAATTTGTTTGGATTATATTCTTCACTTTAGACTGGCACAGAGACAGCTTTTTTTCAAATGCAGTTTTGATCATTAGTCAGTTTCAGTGCATATGGAGAAGGGTAATTCTCTAATTACTAATTCACTAATTCTCAGGTACTTTTCCATTAAGAGTTTATTTTTCCATAGTATGTTATAACACATAACCAAGTAATGACAACTGACAATAATTTGCACCTTTACTGTCAGCCTCAGCTGAGTGACTACACCAGAGAGACCAATGCCTTTCCTTATCCTTAGATGTGGGAATTGGGACACAGAAGTTTAGCAACATGAGGATAGCTGCTGCTTTTTACCAGTCAATGAAGGAAATTTTTTTGACAGTCTAGTGTTTTCAGAATATATTTCCCTAAGAGTTTTTGAAGTATATAAACCACTCAAACCCCTCTATTTCTTCTATCTCTAGTGCTGTGTAGAGTTTTTGGTATTTCCCAGAAGTGCTGTCTGAGAAGATCTGTCACATCACAATAGACTTCCCATAGGGGAAATACAGGTGCTTCCAGCACTGCACAGAGAATAACAAAACATATATTTTGTAAGCATATACAGGATCAAATTGTCACCCAACGCTATACCAGAAGACATGTTAGGAAGAATGTATTTCTTAACTCACAAACAGATTACCATGCACAATCCCAAGCAAATGCTTTTATGTACAAATCACAGAAGTATTTATCTATGCTGAACAATAGGATTAGTTTTTTCTATTCACCTCCACATACACACAAGCATCCTTTTATTTTGGAAGAGAACAGTTTGGAAGAGGATTGTTTGAGGATCAAACATTATTTTTCTCTAAACATCTGCCTTTGAGCACTCCAAAAAAAAAAAAAAAAAAACAATGTTGCAGGAAAGAAAAATCAGACTCACTTCTGGCAGGGAGGATGTAGCTATTCCTGACACTTTTTCCTATCAAGTTCATACTAAAACCTCTCCTTTAACTTGGGATTAGTTATAACAGCCTGCTCACCAGGGCACAGATAAGAGGCACTGGCTGCCAGCCAGGAGGCACCGTGGCCACCTGCCAGCTGCCTGGCCACTGTCAGAGAGCGGCTCTGTGGGGACGGTGTGCAGGCACACACGACCTGCACCAATGGTTTTGACATGTCCCTGGTCATGCAACTTTCCGTGGGCCCCAACTGCAGGCTCATTTGCATCAGGCAGTTCAGTCCAAAATATCGACACTAGGAAACATTGTCATTGTTCATTAGTGTCAGTGGGAGCTGGTTTTGGATTAGACCTGCGGATTTTGCAATCTATTGGAAATGAGCAATTCTCTCCTTCATTTTTCATGGCATAGGAAGAGAATATAAGGGCCCATAATTTTTGTCTCTTATTTAGTGACCTGTTTGGCCAGAATATCTAAAACAATAGACTAATATAAATTACAATCAGGTATGAAGCAAAAAACAGTTTTAATGCTTGTTAAATTTCTATATTTGCTTTAAATAAACTAGAAATGCCCCTATTTTTCTTTTCTTAAAATGTTTTGTCCATTTATCTTTGAAACTGCAATGTTAGCAGGAAAAAGATCCTCTCAAATTCTTGCTGCAGTGTCTTTTATTTTTCTTACACAAAAGGTAGTGCACAGTGCCTTTGAGACCTTAAAGAAACCTGACTAACAGGATAGGCCTTTGAAGTTTAAAAAACATGTGTAATCTACTTTTACTTAGTCTAACAGAAGAACCATATTTACCATGCTCATGTCATTATGTATTTTACATTTTTGTTCTGAGTACAAGGTGTATGATAGTCTGGAGATTATCAATTTGGGATACATTTGAAATTTGACTTTGATCTCCTTAAAGCTATCAATCTCAGCTTTGGAAGGAACAAAGAGATAAGAGAAACTAGAAACCTAATTTGCATCTGATACCTCTGGAAAAAAAAAAAAAAAAAAAGGCAGAGAAAACAGGGAACTAAATAACTAGAAAGCCAAAAGTCTTGCTCTGTGCACTGCAGGGTCTTTGTAAAATTGCTTGTTTTATAGCTAGAGAGACACCAACAGACTGTAGTGAGATAAAACCCAGCAACTCAATTATAGCCATGGGCAGCCTTATTCTTTATATGGCTCATAAAACTAGGATTTGTTTTTAATGATGAACTAGAACCTGTGTCTTCTGCAAGATATAAGCCAGAAGCCACACAATAGGGGCATTTATTTAGACTTCAGAAAGAAGTCTGATAAAAAACTAGATGTTAATTATAAAAGGGAATACAGGAACAGCGCTCTGTTAAGAGCTCTACTTGAAAGTGTGTTTTGATGATTTTTCTTTTGAATCAATTTCATCCACTCTCTTATCACATCACACCACATCTTCACCAATGATTCAATACCAACATACAAATGCTGCATGCCTTTCTTCCCATTATCTATATGAATGAAGTGCCCTACCAGAATGGGTCAGGAAATCCATTGCCCTTTCCTTTTGTAATTGTTTCCTGAAAAAAACCACTTTTCTTCTGTTGTCTGCAAGGAAATGACCAGGTCAACATGCACTTCTTCAACCTTGTAAACTCTAACATAAAAAAAATAACAGCGTGTACATTGGAAAAAAAAATGCCAAATACCTAGCACAGCTGAATGCCTTACTACACACAATTCTCCCCTAAGAATAAATGCATTTGAAGGTATTTGAAGGAGATGCTAGCAGTGTCATTTAATGCAAAAGCGTGCATAACTTTCCCTGTGTGGCACTCAGAGTCTTCAAATGGCTGAAAGATTACAAGGCACTGCACACAGTTGAGAGGATGAAGAGCTCTGGGGATTGTATGCGAGTGGATACACAGCCCCAGCTCCCCAGCCAGCTTAAAAACCTGCAGGGAGGGATGGCTGGCTGCAGCAGAGCTAAACTCTGGGATGATCCGGCCTTCTTATCCATTCCAGCCACTTCCTGCTGCACCTTGTGATCCAGTGTGCCTTGTACTTCACACTTTGCAAATTCTCTGTCAAGCCCTCCAGGCAAACAGTAAGAACCTTCATGTCGCCGAGTATGAAAATACCTGCAGCCAGGAGTGATAGCTGTCTGTGTCTTACACTCTGATGATTTCAGCCAGTGATTAGAACAGAATAGGCTCTCGCTGACCTCATTTAATTGTCTCATAAGGGAATTGCTCGTGGATCAGTGGGCATAAATTGGGGGACATACAGACACCAACCTAAACCCTGTTTTTACATGCACTGCTAATTATAAAACTCTCACTGATTAAAATTGGGAGGGGAGAGGTTGTACAAATTTCATCAATTTAAACTAGAATTGGAAATCCCTGTAGGAATATGGGAAAGGGTCACATAAAGGAAGGACACTTGGCTGTCAAGGTAAGTCAAATAACTTGTAGGTTATAACAAGATCTGTTCACTTAGCTGAGGAATATATCTTACTTAATTTCTAAACAGCTTTCTGGAGTGAGTGAGAGTGTGTGTGTGTGTGTGTGTGTGTGTGTGTGTGTGTGTGTGTGTGTTGGGGCTTGAGGGGGCCTGAGGGGGTTCACTGGAAGAAGGGTGTGTTCTTTTTTTTCACTGATGATAGTCTGTAGGTTATTTAAGTCAAATAAGAAACTTTCACTACTTTTTGCTTAATATTCATACCCTCAAATTCTGATTAGAGCCTACAGGAACTTTAATGATATTCGGTCTGTATCAGGTGATACAAATAACATGCTAGTTTTAGTGCACATTCTTTAATTTTGTGTTTCAAGCATTCCTTTATTATCCCTCTGTCTTGTGACTGATTATCTTTTTCTCCTCCATTCTGTGAAATATTTAGTGAATAAAATTCTTATTATTTCAAACTGTTCTTCAGCAGCAAGACCTAAATACTCACATGTATTTGAAAGCTATGTAAGCTGCTGTCTGAAACAAGATATCCAGGGTGTAATGCACTGAAATATGAGACCTCTGCGGATGTGGAATTCTATTTCTTTCTTTTTATATACACGTTTTCTAAATTTAAAATTAACTCCATCTGGCAGTCTTTCATTAAACTTTTTTATATTGTCTGAAGATTTCCATTTATGGAATTGATCAATAAGAATAATTTTTTTCTTTTCCAATAATATAAATCAAGAGCAATTTTGAAAACATCTGAAACACTTTTGCAGCTTGGGAGTTCAACTTATTTTTAACTCGTAATTTCTGGTGCCATTCAAAACTCGGTTCAAAATAACATAATATTGACAAAATTTTATTAGACTACTTTGAATAACAAGATGAACTACAGGAAATTTCGTGACCTGAAAATTTTTTGGGTCAGTTTGTAGCCACAAGGATCATGTTCTTTCATTTCTGATTAGTGGTGATGATCATTTCATCAGTGTATTTTACTTGTTGACATAAGATATGATGTTTTAATACTTTGTTACAAAATTCCTCATTTTTGGTGTGAATAAACTTCAACAGATCTGCCCTCTAGTTTCACCCTAATAGATTTTTCTTGCTGAATTGTTTCTAATGAACTATACAGAACAAATTCAATAAAAAAATATTGTAATTAGTAAGACAGATCCATGGGCAGGTTCCACTACATTCAATGTAACATTTCTGTCAACTCCATATTGTAATTCCAGTGTTGGATTTCAGTGAACCAGAAAGAATGACCATGAAATATGTGATTACTTTAAAGAAAATAGATACTAAAGAAATGAAGAAGAATAGAGGAAAGAGACTGAGAAAATAATTCTTTTACAAAAACATCATTTACTCGAGACGTGATTCAAAGTCCCTAAAAACCAATGGAAAGCCCTGTAATACCACATAAACTGGCTTCAGAGAAATATTTGGTATTGTCTCAAGGATAGAAAAGTTGAAGCACAGGGAATATCTCTCCTTTTCTGGTTCACAGACAAAATGTTTATTTCTTTACTTGGCCTGGAAGACTTATATAAGAGCTACAGTATTATAGATTATATGATAATAGGACCTGATAATTGTTGACAAACAAAAACAGTGAACTACTGATCTCCTTCCTGAGTAGAATAAACAGAAGGTTGCTTCTTTTGATGACCAGAGTACTTGGTTCTGATTGGTTTACATGTCTTTCCTGACCTTTTTTATCCTTATGCCTTCTTTTCCAGCATACTTGTCTGTTCAACTTCAATGCACCAGAGCTGAACAGGCCTAGCAGGCTGCCTTTAAGTTTCAACAGACATGGAAAGAAGATGATGCACTGCAGCAGAAAATTAGGTAAGCTTTACTCATAACCCCTGAAATAAAACACATTACCAGCCATGAGGACTAAAATGTGCAGACCAGACCTCCCAGAATGAAAACACATGCATTTCCACTAGGAACTAAACAGTGTCTTCTAGGGAAACCCTTGCTCCCTCAGTTCTTGTGTCAAGGATGATAAAATATATCACAGAGATTTATTGAGACTAGCTCTGCTCTTGTGCACAAGGAAAGGAAAAGGACACAAAAAGTCACGCCTCTCTGCACTTGCCTTGCAGCAGCGTTCCCACAATGAGCAGTTGTTAAGATTGAGAAGACTGCTGGAAGCAAATCCTGGTATTAATTAGCCTAATCAAACTGGGTCAGGAAAAGAAGAGGGTTATGACCACATAACCTGACATCTTCTGGTAAGAGAGTCAAGCCTTTTGCAGTCTTTGCAGTTGTCTGGAAATCAGTGGAAAATATTGTTTAGTTCTTACTAAAGATTTAACATGAACCAGACATGAGGTGCTATGATAGTACTATTTGTCTAGACCTTCTGCACAGGTTTAATAAGAGAAAGACCTGGAAATCTAGCAGGTATGGTGAAGTTTCTGAAATAGAATCAATGGTTTGGTTCAGTTTTGTTTTCCTTTCTCTACATTTAGCATTTTATGGAATTGTGTATGTATAGGGAGCTACTGTGTAAACCTGAAAAAGTGTATCAAATAACACATTAAAAATGGGTTTCTATTGTACTATGGCATCCTACTCTTACAAAACTAATTCTCGACATTCACCAAAGCTAAAGGAACTTAGTTTATTTACAGTTACATTTAATTAGGAAAATACATTTATGATTCATCCTTTTTTTGAAAATGCTGGGAATCAAATTTCTCTCCTCCCAAAAAAATTTGGAAGTTATATAGTAGGAAGACATTTGTTATAAATTATATTAAAAAATATTCTTCACATGGAACCACAGGCTCATAAACTATCTTTAATTCCATATATAAGATACATTTAAAAAGTAAGAGTAACAATGACAGAGAAGGAAAGGAAAAAAGTTGAAGTGCAATCTCAAAAATTAGGCAGATTTCAAGGAAGTTTAGCAATGTCATTTGAAATAATTTTTTCCTCCTTTGAAGTCAGCAGTCTTCAGATGTTATCATGTGCTGATTGTGAAATCTTGTGTGATCATATTCTGATTAGTTTTTCCACTCCCCATGGATCATCGCTTGCATAACACTATAAAAACTTTTCTGGGTTGATTCAGCAAATTATATATAGAATTAAATTTTAATGCAGAATAATTCGTACTCTCTATCTTTCAGGATAATCACTTGTGGGACTGATCAATCTTATGAAAATAATTGCTTTTGTCTTAGGTGAAGTGGTTTTGTAGTTAAACAGGAAATTCAATCCACAGAGTACATATATATAGCAGCTTTTACCAGTGCTGATACCAGTGATACTATTTTTTTTTTTAAAGTGCAATTTTAAACTATTTCATCTCAATACAATTGTCTGCTGTCCTGAGATGGTGTGTCCATGTCTCATGTAGCACTTTTAATCTGACCACTGCAAAGTAATGTTGTAAAAGAAGCCATATCAGGACATTGAGAGAAAGATTCACTTTCACATTCATAAAAATCACTATTATATTAATTATTAAAGCTTAAGGTGTAAAAGTACATAAAGGTTTCAGTGATGAGTCTCTTACGTTGTATATGCATGAACACCCAACAAAGTTCAGAAAACTTCTTCCAGATTTCACTGCAGTCAGCAGTGGAGATAAAACCACCACTACATGACATTTCAAAAACTTGAAAGAGAGAAGCTGCATCAGGAAGTTTCAGCATTATGATACTGTGGAGCATGCAAAGTGGCGGTTGTTTCTTCTAAGGTTTTTGGCTAATTTTCAAAAACTATAGGAATATATTTCTGATGAAGATGCAGCACTTCAATGAGTATGCAAACTATACTATTACATCTTTGTGGTTCATCTATCATCACACAATATCTGACACCTTGATAAGTCATCATTTATTTCTAACTTAGTTTATGCATGATTTTTCTGCAATGTAGCCGATTACGCTTGTCACAGATCCTAAATTTCAAAGATTTGCAAAAAGTAGATCATTGTCTAGAGTTCAAGTCAAAGAAAATAGTAGCAATGAAATATTTGTAGCATTTCACCTCAAAACTAGCAATGCAACTTGGGATCAAATAAGAAGAAACTGAAGTTGTAACTATACAAAGTTTTGAACATCTCCACAAAGTGAATTTATTGTCTCCATTCAGTTCCCAGTCTCCATGCCACAAAAACCTCAAACCACATGCAGCTTTCCCACCCAATTGCTGGCATGATTTCAGTGAAAGGAGGCACCTTTCATAGGTACAAGGATTTCTGGAAGTCAGAACAAGTGTAATAAAGAAAAACTGGAAGCATTTCCCCCTAAATTTGAAAATAACATATTCTATATATTTAGTTTATATTGCAGTCTATGTTTTATTTTGTGGTATGTTAGTAATCATAGCCATGACTGTATCTAAAACCCTAGGTGTGTATGATCCCTGCTATCAAGGAGCAGTAATCACAGGATGCCAGAAGTGTTAGTGTTGGAAAGGACCTCTGGAGATCACCCAGCCCAACCCTTCTGCCAAGACAGGGTCACCTGGAGCAGGTCACACAGGAATGCATCCAAGTGGGCTTTGAATGTCCCCAATGAGAGAGCCTGGGCAGCCTGTTCCTGTGCTCTGCCACCCTCAGTGTAAGGAGGTTCTTTGTGTTGAAGTGGATCTTCTTGTGGTTTAGTTTATGGTCATTACTCCTTGTCCTGTCACTGGACATCATTGAAAGAGTGTGGCCCCACCCCCTGGGCACGTGATTTTGAGATATTTATATGCATTAATGAGATCCCCTTTCACTCTTCTTCAGACTAAATAGGTCCAGCTCCCAAAGTCTTTCCTCATGGAGAGAGATTCCCCAGACTTCAGGAATTTAATATGAGTGAAAATTTTATGTAACAGTGAAGCAATTAAATTTTATGTAAGAGTGAAGCAAGACATCAGTGATGGAAGGTCTACAAGGATAAAACTGATATCATACTCATGTAAAAATAATATGTGGGTGGGTTCAAAACATTGATGTATTGCAGAAGAATGGGTTTTAAGGCATCATAAAATTCCACATTCTGCTTGATTTATCCAATGATATTTGGCTGATTTTCCATGGGGATCAGAAAAGAAATAAAGCTTTCACAAGAACATAAGAATGTCCCTTTATTCAAGGAAGGCATGCCATGATTATTTATGCAAACGAAAATTCCACCAGTATAAACTAGAGAGACGAGAGTTATGCTGCATCTTGAAACTAAAAATGAAGGAAATCTGTTACACGCTCAAGGCTATAGGGAAAAGTTGATCTGAACAGGGAGATTTTATGCATGGAAGAAAAATATGTTTCAATGAAAGTAGGAACAGATTAATAAGAGATAGTGTTGTTGGGTTGGATGGACATTTTTCGTGATGCCATAGAAGCAAAAGTAAAACAGAAGTAGAAAAAGTATGGGTATTAATCAAAAATAACTGAGGGTCTGTCACTCTGTCACTCCTAAAGTACTTACACATAAGGAGACAACTTTTATACAAAATATGTTATGCCGGAATTTTCAAGCATATGCCATATCATCTTTTCATAACACTGCTCTGGTTTAGCAGGGAGAAGAGAATAACAGAATTTGCAATGCTCACAGAGAGTAAGGTTCATTTCGCAATGGAGATTATACCAAAACAATAGTAAATAGGTTTTTAATAATTTGGAAGCATTTTGAGACACACATTGTGACTTGTTTTTAAACATCACTATCATAAAAGTCAATACACTTCAGAAATTGCCTGTAGTCTAGTAGCAGTATCTGTTTCCATTGCACAGTCTAACATAATCACTGCTATAATACCTATTCCCAAAATAATTCTCCTTCCACAACTCCCTTTTCCCCTAAATATTAAAACAAGTAGCAAATCCCATTCTCTACCTGCAGAGAAGGATGTGTTTTGAAGGATGATAGCTCTCTTAGGCAAAGGGAGAAGAATAAAGAGGAAGCTGAAAGTGAGCTGACAGCATCAAGTGAGTACATGATGCTTGATCAATGCTTGCCTTTGTCAGAGACATCCTTTAGGGAAATTTTCCATTGCAGATGTCATACACTAAATGAAGTGGAACAGAATTAATACAGAACCTGCAAGACTAACAATGAAATTTTCAGGCTTACATTTCTTTGTGGCTTTTCTTCTATAACTGCTCTTGAAATTGTCTAGATTTGGGAATGAATTGATATACCGTAGCTGTAAGTATTGCTCATTTAACATGCTTATGATCTTATGATCTCAAATATACATTACAACATCGATTTGGTTTTAACTGAAAAAAAAAAAAAAAAAAAAAAAAACAAAAAAAAAAAACAAAAAAAAAAAAAAAAAAAAAAACCACAAAAAAAAACTTGTCATGTATTCATATAGAACATTGATACCGATATATAATAAAAATATTGAAATATTTTTGCAACCAACCAGAATGGCAGCAAGACAAACTTGTTTTACTCCTTCTGTGGGGGTTTTTTGGGGTTTTTTGGGGTTTTTTTTCTGGTAGTTTTTTTACCCAACACAGATGGGAGAGATTGTAGAGAACAGTGATGGAGAAACACCACAAATTTTGTGTTAAGGAATGGGAATTGTGCTGGGGATTTTTACAGCTATCCTCAGGCCAAAACCAGAAATAAGACATCCTTCTGATAAAATGTCATAGAAATTAAGCAGGTTGATCAATATAAGTGGAAGATATGTAACAAGGAATAAGTCCATCAGCAGTACAGGTAAGTACTAAAGATGACAGGATTTTCTTACATTAGAGTATCAAATCTAACATCTTGGTCCCTTGCTGGTGTTGTTGCTTTCCTTGATGCACACAGTGACAAAAAACATTATGATAAAATACCGGAGAACAAAAGAGTGCTTATTATACACTCCTTCACACTAAGAGATGGGCATTGTCTTCTGTGCGTCAAATTAAAATACTTAATAATAATTTCCCCACTCATGCTGCAATAAGCCTTTTTTTCCCTATTTCTTTTCCTTCCCTCTTTTAACAGGATATTTCATTCGTTTCTAATTCCGCTTAGGACTCACTTTAGTAATACTTTCTGCCTTAGATTAATTACCCTGATCTAATTCATTTAGTGGAGGACAGCTGTGGTACGTGGGTTGCCCACTGATGTATTTGTGTTAAATGACGCCCATCTGTCATTGCAGCATATCAGCATGGATGCAGTGTCATCCACTTCATTGGCTCTGCTGAGATGTGAAGTACAGCTACAATGTTTACCACTGTTGTTAATTTAATATCTACACCTTTAATAACCTGACTGCTGTCATTTGCTGAACAATGATACATGATGGCCAGCAAACAGCCAGATAGAAGGCATTAGCATGACAGTGGAGTAGGCCATTTGGTACAGTTAATTAGAGCACTTCTGGGCAAACGTGCTGTTAAGGGTCTTGTAGGGCGTTCCCATGCAAAAATGCCATAGTGAAAATAAAGGTAAAAAACCTACTTTCCTGTTAACAATTATTTTGACAAGTATGATCATTAGCCCATTCTCTCGACTCAGAAGTGGTATTTTTTCATAATGGTTACTTTCTTTTATAACTGATCAACCTCATGCTCTTTCCTCTAGCCTGCTTCTTATCTCCCCTTGTTTCTTTTCCCTTTTCTCTCTCTGTAAAATGGAAATGGTGGGGGTTGCACATCAAAGCACACACTGTCATTTCAGTGCACTGGTTTATAGGCATGTATCCAAAGGCAGTGTGGATTTCTCATTGCACAATGTCAGATTCAGTCATTGACCCTTTAATGAATGTGAAGAAGTAACCCATTCAAAGGATTCTATCTGTTGTTTTCTGTCTGAATGGAAAAGGTAATATCAACAGAAAAAAAATGGTAGATACTTATCACAAAAGTTCTCTTACACTGTAGACAAAAATATGAATACTGATGTTCAAGTATTTTCTAGAGGGATACTTTATATTGGTTTTATCTGTAGGCTGGCATGAAGACTTCACTGAGTGACAAAAACATATACTTATGAAAAAATGTACAGTGTGCTCTTAACCCCCTTCCACGTGTCTGCAAACAGGAATAGAAACACACATCTGACCACTCTGTCGTTATCATTTTCAGGGAGCTGGAGAAACTCATATGATTGCCTGAATCTGGTACTGTGTGATAAGTGTTTTAAGACTCTTGGCTGTGTGCCTCATGTGCACATTCATTCAGCTTTGGAGCAAAACTCCCACCTGTTACACCAGCTTGAAGAACCTCAGGACTCACACAAAATAATTTGGAGTATTATTCTGAGAAAAACCGTGCTGAGTCCTTTGCTTTGTTTCTTTTTTAGGATGCCTTAAATAGGAAGAGTGCCTCAATGGTCACAGGATGGAAGAAATTGTTCTTGCACATATTTCCTACTCAATTTCCTGTGAATAGAAAGATTTGCTGGTATTTTAAGGGATCTGGGAATTCATGTTTCTCTGTTTTCTAGATGCAAAATTAGGACTTTCCTATCTCAGCTGACATTACAGTAAGTGCCTCAAGACCTTCATGTACAACACAGATGGACAATACTGAGGTCTGAGAGTTCCTAAAGTTCCAGGTTAGCTGAGGTGACCCACCTCATCCCCAGGCTGGTCTATTTGAGATAAGCCTGGAAGATTTTGTAGACAAATATTAAGATTAATTCACTGTAGTCAACACTGCAGAATCGATATGACTACATTAAAATTGAGCTGCTTCTCACTATTTAGTCTGAATGACCCATTTACAACTGGATTAGGGTGGTCTTAGGAATGAATCACAACAAAAAATTAAAATCCCTCCTGCAGTACGAAGACCTGCAGCGAGAAGCCTGAGGGTATAGCAACAATAGAGGCTTAGAAAGCTCTGTAAGGAACAGCTTCATACCGTTCATGAAAGAAAGATATCACTCCCCATTTCCCCATACTTAAACAAAGTAAGCCCAGTATCTTCCCAGACCTTGCAAGAGTTTTTTTGTTTTTTGTGGTTTTTTTTTTTTTTGGTTTTTTGTTTGTTTGTTTGTTTGTTTGTTTTTTAACGTGTTACTGAAAAATAATGATGTAATATAAGCAATCATCTAGGATTCACAATACTGACAACAGGAGGTATATTTTGAGAAGTATATACATTGCCAAACTTTTTACAAAACACACAAATAGTTCTAGCTGCAAAGCTAAGACTAAATTAACATCAAATCTCTTACTTAACTACCCAAAATACCATTAATCTACTACTTTTCTTTTGAGAAATAATCTATAAGAAATCAATGTCCACAAGAATTTTAGTATGCCAATTTTAAAATAAGGGTGTTTTTTATTTTTAATTAAAAATCTCAGATTAGCAGAAACATCATAGAGAATGAGTTCCAACTGATAATATCTCACTGTTATTTTAATCATTTTCTACCTTTTTCTGTCATACAAAAAATGCTAAGCACTACCAAACTGTGAACAAAGTGTCTGTGGAGATGGTGAATGTAAAGCCAAGGCATCATTCCACATATAAATACCATTGCTGATTGCTGTGAAATGTACATTCAGCTATGAATGCAGATAAACAGCTCCATGAGTACAATACAGTCAGAACAAAGCTGTTGAATTCTGCTCCAAATCATTTATATGTTGACAATGAAAAATTTACCTGGCTTTGAGAAGAAACATGGTCCCAATCTTTTCAGTCTTTAAGGTGTATAAAATGGCTCCCATGGTTATGTTTGCAAGAAGGAAACATTTTGTGTGTGTGTCCTCCTACATTTGCCTGAAAGAATAAACTAAGACTGAGAATAGACTAAGACCAAGAATAGATTGCTTTAATTGACTGGGTGTTCCTTAGGCTCAACTGAAAATAAGATTTTTCTTTAAAGCAGTGTTCCTGAGATCTCACACACACAAACACTTGGAGACAGACAAATGGGGTCTGGAGAAAGATAGATGAAAGTGTGTTTTAATAGGCTCAGGTTTTAACTTCTTCCTTTTCCTTTTAGAGTAATAATGTATCTTGCCTGACAAAAATATAAGCTAGAAAGCAGACAGGTCTTGGAGAATCAGACACAGAAAAAGGGGTTCAATTCAAACCAGACATGCAGTCATTCTTGACTCCCTTTAAGACAGGTGAAGGCATCTTTAGTAATATTAATCTGATTTTTGAAAATATGCCTAGAAAAGGCCAGATTAATAATTCTGTAAAGGAAACTTAGCTCTCTTCAAGAAAATCTTCCTTTTTCTCGTGGAGAAACACATTGTCCTTGGCTAGTAAGTTCTTCATTTTTTAGGTAGAAAATTTCTACAATTTATAGCCAAGAAGTCCCTGTGGGGCACTGTGGAAGTTATATTAAGAATACGTTTGCATCTGTAGCACTATCTGTGTAACATATTGCTTCTGCCATTCTTCCCACTGAGAGCTCTTTGTCTTTTACTTAGAAATCCCATGCAGTTTTACAAGACAAAGTGCAAGATACTGCACCTGTATCAGGGCAACCCCCAGTATGAGCACAGGCTGGGGGTGAACAGATGAGAACAGCCCTGCTCAGAGAGAATTGGAGGTGCTGGTGGATGAGAGGCTGGACATGACCAGGCCATGGGCACTCACAGCCCAGAAAGCCAAAAGTGTCCTGAGCTGCATCCAAAGCAGTGTGGGAAGCAGGGCCAGAGAGGGGATTCTGCCCCTCTGCTCTGCTCTGGTGAGACGTACCTGGAACCCTGCATCCAGCTCTGAGGTCCCAGCACAGCAAGGACATGGAACAGTTGGAGCAATTCCAGAGGAAGCTACCAAGATGGATGGAGCACCTCTACTATATAGAATGGCTGAGAGAATTCAGTTATTCAACCTGGAAAAGAAAAGGCTTCAAGGGTGACCTAATTGCAGCATTCCAGTACCTTAAGGGAGCCTACAAGAAAGTGGGAGAGGAAATTTTTACAGGGAGTCACAGTTCCAGGACAAGGGGAATGGCTTCTGACTGAAGGATGGTAGGTTTAGATTAGTTATTAGGAAGAAATTCTTTACCTGATGATGATTCACTGGACAGGTTGCCCAGAGAAATTGTGGTTGTCCTGTCTCTGGGAATGTTCATGGCTGGGTAGGTTGGGGTTCTGAGAAACCTGGACTAGTGGAAGCTGGAAGCAAGAATCAGTGCTATGCAATGTAAAACAGACTTTTTCCTAACAAGTCTGAAGAAGGAAACAAAAGTGTTTAGGAATCCAACATGCATGCATGGGATGAAGAAGGGAAGATATATAAATAGAAAAAGAGTCATTTTCCAAAGAGACAGCAATGTGTAAACTTCATCATACAAGACAACTTTGACAAAAATGCAGGCCCAACCACCTTTCTTCAAAAAATTTTTCATTTAAGATACAACAATTACAGAAATGGTCCACCAAAGTAATTGATGGAAAAAAAAATCTGCAAACTGAGATAAGAAGACTCTGAGATTGAGTATCTACACTAGAAAATATAATGGTAGGAAAAGAACATGAATGCATTAAGGAGGAGAATTCTCTATTTAATTAGATGTTAACATTGGTGCATGGGCATAATTGCATAAACCAGCACAGATAAATCAGGGCTGGAAGTTATAAAATGGCTCCTGATTATTAGGGTCTCTGCCACTGCATTCTAAGAGGAGTGATTGGAGCTAATGGCCCACTGGATTTTAGTATGAAATTTTATAAATTTATTACTAGAAGTGGAAGAGAGAAAAGAAAACTATCTGTCTAGACTGTGGAATGGGTTAAAAAACCCCTGCACAAACCTAGAAAAAATTGTCTGTTCTCTTGGCCTAGAAATGCTAGCTCAGATTTCCTAAAACACAGTTGTGCCGCTGTCATTCTGCTCATAAGCTGTCAAACTGCCTCTTGTCATTTTGCAGGGTTAAATGAATATTCATTGTGACAAATACTGAAATTGAGGAGCCTCATTCCTAACTACCCAACCACTCAAATAAAGGATTGTTCTCAGATTTTGTCTCTTGCCCAGTCTTAACACATTAAACTATTTTCTGCAAGAAGGGATGTCTTGTGCAAGGTGGAGTGATGTATCTCTTATGTCCACAATGCGGAACATTTGATTAAACCATTACAGAGGGGTGAGAGCTCTTTGTTCAGAGCATAAAATCAGAGAGTAGTACCATAGCAGTACTTAATAATTTTTTTAGTATTTTGATTTAAAAGAAGTTATTAAGTTCCCTTAAAATGCAATGCTTCAACTGGGTTTTAGCAATGAAGTAGTTAAATGCAATTATGCCTATAGGCACAGTGAAAAATAGATCTATAGCCTGTTTTACCAAGATAATTGCACACCTCCTGCATGTAATTTGAATGATTTTACTGGGTATCAATGAACTGCTAAACTTTGGAACTAGATTAATATTGCTATTCTTTTCAGTTCAAAGATAAAGAAAATATATAAGGAAAGGACTATATGAAAAAGACTTTCTGTGACTTCAATGAATTTTAGCTCTTGGCAGTTTCTGAAAAAATGTTTCCCCTCCAAAAAAAAGTCACTCCTTCTCATACATCCTAGCTACTTTCAATTTAACACTGTACATCATAAAAGCAAGAAAAATCTAAGGTTAAGAAAAGAAAGTTCTTCCTTTTCTGAAAGAGATTTGTGAACAGGGCAACAGCCCTTGAAAGGGCCAGCTTCCTAATCAGAAGCAGTGCCATCAGAACTATTGAGGGAAGGGGGTAAATCAATGAGCCTAAATACTTAGTAGTCCCTTCCACACTGAGCTGGTCCGTATGAGTTTAAGGTTAATTTTGCAGACAAGCTTGCTGGCTTTTAGAATTTAACATTTTCAAAATATGTGCAATCCCTTGGAATTCCTACTTGTATATGCTACAAAACAGAAAACAAAAATTAGGAACAGAAAACATGCCGATATTATTATGCCTTAGATGCTCAGCAAGGCTTGTTGGTGGCTTTGGACATGATTTGATGTGCAGCCAGTTCCTTGATCATTGATCACTACATTAAGTCTTAAGAGAGTAAACCAATGAAAGTACACAGTCTCTTTTGCTTCTTAGGGCAATACAGGACATAAAACCCTTTGCAGCAGAGCAGGAGTATCCAAGTATCTAAGAGATAGTAAAGAAAGCCATAAACTCCAGTCTCTCTCCAGGCAGGAGGTTGGAAATGGATCCTTGTCCAGGACTGTGGTTCAATCTCTGCCAGAAATCTTGCTCATCTCTCTGCCAGACTTGCGTGTACTGACCCTTTGCCTTCACTAAAGTTTTCTGAGTCTCACTGCTGGGTTGAGTTAAAAACAATAGCAGGTACTGATTGTAACAGTTTCATCATCTAATAAACATAATTATATGCCCATGCAAATAAGCTAAGCATCACAAAGAATGTCATGTGTAAATGCTCTATGTTCACACAGTTTTGCTGTGTGTTTCCAATGCTAAGTTTATTGCTTTCTCTTTTCTCAACTACTGGCAGCAGGTGTTGCATTGAACAAAAATGACCTGTCAATACGTTTCCCTTAATCTGCACAGGAAAATAAAAACTATACGAGCAAGGAAAAGTTATGCATAGAGTTGCTTTTTGCATGAAAATTTTATAAATTAGTAAAAAAAGTATTGTAACTGTTTAACAGTATTTTATTTGTGAGACTATTGATTTTGCTCACCTTACTTGGTTGGAATATCCTAGTTCAAAGGCTTCTTTGACTCAATTAGAGATTTGTTTTACAAAACAGAAGAAAATGTGTATTTATTTTTTCACTTTCTTCTTGTAAAACAAGGCAACAAAAATCCTGCAAAAAAGAGCAAAAATCTCCATATTTAGCCAAAACTAAATTTGGCTAATGTCCAGTTACCTATGCATCATGAACAGGATTCACATCTACCCTGAAGTCAAATCCTAAATTTAAAGTCGAAGTCAGATGTTAATGAAGCATAAAATGAAGAAAAAAACCAAACAAGTTATTATCATAGGCTTCACAATAATTTTGGTGGACTTTACACAAAATATTCTTCTGTGCAGCCAACAGCTGCAACCACAGTCAATCTAATTCTGCACAATCACAAAAGGAAGATATTTCATAAAATCTTACCCTTCATTTCAATCCATTCTTAGTACAAAAACTTGATCCTTTTAAAGAGAAGAAACCTCCTGTTGCCTTCCATGAGTCAAGTAAAAAATCAACCAAAGATTAATTTCCATTCACCCTTGCTCATCTCTGTATAAAAAAGCCCTTGGCCGATTCAGCTGGGCATAATCTAATTCATATCAATGAATTTACACAGGTGATGTCTTTATAAATTCAACATTTTATTAGCTGTAAGACTTCTTTTTGACTTGTATTGTGTGCTATTTGAAACACATAAGTGACAAAACACTTCCTAGGGAAGGATTTTCTGTCCAGTGGCATGCAGACAAAATCTCTTTTTTTAAAAAATCTCATATTTTTTTAAAAATAGTGTATATATGTTACATTAAGCAAGTGAAGTTATAGCAAATATTTTTAAAGTTTTTTTAAGAGATCTACTGTAAAATAAAACATAAGCAATATGATTTGAACTCTATAGTGTTTCCTCTAGAATATATTTCAGATGTGTAGTGTCTTTTGGCTCTTTGGGATTAAGAATATTGAAAACAGGAAAATTATTAAAGGTTAAGTACTGTATTTTTCATTATAAATTTCCTCTGCACAGTAATGAAAATGGAATAAGCAGATTAAAAACTGATTTAAAAATTAATCCTCAAATCTCTTCTTCAAGAGATTTTGGTCTTCAATTAGTAGCTCAAGATTTATAAAATTCACATTGCAGAGATCAAGATTTACATTATTGTCATGCAAATACAAATATCATACAAATGTCATACAAATAACCTGGGTATAACTGACATGAAATGAAAATATTTCCTCATCCTATTTTAATATCAGACTTAATGAGAAAAATAAAAATAAATTATGTATTAATTTGCTCACACTAATATTCATTGAGAAGAAAATCATTGTCACACTAACTTATCTCAAAAAAAATTGTTGTTTCTAGAAAAGCAAAGTTGTTTCTAGAAAAAATACAGTTCTGACAGATTTCAGATAATAGAAAATTCAGAAATAGGTGTTTTCATTGACTGAATTTGAAATACTGAGTAAAATTCTGATCCTACAGAAGACTATGGCTAAATTTTCAATGAATGAAGTAGCATACTTTCACCTGTTTTAAAGAAAAGTTTATTATATTTGATGCTTTTGAGAATCTCTTCTTTTTCTTCCTTATTGGTAAGAAAAATTTGTAGATATCATCTGTCCAGCAAAATCACTTTAACTGGGAGATAATTTTAGACTTTTTACTATTTACTGTTTTTCTTGGTGAACTTGTAACAAATTTCTCCTCAAAAACATTGACTACTTTGATAACTAAAATACATTAATGCTGTTTTGGTGAAAATACAGAACCGAAGATCATTACTACTTTTTAAAAAGTGAATTTGTATCTGTATGTCTTAACAAGATGATTCCTTTTTTGCTTCTGAGTTTTACAAAAGTAGACTTTTAAAGAAGATAGATTATTTTACTTTCCTTATTTACATGTAGAGCTAAACTCAGGAAAACAAACAAAGCAACAGACAAAAATAAACAATAGAAACCGCAACCTAACAAAAATAAAATGCAGAGACTGATTTCCATCTTCAGGGCTATTATCAGTTCAGTAGACACTGGATACTATAGATTTTTCTGTACTTCAGTCATTTGTTTCTTTGATAGCTACAGAGGTACGGTTTAGGTTTACTGAAGCACAACCATATCCAAGTGCATCAGATTTCCTTCCATTTTCCTACCTGCCCCTAGCAGTGTTTCACAATATACAGAACATGCCTGCTTATATAAATAGATATATAGAGAAAATCTACTGTGTAGGTAATACTCTTCTCCTTATTAATCCAAAAAAGCCCCTGAATTTTTATACTGACAGACTGCATGGAAATAAGAAGAATGATCTTTTCTTTCTTTCTTTCTTTTCTGGCCCCTTTGTTCATTCAGCTCGAGATCTGGTCCATTGAGAAAAGAACACAAAGTTTTTGGTTTCAACTAAGTGTCATTCAGTCAATGGAACTTCTACTCCACTGGGAGATAATAGGAGCTAGGATCAAAATTTTCAATTATGTTGTCAAAAATGCATCACACACTTCCCCTGAAATAATCTCTACTGGAAAAAGGGTCTAACTTGGCCCAAAGGACTACCTCCAAAGATCTGAAAACTCCAGCTGCGGTATTTGGGGTAGCCTAGGAAGAATTTGGCTTGTAATTTTGATCCATTTCACTACTACAGTTGAAAAATGAGGCACCTCACTTCTTTTCCATGTACTCCAGACTTTGTCACCCAGAGGCAGACCTGCCTAGAAGGTAGGTAGCTTTGTTAGTGTGCAATGCTGTGCCTAAATGTATATATTGTCTCCAAACCCATCAGATTAAGTAATTGAATGGTGAGAGATGAGGCATAATGTTCTGGACATGGCAACATAGACATATGCCTCGCAAACAAGCTGGTTTATGGTCAGTGACTCAAATCCCAGACAGAGAAGTCAGATCATTTTTAAACAACCTCAGTAAAACTCCTGAGACAGCAAGAACCATGATTTTTACCCTCTGGGATTTTTGTGTAAAAAGACCCCCCACTGTTGCATAATATAGTCTAACTTACAATATTGCAATAATATTTCTTTAATTTCAACCATACCGAGTCCATCAACACCTCCTTGGTGGGAGGATACCCTCCAAAAAAGGCTTATTCAAAGATGTCAGGAGAGGGACAACCTGCCATTTCATTTGATTCTTTATCCAACAATTAAACAGCATCACTATAAAAACACCCTGTCTTATTTTGGAAATCAAAAATAAAATCAGCCTAGTTTTCCTCTTTTGGAATATAAATCTGTGCCCATTTGTTATACCTACTTCAAAGACATTTTTAGACTATTAAGTTTGTACAAAGGAAAGTACTGAAGGAAAAGTAAAAACAAAACTTAAACCCCAAATCACTCTTTTATAACAGTTTAACTCTTCTTTGGAGATAGAAGATCAGATTTATCAAAACAAACTTAAAGCAACATTTACCATTTACTTTTCCCAGCACACTGTATTTATATTTTGTATTTAGTTAGGACTCCCCATGGCTTCCAAAGGGAACCATAAGAAGTCTTTCTGTGGAGCAGGGTCTCACCTGCTCCTGTTTAAACCTGTGAGTCTGAAATCCTATAGCTTTAGGTAGCCACAATGATTGAAGACTATTCCTGAACCACTCTTCTGACACTTGCTTTTCTCCCTGAACACTCCAGTCATGTGTCTTGATAAGAAGGGCAGTGAGAGTCCAGTCAAACCTTTATATTTTATATATACATGTGACATATTTTGGCAAAAGATGGAAAAAAATGTACAGTGACATTTAAAATGTACTGTGGATGATCAAAAGGAATCTGTAGCACTCAGTTGCTTTATCACAAAGACAGAAGGTCTGGCTGTCTAAATGGGCACTGTGTTAGGAACAGAAAATCACTGACCGAATGCAGGATTCAGAGAAGAGAACATTGCCCTATTTACCAAGGAATTATGAAGCATGCAACTCATTGCAAAATATTGATTGTTTTAAGGGTTTTTTGCTACCCTCTCTTTGTATTATCAGGAAGAGCAACTATCTTGAAACAAAAGCCTTGAAGTGATTTGGAAAAAAAAGCATGCAACCTTTTGGTTTTGACATCATGGAAGGAGGTCAGTTAGTCATGAAATTATTTTGGCTCTTAAATGTTTTTTCCTTAAAACATTAGTCCAACTCGAATGCTGTATCTTTTCATGCACAAACAGTAAGTCTTATTCTCCAGAGAGAAGGTGAATGGCAAAGACCACTGTTTGTGTTTGCATTTGCTGACAGTGCATAGCCAAATTAAAAAGATTCCTGTAAATGTGTTAGTGTGCCTGTTTATTTCCCAAATGTCCAAAAATTAACAAGCATCAAAGTACAGTTGTACTGGAAGATATTTTTTCTTAAATTAGGGATGTACAAATACGTAGCTGAGATACATGGGGAAGAATCTCTCTTGCAGTGGCTTTGTCTTCCACATACTACACTTAATGCCTGGATAATTATTTCAGAGTAATTATTTAAATTCTAGATATCTAATTTTCATTAGTTTATTTTTATCTGGAGTGGCAAGATTTACAATTCAATTTTCTAATCTTTTTGTTAGATCCATCAATGTTCTAATTACCTATAATATCATTTGGTTGAGAGAACAACTTCACCATGCCACTGTTTTTGGATGGCTGACCATAGCTCTGAATCAGGCACCATTACTGTGTCTGGTGATCTGAACCTAAACCAGTTGGACCTGTGAGTAGTTATATCAGTGAAAGAGGAATAGGTTGTCTTTTGAAATAAGTTCCATGAGCTCAATTTCACATGTGAAAGAACAGCTAAATAAGTGCACTTTGTGTATATGAAACCTTTTTTTTTAACATAACTTCTCTCCTATTTATATTGTTTACCCTCTGTGAATCCATGCCCGATTTTCTGTTTGTTGGGACTATTCTGTTCCAAACATATGAGTTTTATAGAGTAATGTTATTATGTGTAGCAATCAAAATGGAAATTGTGTCTTTTGTATTTTGTTTTTAGGGTTGGTTTGTAGGGTTTTCTTTCAGAAATGACAGTGGTGATTCTTTCTTTTCCCAATCCACTAAAATACTTTTTGCCTATGCCCTTCCATGTTCTGCCAGTCCAGTCCACAAATCTAACACACCTTAACTGTCTGTGCTAGTTATTATATTTAATCTTGCTACTGTGAAAAAGTCAAAAAAGTCTTTATTGTCCTGATCTCTCTCATAGCTCAAACAAGGGTTTTGAGAGTGAATTTTTCCTTCCCCAAAGACAATTCAAACTCTAAAGGACAACTGGAAATAAAAAGACTGAAGTCAGTGATGACACGGCTATGATTTGTGCTGCCAAAAGCCTTTAAGGAGTTCTAAGAAACACCATTTTAAAGACCACTAAAGCATTTTGTCTTTCCTTGTAAATTCAAAGCGCACAAGCTCTTCTGTTCCCTTGACCTAGCACTTGCACATTTCATCTTACCCAGGATTTCTAGTAGATCAAGAACACTGAAGTCCTGTGGGCTGTTGCTGGTTCAGTAACACATTCTACATTCTGACAGGAAATAAAACTCCATCATTTTCTATTGCATTGTTTTCATGTGCACAAATGATAAAAGAAATTAAGAATTGTAAATGTTATTTACATGAATTTTGGAAGACGCAATAGAAGGGAACAGAAATAAGGGAACAACCCCTCAGCAAGATTGCACTCAATACAAAAAATCAAAAATACAAGTTACAAAATACAAAATACAAAAAACACAAGTTACTTCATTATCACAAACATAGACTGCAATATCTACCTAAGGTGGCAATGGCTCTTCCTAGGCTCACTTAAAAATTCAAACACAAATGTCAAATTGCAATGTCTTTCAAGAAAGATGCATCTTATTTGAAATTTATAAATATAAGTTTTAAGAAATATCCCTTGGGGAAATAGAGCCCAAATTTTTTATTGCTTCTGAAAAAAAAAAAAAAAAAAAAAAAAAAAAAAAAAAAAAAAAAAAAAAAAAAAACAGGAAGCTATCAATGGGGCTAGAAACAAGAGACCCAAGAAAAAAGAAAAGAAGGCCTTGTAAATGGTGCTGAATCCTAAAGCAGACACTTTTAAAACTGGTAATTCACTCAGTTCTTACAGTTTTAACCTTCTAATTTTCTCTTATTTCCCAAACTG
The DNA here is from genome assembly GCF_965231275.1 of Zosterops lateralis. Classification (NCBI taxonomy): domain Eukaryota; kingdom Metazoa; phylum Chordata; class Aves; order Passeriformes; family Zosteropidae; genus Zosterops; species Zosterops lateralis. Next base: position 27,544,603 of record NC_139762.1, on the reverse strand, counting down.
AAATTGAGCCTTTCGCTTTTCAGATCAGGCACAGAAGGGTTTATATTTTATAGTAATAATACTCAAAAAGCAATTCAGATATGAGTGAACACAGTAGCTTATGTTTTCTAAATAATTTGTGGCAATCCTTTCAAAGCAATTCACATAGCCTGCATATTTGTGTGGATTGCTTACCCTCAGAGAGAGGCAAACCCCCACAGTGCATAACCCCAAACCAAAATGGCAATAACTGTAAGACAGTAATAGCTAATTTTATCTGGCATAAATGAAAAGGGACTTTAGAGGATTAAGTACTGTGAAAGTTCCCCTTTTTTTTCCAGACTGAACTGCCTTTTAAACACATCCTCTGAACTGCTTATAGGAATCTGTCTTCCAAAAGTCATTACTGACCAGCATTTCTAAATGGCAGAGACACAGCTTCTAGACATGCTAAGGGTGAAACTTTCAAAATGTCTGCTGTCCTGTGATACTCTTCTACAAATATAGGTGGGAGTTGGACAAACAGTATATGCATTTTCAAATGAAGGGAAAGAAGAAATGGTAGTAAAAAACAAGAATCAGATTTAAAGGGAAATCAGGGCAAAACCTATATGTAGGTACCATTTTACATATTTTAATCAATGCTCAAGAAATTTATGTTCACTTTAAGCATGGAAGACTCTAGTCCAGTGTGAAGTTAATACTGCAGTGTGACAATTATTTTTAAACATTAGGATCAATTGAATCAAGTACAGTTGTTTAAATTAAGAAGGTTAATGAGAGAATTTTCATTAACCACTAGTCTCGAAGGGAAATGAATTTTAAATTATTTCAGAGATTTATTTTATCTCTAAAACTTCATAACCTGCTTTTAAGTTATTCACTCTTAGATAAAGCTATAAAATGAATTCTAAAAAATAGAAAACATTTAATACTGTAAACAATTTGCATGCAATCAAATAAAGAAATGGTGCAGTGCTAAATTTAAAGTATGACCCTTTATAATCTTGCAGAATCCCTCTGAATTACAATTCATTTTTGATCTCCTTACTACCATACCTTCAAACCAATAATCATCGCTTGCTTTGATCAAATATTTTTCAGCATAACCTAATACCATTCAAGTGTTAGGAAGGTATTTTCAGCAAGACACGAACAACTAAAAAAGGAAAGTTCATTGTGCAGTATTTAGAACTTACTGACTCTACATAGCAAATATTACCCTTGTTCAACAACCCTTCTCACAGGTGAATGCCTGATTATGTAAACATCAGTTCATGAGAATATCAGGGTAGTTTTAAGTCTGTAAACAGAACTACAGGAGTAAATTACAAAGGCAAGTTATTTATATGGTTGGAGCCTAGAAGTTGGCCAGAACACGGTAGTAATTCAAATGAAAAACAGTATGTTAGATACTTTACAGTACTGCAATAAAATTTCATATTTTGAATTTAAGATTAATCTTATTTAACTTTACCTATCATAAAAATTAGAGTCTTTTAAAGCTCATCATCAAGATTCCTATAATAAACATAGAATGAGGTATGCCTCTCAAAAGAATGCCTTCATGTAGATGTATAACCTCATGACAACTTTGTTTCAGACAAGGTTAAGATGAACAGTGACACTTGTTTAATATACAATGGGACTCATGGTAGCAAAAAAGCACTATATCAAGACAGAAAACATTAAGAACTAAAGAAGGAATTTTAAAATATAATCATCTAATAGACTGCTCAGATAATACTTACTTTCCACCATCATAGAAAGAGTAGAAAAATTACAATTATTGCCACGATTTCACAGCTAAAATCGAGGCAATGTAAACTCAGATTTCCTTTTTCTATAACAGACTTATGTTATAGCCCCAAAAGGCCTAAAGAAGCAATATTTGCATAAGCATTTCCCAGTAAGATTCCTCAACTTTGTAAATAAAAAGGGAAATAAAAAAACGAGTTCACTGCTTGCAATTTACCAATAAAATACACATGTCTGAGTGATGAATTATACTGGTTGAAGCCAATCAGTACAAACTGCACTAATTATAATGTCTTGTGCCTGGGAAAGCATAATGTGGGCATGCAGCACAGGCTGAAGTCTACCACATCTACCCACCTGGGGAGCTGCTCTGTGGAAAGGGGCTTGAGGGACAAGTTAAATATGAGTGTACAATGTCCCCCTGCAGCAAAGAAAGCCATTGAGATGCTGGGTTGCATCAATAAGGGTAGCACCAGGAGAAGTAAAGAAATCATTATCCTACTATACTCAGCATTTTCCAGACAACAACTGGAATGGAGTGCTCACTTTTGGTTCCTGCAACACATACCAGATGTGGACAGGCTGAAGTGGATCCGGAGAAGCCCACAAAGATGACCCAAGGACCAGGAAGCCTGAACCATGAAAATGGCTGAGAGAGCTGGGTAACTTTGGGAAAAGCATGCTTAGGTAAGACCTTATCACCATGTTACAGCATTTAAGAGGTAGCTACAAAGATGGAGATTCCCTATTTACAAGGAGTCACTTGGAAAAGATGACTGGGTAGTGGATAAAAGGTTTCCTTGGGGACATTCTGATTGGACACAAGAAGAAAACTTTTACACAAAGAGAACAATTGGCCACAGGGATGTGGTAGCCTCCCTGACATCAGACAGTTTGGGGATCCACCTGGCTCAGATGCTGGTCCCTCTTACCTAAATAGTGCTTTATGCTGAGAAAGTATGACCCAGATGATCCTTAGGGTCCCTTCCAACCTGGTATTCTATGATTTAGTACCTTCTACCTCTGTTTTGGATCTTGATGACAGATGCTTTTAAAAGCAGAGTTAAGTTAAAATGATGTCTCGATGTTTTACTCCTTGCATGTCACTGAATCACATATATGAGGACCACAAGATTTTAAAGAAATTTAAGACTGGTAAGGGAACTACATTTGGTTTTTAACAGGATGCGAGAACTTTAAGTCAATTAACATTTTCTGAATTTAGCATCTGGGAATTATATAGTCTTAAAGGTAACTGCATATCTTTTCATTGAATTCTGGTGATTATTGTGAGTTTGATTGAAGCCCTGACAGAGAGGTATAATAAGACATTGTTTATATTGTAATACTTCCTTTATCTTGAATACCCTGAACCATTACAAAGATGAGATTTTTTTTCTAAGCCTAACATGCTTTGAACAATTCTAGTTTGTGTACATCTGGAAGCTATACACTTCTTTCTTTGCCCCAACTCAAAGTATTTGGAATGAAAAATAAGCTAGTTTTAAAAGGAAAGAAAGAGTTTGTGAACAAGTCCTCTCATGATGAACAATAGCCCAAATACATCATATCTGAGTAAAGGATTTGTTTATATCCCCATTGCATTTTAGGTGTTACTTAGGTTTGTCATAAAAGGATGAGACTGCATGGCAGTTGTGTATATTGAAGTTGTCCTGCTGAAAAGAAGATCTGTAATGGTTCCCTTCACAGAAAGGAACAGCATGAATACATTATGTTAAAGTTGGAAGAAGCAATAGGTGTAAAAGAAAATAATATTTTCCTGTACCTGCACTAGCTGATGAGACAGGACTTTCATGAAGGCTCTGAAGTTCTGTAAAACTCTGACATTTGCTAAATATAGTTTAATGACAGTGACATTTTAGCCTAATTTGTTCTTTTAATAGTTTTCATTAAAAATGCTTCATTTACTTTAATTTCCCATCTACCTCTCTTTTTAATGCATTTGTTCATTTGCTACTGGAGAGAGTAGCCTAATCCAAACTTTTTAGATTTTGAAATGTATAATTTAAAATAACAAACATTTTAAATTTGCCTAGATATGGGCTAACAAACTCTAAGAATTTTATGGAATTATTTTTTTCATTTGTTACTATGACAGTAAGTCATTATGTCCAAGATAACTGTTTCTGTTAATCCATGTGTATATGCCAAGGGTTATCCCTGAAAACAGATTCATATATTATTATGAAACTGCAATTTATAACACATATTCTTTCCTAAGAAAAATCTTTAATAATGATCTCCTGTAATGAACATGATGAATTCAAGAATCAGAGTAGGAGTTTTTCTCTCAAGATCTTACAAAAGCAATTAGAACTCATAGAATGCAATAAGGAGGTTGGGACATTAAAATGCTATAGGCTGAATATAACCTGACTTGGGGGAAAGAAAATATTGAATGCTGATGTGAGGCTAAAACTCTGAACAGGAACTCAGTAAGTTCATATTCTACATCACCATACCACCATCCATATTCTTTGTGTCCCTGAATCTACCATAAAAAAATTCTGTGCCTCTGCAGCTGTATACAGAGCTTTCAGAAATTCATTGGATCTAATACATTCTTCAGCTAAATTAAGGATTTTAGTCCCTGTCATCTTTGCCAGAAATAGTGGAAGTTTATCAAAGAATCTAAAAATTTCTCTTACTGTCATAGCCATTCAGTCTACATAAAAGAAAATCTAGATTTACATTCTACATAAAATGCATCCCAACTCCCATTTCTTTGTAGTTCTTCATCCTACAATGTAGTTTAATCCCTTGGTGTTGATCATCCATCACATTTTTCTCACCCTATTACAAAATTTCTGAGTCTACTCCCATGCGCTTTCAAACAGATTTTTTGCATCTGCTTTGCTGCTTCTCCTTTCTTGAATCCATGTGTCTCACTAGACTGTTCAATGGCTTCAATCTTTCATTAACTCTGGGCCTTATGCCTTCAGAATAACACACCACTGGGTAGTGTAGCATTCTGACCATTGGCAATAGAAGACTCTGTAGGCCTAAGTCAGTCTGTTTTGTAGGTACAGTTTCCAATTTCCCACTTAAAGCACACTGAGTGTTTATCATTCCTCTTTTAGTGACTATTACACAAAGTCATTCTTCTTAATTTCTAACTAATCAATTTTCAGAAAATACTAAAGTACCAAGTTACCAGCCCCTATAAAATCCTATTTTACTGCTTCAAATTTCATGGTCTGATTATTCTTTTTGTGAGATACCGTGCTGCTTCTATATAGATGATGTCTTCCAGATTTGCACCATGAATAAGCATAGGTCCCTAGTTCAACTGACTTTATCATAAGGTTGCAAATGAAAACATTATGTAAGGTCACATGTATTTGTTGAAGGACCCTGGTAATCATTTCTAGCTCCTAAATTCTTCCTTGAACACAGTTTATTGTCATCTTCCATCTAGACAATTTCTTATCCACTTCACGCTTCTTTTACAAATCCCAGTCTTCTCCTTACTTGAAGTGAGCAGCAATGCATGCATTGGTACTACTAATTTGATTCCAAAATTCATGTTTCAAGGAAATGCTTCAATTCTTCAAAGTTTCGCTGTTCCAAGTCCTTACAAGTCCTAACCCAGGCTCATCTGTTTCTGTTGGCCACAATTTCTGGTACCCCAGTTTATTCCACATGCTTTCTGTCTACCCCATAGAGTCAGATGGATTATTCACATTTTTCACTTGCCTTTTATCCTACCAAGAAGAAATATCATCAGAATTCAGTTTCCTTGAGTATGGAGGTGAGTATCATAATTAAAAAAACAGAACTCACTCAAAAGTCTGAGCCTGAGCACTTTTCACAGCTAAACCTGGAGAACAGATTTCTCTTTAAGTTCAAACTCAGGTCACTGTGAAGCTTAATCTATTAATCTGTGTGAAGAACTAGGGTATTACAGTGATTGTCTCCATGAAAAAGCTTGCTGACTTCTGAGAAATAAATGTCCATATTTCTGGTCAACAGATGAAAAGTTGTAGTGTCTTTGATGTTAACCCACTGCAGAAGCTACATGGCATTCAGCAGACAAACTACAATTTTCCTACACACTGGATTTTAAGAAAGCCATAGTTAAACTGGATAGGGAAGTAAACGAATTTTACCCATTCTACCAGAGTCTGGATAGAACAAGCCTAAGAACTCTCAAAAACAGATGGAAAAGTGTAACTGATTCTTTCATTTTTCACTAAATAAAGACTCCTTTTCAATTAGAAGCCAAGAGATGCAAGACAGAGAACGAAAATCAGATGTCAACAAAATAGTTTCAGTCATGAAGACCAGGTTGAAAAAATCACAGCTTCAGATTGTGTACAAAAAGAGTTCATATGCAGTGATACAAGCCACATATGTTTAAAGCTAATGAGATAGGTTTCATGATTAATCAACAGTGATGAAATAAACTCCAATTCAGTATTGCATGTAATAGCTCCATAAAATAATTTCTTTCCCATTAAATGGGGGGAAGAAAGCATCCATTAAAATATTTTATTTATACTTTTATTTATTGAAAGCAAACCACTAATTTCCTTAGCACAGAGGCATAGAAATGAGCTATCCATTAGAACAGCGTGAACTATCAGCACACATCACTAGCAATATCCTCATCTGCAATTTTTCTCTGGTACATCTGCCATAATGAATGTGGTGTTTCATTCTTATCAACTTAAGTCTTTTTTGTTTACTATATTTTAACTTCTTTATGCTCTTCAATTTTTCAATAAGTTACCTAAAATCTGTTCTACCAATTCAAAGGTAAGCTCTACACTTACCTTTCTTTATGGCACTATCAGCTTAAGGACTTGCCACTTTTAACTGGTGTTAATTCCCTCATTTATATATAAGACAATTTAAAATGAGATACATGGGGTCAGCTGGTGGCAGGAAGGCTACAGTGTAGAGCCAGATGGAAGCACTACTACCAAGCTACTACCAAATAAGACGTAGTGCACCTAAGCAAGGTTTTCACCTTTGCCAAAACATTAGTATGTCTGCACTGTTTTTGACAAGAGAAGCAGTCCTCAAGTTTGGTGACTCAGTCATAAAAGTTTGTTAAGTAACTTAGCCACTGAACTAAGAAGTTCATGTTCCTTTTCTGGGTCTAGAGAAATGTGGAAAAAAAGGACAGGCCACGTTGGAGGAATATGGGAATGTTTTCAGAGTATGCAGGGATGCAGCCAGTAAGGCTAAAGTCCACTTGGAACTAAATGTGATAATATATATCAGGACAGCATAAAGGACTTCTTCAAGCACCATAACTTCAATCAGTAGCAATAGGAAGACCAGAAAAAATGTGGGCACACTGCCAATGAGGTTGGTGCCCATGTGATTGAGGATAGAGAGAATACGCAGTTACTCAATGCCAACTTTCCTTCAGTGTTTACTGCCCTACTTTTCTTCAGTCTTTACTGCTAAACACAACCTTCACCAATTACATGCTATGGAGCCAAGAGAATGTTTGGAGAAAGGAAGATTTTCCCTTTGCAGAGGAGGATCATGTTAGAGATCATTTAGGCAAATTTTGCCTCCAAAAATTCATGGGCCCCATGAGTGCTGAGGGAGCTGGCAAATGTTATTGCTAGGCCAATCTTCATCATCTTTGAAAGGTCATAAAAAGATGGAGAAGTGTCTGAGGACTGGAAGAAATCCAGTGTCATTCCAGGTTTCAGAAGGCAACATGGAGAACCAGGAAACTACTGGCAGTCAGCCTCGCCTCCAACCCTTGAAAGGTGGTGGAATAGCCTATCTTGATTGTCATTTCTAAGCATGTGGGAAAAGGTTATCGGGAGTAGTCAATATGGATTCATCAGGGGGAAACCACGCTTGACCAGTCTGATAGCCTTCTATGATGGCATAACTGGCCAGGTGGATGAGGGGAGAGCAGTGGATGTTGTCTCACCTGGCTTCAGTAAGGCTTTTGACACTCTCTCATGTGACATCCTAATAGATAAGCTCAGGAAGAATGAGTTGGATGAGTGGACAGTAGCATGGATTAAGAACTGGCTCAGTGGCAGAGCTCAGAGGGTTGTGATCCCTGGCACAGGGGGTAGTTGTAGGTCTGTAGCCAGCAGTGAGCCCAGGGGTCAGTACTGGATCCAGTCTTGTTCTTATCTGTCATTGACCTTGATGAAGGGACAGAGTGCTCCTTCAGCAAGTTTGCTGATGATAGAAAGCTGGAGGAGCAGCTGATACCCCAGAGTGTTGTGCTGTCATTCAATAGGAAGGCTGTCTAGGCCCTGTTCCTAATTTTTAGGGAAGTGAAAAGCGAAAAACATATTTTATTTTACAAGTTCTTTAAAATCACCAAGTCCAAAGCTTACTGAAGTCAAACTCCTGCTATTCTAATTGGACATTTTCAATACAGCCCAAATATAAAAACATACCAAATAAAATAGAAGTGAACACACAACTGAAAATTTAGTTCTTTTGCTAGGAATTATGCAGTAAAGTGGTAGACTAATCAACTGAATCACTGGAGAAAGTGGCAGAGGGAGGAGGAAATTAAAGCAAAGTATAAGGAAGCCCCTCTGTTATGATTTATTTTCTTTTGCCGTGCAAGGTAATTGAGAACTGAAGGAGAAAGCTATGGTTGTTATGGTCTAACATGAGTTGGTTTGTGAGTTTATCCCCCAGAGCAAATCATCTAATCAATATCAAGACAATTTTAACCCTAAATATCTAAATGATAAAAAATGGCATTAATTCTTTTATTTTCTCCTTCAATTACAAGTCCCATTAAATAAAAGAAAAAAAAAAACCAAAACATTTAAAGGATTTTTTTCTCTTGAAAATTAGATCAATTGTCTAAATATTTTATGTCAATGATCCTGTGGAAAATAACAAATTGCCATTGTTCATGCAGACTTGCAGTAGCACTTCACTCCTGAATTCTTTCTAATTTTCTAAGAATCTAATCAAATGAATCCTACTTGCTGAACCAATTGAAAATATTATCAGTCATGACTAGAAAAAACTAATTAAGAAGTGTGGAGAATATAGAAACAAAGATTAAAAATGCATCTTCCTTAATTTTGAGTCATTATTGTGCATAATCAGCAGCATTCTTGTGATTGAAGGCACTCCTGAAAACCCTAGCAATGATTTAACAAGTAGTCTGATCTCGACATCAGAAATTATTTAAGATTGAAAAATCAGAAATGCCTCTATCACAAGAACAGCTGTAAAGGAGATTTGCACCTAGAAATAGTAAGATATTTTGAGTTCAGTAATAACAGATGATGATTGAGGAACTTTGAAGCTTTCCAACTTTTTCTGAGTTAGATTTGGGATAAAATTGTGCATTTAAACAAGGTTGTGAATATTTTAATGCTCCTTCTTCCTTTTCCTAAAATCAGAGAATCATTAATGTTGGGAAAGGCCTCCGAGATAATTGTGTCCAACCTTTGGCTGAACACCACCATACTAAACCATAACACTGAATGCCACATTCTTGATCACTTCCAGGGACGGTGACTCTGCCACCTTCCTGAGCAGCCTGTTTCAATTCTTGGAAGATCTTCCATTGGGAAAAAAAGCACTTCCTCACACTTAGGCTCCTTATCAGGATATAGTGATAGAACCTGTAGTGAATGAATGATGCAAAAGAGGGTTGGAAGACCACTAGAAGAGAAATGCACAGTTCAATGACACATGCTCACAAATGTATTTACTCAACTGGATAGGAGCTGGGAATAGTACAGCAATCCTCACTCCACAAAACATACACATGAACCAAAGCTTGATCCCCTAAATCCAAAATAGCCCAATACATTATAGGCGTAGAGAAAGAAGTCACTTGGACCAGTTGCCATGAGGCCAGGGTCTGTCTGGAAGTTTGGATTCATGGTAGCACTTCCTCAGGCTCTGCCATCCATGTGAAGTCAGGTGACCATGTGTTCTCCTCCTGCTCCATTGGCTAATGTTTGCACTGTTTATGGTTTTGTCAACCACAACCTCATCATATCTGTTTTCGTTTTGACAAAGAAACTAGGACTGCCTTACACTAGAGAGTGTAAAAACTGCAGAAGAGCAGTGATATAACATGGATATACCATAAGATCATTCAGCTGTGTTAAGTTGTTCCTTTTATCACCTTATTGGTTCAAAAGACTTGTCAGGATCCTCCAGGTCTCTTATATATAATATACATTATATATAAATATATAAAATAATATACTGTGAACAAAACAAGCCCTCGGCATCCTAATCTTAGCTGACAAAATCCTGCTATCCCAACTTTCAGTTGACCATACTGAAAGTCAGAAAACAACCTATGAACACCACAAGTTCTCATCCTCTCAAAAGCAAATATTGTGGATGTTTTCTGTCCCTCTGGAGCACCATCATGGGAACCCAAAACCATCTCTTGACACAAGTCTAGGATCACTTGCTTTTCCCTCTCTGCTCAGGCACTAGTTTTGTTTTACTTTTTGCCATCTGAGGATAATTGCATCAGTCCGATTTCTCTCCTGTACCTCAAGTGCTGTTTCTCTCTGTGGTATCCAAAGAGTTATATTGAAAAATGTAATATTTACAAAATATTTACAAAAGGAAAAGGCTTGACAGAGGCATATTAAAATGATACAACAGGATGTGTGTGATACATATGTATGCAGCTTGTTCACAGGGTATGAGAAGTCTGATACTTTCTAAGCTTTTTCTGGAACTGATAGGTGTCACTCTCTTCCCGGAATATGCTGCTACCTTGTCTTCCCTTGTCTTCAGTGAGAAGTGGAAATAAGGAAACAGGTAAATTCTGATTTATTTGCTGCCAACAGTCAAAGGAAAGAAGTGACAAGGTTGAAGATTCCCCATAACTTGCTTTGCATTCAGTCAGGATAAAAAGATTTTTGTGCTCAAAATCTTCTTAGCTGAATAACTGGGGGTTTATTAGTTTGTTGTTTTTCTTCCTTGTATTGCTAATATGTTCAATATGTAAAAAAAGTATGTTCAGACTGCCAGCTTGTAGCTGCTCAGAGATTACCAATATTAAATATTTGCCCATAAAAAAATTCATATTTCACTTTACACAGAAGTTGCCACTACTGTTTCTTTCAAAGACCAGAGATGGTACTTTCCTCTGAACTAGGATGATAGAGCCTGGAGAGCATTTGTCCCATTTGAGTTTATTCGGCTCAGTTAGATGGTTGAGTTAAGGAGTTCAGCTAGTTGAGCTCTCTCCTTTGCTTGGATGCTGCACTGAATATTTCATACTCCTGTTCTGGCTTCTTAACCTTCCCTCTTCCATCAACCCCTCAACCACTATAGGAGACATCTAATGTTGATCACTTCTTCTGAAGATCAATGCCCCCTCTCTCCTCTCTATCTTTTTCAGAATGTGGGGGGAAGTGGATCTCTGATTATCAGCAAGGATGCAGATCAACAAATTAGCATCAGGATTCATCCAGGAGCTGTGATCAGAATCAGACACAGGACAATGGTCTCCTGGCAAGTCCACAGTGACAGGGAAGGCCAGGAAGCCCAGTCTGGGTCAATGGCAGGATGGATGGGGTCACACGTGAGGCTGAGCACACACTTCTCTGCTGCCCATCTGTGAAGATACACAGGCTGGGGCTGGCAGTAAAGCCTCTTCTTAAAAACACCTCCCAGTGGAAAAGAGAGGCAGTCCCTCACATTCAGTTTTCTTCACAACAGCTTTTATCAGTGAAGTAGTGACCTTGGGCTCAGGCAGCTAAACACCTTAACTCAGCCACATGAGCTCCAGGAGAGGGTGAAGTTTGCTCAGGATCTTGAGGCAGGCTGTGAAGAACACAGGAGCATAGGAAGTTGGTTGATACTGTTTTGATAGTAAAAGTTAAATTAAAGAAAATGGCTGATTTCGTATGCATCTTGCTATTATGTCTAAACTAGGCTAAGATTCTCAGATATAAAATGCCTTAGAAGTGAACAGTATTTTTTCTTTTCAGGAACTAGGTACTGAGAAAGAATTTGAACAGAAATCATGACAAATTTAAGGGCTTTCCTAGAACATAATATAGGAAGTATAACACAGCTCTCATTAGCAGAGATTAATGGGTTTTCTTGTGTTGGTAACTTGAAAAAGAATGAAAATAAATATGGAGAAGACTATCCAGCAAAGCTACTTACCTCTGCAAATACCCATTACTGAACAGAAGCAGAAGATTAGGTGGGCCAGGGCAGCAGAATAAATCCCGAGTAACTACTGAAGACAGTGAAGTTACTCCACATTTATACCAGTTTAACTGAGAAAAGGAAAAGGTCCGTTGAGTATAATTGAATCAAGGAGTTTTCCATTAAGTCCAAATGACTTTCACAGCAGGAGGCTCCTTAAAGCTCAGAGGAGAGCAGCCATTTCAGAACAAAAACATCTCACTTTTGTTCTGCATTTAAGTCTTTACTGTTCAGACACAGTGTTTTAAAATATATGCTATATTTTTTACATTAGCTGTATCTGATGCCAAACACTCTTTAATTCCAGTTACAGAACCCGTATTTTCTATAGATATTTACTTATATTTTCTGAATTTTTTGTCTTTGGGTTTTGTTGGTTTGTTTTGGTTTTGGTTTTTAAATTACTTTTGTTATTGTACAATTTATATGGACTTGAGCATTGTATGTTTTACATACTTTCTTTTGGAGGTTCTGGTCATGTGTGAGTGAGACATTTCAGAAAATCCAAAGGTTTAAAATAGTCTATTGTTTACTGAAAAATTAAACACATGACTAAAAGCAAGGTTCAAATATTCAAAATCACAGTTGATTTTGCATAGTATAGAGATGAAGTATATTAAAAAAAACTTGGTAAGGATTGCATTTATTTCCAGCTACTCCAAAGGTTTATTCTTTCTAAGGGTTTCTTTTGGAAATAGGAGGTAATTGGGTGCTTGTTTGTTTGTGGGTTTTTGGGGTTTTTTTTCAATTTTTCTAATTTGTGACCTCCAGTTTGGGTATCTATTATACCTTCTACCCATCAGGATATACCTGGAGAAAAATTAAACTTACAAAGATGCATATACATAATGATTTAATGAATAATTCCTATACCTAGAGCTATTAAATAAAGCAGGTAAGGAAAAAAAATAAAAAAGGCATTTAGCTGTTTCTAAATCTTTAAAGTTTACCTGTATGTCCTCAAATTAACAAGGCAATTTCTGCCAACATAGAGATGGGGAATTTTGCCCTGGCCACCAGTCCCTCTTGAAAATAGTACAACTAATTACCTGTCCTGGGATGCAGTGTAGGATGTACACAAAGTATTTATTCTATCACCATCTTCATGAACTGTTGAAATCAGGTGGGCTACTGTTTCCCCAAGCCCCCTGCCTCTTCTGCTAATGGCCCATTAACACCTTTGGGGTGTCTTCTGCTAATGACTTTTGGGGGCATTTGGGGGCATGACTTCTGCTAATGGCCCATGAGTCACAGGTAACTCCCTCCAGGGGTTATCTCTGTTAATGGGCCATCAAGGACCCATTTCACACTTCTCATGCTATTGTGAGATGCTCTGCCCAGAGGGAGGAGCCAAGCATTCTCACCTGGATATAAGCTGGTATGTGGGACAGTGCAAGGGCACTTACCCACTGGATTCCCAGAGGACCAGAGCTACCAGACCTTTCTACAGGATCACTGCTTCAGGAAGAGCACTTCACCTGGACTGCTTCCACCATCCTGCTCAGGTTGTATTCTGACCCTGTCAGTGATTCTTTGTGTTATTGCATTTATTTTATTTTATTTTTACCTTTCTTCTTATTAAATTAAATCTCTGACTTGGAGCCTCTCATTCGTTTTGCTTTCAAACCACATTACCTAAAGAAGAGTTATTCTTTTTTTTTTTTTATCATAGCAACTGGTCTTTCAATACTTACAATATATGCACATGTGTGTGTAGCTACATATGCACATGCAGTATGATAATTATATATCTATATATAATGGTCTACTATCTTTAATTCACTAATGCCTGTACAATATTATAAACAAGTAGAACTATATTGAAATGCTAAAGCTAGAACTTGTTTATTTATTTGAATACTATACAAATATTAGTCAATCAATTATTGGAAGAGAGATTACACAAAAATTGATTTCGGTGATAACCAAGAATATTACAGTTATTAATTTTTAAAACTAGTTTAAAAAATTAAGCAAGACTGCTGAAAGCAAAGTTACAAAGTAATTAACAGTGTGTTTTCTTTTTTAATTGCAAGTGAGTATGTAATTCTGGCTCAGTAACTTTGTCTCTTTACTTCAGGTTTTACTCTTTTTCATGAAGTAAATCCATTTCATTTAGCTGGCAGAGACAGTAGATAATGCTATCTTGAGTTGACAAGTAAAAGAGCACACTACAAGAGCCCCTGCATTTCCTTTTCTAGGATCAGACTATATATCTAGGCACGTTTTCTTTTTCCACAATGAAAGCCTGGTTAAAACATGCCTTGCTTTTTCAGAGTATGATTAATTTCTTCTCCCAGCTTCAGCCACTCAACCTGATTTACATGAATCTGATTATTTGTTGCACTATTTTATGATTAATTATCTAATTCTAAGGAGTGATCAATGAGGAAAGAAAGCAGGTTTTCACTTTGCACATATATGTTAAAATTTTAATAGTGTCTTTTTTTTTTTATCACTCTCTTATCCCACAAAAGAGAAAAGAGATGCATGAAGGTCACTACTAAAGATTCATAAACCATTGTGAATAATGTCAGAACTATAATTTAATTAGCGGCCCATCTGTCACTTTCTGTTTGATGAGCACTAAATGTCCAATTATCATTTAATATCTGCTCTAATCAGCTCTGGCAAATTTTGCAGGCACACTAGAGATGACATTAATAGATGGAAGTGAGGCTACCTTTGCAACATTATCAGAGAGAGGAAGCTTGTGCAGTTTTGACTTACAATGGGGAAGGCATGAATTCATTCCAATTAGCATCAAAGGCCTTTAATGCAGATTCTGTTACTGCATATTGCTAACTAAAGCTTTTAGTTGTTTGTGGTTTTTTTGGGTTTTTGTTGTTTTGTTTTTTTTTTCTTCCCCAGAGTTTGGTAAAACACTTTTAATTTCTATGGATTTTTTTTATTTTGTTGGTGTCCAGAAAAAATGTTAAATGCTATATTCCCGAAGCCTGTATCTTTCATTTCTCTTTCTTTATTGTTTTAATGAATTAGCGTGCACCTTTTGATTCTTCATTCTATTTCTGTTATTAGTCCTTGCGAACAAAAGATCCACAGGATTCTTTATAAAGAAAAGAAAAAATGTGTTGAATAAATATGAGTAGATTTAATAAAAAATCCCAAGCAAACAAATGAAAAAACCAACCTGAAATACACAATACAGACAAAGAAAAATACTGGGATAAATTTTTAGTCATTTACTGGGACAGAGGACTAATACCCACCATGACCTTTCTCTGGTAAAGGAAAAGCAAAAGAAAAACTCTTTTAATGAGAACCTACAGCACATGCGTCCTTTCAGACAAGATGCAGAAAATGACCACATGTTAAAAGAATAGAATAACTTGCTGATAAGGCTGACGATCCACAAAATATGTGTTGGTAACATCCTAAAATGTACTTTTTCTCTTGTAATAGAAAATTAAAAACCCTACTTTATCCTTGGCCTTGGGTCAAGGTCAGGCAGCCTATACCTTCTTCAATTTGAAATCAATAACATAAGTCTCTGAAAAAGGCTTTTGTCTTGACAAGAAGCTTCCTCTAATAAGTAGGAACTGCTCACATTACTCTTTAAATTTAGTCTCCAACTCTAGTTCAAAGTGAAATCCTCCAGCACTAGGAAAGAAAATGTGGCCAAAAAACTACTGTTTGTAATATGACTGCATTGGTTTGATGCTGAGTAGCTAATAAGATTGGTGTTGCTGCCTGGCAGATCCACTGCAGTGATAAAATAGTCAGCTAAAGGATATAAAATAAGCCCCTTTTCCATCCTGCAATATGTTTTGGCAGCAACTCAAAAGCTAGAATGTCTTTTCTGATACTTCCATATTTCTACTAATAAGATTGATTCTGAGACTGTACCAACTGCAGCTTGAATTTATAAGAACTTGTCAGGATGCTACAGTCTCCTTAACCCCTCATTATTCTGCTCAACCCAACATGCATCATAGCACTGGGTATTTAGAAAACAGAAATCTGCTGCTGGATGCTATACAGGTTCAACTAATGCATATGAAGAATTCTCATTATGTGTGTCCTCTCAGGTTTCCTATGGTTTATTACTTTTTAAACCCACTGTGCATATGAGGCACTGATTTAAGAGTAATCTCATAAAAATAGGCACAAGACATCTCTGAATCAAAGCATAACAAAGGGATTTTTTCATAAGGACAAATTAGCAAGAATATACACAAAGCAAACTAGTATCACCCCAGGGGAATGGAAATGAAGATTATACAACCCCAGATGTGATTGATCCTCATTTTTTCTCCTGAGCTTTGGCTCAGAAATTTGGCTCTAGACACAGGCCTGAAGAAGATATAACTCAAATGCAGGGATTTGTTAATGAGAAACTCTGGAAAGAAGTAGTCCACTAGAAGTAAAGACAAATCCAGCAATGAAAAAAATGGTTATCAAGGACTTTGCAGAGACAAAGCAGTGCCTTGATTCTGAAGGCAATTTTAAATGCCCTTAAGAAGTAAAAGAAAGAATTCAAGAAGAGAGGAGGTTGTTTGCATGCAGGATTGATATGTGCAAGGCCTAATTTTAAGGTCTTGATTATATATTTTCCTTTGGATGAAGTATAACAGAAATCTTTAAATGACTGTAAAAGGTAGTAAATATAAAGTGAGTCTTGAAGACAATAAACTGTCTCTTCATGTGTACATGATACCTTTTATTTCTGTACATGATCAGTCTTTTATTTCTGATTATGCAATGGACAGCTAAATAAAGTAACCATATGGAAAAGTAACACCAGGTATAAAATATTTTAAATTACTTTGAGAAGTTATTTTAGCTCTGATTCTCTTATGTAACAATAGGGACCTGTAGATATACCTCAAGCATCTTTCATTATTCCATCTGGTTTCACAGGCATTCAGATAGTACTTTTCCATTGTAGCTCTTCCCACCTGTAGAAAGAACTGGAATAAGCAGGTATAAGCTCCACAGCATTGTCTTGACTATCCTTTTTTTTCTGGAAAAGAAGCACTCAGTCACATGGATTAGTGAATAGCTAAATATTTTACACAAATTGTGACATTTTGTAAAGAAAATGCTGACATCGGCACTTCTTTGGCTCCACAGCCTTGTTGAAGTTCCTCAGATATTGTGGCAGAGATGAGTTATGTCTTGTCATGCCCTCTCTGTGACGGTATAATGGATATCTAAATCCTGATGTAAGTAGACTTCTTAGTTTTGCCTTGTAAGCACAATAGTAATCCAACTACTTATTTCCAAATGTTTTATCTATCATTAAAAAAAATGGTCTAATTTAACTGAAATTTAGTACTAATTTAGACCCATATCCAGAATTAGTTCTGGATTACTGAAAATCTATATTCAGAAAAAGGTAATCTGCTTTTAAAAATTCAGCTGATACCTATGGTTTTTTCCATCTCTTTAAAGTTTATATCGTTTTAAATCAGTAGAAGAATGACAGAAACCCAGTTAACACCAATTAATTGTTGAGGATTGCTGATACAATGAGACATTCTTCACTATGATAAATTACAGGTGTAGACCATCCCCCATGACAAAAATTTGTCTGTCTACATAATGGGGAACACAGCACTTAAACCGAGGTTTTCTAAAATATTAAAGAAGCCCATAAAAAAGAAGCAGGGCATCTTAGGATGTTCCATAAGGAATGGAAGCCAGTTAGGAAAAGGAGTGTTGCAGAAAGTAGCTTTCACTGGTCAGATAAATATTTTTCATTAACATTAGATCTGCCCTGAGGGTCAGTGCTTAGACACAGTGTTAGATGAGTATATCTAACCAGCCTAAAGGTTAGGGTTTTGGAGGGCTTTTAGCACTGGTTTAGCTGATAGATCTTAACCTGGAAGACCACACTTGCCTAACAAAACTAATTGTATACATCTAAATTATAAAGAAGGTCTGGGTTATTTTATGACTTAGTCCATTAGCAGAACAGGTCCAAATGTTATTCTCATTTCTCTTTCTAATCACATCTTAAGTTTTACCAGCCTCTATCATGGCATTGTATTTCTGTAATATTTTTTCAATATTAGACAGTATATGAATGAATTAATAAGTATAAAATTACTACAGGGGATCCTCTCTTTAGATAAAGTAAAATGTAGTAATAAATTTATTTTTTCTTTTGAAGAAACAAATTAACAGGGGAAAAATAATTTCCAGTTCAGTCAGTTGGCCAGGACTTCAGTATAACTCTTTCACTGAAAGGAAGTTATGAAAGTCAGTCAGTCACCATAAATTAATGGTGCTCTTCAGTAGAATGCAAGGAGAAAAATAGAAACAATGAAAAAAAAAAAAAAAAAAAGAAAAAACAATGTAAAGAAACTCAACAACAAAAATGGAGTGTGACCTGTTAGAAAAAAAATTAATCATGTTTTAGAGAAGAAATACCATCCAGTAGAGAGTAGGCTGGAAAGTACACCAATAAAACAACAAACTGGCACACTATCATGCAGGTAACCCTGGAGAACCTTGCTTTGCCTCTTCTTGTGCACCTGCTGCCTATTCAGGAATTTCTGTGGCTTTTGCTTATGAAGGACATGGCCTCGTTACCTTCGATGTCAATGGTCAAACCGTCATTACTTCCTTGGAAGCAGATGGGGCCCATATGGCCTGCTTGCATGATCATTGCTCATGTACAACACCCACAGAGCTAACAGGTTTCTAACTGGGATGAATTGCATTGTGATAAAGTGTGCAATGAATGAAAGAAGCTAAAACAATGTGAAAACTTTGTAGGAAACAGTGAATTTTATAACCCTGTTCTGGGTACATTGTGGCACATCTTTTGAAAGACTCACAGGAGGTATGAGTTGTGAGAGGCTATAATGGGGCAATGAATAATAGCAGGATGATATGGGAAAGGCCTGCTACTCTGGAAGCTGAAGCAGTAATAATTAATTAGAGAACTATTACTCTCTTGGGTTGTTAGTATATGACCCTGGTGATGTCACTCTCCACTTAGGAGACTCCTGCTTCTTCTGGGTTGTGAAATGTGGTGGTTGTGAAGTGCAATGCCCCCAAAACTGAACCCCAGTGTTACTCTCTCCAAAGCAAAAAGGGGAGTAGTAGATGCTGCTAAAGAGCATAAAACTAAAGCCAGATTTCCCCAGCTATGACACTGAGTGTATTAATCTTGAGAAGTGTCAAAGTGGAGTGCTGAATGAAGCACCTAGGAGTAGCAAAAGGAGGGACTTCAGGGTGAGGAGACAGAACTGCTATCTGTACACTTCAATATCGACTGCACTTAAAGGATGTGGCAGCAGGACACAGTCGTGAAGGCATACAAAGTTCAGAGCTAACATGGATTAAGCATGTTTGAGAAAGGGTGTAGCATCAGAGAGTAGTAGCTACGCCTTGTTACAACCCTTGCAGGGTTAATTAGCTGAAGTGAGACAAGCTGTGGAGGTAAAAGCCTCTCAGACAATAAAGTGTATATAATATTGGCAGAGATGCACTGTGTTATCTAGAGAGAGTTTACTTACCCTTAACTTGAAGAATCTCTGGATGACCTGCAAGTAGTGCTGCCCAGAGGTGCTTTTTTAAATTAGCACTCTGCCAATGACTAATCAAGGCAACTGATCTTGTGTTTCTAACTGGCAAGAAAACACATGCACAAACAGCTTTGTAGTTACAAACTCAGGGCAAGCAACCAGATACAGCAACAACTTTTAAATATGCACACCAAGCCATTGCTTCAACCCTCCCCAAATTTCTGTAGTTTCACCCCTTCTCAGTATGTACTTCTGAGTTCTAATATGTATTTTTATCATGCACAGTGCTTCTGTTTGGGTATGAAAAGTCTTTGATGGTTTGAGCAGTTAGTCTGAGTATCCAAGGCCTGGCACAGATGCCTAATATTTGTAGCTTTTATATTTTTCATATATTTGTAGTTTTCTGGATGGCTGATCCATTGCTGTAGCTCCTAGTACTTTTCCTATCTTTTTTACACTACATTTAGGAAATAAGGTAACCTTCTAAACACATTTTTAAAACATTGTTTAGCCTTATTCTAAAAAGAGAACCAACTACAAGGATGTTCTGTTTTCCAACAAGAATCTGGGAAGATGTAACAAAAGTGGGGCAAAGAAGCCCCTGGACTGCTTCCAGTGGGGCAGGACCCAGAGAATTATTACCTAACCAACTAACCTTCTAATTGAACAATATATGATATGAATGCTTATCCTCTAACTTTATATAAAATTATTGTACCATGTGCAGTTTTCACCATACTGTGTTCCTGAAGGCTTTCAAATAAAGGTTTGCTGTTTTATTATCACTCTAACTTTGCTTGGGAAGGTTTCTTCCAGGCAATAGCACCAACAGCAGGATTTCACTCTAAGCAAGGAAAGTAATACCAGTTTCGTCCTGTGGGCCCAAACCATCAGACACTGAAGAGATATTTTCATATTAGGCAATATTATATTAGTTTAAGAAATCAATCTTTAACTTATATTCATGAAAACAAGTAACATCTTTAAACTTAATGTAATGGTCACCTATAATCAATGTAACTATTCTCACCAGCTGTCCATCACAAATTTCATGGAGAGGAAAGAGATCAAAACAAAACAAAATGGAGACCTACATTTTCAAGAGAGAGGTATTTATATTTTGCCAACCTATAATTTACCTGGAAATGTTGTAGTGTGTACCTGATGTTATTTATTTATATTTGCATAATCATCAATCTGTTTAAAAAATTAAATATATGAATTATATAGAGAGAATATGGGCACATAGGTATAAAGAATAAGAAAAATACTTCAAAATTGAAAGCATCCTTAACAATAAATGTAAAATTTTCTTATTTATGTACTTAGTTTGCTTTGGGAATTAGTGAGAAATCTTTCTTTTTGAACATTAAACGTTTGCTATTCTCATTTTATAAGAATCATGAAGGTAGTGACAATAATATAACCTTGCAATAATGCTCAATGCCCAGTACCCTGCTGTGACAGAGTAATAGAAGCAGGAAATACAAATACAAATATAAACTTCATACTCTTTCTGCTATGAGCCATAGATGATGAGACAATGGTGTAGATGATGACTCAATGCTGATGTCAATGACATCACAGTGACATTGTGGAGATGGCTGTCTATTTATCTCAAGAAGTTTATATGTGGATTCATGAAAGTTTTGACTTGTGTATACAAAGGCCTTTGATGTTCTCCTTTCATGAATTTGCAATACTTAGGGTAAGGCACCTTTCACAGAGGTCACCTGTTCATGCTCGGTACCTCTGTCATAGCTCATACAGCTTCCTAAAAAAATTTTAGAATTGACTGACAATATCTGAACAAGAAATTGTCAGAACACTAACAAGCACAGGTTTCTTAACTAGCTGTCAAATCATCGTGATCATAGAAGCATGAGTGCTTAACTTTTAAAGGGAAACTCGAACAAGCTTTCATTTTTCTAATGGACTGAGAAGTGCTACACACTTTCTAAAGAACCCCTCCCTTGTTCAGTGTAAAACTAATTTTTCAGGTTTAAGGGAATTCCCCTTTCTCTGTTGAGTTATTGTAACATCTGAATCTGCCTTAAGCAGATATTCAATTTGGATCTTTTGATCTTTTCCTTTACAACTTTTAAGGGTCCAAAACTAACACAACTTCCTATGCTTTCTGAATTTTACTTATGTTGTCCTTCTGCCCATTTTGGTACAAGCCCTTTTTTTTCTTTTTTTTCTTTTTCTTTTTCTTTTTCTTTTTCTTTTTCTTCTTTTTCTTTTTCTTTTTCTTTTTCTCTTTTTCTTTTTCTTATTCTTTTTCTTTTCCTTTTTTTTTTCTTTTTCTTTTTCTTTTTCTTTTTCTTTTTCTTTTTCTTTTTCTTTTTCTTTTTCTTTTTCTTTTTCTTTTTCTTTTTCTCTTTTTCCTTTTTCTTTTTCTCTTTACTTTTCTATTTTCTTTTTCTTTTTCCTTTTTTTTTCTCATGTCAGACTATCAATATAGTAGAACAGAGTTTGTTCTTTTTGCTTGTTTTGTTTGGTTTTGCTGTATGTGTGGTGGTGGTGGTGGTGGTAGAGATGGGTATGAATGGCTAGGTATATGTGGTACAGATGGTTAGGTATACAGTGAAGAGGGAATCTGAAGTTAGGCTTGGAATTTAACATGGAAAAAATACTTTAAAGATGCACATCAGTACCTTAAAAGAGAAAAAAAATTACCTATCAAGAAAATTAGGAACATGGCTAGAATGCTGCAGGGATTCAAAGAAACTGCAGTGGCTTCTGTGCTCTTCTATGTCAAACCCCAGTTTCTGAGATGCAACATAATCTTAATTTTTCACCCATCTCTAGAGCCCTCTTTTTTTTCCTAATTCCTAATGTCTTGTCCCTGTATTGCTAGAAATATACTTAGGGGATTTTTAGGAAATCCATGGCTTTCTTAGAATGGGGAAATTCTTTCTCTAACTCCACTAAAGGCTCCTCATATATCATAGCTCCAGTCAAGTGTTTTATGGTTCACTGAAGAATACAGGCAATTAAATCTTCTTTCTTTTCATTTCTGATGAAAAGAAAGTTGCTCTTATCTGAAAAGACACTTGTGCTTGGCAGTTAGAAATTCCCACTCTCACTTGTTTTAAAGTTGAGGTCAGAATGAAGGGGATAGTGTAAAACTCTAACACTTATAGGAGACCTTGAGCACACATCTTGAATAATAGGCAGACAGTTGAGTTTGCATGAGTCCTGCAGGAAAAAGGTCCTTGATCAGTCATGCTGCTGCATTCAACATGAGTTGCAATCTGTAAGCGGTTTTCAAGGGTGACTCCAAATAAAGCACATTACGGTGATACAGCCTGGAGGCAAAGATCAAAGCTGAGAGATGGTAGGATATAAATACACTTCCTTTACAAATGGCCAGATGATTCTTGAGCTGTCTGCTTAAATACTTCCCATAATGAAGTAACAGAAAATAGTGCAGCAGTGACAATAGAAAACAGAACAGGTGCTTTCAGCTTGTTTCTGCCATTTATCCTGAGTTCAGTGCCTCCAGATTCTGGTATTGAATTTCATATTTCTTGTCCAGAAATCCTTAATTTAGGAAGCATAATTGCCTATTGCTTAGGCAAAATTGCCCATCGGCCTATAGTCCTAGTAGTGTCCATCTGGGAAAAGAAGTTCAAGCATACTTAATTCTGCAGAATACTGAATAACAAAATACTTTTCTTTTCTTTTCTTTTCTTTTCTTTTCTTTTCTTTTCTTTTCTTTTCTTTTCTTTTCTTCCTTTTTTCTTTTCTTTTTTCTTCTAAATTCACTTAAAATACTCCACACAGAGGTATCAAAAACATTTTATGTCAAAATTTTCTTTTGAGAACAAATAATTTTCATATGCATGTCCATTTTATTTTTGTCTTCCAGATGTTGGTGAGTTTGTTAACTTTATGTGATACACTCTTCCTCAGATTTCTGTTGCTTTTATAATAGTTTTCTGTTGCTATGCTAGATGTGCTGAAAAAGATTCAAAAATTTTATGATGTTTATAAACAGAATCACAGAAAAATTAGAGAATTTCATAAGGGTGAGAAATTGACATTGCACTTAAAATAAGTACAAAATGTACCTTAGCTATCGTTCATCAGCTGCATAGTTCAGAAGGTGAAGTCTAGGCTTCCAGTTGGGCTTGGTTCTATGGAAGTGCTCAAAATAATTTAAGAAAAAAAGTCTTTTGAAGAGAACCTGAAAGAAAAATTCAGGTTTCCAAGCTCTTTGAAGCATCTTTAATGTCATTCTTGAAAGCATTTCGGGCTTTTCTCTTATTACATTGTAGAATTTCACTTATTTTCAAGTTTTAAGTCACATTTCTGAAGCAAGTTCAATTCTGTCATATAGAGAAGATACACTAACAAAATAAATAAACAGAAATATCAATGGATGTCATTTTTTATATATATTTGTACAAGTAAATTTAAAAATTATGAAAAAATTATGGATTATTCTTTACTTTCTGCTTTAGTTCATGACCCCAGTGTCTTCAGCAAATGTGAATTTTCTAAGTATTACTAAGAATTTTGCTTATTATGACAAATCATACCAATATAATTTATCTTTTTTGAAGTAGACTGACTTTGCTTTTTGTTCCATCTTCCATGATTTTCCTTCCACAGGTTTTCCCTAACAGCAGCCATTGAGTTGCAAAGTGTGTTACAAAGCTGTCTTAGAAGCTGGATGAACATTCAGTAAAATATCCACAGAAAAAAATTGTGTTTATATTTCCTCAACCTTTTTTTCTCCAATATCTGCTTTTTATGCTGCCTCACTTAATAACCATGAGCTGAAACACTTTTTCACAAAAAAAAAAAAAAAAATTCTTTCCTGAAAGACACAGTTTGAAAGAGAATTTATCTCCTTATCCACTGTTGCTACCTTTTTTGCCTTTTTATTATTAGATGAGTTTTTATATTTTTATTTCAGCATTTCCTTCTTAAACTGTATCATCCACTCTTTGTCTTTATTCAATCAGAAGAAATAAAATTAATATTTTTTTGCAGGAAACCATTTTCTCATCATAATCATTGCCTCATTCATCCATCATCATCACAAGATTTAATGCTCAAGAAGTTTCAGTGACTTTCCACTCATTAGATATCCTACGTTGTGAGAAGTGTAGTGCTGAAAGCTTTTTACAAAACCATATACATTTCTTTCGAGTCCATTTTCTATTCTAATGTCATTTTTTTGTCCTTTCAAGTCAAATCTTCCTTATTCAGATATGTATATTTTTATATAGTGCTGATTGGGGTTCAGTTTGGTTTGGCTTGGTTTCTTTGTTTTTTAAAATTAGGCTTTTGAAAAGTTAATGTCAAATTGAAATAAGTTGGCTCTAAGTCATAAAATCTTTCTGCTGTGCTCTATACAAGAAGGAAAGACTCCTTAAAAATGTAATTTTTATTTTTAAAAGGGATTCAGGAATCTCAGTCCACTTGGTATATCCAAAGTCCTGCTTCTATATGGTAGAAGAATGGCATCTTACATCCAAATAAGATGTTTCTCTAGAACATCAGTTTCTGCCTGCTGGGAGAAAATAAGGGGCACATTTTTCTCTAAGAATAAGCAGATTCTCACTGCACTGGTCTTTACAAAGTGAAGGGAAATAGAAAGTTCCTAGTTGCAATCAGCTTGATATAATAGATACATAATGTATCCACAGAGGCATAGAGCAACCTTGCTTGTTCCCAGGACTTTCTATTTACTATACTCGCTCCTATAAATTGTTAGGCACACTAACACTTTCTGTAGCAGATCTACTGCTTACTCAGTACTTATTTTGAATGATGCTTGTATATGTGCAGGGGACCAGATGTGTCCTTTCCAAGTGTTAATGAGGAATTGCCATGGATGTATTTCATAAAGGCAGTCTCAGTCCCTTAAAAAAATTATTTGTCATCCTGGCAGTAACTGGTGAGAAAAGTATGCACACAGGGCATTTATTTTCTTATCAATAGCTAAGGTCAGAGGTTCAGACTTCACTTTACACTGTTGTGGGGGTGCTGGAATAGTATCATAAGTTTCTTAGTTGTAGGTTTGATGTGATTTGGACTTTAACCCTAGCCAGGTAAAGTTTCTGTCTTGGAATGTGCTTATCAGAGGTTGATAAGAGTTGCCAAGACAACTCTAATCCTCTGCCCTGGGTTTCGATCGTCCTATTGTGTTTTCCCCCATCCCATTGTACTTCTCCCCCACATGTCCACCATCCCCCAGACCCCAGACCTTCAGGAGAGGTGTCTGACAGGGATTGGTGGGTCTCCCAGGGCCACATCCCAAATCCACCTGATTTGTTAATGTTGTGTATTGCATTTTGACCTTACCCACCTGGCTTTGTGTGATTGGTCTTGTAACCTGTATCCACCCCTGAGATTTTGGGGGAACAAAAACCCCCTGTAACCGAGGCCCGGGGTCACTCCCCAGAGGCACAGGCCTGGAACCAGGGACTTCCCCTGAGTTACCCGAATAAAACCTTTTCTCCCTGAGCCTGGAGTGTCCCCTCTTTCTAACCACGGCCGAGACAGTTAAGGCAAAAGGACTGCGGAACCAAAAACCCACGCGAAGGTACTGTTGGGTGTATCACAGCTAGCAGGGCGGCCCAGCTGGCGCTGAGCTGACCTGAGAGACAGATACGCGAAGCAACAGACTGGCGCGCCAACTGTGGGGCCTGCAGACGCCTTTTGACCCGCTGTGCCGTGGGAGCTGACACGGAGGCCTGAGGAAGACTCGGACCCTGTGACCCAGAGACCTTCTGAGAGGACGTCGCCTTGTCGTGTCCCGAGGTCTTCAGCATTTCACGGAGCCACTGGGGTTGCTAAAAAGCACCCCTGGTGGAAGAAGGGAACAGCTCCTGCCCAGAGGAGTCCCCTTCAGGCTTGTGGTTGCCCCAGCAACGTCTCCAGTGTCCCGAGGGCTTGGTGAGTATATTTCCTCTAAGGGAGGGGAGGATACTCACCACAGAGGCTTGGGAAGCCTCAGGGAACCCTAGGAGGGACGGGGCAGGGGGGGACCGGGGGTCCACCCGAAGGAAGCCCTTACCCCTAGGAAAGGACGCCCACAGGGATTTGGGGGGTGGTTTTGCTGGGAAGGGGTGGTGGAAAAGGATAACAGCTAGTCGGAATGGGAAACGGACTAAACACCACCCAGAAAGAGGTTTTTAAAAGTTTAATTGGAGTTTTAATTGTTGCCAAAGTTAAATACTCAAAAAAGGAACTGAAAAAGTTTATTAGGTATTTGTTTTTGCATTTTCCGAATGTTAATTCGGACCAAGTGAACAGCATTTGGTTCTGGGAAAATGCTTCTAAAAAGTTGGAAAAATTAGGGAAGTCAGGAGACGTCCTGGCTGCAAAATTTGCATTCTGGCCGTGGCAAATAAAAGCTGCCTTAGAAGAGATCACAGGAATGCAAGATAACAAAGTTGCATTCTCTCAGAGCATTCACTCAGTCCCTTCCCCCCATACCCCTCCCCCTGCCTCTCCCAAGTCCCCCCAAACCCCCCGGTCCCATTCCCCTGCCTCCCCGAAATCTCCCAAACCCCCCAGGTCTCCCCTTTTCCCCTCCCCGAAATCGCCCAAGCCCCCCAAATCCCCTAAAACCCCCAAAACCCCCCCAGGTATTTTAAAAAATGCTCCGGCCCCCCGGGGATCCCCCTCTCCGAGCATTTTGAGAATTCCTGGATCCCCCGGCCCCCGCAGCCACGGCCGGGCTGCTCGGGGTTCCCGGGGCAGTCTGGCTGGCCAGAACGCCCAAACCCCCCCCACTACCCCCCCGATTTCCCCAGCCAACAAACCCAGAGTCCGTTTCTCATTCGCCGAGGAAGACCGCCAGTCCCCAACTACCCCGGTTGGGTCCGGCAGCGAAAACGGCTGTGAGAAACCCCCGAAGGGAGACACAGAGACCCCCCCCTCCCCAGAGAACAAAGAAAAATGCCTCCATAATGGCGGCAGCCACGAGGTACAGCCATCACCTCTTGGTGCCCTTCCCCCTTCTTCTTGTTCCCAGAATGCCTTTCAGCCCCCTCCTACTGGCCCTTCCCTGTACCCGCCCCCTTTTCCCTCACAAGGCCTTCCTCCGCCCCTTCCCCCGCCCCTCCCCACGCCCCTTCCCCCGCCCCTTCCCCCGCCCCTCCCCACGCCCCTTCCCCCGCCTCTTCCCCCGCCCCTTCAGAGCCAGGGGTGGGGTTTACCCCACTCCTACTGTGAAGGCACTGCCCCTCCCCCGCCGGCACTGCCGGCCCCTCCTCCCCCGTCGGGGCTGCCGACTGCCCCTCCCCTGCCCGGGCTGCCGGCGCCTCCCCCAGTGCTGGGACCGCCCAGTGCTGGGACTGCCTGGGCTGCTGCTTCCCCCCCCCCGGAACCGCTGCCGCCGGCGCTGCCGGCCCCCCCTCCCCTGCCGGGGCTGCCGGCGCCCTTCCCGGAACCGCAGCCGCCCGCTCCCCTCCCCCCACCGAATGCCGGCGCTGCAGCCGCTTTTGCCGGGTTCCCGGGACAGTGGCTGAAAAGACCGGACTCCGTGGCCCCCCCTCCCTTTCTCCCCCCGCCGCAGCAGCACCCCACAGCGCCGTGGAGCCCCTTCCCTCCCCCCCACGGCGCGAGCGAGGCGCCGCCCCTGCCCCAGCCCGCGTTCCTGCCGCCCCCCCACGGCGCGAGCGAGGCGCCGCCCCTGCCCCAGCCCGCCCCCCCGCAGCCACCTCCCACAGGGGGAGCCCCACCGGCACCGCCCCCGCCCTACCCCCCACTCGGGAACACGGTGTCCCCGACTACACCTTTTTTGGGAAATGCTTTTCCAAGCTCTCAACGGCCACAGCCGCCCGTGCCACAGGCAGGCTGGGAGCAGCCCCCAGCTTACAACTGGGAACCTGAGGCAGCGGCTGGGGTCCGGGAGGGAGAGAAGCAGGAGCTCGGAGGTGCAAACACAGATGGGGTACCCACAGTTACTCCGGTGACATACCGAAGGAGCAGGGGGCAGGGAACCACGGTAGCCACCTGGAAAGCGTTGTCACAGACGCTTGTTAAAGACCTCATGAAGGCATTAAAGGAATATGGGCGACATAGCCCTTATTTCGAAGGCTTGTTGTTTACTTCTTTTGGTGGAATCACAGTTGTACCTTTTGATTTGAAGCAGATTTTCAAGTGCCTCTCAAGCAAAATGGAATTTGAGCTATGGGAGGTCACTTGGAGAAAACTGCTGAAAGCTGCATTGCCAGGTTTGCTGGAGGACCCAACCACAGCAACTGATAATGCAGGCAATCCTATTACCCTAAACCACCTGTTAGGGGAAGGGGATTGGAAAGCAGCCTCAGACCAGGCTACCAACATTCCCCAAAATGTCCTTGAGTTTGTAGCTAATCAAGCATGCAAAGCCTTTCTGAAAATGCGGCCCGATGGCCCCTCACAATATTACTTAGACATTTTTCAGGAACCACAAGAACCCTATGTCAAATTTGTGGAGCGACTTGCTTCAGCTGTGGAACAGCAATTTAATGGAGAGGAGGCACAGAAACAAGTGATTCAGCAGTTGGCTTTCTCTCATGCGAACGAGGAGTGCACTGCTGCAATAAATCTGATACCCAGAGAACCAGGCTCGACACCTCCTCTCAAGGAGATGCTACAAGCCGTCAGTGCCGTCGTCCCACGCTGCAAGAAACCAGCCCTTAGAGAGGGGAAAACGCGCCATAAAATCACCGCTGCGGCTGTGGAAACACCTAAAACACCAGAACCACACAAGAAGAACGCTCCTGCACGTGCTAACAGCCAGTGTTTTCTGTGTGGAAAAAGCGGTCACTGGATCAATCAATGTCCAATGAAGGGACAATTTGACAATTTCTTAAAACAGGAAAGGGAACATGAGGGGAGGGAGAACAAAAAGAACACC
Source organism: Zosterops lateralis (assembly GCF_965231275.1). Classification (NCBI taxonomy): domain Eukaryota; kingdom Metazoa; phylum Chordata; class Aves; order Passeriformes; family Zosteropidae; genus Zosterops; species Zosterops lateralis. Next base: position 27,515,320 of record NC_139762.1, on the reverse strand, counting down.
AGGGTGTCAAAAAACTGATTCGAGAGCGCGGAACTGCCCAGCGTGACGATCCCAATCGGGCAGCCCAAACAACCCAAAAAGAAAAAAGGTTACCTAAATCAGATTTGTCTCTCTCTTCACAGGACCTGACAAAACAAGGGAAACCGAGGCACATAGTATTGCCTGAGCCATCAGGATCCTTGACAACAGCGGACAGGTATGGGCCATTTAGGCTCCAGTTGGCTGAGCCTCTTCACCTGCGGGACAGTCAGTGGCAAACAGCCATGGTCTCAAAGGAACCCGGCACGTGGCACATGGTGGAGACAAAATTTGTGGTCATTGGGGACTGTAAGTTCACCCCCTCAGACATACAGATCGCCCCTGGGACAATCACAACTGACCCAGAGCGATTTGTTGTGTGGCTCCGCAGTGAAAACCCACCCACCTTCCTACCAAAAGGGCAAATTATTGCCCAGGCCATCCCTGCAGTGCAAGGACTTGTAGTAAAGACTAGTCCAGAGGAAAGTGCCACAGAGAGTGGCAAAGGAGAAAGCGACAAAGACACCACTGTCGCTGTGGTAAAAAAGATAGGCTCAAACAGGCCAAAAGATTTCTGTAAGCTTTCTATGAGTGGGGAATCCAAACTCCTTAAAGGAGCTTGGGACACAGCTGCTGATGTGACGGTCGTCCCAGAAAGGATGTGGCCATCACATTGGGAACTGCAGGACATTGCCAAACATGTAAATGGTATTGGAGGCTTGCAACTAGCCAAGCAGTCAAAAAAGGCAGTGACAATTGAAGGGCCAAACGGGCAAATAGCCACGCTACGCCCATTTGTTTTGGATTTTGATGAACCTCTGTGGGGAAGAGATTTGATGTCCCAATGGGGAGTCACAATTAATATTCCTGACCCTCCAAAGGTTTTTCAGGCAGTGGTCACTGAGGAGCGCCCTATACAGAAACTGAATTGGCTGTCAGATGAACCAATCTGGATAGAGCAGTGGCCACTTTCTAAACAGAAGTTAAAGGCGCTCAATGAGCTTGTGGAAGAACAGCTGAAAAAGGGCCACATTGAAGAGACCACTTCACCGTGGAACTCTCCAGTGTTTGTCATTCAGAAAGCAGATAAGACCAGGTGGAGGCTCCTCCATGACCTCCGCAAAATTAATGAGGTAATTGAGGACATGGGATCCCTGCAACCAGGGATGCCTGCCCCAAGCATGCTCCCCGAAAACTGGAGTTTGACTGTAATTGACATAAAGGACTGTTTCTTTCACATTCCCCTCCATCCTGATGATGCCCCAAGGTTTGCATTCTCGGTGCCCACCTTGAACCGAGAGGCTCCACGAAAGAGGTATCAGTGGAGAGTCCTTCCGCAGGGTCTAAAAGTTTCGCCAGTGATCTGTCAAAGGTATGTTGCTTCCCTGCTCGCACCTGTGCGTGCAGCGGTGCCCCAAGTGATAATCCAGCATTATTTCGACGATGTGTTGATTTCTGCACCAACAGATGACCTGTTGGCGCATGCCCTTGACCTCACCGTGGCTGCACTGGTTGATGCAGGTTTTGAACTACAGGAATCCAAAATTCAAAAGATGCCACCCTGGAAATACCTAGGGCTGGAAATTGGGAAGAGGACTATTGTTCCTCAAAAATTGGAAATCAAAACCCAAATTCAGACCCTTGCAGATGTCCATCAGCTGTGTGGAGCTCTGAATTGGGTGAGACCTTGGCTAGGCCTTTCTACCGAAGACCTGGCCCCCCTTTTCAATTTGTTAAAAGGGGGAGCTGAACTGAGTTCACCCAGGGCCCTCACCCCAGAGGCAAAAATTGCACTGGATAACATTCAACATGCATTGTCCACCAGACAGGCCAACAGATGCAAACCTGACCTGCCTTTTCGTTTCATCATCTTAGGAAAGCTGCCACATCTCCATGGGATGATTTTTCAGTGGAACAACAAAACCCTCAAAAAATCAAGGGAGGTCCAAGGCAAAGAAGATCCTCTCTCTATTATAGAGTGGGTCTTTCTGAGCCACCACAGGACCAAAAGAATGACAAAGCCACAAGAATTGATGGCTGACCTGATTAGGAAAGCCAGAATGCGCCTTAGGGAACTGGCTGGTTGTGACTTTGAGTGCATTCACATGCCAATCAAATTGAAATCTGGTCAAATTACAAAAGCTATGCTAGAGCATCTGCTTCAAGAGAACGAAGCGCTGCAGTTTGCCCTAGATAACTACCCTGGTCAAATTTCTATTCATCGGCCTGCCCACAAAATTTTCAATTCGGATGCCCAATTTCGATTGGAATTAAAAAGTGTCCAAAGCAAGGAGCCTCTTAAGGCTCTAACCGTCTTCACTGACGCGTCCGGAAAGTCCCACAAATCAGTTATGACTTGGCGGGACCCCCTCACCCAGAGGTGGGAATCAGAGGTGGTTGAGGTGGAAGGATCACCTCAGGTTGCCGAGCTGGCCGCAGTCGTTAGAGCATTTGAGACGTTCCCTGGACCTTTCAATTTGGTAACAGATTCAAGTTATGTTGCAGGGATAGTTTCTAGAGCAGAACATTCTGTGCTGCAGGAGGTTTCCAATGTCACTCTATTTAAGTTGCTTTCCAAGCTGGTCAAACTGATTTCCCACAGAAAGCAACCCTTTTATGTGATGCACACCAGGTCGCATACAGAGCTCCCAGGCTTCATAGCAGAGGGAAACAGGAGAGCCGATGCTCTCGCTGCCCCTGTGGAGGTAGCCCCTCTGCCAAACCGTTTTGAGCAAGCCAGAATCAGTCATCAGCTTCACCATCAAAACGCACCAGGTCTGGTCAGGCAGTTCAACTTAACCCGTGACCAGGCCAAAGCGATTGTGACTGGTTGTCCGCAATGTCACAGGTATGCCATCCCATCCATGCCCACAGGCGTGAATCCCCGTGGTTTGTCCAGTTGTGAAGTGTGGCAGACAGACGTCACGCACTTTGCCCCCTTTGGGAGGCAGAAATACGTGCACGTCTCTGTGGACACATTCTCAGGAGCTGTTTTTGCTTCTGCCCACACAGGGGAGAAGGCTAGGGATGCTATCAAGCATCTCATCCAGGCTTTCTCTGTCCTGGGCATCCCAAAGTCCCTGAAAACAGACAATGGTCCAGCATACAGGTCCAAAGAATTCTGCAGTTTTCTGCAACAATGGGGAGTGGAACACAAAACTGGGATCCCCCACTCTCCGACAGGTCAGGCGATTGTAGAAAGGACTCACCAGAACCTCAAAAGAGTCCTCAGCCAGCAGCAACCGATTCTCAAGATTGAGCCACCGTCTGTAAGATTAGCCCGTGCCTTGTTCACGTTGAACTTTCTTAACTGTTCCTTTGAAACCATGAACCCGCCGGTGACAAGGCATTTCCGTGGGAGCTCACAGTTAGAGCCCCGGGAAAGGCCAAAGGTCCTTGTCAAGGATCCAGAAACTCTGAGAATACAGGGTCCCCATGATTTAGTAACCTGGGGACGTGGATACGCCTGCGTCTCCACTCCCACCGGTTTGCGGTGGATCCCCTCCAGAAATGTGAGACCCTATGTTCCCAAGGCTTCGGAAATGAAAGTACCCCAGGTCACTGTGGCCTCCTGGAGAAGGAGGAAAAAGGAGGAAGAGGATGCGGGCCTAGAGGCAAGTCCTCCCAGCCCAATTACTCTTCCCTCCTGGGTTTTCTGTCATGAAGGGGAAGCAGAAGAGCTGTTTCCCCCAGAGGAGTGTTTTCGATGGTTGTTTAACTAACCCTTTTTTGCTGAGTTTTATCATCTAAGGCTGAGATCATCAAAACATCAATCCAGCAGCTGCGAGGAATGGTCGAGTCCATCAAACAAGAAACAGGAGACTGGTTTGACAACCTCTTTAAAGGTGTTGGACTCTCTAACATCGCCAGCTCGTGGATCAAAACCGGACTGTTGTTTCTGTTCATCATCTTAATTGTAGCCATTGCTTCTGGTTTGGTCAAAAGCCTGATCATGAATGCAATTTTCCCCACTACTGCCCCCTCAGTGCATTCAGTGACACTTGCCATCGAATTCCCACCGGACTCTGACTCCAGCAGCGAATGTGATTCAGATATGTACACTCCAGACCAGTGACACAAATAAAAGAAAAAGGGGGAGGTGTGGGGGTGCTGGAATAGTATCATAAGTTTCTTAGTTGTAGGTTTGATGTGATTTGGACTTTAACCCTAGCCAGGTAAAGTTTCTGTCTTGGAATGTGCTTATCAGAGGTTGATAAGAGTTGCCAAGACAACTCTAATCCTCTGCCCTGGGTTTCGATCGTCCTATTGTGTTTTCCCCCATCCCATTGTACTTCTCCCCCACATGTCCACCATCCCCCAGACCCCAGACTTTCAGGAGAGGTGTCTGACAGGGATTGGTGAGTCTCCCAGGGCCACATCCCAAATCCACCTGATTTGTTAATGTTGTGTATTGCATTTTGACCTTACCCACCTGGCTTTGTGTGATTGGTCTTGTAACCTGTATCCACCCCTGAGATTTTGGGGGAACAAAAACCCCCTGTAACCGAGGCCCGGGGTCACTCCCCAGAGGCACAGGCCTGGAACCAGGGACTTCCCCTGAGTTACCCGAATAAAACCTTTTCTCCCTGAGCCTGGAGTGTCCCCTCTTTCTAACCACGGCCGAGACAGTTAAGGCAAAAGGACTGCGGAACCAAAAACCCACGCGAAGGTACTGTTGGGTGTATCACAGCTAGCAGGGCGGCCCAGCTGGCGCTGAGCTGACCTGAGAGACAGATACGCGAAGCAACACACTGTCTTTGTTAGCTTAACACAGAACAATGCAGAGACTGAAGGGGGAAAAATGCTCATTTTTGTCACTCGCAGTGGTATCAGTGGTGGCCAAAGAGTGATAGAGGCCAGAACACTTGATAATTTGCCTGCAGTGATGCTTGTACTCCTTGAGAGTTGTTTGAGTTAAACACTGCCAACCAGGGAAAAATCAATAAAGTTGTTTAAATGGTTTCACAGGGGCCTTTGTGATGATTGAATATTACTCTTCTTACAAGACCAATAGCTCCTTCCTTTTTTTTTCAGTGCATGACCAGTAACTAAAGTTATTCAGTATAAGAGTTCAAATGAAAGCTGAGCATCTTCTCTTCTTACTGTCTTCTTCTACTGACAAATAGTTTTCATTTCCTTAATTTTTTTTTTACTAAGTAGAACAGATCAATATACCTCCCAGAAGCAGCAACATTAACATTCCAAATCATCCCCATTTCCAGCTAGATCTGCAGAAAAGGGCAAGACCAACACTGATTTACACCATCTGAGGATCTACTCCAACATTTCTTTGGGTTAGATGACATTCAATCAATTTACCCATAGAATGATGCACTGTACAAGAAGAACTGCAAACAATACAGATTTTCAGCATTTGAAATAGTGTAAGGCTTTGTTTTTATAAACGTTTTTTACTCTCTTGAATAATAAACAATCGTTTAGAGAATTAATACATAAGAATTTAGCATCCAAAGCTGCTTTTTAAGGGATATGGCAAAAATTTAGATAATTTAAGTAGTATCTTAAAGAAAGCAATAAATCTGAGAAAACTTGTATCATGCCCATGTAGAGGGTCTATTCATTCAGCTAAAGAGGCATGATGGAGTAGGTAAAAAATTTTAAAAGATGCTTGCACTGAAATAAACCTCAGCCTCCCTCCAACATTATGTCAGCTAAACTAGTACTAATTTCTGACATTACTCATATGGACTGACAATGCAGGCCTTTCAGCAGTCAAACAGGTAGTGGTTTCCTACATTATTTGTGTACATCATTATAAAAGAGAAAGGAAAACTGTGAATCACCACCATACCAGTGAAAATAGTCCCTTCACTCTTCGGAAATGCATGCTGTCAAATATGAGTTTTCTTCCACATCTGATGAAATGCTTTAATTCTCCTATGCATCTTTTTCTGAAGTAAATGTTATTTGCCTGTTAGAAGTCACAAAAAGAGTGGATGAAATGACATCAAGGGAGACAGGACTCCTGGCTTTTTATCTCTGCTCTTCCACCATTCAACCTTTAGGATATGCCTTGATTTCCCTGCTAAAACCATTACAGCTACAACAGTTAACTATAGAAATGTTTTGAGATTTAATTAACAGTTGCTACATTTCAAAACTTCATTAACAACTCTCTGATGTGAATGAATCACACACTGTGGAACAGTAATGAAGAAAAACATGCCAACACAGGATACCGGAAGCAGGCATCCAACTAAAACAAACAAACAAACCTCCTCCCCCATGAATGCCTTTACAGTGTTGTTTCACAGTTCTGGGATGTGACACTTTGCAACAATTTCTACAATGTTCCCATCCCCTTTTACACTAACTGATACATGTTTTTACTGGACAACATAACTTCATAGAATGCAATATATTTAACGCAAACATCTTCACAAGAATCTCTCTTCATCTGCTTCAAATTGTGAAACCTAAACTACATCTTTTATAGACAATAACCACTGAGACAGCTTATACTCCCCATCCCAACTTTTTGGAAAACCCAATGAATTCAATAGTAGCAACCATCTTGATTTAAAAAATGCACCATTTGAACCTAATATATACCCCTACTCCCCTTATTATGCTTTCAAGGGAAGAAAGATTTGGGATTTATTTCTTTTCTTCTCTGAGTCTAAATTTTTACCTATTTAAAAAAAGCAAAAAAAAAAAACAAAAACAAAAACAATAAAAAAAAACCAAACAAACAAACAAACAAACAAAAAAAACCACAAAAAAAAAAAAAAAAAAAAAAAAAAAAGGCAAAAAAAAAAAAAACCACACACACAAGCAAAAAATGCAAAACACCACAACCAAAAGCCAGGAGTAAAAGTTGAGTTTGCATAAAGGGGGTCATAACATTCAAATAAGAAACAGACATAAATTTTCTTTTCAAGTTTCCAGTATATCATCATGGCATGATAATTATACATCTGTATCTCTTCATTTCTTACAAGTTTGTCTTTTTTTTTTCCCCCAATTTCATTAACGAGTAGAAGGTACAGATGAGACAGAAACACCAAATAATTGAAGGAAAAAATACCAAGTTGTCTTTTAAGCATCAATAAAGTTCTAGCATTGGGGAAATTTTCAGGATAATCCAGATCCAAACTAGCCTATCCATCTTTCTTTAAGTACTTGGTATATAGAAGTCATAGGCCTTCTGCTGGAAAAGGGACAGGTCAGTTGTCGTAAGGTTTGTATACTGCACCACTTGGTCCTTCAGCTGGGCTGTAGTGGTGAGATTCTCAGTTCAACTTTTGTGGCTGTCTTTTTGGAGTCAACCAAACCCATTAGTAGTCATGCACATGGACTAAACCAGTAATTAAAAAAATACAACTAACTTTCTAATTTAGAAATTATTAACTTTTAAAGAGCTAATCACTTTCCATCTAATGAAAATCTTAATTAAAAATGTTTATGTTAGTTTTGGGTTTGTTCTTTTTTTCATTCTGGTGTTGATAAAAAATTCTAATATCTGGATTGTCTTACATGTGACATTTGCTTTCATAAGCCATGCAGTTATCAAAAGCTAATTCTGTTGAGAAACTAATCAAGGAAGGTGTTACACAAATGCAAAACATATGATTAAAGAGGGGGAAGGCAAAGCTCATGCAAAGAACTGAATAGTATAATGAAATTGCTTCTGAATGGAGATGTGAGGACTTCAAACTCAGTTTAATTAGGCCACTGAGTGGAATCCCCTAAGACTGACAGGAATTGAACAGCTAATAATCAGTTTGTTCTTTACTGATTACCAGCTAATCATGTCCCAAACACAACCCCTTTCCTCTTTCTCATTATGAATACATTTGCAAGGCTTTTTTCTAATTTCTGCACTTTTATGGGCACACAAGTCCTAATCAGATAACTTCAAGAGCTTCAACTAGTGTCGTTAAAAGCCCACCTATTGTTTGTGGAGCAAATATTTGCATCCTTCAGCATCACACTGGTAAACACTGGCTGTGCTTGTAGGCAGTGATGAGAAACCAAATTATGCAAGAGCAGCATATTCTGTTACCTAATTTTCCAACATTGATATCCATTTTCCAGTGGCTGAGGGTGCCTCTCCCGAGTACTGTAATTCTGTGCACAAAGAAAACCCACTTGCATTCAGAATTTCATGCATACCATGGCATTGACATCTGAGACCTATTCCTGTGAAGCTCCTTTTCTATAAAAAGGAAGAATAAACTTACTTTTTATGTGTCAGCTTTCATTTGAACTGTAAGCTTAGATTTTTATCTATACTGCTTTTAAGTAATTTGAAAGAGGGCTATTGACTTTCTTGGACCTTACATCTGACCTGTCATGTTACAGACAACAAAGTGGTATGGTTTGAGTGTTAGCTGACAAGAGAAGTAGAAAGCAACTACACCAGTAGAAAAGTATCAATCAACTGCAACGGGGTGAATAGGTTACCTGGAATATTTTTAGATGAGATTTGTTATGAAAAGCATTAAAGGGTCAATTGTCTTTTGAAAAACAGTAAGCTGTTGGATGCCTCAGCTCTATACATATCTCAGTTTTCATCAACAGAATTTACTAAATCCCCTATAAAGTTTCTTTACTTATATAAATACGAAGGACTTCTGTTACCTTAACACACCTAAGCTGTTCAGCATCAAGGCCATGAATATGTCTCATCAGGATCCTCAGAACCTGTTAGCACCAATCCCACATCAGGAGTAATCTCTGTAGACAACACAGAGAGCAGAAATGCTTTTATTAAATATTCCAGTGAAACAAGAAAGAGGTGCCTGTGCACTTCCATCTTTTCTGTAGTTCAGAGACTAGAGGACCTTTGTAAAGTGCCCCCAGCATGAGAGGACTCAAGCCTGCATCTTTTCCCCACAAGTCAACACACTTTTTCAAGCAGTCACACATTTTCACTCTCTCACTGTGGCTTTGAATTTTTTTTCCTTAATGATTCAGTATTTTTGTTTGGTCCATAAAAAAGGAGCAATGGGAAAAATGATTTCTTCCCACTCAACAAATCAGGACACCTGCAGAGGAGACCTGTGTTCTGATCTGTTTCCATGGACTGTTTCTGTGTCTTACATGATGAACCTTAGTGTGATGTATGTGTAACTACATGCAGATGAGAGAGAAAATACCTCAATACGCGCTACACTTCTTAAGGACACCAGCAAACATCATGTCTACTGACAAAACAACCAGTAAAGTTAACTAAAAAAATTCCCAGTGATTTATCTCATGGATATGGAAAGAGCAAATAGCAGGCCAGTGGGTCACAGTGACGTGATGAGTAAAGCCATCATGTATCTTGTTACTGCTACAAGCGTGTCCAAATTCTTTCAAAACTAATTTAAATTTTTCTTGTCCATTTTTAACATTTCTTTGGCTATTCTCACCATTAATTACTACTGCAACAGTACACATATAACATCTGGTAGCTGGCAAGAGCGTGTTGGAAATAAATTTCACCTTACCGAATCAGTTATTTTGTTAGGTTTTGTTTGGAGTTTTTTAATTATTCACAAGAAAAAGTTTATTTTCTCTTCTTCGACTGAGTCTTATAACCAAAATCAAGACAAAATGAAGAAAATCAAATAAATCTTTAAGGAAATATCTTTAATTTTCACAGGCATAAAATGCAGCTGCCATTACTGATTTTGCTATTAATCCTAAATTTTAAAATCTATTCTAATATTTTTAATATTCTTTACATTTATTTAAAAAGCAAACAAACAAACAAAAAACCAACCAAACCTTCTTGAAGAATTCTCTCACTTCCTTTAGGGAAAAAAAACCCTATTTTGAAAAATAAACAATAAAATAAATATATATAAAGAGATTAATGCACAATATTAATGTAAATATAAAACTTTACAGAAATAATTGTTTTCCCTGGCCTAGTTCTTTAAATACATAAATAAATAAATAAAGGGAAAGAAGGAAGCAGTAAAGTGACTGCATTAAGAAGTTGATTGATGTGTTGCTCCTGTGCGATGTTCGGCAAGCTTTTCTCCAGAGAGACTTTATTGGTTTGCTGGTACTAAATTTTCCAAACATATATATATCTTCTGATGCATGGCAAGTTTGTCACTGTTGAGAAACTACGTCAGCCAAGTTAGAAAAGTTAAGAGCCTGTAAAACTTAAGTCATCCAGAACTGCCACTAATGGAAAAAAATATAGAGAGATATTAAAGAAATTCAAAGTTATATGAAGGTTGAGGTTTCAGATGGATGAGGGTAAAAGGTGGGTAGCACAGGCATTACATTTGCAGATTGCTTAAAATACATAGAAAAGAATAATTTAAAATACAACGGAATGTCAGATCATCTTCTAAAATTTTTCCTTTTAAAAGAAAAAAAGAAGAGTTAAACCTGAATCTTATAAAAATTTCCTAATGCTGTCATTTGGGCTCTTTGTATATAAAGTTTAGTAGTACAAGGAAGTTTAAATTAGCAGTTGAAAACAATAATAAATAAAGTATGAATTAATAACATTAAAGTAATTTGAGAAATAATAAACTAGTCAATTAATTATTAATTAATTAAATTGCTGTCTGAACTGGTTTTGTTCAGCTCGTGGAAGAGAAGGCTTTGGGGTGATCTAATTTCAGCCTTCCAGTACCTGAAGGGAGCCTACAAGAAAGATGGAGACAGACCATTTATAAGAGCATGGAGTGACAAGAGAAGGGGTAAGGGTTTCAAACAGAAAGAGAGAAAGTTTAGATAGTAGAAAGAAATTCCTTATTGCAAAGGTGGGGAGGCACTGGAACAGACTGCCCAGAGAAATTGGGGATGGTCCACCTCTGGAAGTGTGCAAGGATGAGGCTCTGAGCAACATGGTCTAGTGGAAAGTGTCCCTGCCCACGTCAAGGAGGCTGGAACTAGATGGTCTTTAAGGTCCCTTTCAACCCAGACTGTTCTACAATTCTATGAAAATCAGAATAATGAAAAAAAATAGGTTTGGCTTTTTCTAGAGCCTTAAATCTACATTTAACTAATTCTACAATATTGCTTTTTTATTTTTTTTAGAAAGTCTTGATTGTCTTCCTTAGCACAGTTTAACAGCAGCTGTTTTCTACAAAATTTTTTATTTGGTACATTCTGTTATTATTATTTTATCAGTTAATTTCATTTTTGACATTCAAAAAATGATGGAGTTTGTTATTGATCACTGAAAAAAAATTTTAGGTACTTTGTCATTTTAAAGAGGTTTGTCTCTGTTTTACCATTGTAAGTGAAGCACAATCAGTTCTTTGTCTTTAATAGTTTGAATTTAGAGGAAGTTACTGGACTAAGTTTATTTGCGTGTATACCATTTCCTTATTTTCAGAAAGAAGTAACGCTGGAAAATATCAGGTTTCTCTCCTGGAAAATCATATTTTTATATGCAATACGTGAACATGGTCTCTGAACAAGATTTTCAATTGTGTAAATGACCATTGGCAAAATTGGATATCTGTTGGAATATGTTGTATAACAACAGAATGTTCTCTCATATAATAATGAAACAAAATATCATTAAACCTGGGCAACTAACAATGCAATCTAGATTTAAATCTTTCAGAATTCACTCGTGCTTTACCTATAAATACTCATGGGCAAAGAAGGTTGATAAATTCACTGGGTTTTGTACATCAAATACTTATTCACCATATCTTTGTATTCCTTATAAATTTCCTCATCAAGTGTGTCCAGGACAACCTATTTCTGAATCAGTGTACAGTGCTAGTAGTTGGGACTTGCTATTCAATAATCCATTCACCCTTGAGATCATTGCCCTTCCTAAGCAGGTGAAACACATAGGTAAGAAAACGAGGCACAGACATGGGACAGCACGTTTGTAAAAACAAAATATAATCAGCCAGACAACTGTATAATATACTTTAAAATTATATTTAACCATGTGTTCTGCTGTTATGGGAATAGTAGATGATACTAATTTACCACTAATCAGACACTATTATCCACCAAGAGCGGCCTCTGCCAGTGAATTGTTACACTGGTAAAAAGCTGACAGATTACTTTCCACTACAGTGTGCAGAAATAAGAGATCTTTACAAATGACATGCCACTGCCATGAAAGCCAATGACACAGGGAGCACTTAGAGCTGATAAGAAGCATTTACTTTCTGCCACTTCAAAAGTGAATTCTCCCTGGGATGCCTTTAATCCTACCTGGCACCTTAAACCCAGTGCTCTGCACTGCAGCAAGAGGAGATGAAAGCAAAAGGGCACAGGCAAGAGAGAGACAAGCAGATTTAACAAGACAGGCAATACATTCGACTGATCATTTTTTGACATAAAATATAGCAAAAGACAATGGAATAATGAGGAAGTAACAGCAACAATAAGTATTATAATTCTAATAGTTTTTAAACAAATGTATTTGAGAGACTTAAGCTTTAATCAGTCACAGCAATAGCCCACGTAGCTGGGAAAGTGTTCTTGTATTAGGATGAAATTTGAATGATTAAAAAATTTAATGCAAAGGTGTTCTGTTTTGCTTTGAAAAAGTTGTATGTCTGCTAGGTAATAAGCAGATCATCAAATCAAACAGGGATCTGGACCTCTCAGATAGCAGAAATATTTTGCTTTAGAAAATGGTCCAAAGTTGCTTTCTTTCCAGTCTTCTCCCTTCTGCTAGCACCACTTGACAGTGAGATATCACAACATTGTCATGATACAAACACTTCCATTAAATGTAAATCCCATCAAACTAAATAGTAAACCAATAAGTTAACTGATTTTTAAAACTATTATTTCATATCAAAAGGCAATGCTAATTTTCAATAAAGATATCTATCAGTTCCTTCCTAATCTAAAGGTGTGCATCCAGGCTTGGTTGAGAGACACCTTTTCCCTGTTAAGTCTTTAAAAATGCCATAGCTTTGTGCTCTTCAAGGATAAGGAGTAAAAATATTTTCCATAATATACTAGATCTCAAAGTTTTCTACAAGTTTTTAGCCATAACAATGTATTGCAGCTGTTATTTTTGTATATAAAACAAGATTTCAAGCCATTCTTCATTATTGTAGATGCACACAACACAAGGACACAGTTTATTACGTGAAGCAGAACATAAGCAAGATCTTTAGATTGCACTTTTAAAAACAGTGCACAATTAAAGAATGCGGATTCTTTTCCCTTTGGATCAGCATCAGGAAGGAAACTTTTACAATATTTTTGAGTAAAAGAGTTAAGGACCTAGAGGGATGATGTCTTAACATTTCTAGTAAAGGTTTCTTTATCAAGAAGGTCAAGCCACACACCGTCTTTGCACGTACTCTTGTGCTCCTTTTAAGAAACATTTATAACTTGAGTCTTCAGACTTTCTAGAAACTAGATGCTTATAACTTCTGTGTCTCATTTTTTCTTATTCGTCTTAAGAAAATTGGGAAGTAAAACCATTTTTTATTGTTTTCCTTTTTAATTTTAAACACTTTAAAAAATAAAATTTTATTGTGATGTAATTTAAATTATACAAACAAGTAATCCTGGATTGGTACACAGCTGTGGAAGAATTATCATAGTTATATTTTTTTATGTTTACTGTGACTGGGATTTATTTTTAGTTTCAGTGAATCTTGGGGTAATGCAAATGCCAAAATACTTTAACTGGATAACCACAGGATATAGCTATGATAAAAATAAATAAACCAAAAAAACATGCCATTTTTGTAAGCTACCTGTGAAATCCTGATGTAATATTTAATAGATTCATCATTCCAAAGTGTTAGAAGAGAACTCTGACACATTCACCTTTATTGGAGGAAACAAAGCTGTGACACAGATGTTCAAATTCTGCTGAACTATCCTGTCCACAAGAAATACCTTGGAGGCAGTGTTCCCAAAACAGCACACTACTTTATGGAAGAAGATTGACAGACTCTTGATCAAAGTAAATATGACTGAAAGTGCCAACTTGTACACATAAATTTAAGATAAAGAGGGAAAACAATATTTTTTTATGAAATAATCCTAGTTAGAGGAAAGGCTGCTTCCAAATATTAATTCTGTCTCATAATGGTGAGGAACTTTCCTGTTAAATCTGTATTTATGATACACAGATAGACACGTCCATAGTCTTTGTAAGCTTTTCGAATGTAAACAATCGAAAAGACTAAATGTAAAAACTTCTAAAACTTATTTTTTTACATATCACATGTAATTATATAATTGTATTTATTCAGAGGAAATTCTATTTGCTTTGTGTTTCACTATCCAAGAACTATGTGGGTTTTAAATTATGGGGTAATTATATGCTGCAGTTAAGGAAAAGCTGCTACTACTTCAAATCTAATCCTGTTTGATGTATTTCACCCATTTCTGCAACATTAAAGAACTTGCTTAAAATAGTTGCTCTTCATCACTTTGAAATTTCAGGACAATGACAACTTAGAGAAACTAGCATCACTCAATAGTGTGAGCCCCTGTGTTTAAGGATATGGTGACCATTTTCAGTAGTTTCTGTTCATCATCCTCATTATTTTGACAAGTATTAATACTATTCATCAAAGAATACATTCTAAGTGTATACTCTGTGGCTATCAGGGGAATTTTCAAACTCATAAAATTGTATCATTCTTTACCTGAAGTGAGTGATTGGTGTTCTGCACCATGAATCTTCCTTTGATAGACTATTGTAGGCATTGAATGAAATCTGAAAACTTTTCATGTTGCCTAAAACACGGCATTCTTAAAGACCAATCTCCAATAGCTTTAATTACCTTGGCAGGGGGGTTGGACTAGATGATCTCTAGAGGTCCCTTCCAATTCTGACTGTGATTCTGACTGTGAATTCTGTGATTCTGTGATTGACTTTAGTTGAATACCCTGCACTACTGCCTGGCCTGACTTAATAATTTTCAAAATTTGCCTCCTAGTACAATGACTAGATTCAACTTTTCTGAAATAATGGCAACAAAGTAGTTACTGTAATATATCTTAGTTGAGAAAGAGCACTATGAGCATTAAGAAAGGACACTGAACTGAATGACCCTGAAGTTAAGGGTGTGTGGGTCTCCTACCACCAAGTAAAAACAGTTGTCTTTCTTAATTAAAATAAGGACTGTCCTCTGAAAGGCTTTTCTGAGGCGGTTGTGCTACTAATTATTTTGGCAGTTCATCAGTGGCCTGATGAAGGATATCTCCTGCAATACTGTCACCTGTCACACTAGGAGATAAGGGACTGGTTGCTCTCGGATGGACACCAAGTGCCCAGGAAGTCTCTTTATCCCTTCCTACCTTCACTTAGCAATGGGAGAAAACATAATGAAAGGCTTGTGGGTCAATATAAGAATAGCATGCAGTCCCTCAGGAACAGAGGCCTCCAGCATGGGTCCACCATGGGGTCACAAGTCACCAGCAAAACTGCTCCAGCAGGGGTTCCTCTCTCCACAGGTCCACAGGTCCTGCCAGAAGCCTGGTCCAATCACAGTGTCACAGTCTCTTTCAGAATACCTCCATCTGCTCTAGTCTGAGGTCCTCCACAGTCTGCAGGTGTATGTCTGCTCCACCATGGAACTACATGGGCTGAAGGGGAACAGCTTGCTTCACCATGGTCTTCAGCAAGGGCTGCAGAGCAACTGCAGTTTGGAGCCAGCAACACCTCTCCCCACTCCCTTCTTCACTGACCTTGTTATCTTCAGGGTTGTTCATCTACCATCTTCTCACTCCTCTCTCCCAGCTGCTGTAGCACAGCAGTTTTTTCCTCTTTTTAAATGTGTTACCCCAGAGGGAATTCCAGTGTCATTGATGGGTTCAGCCTTGTCCAGCAGTAGGTCTGTCTTGAAGCTGCTTATATTGTGCACAGCTTCTGGTGTCTTCCCACAGAAGTCACCCCTGTAGCCCCCCCACTACCAAAACCTTTGTGTACACACTGATGCTGCATCTTCTGAGGCAAACCAGGCCCAGCCATAAAGATTCAGTATCTTCCTTCCCTGACCAGAGGGGTTTCCAAATGCAGAAACTAATGATTCCTCCTGATGGTATGAAGACCTGTGTAAGCCATAGGTCCTTACAAAGCATGACAAAGAGATCTCTGTCACTCACTGTCAGTAGCCACCAGCAGACAGCCTATAGTTGGATGGCAGCGTGTCCAGCTAGTTATGCCAAGTCACAGTTCACCAGACACTTGGCATAGCCATCTCAAGCCAAGGTTTTCTTAAACTTTTCCCTATTGCAAGATGACTAAGAGCCAAAGTACAGTTTAAAAATCCACGTGACTAATCTTCCTTGCTCCTATTTTCTTCCCCAAATGCTTTTCTTTTCCTTCTTTCTTTCCCATTTCTGGACTCTCTTCTCACTCGTGCAAAATTAAATCCATTCCAGACCTCTATTCCTTTATGCTCCAGTGGAGAACACATGAGGAATACAGAGGGGAAACAGTCCTCTTAATGGTAGGAACTAGATGTTCTTTTTCTTTATTTGCTTCTTGTTGATGACTCTTCCTGCCATGCCTTGCATATTCTAAGTGCATTTGACTGTGGATAAATGTGCCACCTACCAGTATATGTTTTTCTTATGGGTTTGTTGATCTCAGCTGTATGAGTTGATTTAGAGTTATTTAGAATCCAGTGGCATTTTAATAGGAAAACAGGCAATATCACAAAGTTCTTAACAGTTACCATGAGCAGGAACCTTTCTCATCTTTATAAGTCTGTTTATGTCAAGAGATAAGTGGATTGATGAGACATTATGAAATATCTTATCCTTAATGACTTCTTAAGGCTAGGAAAAGCATTAAATACTAGTATACTTTTATGTCCTACTGAAAGGAAGCATGCAAGACTTTAAACAGATCTAGTTTCAAAAAGCTACCAATTTTTAGTGGTAGTCACTAAAAAATATTTACTTGGTATTTTCCTTTAGATATTTCCAGTAACCATTTCTATTCCTCATGATGCTAGGAAAACTAGAGATATGCACAAAAGATTATTTACTTAAGTTACAGATTATTAATCTTCAAATGTGCAATTTTCTTAAAAATTTGAACAATGGACTGACATGTACACAGATTGGTAAGGCTCATTTCCTTTGTGGAACAGCTATTTGGAAGCTCACACTACCTTCACGTAGGAAAGAATGGAAAGGATAGCAAGTGGAAGGTAAAAGCAACTGACAAAGAAGTCTGAACAAAACTGTAGTTTTCCTGACAGTGCAAACCTATCCTGAACAAAGTACTACACCATCCTGGTTAGGAAATTGGGGATAAAAGTAACAGTGACACCTGACAGTGTGATGAACTCTCACAGTCCCTTTGGAGCAACCACTGTGTATTCTCTATTCCTTTTTAATCATTCCAGTCACCTACAGGCAATTCCCTGTACTATTGTAATAGTAAAAAGTGGAGATATTTTTAGCTGGTGAAGGTTCATTTGACATTTTGAATGCTTTCATCATATTATTTAGGACAGAAACACTGTTTCTCACTAAATAAAAAGATTTCAAGTACAGTAGATTCAACACAAGGCGACAAAAAGCTTTGATTATGATATTTCAGCTGCATGAGATATGACTGTAAAGGCTGTAAGAAAATTCTGTTACTCTGTGGGAGAACAATCTTCAGCACAAAGGCTTTTTACTACCTAGGACTTTGCTAAGTTTTAATGCTGATTTCCCTCACTTTTCTTTTCAACATCAGAACATCTCTATTAATGTCTTTTAGACTAGGACATCATGCAGGGAATTAAAAGGGCACTACAACCTGGAAATTGAGGTCTGTTATCACAATCTACTTAATTATAAAGTTATGCTTATATATATAGCACCTAATAAAAGTATGAAAGGGAAATGGCAAAGGTGTTACATTCTGACAAGTGTTCCCCAGACTGACAATAAATATAGTTTTCCTGCTACCTACACACAAATTTTAATACTGCAGAAAAATACACAAACACATGCTCTCAACTGTTGACTCTTGAACTTGAATCCTGAGTAACAGCTCTGTGCCCTGACTGTGTGGGAAGAGGTGGGCTGATAGCCAGTTCTCACAAATTTCAAACAGAAATCCAGACATACAGGGGAGCACTCCTACCTCTAGTTTAGTTCATATAGCACCACGATTTACAGGTGTAGAGGTGTAAGTGTCCCAGCCCTGACTTCAGTGCTGCTAATGCCCTGTCATTCACTCTGGCCCCACGCTGAGCCCAAGCACATGGGCTGTGTGCTGCTTGGTGAGTCTGCATACACCTCTGTTCTTACTTCTAGAAATCTCACTGCAAATAAGGGAAGAAGAATGAATCATGTGGTCCTGACTGTCCTGTGGGTAGAGTCCTGTGGGTATCTGGCACTGACACCAAGTAATACAAGAGATGTTTGTCTCCATCAAAAACATTTCTTTCAAAGATCTACCTTCAGGCAGTATTTGGTAACTTCAATAGCACCAGCAGATACAAGGCTCACTTCTATTCATGTATTGAGGAATCCCTTTTGCACAGGATTCTGACTAGAAGGTAATTTGTTCCAATTATTCATTTAACTACACTTTATTTTAGATTTAATTCATTTTTGTCTTGATGACTGTACCTTGAATAATCTATATTGATATTTGTTCAGTGGCTTGCGGCGAGACCGTCACCCCTACCCATTAAAACACTAAACCCACTGTGGGTTAATTCATACATATTCCTTCTCCTTTAATAGGAATTCACTACACTTTGCTGTTTAGGAAATGTCACTGTTACCTCATCATCTACTTTATAGGACGTTTATCTGGATTCTAAAATCATGAAATTTTGATAAACTATATTAAATCAATGTGCAGAGATCACCATAAACACCTCAGGTATACTCTTTTAAGTCAATCTTTATGTTACCTAAAACTAAAGGCTGAGGCAGAGGGATAAGTGATGGCAAGGAAAACCCAGATTAAACATGTTTTTCAAGCTGCCACTGAATCCCTGTTGAATTTTCTAAGATGAGAGAAACAGAAGAAAATAGAAAGGAAGTAAGGATTTCTTAACACATGAATTGTATTCATGATATATGCCTTCATCTCTCACAGCATATAACCTCCCACAGTCAGTTTAAATATTCCTTAGAGCTGATGGAGTACAAAGCATCACTTTTCAGAAAGACTTCAGTAGAAGTTCTAGTCACATTCTGCAATTCATCCCGAACACAAATATTTTGAGTGCTGAAGTTAGCAAGATTGTAATGGTGGATGAAAAGTCAGACAAGAACACAAATATTTTTCATAATATCCTGCAAAACTGAAGTCCTTGGCTCATCATTTGGAATGATAAACTTCAACTGAAAGGTCATGTAACGCAAACTGGTTTTGATAACTTGTAGATTGTTGTATATCTTTCAAGTATAGATCAACAGGCCTAACTTTAGGAATCAGGTTACATATGTTTCAAATATTCTTTGGACATTTAAAATTCAAACTGATGATAATTTGACCTCTAATTTTACTAGTACTCCTTCTTACTGAAAATATAGAAAATTATTGTAAGAGCTTTTAGCAGAATAGTTGGAATGATTGTTTCTCTTTTAAAGATATATGCTACACTATGTACAATAATATGGCAGTAATGTGCCTTAAAACACACGTGATCCTGTATATTACATTCACATGGGAGGTTCCTGTATATTACATTCATATGGGAGGTTCTATTGCAGTTGAGATTATGTGTGTGCATGCAGATTTTAGTCAGACTTATGATTACAAAGGTCAGCATTTTAAAAAGAACTGTTAGAGCACAATGCACATCCGGGAGTATTAATATTCTTTCTGGAGTGACTCCAGTTATGTTGGGAAGCAAATGTCTTTGCCATAATTTTGACACTACTTCCATAGTGTTTTTCTTTACTAATAGATTTTTGTGTAACACCATGCCAACTCATTTGTACTTTCAAGGCAAGTCATCACATGTTAGCAGTTAACCTGGCTGTGTTATGGAAGTTACAAATCAACATACAGAAGCTTCAGCTGCGCTGTTTAAATAATTTGAGTAAGTTACATGTAAAAGGATTAAATAATCTGTATAAGCAGATTCAATACAGAAGCAGTGGTACACACTGCTTCCAGCTTAAGGGGAAGAACTATGAAAACAAGCGCTCAAATTTTATCTTGTCTTGTCCAGATTCTTTCAAATCTCAGAAATATGGAGGTAAGCAGGCCATTAACATTTTACATTTACATATTACTGCTAAAAACTGTCCATTGGGCAGTACTCCACACAGACACAGCATAATCATTGATCTCCTGATTAGTAACTGATTAGTAATTCTTCCACATTCCTACACATCTGAAGAAAACTTTCAAATATGAGCTATCTATGCTCAGGGAATGGGATCCAAGGCAGAAGCATAATACTCTTATCCTACCTACTCTGAGTATTGATTTAAATGCATAATTCTGAGATAATTTGAGCCCACACTCAGTAATATAGTTGTAATAAGTGTGTTACAGTTTCCCTATAGTTACTTTGATTTTGACCAACTTAACATACTGAGAAAGATTCGTACTATTTTCTGCTCTTTGCTTAATATTAGGAATAAGAAACTGCAGTCAGAACTTTAATACTTAAAGTATGCTCCAAAATATTTAGGAATAATGTTAGTACTTTGACCTTTACAATATCCTACATCTTCATTGGCCAGCTGCTTCATCCCCTTCCCCATAGGTTAGAGAGGCAGTAAAATAATGGGATACATGGAACAGATAGGCACTATGGCAAATCAAACCAAGGAATATTAAAAAGGTCAAAATACTCAAGTCTACTACAATGATTTATAAAACATATGAAGAATTGTAATTTTAGTACCTAATTCTATTGAGAATAATCATAGCAAGAATTGAAAATGGCACAAAGAATAGATTTTGGTGACAGTAATTTCATTTTGAATGAAAGATAGCAGTCTGTATTCATCACTAAATCTAGGTTCATTACCTTTATGATTTCACTCTTCAAAGGTACCCTTGGGTCTGGAACCCATTCTTCCTTTTTGTCACAAGTCAATTTAAATATTATAGCTATGTATAGAACACTGTCACTCTGGGAAATACTTTGGAATCTATTCTTGCTGTGGGAGTAAGAGGCTACATCTAAGCTCATATTTCTTATATCTTTACACGTGTGTGTTTTTATCTTTCTCTCTCTCTCTATATATATATATATGGATATATGTGTACATAGCTCTTCTAAGCATTATGAAAACATACAAAACAAAGCTTGATGATTAACTGCTGAAATAATGTCTTCTGGAATTTGTGTACAGATCACAGCTCTGCAGAATGTGAATCAGATGTCTATGTTTTTCCCAATGAGAAGTAGCTGTTTTACAGCAACATAACAAGATATTACACGTGGGTTGAGCCATTTTTGCTGACTGTACATACTATTCTTTGATTCTTCTTCCCCTAGGTTTGTTACTTCTAGGTTCCAGTTCCTAGTTTCCTTTGAGTTTTTTCTCCCTATGTAGTATGTGAACAATTAACAGTCAATAAACAACATGCATTACCATACTCCTCCGTATTTCAAACAATAAATTTCATATTGTACTCACAACAAGCTAGAAGAGAACCAATTGATTGAAGACTGGTTTGAGAGATCTCTTGTTCTGCCTTGAGGTCACCATGAGGAATACCCTTGGCACCATGAGAGGTCACCACCTGAGATGGCTCATGGATGGCACACTGATGGTGCATGCCTGGGGTACACATGACACATGGCAATAGGATGATTAGCACATGCTAATCATGCTCATCACGCAGCTGTCACAAGGGTTTCACATGTCAATCACATGCTAATCACAGAACCATTTATGTAGGAAAAGATGTCCAAGACCACTGAGTCCAACCTTTGTCTGATTTTCACCTTGTCAATTGTGGCATTAAGTTCCACTTCCAGCCATTTCTTGAACACCTCCAAGGACAGTGAATCTACCAGCTGCCTGGGCAGCCTGTTCCAAAGCTAGACAATCCTTTCCATGAAGAAATTCTCACTGATGTTCTGGGACAATTAAGTGCCTATCACAAGTCTGACACTCACGCATCCACCATGCACTTGGCAATCACACATCCAGCTTGTGTTCAGCAGACACCCAAGTCACAACAATCAGTCACCCAGAGTGTGCAAGGCACATCTCTACATCCTCGTCCTCCATGTACTCATTACAAAACAGAAATGTCTTCATCCTGACTCATTTATAAGCAACCATTACCATGGCTCAGAAAAAGTGGTAGTTCATTAAATTTTGTTGATTTAATTGCTTGAGATCATGTGAATGTAGTGCTATTGCTGTTTTTGAGACTATTTAGAAAGTTTAGTGGTGAGAATTTGCACCAGTACAGCCATGATAATTCTGATTAAATTTGTAGAATATGAATTTCATTTGCTTGCCTAGATTTCTACAAAGAGTTCGTTGCAGGAAGATTTTAATATGTCTATTTTTCAGGTTTCCTGTTAACAAAATGGCTAAAAAGCCACCAAACACAAGTCTCAAAAATGGTAGATTTAATCTAAGAGTTTTTTACTTTGCAAATCTCAAAAGGTAAAGAAAGCAAAATAAACTAACAGTATGGTAAAAATAAAGTACATATTCTGCTTACATGGCTTATTTTCTATTTCAAATGAAATTGCAGCATAATTTTTAAGATGCTATGTGATACTACCACTGAATTAAGGAACCTCACTGTAAAATTAGTCCAGTTTACAAGAGAGCACTGTGTCTAGTCCTACATTATATCTTGAGAGCATTAGCAGAAGCATTTTATCATGTTTATGAAGCATGTAAAATTAATAAATATTGTATTTTTAGTTGCAGTCTAACTGTTCATTGTCTTAAACATATTCCTGTAGGTGTATTGTAGTGGATTGCCTACTGCAGTCTCAAATTATTGTGACAGTCTCTTGAAAAAGCTCTCTAACTAAATGCGTTTATGTCACCCACTGAAAAAGTTTGCTGCAGAAGATGCTACATTAGTCTTGTTCTGCAGCTCTTTTAGATGTCATAAACTAACATAAAGTCTTTTGGGGAATTGATACAGATGCAAAATTTGTAAGCTGCAGATTTATAAGCTTCAAAAACATTATATTTTGGAAAGAAAATTACAAGAAGGCCATCTTTTTTGTCCAGCCAACATATTAAACTTCCAAATACTTCATCACGCTATCTTTGGATCCAGTCAGAAGATGTACATTCATCTGGGCCTTTGCTTCATAACTAGAAGCTGTTGAAATTATGGTATTATCTTGCTGTCTCACTGCTGGCTGACCTACGACTGCTTTTAACTTCAGATATGTTGTACTTCTGAATCTCTCTAATTAGGTAAATTCTGCTGAAAGGTCACAAAACAGTGGTGAGCTCTATAATTTCAGCCTACTGGGTGGCTGCTTCATAGAGAAATGCTTCAGCTCAGCACTGATACATAGGTTTCAGGGAGAATCATGGAACAGTTTAGGCTGGAATGAGCTTCAGAAGGTCTCTTGTCCAGCCACCTGCTTCAGACACATCTGAGCATCAGCACATTTTCAAAAGAAATTCTAGGTTTGGAGAGCCAAAATCAAGACGGTTTCCTAGAGTCAGTAATATTGTTTTAATGGTAAGAAAATTTAAGCAGTCACTCAGAAAGAACAGTCAAAAGCCAGGGAATCCAAAACCCAGCCAACACTTTTTAAATGTGTTGACCTCTTGGCTTTCCAGCTAAGTAGACACTAAGGTTCAGCTCTGTTTAGATTAATCAGAAAATATCACAGACTGAAGTGACACAGTTACAGGTGGCTGGATCAGATTTTGCACTTCAGAAGGCAGCTTTAATTACACAACTTTGTTACTGTAAGAATAGTTTTGATTACGTTCCACAATATCTTGCATTTATACTGGCTTAAAAAAAGTCTTTGTACTGTTCCTGTGTTTACGTTATGCATCAGAGCTCATGACAACACACAGGCTGAACACTTTTGTGCAAATTTAACTACTCCAAGCACACTGAATTTGATTTTAAGTGGTTGCATTCTTCTGTCTTATTTTTGGCTTTCTTTCTGACAGAACCCACCACAATTACTTTGTTGTTTTATTTGGTTTTGTGTCTTTCACCAGTTTAAAACAATCTTTCCCAAATCCATTGACAGAATGTCACATATCTTTATGATTTATACTTGTTAAAATTCAACTTGTACCCTTTCAATATAATTTTTTACCACTATAAATGACTTTATGTTTTTGTAACTATCTCCATTAATGCATGACAAACTGTGAAATTTGCCATTTTTGCCATGACCAATCCATAAAATCTGTCATCTTCCTGCACGATGGTGTTCATGATTTACATGTAGTCTTATTTATAAGGTCACTTATTTAAATGGCTGATGAAAATTACTTTTAAGAAAGTGGATACATCCTGTAAAAGGGAAGTAACATGGACGAAATTTTTACTCTTTCCTTTTTGTAAAAGGAATCTTTTTTCAACACTTGTGTATTCTGTATAATTACTATTGTCAAGTTTTTAAATACCAAGGGTTAAAAAAAATCCATTACCTCCCTTCTGTTGAATATATTGCCTCTAGGTGAATACCAGGCAAGGAAAGGGAGATGCAGAATGTTGTATTGTGGGTGGTCTACAGATGCCTCATCATGATACAGATTCACATCCTTTGTAAGAAGCAACAGGGGAGGAGTCATCAAAAATACAAAGTCCACATTAGTGAAAGTAATTTTGGAAAACATATTTAAATTGTCCCTATACATTTGAGATCTCTGTGGTTGAGGGCTGCAAGCATATAAAGTAGGTCCATATTCTCAATAAGAAATACACAGACACCACAATATCTATAAATTCAGTCTTATTTGGGAAAATAAAATATAGGAACATGAATACTCAAATACAAATATTTTGTCATAGGATTCTCTAAAAGTAGTTGTTGGTACAGTAGGATTTCTATTATGAGAAAATAATCCTATTTTCAGTCAGTCTTTGCTAATTTAACAACTCTAATTTTCATCAAATAGGTGCCGCATTCCACAGACTTTGGAAGATTATAATTTAAAGAAACTCACAGTAAGGATGCTTGACTAAAGAGAGTATTAGGAATAATAAAAAGAGTGCAAGAGTGTGCATGAGGTTTTTTTTTTTGTCATGTGAATAAAGGGAGGAGAATTATACCTGTCCTGACAGTTGGTGGTAAGAAGAGTTCAGGTTGCTGGTATCAGGTTTGGAACGGCTTACTTTACTTTCTTTTGCTACATTTTGTAAAACCCACATTTACTGAAAATCTTGCATAATTTTTAAGTCTTTTTATGCACATGCTTCTTAACCAAAAACAGGCTCTTAACTCTCTGCTTGGGGCAGTGCAGATGCAGAATTAACACATTAACAGAATTAACTGATTGCTGTTAATCCTGCGCTGTGTCAAGGAGGTAGTAGATACCTGCTTCTGCTGAGGAAAAAAAAAAAAAAAAAGAGTTTTGAGAGAGCCATACCCTGAGCAGGATCATCAGGAGTGATCAGTTCTTCCTGACTCTTGTTAAACACTGGGAGTTGTCCACGGGAGCAGACTGCATCGCTGTGCCTGGAAGGAGAATCACATGACCTTGAGTACTCATCCCATATCCATACCAGGCATTTTGATTCCAGAGTTGGCACAGAAGAGTGTCCAATTGATTCAGAAGCATTTGAGATCGACTGCTGGTTAGTGCTAGCAGCTGCTGCCCAGCTCACTCTTAGGGACAGCTGGGCAAACTTTACTGTTTAACTCTTGCAGCTTCAGCAAGAGTTCAGTCTGCTGATGCAGACAGGATGGCTGTCAGCCAGGGATTGTCTGGGTGAAAGCTGGGAGCTTTCCCTTTCAAATGAGCTCTTTCCAGTGCAGTTTCAAAAGGGCTAAGGTACCCTCACAAAAATTCAGGTTTCCAGTTGTAAATTTAGTGCTGCATGAAGAGGTTTCTACTACCCTGAAATCTGGCTTATTTAATACCTAGATTTACTTTTTTCTGAAGTATTTTTTTTATTTTTTAAGAACTGCAAACATATATACATACATACATGCATGCATAAATGTGCATGCATACATATAGATAGTGTTATGCCCTAATAATTTCAGAAGTCTCTTTTGACAGGGAGCATGAAAGAGAGATAATATCCCATCAATCAGGAAACAGATATAATCTATTAGGGAAACTGAGCAAATTATACAATAATGAAGGCTCGGATTCAAACCAAGATTAAAGACAGTATCTTTATTTTCCAACCTTAATCAGAGTGATACATATCTGTAGTTTCAGAAATTTTAAGAAATACCACAGCTTAATGGAAAGTAGAGAGTAACTGCCTGAAGGGAGTGGATATTCTGTCACTGGGAGATGGTAGGTTATTCTCTACCAACAGGAAATCTTTAGGCAGAAACTAAATTGCCCCTTGTCATGGATACTCATTTATATAAAGTGACACTGCTACTCCCACCCACCGATACTGACTTCCAGTAATCATTCATGTGTCACAGGTACACTCATGCAGAGTTACACCAAGTCATGTGAGCTAATATTCACTTCCACACTCCCAGGCTGTGACCACTTACTCATGTCAAGATATGTGCTGTCCTGTTCATTAATACTAATGCCAATTCAAGCATATCGGCGTAGTCATCTTCAATCTTACTCAGTTATGTTGGCACTTTACTCAATCACTATCAGTCAGACCCACCCAGTTGCACTATAGCTGTGACAGATGCACACTCTCAGAGCCTCAGGGTGCATTTGACAAATAGAAGTTGTGTTGCCCAGATTTGGAGACTATCTGGCTCCCATATCTTAGTGGTAGAAAAGCAGCAATGACTTCATACATATTGTTCAAATAACTATTCTAGAAGAGGAACACTTACTGAAGGCCAAGTCAACACTTTCTGAACAGAACCATAAAGACATCTACATTTTATCATAAAAAGTATAGACACAACTGTAAATAGGTGACTAGCAGAGAAGCTTCCAAATGAGTGATTATATCTGCAAGCAGGTGCTGGTGCATGTATTGTATCTCACGTATTTTACACATTCTTCAGTCTTTTTGGTTGGATACATGTGAGTGGAAGCCATCGTATTTTAGAAAAGATCTCAAGGGCTGACCCTTCTCTGTGAGTCTTTGCCAGTTCTTTGGGTGACTCTGTATAGTATTACCTGTGAACTTTGATTTCTTCTCTGAATTTTGCTTCTTGGCAAAGCAGGTAAGGATCATTTGAAAAAGGAACAAGAAGCATGGCTTAATATTTTATCTTGCTCTTCACTGGGATCAAAAACAAGACTCTTTAATTGTATATTCATTGTATGATATCATTTTAAAAAATATTTACCTAAACTCTGACAATAATATAACAATAAATTATAACAAAATTCCTTCCATATCCCACACATTTGGTTTATTTCACCTTTTAACAGCGGAAGTTCTTAGTCCATAGTGTTTTATTAGGAGGTGATTGCAACATTTGCAGTCTGTAAACACAATGAGCACAAAACTTTTTTTTCTCTAATACTGGCCCTCAGACTAGGCTTCCTCAGAACTGTTTGGCTTTGCCAGGGAATAGGAGAAAGAAAAGTGGACCAACTCTGGCAAGTTAAGGACAAATGTAAGTCAGCATTCACATCAGAAATGTATTTAATCAGCATTCAGAAATGTGTTTAAAGCCATAAAAGACCATTTACTGTCATCACTATGTTTATGAAGCGGATGAGGAAAAGACATCTTTGTGCATGTATGTGTAAAAAGAGACAAGCAAGATCTATCTTTTTATTTACCTTTATGGCCCCATTGCTCACACTGTAAATTACAGACTTAAGCCCACTGCTTTTTTTCTTAAGGATAGGAGATTATAATTTAAGTTAGAGACCAAAAAGAAAGCATCATTTCTTCAAAGCGCCAAAAGATTCAGACAATGTTTTTGGGGTCTTTTTTAAGATCAATAAACTGAGAAAATAGCATCCAAATTTTGTAAAGAACATGATTTTTACCTGAAAAAGATATCTAATTGTGAATTCCCAAGAAGTTCTTAATTAAAGTTGTTTATTAGATTGGGTCATATAGTTCTTTTTGTCTGCAAGGAACAAAAAATATCTGTCTTTTTTCCCATAGCAGCCTCACTGATAGCAACTTGTCTTCTTGGAGAAATGCAAAGGCTTTTGTGGAGATAGTCCTTGTCAAAAACAAAGGAGAATAGGGACCTGGCTAAGTACTCATGGAAGAGGTGTTTTAAATTATAAGAGCTAATTCTTCATCACGTAGGCCATTGTGAAGGAAATATTACTTTATGCTGCCCCTTCTGATGGTGCACTGAGCACACCGAGTCCTCAAAGTCACATGATAAAACTGGGTTTTATTGTTTTCTCCTGTTTTATTGTCTTCTGTTAAGCACATTGGAAAGCAAAATTACAAGAAATTACTTCAAGTGTATTTTGTTTTATATATGACAAAATGGAAAAAATCCCTATGTATAAATGGCTCTATGTGACAACGGCTAGAAGTAATCAAGGTACACATAGTGCAGAATACTGCTGTAAAATCTTATTTTAAACACTACAGGGGCTCCAGGGGAAGTAGTAAGATTACAAAATTCCATATTCAATAAAAATTATCATTCAAATGTGTGAAATTATTTTGATTGTTTAGTTATATTTGTACATGAAGTTTTGAGTCTACTAAAAGAACTGCCTAAGTGTGGGCCACTGTCTATGACAATCACAGCTCTAGGGAAAGATTTACATGAAAAAGTGTCATTCTTTATCATTTTTATTTAAAGCCTTTTGATGAATTTGGGTGAACAAAAAATGAATTCACAAACTTCTTTGTAGACTCTCTGATATGCTTTATATGTTTTATTTGTTCCTGGCCCTGTAACATTGAGACCATATGCCTCCATTTCTTTTTTTTCAGTTGTTGGGTCTTTTCAATATATAAATCATGCCACTTTTTCTTTCATAACATTTTAAAATTCAGGTGTTTCTAGCAGACTTCATCAAACCTCAAACATAACCTAAAGAATGATCTAAATATTGACATCTTATGTTACAAACCATATTCCTTTCCATAATCTTCCTGTTGTCTTGGTTGGTCCTGTTGTCTTGGTGCTTGGCTATCACCCAGTTATTTACAGGTAAAACCTTTATCTGGGCCCTAATTGTATTTCATCATGACTACTGATACTGAATATCCTGTGGTTTCCCTATGATCCCCAGTGACAAATTTGAGAGCATAAAAAATATAATTGATGTGATGAGCCTATCATATGTTATTCTTCACTGAGCTACTCCATACTGTTCTGCATTTCCCTCTGTACCACACTGGTTTCTTCCTGATGTTTGTAAGATCCTTCACAGAAGTAAACCTTCTCACGTTTCTTTGTCATAATAACTATCCCTCCACATTTCTAGAGTATAAGCTTAATTCCATAATCATAAACTAAGTCTTGGGTTTATTTCTGCAGACCTTTCAGGATGAAAGGATGGCCAGGGGATTGAACTATGGAGATTTACAGAGCAGTGAGAAAATTTGCTGTATTTATGTAGGTATAGTCTTGTAACATTGCACGTCTTCCCTTTTGAATTTTACTCCATTTATTGCCAACCCACGTAGTCTCAAATCACCAAGCCAATAGCTGGCTGCCATAACTTGTTTGATTTGATTGTCAGATCTTACTTTCTCCCATTTTCTACTGTTCAGCAGACTTCAGTGTTATGACTTAATTTAAAATAAATCTAAGTCTACAGCACAGGTAATTTTTCTTTTGAATGTTAATAGTATTAATATCTAATAGCTATTCCCTGAGAAAAACAGTGATATATTATTATTTTTCCTTTCTTATGATTGAAAATGCAAAGAAAGTTTAAGGAAGTTGCATTTCAGCTGGACTGCTCATAAATGCTAAACTTTCAGAGGTTATTCTTTGTTAGCAACAGCCTGAATTAATCGTTTTCTGCAATGTATGCCAAGCAGACAAACTAAGACAATTAAAGCCAATGTGACTTTTTCTTTAATCCTTATTTGATTGCTTGATGCAGTCTACTGATGCAGCTGTTGGCACAGTAGATTAAGTTACTCTTAACCACAGCAACCCCTATTGCTCACAGAGCCAAATCCTAGAGGCATTTTTTTCCCTCTGCCATTTATTAGCAGCAAAAGTAATTAGAATATTTTGTAGATAAAACATGAGAATACTCAGTGGCTGAATATTCAGACCTTTCTGAAACTGCTGCAGTGACAGAGAATCCAGGTGGCATTTGCAGGTGCACAGCTGCAGCAAATGATGAAGCTGGCATCTTTGGCAGTTCTGCTCAGTACTGATGGCAGTGGTTGTTGGGGGTTTTTTAAATCCAGTTTGTAATCTCCCTTCCTCTTTTGTACACAGAGAAACACCCACATATTTAGTTTGTCTTCTCATCTTTTCATCACATATAGACTACTAACTGCAGTCATTACATGAAATATTATTCTATTTTCCCTAATTCTGGTTTAACAAAGCACCACTTTACATATGCACACGTACACAGAATTTAGTTTTGTTTAGTTTAGTTTCGATTTTTTTTTATTATAAGTGACTTAAATTGCTTTTTTGTTTGTTTGTTTGTTTTTGGTATGAAAGTTCTAAAATGCTGTAAGACAGAAGCATTCAAACCAATGAAGCATTGTTGATAATTCTGAGTTTCAGATTTGAATCCAGGAAATATTAATGATTTCTGTCTGATATTGTCTCACTTTGCTGCAATAGATGTCATTATGGCACATAATAACAACACACAAATTGCTTTAAAAATGTAATAATAAAAAATAACCCCCACAAAACACACTCCATGCACACAAAGAAAAGAAATAGAGATTTTAATAGATGTTTAAACAGAACCCTCACTCATTTTTTTCTGAGCCTGAAAATACAAAGAAGTTTACAAAATACTTCAAAACCAAAAACTCTAAAAAATCAGATCAATTCCAAAATACTGCTGCTTAGAAGTAAATACAAGAAGTCTAAATAGATTTTTTAAAATATTATCATATTAAATATAATATTTAAAATACTATATAAATTTAAAAAATATGGCTGGTTAGCAGTCTTGATTGAGATGCTTTGACATAGAAAATGTTTCTCACTTGTAAATATTTTTTAGAAAAACAGACATTTTGGTAGATTTTTAACATAGTAAAATATGTTTGAAATACTTCATATCCAAATCTAGTTTTGAACTGTGGATGAGATCATTGCAATAAAGCACTGCTTGTCTTTTAAATAGAGTGCTGGGGCACTGACAGACAATTCTCCTCCTGCCTCTGCAGACACCTGCCTGTCTGACACAGTCTTCCACTGGGCACTGAACAATTCTGTCACAAAGACCCTCTTGATCT
This sequence comes from Zosterops lateralis, assembly GCF_965231275.1. Lineage (NCBI taxonomy): Eukaryota > Metazoa > Chordata > Aves > Passeriformes > Zosteropidae > Zosterops > Zosterops lateralis. Next base: position 27,483,993 of record NC_139762.1, on the reverse strand, counting down.
GAACTTGCCTTCTTTGGCTTACAGGCCCTTCTATTTCATGCCTTATCTATAGCAGTGCTTTTAGAAGGACATTTCCCATGTGACAGAATGAATATGAGAAGTGACAGCATGAATTTCATGAGTAGCTCAGCACCTGTGATATCAGACAAAATGTTTTTATTCCCTTTTCTAGTTGGGACTGTCTCTAGGGCAAACAAGGCAAAGACTGAATTTTCTGCTGTAAGCCCACTAACCTGAAAGACTGGATCTTGAGTACCAAAAATTAACAAAAAGGAACTGTGCACCATGTGTAAAGGAGTTTTCATTATATTTTCATCCAAGACTAGGAAAATAGAGTGTAGGAGAAAACAGTGATCCTCTGGATGGTCTTACTAGGACAAAAGAGAAAGCAACAGAAACTATTGCCCATGTGACCTTTTGATGTCACAGAGCTTTCTCTTGCATTCTGGAGAAAGACCAGCCAAATCACTGCCTCTATACAAAAACTGATCCATATCAAAATCACTGTATTTGGAAAATTACTTACAAGTCAAGTTGGTTTTCAGATTTCTTTTCAGTGAAACCGTTTTTTTAAATTGCCTAGATACTTTAACAACCTGCAATTAAATTCAGCTGTCATGTCAAATTATGAAATGTGATAAGGACCTGATAGGATATGAAATATTTGTGAGGATGAAAAGTAAAGAATTCAGAACATTGCAGGAACAAGCTGAGTTTTGTCTCAGGTATCATTCAAACAGAGCTTCCAAAGTTGTTTGGATTGGTCAGGCCATTAGTCATGTATGCACCGCCACCCAACAGTGAATTTCCTGCTACACCTTGCAGGAAAGTGACAAAGGAAATGCTCAACTCTGTCTGTGCACATGTATGAAACGTGAGAGAAAAGGCACAGAAAACAAAAATGGTGAATCTGATTAAATACTATTTGACATACTCCAGTGGCAAAATTTGCTACTTCTAAGTAGTGGACATACAGTGAAAATACAAACCAAATTTTTCATAGTGTAATCTGTAATGCATATATCATAAGAAAAGACAAAAAAATTGCTAAGTTAAAACAATTTTCAAATCATTGTCTTCAAGATTTCATTTACAGCTCTATATTAATTTGTAAGAAGAGGTATTTTCTTCTTAAGTTTCTTGTTGCATTTCAAGCCTGAGACAAGTAATATGATGATACTGTATTTTTCTGTGCTCTCATTTTGCAGTGAACCATATTAGCTGAAATACCCAGGAGAAAGAGAAAACTTCAAAGCATGGCCCCAAATAATGTAGAGAATAGGTATAGTCTGAATACCAACTGAGCCTGAGCTTAAAAGTTCAAACAACCTTTTAAGACACTTCCCAAGAAATAACTTTTTTAATGAATTGAGGTCATCTTGGGGGTAACAATGATGTAAAAGTAGGTTCCAAATCTGACTAGTTCTCTTCTCCTGCACATGTCTTTTATATCCTGCATAGCAGTTTGGGCATTGGGGATGACTCACAAGCACCCTCACTACCCTATCACCTCCCGCAGTGAATAACGGGCAAAGCTAACATCAAAACCAGGATTTTCAAGACCTCCTAATTAGGAGTTTATTGTTCAGTTTAATCAGCAAGGAAAAGAACACTGATATTAAGAAATGTTCTCCATTATATGAAGTGGAGAAGAAGTTGCCAGCCAGAAACGAGGAGCTGACCTTCATAAAAATATTTATTTTCAAAATAAATACGAGTAGATAATAACAGTGAGTTGTCATAGAGTACTTCTGCATCATTAGACTTAGAGACCCAGGCCTATGTGGGTGTAAGTATGACCATGCCCTCTTTTCCTATACTTAAATGGGCAATCTGTAAAACTGTAGCCTTATTTAACTACTAGCTTCCATAGAAAATTTCACTTAAATTTTTCATCATTTTTCATCCTTTTTCACCAGAAGGACAGTTTAACCCTTAGTAACTATGTCATTCTTTAACACTTTTGACCAGTGACTCATCAGACCATCTAGGGCTTTTAAGGGTACAGGTCAACGTGCTCTTACCCCTTCTGCTCACCACTTCTGGTCTCAAAGATTTGGATCCACAATGATGGTTCCAGCCTGTTCCAGCAAGAAATCATTCAGAAAATGTCCTTCCTTCTCTTCACCCCCACCCTTCTGAGTTCAGTGATAAAGGAGAAATCACTGCTGTATCCAAACTAACTAGGACCACCCAACCTTGGGAGTGATTCCTCTCCCTAATGATTAACAGGTCACCACAGCTTAACTAATGTGAGGAAAATGTTTATGCATAGCCTTCCATAGGACCAATGCAAGGTTCACTGGCAATGAAAGACAGCAGGAATATGAAAAAGGGTACAGATTTTCCACCTGGCATGTGAATGTGAGTTTTCCCTCTTCAAAATCTTGTGTATCTAAGCCTTCAGTCATTTCTAAAATAGGCACCAGTCCAAAATCAGGTAAATAACTTTTATAGTTTTAAACTGGATGCCTGACACAGCACCATGGATTCACCCACTAGCTCCTGACAGCACGTCAAGGCTGGCTGTCCTCAGGAGTGATCTGAGAAACAGCAGGGCTGGATCTCTATGGCACAGGATGTGCTGAGGTGCAGGCAGAAGCAAATTCGAGGGAGAGGTCCTTCATATGTTTTCCAAGGAGCTGCATTTCCAAAGAAGGTCCAGGGATGAAAGAGCCCGAACCCCTCTGTGCAGAGACTTTCACACAGGGGAGGTTGTAGGGGGAGGGCACAAATCTTTGACCAATAGGGAAAGGACTGGGGAGGAGCACAAGGCGGGGTTTACAATACTTCAGCCAGTGAGGATGTACAGGGGGCGGGGAACAGTTCAACCAAACCAATGGGGCTGGGAGGAACAGGGGATTTCCAGGGGGTTTCCAGGAGCAAGGGTACCAAGCAGGATTGACAGCTCAGTGGGAGGAGGGACAGGGAACTTTCTGTATCAACGGGCAGGTCTAGGGCAAGATGGACAACTGGGTGGAGGATACAACTTAGGGCTGAAACAGCAGTACAGGGAGGGTGGTGAACAGAGCAAACCATTGGGAACAAAAATACACTGCAACAGATGCCTAACCTTTTCAGAAGGATCATTTTTAAGTACATAGTCATGTTTAAGACTGTGTACTGCCACATGTTTGAACAAACTGAATTTCTATTGTTTTAAATTTCAGATATTTTTCAGCTTCATCACACTGGATCATACTCATCCAAGAATTTTCTTTATTGTAACTCTTTATTAGCTGTTCTAATTCTTGTTAATAATGTGCATTTTTAAACCAATTCTTTTGATATTTTCCTTGTATAACAACTGTCATTTACCACATATAAGGTGATTATCTCACACCTTATATTACTCAACAGCAAGAAAATATATTAAATATAATATTAGAACGTCTACAATATATTCAGTTGATAAAAAAAACTTTTTGTGGGCTATCCTTAAACTATTATTTTCAAGAACACACTGGATATTTAAATACAAAAGGTGTTTGTATTTTTTGGTGTGTTTTTTTTTGTTGTTTTTTTTTTTTTGTTGTTGTTTTTTTTGGTTTTTTTTGGTTTTTTTTTTTTTGTTTGTTTTTTTTTTTTGTTAGTTGGTTTTTATTTGGTTTTTGTGTGTGTGTGTTTGGGCCTTTTTCTATTTATTAACCTATTGACAGCTCACTAATTGAATTTTTCATGACCATTAACTGTTTCCATTTCCATGCTGAATCCTTTTCTGGTGAAAATCCTATATGGAATTTTGCAATATTCAACAGGGTTCTGAAGCAAAACAGTAGTTTTAAGTTGTCCAGGCTAAAGATACTGGGAACTCAGAATTTAAGAAACCGTAATCATTAGGTGGTAACAGCTTGTTGTCATACTAACTACCACCGTGGTCTGAATTAAAGGAGGCACCCTGCTGAGATCTTTACCAGGGTTCATTCATTAACTCCCTCTCCTTGTTCTCATCTGTTTTGCAGCTGTAGCCAGGTGAGAATTAACGGGGCAGTTTACATCAGGCAGATGGTACGTTCCCCAGGACAACTCTATTTAAAGAATAAGGAGGAGGAAACAGTAACTGGATAATAAGCACTGGACAAATATGGAATGTAAAGATTTAGAGTATTTTTCCATATACTTTTGACTTTCAGTTGCTCCTGGGTGGAAATAAAATAAAATAACATAAAATAACATAAAATAAAAATACTGATTTCTTATAGTCTAGAACTTTCCTGGCCAATTTAATTTCTTTACTTGTGTTCCCTCTTGAAGTAACATATCTTTAATAACACAGAATTCTTTTGTGTTAAAGGGAAGATCCTGGTCCCTGCACCTGAAATGCAGAATTAGTTTATGTCTTTTACTGAGTCCATTGCAGATAGTTTTAATGTTACAAGTGAAATTAAGAAAACATGCAAATGTTTTCTGAAGTGGTAATATCAGAGCTAACCAGCACTGTCTCCTACAAAACACAGGTACTTTGAAAAGTACCCTTGCCCTCATTCCCTTGCTTTCTGCAAAATGGTTCATTCTGCTTTAGAGAAAATCTTGAATAAAGTAGTCCTGAAAGAGATTCCAAAGCATAATTGCTACCTGACCGCTTGTTGTTTGGCCAAAGTGAAGCAACTTGCAGCAGCACATTTCTTGTATTTGCCCTTCCATCTCAGCGTGCAGTCACAGGTGGAGCAGTAATGGATCACTCTGGTGTCCACAGCCTTTGCACCCCCAAGCCACACCAACTCCGTGTCAGGTTCTCTGGGCAAGCCATGAGGAAGTTTCTAATTTCTATCTCTCCCAGGACATAATGTGAACCCAAAATAAAGGACAGAACTTGTAGCAAAATAATCAGTAATAGTTGTCTTCTGTTTTACTAATAAACATGGAGGGGCAGATCTAAACTATTCCCTACCTGTGACTGTCCAGCCAGTTCCTAAGGGTCCTATTACCTTGTATAGACCATATAAACTTCCTGAAAAGTTTTCATCTTATCCTTTCTATCCTTTTTTACACTCATCATGCTTTGTAAGAGTTCCACATAATTTGATATGTCTTTCTCACAATCTCCAGTGTTTTCACTCAAATGTTTTTATATACCAGAACATGTGTGATGTAGAACCTTTTATAACACTAGAGCATTGGATTTTCTTGGTAATGGATTTCATTTTGTACCTGACAGTCTATGCTTTAAATTTATAAGCATAAGATTGAAATACTAAATATATTTCTAAACCAGTTCTTTGAATTAGCACACTACACAGTATCACAGAAGCCTTTATAAACATCTTCTCTCCCTTCTCCAGCTTTCCAGTCACTGGACTAAGATGATATTCATCACTATTAACCTGTGTACCCCGTACTTTCTGATTCTCTAATGTCTTTACCACATACTTACAAAAATTAAGAAGGACATAAGGGAAATTATTTTGAAAATTGCTCTAGTTCTTTTAAGGAGAAAATTCAACAACACTGTGGAGGTTTTCTCTGATATAGTCAGAAAAGTTTTGCAGAGATGTTGGTAATAGCCCATGAGACAAATACAATATTTTTATTTCCATTAATCTGATATGATTTTGACATTATTCTCTCAAGATAAAAATTTCTCTAAACAAAATGGCAGCCACATTTCTCATGTAGATATCAGCCAGATCCTACCTTATCAAAGTTTTCTGGTGCCTTATTTGTCCAGTAATAATGTTCAACCTATAAGTATTACAAATCAAATTGTAAGGTCTCAGAAAGGGGTTCTTATTGGGAAGTTATTTCTAGAAGTATTGTTTGGCTTTTCAATAGTGCTTGCATTAAATACCTGTTTCAAAGAATTGAGCATTTACTGTGACGAAGTTAAAGCGATTTAGGTCTACATTTAATTTTGCGTTATAGATTTTTATTGGATTTTGTTTGCACATTTTGATCTCCAAAGTAAAAGAAAAAAAGGAAAAATTTATGACTGTACATATACATATACATATACATATACATATACATATACCTATACCTATACATATACAGTCTTTCCCTTGAAATACATATCCCTAGTATTCCAGGGTACTCTAAGGATACAATACAACTTAAACTTTCTTCTAAAGTTACACTTTCATGTTCTGATTAGGAGATGTTTAAGTGACAAGCTGGTCACTTAAACATAGATGAAAAATCCATCTCCTTTAAGCTAACGAAAAATGGAAACATGCTAGTTTGGTGTGTTTGAAACTTGGTGTTCTATAGCAGCTGAAGTTTAAAGCAGAGGTTTTGCTGTTCTTTTTACTTCTGTGATTTCTACAAAGAATGGTTTAAGTAAAATGCTTTGCTTGTGTTCATCCACATATTATGTTTCAGTGGATTAAAGCTGGTATGAGCAAGGTTGTATGGATAACCAGTATTCTTCAGTTACTGAACAAAAACAAAAAGTAAAATACTTCACTTTAGATTTAATGAGGTTTAAATTCATTGGTATTCTTTACTGAAATACCCATCTTCTTCACCCAGAACACTGGATTCAATAAAAACTCCTCTCAGTACAAAACAGTTCCATAGACAATAAAAAAGTACTGAATAGATGCAACACTACAATGATATCCTGATGGTACCACGAGGTATTAAAGAACTCATGAAAGGTTCTCTACCCTTTGAATGGGAAAACTTTCCAACAGTATCAAAATCACCCCATCTACCAGTGATAATAATTCCTGATGAGATGCAGTATAACCCGAAAAAAAAAGATGAATGCAAACATCATACTTAGGAAAAACAAATATTGATCCAGAACTTCAACATAAAACTCTGCATCTAATCACCATTAACAGTACTTATATATGTTTAGAGGTATATGTTTTGATAGTTTGGTAGCATAGGATATAACCTATACTGTATTTTTATATTTTGTTTCAGAAAATACGTAGATCTCTTTTCCAAATAAAGACTGTTTGCTTGAAAAACTAATCTTGATTTCTCTCCTGTTTGAAAATGACACATCCTCTTTGGCTAGCACGACATCTTTCTAATGTCATAAAACTTCAATGTTTTGAAAGTAAAGGTCATCCTAGAAATTTAATATCTGACTAGAAAAGATCTCTTCATCAGTGTTTTTCTCCTTTGATCATTTAATTGTCTGTATTCTCATAAATATGCCTAAAGAAGAACAGGATAGATCAGTCAAGCTCAATTTAGGTCTTTGGCCAAGATCTGAGTAATTATAAAGATCTGTGCTATTTATAACACTTTCTGATACTATCATTTGCCAGGTTCTAATGTTTATCTTTTCATTTCAGATAATAAAAAAGCTCCTGTGCAGTTCTGTGCATCTGCTTGAATTAGATGACTTAGTTATTTCTACCTCCAGGTGCATTTATTATAATGCTATTATGCACATTGGAAGGATCACAGAATAAAGCCTGATCTAGCACAATGTAGTTAAGAGAATTAGGCATATGTACCCTTATATTAACAGAAATCTGCTTAAACACCTCTCTTGGTTCCTCATGCTATTCTATAGATAAGCTAAATAAAAATCTGTTATTCATTCCTATCTTCAGCCATCAAGTAAATGGGTACTCATTCCATATTGTGTTAGCTATAAAGTGGAAAATGTATTTTATATTAAAAACCATATGCATCCTGCTTTCATAACTGCTTTCACGTAAGGAAAGAAAGCAGGAGCCTTTTCTGACCTTTTAATATACAGTATGAGAGCATAATCTTTAGTTACAATGATAAGCAGAATTTCCATCCTACTAGACCTCAGAGGAAGTTTTACCTTCTTTTTTGTTTTATTACTGATACGGAAGAGTCATAACATCAAAGAGGCTTGGCTTCCACTTAAGGTATTTAATTTCTATAGTCAATGCTATAAAAACCCTCTGTTGAGAAAAAATTAGCAACAGCAATCTGTAATATTAGTAGCCATCTTAGGCATTTCCCAAGCTGTAGCACCACATGAGCATTTTATCAGCCTTCACTTCTTCCCCTTTTTACTGGTTTCATTACTGTTCCTGAATTTTACTTTTAAATCTTGTAAACACATGTAAACTCCTAAATATTCCACATCAGAACAGTCCACAAGTTAGTTCTCCTGGTTCAAAGATGAAGCAGCTCATAGGTGTTCAAATGCATTCATTTTTGCTGAATCAGCCAGGACTTGATACAATATAGAGCAGGGACCTCTTAGGGACATGGTTTAGCAGTGAACACGATGGTGCTATATTAGCAGTTGGATTTGATGATCTTAGAGATTTTTTTTCCAACCTAAATGATCCTACCATTCCATGATTGTTCCACTGCCATCTATCGCAATTATTTCTATAAGATATGAAAGAACAAAGTTTTTTATCATCTTGCCTCTATTTCCTTTTGAAAAGTGTAGGCTGCTGTCTATCAATCTCAAAGTGAAAGAAATCCTACAAATTATTTTTTTGCTATATTGAATCAAATTTTCCTACCTAAGCACAGTTATTGTGCCTGAAAATTTTGTATGTTTTTCCAGGTATAACATTTGTTCAAATGGAAGCATTCATTTCTTTCTACAAAAGTTATCTTGGTTTTTATTCCTCTCATCAAAAGTGTGTGCAGCTAAGAGATAATGTGGAGATTTCTTAATATTGAGCTGTCCAGGAAAAATTGTAATTTCATATATGTTTTTTACATATATTTATTGAATTATTTATTTATTTGACAATTCTACACATGAAAAGTGTGCAACTTACATACCTTTCAACCTAGTTCTTCATGTTTCACTTTAAAACTGAATGGAAATTCAAGGACAGCTGTGTGTGACACTCTGAAGAGAAAATTTGTTTAGAATTCCACTTGGTAGCATAATAATCATGCTAAGTTCTGAATTCCATTAGTAACCAATGTGTCTCTATGTCAGGATCTGTCTGTTTGTGAACAAGAGGGACCACTTTTTGCAGTTGCATATTTCCCACATGAATCTGAGTACCTTATTACTTTCTCCTTACTACTACAGGACCCCAATTAAAATATAAGCATCAGTGAGCCACCATAATATATAAATCACTCGAAAATACAGGTTGCAGGGGTGTAATGGGAAGGGGGGAGTAGGTAACATTAATCACCGTCATCTTTCTCTTGATTTGGATTTTGTGAAACCATTGCCTGTTCCTCATCATCCTTCTTTCCTTTATGAGGTGAGGTAAAAGTAGTTAGTCAATTAGGGACATTCAAGGGCAAGATAAAATTACTACAAGGTTCTTTACTACTCTCTGTATTTTTAAAGTGTGCTTTTTATATCAAACAAGAAACTACTTCCTGAGAAAATGCAGAGGATATTTCAAGACATACAACACAAAAGAGTAATCTTTGGTGTTCCTAAGACTATGTATAGAATTTTTAATAAGATTAATCTTTTTTTTTTATTGGTCTCCATTTGAATTCATGTGAGTCTTTTTTTTTTCTCTCTAGTTGTATAATTTGGTTGTATTGTTTGGTTTTGAATAAAACCAAATAATACTGATTTATTAATACATTTTGTATTACTTTTATCAAAAATACTCAGGGGAAAAAAATCCTATATTATATACCTTCATGGAAACCTTTCCTGCCATTGATTAATACAAAAATTAAGTTAGAAACATTAATAATACATCATCTGCATGAGACCAGCCTGCAAGGTATCTTAAGTAACACCCAATTTGAGCAAGTTTCATTCAGTTGCATTTACAAAAGTTTAGAACGAGACTCATAAACATTAAATCTCATCACTAAATAAATAAGTAAAAGCAAACACAAGAGAATTCATCTCTCTTTGATGCTTCAGGAACCACAGACCAAATCTAATTTGTTTTGTTCAGGTGTGTAGTCTCTCACTTAAGTGCTGGGTCAGTCTAGGACAAGAAGCCTTGCAATTCAAAGGAATTGAATCTAAAATGGATGTAATAGGATAGTAAGGATAGTAAATGATTCAGGATAGCAAATGACTTTTGCTAATGGAATTCCAATGGCTGACATTATGGCATCTCTGTTAGTCTGTACATTTATTTGATGAAGTGTGCAAATCATTACACAGAAGAGAATTGTTTGAAAATAAACATCAGATTGATTTAAGCACTATCAGGGCTAAAAAAAAAAAAAAAAAAAAAAAAAAAAAAAAAAAAAAAAAGAGACACCAAGAATATTTTTGTCTGAAATATTTTTGGTTTGTTTTACTGTATCTAAAGCAGATTAAGGTTCTATTGCTTTACCAGTTTTATTCCTCTTCTAATACAAAGAGTTTACAGGATACAATACAAAGCATTTGACCAACATTTACAATAATTCAGCTGAGAATTTCAGACAGATCTAGAGCTTCCCACAGGCAGATTCAGCAGTACATAGTACAAGTTCTATGCACTATTTGAAACTAAAATTATTAGCATCCTGGGTGGAGAACGTACTCATTCCAGAAACTCCTCCCAGACAGTTCTGGCCATAGAATCGACTAAACTGTACATAGATAATGCATCTGTAATTAGTAAAAACTGCTCCAACCGATGAAAAATTGATCACGTCAGACAATCCTTCACACATAACTACGATAGTTAGGAGATATTTTGTACATACTTTAGGATGATCAATAGCAACAGATGGTGCAAGTGCTGAAGTGATCAAATAGGACCATGGGCCAGCTGGGCATAAGAATTCAGCAAAAAGTGCTCAATGGAGCCTCAGTAAATCCAGCTAGAGTCACTGACACACTGAGGACACTGATTGTCACCATCAGAAGAGCACTTAAGCATCCTGTTCAAAAGACTCACTTCTCCGTGTGAGTTTATCCTATGCAAGAAACACCAATAACTACATGGTTTAGCAAATGCTCTCTGCAAACTGTAATTCAATTTTAATTACAATAATGAGAAAAAGTGGAGAATTGACACTAAGTATTCAGCAAGTACCAGCATGTTTTATATTCCTCATACATAAGACAGAGGTTTTTCATTTCATATGCATTCGCAGCTGCTCCAGTGAGTAATTCTAAACAGTCATGTGACTGCATGCAGATATTAGACTTAACAAAGACTTAGAGGGGCTTTTTTGTGTGTGTGAAGATTTTATTTCAGGAACAGTATTTATGGTTTCTTATTTAAACTTGAAGGCAAGCAAGAAAGCAGAAATGAAGCAAAGAGACTAAATTTTTATGGTTTGCTGCTTTAGTCTCCTGAAGTAAAATATTGCTCTTGAGTCATACAATATTCCAAGCCTTCAGTACTGTCTTTTACATTATTGGTAAGTGGGAAGAAATTAATTTAACTAGAGCTATATGCCTCTAACACAAATTTAATTTTGCAGTTGTCTCTTTCAGTGGTTTCTATCATCCTGGACTGCTGTAATCAACTGACTAAGGAGACATCAAAATACAACCACATCATAATTATGGAGAGAGGCCTGTTCCTCTCTAATTTTGTAACAGCTCAGGGAATCTTAAGCTTGAAGTGAAATGTTCCTCTCCAAATAATTCAGTAGTTTCCCGTGAAAAATACTGTGAATTTGACCTCAAATTTCTAGATACTTCTCCCTCAGTGATGTCCTGCGCTACATCTCACTGTCCCCAACTGATGCTCTAGAATAAGAATTTCACTGCAACAAATACAGGATGTCTTGGTCAGAAAGTGTCTATGTGCCTATGATTTTCTGAAAGGCTTTCTATCTAGTAGCCTTATTGTTAATATCTTTGCTAGCTTTCACCTTTCTTATACAAGTCAAATGTATCTCATTTGAATTTTCACACCAATGTGATTAATTATGTTGCACAACCTGTTTGGTTCCTGCTTCTGTACACGCTAAGATTGCAGCAGTGTAAAATGGTTTGGGATGGAAGGGACCTTAAAGACCATCCCATTCCAACCCCCTCTGCCATGGACACTGTCCACTAGACCAAGTTGCTCGAAATCCCATAAAACCTGGGCTTGAACACTTCCAGGGATGGGGCATCCATCACTTGTTTTGGTAACTTGTTCTAGTGCCTCACCAATACAAGTGGGGCTAATACCTCATCCAGGCTAAACCTACACTCTTTTTGTTTATATCCATTATCCCTTTTCCTATCACTATATGCCCTTGTGAAAGGTCCCTCTGCAGTTTTCTTATGGGTTTCCTTTAGGTAACAAAGTAAGGCTGCTGTGAGGTTTCCACGGGCATTCTCTTCTCCAGACTGAATAATATCAATTTTCTCACCCTTTTATCACAGAAGAGGTGGTTTATCCCTTTAATTATCTTGGTGGCCTCCCTCTGGAATTGCTCCAACAGATCCATAAGATCCATGTCCTTCCTGTGCTGTGATTCCCAGAGCTGGATGCAGCACTGCAGGTGGGGTCTCACCAGAGCAGTGCAGAGGGACAGAATCCTCTCTCTTGCCCTGCTGCCAACTGGGCTCCAGATATAACCCAGGACCTGTTTGGATCTCTGAATTTGGCACTCTGTGAGTGCACAGTGCTGGGTCATGCTCAGTCTCCTGTCCTCCAGCACCTCCAAGTCATTATTTGCTCTCAAACCCATTCACCCCTCAGCCTGTTTTGATAGCAGGGTTTGTCCTGGCAAACCCAGCTTGCACTTGGCATGGTCAAATATCATGGGCCCAGTTCTCAAGATTGTCTGGGTGACACTGAATGGTATTGCACCCTTGAGGCCTGCCAAATGCATCACTCAGCTCTTTGTGTCATCTGCAGACCTGCTGAGGGTGCACTTGATCCCTTTTTCTGATGTCATTCATGATGACAGTAATTAGAAGCACAAATGAATTTACTTTCTTCACTATTCAAATGTACATGTTCATCTTTGTTGGATAGACCTCTCCTAATATTATTTGGTGGTCTCCCTTTAGTTTGCTTCCACGTTATCAATATTTATCAAGCAATGCTATTGCATGGATAAGAATATTATGGGATTTATAAAAATTTTGTAGTCATTCATTCATTCACCCATTATAATGTACTATAGATGTTGAAAAATTTAGTCAGTCCCACATAAAATCACAAAAGGCTTCATCTTCTACTCTTCCAATACTGCTTTTCATTAGGAATGTTATCTTTTTTTCACTGAGATTTCCTTGAAAATAGAAAAATTGATTTATGGTTTAATCTGGCAAGGTTACTTAGAACCAAAAGTCGTCTAATTGCGTATTAACCAGAGATTGTTGCTTACCAGCAGGGCAACACCCACTGCCTTCATTGGCCATTGTTCCTGGACACCTCCTGGGAGAAGGATTTTCATGGGCTTTCTTAAAGTGGTAAAGGGACCAAGAATACAGACAGTTTATATAGTTAGTTTTCCATTCTGGCTACAGAAACATAGACACTAAAAAACCAACCAACAAAATCTTTAGATTTCCTAATTGTGACACTCCTCATAAATACCTTGCACAATTTGCCCCTTTTCTTATATCACTAGTCACATAATTATTTGTGCCCATTTCTATCTCAGAAAAGCCAGGATATTTTAACACTCTCATATGACTTTCTCTACGGTGAATAGTAATGGAGATTGTTATTAGGATAAGAGATTACAATACCATCATGAACAGAGTCTTGATTGCATGAATGTTTGCAGTGTGTGAATAATATATATTGTGAGTCAGAGTGAATGTATTGTTTTACTTCAAAGTAACATTTGCAAACACTTTCAGCATTATTTATTCATCTTTGCCTATAATATTTGGTAAATGTTGACTTCTAATATACAATTACTGTAAATATTGAATTTTTCTCACCTTATTTAATAGTTTAAATTTACAAGGCAATGAGTTAAGTTACATGGTTAACCTGAGGATCTGGTCTTGTTTTTAATTTCTTTTTACATTTTCTCTTGAAGATGCTTTTGTTGAAAATGAAGATCATAGAATCATAGAAACATTAAGGCTGGAAAATACCTCCAAGATTATCAAGTCCAACCATTGACCAAACACCTTCAACAAAATCATAGCACTAAGTGCCATGTCCAGTTGCTTCTTTAACACTTTCAGGGATGGCGGCTCCACCATCTCCCTGGACAAGATGAAGTATTTCATAGAAGTAATCAATCCAGCATTTTTCTTTTCCTTTATCCATGGTATTTTGGAATATGGGACTTAGATTTTTAAAGAGAACCTAAGTTTTCTATAACAAAAAGTTGCTTAAGTGTAATACAGTCTTCTTTCCTGGTAGCTGCAGCTGGCAGAAAAGGTCTCCTTCCATCTTCTTCTATTGCTTTCCACACAAGCAGAAGAGTGTCTGAGTTTGTCACTGAGATAGTACTGACGACATGGGCTATATAAAATAATTCTTGTGCTCTGTCTTACTGCTAATTATGGTTTTTTTCTTGAAATCTCCTTTGAGAATAAATGATTTAACCCCCAAGCGACCTAGTGCCTCATGAATTGTGTTCACGCCTCACTTTTTGATTATGGTAATGCCACTGATAGCATCAGCACAATAATTAATAGCAGGTTTTGTCAATTTTCTGCTTGACAAATTCCTCCCCGAGCCTTACCTACATCTTACCACATCATACAGGATTACATTTCTTTCCTTCTCCCTTTAACCTCCTTTCACTTTTCTTGTCTCTAAGTGCATATCTTGAACTTGTTTTTCAATAGTGCTTACTTCCTTCATCTTCAAGTGAAATAAAAAGGGGTTTTAGGGCTCCAAGGCTTCTGTTTTCTCATTCTCAGTGTTTAATAATGCCTTACCAGCTAATTCTTCCCAAAAGAAAGTAAGATTACCCTGAAACAGTTTTGTTTTCAGCCACACACTAAAACAGCCAGAGCACAATAGGTTAAGCAAAGCTATTGACAATATCAATTTACAGCTGGCAATAGAGAAATTATTAATAGAGAAAAACAGGAAATGTCCACAGCAAGACCTCCATTATCTAGCAAATTATTTGCTTTCAAAATATATTAAAATCATGCAGATTTTAGCAGGACTGGCTGTAGCACCACACTTACCTGCCTCCTGGAAACACAGTTACAAAGGCGAAGTGTGTCTCATTCCACTTGTGATTTTATAATGAGATGTGAGCCTACATTAAAGAGTAACATGTTTGTTTTCTGACTGAAATTCCCCAGGTATTCTGGGATGCCAGGCAGCCTTTCTATCTGTTTGTGTTACTTGTTAACATGTTTCATAAATCTAATGCAAATGCAGCTGAATCTTTTCCATTGCAAAGCAGGTTTTGAAGCTAGACAGACATCACATGCATGAAGTGGTTAATTATGTTGTGGCTTTCAAAGGCAATCTTAGTCTAAATTATTTGCTGCTCTGTGAGAGAAGGGTCACCTATGCACTATAACTAGAAAGGAAAAAAGGCATTTCTGCTGTCTGTTCTGTCTCCATTTTGAGTGCAGGCTGCCTGCTGATTATTCTCTATTCACTTCTCTAAAAAGCTTATTAATATGGTCTAGAGGGAGACTGTCAGAAATGGCAGACTGAATCAAGGGATTTTCCTTCAACATCCAAGTGACATGCCGCAGCAAGAGAATTAAACAGATGACTAACCAGTGCCCTTTTGTCTGCAGATGAAGATGGGATTTCCAACTTGTAAACCAGTGACTGACATTTGGGTGGATTAAATCGTCCTGTTATTGTACTGCTAGTTTCTAATCACTGGTGCTTTCTTGATCTCAAGTGCCTCGGCTGAAAGCCTTCTCAGTTCTCTGAGACTTGTTTGCTGAAACCCTCAGCAGAGTTTTTGCTGTAAACATTTATCCATAGAGAAGTACTGCTCTGACACTGACTAAGGAGAAGAGTTGGCTTATAGGTATTTAATTAAAACATTAAGCAGAAAAAAGCGTTAGTGTCAACATTCACAAGTGCTTTACCATAGCTGTGGGTTGTTATAATTGAGTTTTCCTGCAAATGCTTTTCCCACCCCCGTTCCTTCTCTAAGAGCTGGAATAGCTTGAGGTTTGCTTTGCCTCATGCTGTTAGTTGTGGCTTTGAGACTGTGCCCCATGCTGTCAGTCTCTGTTTTCTTTCAATCTGGTTGTTAGCTTTAATTTCTAAAATCAAGATTGGATGGCAACAAAGGCCTCTAATGAAAAGTGGGGGGGAAAATCATTTGTTAAACAGCCTTAAGAATTCTTATATGCAACAGTATAATGTGGTCAAGCTGATGGTGTTCTCATTTTGTCAGACTATCAAATGCTTCTTACCTTGTAATCAATATTAAAAGAGAGAATACTCTGTTCAAGAGCCAAAGGTACCATGACACCTGTAGTAGTTTTGTCCAGTTTTCTATTTGTCACCATTATGATGTTTCTAATTTCAAAAAACTTCATTGACTGCACTATTCCATGAATATTGATGTTAGAATTTGCATTTAGGAAGTAGGGGTGTCACGCATTTATCTTTTGTCAGTCATTTCAACAGGATACTACTTACAAAAGTACTACTTTATTTAAAATAATATAAACATGTGTCTCCTAGCTTGAAACTAATAAAAAAGTACAAAATAATGCCCTTCAGAATACTTTACTGAATGAAATCTTTAAAAATCATGCTTTCTTTTCCATTCTCTGGGAAATCTTATTTCTACTACCTCAAATGGTCCATGCATATTACATCTTCAATGTAATGAGTCAAATAAGAGATAGTGTTCCCTGAAGACAGGAAATTAAAGATTTATTTACATCTAACACATAACATCTTAAGTAATGGAAACAGCATTTCAAAAGAAAAAAAATAAGCTGCCATTTCCACTTTGCCTCTGGCATTCTGGACATAGAACTAGAGAAGGTGGTAGTTACCTAAATGACAGAAAATTTGTAAAAACACATTCTGGTCTCTTAAATCTGCAGTTATCGTGGATTTATGTTTTTAGTCTCATTTCTCTGCCTTTGACTAACAGAATTTAAAGGGAGAGTATCTGGTAGGATGTATTTTAATATAGTCTGCTGACAATTCATCGGAGTGAATGTTTTAATATAGTATTTCCTCCAGCTTTGCACGCGCTTCTTAGAAAGGAAATTCAAATTTATGCTAACACACAGCCACTGTGTGACGATGCACTTGAGCATTTGGTTTCTCACACCTTGGCCTTGCCTTCCCATCCATCAACATGCCATGGACAGCTGCAGTCGAGGAACTCAGACATTGCAGTTGGTACCAGATCCTCCTTGTTCCTGTTAGGTGTTTCTTCTTTTGTTCTTGACATAGGAAGACAAAGGATTTATACTTCTTTCCAAAATACTTACAAGATGCCCTGCACAGAGCATTGTTTTAACAAGCAACACAGACCTATTTTATAGATATGACATGAATGAGCATAAAATTAGAGCCCAAACTCAATTCCATGTGACCTTGAGCACTTTGCCGTTTTGCTGCAGTGCTAGGGGTAGACGAATACAGGAATATCAGCAACCATGGTACTCTCTCAAGTCAGGAGGTTATCCCTCTTCCATTGTACAATCACAATGTCCACCATTCAAAATCAGTAGGGATGAATCTTTTCTTCTTGCTACTATATTAATGATGGGAATAACCACATTTCCCCAGCATCCCAAGCCTTTAGTAGTCTGATTTGCATACCTGTATAAAATATTGTGGATACTTTTTGAGCTTGTTAAATAAGCTTTTGAAGTATTATTAGGAGATGAAAGTCACATATAAAGCTTAAACAAGACCAAGCTAAAATTGCTGCTTCATTCTGTAAAAAAATCCAAACCAAACTAGATGCCAGTAATGGAATAGCTTGAGAGAAAAATCTCTGAAACCTTTGAAAAGATTTCTTTAGAAGGTGAAAAAAAAACCAAACCAAACCAAACCAAAAAAAAAAAAAACAAAAAACAAAAAAAAAAACCAAAAAAAAAAACACCCACACTTAAAAGAACTACTATAGTTACAAAAGGTGCATTAATTCTATTTAACTTTATTTTTCTTTTCTATCTACACACACACGCATATACACAGAGTTTATGCATAAGTTGTATTTTCAGCAAAACACACATTCCTCTTTGTATTAGGTGATGATTTAGCTTATTAAGATTGGAATACCTGAATAAACATTTATTTTACCCTCCCCAGACTTTCTAAGAAACAGTGTTTCTTTGGGGATTTTTTTTGGTCAAAGACTTAAGAAGAAAAGCACAGAACCCTTTAGTTAAAGACTGCATTTTGATTTTTTTGTCTTTGTTTTTACTGCCTTTATGTTCATACATTTTTAGTAAAAGCAAAAGTATTCCACCTGTTATATGTACTTGAATATTTCTGCTCAAAAAATATGAAAATTCTGAACAATCCTAAATCACACTATAATTTTTTTCTACAATTTATTTTTTTTATTTAAGTGTTGAAATAATTAGGAGTGAAAATGTATTGGGCATTCCTACCACAATTTTAAAATAAATTATAATAAGTTAAAAAACTTTTGGGATGTGAATTGCTTTTTGATGAAAAGCTACGGACTTACACACCACTGACTAGTTTAATTAGATACTTTAATTAGGAAGGAAATTGTTCTGATGTCATGTTCTCACCGCTTTCATTACAAGGTAATGCCTTAATTGTGGTAAGGCTGTTAGAAATCTGTTAATGCAAAAGGATGATATCTCTTTAAAAATTGCATTAGCAAGCTGGGGAAGTCATTAGTATACAGCTGTAACCATAAGAGTGTAAACTTGAAAGAACTGTTTATTTTCTGCCTTGCAGCTGTGTGTAAAACCCACTGAGAGAAACTTGTTACCAATTACTGGTTTAGAGGCTTCAAGTAAAGACAGCAGGTACCAAGAGAGTAAAACAGTCTAGCTCACAGATAAATATACAACAGTGAAATTCCTTAAGAACAGCTGTTAAAGGAAAGGAAGTATAACTGCTGAGAATGAAAAAAAAAAAAAAAAACAGAGTTCGTAAGTCAGGAAATAAGTTAAGCAAAGCAAGATGTAGGGAAAAAAATTACGTAGCTGAGAGAAGAAAGCTTTTTCACCATTACATTCCAGTAACAAAGTTAGATCAATAGCTGCAATCTAGGAAACCAATATATTTCAAACAATGTCTGAGTACTTGTAGTATGGAATTGGAAAGTCACTTCTGTACATCATATATTTTGAAGAATATACTGCCAAAGGCAAGGATGTAAGAGAAGCCATTAAGAGAAGCCATTAACATGAACTGTTGCAAACAAGAAATCTAATTCTCAATTGAGAGAAAGTGAGGTCAATCCGTGAAAAAAACTTTGATGGCATTAAATGAAAGGAAAAAAAAAAAAAAAAAAAAAAAAAAAAAAAAAAAAAAAAAAAAAAAAAAAAAGGGAAGCATTTGGGTCCTACCAAGAAAATGAGCTCATAAATGAGAAATAACTAACAATCCTGAGGTGAAAAGGCAAGAAAACCTAAACTCAAAGAAGTTATGAAGAAGTTATGTATGGGTTATCTGCTGTACTCTGGAAGAAGGGTTTGAGTACTGGGGACTTCCCTCACATGTAAGCCCTTTCACACTGTAGTTCCTGAGTCATTACCACCTCGTTTACTACATTTCCCTCTCTTCCCACTGAGCTCATGACCCCATTGGAGGGGAGAGAAGAAAAACTCTTCCCTCACCCAAGCCCATCTCTCCCTGCAATGTTAGGGCATCCTGAGAAAAGGAGAGAGCCCAGGACCAGGTGCTGCACAGCCAGACTGGAAGGCCTTACAGCACAGACCAACTGTACTGCCCAAAAACTTCACCACTCTTAGCTACTCAGAGCTTGTGTGAGTGCTTCTCATTTGTTTCCCTGCAAAATAAGACAGCCTAACTGTTGAGGCGTCTTTCTCTGCCTCAGTCAGCCCTGACACCTCAAACAGTGAAGGGCACGGCTCGGTAGCAGGATGAACCTCACCGACCCCTGTGAGTTCTTGTCTTGCATGAAGGAGTGAAGCAACGACGGCAGGAAAAAAGAGGAGGCTGTTCAGGGTTAACTGCTGGCTTTATTCATCAGGGGATCTGCCCCAGCAGACACCCCTCAGCAGAAGCAGCGGGGGGAAAAGCGAGGGAAAAAATATTTTTGAACCCCCAAATGCAGCACCTTTTACTGGGGGGAGGAACTCAGGGATGGGTCTAACTGGGGACAAATCAGGGGCCAAAGGGGCAAGGCTCTCTGGATAAATGACACACATAGTAACAAATTAATAACTCAGGTGGGGAGACAGCTGAAGTCTTGTCCAATCACTTGGGGTTTTTCCTGGAACTTTCCAGACTTTTGGGAGAGATCCCAAAGTGACAGACAAGGCCCAGGGGCTGGATAACTTCTGACTGGCATAGAACTGGGGTTGGGGTAAAACCAAAAAGGGTGGAATATGGGTGCATGGGGCAAACCATTATAACTTATAAAACCATTATAACTTATAAAAATGAACTTAATACAAGAAAAAATACATAAATAAAACTGATAAAACCAAAACCACACCACTACACCTAACTGGAATAACCACAGGAGAATTTATGCACTGAATTTCCTACTAAAGCTGATCAGGAAATTTTCACAAAATCCATGGTCTTGATTAGCTGTGTGCTACTACTTCATGCAACAAGAGAAGCTTCTTTAACCACCTGTGTTGATTCACAGATGAACCTCAGACTTCCTTCTTAATATTTTGGTCTACTTCTTTCTTTGTTCCCCCGTCAAAATGGCTGGATGGCTACCAGTTTAATATAATCCTTGTATTCAGAGTAAGGACAAGATAGATACTGCACTCAGAGCTGGTACAACAAGGAACTTGGTGGACCTTCTCATGCTTTTTTTTTTCATGCTCACATCAGCAGGATGAAGTCCAGCTCCAGGCTGTGCTTTATATTTTTACAGCATTTTTCAACAGAAGAGTGCTGACCAAATATAAATGCAATAATAGCCCAGGGGAAAAAAAAAGTTTTGTGGTATTTTTGCTTTACTGAAAATTAGAAAAAGAAAGAAGTTTAAAGATAAAGTCTAATTCAGACAGATACTAAGGAGAAAGTGTGAAGAATGAGAACCAATAAGCACCGATAAATTAGGTACTAGAATATCTATTCTTCACTTTGGAACCTCTGAATTCCTTAAAGTAGAATCTACAAAAGGCAGTTACGCATTTTATTCTCCCCTACATTGTATAAGAAAATTACTTACATCAAAAGAATTGTCCCCAAAAATTGCATAGAGCTGTAAGATTCCTAAAGGAAACAATAAAGCCTGTGCTCCACTGGTATTTCCTGGTATAGTATTTAAAAAATCTCAGAAATGTGAACATCACAGTCAAAAGACAACAACTAT
This sequence comes from Zosterops lateralis, assembly GCF_965231275.1. NCBI lineage: Eukaryota > Metazoa > Chordata > Aves > Passeriformes > Zosteropidae > Zosterops > Zosterops lateralis. The sequence goes on along the minus strand of NC_139762.1, from coordinate 27,462,828 downwards.
GGTCGCAGTGTTAGAAACACAACACAGAATGAGATTAAATAAGAATCAGATCAGATACTTTAAAAGAGGTAGGCACACGTGTTAAAGCATAATGAATGCTAGAGTAAGAGTTTTGGACTAGGCAAAAGCTTCAAACCAAAAAAAGTTTCTAAAATTTTGTATCTACTGAAGTCAGCAGCTAGGTATGCTGAGTAAAAACTGGCTCAAGCAAACAAAAAATAAGCCCGTGTCCTTTGGTATTGGTGGGCTTGCATCAAGCTCATGAAATGAAAATGTGACAGACTAAGAAACATCTGTATTACTACTTGTTTTGGGTTTGAATTGCCTGGTATTTGGTAGTGGGGAGGCCAGAGCAGTGGCTTCTGTGAAAAGCTACTAGAGGCTCCCACAACATCCAGCAGAGCCAATCCCTGATGGCTCTGAAGACTGATATGCCAGTGGCCAAAACTGGGCCAGTTAGAAATGGTGGTAACACCTCTACGGTAACACATTTAAGAAGAAATCAAAACAAAAGTTGTGGCGTAGTTTTAATTCCAGCCAGCTAAGAGGAGGAAGTGAGAACATGTGAGAACAGCCCTGCAAACACCAAGGTTGGTGCAGAAGGAGGAGCAGGAGGTGCTCCAGGTGCTGTAGCTGAGATTCCCCTGCAGGCTGTGGTGCAGCCTGAGGTGAGGCAGCTGTGCCCCTGCAGCCCATGGAAAGCCATGGGGATGGAGGATCCTCCCACAGCCCGTGGAGAGCCATGGGGATGCAGGATCCTCCCACAGCCCACGGAGAAGGAACCCACACCAGAGCAGGTGGGTGCCTGGAGGAGGCTGTGATCCTGTGGGAGGCCCATGGAGAGAGGGCCCTGCTCCCAGGCTGGAGCAGCCTGTCCCTGCAGGACTGCAGCCCATGGAGCAGTGACCCACACCGCAGAGTCTGGGGAGGACTGTTCCCCACGGGATGGGCTCACGTTGCAGCAGGTCACAGGGAGCTGGTGAGATGAGCTCACACTGGAGAGATTCACAGAGAACTGTCTCTGTGCCACCCCACGGTGCAGCAGGGGAACAACTCCTCCCCCTGAGCAGCAGGAGAAGCCACAGGTGATGAACTGACCATAACCCCCATTCCCTGTCCCCTTGCACTGCTGGGGTAGGGGGTGCAGCTGGAAGGAGGGAGAGGTGGGGGGAAGGTGTTTTAAAGGGCTTATTTTACTGATTTTGATTTTGTTAGTAATAAATTCACTTCATATCTCTAAGTTGAGCCTGTTTTGCCCTTGATCGTCTTTAATGAGGGATCTCTCCTGGTCCTTATCTCAGCCCACAAACCCTTCCTTGTATTTTCTCTCCTCTCTAGAGCTGAGAAGGGGAGTGAGTGAGAGGCTTTTGTAGGTGCCTGGCATCTGGCCAGGGTCAACCCATGACACTTCCTAGAGCACAGGGTTAAATTTCTGTTCTTATTGATTCTTTGCTTTTTATAAAAATATAATTTTTAAATAAAAATCAAAAGGTTTTTTTTATGTATAATCTGTTGATGGCAAAAATTAGGCAATTACTGGATGGAAAATGAAAGTCGTCATTGGGTTGTGCTATTAAAATATAGGTCACTGGTTAGAGTATATCATAAGCACACATACACCCTCTTAACCATGACTTAGTATTAATCTGACAGGAGGATATTACATCTGATTATGCATTGTAATGATTGTGAGAGTAATTGAATTATTTCCAAATTTAAAGCAGTTTTCTTAAGATGGCTCTTGCTTACTCTAAATGCTTTTTGTATGTTTTTCTTTAAAGTGACAATTGAGACTGCATTGGTTTTAAATGCACACTAAAAGGATTTTCTAGCAAAAATTCCTTGTTTACTTGAGAGAGACTGCTTAAATGTTTAATGACATTAGCTTCTTGCAAACGGTATTCATTTCCTGTATATGCAAATTTTCTTAATGTGAAACCCCCATAACAGGTAGAATGTAGAAAGTTAATGAAGCCATGTAATTACAATCACTATAGTGACTGCAGTCCCTGGAGAACAATAAAGTGATAATATACATGGGGTTTGACTTTCTTTGGAAACAACAGCTTATAATTTGAAAATAGATAGTAAAATATTTTCATTATCTTCTGCTGTCTCCTAAGGCAGATGGCAGGTACAAATAGATTATGCTTTTATTAACTTCAAAAATAGGGGATAATGCAATTAGGAAACATTTAATTGTTTTCCGTTTTCCATGGCTGTAACTGGACTAGGTTTAAACCTTTCTTTCAACCATAGGGTAAAGCCAGGGTCAATCTGACTTCAGCCTGGAAACTTGTTTTTGTTCTAATGCTGGAGAGGTACATTGGAAGATAACCAAGTATATGTCGTGTTTATGATCACTTCAAAGTATATAGCAGAGAAATCAAAAGCTAGTTAGAAGCTTTGAATTCCATTTAAGGAAAATATTTCAAAGGACCTATTTTGAATTTCAAAGATTTAAGTACAATTTTTAAAGGTTTTGTTGCAAAAAGTAGAAAAAAATAGAAGTATTTAATGCCTGTTCTTATATGGGTTTTTATTATTTTTATTATGTGAATACTATGCAGAGAAGAGGGCACAGAGAAGCTCCCTTCTCCAGCAGCACTCTGTCGTGGTGCAGCAGGACAAATTCTCCAGCACCAGGAAATCTCCCTGGTAGCTCTGGGCAAATCAAAGCTGATTTAGAGGGAGGCTTTCTACACTCTCACCTCTTACCCAAGAGAAGCACCTAGGAACCTGGTCAACCTGAGATCTCTGTAGGGTAAGCAAAAAGAAATAAATGGCATTAATCTCTGCTGGCAGTATGCAAAATTTCTCTTAAAGGTGCCTGTTTCTTTCTATTGAGTAGACCTTTAACTTGGGCACCTCAGAAAGAAGACCAAGATTTGCTACTATTCTTGTATTTTCACTTTACTTTTGCAATTAATTTATTTCTGTGCTGCAGAGAAACCACAACTGTTTCCTGCCTGCATTCATTTTCTGCTCTCAAGCACACTTGTTTCTCATAATGGAAATTTTATATTTGGCTATTACAGAAGGTACACTTTTACAGGGAGGTGTCTTTTTCTCCACTGCAGAATTGAGAACTCTTTCTCAAATGATGAGATGCTTTCTTTAGCAAAATCTCATAGTATTACAATATTTCTATAGGTTCCACTGCAATATTCCCATTACCCACAATGTAATTTTGTGGCAAGGAGCACAGAAGTTCTCATGACAAATTTATGAGCTGCCATGTACCCTTCCTACTTTACTCCATATATAACTCACCTGCTGTTTAAAGTGCTGGAAAAATATAAATTTTTTTGTTCCGTCAGCAGTGTGCTGCCTCTTTGTTTCTTTTTCTGACATTATCTTTTAAAATGGTAGTGCCAAAGAAGCAGGAGTAGGTTGACTCGAAGCAGAGCAAGCAGCTGTGAATTACGTGTGTTGCCGTCCGCTGGGGCTCTCATGCAGCGTGTAATGGTCTGTAGCTGCAAGTCACAACATACAACCAGCAGCAGTAGCAGGAACTGCAGGTTAAGATAACATGGGGAGCTCATCTTAATGATGAGTCTACAAATATTAAATACCAGCTAATGCCAGGCAATGTCCATGAATGTTAAATCTGAGAGCTGTTAAATTGGGTGCTATTCATTGTACATTGACTGAAAGTGAGCTGTGCGAGCACCATGATGTGTTCTGGGGGAAAGTTTCCCAATCCTTCATATCCAAGATCAACTGGAAGTTTGTCATTGCTCCTATCCAGTTAAAATCACAGGTTTCTTCCCCCAGACCAACCTACATAGCTAGGTCTTTGTTCGTTACTGGGGAGCAGGCATGTACAAGATGTATGTGGGGAGCCTGGGAGTGTTGATGGTTCAAGAGCAACGCAAATCAGACAGCTATTTTATTGAAGCTTCTTCATCAAACCCAGCCACATTAAATAGTTCCACTGATTGAATTACATTTGCATAAAATTTTAACTCAATTGTTATGAAGTACAAATAAGTGAGTAAAACTCCCTGGCTGTTCTTGAGCACTTCCCACTAAGGTAAATAAATATATTTCCTAGATAAATTAATTGTTGTGAATTCTTCATCCACCTTAATTTATCAGCCACCTCATTGTGAGGATTAATTAACATCAGCAGAGTACTTAGGAAGATGAAAAATGCCGTATAAGTATTTAGAAAGTATACTTATCTGTTCTGAATAGAATATGACTCTCATCAAAATATTTCTCATTCTGTCTCAGAAATACTCTGGTTTTATATGTATTCCAGCACTTTGGAAATCATGGCTAGTTTGTTTTTTTTCCACTGGGGCTGTTCTCCATATATCTTTGATAATTAAAGCAGAGATTCCTGATGGTGCTTTTATGACATGATTTCAGTGGGTTTTGGATTCCTAAACTTCTTTAGTAATTCAAGCTTAGATTTGCAGGCATTGACAGGCACCCAGCTGTCTCAGACAGAGAGATGTAATCACTGACTCTAAGGCAGAAAAACTCCAATGTCCAGAACCAAATCACTCTTTTTGATGAAGAACTTTAGAAAGAAGCTCTAACTTTAAAAGAGGTGCCCATAATATATTCTTCAGTGCTCATAATATATTACTTATTATATTATATAAACAGAGTTGCAGACAGCAATTTCCATCAAACTACTACTAATATGAAATAAATAATGTGGAAAATAGAAGATACATTCTGAGCAAAGGAGTGATATGTTAAATAATTCTTTTGAGAGAACTTCCCACACATATATTTTTTGGACGATTTCAACATTTAGAGAGAATGTTGTTCTGCATTGCTTGTTCTTTTGTTGAAGGGACAGAAGAAAAATAGATGAACGGTTTCTAGCAGTTACACTGAAAACCTGAAACTGTTTATCTTGGGCTGTTCAGGAAGCTGATTTTGCATAGAAATAGCTCCAAATTATATTGCAGGTGTTGTTTCTAAAATGTGAACAGCTCCACGTTTCAAAATGTTTTGAAGGCGTACCTCAGAATAAAGCATGCCCACCAGACAATCCAAGATTTCTAACAGGATTGTGATCAAATTATATTTATGACTCTTCCAAAGTATAACCATATCCTTCACCTACCAGTGACAGCTGAATCCAAAGTCCCCTGAAGATATCAGAGACATTCCCGTGGCTTTGAGTGGGATTTGGATTTTTCTGCATATATTTTTTGTTATTTTTCATGGATAATCCAGCTGATTAGACTTCCATGTCTGGAAATACGTTGAGATTCATTGATACATAATAATATACGTATCAGGGCACTATGATAAAATGGGAAAGCAAGGTCTCTATGTTTGGACTCTTAAGAGAAGGAAATAATTTAGGAATGTGTCATTTCAAATTTACAATATTACAACCATTAATCTACACAGCAAGAGATAATTAATGTTTAGCTTGTAATTTAAAAGATATTTTAAGTGCATGTAGAAATAATATAGACTATGCTAACTTTTCCAGTTCCTGTAGAATGATTCACATAGATTTTGCTTTGGAGGCTGGCACCAAGAAGTTAGGTAGCACCAAGCTTTTATGACCTTACTTTATGGATTTGACTATCAATCTAAAATCCCTAAGGGAGTCTCAGAACATTAGTGGAAAAACCAGAAAAAGAGTCAAGAGCAAAAAAACAGAATGGTTTTCATCTAAATGACAAGCCATCTATGAAAAGTTCCTTCCAACTCTATGGACACTTATTGGAGCACCTGTATTTGTAATTACATAAGGCTGATTGGCCCCATGTGAAGGATCTCACAAAAAAAGCAATGTAAAAAAATTGACATTCATGGCAGGGCACATTTTGGTCACTACAATCAGAAGTGTATGTTTTATTTTAGCAGTTTATTACTTTAAAATATAACTTGCACTATCCAACTGATTATCAATGCCATCACACTTCAATTTCATAGTGGCATAGGATGGGATGGAAGGTGAAGGCTGTTTGCAGTACTTCAACAGTAACACAGGGGACATACCAGTGAGTACTGCTGTCTTTTACTACTTCCATGGAGTAGTTCCTGTTTTACACGTAGAGGAAGCAAGAGAAGAACATGCAGTAAAAAACTAACAGCTACTTACAGCTTTCTTAAGGATTAATTTTTTGCATTTTTAACCTTTTATTTAACAATTTTTTTGCCTTTTTTTATATGAACAAAACCTGGGAAGTTACATATTGGGAAAGAGCAGAGAATAATGATGTGGTTGATGCTGTTTTAAGGAAGAGAACATTATTTTGTGTTGAGTTGTATATGATGCATGACATCACATGGAAGATATTCAGACAATTTGGTAATATTGTCTTAGAACTATAGTACAGGTAGTAAGCATATATCTCAACACTCAATTTTCTGTTAAAATAGATTGTCCTGGGCTTAAATGTAGTCCAGTGTCTTGGAAAAGGTTTATTGATACCAGAAGTTCTTGTTGCCTGCTGTATCCTTGGGCAGCTCACTTAAGCTTTTTGATAATCAGATTTTTATTCTGCACACTGTTCCTACTAATTCTTCCTTCTTAGAAGCCTGATGTTTTGTAATTTGTGTTTGGACAAGGTTTTAAAAAGTGAGAGCTGCCAGTACTGATGAAGTAACAAGCTTAATAATTTTAAAAATGCAAGCTGTTTATGTAATAAAAGAGTTCTAGGAGATTTTGGTCAAGTAGAGCTGTATTATCCAATAGTTTAGATTACATGTTGGTTTTAGTCTGAATTTAACAGTTGTGTAAGGCAGGTGAAAGGATGATAGTCACGTGATTTTTTTTATTTCTTAATTTGCCCTGAAAAGATTAATTTTGAGCATTTAAAGGAAAAGTCAATACTGAAGCTGACATAAGAATTTTTTAAAAAAATCTGGAGCAGCAAATTTACACTAAACCTCCATAACAATAAAATACGTTTGAAAATAATTATATATGTTAAGCTGGCTTTGCTTTGAAGAATTTATCTGTGTTTGCTAACAAAATGTGCTAACAAAATGCATAAGAATGTTACAGCCCTGTCTGTAAGAGCACACTGATACACCCTGGTGTGAACAAATTAGGAAGAGCAAAGGATAACAAAATACACTATGCTGATAATCTACTAGAAGATTACATTTATATATTAAGTATAGCATGAAACTTCAGGAATGTTTAAAGCAGCCAGTGTGAACTTTCACAGCATGATTTAATAAAATTGCAATATATGAATATACAAACTACTGGAAGAGTCATTACTTTCATTAAGAATATTACAGTGAATAAATTAACCTAAAACAATAAAACCTGAGAAGCAGATATATGTAAGTCATTTACATCTTGTAGTAGACTCATTTGGTGTAAAAAAGAATGAATGTGTTATGGTGGAGGTTTCATTAGCACTTGTATTTCAATTGACTTAGAAGCGCACCATAAGAATACAAAGGCAATAAATATCATCTATAAACAAGAATACTGTAAAGGGCTTTTTCTTTTTTTAAACAAGATGTTCTGTGCCATTACACTTTAATAGTCATTTTGCATTTTCAGTATGAAAAAGCTAAGAAAGCTTGTATTGGTGTCATCAGCGGAACCGATGTTCATATTTTATATGACTATATTATATAACTCTCCATTAACCCTCTGAATACACTGCCATTTGATAAGACAAGATTAGAAAGGAGTTTATACCATATTCTGTTAAAATCACAGTAACTTTACCTCTTCTAAATAAATTCTGCCCATGTTTGCGAAGCATTTTATGCAGTCGAACTGAAATATCCCAGGGAGTCTAATTATTTATGAAGCCTGTTATTCACTGGCACCAGGAGACATTTTAGTATGTTTTCATTAAAATTTTGGTAATACCTGGGTAAAAAGGCTACGACATCCCTCTTGATCTCATTCTCAACAGGACACGAAGACTGAAAGGATTTCCGGACACCTGACCCAGTGTCAAAATTTTTCACAGTGTCATTTTTAGGAATAAAATTTAATATAGACTTAGCTATCAGCTTGAATGATTTTTATTTTATTCTGCATCATAAATGATTGAGGAACCAGTATTATACCCTATACCTGAGTTTGATGCTCATCACCTGTGATCTATTGTTGTTCATGTGAGTGTTTTTGGCATCCAATCCATCATGGCAATACATTCTCAACTGTTTCTAAATCAGAAATATGTGAGGTATAATACCATACAAACACAAAACCTCCTCTAGTTTCTGCCATCATATATGTATAACTGTACTGCATCTGAAAAAGAGAATTTCTAAGACATTTTCATAAAAACAGCTGAACTGTTCAATGTAAAAATATTTATATCTTTTCATGCTCAAAAAAGGCATACAAACAGCCATTTTAAGTCAAAATAGTCTTTTTTTAGCCCAAAGTGACACTTGAATAAATGATAGTAATACTTCTTATAGAGAAATTATGTTTAAAAAGGCTAATCCCTTTGATAAACCCATCCACTTTCCAAGGTTCATAAGTAAGAGCATCTTGATGACTACCTGTAATAGTTCATGATTGGTTCTAGTTTCCCTTTAATATAATTATATTTTTGGCATCCAAAATCCTTTGATAAAATATTTGAAACTTAATGAAGTATTTCATGACAAGTATTCTATCAAATACCTCACCTTGTCATGTCTCCTTTTCAAGTTGATTTCTAATTTGCTTCATCGCCTCCCATGCAGAGGTCATTCAATAACTCTAAATATACAGATTATACTTCCTTTTAAGGTATCAAATTCAGTTATACCGTTTTGAGAAGGGATTGACTGAAATAGAATAAAATTCATGCTAGCAGTTCATCACTAGTTTCTTGGGTTTAAGGATTTCTGTTCCAGTCTCTGTAATTTCCGTTATGAACTGTAATATACATCTGTCTCTTTGGAAAAACAATTCAGATGCACTCTGAGATGTGTTTAGCAACAAAGAAGATGGATTCCACCATAATTCATGCATGTTCAGTATTCTGTTTTGTTTCAGGGTGATTGGTCTGCATCCAGTAAATAAATTTGCTTCCGTATTGGCACTCAGAAATGCAGAAGATTTTAATATTTGAAACTGGTGTTATATACCTGAAGAAACTGCATTATTAGCAAGTTTCTCATTCACCTTTTTTTTTTTTTTTTTCCAGATCACTTCTGACTGTAGTTAATACAACTTGATCCAGAACATCTCTCTTCAGGATTCCTCTAATATCCTCCTTTTTCCAAAGCAAATGAAAATCCCCTCTCTTATATTTTGTTAATCCCTTGGAACACTGCTTTTGCTCATGGCTGGTTAAGATTCATTGCTAGGGAACATGTTAAGATTCCTGAATGTGAGTAAAACCAAATATTCTATCATGTTTTTTGATTTTTCAATGAACTCTTGTAGATTAATAAATTTCTTTTCCCTCTAGAAAAGCCATCTGATTCTTTATCATCATATGAAATGTCTAATGTCTACTGAACCTATTATTTACTGTAGTTTCAACTAATTTACTCATTAAAAACTTCAGTCTTACTAGACTGCAGTTCCCTAAATTTTAATCTGTTACTGTTTTTGCAACCTTGCTTCTTTCCTAGTGTGAAGTGGCTATTCAGTAGATAAATTACAAACCACATCTCATACTCTGGCAGTTTTTATGTTGATTTCTTCACAAAAAATATCTAGTTATGGAGATATTGATACTCATTCCATCAGTTCTTTCTAAAAGTTTAAATGGTGGCACCACAAGCTGAAATAATTAATCTGTCCTATCCTACCCAGAAGATAGGATCTAGATTGTCATAAGCCTCTCTAAACAAAACACTGAGTGAAATAATTGATTCTCTTTCTCTGTGGCATCCTCATCCTCCTTGAGAACTCATTTTAGATCTTGATCTGTATATAAGTGCTACAGATTCCCCAGCAGGCTGCCAGGATTTTTTTTCTGTATTTGGCAAGGACTTAAGGAACTTGGTTTTCAAAATCTCTTTTTGTTTTGCCTTGTTATTGTTTACATCTATCTTTTCTATTTAATTTAATCCTTTTTGTAGCCACAAGTTCTGCTTTTAGATTTTCTATTCTGCACTCTTCTGTAATCTGTCATGGTTTTGGATCTGATTGAGATATATAGATATAGATATATATATATGCACACACACATTTAGAGAGAATATGTATCATGATCTTAGACAAGATTCATGCTCCCTCTGCTTGTTTTATTCTTTTAGCTGTTTTTTTTCTAAATTGTGTTACATGCTGTCACAATGTCATCTGAAGATTCCAAGACTAAGGGACTCAAACTGTATGAAAATCGCTTCAAAGGCTTGTCATATTGTCTCAGTTTTGAAACAACAGACACTTTATCTACCACTGTAAATAATTTTGCAAGAATATTTATCACAATATTAAGTAACTATAAATCAGAGCATTAGAGTACAGCATCAAAATTTTATTGGAGAGTATCATATCTTACTCATATTTTTGTAAAATGATGGTTGTACTCCTAAGGGATTATCTTTAGGTGTTTGTAACGATGGCCTTCCTTTCCAAGCAAAACTAGGTATGGTTGATAACTGTCTTTCAGGCAATCTGTAGTCACTTTTAGAAGGGATGAGGAAAAATACACTTCTTTCCTACTACAGAAAAGAAAGACGCACATATAAATTTGTTATACGGATACAGGTTTTGCTAGACTGCTGAAGATTGTCCTAATTCTTCAGAGTTAGTGGATTTTTAAAACATAACCTCCAGAGTGACTTTGCAATTAGCAGCCTTGCAGTGCTCTACTGTTAACACACATATGTGCTTGAAAGAAAGATGTATGTACACTATACGATACATTTCTATGACAAGGATTTATTTGTTCTTAAACAGAAAGATAAGACTCATGAGGAAATTTCCTTTTGGATTTCATCAGTTCTTTTTGTTCGGTTTGGTTCTAGGCTTTTCTGCTTGTTTTTGTTTGGGTTTTGTTTGTTTGTTTGTTTGTTTTACTTGTTGCTTGGTTGAAATTTAGGGATTTATTGATTTTTTTACATTGAACTGTTAGAACAGATTAGCAGGCTAGTAATATTTAGGGAGAAGTCTGAATAAGTCTCTGTTTTGCCTCATGTATCAGCATGAGTAGTATCATATCTCCAGATGTCCAGAATTCTGTCTACTTTGATCCTTTTTAAGCAGAAGTTAAAGAAGTTATTCAAAAATAGATTATATTGTAAATATTATTTTCTAGAACTAGGGCTTTATAGGTCCAAAGTATTTTAAAATTTTAACCACATATAGGCAAATCTCCATCCACTAATAATGTAAAATACACACTTACATAGAGTGAGAGAATGATAACCTTGTACTTTGAGAAGGATCTATTGGTCTGACATGAGTCCCAGATACCACTTAACCATCCAGTCCCACTTTGTCAGTATGATTGAAAATTCTTCAATTAAAAAGAAAGTACACAAAATAGATAACACATTCTGGTTACAATACAGACAGTCAGCTTACACATCATTCATCCTGAAACTAAGAAGCAGCCTAGGAGTAATAGGGAAAGGTCATTAAGGTGCGAAGGTATAAGTGGAGTCAACTTGAGAGTGTTTGGCAATTTAAATTACTGTATTCATGGGAAAATCTTTCTCCTGTGTCATACAAAATTTGAGTGTGAATTGTAATCAGTAAATCCATGGATGTGAAGAATATGAATTTCATTTCATTTTATACATCCCCCAATTATTATATACTTATGAATATTGTCTAGGTTTACCCCTGCTAGAATTAAAAGTTCTGACATAATTTAATGAGACTTAAAGCTTTCAGAAAGTAAAAAGATGCTATAAAACTCTAACCTAGCTTCAAATCAGTTAATGAGACCCCTTCTAGACTCAAAAAATTGTCTCAAATAAAGTACAGATTGAAATTAAATTGAGGCATTTAGAAAACATTTTTCTTTGCATTCATGATATCTCCTCCTCATACAAAATAGAAAAGACCGCACAGTGTAGCAAGAGTTAAAATCTCAAGACTCATTTATTTTAATTGCATGGGCAGCCTGGGGCAGGCACTTTCCAGAATGAGAAGATGGAGTGGTCATCTAGTCTGGGACTCTCCTCATTTGGTGTGACTTGTCAGCATCATATGAATTCTAGACAGGAGGATGAATACAAAGCTGGATCCTCCATCTAGAGAGACTCCAGTTCTTCCATAGATTGACAGTGAGACATATAATTTAGCAGATAATTTAGCAGATTTTTATACAACATCTCACATTATTTTACCCTGTTTACACCATGGCCTCCTTTCTGCTGACCAGGATAGCTGAAGCTTATATATTTCTGATGGGCTTTTAGTTAATAATTTTTCCATCTGTCTTATAAATTTCTTCTTGTGCATTGAAGAGGTAATTTCAAAAGATTTTGCAGATAGTATATTGAGTATTCAGGGATTTATGATTGTCATCAAACAATTTCACAACTAAGATGCAGGGAAAATATGCCATGAATTTTGAATTAACTAACAGAGATAAACAAGAGGTAAAAAACTTCAGCTGGAAGTCTTTCAGTAAAGGAATACTGTGGGAGTTTAGTTTGCTTTCCCCAGCCAGCTCTTGCACCAAATCCACATTTAAGGTACAGCTTGGTACCTTTCCAATGTTGTGGGTATTGACCTCAGGCTGAAGCGTGGCGATGGTGAGGAATAAAGGAGAATTTCCACGTGGGTGTATCCAGCTTTTATTTCACCCAGAAGGCCCATGTAAAAGTGAGCTTTTCCCTCTCGGGTCTCAGCTTAAGTACCAGGGGTGGACAGGGGCAGGGGCAATTTAGAACCAATCCCAGAAAAGGAGGGAGTGACCCAGAACAAGAGAACAATTCTATACATAAAAAAGGGAGTGGGGAACCGAGAACCTGACAAATCACCTCACAGCCTCACCAGAACTTTCCAGGCTTCTGGGCAGGTTGCAGGGTGACAGACAGGACCCATAACCAGGGAAAAACCAAAAGGGGTTTTAACATGGGGGTAAGGGACAAACCATTATAAAACAAGTAACAGAAGCATGCAGAAATTTTGGTGAAGCCAAAATGCACCACAACAGAGTACTGGTGACGTTTGTATTAGTTGTATATGTTTTTGTCATAGTATTACACCCTTTTTATTAACAAGGCAAATAATACATTTTGTTTCAAAATCTGAGCTATATTTTTGGGTTTTTTTAATTACAAGATAAAAAGTTTGGGAAAAGTTCATCTAAGAATATGCAGTTTTTAAAGCGACTCAGTTTGTCCCTGAAATAAATTCATGTTTCTTTACAAACTTACTGTCTGTGTTATGTACTGTGCTGCAGTTTTGACTGTTTCACTTTATATGCTTTGATTGATTCAAATGCAAATTAAAAGCAGCAAAAAGATTTTATACTTCCGAAAAAAGGCGACTTTGATAACTTTCGGTTGAACTGAAACATTCTGGAAAAATTTTACCTTGGATTTGATTTCCATTGGCTTCTTTAGACAATAAATTTGCTTTTGCCAAAGTTTTATCTAATCTTGTCAGTAGGATGCTTATTTATAGTGAATATTAATGCAATGTTATCTCGTGAGAGAGATTATAAATATTTATATATTATTTTTTATAGCCTAGTATAATTTTCTTGGCCAAGACTCATGGTAGAAAACAGATTTCTAACTCACTGATACAGAGTATGTTTAAGTCAAAACCTATTGAAAGACTTCCATTAACATCAGGACAGCCCTTTAGCAGGTTCAGTGTGTATTTTTGACCTCCATGTCTGCTGCCAGCAACCACATTCTAAGCATGACAAAGGCATCTTAAAAGCAGCCAGATATACTGCCTGGAACATGATGACTCTGCATCCAGTTCCACAGCACCCTTCTGTTTTCTCAGGGGCTCCTGGACTGGACAGCATCAATCCTATGTGCCTTCTACCTACAGTTAAGGTCCAATTATTAGAGAGAGATGCCTCTGCCCAAATTAAGGTGCAAACGAGGCCATATGCCAAAGCCAAAAGTAAAGATTTTACTTAGCAGTAGATGTGAGGTGGAGAGAGAAAGGAATAGGAAGGAAAAAAAAAAAAAAAAAAAAAAAAAAAAAAAAAAAAAAAAAAAGAGGATGGGGAAGAGAGAAAGAGAGTGAAAGACAGATGAAGTAGAAAGATAACCACCTATGAATCCAGACTGCATCCTGTTCATTCTCTTTCTTCTCTCTGGTGGGGATCCCACAAAACACAGAATTCAGTGACTTAATATATGTTCAGGTATACGTGGGAATACCCAAACATCTCCCTTTTGGGCACACATTTTGGACTAACACCTGGTGCTTTTAGTCTCCTGACAAGCTGTTATCTGAAGCCCAGGTGGCTTGGTAGGCAGGAGTAACATCCTCCTGAAACTGGGAAATACACCCTGACCAAGGACCCTCCTGTGTGATACAGCAGCTGAGGCAGCCTCATGAGCTTTCTTCCCTGTTCTGACCCCACAACCAGTGCTGGGCTAGTGGGAGCTGATGAGACACTTACCTGTTGCAAGAATCTTAGTCTGTGCATGAGATTTAGCCAGCCTGTATCTAAATGAGTTAGATAGAAAGGGATATTTTGAAAAGCCTTTTTATTTCTTTAGCTTTGGAGACTGAAAAACAAGAAAAACAAGTCCTTTTTTAAATATTCTGTCATTTCCCTGCTTACAGAAATACTGCAAATAATCTGTGACTGCTATAGTTTCAATGGCCTGCTGCAATTTGCCATTTGTGACAAAGTTCAATAAATAGAAAGTGTAAAGTGCATCAAAATTATATTTAAGGATCCTCTTCATCTGCAGAAGACCTGCTTATTAGCTATATTGCGCATTTAGTTCCAAGGGTTCTGATTATAATCAATAACTAATCAGAAAGTAACTTACACAAATGAAGTCCTGAATAATATACAACTGAGTCATAACCTTCCCAAGTACATAAATACTAACCCTTTTATTGAAAAAATATGCAGTTAGCACTTTTCCTCTTTTTATTGTGGCATCTGTTTCAGAAAAACGAATTTAAAAAGTGAATTTGCAGCAGTAGCCTCTGCTTTCAAGAGCTCTGTATCTACAGTAGTGTATCCACTTTAATCAGAAAAGTTGGAAAAGTGCCCTCTCAAAGACATGGTGCAGGAGACAACATGCAGATGGAGCTGATTGGAATGGAAGATCCAGGGGTAGGAAACTTTTTTAAATAGGCAACCTCTGAAGTGGACAAAAATGAAGCTAAAATCCATCTGCAGAGCAAGCAAGCAAGCTAACACTTGTCTCAACTTGGAAGCATAACTCAAATGCTGTAGGAGAAACTGTGGTGAATAGAGTTATTTATGGATGTCCAGGGATGAAAGCTTTGCCTGTAAAGAAAGCCCACAGACACTCCAGCGAGGTAAGTACCAACAGTGTAATAAGATTTAATGTGACCATCAAAAGGGAAATAAAATGGAAAACTTTTTGATCACACTTTCTATAGAGAGGGCAAACTGCAGCAATGACCTTTACTGCTAATGCCAAAATATTGAGCCAAATTCACTCCTGGTGTGACAATGCTGAATCCCAGTAAATTATGCCAGGGATGACCTTGGTCCATTTTGTTTATGCATCTTAGCTATAAGCAGCCAACAGTAGTCACAGTATATTGTTTGAAGCAATAACTTTTAACAGTCCAGGGGTGAATTAGAAAAACCAAAACCCAAAAAAGACAGCCAATTTTACTGACAACTCAATTCAGCTTAGGTTTAATTGAAATGGCAACAACAAACTGGAGGCAATTCCTGCTCAAAAAATGGCTTTAGTATCCACCAAAACCAGCATGAATCAAACATTTCACTACCAGAGAACAAAGCAAACCAGAACATTTCTAACTTCTTATGAGTATCTTGAAGGTAAAATTGTGGTACCTAACACCTTGTGAAATTTGCCTGCTTTATGTTTTTAACACTTCCATGGACAGCTTTTATGTCATTGCTTATTCAGCTTTTATCAGTGGATGTCTTGGTAGGAGAGATGAAAATTTGCAATTCACCAAAGCATAAAAAAGGCATAGCAGGTTTACCTCATGTTGTTCAAACTAACAGTAACGTGCTGATAGGAGTGCACCTACTCAGCCATTCTTCCCCTACACTGAACCAAAAAATCATAATGGCACCTACAAAAGGAAGTAGAGAAACGTGTTGTAGTTCACATATATGTATACCATAGTGCTTTACAGGGTTATTCCCAGGATGAATGGTTTCACCAAAGAAAGATAGTGACCTCATTAAAGCAGTATATATAGAGAGAGGTAGTGCCAATTTGAAAATAAAACAGCTACAGTCATGCAGATTGTTGACCAAAATACTACATTAGTATTTTAGACAAGGCTCCCACTTTCCTAACCTTTTCTTTCATCTGAGAATGAAAACTTAGCATGATGGCTTTCTAGTCAAAGTAAGAACTTTGTCTGTTTGCCTTTTTGTTTGTTTTTAAATCCAGATAAACTGATTCCTCCTTATTTCTCCAAAAGCCAGAAAACCTGGGTCAGTGAATGGTCTGTGGTGTCTGGCTCCCGAGGAGTTAAAATAGCCTCCCTGTGTGGTACAAATTTTTCACTGGGGAGTCATGGGACCCAGCAACAGTTCACAGTACTCTCACAGACCTGCCAAGACCCCAATATTAGGGACAAGGTACTGGGCAGCAATTCAAACCATAGTTCTCTGATACTCAGTGACTGCAAAGCAGAGAGCCAAGAAGCACCAGACACTCCTACTTCAAATTGTCCAGACTTCCCAGTCCTTCCTTTAGCAGGTTTTGTGTTCTTATTCTGTGGGCACTCAGACACCAAAGGCAGTCCATTGAATAAGGCCACCACTGCATTTTGGATCTCTTAGGAGCCAGGAGAAAAAATAATAATAATAAAAAAGACCATGCAGGCTAATTCCAGATTGGCCTATGGCTCAAGGAGACTTCACCAAAATTTTCCCGTAAGATATTTTATAAAAAATAAATCTTCTTATTTCAGAATAAACTTTTTTAATGTTCCATTTGAGAAAACTCCAGTAATAACAACATATCACTAATGGCAAAGGAATGCCTTTATCAGAAGTTTGTCTTGATACAATTTGTAGACAAGAATCCCCAAACAAGACCATTTTTAGCAGAATTTTTCTAGTAGTGTTAATTACTCTTATGGCACTGAATCCTTAGGTGTAAATACCTTATGCAGAATCACCTAAGAAACACTTCAGGGTAAAATATGAGCTCTGTATTTATCGTACTCTTGTTACACACTAATGGCATCATTCTAAAGGAATAATAAGGAAATAGTATTGTCAGAAGTTCTACAATCAGAAGACAGGAACTGTGAGCTCCTAAACATCTTTGGTTTATATTTTTCAACTATCTTCAGTGCTGTGGTTTTGATCTACCTCCCACCAGTTTCAGCCTGTGATCCTACTTCTCCTTGTACATTATGATGTGAAATCTTGTCACCTACTGAAGAGCACACACATCAAAAGAATCCTAAAGAAACATGATAATTGTGTCAGGCAGCGTATGTAATAGGACAGAATGGAAAACTGATATCTCTGAAAGTGGTTTTCTGGATATTGAGTTTACTGAGATGTAAAACACATATATCTGTGAAAGGACAACACAAACTCTGCTCCCTGCTGTTTTATCTCATTTCACAAAGACTTGTCTATCAAAAACCTCAGTACTTTATTAGATGTTTTTGTTAGAATGTAACAAAGATGTGTTAGAGTTCATTACAATAGCAATTTGTGATAAAAGCAAACATCCACTAATAAAACAGGTCAAAACTACTTATAAAGGAAAAAATTATTATCATTTCTGTTAGACAAATGATAAAAACTGAAAGGAAACTGTAAAAGGAAAGCAGATTTTTCATCTTGTGAGCACCATAAAGTTCATAATAAAGCTATTCTAGAATTATGATATCATAAGCCAAAACTAGTAATATGTCATCTTATTTGGGTTTACTTCTGTTAAAAATTAAAGTTCTATAGTATTGGAAAGGTGTCCCTCCAAATAAGAATAGAAAGTCAAAACATAACCAAGTAGAATATATGAAATGTCCCATTCACTTCCATAAGGAGTGGATACAGTTTTTTACAGGATTCCATACAGTTAACACTGTAACCTGGAGGTGATGATATAAATACCAATGATGTTAATTGTTCCATTTCAACTGCACTGCTTCACACTTATCTCACTGGTAATGTTTTTATTTCATAAATGTATATTCTCTGGCACTTCCCATTAAGGCCGAATACCCCAGCTCTTGCTCCAAAACAGGAATTGTTTGTTGGAGCCTGGAGCCAGCTCTGGCCTTCATGGTGTCAAGGCTGAGCTTAGCCCTGGTAGAAAATCTCTGAAATGTGCAAAATTGAAAGCAAAGCCACACAGCCAAAGTAATTGGTTGCTATACAATAAATGTAGCAGGGCTACTCTATTACATATAAATTATATTTATTTCTGCAAAGCCATCAAGTATGAAGTTAAAAGAAGTTATAAACAAATGTTAAGGTGCTGGCAAAGTTTAACACAGAATCCAGGAATCATGTAGGAGGCTATAAGATTTTCTTCACACTCTATTCTCAGGACAGTTTCTGAAATGATTGGAATTAAAGCTTCTCTTGATTTGAAAAACTTGTTATATCTGAATTTTTCAGTGGCACAAATTTCAGGCAATTGCATGGGAACAAAAAGTTACCTGTAAAAATAAAGAGATCATCCATTGAAAAAAAAAAATATATATATATATATATATAGAAAAAGATGGTTCTCTCAAGACTTTTTCACATAAATGACTAAGAATATCCTGAACACTTCTGTGATTTGTAGCAGAGGAAAAAGTCACCTTCAGAAGAATTATTAGTATGGAATTAGACAGACACAGGATAAGAAAATAGAAAGGATGTTAAACAATTAATTAAGCCCAGCCTGTATAAATGAAATCAATGAACATTTACTTACGTCAGAAATTAGATTTAATGGGACAAAAAGAGAAGAAACTAGAAATTATCTTGATAACAGAATTAATGATTATTAAAAGGTTTGAAACTTGCACAATTCTATCACTCTGACAGTAGAGTGTATACATTCAAGTCCAAGATCACTAAAAAGAGTTAGAAAACAGATTAATGTAGTGGATATTTTTATGAGTTTATTAAGCCTAAGAGAAAACCTTAAAGGCTGGAACATGGCCAACATCATGACTTAGAGAAGGGCACCAATACACTAGGAATTTTCACAAGCCCTAGGCCTAGATACATTGGTTTTAACAGATAATATAAAATAACTTAATTTTATGTTATTTAACTTCCTATGGAGGAGGATGCACCTTCCTCAGGGTAGCAGTCCTTGTTGATATACATCAAATCATTCTTACTACTGGCAAGCCAGTTTGTTCTTCACTAGCTTCCAGGCATTCTTCAAGAAAGGGCATGGGAAAACCTGTTAGGGAGAAAATGAGGGCTGCTGATTCCTGTTGAAATAAAACTGGTTCTGGTATTGCTGCAAATTAACTAGTTGAGTTAACATAACTCCTCATTTACTAGTAAAATATGTTCCTTTCATGCTAACTGCTCCACAGAAGTTTGAGGTGAAACATCAGAGATTTCACCAGGGTAGATGTAAATTATGTTAGTGCCTACTTAGTGGTGGCATTTGCTTTTGTTCAATTCTTTATCTAAATTTTCAGAACAAAACTTGTGTTGGACTACAAATAACTCAATATCAGTGGTTAGTATGTAGCATTTTCAGGATCTCTACATTGCAATCTACAAAAATCTGAACTAGATTTTCACAGGCTTACTCAGACCTGCAGAAGCAGAGTAGCTGCACCAGCACAGAGTTCAGTTGAAGTCTTATCTACTGAAAAATTGTCTGAGAAGAAGAGTAATTTAGCCTCTGTGGTGTTCCCTGCTACCATGCCTAGACAGCTGCCAGTGCCATGCTAATTAACTTAAAAATGTCTCACCAGAGGTATGTCTGTACTGCATTCTTGAGGAGCAGTGTAGTAGTAACAATACGCAAAACCACTTTGCAGAATTAAAATGGATATACACAGTCACTTGAGACAGTCTTGCACTTATGCTAAGTGACCATCCTCAAAAAGGACAAATCATATACCTTTCCTGATGTGCATTCTAACTAAACATTAAAGCAAGTTGAAAAAAGATTTTAGGTAAAACCTAAAACCTAAATTGTCATGTTTAAAATTCATGTGTATACCAAAAGATTTATTTGATATAAGATACGCAACTAGACATAAACAGAAACACAGCCTTTTTCCTATACTTTTTTTTTTTTTTTTTTTTAGTGTTCAATAAAAGCCTGGATTGTGTGAGTGAAGAGAAATCTTCACACAAATTTCCTATAGCAATCTTACTTTTATATGCAGATATTTTGCTCTAGGAAAATACAGACTCTGTTACCGCAGATTAGAAATAGGAACCAGAAATGACACAAAATGTACTAGAAACCTATGGAAGACTGACTCTACAATTGATGAGACAGAGTAGAGATCAAAACTGAAAGCCATTTTCTACTCCAATGCCCAAAATACAAAAAGCAGAAGAAATATACTTCCACAAAATATCAGAACTAATAAGAACTCTCATACAAAAAAGAAAACAGGTGTAGAAGAATTAGGCTAAGCCTTAGAAAAAATTATAGGTAGCAGAAAAATAACTGAAAGGTATTGCAAGCAGCTCTGGGTTTGGAAATAAACAAGAATTCCAAATATATGTGCTAAAGAGTAGAAACTTTTTTTTTTTTAATTTTTCTTATTCAGATATTGATTTTTTTGCTTGTTTACTGACTGTTCTGTTTAGCCACGTCAAATATTCAGGTATGAAAATGTAATGAATTATAATAATGGTGATGAGATTGTAAATAAATTAGTTTAAATATACTAAAATGAATCCTTAATTAAAGCAAAATACTTGAGCATATTTAATTGTAATTTTTTTTATATCTACACATGTATTAAAGTGATTTCCTAAGAACTTTTTTTTTTTTTTCAGTAGACTTAGGTACTATAATTCAGTTTTGTCTTTGTGATTCATCAAAGGGATTATGAGGTGTTTGTTAAAGTTTGCAACTTCTTGGCCTTTGTTGCTGTATTTTGCTGCTGAATTTCACATACACACACACACACACACACATATATATATGCTAATATAGAAATTTATTTTAGAATATTTTATTTACAAATATTTGATAGCCACTATAGAAAAATACCTATTTTGGTGATATTATTAATAATATACTAATGTTTTTATATAGAAGATTTACATTTTATGGTACTCATTGTGTAAAATATATTTGAGCAAGAAGATTGGGAGACAACAACAAATCTTACTATCTGTATATGTATTGTAGCTGAACTATTTTATGCCAAAAGAAAGTAATTCAACATATTCTGGCCTATATGAACCCACAGGAAATTAAATATGAAGTCTCTAGTGATTTGGAAAAGATAGTTTTAATTGAAAGAAGGGACAGGAAACAATATATTAAGGGTCTAAAGGAACCAAGCTAGGTTATTTTTTGTCTTGTGTAAGGTCTAGTATAGTTGATTGTTCAAGATAGCCTGCCCATAAAGAAGAACAGTAGCAAATGAGAATGGATGTATCACCTAAGCATATCAGAAATGGCTGCAGCAAGAAGAGAATTGTGATGCATATGGAGGGCTCTTTTCCGTTCAGCTCCCTCTTATATAACAGGCTTTGAAAATAGGGGAAATTTATTCTACATTTGCTGAAATGACATTACAGAAACAAATGTTAACCAGTTTTAAATACTTATATTTCATAGCTTCTTTGTTTTCCAAAGGAAGTATTTCAAACATCATTCCCTCAATGCAGGCAAAAAATAAATCCTTCAGAAGAGGGTGAACTGGGCTTAGTGAATGAAGATAAGGTAAGATAAGATAAGAAAACTATTTTATGAGGGTATACAGGTTTACTTACAATTTAGGTGTTGGTATTAGTCACACTGATGGTTAAAGTATATATGTTATTTTAAGTAAGAGATGAACAAGCTAATCCATATAAGAAAATCATGTCTGTTTGGCCTTTGAAGAAATCAAAATATGCTGGTTTGGTATTGAAAGAATTTTTTCAGTGTTGTTTCTATATAATTAACAACATAAAAGAATAGACAATTTGGTAATTGTTGCAGGTGTTTAGCTTGATATTTTCGCTAAAAAATGAAACATTCTGTCCAGGTTGGCATTTTTATCTGGGAACGGCAAAATCGAAAAGAACTGGGATGCAAATCAACTCAAGTTGTTTCAGG
Organism: Zosterops lateralis; assembly: GCF_965231275.1. Taxonomy (NCBI): domain Eukaryota; kingdom Metazoa; phylum Chordata; class Aves; order Passeriformes; family Zosteropidae; genus Zosterops; species Zosterops lateralis. The sequence continues at coordinate 27,440,568 of NC_139762.1, read as the reverse complement.
ACAGTAGAAGGATTCTTATCAGCTAGAGGATTTATAAAAACATAGAATATTCTGAGTTGGAAGGGACACTTAAGGATCATTGAGAGAAAGTCTTAGAGGTGCACAGAATATCTTCAAAAGTCACACCATGTGTCTCAGAGTGTTACCTAAACACTTGAACTCTGTCAGGCTTGGTGCTGTGAGCAATTCCCTGGGGAGCCTGCGTCAGAGCCTAATTAACCTCTGGGTGAAGAACCTTTTCCTGATATCCAACCTAAACCTTACCAGACTCAGCTTCATGCTGTTTTCTTGGGTTCTGTCACTGGGCACCACAGAGCAGAGATCAGTGCCTGTCCCTCCTCCTCATGAGGAAGTTGTAACTGCAGTGAGATCTCCCCTCAGTCTCCTCTTCTCCAGGCTGAACAAAGAAACCTCAGAGACTCCTTGTAAGATTTCTCCTTAAGGCCCTTCTTGTTAGAAAGAATACAAGAAAAAAAAAAGTAAATATAGAAAATAAGAGTTTTAAGAGTCTGCTATAATTTTAAATACAAACATGCAGAGGTCTCAGGTTATAGAGCATGGTGCTAAAGACCCAGAGGTTGTGGGTTCTATCTCCATATGGGCCATTCACCTAAGAGTTGCACTTGATATTCCTTATAGGTCCCTTCCAACTCAGAAAATTCTGTGAAAAACAAGAAATAAGGGCTTATAGGTAGTTACACACTGGAAGAACGGGGGGGGGGGGGGGGGGGGGGGTTGTTGGTTTGGTTTTTTGTGGGTTTTTTTTAAGCAGCCTAGAATGCAGAAAGTATTTCTCTCCTGAAAGTGTGTGGCCAAACTGCTAGTCTGTCATTCACTTCTAGAAGGAATGATGTGGCATTATTCCTTGGCCAAATGAAGCTGCAGCTAAACCCTGCACATGAGAAACCAATGAACCCAGGTTGGCCTGTACCTGCAGGAACAGATGTGGGATAGTGGCAATGTGCACAGCTAAGAAAATCACAAGGCTTCACCTCAGGAGAAGCGCTGGCCATCACTGTGACACAAAACCTCTGTGTGCTATAGAATTGCTCCCTGTAAATGCCTTTTCCTCCAGGGAATTGCTTGTACTTTTCTGGTGGACAGAATTAGCATCAAGTGGGTTGCAGCAGCATGCCAAATCAGATGTGAGTGTTTTATCACCAACTCAGTGATGAGGCTGTGCATCTCTAATTGCTGAACCTAGGCCAAAGGTTCAAACAGTCTGTGCCAAAGGCAAAAACTATGGAATTTAGTGCTGAAGAGCATCACCAAGGTACCATGTTACTCAGTGTAACTTTCAAAGGTTTCAGAGAAGCAATCCAGTTCAATCCATACCCATCAGCAGAATACCTCAAATGCCTTAGAATGGCAGTCATGGCTGATCCATGCAATCACTTGGTAGCTTATGGATCTGCACCTATGTGCCAACACTCACCTCTGTCCTTGGTTACTGTTTGCTAGTTTCTGTAGTATTTTCATTACTAAAGTCTCCAATAGCAAAGCTAGTTTTATATAAAAATATCATCTACAGCAAAATCTGTTCAGTCACAGGCAGTGTTTACATGGATCCTGATGAAATCAACTGCCAAAACCAGTTTTAAGAACCACACAAATGAATTAGATGCAAATTTTCTACTAGAAATACCTTCTAAGGCGAAAGCCCTAAATTTCAGCTCTTCTAAGGGCTGTTATTCTCTACCCTGTCTATTCTTGTATCTAAACAATACAGTTAATGTAAAAATTGAGTCTGATATATTTATAATCAAGATTAACAATACAGTTAATACTGTTGATTAAAAGAGAGTGAAAAAAATTGATGTGGCAGTGAAAGGAGTAATACAACTTTATAAAATTCAGACATCATCAGGATGGAAGTAATTAAAAAATGCAAACTGTCAGCTCCTGGATTTTGCCGTTCAAAACTGTCAAAGGACACTGGTTCAGTCTATCACCCACAGCAATATTTTTCCATTCAGAATATATTTAATGATGATTCAATGTATTTGTTATAAAGAACTCTATCTGCTCATTTTGAAGTGCTGTAGAGCATTGAAATATCATACTATATTGAGGGGGAAAAGGGTGGGGAGTTGGTATATAACAAAAATAGAAGGGAAGGTTCAAATGCACAACTACTCATGTTCTGGAGATTTAAATCTGGAGTCTCTTGATAAAGGTGTTCCAGTAACCTTATCTACTGCTTCCGTGAGCCTATCCTAAATACATCAGTGCAATTTTATTTCAAAGTATTTTTAGGAAACAGAAACAGATCAGCATCTTTACAAAAGGCCAAAGTATACATAATCCCTGTGGGAAAACCAGGCAAACAAGAGAAGTGCCTATTTCCACCCTTGCTTTATAACAGATTGCTGTTTTCATCATCTGTTGTGCTGTTGGCATTACATTGTTTCCCAGTGTTAGAAAGCACTGTGAACTTGGTGTAAAATATGACTGTATGACTGTTCTTAGACAGTATCCATCCACTTAGAATGCTCATTAATCTTGTGCTGTTCAGAGAGGCCATATACAGAAGCTTAGTCAATTTAACATGAATTTTTTTAGTTCCATTTCCTTTTTTTCTAATTCCTTTATCTCTGTCTAACTTCTCTGGCCTCAAAGTTGATCAACAATTTTTTCAACATCTATTCCACCCTTTACTACATTACCTCCCTTTACAACATGTACTTGAGCTTTATATGAGGTCAAAAAGAAGAGAGATTGAAATCTGCCCAGATTCAAAGCCTGGGATATTATAATCATAAGAGTTTTCCATATATAACAAAGTGATTTATTTTCTCTCCTTTCACCATTGAATTTAATGCCTCCCTTCCCTTCTGATTCAATATCTGTCTCGATCCGGCTGAAAAAAGCTCTGAAACAACTTTTCTTGTGTCTTTGTCAAAACTATGTCACACCCTAGCCCAATGGCATGAGTCTGGAGAAGAAAATGATAACTCTCAAATCCCAAGGCAGCTGACAGAAAGAGATTGACCAAAACACATCATACCTGTGACTTCAAGGAAGTCACAGGAATCATGATATTAAAAATTAATTTGGACTATGAAATATTTGGAGTTTACTACTTTAATTAATCAGATGAAATAAAGTACTAAAAGAAGACACATGTAAGACACATATTTCTTTATTTTCTGATAAGATCCTGTTACTATTGTGTTATGGAAAGAGACCATTCATTCTATGTATCCTGTAAAGTTTTTAGAACACTGAAACATCATTTTTTTCAGGCCATCACCACTGTGAACAAAATTAATGAAATTAATAACTGAATATTGCTCACAAACTTCAAATATGGCTTTTTTGTTTGGGTTTATTCTCATGAGTCCATTTTTTATGGCTATTATCTGCAAGTAATTCTCACAAAGGAAAGGCCTATGGTTGAAAATTATTCAGTTGCCAATTGTGAAAAATTAATTCATAGACTATAATTATGATGATAATGACACCATCAGTAATCATAAATCATCATTATGACTGCATGATCACTGATTATTGTAGCACTGGGCTTTTGCTTAGTACCCCACAATATTTTAGGAGCTACAAGGCAAAATGAAAACATTGGCAAAGTAAACTTTACTACAATGAGGCTGCTAATTTGCAAAGCAATGTTTCTTAAAATATTAGGTTTTCATGTTTATCTGTTTTCCTATTAAAGTGTAGTCACACAGGCTGCTTGCAAATAATTCACTCTAAATTATTCAAATGTGATAGCATCATACATTCTAAGATGAAACTAATTATAAGGATGGACTGGAGTCTTCTATAATCTGGAATATTGTTTTTTAATCTAATTCTGCTTCTGAGATAATTACTCAGAATCAATCACTGTCAGGATTATAGCAATAATCAGATTGGAGTTAGAAGCTGTTGATAATATCTGAGTCCAATTTCTCCCCACGATAAGAAGATCAAATCAATCCAGCAACTGAAAATTACATTAGGATTATTCTAAGTATAGCTTGTATGCATCATTTTGCATTTTTTGATCTTGGTTTTATGTTTACCTTATTTGGAATAAATATATCCATTCCAAACTTTAGACAGTATTTAAAAAATAAATCAAATGAGTCTCAATTTATCAGAATAGCGGCTTTCCATGCAGGAACTACAATGTTCTTCCATTTCCATAATCTTTCCATTGTGGTTGAAAAGGAAGACAACCAAACATGCTCCTGTTGTTTTTTCTTTTTGACTCCTCAAAGAAATCTGTCTGTTAAACCAATGATTTGCTAACTGTGTCAGTATAGTTGATAATCCACTCTTACTAAGACTATAACAACTATGTATTTAGTTATCTTCATTTTAAAAAATGGCAAAGGAATATTCTATCTTAAAAGGGTATAAAAACATTTCTTCAGCTTTGAATCTAAAGGAAAGGGTCTATTTGGACTGCATTTTCCAATGAGAATAACAATTTAAGTATTTGGAAGTCCTATTTTTTCGGGAGAAAAATAATTAAACTGAGTAAACAGAATTGAATTAATGACATCATATTACTAAAATCAGTCTACAGAATTTTTTTCATATATTTTCTCTGCTTTAATGGTAATGACTTGCACTTATTTATTGTATTCAGAATATTTTATTTCTTCAGTCTCTTTATATATTCTTCCAATGACTTTGTATCTTCCATTGCCCTGCAAGAAATGAGTTAGCAATTCACTGCTGCATTATATATGATCTTGAAAAGACAAAGATATCTGGCCAATTGCAAATCTGCCTGAATATTGCTGGTTAATTTTTTTGACCAGGGCCATTATTATTGGCAATTTTTCTGACCTTCATCTAAGTCAATCATTTAGTCTATTTTGTCTCCTAATAAACGTTTTCACATAGAAAAGAAGACATAAAAAGAAGGTTGGGAAAAAGAAGGGAAGGGAAGGGAAGGGAAGGGAAGAGAAGGGAAGGGAAGGGAAGGGAAGGGAAGGGAAGGGAAGGGAAGGGAAGGGAAGGGAAGGGAAGGGAAGGGAAGGGAAGGGAAGGGAAGGGAAGGGAAGGGAAGGGAAGGGAAGGGAAGGGAAGGGAAGGGAAGGGAAGGGAAGGGAAGGGAAGGGAAGGGAAGGGAAGGGAAGGGAAGGGAAGGGAAGGGAAGGGAAGGGAAGGGAAGGGAAGGGAAGGGAAGGACACAGTAGCAGAGAAGAAACTGATACAAGTGAGGTAGAAAGTTAAGTCTAGAGAGATGCAAAAGACATGGATCTCTGAAGCATACAAGCACAAAGAGCTCATGTTATGTCAATTTTCACAACCCTCTGTGCAGTTTCTAGGAATCCCATTATGCACATTAAAATCTTGTCAGGCATTTGTCCTTTTATGAATGCAAAGAATTTGAAAATCTTGTCTAGTAATATACTTCCAAAATTTTTGTATTCAGGAAGTCATGGAAAATTGCAAAATTATTTAGATCATATGTCAGCCCTATGTTCTATAAAATTCTGCTGAATGATCCCCATCAGCTCAGTATATTTTAAATCTGAATTTTACAATAAGTCATTTTATCAACCTAATAAAAATATAAATTAAAATAACAATTAAAAGAAAGTATCCTATTTCTTTCAAACAAAATCATTTTTATGAAACTTAAAATCCCTCTTTACATTTTATTGTCCAGAGAATTTTTTGCATTCTTGATAATACCTACAATTCACTTTCCCAGACATGCTACCAAATATATATATAATAAAGGAATATTTAAATGAGTGTATAAATATTACTATTATTATTAGACTGGAGATAATTCTGATTCTGGAGTAATACTCATATGACTATACAGCATTCTTACATTTTTAAGGAACATTAAATTGGAAATGAATTACATTACATTTACCTCATTTTGATGGTACGTTATATGGGCAGAGACATGTAAAGGGAGAAATAGGACTTCAATATAAGGAGATTTGGACTTTTAATATCTACCTAGTTATAAACCCTAGACCTGTTCGAAAGCCTGAGATGATGGAAAGTGAGAAGATAGAATAACTTAGACAAAAGTTGTTAGGCTTTAAGCTTTCCAGCTTGTCTTCTGACATTCATTAATTATTAGATCATATCACATTTATGAGAGAAATTTCATATCCCACATAAAACTATTACACGTCTTTTCTCAAGGCAAGTAGACTTTCACAGACAGAAGGCTGAATGAATGCACAAACAGCAGGTGAATTCTTAGGGTTATTTTAACAAGTATGTTTCTAAAAACAGCAAATGTAAAATATCCAGAATTTACTGGGAAAATATCATGAGGCAGAAGGCCAGTTTTATTTTGTGGGCAATCATCTAAACACCTGAGAGAAGGGTCTTGGAGTTCCTAATTTCTTTTACAGCTAGCACAAGTCATACACAAACAAAAAGCTCTCCACTGAAATAAATTAGAATTTTCTTGCAGATCTCATGAGAGGAACAAGAAGCTGTGATGTTTGTCTCATCATTTTTCATTTTTCTCTTCCACTTCTATGTGAGCAAGGATTATTGGTAAAAGTGCCCAGGTACAATTTACATAAAGGTTACTCCATGCTATTACTGGGACTTTTTCTCTGGACCCCCATGTCAGATTATTCTGGTTGGCATAACTTGCACTCGGTAAGGACACAAGCTGAAGCACAACACTGCATCATGACAGCAGTGATTCTAATGGCCACAGCTGGAATTATTTCAAGACCTGTGGGGTTTTCTTTTGATGAAAGACCTTTTTGTGATCTTATGAACCCAGAAATCAGACTTCAGGAAAATTACTTTTATGTAGATTCAGACAAGTGTTTAAAGTCTCCAAGACTGAGCAGAACAAACAAAAATCAATGCCCATGAGTGGTGAATAATACTGAGGTAGCATGTGAAACAGAAATATATTCCTTTCATCTTGTATTACCAAGATCCTCTTATGCTACTGTACCCATTCAAGGTGTAGGCCATTGGAATTCACTGAGACATATGTCTTTTTGATGACACCATAACTATAAATTGTGATACCTAGTTTCACATAGTTTTTACAAGCATAAAGTGAGGCCTCAACTCATCACCAGGTCATCTTGATCTGCCTACCTTCCTACACTGACAGCACCAAAGCGTTTTCAGCAGGGCATATGCAGCTCAGTTGTGCGTCTGCACCTGTCATGGCTGTAGACCAGGGTCTGAGCCCTGACCTAGTCAGCATTTTTCACCTGCAATAGAACCACATTCCCTGAAAGTACAACTGCCCAGGGAGCTGGAAATCACCTCCAGCTGGCTGCAGTCTCCCTGAGACTGCTGTAAAGCAGCGCATAATCAGGAGGCTCTTACATGCCTTCTCATCCTGCTTCCTCACTGGCCTCTTACAAAGCACAAAATTGAACTATCAGAGCCTGGTTTAACCCTATTTCCTGTCCCAGGAGATTTACTGAAGCACACCTGGGGAGACTGAGAGGCAAGCATACTGCTTGGCCCAGTGGGTCTAATTGTCTGCTCTAGGGAGTTAGACTAGAACAGTGAAGAGGAAAGCTGTTCAATTCCCACATGCAAACTCTAAGCCATCATCATCTTGTGCCTTAATTCTCAGAAAATCAAGATTGCCACTAAGAAAAACAGAAATTTATCGCATATTTAAAGCAACGGCATCTCAAAATGCCAGTTCATAAGTCAAATAATTCTGTGGTGTGGGGGTGCTGGAATAGTATCATAAGTTTCTTAGTTGTAGGTTTGATGTGATTTGGACTTTAACCCTAGCCAGGTAAAGTTACTGTCTTGGATTGTGCTTATCAGAGGTTGATAAGAGTTGCCAAGACAACTCTAATCCTCTGCCCTGGGTTTCGATCGTCCTATTGTGTTTTCCCCCATCCCATTGTACTTCTCCCCCACATGTCCACCATCCCCCAGACCCCAGACCTTCAGGAGAGGTGTCTGACAGGGATTGGTGGGTCTCACAGGGCCACATCCCAAATCCACCTGATTTGTTAATGTTGTGTATTGCATTTTGACCTTACCCACCTGGTTTTGTGTGATTGGTCTCTGTAACTTGTGTCCACCCCTGAGATTTTGGGGGAACAAAAACCCCCTGTAACCGAGGCCCGGGGTCACTCCCCAGAGGCACAGGCCTGGAACCAGGGACTGCCCCTGAGTTACCCGAATAAAACCTTTTCTCCCTGAGCCTCCGGAGTGTCCCCTCTTTCAAACCACGGCCGAGACAGCTAAGGCAAAAGCGCTGCGGAGCCAAGGACCCACGCAAAGGTACTGTTGGGCGTATCACAGCTAGCAGGGTGGCCCAGCTGACGCTGAGCTGACCTGAGAGACAGATACGCGAAGCAACACTGTGGGTTTTGTTTTCTTTAAACATGGCACTCAAGCCATTTCTTATATCTTAGATGGAGAGAAAAGGACACTGGAAAGGTTTTATATCAGTTCAAATGAAATAAACATCTTTCTGATGACACTGTAGATTTGCCATATAGCTTTAGCCTATTAAAACACAGTGAAGGTGGAGCTGTATTCAAACTAGAAGCCTTTCAAAGATAACAGGAAGAGATATATCAAAGATATATTTGGATATTTTTATAGAATTTGCCAAGTAGATACTAATGAGGCTTATTCTGCTTCTCTCCTTGCCTTTAAAAGTGTTACATACACCCTCCAAGTTACAGTAAACACAGTAGTTATCTCCATATGATGAGTGTTGCCCCACAAATCGTAGCCCAGGGCCCACTTTCTGCAGTGGGTAGCACTTAATCAGGCAGATGCTTCTGCTGACATCACATGTTGCCCATAATGTCCAGGGTTACACATGGCTAAGTACAAATTACTAAGACAGGAGGGAAAGAACTGGCTCCACAGTCACTGTTCCCTTAGAGCATTCATTTATTCCTTGAGTAGCAGAGCAAGTCAGGCAGAATTTCTTATAAACAGTTTGGTCTAGTTGGCTCTTCAAACTGGGATAAAATTTTTAAAAAGGCAAATTCCTTCTCCTATAAATATTTTCACTTCAAACAAATGCTGCATCAGCAAAGTACCAGCATTATCTTAAAGTTCACCTTATGCCTTTCTATTATATTGTGGCCCACTTTAGAAAAGAGTTAACTTTAGAAAACAATTTAAATAATAAACCAATATGATTGCTCTGATCACATCAAAACTAAAGATTTTGGTTATTTTCTGGAAAAAAGAGGCCAGTGGAATTGATGTAGATGTGTCAATTTTATTGAACACGTGACTGTTTTCCCATTGTCAAATTGTTCCACTAGAGGACTTTCTAAAAGTTGCTAAGAAACAGTTCTCTGGACACACAGTACTGTAATGAGTACTGATTTAAGGCAAGGCATGTACTTCAAAACCTTGGGATATGGTCTTAAACTTTTGCAGTTTAAAATGGGAATGATCCTTAAAACTGACAATTTTAAAATATGTAACCCAGCAGCTCTGTCCTCTATAAATATTTTCATCAGCTTTTCTGTATTGACTACAATAAACACAGGTAAGTTTCTTAACACTGGGAGTACTGGATGGCTGGAGAGCATAAAAGAACTTTGCAACAGGTCAACACTACATATGCAGCACATGAACAAAGTGCTGAACTCATAAGGCACTATTCAGAAGAACCAACAAGTTCCCACAGACAAGCTGTGTTTCCACACTGTCACATCTCAGTGAAAAAGACCCTCTGAGACAATTATTAGTTTCAATCACTGCTCTTGGACCCAGGCTGGTTGACATGTCAGTTCCAGCACAAGTGTCTCTGCTCTTCACTCATGAGAATTTTTTTCCTGGGATCTGCATGGTCATGGTGTAGAAACATTCTCTGCTAATTAGTTTTTCTTTGATTTTTGATACCTGAGTGGCTGTTACCTAGGAACTCAAAAGCCATTCAGACTTGGCAATCTGCACATCTGTGATTGACACTTTCTTACTTTAATCTTCCGCATGTAGGAATGAAACCAACTTTTAAAAGACACAGTGGGCTCTGTAATGCAGTAGACCATCTGTGTAAGCCATGAGAGCTGCCAACAACAGAATACCCCTCCTGTGCTCTGCTTTTTAAATAGGCTCCTTGGGGAATAGCAGCTGAGATTTACATTGTCTCAAAGCAGTCTAAGAATGAAAGAAATGGGATGCCCAATACTGTGATGGCAAATCCCTCAGGCTTTGTTGTTAGGTAGGATGGAGATGATGATGATGGTGACAGTACACTAATGAGGACAATGATGCTGTAGGATGGGTAAGTTACTCAGGATTCCTTAATTAGAGGTGTCTAAAGCATATAATTAGCTTTTCTTCTCTAATTTGCTTTTTGATAGTTCATATGCAGCTATTTATTTTATCCTTCTAAGGCTTTTGTCCCTAACCTTATCTATACTCTTGAAAATCTGTACTAACTCTAATCTTAGCTCGAAATAATTTCATGTCCATATTTTCTACAACTTTGGCCCTTCCTTATCACAACAAAAATCTGCATAATATTTGCAAGTTAACTAGGATGTCTTTCAACTTCTAGTCAATTTCTGAAGTGTAAAATTCTTCTTTTTAAAAAACATTCTTCAGAGCTCATGAATCTCAAGTCTGGAAGCATGTGATGTCTTTGTAATGTATCAAATTTTTAGGTTTTCTTGGACATCATATGAAACTGAGGGAGTTTCAGACAGCAGTTCTAAAGGAATTTTGCTAAGACAACAGAAAAAAAAATTAAATCAGCAGATGTTATTCTAAGTGTACCAAAACCAAATAAATGTTTATATGGACCCCTACAAAGCAAAACTGTCAAACTTGAATATTATTTCAAGGCAATAGAGTTTGCTGTAATGAAAAACACAGTTAATGCTTTCATATTTCCAAGACTCATATTACCATATGTTCAAAGATATATTCATCCTCTTCTAATAGTTTTACACTTTCAAAGGACATGAAAACATATTTTTCTCTAAATAATGGCAAAATTATACTGTTTCTTTCAGATGAAAGAAAGTGTATTCAGAAGAACAAAAGACAAAAGCCCAACAAAGAAGCCTAAGTGAACCTGTTTCTGTTCCCATATATTTTTTATCAGTGATTCTCTAGATCTCAGTGTCACTGTGGTGCCATTAGCAAAATCCCATTTGTATATGAAAATAAGACAAGATTCCTTCTGTTAGAGAACACTGAACTGATTCTCAGTGCAAATATGATGGGCAATACTGTCAGTATTTATTCTACTGCTTACCACTCAGAGGCTGTTCTCTTTATTGACAGGATATAGCCTGGTGTAGCATTGCAAGTGTTTTCACCATTATTAAGATTTGTTTAAAAGCTTTTTATTTAGCACAGTCAGCTCTAACAGGGACAGAATTTATCAACATATCTGACAGAAGTCTCCTCTTCAAAATTGCACTGTACCAAAGTGTCAGGTTCAAATGTTGTGACAACTCTTTCACTTATGCATTGAATTATAAATAAAGACTCACCCTAATTATGAAATTGCAGTCAAACTTGTATTTTTAAAAAATAAATATTCAGCTTATATTGTTTACACATTCCAAGTGCTTGCAAGCAGGGCACCATGTTACAAATTAAAGTCCCCAACACAGAAGGAGTGCAGAAAAGGTGAACCAAGCTGATTTCAGCTATGTCCTCATGAATCCCCTGGTCAGAATTCAATGGCCATTGATATGTTTAATAGACCACTATTATTTCTTTCTCTTTATGTTGGGGATAATTTTATTCTTAGGTGAATTACCACATTTACTCCCTTTCCTGTTTGTTTTTTTCTCCAGAGAACATTTGTAATAGGCCAATATCTAAAAATATTGAGTTTATATTTATGCAGTCTTTTATTTGTATAATATTTTATCTATCATATTAAAAGAACATGGCCCACGTTAAGAAATGAAAACTTTACCAAACAAGATACAAATCATCCAATGTCTGATTCTCAGCAGTGGAACTTAGATGGTCTTGGATGCTTATATCCAAAATTTGGATAAGACATCCATTTACTTCTGAATGATATTCCCATATTACTTATGTTTCTTCTGATAGTTATATCTAAATGCTTTGTAACTGCCAATGTATAGGACTCAAAAGGGTTCCTCAATAGAACCCACAAACTAGGCATTCCTAGCCTATCTGGTCTGAAATACTTGTATACCTAAGTATGTTCATTGCAGGATCGTCTCAACTTTGTCCTATTTAGCTCACTCACAATGCTATCTTACTGTCTCCTTACAGTCTGTGGATCTAAAAATATTAGTTTGGATAACTACACTTATAAATGGCCTTTACTCTGGGCAGCTATAAATACAAGTCAGGACTGAAATGGTCACTTTTTCATAGTCATCTCTCACAGTGTTCATTTGGGTTGTTTGACTTTCTCTGTCTTCCTCTATCAAAAGAAGTCATGCAAAAGGGTGACGTGGTATCACTGAAACAGTTTCTCAAATCCTTCAATTCCCCCTTCCAAGTAAGTACCAGACCATGCTACTCTTTTTTTATTCTTTTTTGGGACTCTAAACAATGTTTTCTATTTTAAAGCTTTATTAACCTGTTTATCTGATGACCAGTGAAGAATGGTTAATATTATGCCTGTAGCACATGAGGATTAAGGGTGGGCAGAAGTACCAAAAAGTAAATAAGGAAATAAAGGCATTTAAAAAAATAAAAACACAAAAACCACAATGCATGCTGACATTCAGATACACCCATATTTTAATGGAATAGTTAATTAAAATTGTATTCCTGCTTATATCTACTATTCAGAGATATAGAACAACTTTTTAGGACAGCTTTGAAAGAGTAAGAAGAAATGACTGTACATGACTGTGCCCAAGTTTTGTTGGGTCTTTTTCATTAAAACTACTACTATGGAATGCATGGAAAAAAAACATTTTCAGTGGAGCAGGACTAATGAAAAAAAGCCAGACAAAAAGATTTTTTGCATTTTACATCAGAATCATTTCTGTCATATTGCAAATACCTTCCATGATCTCATCAGCTTCATCAAGTTTAGAAGCAATTTAGATTCCTCTATTGCTAAGCCTTTCCAAATCTTACTTTGTTGACTGGGAAACTATTTCTAATTTCTTAAATTTATACATTTATATCCATTTAATTTTCTGTAAATATTATCCTTCAATATTTATGCCTTTGCATTTATTTCCTGAATGTATTTATGAAAAATAATCATACCCTTCTCAACCTTTATTTTGCTAGGCTGAACAAACCAATTCCCTTTAATCTCTTTATATATGATAAGTCTTCCATTTTCCCTAGTTATACGAGTCCTCCTTTCCTCCTGTTCCAGTCTCAGAGGATTTTGTTAGTTTGTTTTAAACACCAATTGCTTAACAGAGTATTACTGTATTTTAAACGTGCTCCTACTAATAGCTTTGTAAAGCAACTATGGATTGCCTGGAATATTTCTTCTGAAAATACTCCACACAATATATTGCAAAACTGCTACCTTTTTCCATGGCTGAAATTTTACCATCTTTTTTTGTTGTTTAGGTTTGTTCTTCCCTCACATCAAATTGATTAACTACTTTTGTTTATAAGAAGTATTGTGCTATCCATTCCAAAACACATGATCTTGTACTGCTCTGTCTCATTGCTATCCATCCCTTGAAGATAGACCACATGATAACCCTGTGGCTCTTCACACTGGTAGTAAGTTTTGGATTGGTATAAACTCTACTTTTCTAAAACATCAAGCCGATTAAGGAAAAGATAGAACAGAGGTTTTGAAAACACCCACCACCCAAAGAAAACAAGAAGTGATTGATCCACTTTCTTCATAATTAGTATCAAGGAATTATCATTTTTGTCTTATCCAGCTTTTTATTCACCATACAATTCCATATGCAGCCTGTTGTGTTCACTTCAATAGTTACTTGTGGGCAATAAATCAAAAACATTTTCTTAAACATGGCTAAAGAAAATTAATAAATATAATATTTAAAAAACAAAAACAGTTATCTTAGTATAAATTAAGTTAATTTATTAGAAATTACCCTTCATAAAACATTGTCATTTTTAGTTTACTTTCTGTTTACGCCTGCTTCCTATATAAAACATTCTAAAACTACAGCGAGCAGGTATTTCCTGAACACCTCGCTGGTACTTTTTTTTCCAAAAGTAAATACTGTGTTTAGTATTTTATTTGTAACTTTCTATGTCCTAAGTTTGATTCCCTAGAATAAATCTAACTGAAATAATCACTATTTGATTTGAAAAATATTTTTCCAATTGTTTTAGAATTTTTTAAAGCTGGTTAGATTTTAAGCAATTAGTAGCCCAAATATTGCTTTCACAGAACCATAGAATCTTTGATTTGAAAAGACCTCCAAGATCATCAAGTCCAACTTTAGATTGATCAACCACCTTGCCAACTAGACCATAGCACTAAGTGCCACGTCCAATTGTTTTCTTGGGCAGTTCCAGTTCAGCAACTCCGCAATGTCCATGGGCAATCTCTTCCAGTGCTTAAGAACCCATTCCATGAAGAAATTCCTCCTGATATCAAACCTGAACCTCCCCTGGCACAGCTTGAGGCTTTGTCCACGTCTTGTCGGTAGTTGGCTGGGATCAGAGACTGACCCCCACCTGGCTACAGCCTCCTTTCAGGCAGTTGTAGAAAATGATGAGGCCATCCCTGAGCTTCCTTTTCTCTAGGCTAAACACCTCCAGTTCCCTCAGCCACTCCTCATATGACTTACTCTCCAGACTCTCTAGATGTGTCTTTTCATCCCAAATTTGGCAGTTTTCATTATTCAATGTGTTGTTTCATGAGTACATACATATATGCATTACATATATCTGTTACTCTCTGCATTAAAACTGTAGTTAAACTATTCATTTCCACTCTGGTTCAAAGACTTGTTTTAGCCTTATACACATCCCTGACATTTGTAATGTGTTACATAGGCCTTCACATTTTATCTCATTATTTATGTGACTTAAAGCTGTATTTTTATTTACAAAGTGAATAACTCATAATCCTTTAACTATTTTCACTGTGTTCTTTATTTCTCTTAGTTTCAAGAATTAACTCTTTTGTTCATCATTCTTCTTCCCTTTGCTTGGCTATAACTTTCTTCTGTATACCCATGTGAATTGTTTATTCTTTACTCATTATTTATCCATTGTAACTTTATTCTTTTCCATCTGAAATGAAAACTTTGTAAAATTTTTGCATTTACTTAGTGTAAAGTAAATAAATTCTGGGCATCTTCCATATTTTAATTATTTGTGTCTTTTCAGTAACTCGTATTAACAAGTTTCTTATATCTTTTATGCTTTGATCTTCGCCCCAAATCTACTTTCCTATAATATCATTTTCAGAAGTACTGAAGGAGCTCTAGATTTGATCACTCCCAGATTTTTTTTATTATCTGTTCCCAGTATGGATGCATGCCACCATTCATTCTAAAAAAACTAATTAATAAACAAAATAAAATTTTGATTCTCAGTAATTTTGCTACCAGTCTCCATGAAAGACATGAGCCTAGGACAATAAGAATGAACTGGAAAGGACAAGAGGACAAGATGGTAGGGGAAAAAAAAGTGTACAAGATATAGAAATGTGGTCAGGACACAAAGAGGAGAAAAAAAAAAAAAAAATTCAGGCTAATACAATTAGATGGGGACAAAATAACATAAACCATAAATTTTCCAGGCAGAAAGAAACCTAGACAGTCTAGACAGGAGAGATAGTAGAAAGCAATTTAGACAGCAGTATGAAATACAGCAGCAAAAGCAAGCCAATGCAATTTCAGTCTCTCTATACATTGATAACACAATCTAGTGCAGCACTCCATCATCTGGGAAAAGGAAAAGTAACTCAAGAACTTAAGGATGTTTCTATTGCATACCTTATACAAGGAAAAGTGATTGTATCTTATGCTACAACCACCATAGAATCTCCTTCTAAATAATATCAGGGCTCAGACTACATTCGGTTGTCCAAAGGCTGACTTTATTGAAATTTTATTTTTAGATGCACAATGTGGATTCCATACTGGCTGCAATATTGCTGGCTGCAGTACTCACAAATGTAGAAGCTGAGGAAAAGTGTTCTGCCTATGTTCAGTCCTTCACAAACATTATGTTTGCATTGTTATAAAACTAAAACAAGTCATGAGCACTTCTCACCCTGGGCTCTTAATTCAGCCCAGGAAAGCATCAATTGCCTCTACAGACAGTGTTAATACTTTATTATTAGATCTTTTCATTCTTGTCATACAAAAGTCAGCCTAATTTCAGTATGTTTGGGTCAGTCCTCCTTCCTATTTTCTAGCATTCAATGTTACCACCTGTACTGACATTTGAAAACCAGGATTTGTCCAGTATCGCACCACTGCTCATCCTTCCTCATCTCAAGTTGTTGCCTTGACCAATCATGTTTTAAAATATAAACCCAGTTTCTGTAGAGTTTTAAAGCATTTTTTGTTATCATGGAGCAGAAATCTACTCTTCATGGTATGCACAAAGCAGTGATGTTTATCACTTGCTGATTAATAAGGGAAATGGTAGCACTGTACACATAATCATTAGTATTCCCTAAATAAAAATGTAATGTTGTGAAACCTCAAAATCCTCCTCTCAACCTCTCATCTTTTTCTCCAGCTTCCTCTGAATGACTGTCTATCTTTTGTTTACTGCAGAATCTCTCAGTAGTTTTTTAGCTGAGCCACATAAGACAGCAAACACAGCAAACACAGAGTGTATTTGTAGTAGAGTACTAATACCATTTATCAGCTATTTGTAAATCACTCAGTAAATATCTTCTACTAGTTTCCTCTCGCCATTTTTTTCTTCCAAGGAGATCTGTGCTCACAAGTCCATTTCAGCAGGGAAATTCCTAGAGCTCCAATCCAAGTTACATATGCAGTTTTTGCATACCTCTGAGTAGCAAACTGACATACCAAGTTGCCCCAGCCAATGCAGTGCTGAAAGACTTCACTTTGTAGTGTGATAGACATGAAATCTTTTATGAAGCCAATATGAAAATTGCAATTTGGCTGGAAACTTTTATGACAAGGATGGTATATGCTAGTGTTTCCTAGAATCTTGGAAAAAATATATCTAGTATCAACTTACAGTTAGGAGAAATGCTTTGCATTTCATCATTTAATGGAGTCAACTGGCCTTTTTCAAGATACAAAAGTATTTTAAATTTGGTTTGAGTCCAAGGTGAGAATGTGAATGGAGCATTTATCTTAGATAACAACGGCCACAGGACATATTTGTTGTTCCTATTTGCAAATCCTAAAATTACATTTTTTTATTACAATAATATTTTTACTCTTAGAATGGAGGACATTCCCATCACTCATCTGCTTACAAATTAGGCAGCACATTTTTCTTCTATACCCCTCCCCTATCATTTGTGTCATCAGCATATTTTAGTTACTTTGAAATGTGTTTTATTTCAATAACTGACTTCCTCCAACTACACCCTACATGCTCAATTTCCAGATTAATCTTGAGTGGGATGTCCTGTGAATTCTAATCACTGAAATTACATTCATATCTAGGCACAAACTCTGCTTCTACATTTATATCAAAGTCAATCTTAGGCCCACCTGTTTTAAGGATTAATTTTGAACTGCTGTACTACAATCTAAAGATGTTTGAGTTCCTATATTACTGAAGGATTTGACAGAAAGAGAGCTACAAAGGTTTAGTAACTTAAATCATCATGTGACCTATACTTGGCGTTTCATTCCCACATCAACTATGTCTATAATCTCTGAAGCAAACATGGATTACAACAGACTTGAATGAAAATTAATACTACAGTGTATATTGTCAGAGGAACTATTTCAGCAGCTCATTGGATTTTCAAGAAGTCTGACGGCATTAAAGACATCCCTTGTTTATCTTGATGTAATGTAAATAAAATTTTACCTTAGAAATTAATATTTATAGCCATTTGACTAAGTAACATCACAAACTTAGATCTTCTTATTGTCTTGTGCTTTGACTCAACTTCATTTATTATTCAAAAATTAGTTTTCATTAAGGTGATTGCTTTACATTAATCTCTAGAAAATGTTGTGTTTATCTTACTAGGAAAACAGTGTCACCAGACAGCACATGCCTTGTATCCCTTGCATTCCTACACAGGGCCATGCAAATTTGGGTAGACATTGTATTTAACCTTCTGCAACTACAAGATGGAAACAACAAACATTCTCCTGAGATTTGGTAAAAGTTAATCTAATCTCTTCAGCCTTAGTTGCCTGAGATCTTAATATAATGCATAGTTTCGATGGGTAATTGAACATGCAGATATTCCTACAGTGAGTGTAGTGAAAGATTATACTTTCCTCTTGATGATACAGAAGCACAGTCAGACCCTTGTTCTTTTTTTACTGGCATATCTGAAATGTTAAATGAATACCTCATCTTTTAGAGTGGCCTGCAAGTATTAGACTTGTCCTCCTCTTTTCCACTGCTGTGGAAATTAGTGTGTTTTAACATAACCTCACCAAAGCTCTGCAGCTTAAAATGTATTGGTCTGGGTGTTTCCTTATGTACAAAAAATACTTCTGGTAGAAATATCAGAAATAAGATTTCTGATATCTGGATTTCTGAATCTGACTCTTGTTCCCAGACACCTGCACAAATGAGGTTAAGAGGACATAGCCATTCACATCAACTGCATTCAACTGTAAGCAATGTAATAGTATGAGTAAAAAAAACCAGGAGTTATTGCTTTTAAAATATATTTTATAGTAAAATTTGTGAAGTCATTAAATTCTTGACTGAGATTTTAAAATTTTTATTTCTAAGGGTTTAAAAGGCTTATTTGGAGATTAAAAAAAAAAACAAAAAACATAATAATATCAATTTCAAATCTACTTTTCCTCTCCTGTTGATGTGAGGTAATGATTTGCACTCACTCTTAAATTAAGGAAGAAATATCTGTAGAAGTTACTCATTACTAAAGCTCCATCATTTTACTATCTTTTGAGATATATTTACTGTTTGCGAGGTCTGTATATTTTTAATATTCATGTAGTGAAGCAACATATTGCCTTAATTAAAATAAGTCACATTAATTTATCAATCTCTGTTTGAAATTTGTCAAGTAGTGATTAAGGTGTAATAGAAAGATGCAGTCATAGCTACCAGGAATTCAGCAGTTGTTTCACAGTGAGAAACTCTTGACCTTACAACTCATTTACTCTTCGGCTTGGCCTGGTAATCTCCAGAAGGAAATGATGTGGAACACATGAGGATTCAGGTCAGAACCTTGTTAGAATCAGTGTGAAAGAGCAAAATATTATTAGGACTCTCAATAAATTATGACTGAAAATTATTTAAAGGTAAAATTATGCTGAGATGCAAAAGGAGCAAGCAGAAAAATAATTAAGTAATAAGACTATTCTACTGAAATCACATTAAGCCTAATACATACTGACACTATACCACTATACAAAATACCTACCTATGTACAGACTGATTTTCTTTGTTCTACTGTAAATACTTTTGTTTTCAAAAGCCTATTGCTATTTATGATAATGAATGTCAAGAAATAGATAAACAATTCTATTATGTGTATGTAGGTTTTTCCTATTTGCTCTACTTCTTACAGTGATAAAATCTTGTAGTAATTTATGCAAAAATATTTGGACAATAAACAGAGCCAGTACTGTTTAATTACAAACAACCAAGTTCTCTCTCACAACGCCATTAAACTCCCTTCACTCTCATATTCAGATACTGTGCTCATTCACAATTTTCTTTACTTTACATAAGAGTACTGTGGTGGTGCTTAAATTCAATTCCAGTTGGGTTTTTACTGCTCCAGTTTGGTTTTATAATTTGTGTTTTATAATTTTGTAATTATTACTATTGTTTAAGATGGCCTCTCCTTCCCTCTCCTTCTCTCCTTCCTTCTCCTTCTCTCCTTCCCCCCTTCCCCCAGACTTTCCCGCCAAAACCTTGGTTGTCCTGGTAACCCTATCCCATAATAGTTGTTTACCACCTTTCTGTTAAGTGTCAATCTTTAAGTTATATAACTTCCCCACCCCCTCATCATGTATTCCTCCTCCCCAAGTTACTTATTATTGGTTCAAAAGTTGTGCATCCCCTCATTATACGATGGCAAAAGGTCGTGATTGGTCCCACGCAATCCCACCCCTGTAACCCACTCAATAAAAAGCCGTGCCATTTCGAGGCCAGCGTCTCTCTCCGGAGCGCTGCCTTGGGACCACGCATCCCTTGGTTGCACATCCTGAGAGTTCCGCCTTTCTATTCTGCGCACTATCCGCACCGTGGTCGAGTTTGCCCACGCCTCTGGCAAAGTGGCCCCTATATGTAGTGGCGGCAGGGCTGGCCGGAACTGCACCCATTGGAAAGCCGAACCACTGCAGAGTACTAATACCTGCAAGCTTGTACACAAACTGGAAGCAGAAAAAGATTTATTCAGCCTAAAATCATAACTGACAATGTCTGAAAACACTGTGTTCTTTGGCAGGTTGGAATTGTGTGGGGTTTTTTTTCTGTACATTTAGTACTACTCCTTATCTGAGAGTGGTAAAATGTTGTTTAGCATCTTCTTATCATTATTTTCTCACTGCTTAGCTTCTGTTTTCTATCCAGACTTTACCTAAACTCTCCAGATTGGAGAGGGCTATCACACACAGTCCCATCACATCTGTCTCACTGCTATTCCAAATCTCTAACTTCTCTTAGTCCCTTGCCTCCCCTCCGGGTTTCCCACAATGTCTCTACTAGACAAAGGCCTATTCTACTTATATTGACTGTAAATCAATAATCTAGCTATGGCTTATCTGTTTCATCCTCTAGTTACTGGCTACTGATTAATAATACTCTTCAAGATCTCAATATTTCCTGGAGCACTTAAGGTCCAGTAAAATATTCAACTGGAGTTTATGCTTTGGTTTTTTAATTGCATATCTAGGCCTGACAACTTGCCCATATGAAAAGAGGATTTTCAGTGGACCTTTGGCTTCATCATGTTCTTGGAGACTGTGAAATGTGACTGTCTTATTCAATACCAACAAAGAAGGTAATCACCAAAAATGTCCTTTCTGCTTCCAAGAAAGGCAAAAGAGGAAAGGTTGTAAAATTCTGTGCAGCGTTATCCAAAAAGTTAGTATAAGGGAACTGATCTTAAGCAATCATATCAACACTGAAAAAAAAAAATGGAAAAAGTTCTCTATAAAATAAAGGGAGAAAAAGGTAAGCAATATATTGAAAAGTGTTTCAATGTGATCACCAAAGTCAGGCTTGACAGAAGGCTATGCTCTCTCAGACAGTAGTGAATATTCTGTGATTCCAATATTGCTACCAAGTGCCTAGCTGAAGAGAAATTCTCAGTGAGAATTTTTGCTAGATATGCATTCAAAAAATCAGTTTAGGATCAGTAAGTAGATGATATTCTTTCTTGTCCAGGACACACACATCCCACATCGGGATGCCAGTGAAATGCTCACACCAATGCTTATTGCACTTGCTGCAATCCTCAAAAACAATCTAATGACATCAGGATTGCCATTAAGAAATTCCTTTCCAAATTACTTGTCATCGCACAGGAAACCACCAGGTGGCGTCTAGAAATACAGCTCACCATTTCCTGAGACTGAATAATGTTCTGTCTTCAAACATGGCTTGCTGGTGGCCTCAAAGGGCAGT
Source organism: Zosterops lateralis (assembly GCF_965231275.1). Taxonomy (NCBI): domain Eukaryota; kingdom Metazoa; phylum Chordata; class Aves; order Passeriformes; family Zosteropidae; genus Zosterops; species Zosterops lateralis. The sequence continues at coordinate 27,418,959 of NC_139762.1, read as the reverse complement.
CAACTTAAAGTCGGTGAAAGGAAAGCATTTATCACCTTCGGCAATTTACACCTGCCTGCCAGCCAAAATTTTAAGAGAGCTGCAAACAGCTTAAGCATGCATAGATCTGTTTGTAATGTCATAGTCTGCTATGAAATTTATTCTACAGGCTCTCCTTTGCCCCCAGCTTAGCAACACATACAGTTTTGAATATGGCAGAGATAAATCTGCTATTTCACTCAAGAAATTCTCAATCACCTATCAGCTCAGTGTCTGGTAGCAAGTAAAATTGTAACAGAGAACTGAAGCCCAATTGTTCTGAAAGATAAAATATTAGTATAAAGTATTATACTGCAAAAGAAAATCAAAATAAAGGGAAAAAGGCTGAGGGCAAAAGTGAGAAAGTTTTTCCACTATCATAATAATACATATATTTATTAATCTGTCTTAGTGTTCCTTTACTCCTAAACTTCTGTGTATTAAATGAATTAGAGTCTTCTTGTTGGCAATGCGTCAGCTTAAATGGGTTTATGATTTTCTTTGTTACACCTGCTTCATTAATTTGGTTTAAATGACCTGAGAAACTGCTGGGAATATATTTTACTGCTAAATAATTTATGTGGACAGTAATGATATGTGGATATTAGTCTGCAGTTGCCTTCCCTTGTACATGTTACAGTCCGCTCTTGCAGATAACAAAGCTAATTACAAAACATCCACAGTTCTTGAATCCTCTAGTTTGACTGGCTGTGCAGCTTCAGTGGCTAGTGGCACTCACATTTGCTTATTTTGTTTTGAGTTCCCTCTGTCTTGCTCAAAAGAATGTGTTTACCATACTTGCATTGTGTACATTGCATAATTGAATATGCAAACTATGGGTTAGAAGATTTTAAATGAATCTTTGTGCTCAGCCTCTTAAGTTTATATGAAGAAATATAGCTCTGGATGGATCAGCTCAGAGTATTTTGATATATTCAGGAACTAATCTTTCTTCTTTCACTTTGAAATAAAGTGTTTTAGTGTTTGGGGTGTTTTAGTGGATGGGGCGTTCTTTGTTTGTTTGTTTTGATACTTCTGCATATCATGACCATCTTTATCAAAGAACAAAAATTCAGTGGAAGAAGCCAATTGTCAATATATTTTTTCAGTTTCAATCTGATTGGATATGACCAAGAATGTTCTGTCTTTATTATCTTAAGAATTTTGCTTTAAATAAAGTCATCAAAATATTAAGCTAACTTGTAAAAAGAGCTTGGAGATGTTGAGGAATCACCACAAGTGAAACAAAACTTGTCATCAAGAAATGTTTAGTTCTGCGAATTTTGCCTTGCAATTAATAGGAGGGGACTACTACTTTACCAAAGAACTAGATTCAGTACAGTTATGGTGTCAAATATTAAGTGCAGTTATAGCACCAAACAAAACATATTTAATAAGAGGAATTAAACATGGATTCACTGCAGGTGTAACTTGCAATGTATTTCTATCATCCAGAAAACTCTCCTTGCCCTTCTCTTTAATAGAGAAGATTGTTCAATTGATTTAAATTAGAAATTTTTTTTTAGAAGTCCTAGAACCTGAAGATGTGCTTCTTGGTGGTGAGTGAAATTTGAATTGTCAGTTTCTTCAGCTTTCAGTCACCTTTCCAAAGAAATATTTGGAGCTGGGCCTGCAGAGCATATCCAAAGCTGAAGGTACGGTAAGTGTTGTTCTGCTTTGGAAAGTGGCCTAAACAGGTACATCATTTCAGGGACATCACTGGAATTAAAGGACTTCCAGAAAATACCATGTTATTGCTACTAGTCCTTGCTACTCCTTTTGATACTCTTCCAGCCAACCCCACATGAGGTGTGTAAAGATTCAAGGGAATGAAGTAATTTCCCATTTTCTTCAAGCATGCTTGAACATCAGCTCCATCATTCTCTTCAGATCCTTACAGTGGTTGGCAGGTGTCTTGCAGCTTCCACAGAAAAAGGAGATATAAAAATGTAGTGTTCGTACAAGACTAGTCTAGCTCTTGTTGTTCAGCAGGTGTTTACTATTGTCTGAGTATATTTATTCAGTTACCTGAATTTCATGTTGAACATTTTGTATTCCATAATCTATAAAAATTATATTAGTGTATGTGGTATGTGTATACATTATATATTATCCATAATGTAAAATATATAGTCTATAATATATTAATATTCTGAGCTTTGTCTTATCCAAAAATGCTCATTTACCTGCCCCAATGACAAAATTATGGCTTGAGTGCAAATTTTTAATTCGAATTTTATAGATCACATACAATGACTGTGCCCATTACTGTTTAATTGGATTTGAGCTCTTTAAGCACTGGTAAAAAAACTATGTATACCACATTCTGTAATATAAAATATTATTTCATAAATGCAGTGGAAATGTACTAAGAAATACAAAGATATTAAAGAAATTAAATAAATAGAAATATTCCTTAGAGCTCTTGTTGATAAGCCTTTAATGTGTACCTGTTCTGCCAATAAGATTTCACTTACTGTCGGTTTCTAAATAGAGTAGAAAGCATGCATGAAAGTAATTTTTATACACCACCTATTTCCTTCAAAACCAGGGCATATTCCAACCACTCTGGTTTTTGTATATCTAGTAAATGGGAGTTGTGAGGAACAAAACAAGAAGCATTTGAAATAAAGTTTGGGCATGCTTTTCTTAAACTGTTCATTAATAAATCAAAAAAAACCTATCAAAAATTATATGTAGTAATAGTCCTTTGCAGCACTATCCGTCAGTCACCCAAATTTGAACTAACTCAGAAAAGATTTTTGGCTTTTGTGTTAATATATGAGATGTACAAACAGCTGTGAGAACAAACATAAGCTTCTGAAAACAGTTTAAAAACCCTCTTCTCCTAACCCATTATTCTGGGGAAAAAGCAATCATCTGCTCCAACATATAATGCTGAGTGGACTAGGCCATCTCCTTTCTTTGTAACATTAGATCAGATAAAGCCCAATAAATCTAAAAGAAAACATCTTCATTAATGGTGGTGGTAATCGAACAACATAATCAAATAGCAAACTATTTTAATATTAAAACTTACCCTGATGCCGACTTTTGAGATTGGAAAACCAAAATGAGGACATGGTAAGGTATGAAGGTATTTATTTGGTGGTGTTCTTTCTAGTCTGAATTTTCACTGAGCAGGGCAACTCAGAAGATGGTAATTTCAAAGCCATACATTCAGAATTCTTGTCCTTTACTGTATGTCATAAATTTCAGGATCTAATAAATTTTAAGAGGCATCAATGCTTGGTGTGATATAAGCAAAATATTTTAATACTTATCTCAGTTGAAGTCACCACAAAACTAAAGACATATTACGATATTAGTGTAACTAAATTTAAAGTTCATTGAAAAAATATGGAAAAAGAGGATTTTGTTATGGACCTTACTTGTTCAACGAACTTTCAACTGTAATGATAACTGTAAGCACAGTTTTCCACCTCCAATTGTTTGCTATTTCTTATTGTAAACTTCCATGTTTAGTTGCACAATTTATAGGAATATTTTCCATGAGAGAAAGTGTAGTCTCACACTACAGTGAGGAAAAGGCATAGAGTTTCATTCCATAAATTTAGTGTTTCCAACAGAAAATCTTGCATCTACATCTTCTCTGTAGTGTGACAGGCTGTTCCTCATAAAAAATGATTGTAAGATCAGACACAAGAGGATTTCACAAAATTTTCAGTGAGGCATATTTCCTTTTATACTTGATTTATGAGCTTCATTCTACTTTGACACCAAAACAGTCAAGATGTCCAGTTGGTAAATCTGAAATCTCTGGATGCGCAATGGGAAAGTCTCAAATCCAGACTGGATGGGGCAAGTCTATTAATGCCAACTACTGTGACTTCCAAAGTGTTTTGAGGTAAGGACACTTTCTCTTTATTTTAATAACATAATAAAGCTGTAAATGGGATGCCCAGAGAAGATGTGAAATCTCTGTCTTTGGAGATTCTGGAAACCTGACAGTACCAGTTGTCCTTGTTTTGTACAGGGGTCACTAAGTTATAATTGTCTGCAGGTGTCAAAGTTGATTGTCCAACCTAGGTCTCCCTATGATTGAACAGCAGAAAGCCAAAGAGACTCAGTAGTTGCTGTTACTTCTCCCACTGTTAGAATGGTAGCTGAGGGTTGCTCTGGACATTCGTCTCTGGAGAGACTGTGGAAGATTATGCTGCCCTTTCTTTCCATCAAATAACCCCACAGACAGGTCTAACTCTCAGTTCCTGAGTCATTCATTCACTATCAGGCCTTCTGATTTCTCAGATCTCAGAGAACAATCCTTTCTTACCTGCTCTCACCTTCTGTCCTCCTCCTCTATTACCCCTTTCATTCTTCCGCCCTAGTCTATGGATTAACCAAGAAAATGAGGCATCGTAACCCATTATGGTTCTCTACATTGATATCACCTTAGAACAACAAATCTTTAAACGCTGCCTCCTAAGTCCTTCCATTTAAGGCAAACATCATCAAGTTGGACATCCCACTGCCAGAGATTCCCTTGCATCCTCTAGAGAGAAGTATCCCATTCCTCCCTGATAGGGTATAATAATCAAAGGACGTCGTGTTGTTGTAAAAGCCAAAATCCTCAAGACAGCACCAGCCACTAAGCCAGAAGTTTGTTTGCATAATATGTCTATTTCTGGCTGCACCCTTTCATCTAAAATGCTGTAAAAGTTAACTTGTGTACCAATACTATGGTTGTATGTTGCTTCGCGTATCTGTCTCTCAGGTCAGCCCAGCTTTCGGCTGGACCACCCTGCTAGCTCTGATACGCCCAACAGTACCTTTGCGTGGGTCTTTGGCTCCGCAGCACCTTTGCCTCAGCTGTCTCGGCCGTGGTTCGAAAGAGGGGACACTCCAGGCTCAGGGAGAAAGGTTTTATTCGGGGAACACAAGGGCAGTCCCTGGTTCCAGGCCTGTGCCTCTGGGGAGTGACCCCTGGCCTCGGTTACAGGGGGTTTTTGTTCCCCCAGAATCTCAGGGGTGGACACAAGTTACAAGACCAATGAAACAAAGCCAGGTGGGTAAGGCCAAAATGCAATACACAACATTAACAAATCAGGTGAATTTGGGATGTGGTCCTGGGAGACCCACCAATCACTGTCAGACACCTCTCCTGAAGGTTTTGGGGCCTGGGGGATGATGGACGTGGCGGGGAGAATACAATAGGATGGGGGAAAATACAATAGGATGACCGAAACTCTGGGCAGAGGATTAGGTTGCCTTAGCAACTCTTATCAACTTCTGATAAGAACAATCCAAGACAAGAACTTTGCCTGGCTAGGGTTAAAGTCCAAATCACATCAAACCTACAACTAAAAAACCTATGATACAATTTCAGCACCCCCACAGTTGTACACCCAGAGCTTTGTAATTTACTTTGATTTTGTCCTGGTTCCAGCTTGCAGTGTCATTTATCCCCATATGAAAGGGTAGCAATGAACAGGTCTGTGGTCTTGACAAGCTGTGGCACCCTCTTGACAATGTCTCGTGTTGCAGTGTGCATTTTGGGGTTTTCCAAAGTTCTGTACGTTTTGTTATTGGTTTTATAATGGTTCATCCTTACACCTCCCATCCCCAAATCCCCTGTGGTCTTTCCCTGGTGACAGATCTTGTCAATCCCTGCCACCACACCCTAAGCCTGAAAAGTTCTAGTGAGGCTACAGGGTCATTCAGCAAGATATCAAGTTGCCTGCTCCCCTTTCTGTTCATAGATGGCCCTGCCAATTGTCCCCTGTTCTTGGTCACTACCCTTCTTCCCTGAGATTGGTTTTAGGTATCCCCTTGCCCGGGAGACGCCCCTGGTACTTAACCTGTAACCTGAAGCCCAGAGGCCGCTCTTCAGGTGGGTCTCTGGGTGGAATAAAGCCTAGTGAAACCCATATAAGAGTCCTCCTTCTTCCACGCCATTACTATGTTTCAGCCTGAGGTTCAGACCCACCAAACATCAAAGGTACAAGGCCGTACCCTTCATATGCAGACTGGTGACAGCTAGCCAGTAAAGCTGCACTGGACGCCAGCATAGTCTCAGACCTTAGCTCCCAGAAGGCAGCACACCTCTGATGGCTTCCTGTCAGACCAGCAGATGGGCTCCTGAGTGCCCCTTAATAGAGAATCACCCCCTCATTGTTTCTTTTTGTGGTGTATACATTGTGTATACATTTTTGTGGTGTACACTTATCTATAAGGTAAGAAGCGCTTTTGTCCCCATTTCTGAGCAGAGAATTGAAGCACTGGAAGATTAAGTGAATTGCCCAAAGTGATACAGGTAGTAAGGAATAAATCCTAGTCTCTGACACCAACTCAGTGCTTCAGTAATCCTCTCAGTTACAGTTGCTATAAAAAAATAAGCCTGATCTCTTGTGAATATTGCCTAGACCTCCAGATGTGTAATCCTGCTTGAATGTGTAATATCTGTTTCACTGGCTGGAGAACGGAAAGTCAGCTAACTACATGAAGACATCATTATAACACTTTAAGAGACCCCATGACCACATGACCTCACTCTGCTGTTGCTGCCCTGTACAGCCACAGTAAAACCAGATCAGAGTCTGCAGAGATGTAAAGTTACAGATTCTTCTTATATCAAAATTCTAAATAATGGCTTTGAAATGTAGTGCACATATAGAAGATTGTATTTGTACATATACTAAACACAGTACTTGGGAATTTTTAACATTTTGAAACAACTACTTATTATACCTTAAAAAGCCTTCATGAGCTAAAGGTAAAGGCTTGCACACTGCTCTGAAGTTCTAGCAGGTCATGGATAACAGAAAAAAACAAAGAATAATCAATTTTACATAACTACAATGTAGCTATGGTTTCATGGGACTGGTTAGTTATTGCCAAAATATGTTAATGTGAACTTCTGTTATTAAATTTTGAGGTTTATAAATACATAGATTTTTTTACACAAAATACAATTTTGCTCAGGCTATGACAGCAGAGACCACAAAAATGCTAATGAAGGTAAAATCAACAGAAGAAGAATTTTTAAAGCACACCCACAAAAAAAAAAAAAACCAAAGAAATAACCCAACAAAAACCCCAACTAGATAAGATTCAATCAATACTTACAGGTATATTCATGTATTTTGAGAATAGTGACAAAAGAGGAAAATATCACAAAATTGAAAAGACTTTAAATTTTTTTGAGTTTGATGTTTATAAGTGATGTTCAATGGTAATGTTAGTTATTTGATCTCTAAGGTTTGCTAAATGGTTCACATTCAGCCAACCAGAATAAATCTCCAGTGGTTCAGAAAGGTTAACTATACAGTATACTTTGACAGGATATTTCGCCACATATTAATAAAACCTCACTGTTTGCTTTCTCTTATACAAAGTATTTTCATTTTAATTCACAAAGGCTTCTGCTGTTACTTTGTTGTTCCTTTATTCTCTGATTTAGTCTGGAACTCTTCCAGTCTTAAGAGGGGCTATTAGAGCCACTGTTTTGTCCCCTAACACAGGAGGAACAACATGTCAATGAATCTCTTCATGTCCTTCCTCCACAATTTATTAATTCAGATAAAATAGTGGAAAGTCATGCAGCACAAAAACTCTTCTCATAATAAATACGGGTTGCAAGGGTCTCGATGTCTTGCATTCCATACCGTTTTTTTCTGCTGTTAGACTAAATCTCTCATGCATTCTGTCCCACAACTCACCACCACTATTGAAAATTCAGCTCTTTGTACGTCCTTATTACCATTAGTCCCTTCTCACATCTTCTCACCAAAAGCAGCTCCTTCAGGCTGTGACAACCAACCTCACACCATTATAAGCACAAACCAATAAACCTTGAAGACTCAGGTGTGATTTTGTCTGCTCCAGAGGGGTCCGTCAGCCCTCTCAGAACTGCTCATATAGAATGAAAACAGAACAGAGATATGAAAAGGGGAAACTGGGGGTAAAGAGAAGGCAAACCAAGGCAAATTTAAGACTAAAATAAACAGTAAAAATACTGCTTTTTCAATGTCATGTACCAAAACAGACTAATATGAAATATGCCAAGATTAACTGTAATCATGGAGAATATTAAATTGACTAGCAACTGAAATTTATCTAAAATTTGTCTGGAAACCATTTTGTGATTCACTTCTCTACCAGTCATACTGAGGAGTGTAGTATCTACCCTTCTTTACAAAGAGTTTAAGAACCCTTTTAAAATTTTCTCATAAAACCAAACCTTTGTGTTGCAGTGCATTTTGAGTTTTCTAAAGTTCTGTATGGTTTTTGTTATTAAGCTTCTGTAATAGTTCATCCCTACCCCTATCCTCTTTCCCTAATCCCTGTCATTATCCCCTCAATAGGCCTCTCCCATTGTACCTTCCATTGTATCTTATCAATTGACACACCCTAGTACTTGATGGCTCTGGCAGAGCTAGGTGGTTCAACCAAGGCTTCAGGTATCCCCACACCCCTCTTGTCCCAAAATGGCAATTCATTGCCCCCTGTACCTAAGTCGATCCCCCTCATTTCCATCAGTAACGCCCCTGTACTTAAGGGTAGAAAAGAGCCCAAATCCTCACTCATGCTCTCGCACCCTGGGCTTCACCCTGAATAAACATCTCCCTAATTACCACCAAGTGTGTGTGAGTCCGCTCCTTCTTCCGAGCAAGATCATGTCTCTGTCTGGAATCTGGACCCAATGGTATATGGTATCTGAAGGGCAAGCTAGCCAGGAAACCAACTTGGAAGAACCTTACCTTTGTAATAATAGAAATCTCTGCCTAGGAGTGTGTTACAGCAGAGAACCTAAGTGCTAGAAATATCTTGGAGGAATGGAGAGAAAAGGGAATGGAAGGATGCAAGGATGCTGTGATGTAACCAGCAGATTAATGAAAAATAATGTAGGTTACCAGCAACAGCATATTAACCATCCTCCTTGAAAACCTCACTAAAAGTGTCTCCAGTCCAAAATTAAGATTTTAAATGCCGTTCTGTTCAAATCAACATAATTAGTTAGAAAATACTTATTTTTGTGGGAGGGAAAATTCCAAAAGGTTCTAGAACTTTGTGTGATAAGGTATTAGAATAGACAGATAACTTTCCAGGTTTCAGTGCAGCAGACACAACTCTGCATTTGGCCTAATCTACCCAGTAGCATTTTCCTGAGCATGATGACCATAAAAGGTCCTAGGCCTGGTTACAGGAGGTCAGTGCTGACTTGCTGACACTGCACCTCCCTTTGCCCTATCTCCTAACAGCCAGGAATGTGACTACAAAAGCAGGTACTTCTGTGTTGTTCTTGTTTTCTGGTGGGTTGGGGGGTGGGGGGGGGGGGGGGTGGTGGTCTTTGGGGGTTGGGGCTTTTTTGTGGGGGGTTGTTTGGTTTTGGGGTTTTTTTGGTTTGATTTGGTTTTTCATTTCCACTGAGTGAAAGTCTGTGGTGTCCCTTCCCACTGCCTGTCCAGGAGGCTTTAGCAAGGCAAGCTGGGGAAGAAGCTGGCAGAGAGATAAAATGTAGCTACTGTCCCCCAAGAGTTTCCTATAAAAAATCTGAAAAGCTACCACCATTTATTCCTTTAAATCTCCATGATATGTAGTTCTACGGCACTGGGAATATTAACATATTTTTAAAGGCAATGCAAAGTGATTCCTGGACGTTGAAGAAGCTATATATATTTATACAAAGTAAAATATGGCATAGAAGCACGATATATATTTGCACATAATTACACATGCTTTAGCATACTGCTGCCCCTGTAGGTTTGTGAATTGTCTGGGTTGTAGTATAGGATGTACAGAAAGTATTTATTCTATCACGATCTTCATGAACTGTTGAAACCAGGTGGTGCAGTGTTTTCCCAGGCCCCCTTCCTTTGGGCTGTCTTCTGCTAATGGCCCATCAATGCCTTGCCCATGACTCACAGGTGAATCCCTCCAGGAGTTATCTCTGTTTAATGGGCCATCAAGGACCCACTTCACAACTCATCATCCCATTGTGAGATGCTCTGCCCAGGGGGAGGAGCCAAGCATTCTTACTTGGATATAATCTGGGATTTGAGACAGGACAAGCAGCCTTTACCCACTGCATTCCCAGAGGACCAGAGCTACCAGACCTTTCTACAGGATCACTGCTTCAGGAAGACCACCTCACCTGGACTGCTTCCATCACCCTGCTCAGGTTGTATTCTGACTCTGTCAGTGGTCTTTTGTATTATTGCATTTACCTTTTTACCTTTCTTCTTATTAAATTGTATTTCTGACTTGGGGCCTCTCACTTGTTTTGCTTTCAGACCACGACAGAATCCTCTGTCTCCCAAATTGGAAGTGTTCTGAGGCAAAAGGTGGTACCATATCTTTATATAGTGTCTGTACCAGCATCAGTTTTTAAACTGTACAATTATATCCAAAAGGAATTTTGAATATTAAGCTTTTCCCCAAAAGGGAAAAAAAACAATATGCCTTGAAAAATTTGGGATAGGAAATCATTATTTGAAAATAAGTTGGCATTATGCTTTTGATTACAAATTTCTCTTCTCATATTCAGCTGAGAAGCAATTAACTTGAATTTGGTTTAAAGGATAAGTAGAATTGTTTTGCAATTGGAAAGAGAAAATTTTCAGAAACAAGGAATTAAGAATTTAGACGAAATTGTTTATATTTCTGAGAGAAGTGATTGTTAAATAACAAACAAATCACTCTTTCTTCATCTGCTTCCTTACACTCACTGTGGAGAGAAACAAGACCAAGAAAATAACAGAACAGTGGGAATTCTATCTGTTTAAAAAGGGATTGCTATCAACAGCTATAGTTTGAAAGCAACAGGTTGAAAATTTTTCAACAGCCATTCTTCTGGGAGAAAATTATATTTCCCCTAAACTGAAATTTTGAAAATGAACACAGCAGGAATTTTGCATTGGAAAGAGTCTTTGGTTGCATTGGATTTTGTATCCATAACGAAAGAAGAGACTACACTCAGAGTAGTCATAGCTCAGTAATTGAGCAGTTACCTACATAAATGGGTCCTTAGTTTAAGGTCCATTTTGCCCAACTCAGAAAAGGACATTTTTACATCCCAATGGAGTATCCTGTCTATGGAAATAGAATCAATCATACCCTTTCTTCTGCACAGTGATATTCTGTAACATGATCCTGTGGGCCAGCTACTTAAAGACTGACCCAATGGTAGCTGCATTCCCTTGAGGAGCAAGAAAAACAGACCCAAGGCCCCTCTAGGACAAATATTTAATTATTTATCTGACATAAAACAGTTTCACTAAAACAGCTTGGAAAAGGACACTATACTCTGCCAGCTACATATTTAGTTGACAGGAAAGACCTTGCTTATCTTGTTCCATCTACAGGTATACACCAAAAAAGAAAAACATGGTAATGGATACCTTTTTGTTCTAGCATACTGCTTTGATTGCTGTAAAGGATAGAAAAGTTCATATGGGAAATAAGGGGAAGGTTTTAGCTAGAACTGTTTATTGATGACTGTGATAAATATTTTTTCACCAATTTTTAAATCAAGATATGGTCCAAGTTCAAGTAGTTATTCAGGGAATTCTCATAGCCAAGTCTGTCAGGAGGGCCCATTAGGTGGTTACAGTAATTTCTTTGGGCTCTGTAAGTTTAGAATTTATGAAGATGACACAAAAAAAGAAGGCAAGTCAGCAAAGTACAATGAAGAAGTTGTGAGTGACCTGCTGAGCTGGTTGCATAGTTATGCCATTTGTTCTGAACAAGACACATACCAAACATTCAGACAGTGGCCACAGTCCCTCCTGATTTGAGGATAAACATCTACCCTGTACAACTACATGAGATTTTGGACAGAGAAGGATCTTGTTGGCTTCTCCACAAATCCAAAAGAGCAAACAGAAATACGTTCTTTTCTTCCAAGGCTGCTATTTAGGCAGCCAGAGCTGCAATATAAAATTCTACTCCCCTATGAAGTTTTTTGTAACTTGAGTATTATTCTTAAGTTGAAATTCTATTAAGTCACCAGTATTTCAACCAGATTCCATAGCAGAGAACAACACCAGAGCGTGAAATTCTTATTCTAGATATTTACCATCTAGCCTGTCCAAAGCAGACTTACTGTCTGAACTCCATTCTATTCTTTTGGAGATAATCAATATAATTAATGGAGTTTAAAGAACAATTTATGTGATGAAATTTAGGACAAGATGAACTGCTTTCTAGATGCCATTGACTGTATTGGCTATATCTTCATTCACTCTAATGTGACTAATACAATTAATTCAAATATGGCCGGATGCATTACATGTAACCAAGGCAAGATGAATCTCAACTAAACCCATTCCATTATGTGGATAGAGATACATTAGACAGTGTACATGATATGGCTGCACCAGACATTTTTTTGTTTAAATCTCTTAGTTTCATCTGAAATTATACTGAAGACTTCTCTCAGTCTTTATCATGGCTAAGAAGTTGAGAGCAAGCAGACATATTGCTAATAGTACTGTTCCCTGTGTGACATGGTGTAAAAGATCTGCTCTATCTTAGACATGCTATACTGGCTGGTCATCTAGGTTGGAGCAGATTACTGCCTTTGTGTGTGTGAATATGAATAAATATGCATCCCTAGAAATCAAACTGTATTCTTATAGCAAAATGCCCAATTCAGTAACACAAGAGATAACTGGACTTCAGGGTTGAAATTTTCAAACATTTGACTATTCTAACCTACACTGATTAGAAATGAGAATTTTGGATCTTCAGTATTCTACTATTATTTGCCTTAGAAATGTTTAGTTATGTGTGACATAATGCAATTATTTTAACATAAATTTGAATCCAAATAGATGAGTACAAAAATCTAAATATAGAAAAAAAAAAAAAAAACAAAACACAGAAATACAAACATTATGCATCTTTTAGAAAGATCTACATGCCAAAATATTTTAAAGAATGCTACAAGGTGAAAAGTTTCTTGTAATAACTATTCTGATAAAGTATATGCAAATGTTCACTATGATGAATAAAAGATTATTAAATTCTTTTGTACCCTGAATCCATGTTTGGCTCGACCTTATCTCATTAAGAACTTGGTGCTGAAATAATATCTGCCAGATGGCATTATAATTCTGGGTCCAAGGAGCATGGGCTAATTCCTTCAGGTGAAATGTTTTCAGCCAGGACATATCAGAAGTGGTCTCCTGCTACCTTTAAAATTTGTTTAACAGAGACCAATAGTTTGTCTAAAAGTACAGTTCAGTCTAATTTCAATACTTTAACTGATAGGAACACAACTTCAAATGGCCAGCTGGAACATTCCATTTTATTTCTTGTTATTGATTCTGGCTGGAATAATAATCTGAGTTTTTCTCAAAAGTTTGGTAATACGAAATTGTTGTTTTCTACAGAATTATAGGGAACATGGAACTTCTATATTGCATATCACTGTAAAGTTTTGTTCTCGTTACTGACAATATTTCTATAAGTTCCTTATTTTCAAAAATTCTGTTCCTCTCTGGGCATATATTATTTACTGGTAAAAGTAAGCAAAAGGACATATTTTCTCCAAAAACATAGGAACACCTTGAGTTTGTATGTGAGATGGCAGCAAGGAAATTCTTTGTAGTTTTACAATTGAATATATGAAACTTGCAGGTGCAGACCATAAGATATGTTATTTTAAAAGGGATTTATGTCATTCTGAGCATGTAGTTATGAACAAGCACAACTGCTGTGGGTCAGTGTGCAAACTAGAAGCAAAAGGATAAAGAAACTCCATTTGACCTTTCAATACCATAGGGAAGTAAAAAAGTACAGACAGTTATTAAAAATTACATGATACAAAATTACAGACCTCATCAGTTTCATCTTCATTTGAGTCATGATACAGAATTGTCATGGCTTAGGAATGGTATTCCCCAACTTAGTACCCTAACTACAAAGAAAACCAGAAACCCTGTCCCCCTTTCATGGGAGACAAAAGGCAGAGATCACAAGTTGAGGTAAGAATGATTGACTGGAAAAAGAAATGAGGTAAGAAAATGAACAGTAGCAGCAACAATACTAATAACAGAAAGTGTCCAAAGAGAGGGTGATTTACATGATAAATGTTCACTCAGCCTGACCCAAGGCAGTTTGACCCCAAGACAAAGAACAAAGGCTGTAGTGTTCCCCACCCAGAAGCAGACTCCCTTCCTTCTGCCCTCAGGGATGATGTATTTGCTATAGAAAACAAACCCACCGGTGCCCACAGGGCTCCAAGGGTTTGCCCACTCATGACTACTGTGAAAAAAAATTAACCCTGTCCTGACTAAACCCAGAATAATAGGAACCACAGTGGTGCCAGGTGGATTACTTAGACAGTCCTGAGTAGTGAAATTATGGGAAGAAGTAAATTAAAAATAAAAATTAAATCAAAATAAATGCAGAAATGTAATTTTAGAAGTCCAGATGAAAAAAAAAAAAAAAAAAAAAAAAAACAAAACCAAAAACAAAAACAAAACCTGCTAAAAAGTCCTGTGTGAGCAACAGTGATAGTCCTGTTATCCCAGACAAACTCTCTTCCACTTAAGAGTCCGCCCAAGGACATGAATGCTGAAAACTGTCCCATGCAAATGTCAGGAAAGACTGAAGACCTTTTTCTGTCAGCTCAGACACAGACCAATGGGCCAGTTGTGCAAGACTATGACTTACCCTTGCTTATGTAAAGTATGTGTTTTAATATGGCAATAGGGCAGTACAATATCTATTGAAGGTATGGGCTTCACTCAGAACCTGGGCTTTTAAACAGTGTTGGGGAAGAGTTATTTACCAGGAAGCATCCATTTTGACTCAGCAAAATTATGTTCTTTGTCAGTCAGAAGTTTCTCAGGCAGAATGATAATGCTCAGAAAGGAGCTTCATAGATTTGCTTTAAATACCAGAGAAACCCTGTAACTTGGTGTGGACTGAAATCATCACAAACTGAATTTATCTACTAGCAGAGTATACAAACGCTGCTACACAAATGATACTGAATATCAGTGGACCTCTACAGGATCAAAAGTAAATACAATAAATCCATTCAGGCCTTTAAAGAATTATAGCCTATATTATCATGGTCAGGAATTAGGAGCTGTCAGACCATAGTCATTGACTATAAAGACACATCAGTATGTTGTGTATTGTGGCTCCACTAGGTAAGACTATGCTGCATGTATGATCATGTAATACCCATACAACCTCAACATCTCAATAACAGTAAGAGATTTGCAGAACTGCTTTATTTTCTCCTTTTTCTTTTTTGTAGTTATGTGTTGTTGTGGTTTGAAAGCAAAAGGAATGAGAGGCTCCAAGTCAGAGATATAATTTAATAAGAAGAAAGGTAAAAAGGTTAAAATAAAATAAAATAAATGCAGTAACACAAAGGACCACTGACAGAGTCAGAATACAACCTGAGCAGGATGGTGGAAGCAGTCCAGGTGAGGTGGTCTTCCTGAAGCAGTGATACTGTAGAGAGGTCTGGTAGCTCTGGTCCTCTGGGAATCCAGTAGGTAAGTGCTGCTTGTACTGTTCCAAGTCCCAGGTTATATCCAGGTGAGAATGCTTGGCTCCTCCCCCTGGGTGGAGCATCTCACAATGGGATGATGAGTTGTGAAGTGGGTCCTTGATGGCCCATTAAACAGAGATAACTCCTGGAGGGAGTTACCTGTGAGTCATGGGCCAGGCGTTGATGGGCCATTAGCAGAAGACAGCCCTACACTAGACCTCTGTCCCACTTGGTTTCAACAGTTCATGAAGATGGTGATAGAATAAATACTTTGTGTACATCCTACACTACAACCCAGGACATGTGTGTTTAACATCGTGCTGATTTTCCATTTCATTCTTCATGCTTTGGGAGTAACACAAAGTAACCAGAACTAATAGTCAGCAAGCAGCAGGGAAATGTTTTCAAAGCAGGAGAAACAGAGAAGATACTTTTTATCATGTTTTTGACCTGTCCCAGTGACCCTGTGGAGCACAGCACAAAACTTCATGAAAGGAAATATTTGTTTAAAAAGGTCTCTGAATCCCAGGATGTTGTAATAGAAATTGTAGGCTGGTATTTTTCTACGAGCCTCTTCGCGGTGTTAACTCTAGTCAAGATGTAGAGTCTATTCTTAGCATCAGTGTTTTTTATGCTGATCTTAAGAAGTATACTCATTTTAGTGCCTCACAGATCTTACCTACCAAAATTTAATTTTCAGCATGGTTACACAACATTCGGTCAGCTTAGCATGTGGATGTACTTAGTTTGATGATGTTTCTTTAACATTAGCTACGTTACCAAAAAGCGCTGTGCATTTCCAAATGTTAAGTTTCCACAGTTGTAAACACCAAAATAATCAATTCCATGTGCAGAATTGCAGATTGAATAGTGGTATTAAATCACATTAATCCTTCTGCTTTGATGTACACCTTCTTTATCCAGCAACAACAATCGCCCTAGCAGGGAACACAGTAATAGCAGATCTTCTGACACTCAGAGGGTTCAGCCACAATCTATGAGGTTTAGCAGAGATCAACCTTTAAATCTCTGAAGCCAAATTAGAACATAAGACAAACTAGTTTTATTTCAACTCTCAGCTTCCTGATTTTTTCTCAGTTTTCTTTACAGCACTTAGACTCAGTCTTCCTGTGCCTAAAACCTTTCAATTCCATAATCCTCTCTCTAGCTATATGCTCTGTAACCTCTGAATGCAAATCAGGGGACCTCAGCTGGTGATTCTAGCTGGCTGCTAAACAGTCTTCTCACACTCCTGTTGAAGTCCCCATGTGTTACCTGCAAAATGCTCCCTAATTCACTTACAGCTACCATACACTTTAGAAAAGATCTTAGTGCAAAGAATTTGCACCAAACCACTTCAAACTTCTATATTTCTATAGACATATTTAGGTTTGAATACATAAATAGCAATTTTATACATGGAGAAGAGCAGAGGAATTCCACAGGACTTTGGATCTGATTCATCTGATAGGCCAGAGAACATCTTCTCCCCCTCACTCCTGACCTTGTGTATGAGCATAAACAAATAAATGCCACTGTAAATTTGAAAGTTATTTTTATTTTATGTGAAAAATTTTAGATTTGTTTCATTTTCACCAATCAAGCATAAATCCTCCACATTATCAGTTAATAAAGAAAGAGAACCAAGTAGAAACATTCAACAGCTCAGAGGACAGCTAATGGAATTTATCTATTGTATAATAGATAAATATATTTCTGTAACAAAATTCTGCATTCTGTTATCTTTGTTTCCAATTTTTCTCTCCCCTTTCTTGCATTCACTTGAGTCCCATCCCCAGCAACAAAAAAGGTGATGAACATCAGTGATCTGAGTCCATGCAGGCCATTTTGGAATAACCCTCAGAAGACTAGGAAAAATCAGATCCTAAGATAGGCCATGGCCAGAGGAATTGACACAGATCCCTACTTGCCAGAGGTGATTTTTCCAGTCTGAGTTTTCTGCTGCAAATGCTAAATGCTTTGCTTAGCTGTTTATTAGAGTCAAAACTTAGCAAGTTCTTTGCAGATCCTGCAAAATATTTTGAGCTTATCTGGATGGTGCCATAGAATCTCTACAGAATGGATCTCCAGATATTACTGATGACTGGTCCCATGCAATGTCAGAATGAAAGTGCAAAACCTACAGATGAATATAGATTTCATGATTGATTGGTTGGTTTCTTGGTTAGTTTGTGGGTTTTTTCTTCCATATTCTATAAGATCTTAGACATTGCTTCTCTCATTGAGGAAAGAGATAGTTGAGCCATTTTCACTCCAGTGTGAATAATGAAGCAGATATATACTCCTCCCTAGAAGGAGGAAAAATGTCATTTTCTTGAAGGTTAGAGGAGGTCAAATTTATGCCTTCACCATGTATAATACAAGGAGGGGTTTTATGGATATTTGACTACCTAAAAATTCATAACAAAAGCATCCATATTCTTTATAAACAAGTTCATTTTGGAAATTATGACACTGTCTGTTGGGAGGTCTGGCTTGCAAACTGGCTACTGGACCCCACTCTTGGGGAAAGGAGATGATGCTACTCAGGGCTTTTTTGGTCAGCTGTCCCTGAATGATGGTGTCCAGATGAAGCCCCACCATGTAGAATAGGAACATAAATCAACATAGTTCTTACAGGATGTGAAGAGCATTTGTTGTTTGGGAGTGGTTTTCTGACCTGTTCCAGAAGGGAAAGGGAGAGCATCCCTGTCTTGTTGATCTTTATGGAAGTTTATCAAGTTTCTTATTCTCAGCCTATTCTTCAGTGACTGCCTCTCCAGCTGTCCCAGAGGGCAAAGCACTTACTTCCCATGAACTACCCCAAACTGAGTAGTCAAAGGATTCAAAAGCTATAAAAGAGAATTAATTGATAGGCAAAAGCATCATAGACACACATTTACACAAATCACACACAAGATGTAAAGTATGAACACCTGAGTCTTCTTCTTTGACTAGGTCAGACTGAAATACATAATTATAAAACATGTGGAGAGATTTATTTAGTAAGTAGCAAGCAGAATATTTTGATCTGGCTCATGCAGTCATTAGGACACGCTAATTATAAAGGCTGACATTCCCACAGGCAGCAAGAAAATGCCTCCATTGTCAACAGCCTACATACATATGTCTTTTTGTATAGATGCATTACTTTGTTTGTAGTGGGACTAAAAGGATGTGGAAGTAAAAGAGTGCATATATTTCACAAGATTAAAGCAATGTGTCCAAGTTCAACAACTATCTGCTTCTGATTTAAAAAATACATATTATCTTGATGTTTTCCTATGTCACCAAACAGCTCTTTATCCTTGCTTTCCTTCCGCTGGTTACAAAACAAAACATCACTTTTCTTACAGAGTTAAAGAAACAAGAATCTCACTGGTTTTAACCAGGGGAAAGGATACACAGGTTATTGTATAGTTGAATTTCCCAGTGAGAATTTTAGGAGAAGCAAGGAGAGGGTTAATTTCTCTGTCTTGTCAGCAGGCTTCCTTCACCCCACAGTGAAAATTCCAGAACAGAACAGTAAGACCCAAATAACAAGGCAAATTATAATAATGATAGCAAATAAATAACAGTGTTAAGACATATTCCAGTCATCTCTTCTGCCTTTTATTTTGCCAGAGGCATTCTACATTTTTCTATTAAAATAAAACAAATAAAAAGCAGAAACATTTTTTATCAGCTTTGAAAATACTACTTTAAAAAATGGATCCCTCTCAGCAATTTTATTAAAATAAAGTTGAATATCTTCTGCTTTTAAAAGTGGAAATGATTCCATGCTTTTAATTTCTTTCTGAAGTAACGAATTGCACAGCACCAGAATGCTGCTTACCATTACTGGTTCTGGCCTTAGGGAATGTTACTTTATTACCTTTCCAAACCATACTTCAGAGGAATTAATTAATTGATGCTCTTAGCAGCCTCATCCTGACAAAAACATATGATACTCAAATGTTAAACATGGAAGCTAAGATGAAACTGTCAGGAGAAGGCTGAAAGTGGTTATTAATATGGGTTTTGATAAATATCTTCTCAGGCTCACACTGTGCCTCGTCTACTTTCATCTTAGAAAGTAGTTAATCTGATTGATGAAGATCCTGTTTCAGATTGTCTCCATGCTGAGTTTAATAACTGCTTCTTTTTTTTTTCCTCAAAAATACAAAGTCCCTTATTGCAAGGCAAAAAAGCTTTGCACTGGCATGTTTTGCAATCATGTAAGAAGCCTAACAGTGAAACCCTTGGGTTTTTCCACATTCCATGCTTGAACAGTGTTGTTTAATTACCACCCCATCCCATATATGACAGTCCACTCCCTCCTCCCTGAGAGCTTTGCAAAGCAGACTCTGATAAGAAAATTGTCATATGCTGCTAATGTTAAGCCCTTAGGCTTAAAAGAGTAAGCTCATCATGACATCCTATCAGGCCTCCAGCACAAAGGGGCAACACAGCAAGCCAGTTTTGTGTCATTAGTAATATTCCAGTGTTAAAAACGAGCAAGCAGGGGGTTTTGTTATTATTTAAATTATTCTGTTTTAAACATACAGTCACAGTTATGGTTGCCAAGTTGAACAGAAAAGTGTGCAGATTAACATCTGCAGATGCATTACCATACAGAAACAAAACTTCAAAATACAGTATATATTTTAGCACAAACTTCAAATGTTTTCTAAGAAACTAAATTCTACAGATGAACCTGGATAACACTGAGAGCCAGTGCAATACTGAGGAACAGGTTGTATCCACCATCTAGCCAAGACAGTACAGCCCTTTAGGAAATTATCTGTGAAATATTATTTTGTGTGAAAATACTGACTCATCAGAAAATAATTTTAGAAAGGTTCCATTTCTGCTGCCTTTTGTTCCAAAAACTATGTAACAGAATGTTCTTTTTTGCGTGTGTTTTTATCTGAAAGAGCTCTTTATTTCAGATTTAAGTAGATTTTCCTAATTAAAAGCATGAAGGGAAAATATATCTATGTAAATGTAAAAAATCATTCCAATTCACTGAAACTTCATTTTTATACTGGTACCATGCAAATACTTCTAAAAGGGCAGCAAAAATGTTTTCCTTCTGTAAATAATTACAATATATTAGGGCAGAGTTCCCTGAAGTCTTCTCTTAACAATGTAGGCAAACTCAGTTTTGTTCCTGCAAGACCAAGGGGTCTACTGAGAGGACGGTGCTTGTTCAGCGTCTGAGGCCTTAGCAGATTTCTGAGGAGGCTGAGTGTATGTGAATCTGTGTGGAGTGAAGGGAAAACACCTGAAGGGCCAGGCTGGGCTCTCCTTGCAGTTAGTGGTAAGGAACAGGCAAGGTGAGAACTGAAACTGGACATCTATTTGCTACCTTTCCCCACATACTCAAACCCCTTACTGGTGGGATCGGTGGTACTGCAGAATATGGTTTTCCAGGAATTAAGCACCAATAAAGGAAATAGGAAAGACGTGCAGCATGTATTGTTCATCAATTCGCACATGTAAACTAGGGATCTTCCTTCCTTCCTTCCTTCCTTCCTTCCTTCCTTCCTTCCTTCCTTCCTTCCTTCCTTCCTTCCTTCCTTCCTTCCTTCCTTCCTTCCTTCCTTCCTTCCTTCCTTCCTTCCTTCCTTCCTTCCTTCCTTCCTTCCTTCCTTCCTTCTTCGCGTATCTGTCTCTCAGGTCAGCTCAGCGTCAGCTGGGCCACCCTGCTAGCTGTGATACGCCCAACAGTACCTTTGCGTGGGTCTTTGGCTCCGCAGCACCTTTGCCTTAGCTGTCTCGGCCGTGGTTCGAAAGAGGGGACACTCCAGGCTCAGGGAGAAAAGGTTTTATTCGGGTAACTCAGGGGCAGCCCCTGGTTCCAGGCCTGTGCCTCTGGGGAGTGACCCCCAGCCTCGGTTACAGGGGGTTTTTGTTCCCCCAAAATCTCGGGGGTGGACACAAGTTACCAGACCAATGAAACAAGGCCAGGTGGGTAAGGTCAAAATGCAATACACAACATTAACAAATCAGGTGAATTTGGGATGTGGTCCTGTGAGACCCACCAATCCCTGTCAGACACCTCTCCTGAAGGTTCTGGGGTCTGGGGGATGGTGGACATGTGGGGGAGAAATACAATGGGATGGGGGAAAATACAATAGGATGATCGAAACCCAGGGCAGAGGATTAGAGTTGTCTTGGCAACTCTTATCAACCTTTGATGAGCACAATCCAAGACAGGAACTTTACCAGGCTAGGGTTAAAGTCCAAATCACATCAAACCTACAACTAAGAAACTTATGATACCATTTCAGCACCCCCACACTTCCTTCCTTCCTTCCTTCCTTCCTTCCTTCCTTCCTTCCTTCCTTCCTTCCTTCCTTCCTTCCTTCCTTCCTTCCTTCCTTCCTTCCTTCCTTCCTTCCTTCCTTCCTTCCCGCCTTCCCGCCTTCCCGCCTTCCTTCCTGCCTTCCTGCCTTCCTTCCCCAACCAGAGAAGGACACAGTTCTTTACTGTGAGGGAAGTTGCACCACTGCCTGCAAATGCCACACACACTGTGGCATACAAGAGGGAATCTGAGTTTGCTGCCAGTCAAAAGACTGATGATATGTCTGTGTCTTTTAAAATGGAAGAAAAGCTTCTCACATACCCCGACTCCAACAGAGCACTAAAACATAGCACTACCTGTATGCTTTCTCAAAAAATGAAGAGTGGAGGTAAGTGGAGGGAAAAAGAAAATTACTTACTTTCCTGAAAGTATTAATGTCCTGATAGATATATTATATAACGTGGCTAAAATATACTTTTATCAGTGTAATTTCATCAGATTATGCTGCTCATAACAATTTTAAACATCACACAAATGCTGTGGGTGGGTACATTTTAGGTGTACTTTCCCAGAGGAACAGCACGCTGAGCCAACTCCCAGCAAATCTAGACCATAAACTTTGCAGGAAGGACTGGAAATGCTCAGGCTGACTATCTTCATAGGAGCAGATGGTGGATTTTCATTCCAAATTGATGTGGCTTGTATTCTTTCGTTTTGTTTTGAGATGAGTTACAGACACTTCAAGAAAGAGAAATCAACTGATCCCAAGGGCCAAATCTAGACTATTTCATGTCAAAATGTAAATACAATCACACTCAACTTGATTAAAAAAAAAAAAAAAAAAAAAAAAAAAAAAAAAAAGGTTAAAAAATTAGTATTTCTTATAATGATGCTGACTCAGATTTTCTCTTGCACTCTCACTTTTTATGGTTTCACAATGGAAGGGAGGACAATAAGAAACTATATATCTACCATTGGGAATTATCTTTGCATGGATGTCCCAGTAGGAGAAAAGCAGATGTGGATTTTGTCATTACAGGCCTCGTCAATCATTCCCATAGCAGGACAGACAGATACATTGTGTATCAATAGAGCAGCAGGACTGAAATGAGATAGTCTCATTCATCCATGATTGTAAAGATGAATTGCTAAATAACAACCTTCCATCCCCAAAAGGATACCCCAAAAACTTCTACAACGGATGATAATGTAATCAGAACTTTGCTCCCCAAACTCTTCATAGTCAGTCTATTTTTGTCAACTACAAAAACAATCTGTATTTTTTTAGAAGGGTATTTATAAACTGCACTTAGTAAATATGTCCTGCTTGTCTGAGGTCTCTTCAGACATGCTGTAGTTGAGTCTCTCATTTTTATGCATTTTGGGAAAAAAAGAGCAACTTAATTGTCTTTTGGTGGAAATTTGATAAAATCAAAAAGAGAGATATGGTTTCTTGTCCTGGTTTAGAGCAAATTTGGGAGGAAACCTCTGAATGGGGTTCCTCAGGAGGGCAAACCCAAATGGCCCCTCCCCCCCAGCTGGTCCAGGAAAAAGACCTTCCTTGGAGAAAAGTGGAAAAAACTATTTATTTAACAAACAAACTGCCCACAAGCATAAGGAATGAATAATATGAAACAACAAAACCTCTCTCTGCTCTGAAGAGAGATGGCAAAACTGAGAGAAGTCCTTGCCGTGGGTTAGCTCAGCTCTCTCAGCTCTATCAGTCCCAGTCCCTTCAGCACTGGAAAATACCGAGGTCCAGGCCCAGTGAGCCACAGGTGCAGCTCCTGGTGCTCCTCTGGGTTTTCAGTCCAGAGCAGATTTAAACAGTCCCAAGAAAAAGGGAAAAAAAAAACCAGTCCAGGAGGCTTCTTTACCTCAGCTAGCTAGACTAACTTAAAGGAAAAAACCTCTCTGGCTGCTGTCCGTGCATTCGATGAACACACAGTCCAAGGACAAAGAGAAGATGCAGAGGAGTGAACAGTTTTTCAAAACAAAGTGCATGCTTCTTCTTTCCCTGCTCACTCTCAGAACCAGTCTTAAAGGTACAGAGCACACAGCACACACAGAACAGACGATTGGGGATACAGGCATCATAGTCACTCTAGGACACTTCCCCTGCTGAAAAGCAGAACTGTGAGTACTGTGAGTACTGAAGGGCATGCAAATAAGAGACTTCTCAGTAAGAGAGAGGCAATAATCAGGGCCAGGTGAGAGAGGGAGGAGGAAAAGAAGGGAACTTTTAGATGAGGAAGGAATCCATCTTGGCGGACAGAGAAAATAAATTCTTTGGTAGAGCAAACCCAGGAAAAGCTAGTAAAATTAGATCTTTTGCATTCAACATTTAATATTTTTATATTTCATGGGTATAGAAAGTTTTTGTGGTTTCATTGAAATTTTCCTTCAAGTTATGAACATTTTCTTTCATGTGTGGCTGAGGAAGGGGAAATGACAGAGGAGTGCTGAATCTACTCATGTTGGTTCATACTAAAGAAACTCGTACAACCATCTTCTCTTTCTCTCCATTAGTTACTGGTATTCTGTCTCTTCCTATAGCATTAAAGGATATGTAGCAGAAGAAAGCTCAATGGAGGAGCTCCTAAAATTTCCTAACCATCCGTATCACTGGTCAACTAGGTCTTCCCATTCCATCCGCTTTACTCCTGATTTGTTTTATGTATAACTCACTAGTTTTCCTCCCATATCAAGGCTGGTGGGTCTTATTGAACCTGGAATAATCATACAACATGACTTAACTTCTCATTTTGGAATATAGCCTTTATCTGTCAGACCAGTGCTGAAGGGACAAATTTGTATCCAGTTCTGGGTTTCCCATTTAGGAAGGATGTCGAGATACTCAAAGGTGTTCTAAGAAAGGCAACAAGGCTGGCGTCTAGACAAACAAGGGTCTACACAAGCCCAACTAGGAGGGGCTGAGGGAGCTTGGGTTGTTTAGCTTGGAGAGGAGAAGGCTCAAGGGAGACATCATCACTCTCTACACCTGCCTGCAAGGAGGGTTTAGCCAGGTAAGGATTGGTCTTAACTGACAAGGCAAAAGGGCACAGTCTTAGCTGCACCAGGGGAAGTTTAGGCCAGACATTAGGAAAAAAGTTCTTCACAGAAAGAGCAATTGGACAGTGGAATGGGCTGCCCAGGAAGGTGATGGAGTCACTGTCCCTGGAGGATTTATAAAAAGACTGGATGTGGCACTTAATGCCATGGTCTAGTTGACAAGGTGGTGTTACGTCATAGGTTAGACTTAATGATCTAAAAGATATTTTCCAACCTAATTAATTCTGTGATTCTGTGACTCCTTTTTAAATGAGCACATTCTATTAACATGGTTAAAACTTGTCTACTAACAGAAGAAGTCAATTGGCTCATCAGTTTTTACAGGGGGGAGAAGGAGAATGGTGATACTGAACCCTGCTCTTTTTTTTTTTTCTTTGGTTACTCCTACATTTTAACGCAAAGAAAACAATTAGTCTTCTGGAAAAATGATAGCTGAGGTTCAATTTATTTGAGAGGAGAGAGATTAAATTTCTACACCAACAAACAGCAGCTTTACAAAAATACAGTACACTGTTGGCAAATTACCATTAAGAAATGCAGTTTTAAGAATTCAAATTGGTATTAGATTGGTGGTAGTTCTGAAAAGCTGTGAGGAGGATACAGGTTAGTTACTTTAGCAGCTATGCAAGAAACTGTAGGCCTAAGTGTCTTGCTTTTGTTTGTATCAATCTCTGTGACTGTTAAAGCGATAAGTACATCTGACATGTTTCATTTCAAAGAAACTTCTTTGTGACTAACAATGAGTTGATCTCATTACCTGTTTCTTGTATCAGTCTGGTGAAAGAGTAAATCTGAAGTTCAATTTGTCAGTCTTTCTTCTTAATCAGTCTGGAAAAAAAATCTTTAAACTAAAGTGACCAATTCAGAAAAAAAAGAAATGGAAAACTAGATGGTCTTATCTTTTGAAATCTGGGCTCTTGCTGGAAGCTACATTTTTTTATTAAAATACCTTTTATAAGCCTAAGATATTAACTAGTCTAGAAAGAACATTTATCAAAGCTGCAGTTAGTCTCTGAAAAGCAGTTAGGTTTGAGGAAAATGAAATTAAATATGAAAATTCAGTGCCACTGTGGAACGATCCCAAAAGCAGTGCATGTTAAAATGGAAGTGCTGGTATATATTACAGTAGCTTAGCACATACCTCACAGAACAAGTCATTACATAATTATAATTAGATTTTTTAAAATTGTATTCCTACATTATTATTACCAAAGGTCAAACCTTCACTCATATATGTGAGTCTCCTTCATTTAGGCTTATCACCCTTGGGAATACAGGCATCCACAACAGAGTGAATCTAAGCACCAGATACTCTTTTGGTTTGTTGCTAAGTCTTTTATATTACTCCACTTTGTAAAATATGAACCATTTAAGAATGCATTGTACATGAGCTAAACTTATTGTAAAGAATTTCAGTTTCAAATAAGGGGGTAAGAATACTCTCAAGTGTAGGACACTACTCGAGCAGGAGAAAATATGGATATTATCAAAATAGCAACTGAGACATTGAGTAAGGAACAGGGCAAGATGGAGCAATTTTGAATGAATATAAGAGCAAAAAATAGTGGACAAATTGGAAAAAAAAATAAAAGGGGTAATTTATAGCATCAGTTGAAAAAAGAGAGAAGTCCAAGAATTATCACAGTACCTCAAAGGCACTCAGTCAAGAAAGGACCTGAAGTGGGAATAGACTTGAAGTGTCTAAGCAAAAGTCTCTCAAGGAGTATCAAAGAGTTTAAGAGATTACGGTGAGATTAAGCAAACAAAATGAGCTAGAAATAGAAATTGTAACGTTTACTATAGAAGTAATATTTCATTGTTCAAACATGCTTATTTAAGCATTTAAAGTTCAAGTTTTGACTAAAAGAAACAAATAAATATTCATCCCTACTTTATATTATTATATAGGATATGTTTGCATCAACTATTTCATCTTTGCTTCACAACAATGATGCACAGGAGAAGCTTTTCAGAAATGAAAGTTGAAATGCATGTATTTTTACAAGAACTCAAAGGAACATGTCAGCTTATTCATTTTTCAAAAAAAAATGTTTTAAAAAAGGGCTTTGCATTCTGTAATGACAGCAGAAATCTATGTGAAAATGAGTAATGAGTAAAAATTCTATACAACAAAAAGAAAGTCCATATTTGGTGGGTAAGGTTTGCTAAATATGGCACTGAGCAGTACCAGTCTGCCTCTGGCACGGACACTGACCTGGATGGGGCTGTGTAGCAGAGGGTTCAATATGGTATATTTGCTCTACCTCACTTGTCTTCAGCAAACCCTGCTTTCAGTTCCTGCCACCGCATCACTTCACTGCCTGTGCTTCACATAGCAAGCAAACCTGTGCTCCGCCAATGGCATGAGTGGGGAACTTCTGCTGTATTTGCTCTTTCCTGCCCTATCTTAAGCACATTTCCCACTTCTTTTATGTTACATCCTGAGACCTGATTGAAAAACTTACTAGGCGTTTTGATTTGGATGCCAAATTATATTTTCTTCTAAAACTTTGGCTTTTTTGCCAAATTACATGTTTCATAATAGATCAAGTTTATAGGGTTTCCAGCACATTTTTGGAAATGAGGCAAGGATGAGGCTAGGATACATTAAGAGAAATACAGCCCATACAGAGAACTTCAGCCATCGGAGAGAAAAGAAATAGGAAGCTCCAAGACTAATTGGAGTGCAGTTATTGTTGTCCCAAAATAAAGTTTCCTCATTACATTTAAAAATGAAGATATTCCAGTTAAGGACAGCTTTACTCGCGATATTCCTAAATTGGAAACAAAAATGTTCAAGCAATATCCTATCTTCACACTGACAATATATTTCCATGTAGCTACCCTATGCCAGAAGGTATTTTGACAGAAAATTGCTAGTGATACCTTCCCTTGAGGATGGAAATAAAAAACAACTACAACAAAACAAAAAGAATAATAATATCAACAGAAAACAGGTTTAAATTCATAATTTCACAATTTTTCTGAAAATGTGTTTGCGTCAGAGACATGATGATTGAGAGAGACCAGTGGAGGTCATTTAGTCCAGTCACTCACTCAAAGCAAAGCAAGTGATGGTAGTGACAGAATTTCTTTCTCTTTGCCAGGAGGAGAATTACGTTGATTCTTTGTTCCCTCTACGTGGGGAATAAAAAAGGTTCATTCTTCCCCTGTGTCTTTACATTTTCCAACATGCTTTCATGTTACACTCTCTCCATTGATCTTCAGCTCCATGTTACATGCAAACATATGATAACCAGAGTGCCAGAGATGAGATGGATATTCTTTCTTTGCTTTTTAGCCCTAAAACTGTTTTTTTTTTTTCCCTTGTTCACAAGGTTGTATTCTATCAAATGACTAGTGGTTTATAGAGTTGGTACGGTCATTATCATCTCCTGCCACTTCAGGCAGTGTGTGAATTTTCTCTCCTTCATCCTGCCTTTATCTTAGCTGCTCTTTGTCTTCAGATACCAGGCTCTTGATAATTGGTGATAGGAGCTGCTTTGATTCTTTTATTGTTATTATAATTAAGACAATATTATTTTCCTGAGAATTGTAAACAATACCTTCATATTACTACCTAGGTATCCTACACACCTTAAAAGGCTACATGCTTGTATTTACTTTCTGAGAAAAAAAAAAATAGAAAATAAAAAAGGGGTTTTTTTCAGTATTAGATCAGTAATCTTATCTCAGATCTCAGATTCTCAGAGAAGAGGGAGGTTGAGTCATGATTTCTGAATGCTGAACTCCTGAGATTGGCCATATTGGTGATTAGGAGAAATGTTCCTCAAAGGCAATAGTAAAAAAGAAAAGAAATGATTGTATGTGGTTGATTTACAAGTAAGAAAATGAAACAAAGAGGCAGATGGTGGAGAAATATAAGGGCAGGAGAAAATAGATGAACATCAGTATTTACAGGAATGGTGATGAGGGAGAAAGAAACAAGGGCAGTAATGGTAAGTGAGGAACATTGTCTGTGACAGTCAATACTCAAGGCGAGCACCGTTCAATCAATATGCAAAGAAGCAGCTAAAGTGGCTACAGCAAAAGGCTCTAGGAAGAAGTGAAAATGGCTGCAGCAAATACAGTGTGCCTTTGTTAACCAACAAACAGCTGGAGTCGTGCCATCTACTGCAACATGCAAAAGAGCAAAAGGCAGGGAGCAGGCAAACAAAGGTTAATTGACTAAAAGGTGATTGATTATTAACAAGGCCAGCAAGCAGGTGAGAAGCAAAGGCAGTCAAGACTGAAGGATGAAAAGCACAGTTGTTAGTAATGACAACGAAAATGCCTAACACACACACCCACACTCACACACACTCACACACACCCACACTCACACTCACACACACACATCTGCAGGCCTGCTCTGTTCAGAACCCATCCAGCCTCACAAACACCAGAGGAGCTGCAGAGTTGACTCAGGCGGGCTGGAAATTTCCCACAATACCCCATCTTTTTTGTCTCTAACTGCTAAAGAGAATTCCCTAGTGCAACTTCTGTCCTATATTAGAGTAGTAAGTAGGAACTATGATTGCCTGCTATCACCATATACATTTTATACTGCAGCAATAATGTGCACTCTGCTCTTTCAGTTGCTTTCAATATTCAATGCTTTGCTATTTCTTTGGCCTTTTACCTGCCCAGATCTTTACTTTCCTTTATTACTTTCACTTATGGAGTCTATTTTCTATTGTAACATATGATGAAATAAATACAACTTGCCAATGGAACAGTGGACACATACAGACAGCGCACTGCCGTCAGCCTAAAAACTGAGAAGAGCAGAAACATTTAGTTAGAGCCTTTAGAGAAAAGAAGGACAGACACCACTAGACTTCCTCCAGTGATACTGTGACATTTTTCTCTTATGGTTTGTGTTTGTTTGTTTGGGTTTTTTTGCATATGGGACAGAGTTGGGTTTTTCCAGCTTATGAATAAACTGAAATTATTCTCAAAGAAGATATATTATAAGCAAAGGTGAACAGGTTCAGTCAATTATATCAGTATTCTGCCACAGGATCAATCAAGAAATTTGTGTATCTTGTTTGTTTAACAAGACTGTCCAGGATTGCAGGGGTGCGGTGTTTCCTTCAGGCTCTTGCCCGCGCTTCCAGGCTAGCTCTGGCACCAGTGCCACATAAAAGGAGCACAGTTCCAATCCTGTGGGTCTTTGTCTCAGCAGCAGCATGAACAATGTGAAAAATAAAGGGATGGAACTCCAGTGGGGAACTTCAACTGGGTTTTATTAAACTCACAAAACTTCCTTTCACCCAGGAGTCATCCTGCCAAAGCCCACTGAAGGTTTTTACCTCAAATATCAGGGTGGGGGAGCTGGGAGGATACAGCTCGGGGCTAATCCAGAATGGGAAGGAAGTGGCCCCGAACCTAAATGACAACCCAAAGAACGACTCAAGGAACAAAGGGAGAAGGAGGACCGAGTCCTGCTAAAATAACTCGACAGCCTCACTAGAACTTTCCAGGCTTCAGGGTGGGCTGCAGAGTGATGGACAGGACCCAAGTGTCACATACATGATGATTAATAGCAATAACTGGGGTAAACCATAATGGGGTAAAACATGGCGTATATGGGAAAAACCATTGTGAAACAATATAAAACAAACAGATGCATATAGAAAACAGGTAAAACCCCAAAACACACCACTACACAGGATGGCTGTTCAGAGGTAATTTCTCAGCAAAATTTTATTACCCACTTAACAGCTGAATAGATCATGAAATTATCCACTCTGAGAAGAAGAATATAGTTAGACTTATGAGCTTACAGTACCATTTTCTGTCTGGATGCTGAAATTCTGCAGCACATTACATGTTTTAGGTAAAAAATATTCAAAACCAATAAAAGGCCATGAGTTCTCAGCAAATCTGACTTTGTTTTCCCATAGTAATTTGAAGTGGAAGACATTTAGCATAGGAAAAATACCATATGTATTTCTGAGAACAACTCATGCAAGACTTGCTGTCTCTGGCCTGAGATAATTTTACATCATGGCACTATAGAGTTAGATGTTATAGATTACATATCACTCCCTTTACACTCCTGTAATAGTTAAACAGTAAAGGGCACAATACAGAATCACATATTTTCCACAGGTATGCTATGCTTGGAAATATGTTTTAGGTAGAAACACTAGGAAAATGCTTTCCAAGTTTCTTTTTCGATGATAAAACAACTAATTATTTTTGATTAAGAAATGAATATGAATCCATGTTTATACATATTTTCTTAAGCTCCTATACCTTGAAAAAAAAATCATTAAATGTGCATGCAATCATGTTCTCTAGCACCTTTTATAGAATTGGCATTTTCCTGGAGAAATCTCCATGAAAGCATATAAGCTACACCTTACTTACAAAAATGTTTTAGTATAAAGAAAGAAAAAAAAATCTGGTTTTCTGTTTTATTTTTTACAGTTACTCTCAGATACCATTATCAACTAAAACAGTTTTTTGACATAGTAGATTTATCTATAGACATATGGAATCTGCATACAGCTCCATAACTACCCTAAAAAAATAGATATCAATATTCAGATAGATCAATATTACTATATCCTCTTCCACCTGCAAATGAAGAAAAAAAGAGTGCATTACTTAGAAGAATAAACATTAACAATAATGTTCTGTATACAAATTTACCACTGAACTTCATATTTTCTACAGTATAAACAGTGTGAGTATAAGCATGTTCATAAATGAAGGGGAAACAGCACTCTATAACAATAGGTGTGTATTGTGTTAGATTAAAGGGAAAAAAGCCTTAACAAATGACAAGAAAAGTCACACATCTTAAGGAGCTGTTTAGCAGGGTTCCATACATGCATGCCTACATCTGCAGAGGTTTGGGAGCCCTCAGTAAAGATTTTTGTATCTATTTGTTAATCTCACCCACACTAGACCGAAGGTAAGAACCTCTAAGATATCTGACAGAAGAGAACGACAGCATCAATAAATAGTGATGGAGGACTTAGGACTCTTTTGATGTTCAGCTATTGCTGGTCACTGGGATTTGGTTCATCTGAGAGCCATTACAAGCTTCACAATTGTAGAGAGGCTACAGTACACATTTTCAGCATAGTAAGCATCACATAACACAACTGCTAAATCCAAACCCAATGGAAATTGAATTAGATTATTCACACTTGCAGAGAAAGTTTTCAGAGGAGATTGCTGCTCTTTATTTATTAACATAACTGTGAATTTCTGCAGCCTGAGCAGAAGTAACTTCTTGAATAATATGGTGCTAGGAGTAGTGACTTTGCAATGCCATGTGGAGGTGAAGAGATCTAGAATGAGGCCAGGGATTTGCCACAAGGGGAGCTTTCCTAAAGGAAATGTTAATGGAAAAGGATTCTGAGAAGGACAGATTGCCTGATTATTGTAACTCCCATATGGTAAAGTTCTCGAGTGAATGGGAAATATAACATAGGCAGCCTCAGTGAGAAATCTTTATCTACAGAAGGAAAAGCACTAGTTACTGGAGGAGGATTTCCTTCATATAATTATACATATCTGCATAATTGTAAACCTATTTTACCCAACTGCTGTGATGTGGATTAAGGTACTGGAGTGTAAGGGTTTAGACTTTATTCAATATTAGTCCAATGTGTTTCAGCAGGGAAGAAGCTGTATGTTGAAAAGGGAGTGGGGAGAAGTAGTTTCATGCCAGCTGCTTTAACACAGAAAGGGCTGAGAGGGAGTTTCCCACGCTCATCTCCATGGCTCTGAACTCTTCATACAAAGTGAGAAGGTGACATTAAAAAGACATTTGTGTGGGCTGACAAGAAAGAAAATTGTGAAACCAGACAGAGGTCTGGAGATATAATGCATTGATAGATAAGCAATAAGCAGCTATGGCAATCTGAGTTCATTATAGAAGACATAAATCAAAAAAACCTGATTCAGTCAGGACATACGGAGATGCCATATAGTACAGGAAAAAGGCTAATGCTGTGACCTGTCATAAAGTCAGAATTATTTTGAGGCAGAAAACATGGGGCTGACTTTGAAGAGTACTCCATGACACATGGAGGCAGGTTTGCCAAATTCAAGTACTGGGGTATTCAAAAGGAGGCTCCACCAAAGCACTCCTAAGGACATTGCCCCCATCATTGATTCTGTCTGAAAATTACCTCTGTGTCAATTGAAGAAATTTAATCTTGTCAACCCTTCCCCACCTTTAACTTTCCTAAAGAGAAAATACTCTGTAAATTGTATTCCAACTACTCCAATTGTATAGTTCATGAATGTTTTTAGCCAACTCCTTCTCTTGCAAGCATATAGTATATACACATTGAATAATGCTATAAAGATAGGACAATATAATTTCCTCAGACTCTAAGGGGATTTGTCATTTATCCCCAGAGCAGTAATATTGGGAATGGGGAGGTATGCTCCCTTCCTTCCCCTGGGGAAGACTTAAGCATATTTCAGGTAGGATTTTCTGTGAAGGCCATATTTGTATGGGAATAGTAAGAATCACAGTGAGGTTTATAAAAGCGTCCAATTTAACGGTGGATTAAAATTTCAAACCTAGGCTGAAAAGTAAGGAAAAAAAAGAAAATAAGACTCTCACAGTATTTAAACACTCTAAAAAGTCTCAACTAAATCGAATTTAAAAGCATGCAGCACATGAAAAAAACCCCAATGTGCGTTCTCATTACTTCTTACATTCCAACGTTATCTAGAAGCTCATTAAAATTTCACCTTAAACATTTGTCACTTTTTGATTTTGACAAAAAATGCAAATGCCTCAGTTTTAGAAATAAATGCAACATCATCTTATGTTTTCTGTATTAAACACGAAAATAATTAGGCACATAACACTATTCTTCTGGTCACTCAGGAGCAGTGGCTGCCAAACATTTTATAAAGTCAGTGAATTGATTGAACTATTTCAGTGATCACAGACGGCTGCTACCTATTTCACTGTCAGTAGTTGCTGCAAAAAACTATTAGTCTAACTAAGACAAAAATAATGTTAACATCCCAGAATTCTGTTGCAGAGTAAAATGAGTGAAGAGCTGGATTTATGTTTGGATCCTATTTGAAATGTTATTCATGACACTTTCCAACAAAAGTTGCAATTAGTGTCATGGACATTGCTGTCATTGCAATGCAAACACTTTGTTTCTTGTCTGTCAAAATCAAAGCAGCTGTCACAATTTAACTAAATTGAAAAGAATTGTAATTAGAAATCCCTACTTTATAAAATTTCTCCCATAGTTTAGCTAGAGTCAAAGTAGTAATTACACAGATTTCAGTCAAAAATGCAGTCTTCAAACTTTTAAAATAGAAAATATTGCTTTTTTTGCTTTTCTGAATGCCAAGAGCAATTAGAAAAAATGGAGGTTAACTGAGATTAAAATATTACTATATATCCTAAGTATTAAAAAGTAATATGGTGAAAAAAAATATTAAATTATATAGATTATATATAATCCTCTATCCCTTAAATGTTTTCTGTATAGAAAATTGATGCATTTAACCTAGAACTAATAACATGTAATGGGCTCAATAAAAAGGCATTTAGAATTAGAGACTGAGTTTGCATCATAATTTTTCAGGTACTCAGAGAGACAGATTCCACCAGAAAATTCTTATTATTTAAAACTAATAAATGATGCAGGAAAGTATATGATGTAGCTACAGCCCCAGCATAGTTGCTGATTTGGACAGAAAAAGGACAGTTAGTTTTAAAACTTTCATCCAACACAGATCTCTATGGGTTTCTTATAGAGAAGGTAGTGTGGTATCATACAATATATGAAAAATTTTGCAGCTGTGATTAACTTTATTAATTTATTAAGAGGTACTTTAATTAGTCTAAATGTCTTTTGAACTCTAAAACCATTAATTCTTAAAAATAAAAGTTTTCAGTAAATTCTTTTACTCTTTTTTACAATAATTTGCAAATATTTCTGCTTGTTAAAAAAATCGTTTTAAAACATACCCTTTGTTGTTCAGCTGAATCATTATTCAGAAATTTTTTATTCCTATTTGCCTGTATTTAATCTTGACAAATTCACTAGCATTTCTTACAGAGTAAGAAATAGACTCAGCAAAATATTAACAGTCAGGCCTCTGCCCCAAAATTTCTGCAGAAAGATAACAAGGCAGCTGAATAATGAGAGAGTAAAACTTCTTCATGAACAGACATAAATATTTGAGTTTGTTGAATAAATTACTGGCTGCTAATTATTTTTTTTTTATTTCCAGGTATTCTTGATTCATTTCCCACTTGAATGTCCATTCCACCTTTTTAAATATATTTATATCTCCCTTTATATAGAAGCCCATATTTTCAGAGTTAGACATATGAAATAAAGGCACACTGAGTTATCCAAGTAAGTGACCTGGTTTTTGGAAATGTTGAGACTCAGCTCCCAGTGTGATCAATATATATTGATTCTACATGCTACATTCTCTTTATGCAGTTGAAAACATACCAATATTGCCATCCAGTATTTCATCAGGAAGCTATAAAAATTTCTTAGATATCTGTATTATTGACAAACTAAAAGTAAGTGTAAAGCTGTAATTCCAGTGCTGTATAATCTTCATAATGCTCAACATTGATTTTTAGAGTTTGAATTAGAGAACTTATTTATGTATCCTCTGAAATGCAACAAAAGTTTTCAAACAGAATGCTATAAAAAGGGCTTTGAAAGTGCCTCTTACCTCTCAGACAGTTCATTTGAAATCTTTTTTCTCAGAGATGTAGTTATTAACAGTATATATTCATATTCTACATGTCATGTAAGAACAGTTCCTCTGTGAAGACAAGCCACTGATCCCAAAAGGTTTGTTATGTTTTGCTCATATCATTCTTACCATCCTGAAAATGCCATAACTCGCCTTACCTTATAGCTCTTACTGGATTATAAACTGGAAAAATCGACATCCTATCTCTGTTAACCTTTGGCAAAGCTTGAGGAACTATTTCTTGCTCATGAAAAAGCCATCTAATTGCTAATCTATAATCCTTTTAATATGCTCTACGTTGTGGATTGATCTATTGCCAGCTGACCCAGCAGTGCCCATGGCTATATTAATCCTATTATTCACATGTTCCAATGGAACTCTTTAATGAAGTCTGAAAGGCTTGCATACTACTGATATTAAGGATGGTTACACTTGTATTGCACCTAATTATGGAGCACTCTATTGTATCACCTAATTGTGCAAATTACTTTTTTTCCCAAGGCATAATTTATTTTGACAACGAGCTCTATCATATTGTTTTAATCTGTGTTCTTTTGTTTTGGAGGCAATGACTTATTTACAGCTTCAATGCTATGTTTTTAATGTCCTAATAAGTGTTACATTGCTTGACCAGACTGAAAATAAAATTAGCAAGGTAAAGAAAGATGTTCTGAAAAACAGGAGCCATAAATAGTAATAGTATCTTGTATGATTAGAATTTAACTAGTGGATTTAAAACTACTCGAAAAACAATGAGAAATTGCTAGACCTTAAAATACTCTTTCATGAAAACATGTTTAACAATATTATACATCTGTAGAGAAAGAAATTAATGGAACATGTTAATAGCAATGCCACTCTACTGTCATCTGCCATAGTTCTTCAATCTTCACTCTGTGACTTTCTTCTACATATAAAATACAGAAACAGTATGGTTTGTATTGCCTTCTCCTTTAGGAGAAGCAATTCACAATTCAGCAATTCACAGATGTTGAGGTTGATGTAATCACTTTGAGTGTCCCATACTAAAAAACAAATCTGTCTTTCCACTTCATGCATTGAACAGCAACTAGGCACATCATCTGTAAGTAGAGCATCAGAAAAAAAGTTTCTAATCCAGTCATCTGTAATCCAGTGCAACTTAGAAAATAAAGGCCCCTATTCCCTTCACCAATCCCCTTCAGTGAGTCGTCTTATGGTTTGGGTCATGTATCTCTACAAAAACCTGCCCTGCAGTTACAAGAGAAATCTCTTACCCTTTATGATGCCGTAAGAAAAATAATAGCCTACTCACTCATAAAATTACTCAAACCAATTGTCATGTCTCTCTGTCAACCATCCCAAGAAATAAGAGAATCAAGAACATAACTCGTGTTTTCTAAACTATATCTGGTATGTTATCATCTTACCCCAGCTTGGCAGTAGCTTCTATCAGCATTGTATTGGAAATTACCATTTTATTATTAACTCTTAATAATTAAAGAATAGTAAGCATGTTGTAATGTCTCAGCTGTTGGGTGATCAGCAGGTATGCTCCTCATCAGTAAAACAGAAATTTCAAATCCCTAGCTGAATAGTAACCTTCAGCTACCTGAGCTGTTTCTCTTAGGGGTGTTTCAAGATATTAAATCTATCCCATAAAGCATAACCTTAGACAAGCAATACAACAGTGGAGTATTGATTACTGCCTCAGTCTTGATAAGGTTTATGTATTAATACACAAATACAGATCACAACAAAATATACTTACAATAGCCAGCTTATACCACACAATACTGTGCAACTAACTTTTGCTTGTGTTTCCTAAACACCAGGGAAAATGAGGATGAATGTCTCTGAAACACTTCATTAATGTTATCTAATTAGAATGCTACTTAATTATCCAATATAATGGCTACAAGTGCTTATAAGACGCAAATACTCATAGATATGTCTAATTCAGGGTAGTATTTTTAAATGCACTACATTGGTGGCTTTAGGTGTCATAAGTAAATAAAACTGCACCAGCTGCACATTACTCAACATGTATGAGCTTTCTTGGCAAAATACTGGGCTCACAAAAATCTCTTGAAAGAGTAATCTCCTCTGGCAAGAAGTAGTGCTCACTTCCAGTGTGACTTTTCTTACAAGTCAGTTGCTTTCCCAGGTCACTCTGCCTAATCCCTTCATGAGTCTTTCCCTAGGGCATCCTTCTTTCCTATCTGCACATGTATCTGAAGCTCCTGACAAAGAAATAAGAGATGCTAAGGAATTAATGCTATCTTTTCACGGTATCAGAAATTTGGGACCTACTTCAGAGGATTTGTGTCTTACAGCACAGACCCAGACAGCATTTCCCTCAACTAAGAGGCCAGGAGCAACTCCAAAGTATTTTCTCGTGCTATTTTACATCACTTCCCTGCACTGTACAACATAACTGTGCAACCCCCCTGGCATATTACCACGCTACAGGAATCACCTAGAAATTAGACATATAGTGCTTAAAGAGGCTTGATATGCCAGAAATGGAGACCAAAAATTCACCTGAAGTTGTGGTGGAAATCCGATACCCACACTGAGTATTCTCGCTCCTTACCAGTAACCTCATTGACATTCCAAGGAACCTCTGAATTAGGTGAGATTCATCATGGACCACAATGTAACAAGCTGGGAAAGAGACTAGGTAAGAGAGATAAGTGAAAAAATAAGTAGTTCAACTAAGGGAAATCAATACATTATTCAACCCTTGGCAACACATGTGATTAACATAAATGTGTTCATTAGTCTGCTAATAGATTCACCAGCCAGAAGCATTCTTCCCTTTAGGAGCATGAACACCACAGAATATAAGATCTCTGACTCTCTTAAAAGAAGGGAACCATGCCAAGGTTGCCTGTATTTCCTTTGAGCAACACTAGTAAATCCTCACCAAACTGAGGGGGAAAAAAAAATTCAACAAACTAACCAACCAAACAAACAAACAATCCAACTGGTTATGCAAGATGTCAACATTGCTCTGGTGATACCTTAGAAGTTGCTTGACTGAAACAGGAAACCATTAAAGCAGACAGTAAGAACTAAGTTAGGAAAATGTTATCAGTCATGTAGGCTGAGAGAAAGGATAGGAAAGGCCCAGAAGACCATGCATTGCATGCAAAAATTAAAATCATCTGGGAAAATATATGTATAAATTGGTGTTTTTTCCTAGTTTAGATTCCTGAGATCCTGCCCAAATCCTTTATGTTCTCCTTCATTACAATTTCAATTTGTTATCAGTTTATTTTTTTAATGTCTTATTTTCAAAAGAAACTAGAAAAAGATGGCTAAGATTTTAGTTTTGGAGGGAAGGAGAAGAGGAAAGAAATTATGTCGGTTATCTCAGATTTTGACTAAATGACATTGATAGTCACTGTCTGTTTCCACAGATTTCTAAGATACCTCTGATAGTTTATACTGACCAACTATATGTGTGTATCACATATATGGTATGTTCTCCGGGACCTGTTGAAGTAAATTGGCACGGATTAATTTGAGTCTTAAGATATTAGGGTTTTGTTTTGCTTTGGGTGTTTTGTTTTTTTCCCCATCGATTTTAATCCATTTTTAATTCCCATTAAAAAAAATCTTCATTTGCTTCCATAAGGAGTAGTAATAGTTTCTTCATTTTTATAGTTAAAGATTAGATGATCTTTTTTTTCTGGAAAATAATTAATTTTTAGCTCTGCAAGTTGTCAATTTGTAGCTGGAATGCTGTTGAACTAGACTTCAAATATCTTTGCAAGAAGGCATCATAAATTTTCTGTTGATGATAGAGAATCAGAAAGAGTGAAAGCAATTGAAATACTTCTACTAATATATTGGTGAGCTTTCTTAAAATTATCAGATTCACAGGTGTGTTTGACATACTCTGTTATTTGGCTAAGTACACTCTGGGAGCTGGCTAGTAGAGCTCAGCACAGCCATTAGCTCTTGACCTCCTGCCTTGCAGTTGCTTTGAAATTTTGAAAGAAGTTTCTCGTATATAAGATTAGTAAATCGTTTATCTGTAATTTTCTGGATTACATCTGTTATTTACTTTCTCCAGAAATATGTATTAGAATTCATATATCACCAGTACCTCACAAGGATTTAATTCATCTTAAGAATTTGCAAGTGTCATATGTAATGCTTCTCTGTACAAAGTACAGCCCAAATATTAATTAAGTTTCCCAAAAAATGAAACTGACTGGCCACTGTATCTTTTTCCTAGTAGTATACTTAGTGTTCCTAATTTCTACCAAAACATCATGAAGAAGTCAATATTCAGAAAATAAGTGACAGTAAATTTACAGATTTAAGCACCCATTACAAAGACCAGCTCAACTGTATTTAAAAGTCCAAAATCAAAGTTAATTGTAAATTGTCTTAACTATCTGATTTGGGAGTTGATCGATCAAACAAACTTTAACAGCAATATATTTCATAAAATTGTGAGAACCTTGCGCCATCAAACAGAAATAGCAACATTAATCAAAAATGGCTCACCGCAATAAGTGAAGGTTTAATAAGTATAAATGTACTGAAGCAAAAACATTTAGTTAACCCTACATGCTCTGCTGAATCAGCAGACTACACCATAGGTTGTTCTAGTAAAGCATATTTGTATCAAAGAGTAATTGAAGGAATCAATTTCTGTGTTGCCACCAGTCTATTTATTTGTGAAGAAAATTTTAGTGTGGAAGAAGAGAAAGAGGGAGACTATTCATTTGCTGCAGATAAAAATAAATATTTTGTTTATGCTAAGCCAGTGGAAAAAACATTACCTGGGGATAAATTTAAATATTTTCAGGAAAATCTTATATTTTTTCTTAAAAATCTAACCAAAAAATGCATTTTCTAGGTAAATGTTGCCATAAGGGTTGAAAAACATTTCTTTTTTGGGGGGGGATGTATTTTTGTGTCCTTGTTTTATACTGATGCAGGCTTATCAGTGTTTTTTCTTTGGTTAGTTTTTTTCCTCAGGCTAATTCTGGAGAATATTTCTTTACAGTCTAGTTATTCTAAAACACAGTTAGTGCTCTCAGTGGACTATAATGAGTTACACTGTGCAAAATCTATCTAGGAGAAAAAGTTCACACAGGGAAAAAAAAAATCAACATATTTAAAATGAGTCAGTTTGGAATATACTTTATTCTAAGACAAACTTCATTAATTGAGTGGGGGGGTTTGCCCTCCTTTTGGTTACATTTAAGCTCCATATAACTAATCAATAAAAAATATGGTACAATGGGAAAAAACCTTTTCCCCACATGATAGTGATGCCTTTTTCTGGTTTTAAGAAATTGAGAGCCAGACACAGTTACGGGATAAGTGGTTTTTACCTCAGTATTTTGATAAGGATCCTAATTGGCGCACCTCTTCTCCAAGGTGGAATGGGCCACAATGCACAAACATGATAGATCACATATAGAATTTATAGACCTTACAAATTAGCATATCTAACAAGGACGCCCTGATGGGAGGCCTGGATGTATGGCATGATATTTCCCCATCTGTGGAATTCCCACCTGGATGGGCCAAATCTCTAGTTTACAGGATATGTTCTAGAGTGGACCTTGATTTCTCAAGACAGCGTAGGACTTTCTGGCCTCCTGCTATGATGCCTCTAGGATATTTGTTCTCCTGGCCTAACAGAATACTAGGACCAGGCTAAGTTATCAGATTAAGGCATTACAAGTACACATGCTAAGAATACTGAGGATACATAAAAGTTATATAAAAGGTATATAAAAGAAAAGGCAAAAAATCATCTTGGCATCAATAGAAATAGATAACATAAATTCAACCTCAAGAACAATTCCTTCAATGCATTAAAATAAACTTGATAAAGTCTGTTCAGTCTGTAATGCACCATGTACCAGGCAGAGGATATACAGCTAATCCAGGCCCTGAATTCTGTGATATTTTTCTTAAAAGAACTATGGCTGAATAAATATAAGGGTTAAGATTATGAGAGTGTCTATAAGGACACACAAATAGGGATAATAAATAAAACTATCTACTGAGGATGGACATTTGGTCTGGAGAGTTACTATTCAGTCCAGGGAAAGTTGAGAAATGGAAGAGCTGTGGAAAGATTGTGTGCTGTGGAAAAAAGCAACATAATTTTTCCATCTTCTAAGATTCTGAACTAGCAACCAGAAGAACTTACTTTTAAGTATACACTATCCCAAAACAATGTACTGCAGTAAGGTGAAAATAGGCAATCTTCAGATGAGTCTCCTCTCACTTCTAATCCATCCCACCAGTTTCAGAGTCTTGTGGAGACTGCTGCTGCTATGAGTTAAAACTTCTGGCACAGCGAATTGTCACAGCTCATTTCTACCCACGTGTTTTGAATGGCTCCCAGGGCCAGCAACTGTGTGGGGGGAAAAAAACCTATTGACTCAGACAGTAATATAACAAAGAAATAATTTATTTCTTTTTGTTATCTCTTCCACGCTAGGCTTCTATTAAACTCTTCAACATATTACAAAGACAAATTATGTAAATACAGTTAGAAATTTACTTATTAGATCAAATATTTAAATCCTGGGAGACCTATATTGAAACTATTTCTGAATTTTGGTAATTGGCACTTGGGTACCTTTTTTCACATCACAAAAGTCCTCTGACAAATTGTCTACTAGCTAGGGTCTAACAGATGTCTCTTGTTATCTCTCTCTGTTTTGAATACAAAATTTAGAGGTAAAAAATAACTTCTAGTACTGTAAACTCTACATAACATATATATGTCAGGTAAGACTTTTAGAAGAAAGCACATCAGATGAAATAGCTGGAAATAAAAGACTTAAAAATAAGCTAACATAAGTTATTTCCTCATCCTTAACAAAATACCAGCAAATTTTTTAAAAAATTAAAGTTTAAAACAACAAATTTAAGTAAAACAATTGTATTTAA
This sequence comes from Zosterops lateralis, assembly GCF_965231275.1. Classification (NCBI taxonomy): domain Eukaryota; kingdom Metazoa; phylum Chordata; class Aves; order Passeriformes; family Zosteropidae; genus Zosterops; species Zosterops lateralis. The sequence goes on along the minus strand of NC_139762.1, from coordinate 27,376,459 downwards.
TAATTTGCAAGGTCAAGCTAGTTAACTAGTTAAAAATAATAAGTCATGAACCAGAAAAGAGACTGTAATATGCCTGAAAAGCAGTATCACAATTAGATACATAAACATAAGTCAGAGTTCTAATTTTAATTGAAAGATTTTCCTTTGCAGCTTTTTTTTATACTGCTCTGATGAGCATCAGGACTAACAGATCAGGAAACAGACATTTTGTTGAAAATTTTCTCCCAGTCTTAGCTGACCAAGCGAATCCAAAGTGATTGCTTTGGTTCACCTGCATAGTTTCAGTGTAACATTGGGCACAGAAGTTCCACTGGAAGGATGCCTATGAATTTTGATGTTTCTTTTGGGACAGTGGAGGAAGAGATGGTGGTGACTGTGCTAGCTCCAATGGACAGGTTTGTTAGTTGTTGCTCTGATAAACTCTGGTTGTATATGATATGTATATGATATTATTGCTGGATGTTTGGTTCTTCTGGAAAGCTGGCAACCTCAGAATGTTCAAATTAAAAGAATTTTCTTTATTAGAAGGAGAAATGAAGGAAGATATTTTAAAATACAGTGTTCCGGTACCAATTTCTATCATTAAATGATTTTCATATAGATTAGTTTATGTTACACCATGTGAAAACTAGAACTACAGAGTTTGTGATATTCGTAATGTGTTTGGCCTCTGCTTTCTGCTTTAAATTTGTACATCATATTAAAGCACTGAGAAACTTGAAAATACATACTTTAAAGTTGCTGCCTAGTGTGATACTTTGTGCTTTATGATAAAGTTCTTCATTGCTTGATCTGAAATTTCTGTGAAAATGTGTAATGTGTGAAAATATTGGAATTTTCTTTCACTACATGCACACAAACACATGCTCACCAAAGTTTGTCTGGAGGGAGATACCAAACTAAAAACCTTTCAATACTAGCTATCATGAGAATTTATTGAAAGTTTTTGTTGGCAGATGCTAGACTGATCTGTAAAGAGTCATGTCAATGCCATGACATGAACCACAGTATTAATTTATTTTATAGAAGACCTGGAATAAAGTTCCCATATCTTATTATTCCATTTTCCTATGCTATTTGTTATTGTGACTTAAATCTCTAATTTTGATTTACTACCATATTTAGATCCAAAGAATCTTACTGTACATTTCTGAACTTATCTCCCATGCTACAACAGTTCCACAAAGTAGTTCATTTCTAAGGGAATTTTTTTTTCATCATGTCTGGGGTGGAGTAAATTGTCATCAGGGGAAAAGTTGTCTCATCCACTGAGTCTAGGCAGGTATCTTAAAATGGAGGTTTTTGAAGATTCCAATGAAAAAAATGCACCTTCTTGTGATATTCACCTTCTTTAATAAACCCCAAGGGAAGAAGATGAAAGTTCAGGGAAGAAAGAGTCTTATAAAGACTTGCTTGGTTTTTACTGAGTAAGGTTTTACTGATCAAGACAGAAAGTTGTATGTGTTTCTGATCACATATTAATTGATCATTATTTGTAAACATTGCTTTGTAATTTAAAGACAGTCACTTGATTCATTGTAAGGCTTACTCATGCATGGAAAATAAAACCTTATCTTTCTGCCAGTTCCTTGACTAATATTTTAAGGACTACTCAAAAAAATTAATTAAATAACTAAATATACATTCTTACATTTTGCTGCTTTTAGTTTGGTCCATATTCTAAGAGTGGGTTAGGTTTTTTTCAGTTGGTACAATAAAAATAAATTTGAAAAGGAAATGCACACACACACATACACACCCCCAGAGAAAACTCCAAATCAAAACCCTCAAAATCTCAGAATACTTGAAACACAGAAACGTTACAAAATATTGCAAGTACTTTCCTGCGATTTCTTACTTCTTGAAGGGCATCAGCTTTATGACAGCACCTGCTAAATCACAGTTATATGTGTAAACTTTGAGATAGAAAAATGGCAAAATATAGAATTTTGCTTGACATGGAAACTGAATATTGATTTCTCATAATACAAAGTACATTGACAACTGAAAGCAGAGTAATACCTAGTTCACTGAAGTGAGTAAAAAGATCATTGATTTCCTTGTGGTTTTTGTATATTTTAAATAAATATATAAATATATACTTTTTTAATTGTACTATATGAATTTAAAGAAAGTGTCCGAATTAAATATGGAACTTTTGTTTAGAAAAAGCCAATTATTCACCCTCATATTTTCCAAGATAAACACTATTGCAAATAGTGAAAATGAGCAGAAAATATCATTTGAGCATGAAAACAATCTTAAACAGAAAAAAACCAACTTTTCTCTTTCAGATTTCTCATCTTCCTATTAAACATTATCCACCTTCTCTAATGTAGAATTCAATTTCTAGCACAAAAGAGATAAAACACTGATAATGGTAATGGATATTAATCTGAAATGGAATGAAGAAAAAAAAAGAAGCATGCATTAATATATGCTAATGTTAGTGTTTGCAAAATATCCATAATATTATTTTTAATGTATTTAGGCAAACTGAAAGCATCTGACATTAACAGTGGATTACAAATCCCTTTATTTTGTATGTCCTCATATAATTTACATGCTGAGATCATTATGTTTCTTGACACACATTTGCAATGAAAATAGCAATGAAATAAATTGAACTGGCACTACCAAAGTGGGCACTGCAGTACAGTATCTCTCAGGTTTTGAGCCTCAAATATACCCCAAACATAACAGGACACACAGTATCATATATCCTAGCTTACACCACAGAGTTCTCTTAACATACAGAGAAACTGCCAATATGCCCTTGTAAAATATATTGCATTAAACATGTCAATAGCTAGCACTAACAGCTTAATGAAACAGATGTTCAGGATTCCAAGTGGATTGAATGACACTGATATCTTCATTCACAAGTGATAGTCAATATAAAATATGATTTTCTTAATAAAGAAGAGCACAGTATTGATAATTAAATAAACTTTTAATAATGAATCTGTCACAGACAAAGAAGTGCCATGAATCATTCATAGTTACATGCTTGAGGCAAAAAGTGAAAAATGGCTGATTTTTTTCACTTTTTTTTCTGGGCAGAATTTCTCTTCAAAATTAGCTGGCCAAACCAGCTGAATAATGAGGTCAAATTTTTGACAGGGTTAAAACATCATGGGTTTTACATCTTTTAAATAAGGTGGCAGTACAGCTTTAATAAATTATTCAAGATTATTTAAGCAAGCAACTATGATAGCATTTACATGAGTTTTCCATTGCAAAACTGTAGTGAAAAATAGGCGTTCTTAATATTTCACTGTATCTACTTCCTATGAATATGCATTCTTTCTTCAGTTCAGTCTAGTCTGGAAGAAGTCTGATGTGACTTGGGGCAAGAACTGAAACACAGCACAACTATGTTTTACCAGGAAAGCTCTGAGATTCTTAAAGAGGTGGCCTGCTAAAGAGACCTCAGAAAGGCATCTCACACAAAGCTGTGTAAAGAGACAGAATTTACTCGAAAGGAAGAATATGGGAGGGAGATGAAAGTCGTGTCAAGTTTGCAGATGACACCAAATTGGAGAAGACAGGCAACAGGCTCGAGAGCAGAGCTGCCACCCAGTGGGACCAGTAGAGTCTGGAGGAATGGGCCACAGGAGCCTGAGGAAATTCAGCAAGGACAAATGCTGAGGCCCACACATAGGAAGGGAGATCACCTTGTAATGATATTGCCTGGGAAGAAGCTCTGCTTAAAGGTCCTGGAGCAGTTTGCAGAAAGTGAGTAAGGTGATAACAAGCTCAATGGTAGTTATTGGTACTAAAAGATTATAAACTGGCCCTGGCATTTTTAGTTCAGTCTGACTCTACTGAGTCTTGTGTAGATGAAAACAGACCAGGCAGAATAAAACTACTCAGTTAAATAGCCAATGAAGACTGGAAACAGTGCAAGAGACCTTCTTGGATAAGACACTGCCTAAAGGGTCTTGAATGCTCCAGACTCTACTCTTCTGTTATTCTGTTCCCATCTACATCTTCCTGAGGGTCAAGCAACAGCACAAAACTTTTCTATGTTGCATTTTATGTAGTATAGATTTGTATCTGACATAATTTTAAAACAAATTATCTTAAATTACAAAATTAGATAAATTAGCTTGCATTGTGCTTCATTCTGCTAAGACTAGTTTTCTTCCACATCACTCACTGAGGACTTACTTTACCATAGTGATACAATGCTACAAACTGCAAGAGAAAAACAGCTCAGGATAGAAACTGCTCAGTAGATAATTGGTGACCTCTAGTATCGGTTCATCAGTGATGTGTCAAGCACCACTGCAGTGCAGCACAACTCTTTGCATGTTCCCAGAGGACTGTACACTTTGTTTTCCACAGGACTGCAAGGCAGGGTTAACAGTTCTGCAAAGACATTTTCTAGTCTGTCTCATATTCTTTCTCTGCTGAGCCGTATTTCTTTATTTTCTTCATACAAGAGGGTTTACTTCCTTACAATCAGATACATATAGTGAGCAATGCAAGTAGCTCTGTATTATACTCACGTTCTCAATTAGTTCCTCCCTATTGAAGAAGTAGATCCAGGACAGTTTCTCCTCTGGTTGCATTTTCTACTTTCTGGATCATAAAGCTGTCTTCTCAGTATTCTTGGAACCACTTTCATTTTTTACTGTCTTCATTACCTAATGGGTTTCAAAATGGTTATTGTTAAGTCCCTCATGAATATAGTGGCTTCTGCATTTTAACACTTCAAGGGCTGATGCAGGAATTTTCCATTCCGAGTCAGGTGGCCTACAACAAACATACACATTCATACCTTCATCATATCAATTTTTTTTCCAAAATATACAGTATGTCTAGCTGGTCCTGGTTTTTTCTCTTATTTTTCTATTTAATGATTCAAATAGTTTATATTATGTAGCTGTATTATCACTTTTTTTTTTTTTTTTTTTTTTTTTTGGTATTATAATTTTCCCCTAGGAATATGTTGGTTTATGTTTTCTCCTTTTTTGATGCCTTAGCACTTTTCTTGCCCTTTCTTTCTCTTGACACATGTTGCGTATTTCTTTTCTACTGTTTAATCCAAATAGCCTAGAGCAACTAAAAGATTTCTTTTTTCTTTCAACTGAAAATTAAGCATTTTACCCTATGGGCTTTGCCAGAAAAGATAAAAATCTTTGTCATCTATTTGTATACATTCCTTTAAGAAAGCATGTTCTGTATATCAACTAACAGATACAGTAAAGCACGGTAGTTGCTAGGAGAATTATTCACTACAATAACAGAACAAATAGTGATTTGTCTGAATATAATTTATAGCTTCCCTAAGGCTGCAGTAAATTATGCATCTTCTTTTACTCACAGAATGTCTTACAAATATCTGCTGAAGATACCTCTTTTCTCTACCTGTGTTTCTTTCCTGTAATGCTTCATATTTTTAATACAGACAGCAATATGTTCATAAGAATGAATAGCATTTTAGGTTGTTTTTTTTTTAAGTTAACACGGTAAGTATGATTTCCTAATAAGTACATTCTGTAAAGTAGCCAGCTTCTAATAACATACAGTGATTGTTCATTTCAAATCATTATGGAACATAGAATTGGTAAAATGTCCATTCCTTCTTCCTTCTCACCAAGGGTATTATGACATTCTGTAAGCAACAGAAGTATTTAGGAGAATCACAGAATGGAGTCACATTGAAAGGGGGTCATCTGGTCCAACCTCCCTGCTCAAGCAGGGCGATGCTAAGTTTTCAGGAATATTTCTAACTTCTTTGGGTAATTTTAAAACATGCCCTTTGAGATGTTGAAAATCAAGCCATAGTAATTTTATATTTTTTGGTATTAGTTACCTTTTACAGAGAAGAATTGTAGTGAACCCTTTTGAGCTCTAATTTTAAGTTGTTCATCTTGATCATAGAGTGCAGCATCAGCGACTGTCTCTTGCTTAATTATTTTTGGTTGTCAGAACTGACTTATTGATGTCACATACCTCTACCAAAATTTGCAGAAAACTTCACATCCTTCAGCTTACAGATTGCAAAATTATTTACAGAATAGTGTTATAATACACCTATAGAATAAATTTGTTCCAAAGGAATTGCAAATTACCTGAATTTAAAATAAAAGTCTTACATGAATCACCATTATGGCTTCCAACAAGTTCCAGTGTTCTCAAAATAGGAGAGCATTGAGAAAGTAAACTCACGAACAAAGAAAAGAAAGTTTGGGCTCTCTAAAATAGAATTTGTGCAATGTCCAAAAGTTAAGAATAGTCACATTCTTTAGCTGAATTAATTTCAATATTTTTAATTATATTTTGCTTTCATGGTATTAATTTTAAAGATATAGGTATTTGCACTCAATGAAAATTTAACTGTATTTTATACACTGAGACAATGTGGAGTTTGAAGGCAGTGGTATTTTTGATGAAGGTAAAATATAATGTTTAAGGTGATGAGTGCCAAAAATGACATTAAAAACCATGATTAAAACCTATACTAAGAAAATTTCTTATTTAAATGATCAAAGAATTTATTATTTATGGAAAAATGCACTTTTGACCTTATACATCTAAGCCTATATTGTCCTCAACTCATGGCAAGGCACAAAAGGCTGAAAAAAATCCAAGAGCTTATGTGAATTAAATGATTCATTTCAGTCTTAGAGCAAGTGTAGTAAATTATACTAAATGCAGAACAAGATAGCAGAAGACAAAGCAAATAGCTCAGGAAACTGACTCTTATTTTAGAAGGCAAAATGATCTTAAACTTGCACAGTGAATCTTGAAGAAAATTCATAATCATATTGTGTAAGTTATCTATATTATTCCAATGTATGATTGTAGCAGCTTGGCCCTCTTTGGATATTGGGTGACCACAAAACTGTTTTACCACTCCCCTTCTCAGCTGGGCAGGGGAAAGAAAATATAAGGAAAGCCTCATGGATCAAATAAGGATAGGATGAGGAACTCAGCAGTTACCATCATGGGTAAAACAGACTCGACTTCAGGAAATTAGATATTTAAATTTATGCATCAAAATCAGAATAAATTAATGAGAAAACAAAATCTAAATCTTAAAACCACTTTCCCCCACTCCTCCCTTCTTCCTGGGCTCAACTTAACTCCAAATTTTCTCTACGTCCTTCCACCCAGTGGCACAGAAATTAGGGAATGGGGGCTGCGGTCAGTTCATCACACATTGTCACTTCTGCTCCTTCCTCCTCAGGGCAGGATTACTCACACTTCTGCTCCAGTGTGAGGTTTCTCCCTTGGGAGACAGTTCTACTTGAGCTTCTCCCACATGAGTTCTTCCCACAGGCTGCAGTTCTTCATTCACTCCTGTAGTGGGAGACCCTAAATGGTGACAACTCCTGCCAGCAAATCTGCTCCAGCATCATCTCCTCTGATTCCATGGCTCAACAGGTTCTGCCAGGAGCTTGTGCAGTCCAGGCTTCCAGTGGGGTCATGAGCTTCTTGGGATGCACCTCCCTGCTCCAGCATGAAGTCCTGCACAGGCTCCAAAAGTTGATTTCTGCTCTACTGTGGAGCTTCCTGGGCTGCAGGGGAACAGCCTGCCTTCCCACTGTCTTTTCCAAGGGCTTCAGGAGAATCTGACCTGGTGCCTGAAGCAGCTCTGCCCACCCCTTCTTCACCAATCCTGCTGCCTGCAGAGCTGCTTCTCTCTTGTATTCTCAGTCCTCTCTTATCTGTCTGCAGTAGCTGCTGTGCAGCACCCTTTTTCCCCTTCTCAATTACCTTATTCCAGAGGTGCTGCCACCATCCCTGATGGGCTCACCCTTGGCCAGCAGTGGGTTCGTCTTAGATCAAGGTGGCTTTGTCTGCAATGGAGATTAGAGAACTTCTGGCAGCTTCTCACAGAACCCAGCCCTGCAGTCCTGCTACCAAAACCTTGCCACACAAACCAAGTACAAGTACTTCCTCTTAAAGCTTTTTATTTTAAGAAAGGAGACAAACAGATCTAAATAGTTCTTTTTTTTTTTCCTTTTTTTTTTTCCACTGCCAGTTCGATTTTTTTAACGGATCTTGTCTAGGTTTTTCAGCAGGATCATCTGAGCATCGGACCCAGCACAAATATATTAGACGAGAACATGACTACAGTGCACATGGGGAAAAGTGACAAAAATATGGACAATTGCAAGAGAATGCCTTAAACTCTCCCAGAGAAAAACGCTTTATCTTCTGTGTATGGAAAATCAAATCCTCATTTATATTTCCAGGATGTGTTTATTCTCTTAGGCCTGTGACATTTGGTTTTAAATTCAACAATATTCCAAATTACTCTGGGAATTTTGAATTTCTATGTAAGAAGTTCCCCAATATTAGCTAGCTTTTAAGGAAACATACAGACAAATATTACTCAAAGGGATGAGCACTGAAGAACTGTGCAGGAAATTATTTTCTTAGCCTAAGTAAGTCTGCATCAAGCCAAAACTGAGACTTCTGAAGAGTTTTATGGGAAAAAATAGACAGCATCTCTTCAGAAGGGGCAGTAGCTCCCTTGAGAGATGAGAATTGCAAGTTCAAGACATTCACTTCAAGTGAGTCAGGGCAAAGATGTAAAGTCTGTTTTTTCATAGTCCATGCATGGCTATCTGTTTGCAATGGCAGGATTGGGGGTTTTGTACTTTTGACAGAAATTAAGTGCTGAATAAGAGCCATCTTTCCTAATTTAAAGAATAATTAAAATTCTCTATATTCATTTGGGTCCCTCCAGTACCTCAGTATTTTCTACCGAAAAATTCTCAACTTCTAGTATCATTTTTATAAGCTCTGTTACTTAATTCCTGGCTTTTTCAGACTACTAAAATTTGTCATAGTACATTACAATGGTCTTCCTTAACAGAAGAAAAAAGAAATAGCCTAGAGTTAGTGATAAAAGGTACTTCAAGTATAGCTGTGCAAACTAAACCATTATATGGGCTCAATATTACCATTACCTTTTAGCTTTTACTAAGCAAATCTGCCTGGTTTCTAGTTCTTTCTGCATGTCTAAGTTATTGTCAGTCTTTAATTCCTGAATTTCAGAGAGTGATATATTGTGCATAGTTAGTCCTCTATTGTATCTCAAAGATAGTTTTCTGCAGAGTTAATTTTCTCATGTTCACACACTCAAGGAACTCAGGAGGTTCAGAGGAGTTCATAGTGACAAACATTTTGGAATATATGGGGATTTGGAGTTTCTGCTGATTTGAAACCTATGACCTCATACTACAAGGTCCAAGGCAACTCAAGGGAAAAATTTCAGATATTTTCAAGTTTTCCAAGTCAGTGGTTGACCTGCCCCAGCACACAGGAAAATTTTAAGCACAGACTGAGACACTTCACCTTGATCCCTGATTCAAGAAAAGGGGAAAGGATTTGACTGTCAGCTGCCAAGGAATGTAAATGGAAATTGCTGTTTTATTATTAACTTGATTGATATATTCTAGGTAAAAGCACTCTGGAGCACTCCTGTTAGGTAGTGATATTCAGTGAAATAGCTGTTTTGCATCTCACCAGTTATCATTATGTTAATTAAGTTAATAAAGTTACAGCCTCTAGCAGTAATCATATTCTTATGTATGAATCTTATTTGCCTGAGGTGTTTAAATCAACACACAGGTCTTCTCAAGCCTGACAAAAATCCATATTTTGTTACATGATTACCAGTTTAAAAAGAAGTTTTGGGAGTTTGGGATATATTCAGTTACTGGCACATTGAATTTTTTTCCATTTTTAGGAAATGGGATATATACATAATTTTGAAAATATAACTGCATCCCACAGATACAAACTCAGGTTGCATCAATGAGGACTTTTAATGAGCCCAGGGTAATGTAGAAAATCATATTTCTTTTTAAACACTATTTGATAGGTCATTATGTCATATGGTTTAACCTCTACCTATTTAAATTATTTTTATCTAATTGGATTAGATTTTTCCAAATATCCTAAAATTTTTCATCTCCACAGAGTTTTCAGAGAAATTCTTGACTTTATAATTAAGAGAGCTGTTTTCTGATCTTGCTGTTTATAATGATAGTGTAATTGGATTTGAAATTAAAATAAAAGTGGAAGGAGACAATTCACTTTAAAACTGAGTCAAATAAACATTTATCATTCCTATCACTTAGCAGTTGTAAATTAGCCAATGGAATCCAAAAGACGTGATGGAAACCTAAGGATAAATCAGTTTCATCACCGTTTGACTTGTTATAGTTTGAAAAAAAATATATTGTGTTGCTTCGCGTATCTGTCTCTCAGGTCAGCTCAGCATCAGCTGGGCCACCCTGCTAGCTGTGATACGCCCAACAGTACCTTTGCGTGGGTCTTGGCTCCGCAGCACCTTTGCCTTAGCTGTCTCGGCCGTGGTTTGAAAGAGGGGACACTCCAGGCTCAGGGAGAAAAGGTTTTATTCGGGTAACTCAGGGGGCAGCCCCTGGTTCCAGGCCTGTGCCTCTGGGGAGTGACCCCTGGCCTCGGTTACAGGGGGTTTTTGTTCCCCCAAAATCTCAGGGGTGGATACAAGTTACAAGACCAATCACACAAAGCCAGGTGGGTAAGGTCAAAATGCAATACACAACATTAACAAATCAGGTGAATTTGGGATGTGGTCCTGTGAGACCCACCAATCCCTGTCAGACACCTCTCCTGAAGGTTCTGGGGCCTGGGGGATGGTGGACATGTGGGGGAGAAATACAATGGGATGGGGGAAAATACAATAGGATGATCGAAACCCAGGGCAGAGGATTAGAGTTGTCTTGGCAACTCTTATCAACCTTTGATAAGCACAATCCAAGACAGGAACTTTACCAGGCTAGGGTTAAAGTCCAAATCACATCAAACCTACAACTAAGAAACTTATGATACCATTCCAGCACCCCCACACCTCCCCCTTTTTCTTTTATTTGTGTCACTGGTCTGGAGTGTAGATATCTGAATCACACTCGCTGCTGGAGTCAGAGTCTGGTGGGAATTCGATGGCAGGTGTCACTGAATGCACTGAGGGGACAGTAGTGGGGAAAATTGCATTCATGATCAGGCTTTTGACCAAACCAGAAGCAATGGCTACAATTAAGATGATGAACAGAAACAACAGTCCGGTTTTGATCCACGAGCTGGCGATGTTAGAGAGTCCAACACCTTTGAAGAGGTTGTCAAACCAGTCCCCTGTTTCTTGCTTGATGGACTCAACCATTCCTCGCAGCTGCTGGATTGATTTTTTGATGGTCTCAGCCTTAGATGATAGAACTCAGAAAAAAAAGGTTTAGTTATACAACCATCAAAAACACTCCTCTGGGGGAAACAGCTCTTCTGCTTCCCCTTCATGACAGAAAACCCAGGAGGGAAGAGTAATTGGGCTGGGAGGACTTGCCTCTGGGCCCGCTTCCTCTTCCTCCTTTTTCCTCCTTCTCCAGGAGGCCACAGTGACTTGTGGTACTTTCATTTCTGAACCCTTGGGAACATAGGGTCTCACATTTCTGGAGGGGATCCACCGCAAACCGGCGGGAGTGGAGACGCAGGCGTACCCACGTCCCCAGGTTACTAAATCATGGGGACCCTGTATTCTCAAAGTTTCTGGATCCTTGACAAGGACCTTTGGCCTTTCCCGGGGCTCCAACTGTGAGCTCCCACGGAAATGCCTTGTCACCGGCGGGTTCATGGTTTCAAAGGAACAGTTAAGCCTGTAGTTCCCAATGTGATGGCCACATCCTTTCTGGGACGACCGTCACATCAGCGGCTGTGTCCCAAGCTCCTTTAAGGAGTTTGGATTCCCCACCCATAGAAAGCTTACAGAAATCTTTTGGCCTGTTTGAGCCTATCTTTTTTACCACAGCGACAGTGGTGTCTTTGTCGCTTTCTCCTTTGCCACTCTCTGTGGCACTTTCCTCTGGACTAGTTTTTACTACAAGCCCTTGCACTGCTGGGATGGCCTGGGCAATAATTTGCCCTTTTGGTAGGAAGGTGGGTGGGTTTTCACTGCGGAGCCACACAACAAATCGCTCTGGGTCAGTTGTGATTGTCCCAGGGGCGACCTGTATGTCTGAGGGGGTGAACTTACAGTCCCCAATGACCACAAATTTTGTCTCCACCATGTGCCACGTGCCGGGTTCCTTTGAGACCATGGCTGTTTGCCACTGACTGTCCCGCAGGTGAAGAGGCTCAGCCAACTGGAGCCTAAAGGGCTCATACCTGTCCTTTGTTGTCAAGGATCCTGATGGCTCAGGCAATACTATGTGCCTCGGTTTCCCTTGTTTTGTCAGGTCCTGTGAAGAGAGAGACAAATCTGATTTAGGTGACCTTTTTTCTTTTTCGGTTATTTGGGCTGCCCGATTGGGATCGTCACGCTGGGCAGTTCCGCGCTCTCGAATCAGTTTTTTGACACCCTGGTGTTCTTTTTGTTCTCCCTCCCCTCATGTTCCCTTTCCTGTTTTAAGAAATTGTCAAATTGTCCCTTCATTGGACACTGATTGATCCAGTGACCGCTTTTTCCACACAGAAAACACTGGCTGTTAGCTCGTGCAGGAGCGTTCTTCTTGTGTGGTTCTGGCGTTTTAGGTGTTTCCACAGCCGCAGCGGTGATTTTATGGCGCGTTTTCCCCTCTCTAAGGGCTGGTTTTCTGCAGCGTGGGACGATGGCACTGACGGCTTGTAGCATCTCCTTGAGAGGAGGTGTCGAGCCTGGTTCTCTGGGTATCAGATTTATTGCAGCAGTGCACTCCTCGTTCGCATGAGAGAAAGCCAACTGCTGAATCACTTGTTTCTGTCCCTCCTCTCCATCAAATTGCTGTTCCACAGCTGAAGCAAGTCGCTCCACAAATTTGACATAGGGTTCTTGTGGTTCCTGAAAAATGTCTAAGTAATATTGTGAGGGGCCATCGGGCCGCATTTTCAGAAAGGCTTTGCATGCTTGATTAGCTACAAACTCAAGGACATTTTGGGGAATGTTGGTGGTCTGATCTGAGGCTGCTTTCCAATCACCTTCACCTAACAGGTGGTTTAGGGTAATAGGATTGCCTGCATTATCAGTTGCTGTGGTTGGGTCCTCCAGCAAACCTGGCAATGCAGCTTTCAGCAGTTTTCTCCAAGTGACCTCCCATAACTCAAATTCCATTTTGCTTGAGAGGCACTTGAAAATCTGCTTCAAATCAAAAGGTACAACTGTGATTCCACCAAAGGAAGTAAACAACAAGCCTTCGAAGTAAGGGCTATTTCGCCCATACTCCTTTAATGCCTTCATGAGGTCTTTAACAAGCGTCTGTGACAACGCTTTCCAGGTGGCTACCGTGGTTCCCTGCCCCCTGCTCCTTCGGTATGTCACCGGAGTAACTATGGGTACCCCGTCTGTGTTTGCACCCCCGGGCTCTTGCTTTGCTCCCTCTCGGACCCCAGCCGCAGCCTCAGGTTCCCAGTGGTAAGCTGGGGGCGGCTCCCAGCCTGCCTGTGGCACGGGCGGCTGTGGCCGTTGAAAGCTTGGAAAAGCATTCCCCAAAGGAGGTGCAGTTGGGGACACCGTGTTCCCTAGTGGGGGGTAGGGCGGGGGTGGTGCCGGTGGGGCTCCCCCTGTGGGAGGGGGCTGCGGGGGGGCAGGCTGGGGCAGGGGCGCCCCGGCCGCGCCGTGGGGGGGCGGCAGGAACGCGGGCTGGGGCAGGGGCGGCGCCTCGCTCGCGCCGTGGGGGGGAGGGAAGGGGCTCCACGGCGCTGTGGGGTGCTGCTGCGGCGGGGGGAGAAAGGGAGGGGGGGCCACGGGGTCCGGTCCGCTCAGCCACTGTCCCGGTAACCCGGCAAAAGCGGCGGCAGCGCCGGCATTCGGTGGGGGGAGGGGAGCGGGCAGCTGCGGCTGCGGGGGGGGGGAAGGCAGCAGCCCAGGCAGTCCCAGCACTGGGCGGTCCCAGCACTGGGGGCGGCGCCGGCAGCACTGGCAGGGGAGGGGCAGCCGGCAGCCCCGGCGGGGGAGGGGGGGCCGGCAGCACCGGCGGCAGCGGCGAGCCCCACGCTGTTGGGGTCGTGCCATGATCCCCTCCCGGTCCCAGGGTGGGCAGGGGTGGTGGGGGGTGCGGGGCTTCCCCGGGACCACGTGGCTCGGCATAGCTCGGATCCGGGAAGCATGGCTGGGGAAAAAGGGGGTGGGGAGGGTAAGGAGTTTTCCCGGAGGAAGGAACCGCCCGCTCCGGGGGCGGGGCGGGCAGGGGGAAGGTTCTGGGCGGAGTCGGGGCGGTGCCCTCACAGTAGGAGTTGGGTAAACCCCACCCCTGGCTCTGTGGGGGCGTGGGAAGGGGCGGGGGAAGGGGCGGGGGAAGGGGCGGGGGAAGGGGCGGGGGAAGGGGCGGGGGCAAGCCTTGTGAGGGAAAAGGGGGCGGGTACAGGGAAGGGCCAGTGGGAGGGGGCTGAAAGGGATTCTGGGAACAAGAAGAAGGGGGAAGGGCACAAAGAGGCTGCACCTCGTGGCTGCCGCCATTATGGGGGCATTTTCCTTTGTTCTCTGGGGAGGGGGGGGTCTCCGTGTCTCCCTTCGGGGGTTTCTCACAGCTGTTTTCGCTGCCGGACCCAACCGGGGTAGTTGGGGACTGGCGGTCTTCCTCGGCGAATGAGAAACGGACTCTGGGTTTGTTGGCTGGGGAAATCGGGGGGGTAGTCGGGGGGGTTTGGGCGTTCTGGCCAGCCAGACTGCCCCGGGAGCCCCGAGCAGCCTGGCCGTGGCTGCGGGGGGCGGGGGACCCAGGAATTCTCAAAATGCTTGGCGAGGGGGAGCCCTGGGACGCCGGAGCATTTTTTAAAATACCTGGGGGGGTTTTGGGGGTTTTAGGGGACTTAGGGGGCTTGGGTTCTCTGGGGGAGGGGAAAAGGGGAGACCTGGGGGGTTTGGGAGATTTCGGGGAGGCCGGGGAATGGGATCGGGGGGGCTGGGGGGACTCGGGAGAGGCAGGGGGAGGGGTATGGGGGGAAGGGACTGAGTGAATGCTCTGAGAGAATGCAACTTTGTTATCTTGCATTCCTGTGATCTCTTTTAAGGCAGCTTTTATTTGCCACGGCCAGAATGCAAATTTTGCAGCTAGGACGTCTCCTGACTTCCCTAATTTTTCCAACTTTTTAGAAGCATTTTCCCAGAACCAAATGCTGTTCACTTGGTCCGAATTAACATTCGGAAAATGCAAAAACAAATACCTAATAAACTTTTTCAGTTCCTTTTTTGAGTATTTAACTTTGGCAACAATTAAAACTCCAATTAAACTTTCAAAAACCTCTTTCTGGGTGGTGTTTAGTCTGTTTCCCATTCTGACTAGCTGTTACCTTTACCACCACCCCTTCTCAGCAAAACCACCCCCCAAATCCCTGTGGGCGTCCTTTCCTAGGGGTAAGGGCTTCCTTCGGGTGGACCCCCGGTCCCCCCCTGTCCCGTCCCTCCTAGGGTTCCCTGAGGCTTCCCAAGCCTCTGTGGTGGATATTCTCCCCTTCCTTAGAGGAACAATACTCACCAAGCCCTCGGGACACTGGAGACGTTGCTGGGGCAACCACAAGCCGGAAGGGGACTCCTGGGCAGGAGCTGTTCCCTTCTTCCACCAGGGGTGCTTTTTAGCAACCCCAGTGGCTCCGTGAGATGCTGAAGGCCTCGGGACACGACAAGGCGACGTCCTCTCAGAAGGTCTCTGGGTCACAGGGTCCGAGTCTTCCTCAGGCCTCCGTGTCAGCCCCCACGGTACAGCGGGTCAAAAGGCGTCTGCAGGCCCCGCGTTGGCGCGCCAATCTGTTGCTTCGCGTATCTGTCTCTCAGGTCAGCTCAGCGCCAGCTGGGCCACCCTGCTAGCTGTGATACGCCCAACAGTACCTTTGCGTGGGTCTTGGCTCCGCAGCACCTTTGCCTTAGCTGTCTCGGCCGTGGTTTGAAAGAGGGGACACTCCAGGCTCAGGGAGAAAAGGTTTTATTCGGGTAACTCAGGGGGCAGCCCCTGGTTCCAGGCCTGTGCCTCTGGGGAGTGACCCCTGGCCTCGGTTACAGGGAGTTTTTGTTCTCCCAAAATCTCAGGGGTGGATACAAGTTACAAGACCAATCACACAAAGCCAGGTGGGTAAGGTCAAAATGCAATACACAACATTAACAAATCAGGTGAATTTGGGATGTGGTCCTGTGAGACCCACCAATCCCTGTCAGACACCTCTCCTGAAGGTTCTGGGGCCTGGGGGATGGTGGACATGTGGGGGAGAAATACAATGGGATGGGGGAAAATACAATAGGATGATCGAAACCCAGGGCAGAGGATTAGAGTTGTCTTGGCAACTCTTATCAACCTTTGATAAGCACAATCCAAGACAGGAACTTTACCAGGCTAGGGTTAAAGTCCAAATCACATCAAACCTACAACTAAGAAACTTATGATACCATTCCAGCACCCCCACAATATTGAAATAGAAACAACTGTATAAAAAAAATCCAGGAACTATTCTTGTTTAGACATTTAAAAAAATAAGGACATCTGAAAGAAAAGACTTGATGAGCAGGTTAAGATAGATTATTTCTACAATAAACCACATCCACTCCTCTGGGGAATCAAATTTCACCCACTGTCTGAGAACAGCTGTAAAGTAAATATTTCTTTGATTCTACTGAGGAATATCATTATATCAGACCAACAGGATTAATAGAATTTTACACATCTAATGATTACTTCCTGATTTGTTTCTTCACCTCACTACAGCCATTCAGTACAAATGCAAAATAGAAGATGGCAACCAGCAGATGTCACAACCAGGAGCTGTGACAAGATGCACCCAACACAAGGTTAATCTGTAGGCTTGCACACTGTTCTGGAAGACTCTTCGGGCTTTTTAGCATGGAAAGAAAGTAGGTTGATGGGGTTGACAGCCCTGACGGACAGAATGCCATCCAAATGGACCTGGACAGGCTTGAGAAGTGGCCCATGGGAACTCAAGAGGACAAAAAAAGCCAAGTGCAAGACCTTGCACCCAGATCAGGGCAATCCCCATTATCAATACAGATGGGATATGATGGGGTTGAGAGCAGCCCTGCCCAGAAGAGCCTTGGGGTGCTGGTGAGTGAGAGGCTGGACATGACCCAGCAATGTGCACTTGTAGCCCAAAAAGCCAAAAATGTGTCCTGGCCTGCATCCAGAGCAGTGTGGGCAGCAGGACCAGGGAAGTTTTGAACCTCTGCTCTGCTCTGGTGAGAGAGACCGTATCTGGAATACTGCATCCAGCTTCAGGGTCTCCAGCTAAGGAAGGACATGGACCTGTTGGAGCAATTCCAGAGGAAGCCAACAAGGTGATCAGAGAGTTGGAGCGCCTCTCCTAAGAGAAAAGGCTGAGAAAAAAAGGATTTTTCAGAGCAGAAGAAAAGGTTTATTTAGAGGCGATCTTATTGCAGCCTTTCAGTACTTGAAGGAAACCTATAAGAAATATGGGGACAAACCTTTTAGCAGGGTCTGTAGTGAAAAGACAACAGGAAATGACTTCAAACTAAAGGACAATCAATTTAGATTAGATATTAGAAATAAGTTTTTTACAATGAGGGTTGTGAGACACTGGAACAGGTTGCCCAGAGAGATAGTAGAAGCCCCCTCCCTGGAAACCTTCAGGTAGGACAGGGTTCTGATCAACCTGACCTAGTTGAAGGTGTCCTTGCTCATTGCAGTGAGGTTGGAATAAATTATCTATAGATGTTCTGTCCAACTCAAACTATTCTATGATTCTATGAAGAAAAAATGAAAAAAAATCTAAGTGAAGGTCTGGGTCAAAATATGTGACTAGATATTGCTTTAGGGCATGATCAGATATGGGGGTTGAATTCAGACTTTTTTGAGCCCTTTGGGTCCAGAATTGATTTGGCAGTTAGGGGAAGGAATGTAGAAAATTAATTGTTGGTGAAAGGGACATTGTTTAAATAAGTTCTAGAAATTCAACAATGTTAAGTATTTCATACCACAACTGACAAATTAAAATTCAGAAACCAAAAGACAAACACACTCAAAATGCATTCATTAAAAACAATGCTCTTATTTTTTTTTTTTTTTTTATTTATTTTACTAAAGTCAAACTCATGAGTCCCTGATTTGAAAACTTAGTCTGTTTGGGGTTTTGGGTTTTTTCCATAATGTCCAGTAGAATTTCTATGGTGATATTCAGTGAAGCTCTTCCATGTTCCTTTGTGAAACTACTGAATCCAACAGAACAATCAGTTGATAGACTGCCAGTTGCAATGACACTGTTATTATGATGAGATGATGTGCCAGCCACACTGATACCATAAATAAAAGTCTTTCTTTCTATAGAAACCAGTAAAGAGAGCAGAAATCTTACTGTCTTTGTTTAAAATATGTTGGATTCTAATAATAGATTTCAGACCTAATCTGAGATATCTTAAGGTCAGTATAAAATCGCCCAACAGTTACCAGGGCTTTTGATCAGGTTTATGGGTTTGGAGTTTTGGGATTTTCTTCTGAAAGGGAAATCACATCATAACTACAGCCAGTTCTCATTTACCTACATTCTACAATGTAAAGATTCATCTAAATCTTTCAAACTTTGTCCTGCAATTTCATTCTCAAAAGAACAAAAAAATCCCCAAAAAATAACCAAACCAAAACCCATCCCCCCCAAAAAACCTAAGCCAAAACCAAAACCCAATCTATCATACTTTAATATATGATTAGTAGGATCATTTGATTAAACTGTGTCTGCTTAATTTTAATCAGCAATGTTAACATGTCAGAAAATAATTATCTCCGTCTAGCCCGTTTTCAAAACTGTCACTGGCTCATAAATTCTTTGTTATGTTGACACACAACACATGAAGTCAATGGGCATTTTCTCTTGAATGGCAGCTGGGATGCATCTCACATGCATAGTGTTGATATTAGCACTTCCATAGTGTGCCGTCTATTCTGATTTTACTGTAAATGCTTTTTCCTGCATCTGATGCACATGAAAATCCCAGATATCATCAAACAACAAAAGTGTTTATGAAAGCCTATTTGTATAGCAATAATTTTAAAAAATACTGATCAAGAACACAAATTTTACAAAGGTTGTCATCCTCTTGACATTTAGAGAACTAACTTACATCACATTTGGGTTTAGTTTTCACTTTTCTTTTTATTTGTGTTGGAGAATTTAGAATGGATTTCTTTCCCAGTTCTCTCTAGTTCAGACAAATTAGCAATGCTAGTTCTAGTACAAATCTCAAAGTTTTGGTATTGATTTCACAGACACCTCAAACAAGATTTTGAAAAGGAAAACCTATTAAGAAACTTAATCATTTGTAGTAAAATTATGTTAGCTACTACTTGGCAAGATTGCTTTAGAACTAAGGCTTTGAAGCCTGTCACAGGTCTTAAAAATAAAATTGCTTGAGTAGTTGAGGAGAACTGTATTAAAATGCAAATTTCCAGCTGCTAATATTTCTTCAAAAACCAATAATCCCTCAAGGCCACCAATATGTCAAATACTTAATGGAAAAATATCCCTTAGGCAGAATGGCCTTTCTAAGTTGACTTTTGATTAAACTTAAAATACTATATAGCAAAAAAACTTAAAATCAAAAAGAGGATATAAATATAGTACTAGACTAAAATGTCATAAAGAATGCAATTGGAGGGGCAAATTTAAGGTCGCTAATTTTTAAGTAATTTTCTACCCTTTCTGAGGATTAGTCAAGGAAATAATTGCTACTATAAGGTATACCATATAGCACACATCCACAAATGGGCCTTGGAGGAACAGAAAATAATATTTTTTCAAAGTAATAATGATGTAAACAAAAAGTTCTAATATAGTTGGTGTGTCTAGCACAGAACTCAAAAGTCTCCACTGCCAAACGCTTCTACTTTGTTGTACAAAAACTAAAACCTAAGGCTCAAAATTACCAAGTGAGAATGCAATGAATTTTATTTTCCCTGGTACTGGATTTTAAGGCTCTGTGCACCTCTGTCAAATGCAGGCGAGAATTTTCCTTTAAAAAGGAATGACTCAGTAGAAAGTCTAACCCTGTTCCCATGAAAAGCAGTGACAAAACATTAATGTGAGGAGGACTGGGATATTGGTTTGCTCAAACTACAGTACACTTTGACTGAGTAGATCAAAATTCTGAGGAAATAAAATTGTTGTTTAAACATTAAATCAATCATAGAACCAATAGCTGCTAGCATAGTGAATTCCAAAATTTTTAAGTGCTGTCCAATAAAACATTTGTGGAAATCACAAGATGTCTGTTTGCAGGTTAGCATACTCTGTGATAAGTGTGCTGTTGCAGTATCACCTTTTACAATGAAAACTTTGTGGCAGCAAGGTAAAAAACCATGAGATACTCGCAGTTTGTAATGCCACTGAGTGAAGTGACTATTTAGTAGCAAGAAAATGCAACACCAGGTGCCTGATGAATAATCCAGGCTCAGCTCATTTCTAATGTTCAGCACAATTGTTTCTGAATAGGAATCAGACAAGTGTTTTGGTCAGATAAGAAAATCTTACGTGATCATGAGGAAAAAGCAGCTGGATTCTCAGCTGGGGTGAAGCAGAATAGTCTGACTAAAGCATCTTGAATGTACAAAGATCTATATCAGTTAAAGACATGACATTGCATTTGATCTTCAGAAGATGTGTTATGATGTTCTTAATCTGTAATATAATTCCAAAGAACATGTTTTCAGTACTAAAGGTATCTTATAGACCTTCGAAACATAATAATCTGTAGAGTTTCACTTTAACTTTTGAGGCTTCAGTCACCAGTGCATTAATCTAGTGAATGTGAACCAAGTAAAAGGAATTAAATTACCCTGAGGAAAAAGTATGATGTAGAAGCAATATTAGGCTCCTGCTTTTAAATAGTTCTAGATTTTTTAGCAGCAGAGATCCATAGCTTCCCTGAGGAGTTACAGAGGCACTCTGAAATCTGTATTCCTCCCAATCAGCTCCTTATTTCTTAGATAAGAAAACTAATTGCCCTAGTTCTCACCCACAGATGTGTGACCATTTTCCCATAGAACCTACACTTATGATACAGGATGCTGAATTTTAACCTTCAAGTTTACAGAATGCAGTGCATTTTCTCTCAGTAGTCAATAATCTAATCTAGTAACCTTTAAAGACTCTTCAAAAGAAAAGTACCCATCCTTTTGAAACCCCATGGGTTTAGTTTCTGGTGAGCAGATAAAGTAGCATCAGGCATGGACCTTTCATGTGATCAGGAGGTTTCCAGTTCACTAAGTACCCAGTTCTTTTTGTAAAAAGAAAAAGAAGTCTAAAGAAACTTCAATTTATTTTTTCTCAATCACAAGGAAGTCACTTCCTGAGTGTTGAGGACACCATGTTAAAGGCAATGACCAGTGATCACATTCAAATCTTGGCTGTTGTCAAAGATCGAAATATACTTGTTGACAAAGAGTGTCACTGTAGCATTTCTCACAGGATCAAAATAGCTATACAAACTGTATCATTTACTCTAAGTGGAGGATGAAGTGTACCTTTTCAGTCTGACAATTATATGCTTAAGGGAGGGTGGAAAATAAAAAAAAGAAGTATAGTTAGAAGTACAATAATCAAAGATTACTTCACTTTCAGTATTTGGAGTGAACAATTTAAATGAAAAATATTTCAAGTGCTTTTCAATCTAACTCCCTGAACTTATCTTTAGAATTAATTTTGTTGATTCATGCCTCGGTCTTAGCCACGCTTCCAGCCAAAGTACATGTCATCAAAACCAAAAAAGTACAGTCACATTGCTATCCCAGATTTACATGGCATTTGACTTTGTTCTAAATCCATTTTTGGTTGTTTTTGAGCCAGACTTCTCAGCAATAAGTAGTTGTGATGTGTACTGTTAAACCAAAGATGGAACCAGACAGTGCTCTGTATTCAGTTCAGGGAGACCTAGACCCCTTTCTCTTCATAACTCCAGGGAAGAAGAAATGAAAGGCTCTTTCAATCTGTTTGAGATTCAGAATTAAATGCTGTCAATTTCCACTCCTTTAACACTCTTTCTAATTGTGTTATTAGCAATTTAAGCTCAGAAACAGGTGATCTGCGTGATAGGGTTATAGCTTTCTTTCAATATCAGTTATTCAACCTTTGTTTATCTATCATGATCTTCTGACAACCTTTTGAAAGTCAGCAGTCTTACCCTTTCATTTAGTCTATTTTCTGATATTTCCCTTTATTTTCTCCCAGGTCCATTAGGAGTCAAATTTTAGTTTTGAACAAATTCAAATGTCCTTATTTCTCTGTTCACTAAATAGTTGTTTGGTTTGGGGGGTTTTTGTTGCCGTTGCTTGTTTGTTTGTTTTGTTTTTAAAATCTAGTTATTCCTAAGGGGCATTTTTCCATTTTAATTGGGACAATTGAGAAGTTATGTGTTTTACTTGTTTACCTTTCATCTTAGAAAGACTGTGGTGAGTTGACCTTGGCTGGATGCCAGGTGCCCACCAAGACTCTCTACCAGTCCCCTTCCCTGCTGGACACAGCAGAGAAGATAAGATGGAAAACAATTCATAGGTTGATACAATGCACTTTAATAAAGTGAAAGCAAAAGTTTGCAGGTGCATAAGCAAAATAAAAAAAAGGTTTTATCCTCTACATCCCATGAGCAGGCGATATTCAGCTGCTTCCTGGGAAGCAGGTCTTCAGCACAGGTAGGGCTTCTCCAGAGGGCAAACGCAAATAATGAATACACCCCACCTCATTCCTCCTCCTGCCATTAGGTTTTATATCTGAGTTAATGTCATATTGTACGGAATATCCCTTTGGTAAATTTGGGTCAGCTGGCCAAGTTGAGGCCCCTCCCAAGATCTTGTCCACTTCCAGCCCCTTGGATGGGTGAACAGTGTTGAGAGACAGAGCTGACTCCATGCCAGCACTGCCCAGTAGCAGCCAAAACACTGGTATGTTATCAATATCTTTCAAGCTACCAGTGCAAAGCACAGCACTATGAGGACTGCTAAGGGAAAATGAAGTCCCTCTCAGCCAGACCAAAAACTAAGACTTCTTTTGTCTTTTAGTTTGGGAAAGAAGTTGCTTGAGCACTGTCAGATTCTAATTAATTCCCCAAACAATGGTGTTGTTTATGACTCATTTGGGTGGTTTTGGTTTTTCACATTTAAATCACTTTTTACTTTGTTATCCAGTTATAGCATCAGACAGCCTTGTTATATTGTAGGTAATTTCTTTTTGTATTCACATAGCAATGGAATCAGGAAGAGATTATGCAATGGTTTACATTTAGACATATGATATTTTTAACTACAAATTTCAAAAGAGCCTTATCTAAAATTGTTGAGAAACAATTAAAGTTTCCATCAGAGAAAGAACATGAATAAGTTAAAAGTAATGAGTTTCTATAAAACATATCCCAACAATCAGTGTTGTCTAAAAATTAAATTCTTTAGAGTTCTTACAAAAATTGCTTAAACTAAGAATTATAGTGTGTTGTAAAATGAGGGTTTATCATCAAAGAAAGACAAAAGCAAGAGAGAAAAAGTCTGATAACTGACTCGGATTTACTGCCCAGCAATAATGCTTATTCCAAATGGCCTCCTTGAATCACTATAAGCAATGGAATTTTCCCTGTTGTGTCTGTTGAGTAACTGTCTTTCTGTTGGGTAGGTAAGATTAAACTTATCTGCAAGGTTGACTGGTATCTTTAAAGGTGAATTATTTTCCTTGTCATGAACTTATTATTTGCTTATCTTTTGACCAAAGTGGCAAATCGATTTTTAACCTGTCATTTGGCTGGTGGCTTGAACTTGGCCAGGTGACAGATTCCCACCCAACCACTCCCTCCTTTTCACTCCTCTCACAAGTCTCTGCCAGGAGAGACAAAAGATGAAAAGAGCTTGCAGTTAAAACAACACCTTCATTCTATTCTTCCTTCTTCCCAGGCTCAACTTCACTCCTTCATTTTCCCAACTCCTCTACTTTCTCCTGGTTCCAAGCAGTGTAGGAGGATGAGAAATGATGGGGTCACACTCAGTCCATAGCAGTTCTTTTCTACTGCTCCATCCTTTTTCTCTTCTTCAGTGTGAGCTTCTCCATGGACTGCAGTCCTTCAGTGAAAACCTGCTCCAGCATGTGCTCTCCATGGACCACAAGTCATTTAGGAAATATCCACATGCTCCAGTGTAGAGTCCTCCATGCAGAGGATGTCTTCTCCAGCATGGTACTCCCATGGGTTGCAGGACAATAACTGCTCAATCATGGCCTCTTCCACAGGCTGCAGAGGGTTCTCTGCTCTGTTCCTCATCCTCTTCCATTTAGGCTCCATATGTCAATAAATTGGCAAAGACTGCCCAATCATACTATATATCATTATATTCATGTTCTTTAAGCATTTACTGTAGAACCATGTCTCTTTAAGTCAGAGAGAATGCAAGCAAGAGTTTATTAAGACAAATTCCCCACAAATAAATTTGAATTATTTTATTGAAAAGCTTTTTTGCATCTCTATTAAGATTTACTTCCTATTATGGTTTTGCAAAAACCTTCAAAGCAAGCAGCAGTTTCTTGCTGTAAATGAAAACAGAAGCAATGATACCAGATGGATGAGGAGACAAAGGGTCAAATTAACCATAAAAAGAACTGTCAGAAGAAATCTGACTAATTTTCAACTTGTTGGTAAATGAATAAGGCCCCTTCATTCAATTTTCAGCCAAGATAGTGGCTGTTAACTGCAATACCCTAGGCAGACAAATACTATGCATATGCATTTTACATCAGTATGTGAACATTGTGACATGAAAGGGGCAAAGATGTGCATCGTTTAATGCAGAAGAGATTCAGGTAAAAACAAATTAAAGAATAAAATAGACACAGGAGACTGCAAAAAAAGCAGAATATAATGCCAAATACATTAGAAGAATATTCATATATGGAACAATTTTTAAAGACCAGCAGTTCTGTAGATCCAACAATGATAACTAAGAACTTGTGAATGTTTTAATGAAAGAATTTGGTAATGTCTCTTTCTAAACCTCAGAACTTTTCTGTTTTGTTGGGATCTTAAGCACCCCCATCATATCTGTCTTCAACTCCATAAATTTTACCTATGTCTACATACATCTGCACATGTAATAAACTTCATGGCATTTCTCCATCAGCATTTTTAAACATAAAAATTTTAAAATTTTCACATCCAACTATTTCCAAAATGCCAAAGAATTATCTAGGCATCACTACAAAAACTCCTAACACTGAGAAAGGAAAACCAAATTTACTTCACAAGTGTCTCCTTAAACACTTGCCAAGAGCATCTTTCAAACTAAGCTGATCTACCAAGTCAGCAAAGCCAGCAAAAGGAACTTAAGCAGGGGATGTTTTTTTCCCTCTTTACCCTAACACAGTGCTATCACCTGCACTACCAAATCCTAGTTCCCCGCTGGCAGAGAAGCTTGAGATACCAAGTCTCCTCAGTGTTCCTTCTCTACTGGGAGAAGCAATGGGGAGAACATTGTAGCTTGGGGAAAACAAAATTCAGACACTCAGAACTGTGGGTGTTTTCCTATGTTTTATGTATAATTCAGTTATATGTACCCCAGTTTTGCTCCTCTAAGATGGCTCCCCTGACCTTGTCCCTCACCCTCCATTTTGTTGTTTATTCCTAAAGTTATATAACCCTCTCCCTGCCTGCCCCGGAGATAGCCTCTGATTGGCTACTCCTTCCCGCCATTGATTATGTCCATCACCCCTACCCCCCATGCCAATCTCCCTGAGGCCTGGGCCTGGGGATTGGCTGGGGCCTTTCCCGCCTTTTCCCTGGTCTTTCCTAACCGGATCACCCCATTCCTTTGCCACTCCCTGGTTCCACTCCATTGGATGCTCTGTTCTTTCCCCACCCCTGCGGTCGAGTGTATTTAAGCCGGTGCTTTGGTCAGCTCGGGGCTCTCTTCGGAGAACCCGGGCTTGGAATAAACTGTTCCTTCCCCCACTCCAAGAGAGTCCTTCCCTCTTTTCCACCTGGCTCCTTTGCAAAGACGTTGGCTGTAGGTCGAGGTCAAGTGCCCCCCAAAGTTGTGGAGGCTGTCACGTGCGTTTCGGGCTAGCCGCTAAGGACAGGCGCACGGCGACACAGAACTGCACATAAAACCATCAAATGTGTAATCTCTAAGGCATGAGGCTGGCAATAGGAAATCTGGGAGGGATGGTGTGGTAAAGGTGGTAAAGATCATCAGCATTATTCTGTTCAGATCTCATTGGGCCTACTGAAAAACTCATTTTTATAGGACTCCCTGAGAAGTTTTCAAGAGCTTGTTTTGACACAAAGTTCCTCAGTCCCTTCAATTTCTTTAATCACATTGGTAGGTTCTGATGATGATGGAGATTGTCTGCATCCCATGTAGGGAGGTAGGGTTCAGTCTCTGGTGATCAAAAAGTCTCTGCATTTGGATTCTGTAGGAAACACTCCCTAGAAAACATATACAGGGCACTCTTAATGTCTCCTCAACACAGTCACTCCTTTCTGGGGAAAAAAGAAAATCAAACAACAGAATGAGCATCTAACAAATACAACAAGTTTTCGTGAAGGGGATAGACAAGAATCCTGATATGTCCTGGATCATGAGATTTATCCATAGAATGTGTATCAGCTGTACATCGCTCCAGAAAGCGATCGCAGAAGGGGGAGACTCTGTCTCTTCTTTATTATCCCCAAACCTGATGCATAGGTGGCTTGATTAATCTATATGTAGAGTAGTACTTAGGAGGAAAAAAAATGGCAATATAAGAATATACTTCTACAGTATGTAAAGTGTTAAGTACAGCAACATTCATGTAAGAAAATTCTGTTACTTTAATTTTTCTTTTGAAATACCTTATGTTTTGATTTGCTGTTCA
Source organism: Zosterops lateralis (assembly GCF_965231275.1). Lineage (NCBI taxonomy): Eukaryota > Metazoa > Chordata > Aves > Passeriformes > Zosteropidae > Zosterops > Zosterops lateralis. The sequence goes on along the minus strand of NC_139762.1, from coordinate 27,349,654 downwards.
TTCAAATGATGGAAAGTTTCTTCTGAGAGCAGATTTAATAGAAAATAAAAGAAAACAAAGTGTGTGGGGGGGGGAAAGGAAAAGAGAGCTAATGAATATGATGTTTAGTATGCTGTCAGCCATTTAAGGCTTATGCTGCCACAACTCCAGTTAGCTGAGCACAGCAGTAGTTATGAGGAGTAATGAGTTTGCCAGACATTTTGAAATTCCTCTCCTGCTGTGTCCTGTCAGTTGAAAAAGAGGGAGACAGTGATGGCCAACAATTTAAACATAATGGATTGACCATAACTGGCACCTAAAGAACAATAAAGCAAAGACCAAATGGCAGGATCTGACCAGCTAGCTTGTAAGCTCCCTCAATATGACCAGAATTGTTACATTTTATGTTTTGCTTGGAAAAAAAAAATGCAGCTATAGATTCAATAGCCTGGAAATATTTAATTAGAAATAGCTATATTCTATTGGAAAACAAGAAATTTATAATGTAATAATGAATATTAAAAATGGCTACATAATTTTTAATATTTTTAAATCTTTTTGTGCCCAATTTAAAGTAGGCAGGTATTTCTTGATAATTCTGAGTAAAAGATAAGAAAAATATGCATGCCAAATGTATTTTTCCACTTCTAGTAATGTGCCTGTGAAAGACCAGAGATTACTTTCCTTCTACATTTCTCCTCAGAAAAATTGAAGTCTGGATTTTTGCAAAACAAAGCAGATCTTCATGGTTGTCACCATGCTGCACATTTAGAATATTCATTATTTTCTGGTAAAAGAGGGATTTGACATCATATTTTCCACTCCAAAAGAATATGCTTCTGCCAAGTTATTTAGATCAGATGTATATGAACAATTTATCCTGCTAGAACTTTATTTCCAAAATTATACTTTAGTATTGATAAGAAAGACAAAATAAAAAAGAAAGAAAAAGTCTTAAACCCACAAGAAATGGCTTTTCAGTTTTACTATTTAGCTGAAACAAGTTAATCTGGAGAGGGCTGTGATACTGTTCCCTCTTCTGGTGTAAACCAGAAGACTCATCAAAAGAGGAAGTCTTCATTTCTCCTGCTAAGGAACTCAAACCTTAGTTCAAGGGGATTAGCTAGTCACCTCATGATTCTGCTATAGTCAGCAGAGAAAAAGGAAGGCACCTCTAGACAATTATTTATCTCCCTAATATGATGGATAGATTAATTGTATCTATTTTTGTTTGTATTTGCTATGAGTGGAGTCTCAATGTTTAATTCTTAATTAAATATCCAGTTTTTAGACACTGAAAATTTGTGCAAAGATTTTTTGGCCACCAATGTAGCTTATTTGGTTATTTTTCTATAAATATTGTATTTCACTGCTTTTGAAATAAAAAGGACAAAGATCTTTTCCCTAAAATCCAATTCTTCATTATTCCAACAGTCCCTATTTTCAAAGGGCAGAACCTTTGGACTAAATATATAAAATTTGTATAATGTGGTATCAATTAAGTTATGCAAAGCAAATAAAGGTAAAATTGATCATGCCTGATAATGCATGTCTGTTGTACCTGTGACACAGGAAATAACAACCATTTGCTTTTTTTGAAGACCACAGCAGTAACTTGTTGCAGGGCACATTTGGACAACTGTAAGTAACAGCATGAGCTGATCTAGGAGTCCCCAGCCCCTGAATCTGTAATTCAGCCACTCTAGGAGTTCATCAGGACACTGCTTAGTTCATAGATCATTAGCTTGATGGAATAGTTATCTTAAATGCCTAGCTAATTGCCTTTTATTTTAAATATTAAAAAAGGATGGAGTAGGTTTATTTCAAACTAAGAAAACAAGGATTGGGCATGCTAAGCTCAGAGCTTCATCTGCTTTGTCTCCATCAAGCATCCTGACTGTAGAAGAGTTATGCAAAGAAGCCTCTGGACTACCTGGATGATGTATGGAGCTCTGCCAGATTTACCTAAGGAAAGTAGTGCTGGATCACAGGGTTCAAATGTCATTGTCCAAAAGAAGCACAGAGACACAGAGTCAATGTAATGACTAAAATCTTCCCTTCCACATCCATTGGATATAACTATATTCCCACTTTTGTCATATAGAGGGAAACCATGGTTTTGTCATATTACTTGGCAGACACACAGCTTGGTGTCACATCACAAACCCAGGAGAACTCGTGCTGAGCATGCAGCAGGGCCAATGCTGCTCACATGTGCAGGAAGAAAGGAGCTGCAGTTTTGTACTGCCCACATGTAAGCTCCCACTGCTACTGCATCAAGCAAATGCTGGCATCCCACTTCTTAAAATAATTCCCTGCCTGCTTAACACACTAAGCACCACAGAAGGACTGCAGCTTTTACAACTAGATAAGGAGAGCAGCTTACAGCAAGAATGGCAATAGGCTTAGGTACCATAATCCATAGCCATGGCTGTAGCCTTGACAGAGTTTTGTGAACTGCATATAAACCTATCCTGGTCTCACAGAGTGTTCTTGCTGTTCAAAACCATTTCAAAAAGTGCTTTTACATGTAGCTCTGTCACCCACTGTAACGGCTGAACTGTATCATCTTTTCGGCTACATGATTATTTTTCATCCAGGATTCCTTGTATATCTCCTGCTCCTTGAATGGACAACATGGAAGTTTAAGCAGGGAACTTACAAGTGAAAAATAGAAAAAGCTAACCCTCTTCAAATATAAAAAGGAATATTCCTGTTGAAATTTCTCCCAGCTTTTATTTTTGGCAACATTTTTATGGGGAAAATAATGAATTTTTAAATAATAATACTATAAAACATAATAGAGGGAAATAGACATAATTATTCACACAGATATTTCAAATCATTTTCTTTTTTTACAAAGGCAGTTCTCTATTTCACAGCTTTATTTTATCACTCAGAGAATAGTATCTCTTATTAAACAAGGGAATCCAGGGTGTTTGCAGCAAATGGATTCCAGGGTGTTTCCAACAGCTGTAGAGTGACCTGTATACTTTGTACTTAAGTACAACTGAGTCCTTGAAAAACTAATTTTCTCTATTTGGAACAATAAGAATGATACACCAGGTGTTAGAAGGAGGCGTGACCTTAATGCTCCAGTTTTTGAAAGCAAGTATTTATGAGGTTAATCAAATTTGCAATTAGTTAAAAATTTTGCAGTTAAATGAATGTAATGTCCATACACGCATAGATGTCAGAGGTACAATAAACCCACATTGCCTGACTTAGCTGACAGGAGCTGGTTTATTCTAGGCTGAGGATTCAGTTGCTGTTCTGAAGTTGATCCTAATCATGTTTTGAAAGCAGTAAAGCTTTGGGAAGCTATTTTTTCCCACAACTGCCTGTGTAGGGCTGATGTTTTATTCTTAAAACTGAATAGGAAAGCAGCATGGTCTGTGTTCTTAGGGTCTTCAGAGGGGTCTGACTTTTACTCTGGTCATGCCTTTATTCCGGATGTAACAGGATGCCCACTCATCTGTGTTGCCATAGTCTGTCTAGATTCTAGCATTGTCAGGGAAATTCTTCTAACTATATATGCACAAATTAATGCCAAATTGCTATGCCTTGGGTGAGAGGCTAAATCTTAGAGCATATTGACTGCATAGTCAGTCATCTCACTACAGACACCTAATCTGAATTTTTATTCAGTTTTATCCATGAGAATTCTTTGCTGTGGTACTGAAATGTCTCCACACAATAAAAAGCATTTATTAAAAATCTGTCTGAAATTCAATAGCAATAATTTTGTTGTCTGAACCAGGTTATAATCTTCCACTTTAAAGCAGAGATAAAGGCAGATTTCTGAAAGATGTACATCACTGTCACAAGATGCAAGACAGTATCAAAGTTCAGAAAAAGGGAACTATCCATGTCAAGCAGGAAACGTAGGAGTCAATTTCTTCCTTTTTCACTAGCTCTGTTTATGTCCTTAGACTTAATAATGAGCTTTTTTATTTATCTGTGTTGGTCTTTCTTCAAGGGTTAATAATATCTCCCTATCTCACAATATTTGACAGATAATTCACACAAAACTTTGAAGTATTTGGATACAAGACTACCAGGATTGGTCTACAAAAAGGCATTCAATAGGGACTCAACACCAGACTCCTATTATGGGCTCCTCTTCATAGCCTTCACGCATGGCTTTTCATTCCATCTGCCCAATCCCCACTCAGTACAGCTGCACAAAGTGCAGCCACTCAACAATCAAGATCAAGACCAGCTTCCACACTTCAGTTCATACAACCAGTTCGACCAGTGTTGAAACATTTAATTTTCTTTTCTCAAATTTCTCTTATATGTTTTTGTTTCTTTTCTTTGTTGTTACTCTTCCCACCTTTCTTTCTCATTTCTGATCCTGAATCACACTGAGTTACTTCTTGTAACAACGGTTTCTCAGTCCTTTCCTAATTGGCAAAACCCTCTCGTGAGGATGACTTTTTAGCATTTCAACATCTCATATTATTGCTGTGATCTTTTGCATAAGAGCTGCTAGACAAAAATGATTCAGGTTCAGTTTTCCAAATAAGATGACTAATGGGAGTAGACAATGGATCTGCAGATGGACCTATTTGTCTCATTCTACACCATGAATGTGCAGATATATCGCCATTTAGATGGCTGGCATTTTGGGGGGAGTTATTTATAATATTTTTACACAATCAAACTAGAAAATAATCCTCCTATTTTCAAAACCATTATCTCTTAGAGATTTCATAGCCTCAAAGTCATATTAAATCCTAGTGTTGGATATAAAGACTTGTTCTAATTAATTCAATTTGGTTATGCAGATTTGGTTCTGTCTACATAATTTTTTCATATAGCATTTTTAATATTTCCTCTTTTACAAAGAGATTAGACTTCAGAAATTAAAATAAAAATCTATGTGAAAAATAGGATGACATTGGTCTGCCTTTAACCCCATCATCTACTTCTGTAAGATAATGGCTGCTGAGCAGACTAAAGTTCTTAAGTTGAAATGTGACTGCATAAATCATGCAAAACAATTCAAAGTTTCTAGGCATCAAGAGGCTTGCAGACTTGAGGTGTGATTGAAGAGTAATAATGTGCGTTTGTCAGTGAGTTAGCCTGGATCTGAAAAATAGACTAGCTGATTGAAGGACTTGACCTAATGATCTCATTCTTCCATCTCTACTCTGTCCTTGTTTCCAGTCCACTCTAGATTTTTGTTCCCCATTTCATAGTAGACAAAAATTTTCCCTCCATTCCACTTATGTAAATGATTTTTACTGAGTCTGTTAGTTTTAGTGAGACGACTCTTTATGGTATCTTTACTATTTTCAGCTGATCTTACGGACCTAGCAGCAACAACTTTAGCACAGAAATTACAGACTTTTTTCCCAGAAAGTTGCACATTACTTAGATACAAATCTATTTTACTAGAACAATAGCACTTCAGTAAAATATAGGCAAGTTAAAAAAAAAAAAAAAAAGTTTGCCAAAATACCAAGAAGCATGAAATAAAAATACTTATTTAAATATGACTATTTACATTTAGCTGGATTATATCTGTGTTTGTTTTGCATGGCCTGGTTTTTGGTAGCAGGTTGAGCCACAGAGGTGGCTTCTGTGAGAAGCTTCTGGAAGCTTCCACCATGTCTGGCAGAGCCAATCCCTGACTGCTCTGAAGATGGACATGCTGCTGGCCAAGGGTGGGCCAGTTAGAGATGTTGGTAATGCCTCTGTGATAACATGTCTAAGCAATCAAAACAAGAAACCCTTCATTGTGGAGGACTGTACCCCCGAACAGGACTCTGACAGAGTGGTGCACCCAGCCCTCCCTTGGAGGGATACAAAGGTTTGAAAGAGTTTATGTTAATTTCTGTTCTGTGATTGGTTGTTATGGTTCTGCAGTTCTCCCTTTCTATTGGTTCAGTTTCGATCCCCTAATTTGTTTATCAGCCTCCCCCCTGATTGGCCAAAAGTTTTGACTCTCAACCCCATTTGTTAAAAAGTTTCCCAACTGTACCCGATTGGTTGTCCTGTAAAACCCCGCCCCCTCCCTGGGAGCATAAAATCCCTGCAGTTGGCCCCAGTCGGGGTCTTCGAGTCTTCAAGCCCTTGAATGAAGATGATCTTTGGAGATCATCCCTGGCTCCTGTCTTTCTTCGGCGCTGCGTGAGACCTGCCTCAAGGAGCTGCTTTAGCAGCAAAGCCTGGGAAGAGCTGCCAGGCTTTACCCTCACAAAAGAGCAATCACTTTCTGAGGTGCCTGTGCCACCTGGGCTGGGGCTGCCCTGTTAAGGGCGGCTCGCCGGGGAAGGTCGCGGCCCTTGAAGACCCAGCGAGGGACCGGTGCGGGTCGTGACACTTCATTATATTTTCTCCCCCGTGTAGTTGCAGTGGGGAGTGAGCAAGAGGCTTTCATGGGTGCCTGGCATTTGGCCAGTCTCAAACCACAACAACATCGTTTGATATAAAATTTTTTGTGCTTTATATTCTTAAATCATTCCTCATCTAGAAAAGTTTATTATGGGTTTACCAGTACTTTTCCCGGACCATATGAATTATTTCACAAATAATGTCATTATGCAAAATCTGTGCTAAAGGACTACCTGAGATTTTTTATGACCTACACCAGATTGTACTCACCTTGTTACAGCACAGAAAAAAAACCCCACCCATCTTGATACCTGAAATAAACTGTTTTCTTAATTTCAGACAAAATTCTGTATATTTCCAATGCAGGAAAAGAATTTTTAACATTCTAATAAACACAGGAAATAAAAGGTCGTTTAAGGCAGCAAAAATGCAATTTGCATTTCTTACACCTTTCATAAGTTACCTTATCCATAGTTGTCATCTTTGTCATCAGAGCAGAAGGATATTCAAATTTTAATAAAATTTATGTGAATGGCAGTACAATAATTCACAGGTGATTTCATATTTCAGTGTTCTTGAAGAAAAATGCAGGTTTAATTTTGAATGGTTAACAGGGAAATTAATGAAGATGTATGATTTAATTTAGATATAACTGAAAATGGCTGCTATTAAATGCTTTCCAAAAAAGCATCTTTCCTTCTAAGCTGCCCTATCACAGAAAATAAAGAGATCACTTTAAGATATCTTTCCATTATCTTTATTATCAATCATTTACCACATTCTTTGGCTGTTTAAAACTAAGAACAAAATCATTGAACTGGTCTTGCTGAAGATAATGCTGCTTGAAATTAACTGAATAGTTTTTCTTTATGTTATCATTTTCAGAGTGCAATGAACAGCTGATTTATTTCAATATGTATTCATAAAGTAGGGCTGCATGTTTGTAAATGCTATTTCTCTGTTTTATGCCAATATTACATCTGGGCTACTGCCCACACAAGAAGGCATCCATAAGGTGGGAAAAAAGTTTTACTTTGCTTATTTTTATAGCTGATTTATTGTTTCTAGAGATTTAATCAAAGTTTCCCCTCAGAAGACTAATTTTTGAAACCAATTTACATCTTACCAGCTATTCTAAAATGCAACTAATCATCAGAAGACCCATTTTTATGTTTAATTCTTTAGGTGAGAGGGGGATCTTTAAAGGGAAATTCATCCAGTACGAAAAGGTTACAAAAGTTTTGCACTCATTTATGCCCTCCATTCAGGCTATACGTGAAACTCTCAGTGCTGCCTGCTCAGGAGACTTTAAGCCTATTAAAAAGCCCTTGACAAAATAGGCTACTGCATTTCAGGCTCAGTTAGCCTCCGGAGAAAACATCAGGGATAGGGATATGACAACATGGTCAATTAACATGACTTCAGATATGTTAGCCCAGCTCTGCAATGCCATTAACTAAAATCAAGTGAACTAATACAATTAAACAGAAGAGCCTCTTTATCCATTCAAATATGCCCCAAAGACTAACAAAGATGACCCAATGCCTGCCAGATCTTTTCAAGGAAGACACAGTTTAAGTTTCATCTGGAGTACCACTGCAACCTTAGGTACAGTCACGTATTCAAGTGAAACTAGAAATTGGCCACAAATTTTGCACTTATCCTCTGTTTCTCTTGCATAGACACCATTCAAATGCCTTTTAGGAGCAGTGAAGCATCATCCCTGTCCTTTTTTTCTTCTGTGATCCATCCACACTGCACACTCAACAGGCTAGCATTGGTACAGAACATGGACATCTTGGTTTGTGTTTCCTCTGCCTGTTATAAGGACCCCTTCCAGGAAGGGAGTTTTTTTCCGACATTTACTTTGTCCATTGTTGTACTTTGATGGTAGGACTATTCATCTCTTCTGATCAAATATACATTTTCAGCTTTCTGATAAAGGGTGACATTAACATGCAAACAAAAAATATTATCAGTCACTTTGGAAGTTTCTTTGACAATTACTGGTCATTCTGCAAAAAAATTCATTGAGATATAAAAGCAAAACTGGAATATTATTTTTAAATGTATTGACAGAACAAAGATAAAAAACTAATTTAATGTATCTTGAGTGTAAAAGTCTCATAAATTGTATAGACCATAAGGAATAAATCCTAACAAATTTTAAATACAAGAATAAAGACAAACCAAAGAATTGCATTGAGCTGTGACTTGATAGGAGGATACTGATAATGTTAAAAATAAAATTGTCCAATTTAACAGATGGCTAAAATAATGCAGATGGAAAGAGAGAAAAATGCAAATACTTTCACAGCACCACATAAATTTTCTCACTTATATTGGATGTTAACACTCAGAACCTTTGCAGGGCTTCACTTAGAATTTTATGGAAAAAAACTGTAGTTGCACAGTGCATGTCAGGAAATACCTTTCTCACAGCTGCAGTCCAGAGCCTCTGGATCAACATGTATCACTGTTACCTGCACTACTATGTTTACAAACTGACTTGAAATAAAGCTTCTAGTCAGGAACATAAAACAAGGCAAAACTTCCACATGATTTGTAACTACCAAGTCATGAAACTATTACATATTTTTATCCCTATCCTTTCAATTTTTTATTCTCCCTGCCTTGTTTTTTATTGCATTCTTGTAACCCATTTCAATTTGATCCTGACCTCTTCAAACGAGAGATTTTTTTTCCTCTGGGTATTTTGCACAGTGAATTTTTTAAATCAAGTAATTTGTAAAATTAATATTTGAAAGAACTATTAATTGGTTTGAATAATCAGTTTTATTTATTTTGTTATTGAATCAGGAAAAACCCCCCATATTTGCTGAATAATCACTTTAAATTAGAATCTAAAAATATTTAGACGGTAATTCGATCAACTTAGGTATTCTGAAATTTGTCTCAAAATTCTCCTGGAGTTGTCTCATAGAAAACTGTGGTAAATACTGTCTCTTATATCTAAGATTTTTTCCACCATGGAGACAGTAAGATTTTACAGACCTGTAATGGCTTTCAACCAATAAAGCATGAATTACACCTCTTTCCTTTAAAGATCCATTTGTTTCTGGATGATAAGTATTGCTCTCAGTTATGATATTCTGTAATTTCATGGTTTTCATAGCCATGAGAAACAATAAAATCACTCTCCATTCTCACCATTCTAAATTTCTTCCTCAAGTCTCCTTTTAATTAAAAAAAAATTAAGATAAATATTTATTTTAGCAGTATTTGATCTTCCAGCACATTGCATTGAATGGGAGTATGAACCACACAGCAATCAGACAATACAGACTCAACAAAAACTGATTTTTCAGTCAAATAATATAAAAAATATATTGTCTGTGGGGATCTGTACAAGATTGTCATGGCTATTCACAAAAAAATGTATCTTACTGTCACAGAAGGAACTGGGTTTGCTCAGCCTCGAGAAGAGATAACTTTATGGGGAACATGAATGCCAGAAGCTACAAGGAGAGCATCAAGAATGGTTCTTCACAGAGGTGCATGGTGGGAGGATGACATGGACATAAGTTGAAATAACAGAGGTTCAGACTAAATGTAAGAAAAATAAATTTTTACTATAAAAGGAGCTTGAATGAACCAGTTTGCCCAGAGAGTTTAGGTAGTCTCTGTCCTTGGAGGTTTTGAAGACTAGAAAAAGCCATGAGTATCTTGTGCTAAACTCATACTTAACCATGAAGAGAGGACTCCTTCCATTTTGAATTTTCCAATGATCCTTTAATCCCTTCTCTAACAGAAATGCAGAATATGATAATGAGTTATTTGTGTGGTTGCATTGCACTTAAAATTATATGGAGATACACTGAACACAGCATTCTTCTTTTTATCCATGGAGAACCGCTACTGTCGGTACATAGGCAGAAGAATCCAGCTGATGTAGTGGTTTGCACAATACTTAATGCAGTAGAGGACCAGGCAGAGGGAGTTTAAGTGCTCAAATAGCACAGATCACAAATTATGATATTAAGCATACAGTAACTGGTATTTAAGCATTATGACTCACTTGTAATAAGACAGGGCATTCATTCATTAATTTTAAATATACTAGTAATCAAAAGTATACCACAGTTTATTTACACACATTTCTGTATGTTCTTATATACCTACACATATATAGCATATGTAACACATATGTAATACACAGCATATTGTAAAAAATAAAATAATTGAAGCAACTACATATAATCCACAATATAGTCACAGGAATATCAACATACACATGGAAGCTAAAACTGCTTATAAATATAAATTTCAACCTTGACTTCCCTGGAGAGAATTAGCATAAATGGCATTCACGGAAAGTGTCAGCACTGTTGAAAGCAATTTCATAAACCCAGTTATCATTTCTTTTCAGGCTGCAGAGGAAAACCTCTTCACCATCTTCCTCACATGCACTTATCCAGGTTTCTCTGGTTTACTGAAAAAAAAGGAATCACCCCTTCTCTGCGAGTGTGGGTGAATAATTTCTCTAGGTATCTATGGGTGCAGATACAGAAATAATAACTGGAAAAGAGCAGGCTGAAGAGATTAAAAGGACATGTTGAGACATGGCATAACAGGACTGTTGTGACAGTCTCCAAGGAACTGGTATGCTCCAAGGACCAGATATCCTACTGAATCTATAATAAATTATGATCTGAGAAAGCCAAGAGATGGACAAATCTGTGCAAGGGCAGTAGCACACAGGGAGATCAACAACAGACTGTGGATCTTGGACCACTTCCAGAAATTGATGACTGCAAAGACTAGAGGACTGTGCACATACCTCATAAAAGAAGGGACTTTGTGAGGGACTTTCCAAAAACCTCACTAGAAACCATTGGTCCAGCAGATTGCAAACATTTAAAACAACTGGAATCTGGGATTCCAGCCTACTACCTTGCAGAAAATGCAGCAGGAAGCTAAGATTATTCAATTTATCTCAAAAAAAAAGGCAGCGATGAGATTTAAGAATGAATCCACTGTGCTTGGTAATGCTTAAGAATATATTTCAAGAAATGTTACTTTTGTTCCATATTTTCTTCATGGGTTTATTAAGTGTAATGGCACCCACAAAAAAGGAAAATATTTTTCAATACTTTGATATTTAATCCACTTTTTTTTCTTTCCCTGGATGTCTTATTTTACTTACTGTTCCCATAAACAGGATCTGACCTCTCCTGTCAGTTAGAGACAAGTTATAACTTTTAAGTGCCAAGATAGGCATGAATTGCTGTTTTGCTTTACTCAGATTTTATATTGCTTCTGTGATTTGTAATGTACTGCAATTTCATTTGCAGTCTATACTGTCTTTCTAGGGAGATCAATTAAAGATAACAAGACAATTTCTTGATTATATTCTGGGAGTCTATTTTAATATTACTTGCAAGAGGGGATTGTAATCTTATCAAGGATGTAATCTCTCCAGTTTTGCTTTTGCTTACTAGGAGGTTTGAGCATGCAATTCAAACCAATATGATATGGAATATAAGCAAAGTCCAACTTACCAGTGTTCCATCACATAGGTTAAATAAATAACAGTGTAATGAAGAGAAATCAAAGCTAAAAGAAAGCTGCCCAGAAATACAGGGACATTTCTGATGGCATATTCTAAGAGCCAGTGAATCTCAAAGCCAGTGCAGAGTGTGAGGGAGGTATCAAATTAATACCATTTTCAGAGAAAAATACAACCTCTTACTGTATTCAGAATGACTTTAGATCATCTTTATATTTAAAAGATAGCATAGTATCCTGGAAAGAGAACAATGAGATAGCTTGACTCCACTAACTGCTGCCTTCAGTGAATATGGAAATGTCAGGTACTTCTTTTTCATACAGGATTTCATGAATTGTTAATAACAGAGCACTGGTTATGAGATGGGTGTGAGATCTTGTCTTACTGAAAATTAGAACTGATATCAGAATGTATCATTTTAGATATCTAACTTGAGACTTTTGTAAACAAACTTTTGAGATACATAAATTATATTGCTATCAAGCTTTCATTTTGCATACATACCTGAGGCGCTGGAAGTCCAAAGTGTTTGCTGTTAAACAGATGTAGACTTTTTAGATCTGCTCAAATTAGTCAAATACTTTTGCAAGCTAACATATTGGTGTGAATAGGATTCAAATAATAATTCAACAACTTTCAAAATATGTTGCTAATCATTTGGTCATAGGTTTAGGTAAAGAGGCCTAGAGAGGATGGAGTCATTTCATGTATTCTGGAGGCCTTATCCATATATGGCTGATCCCACTTAAATTAATGGAACTACCCTGACATATAAAGGTGCGCCAGAGTGTAGTACTGTCTCTGGTTCAGCACAACTTTTGATTTCTGCTTGTTGTTCACTCTGCAAGACCTAGTTCAGCTTAATTGGAATTCAAAAATAAATTTATGCACAACTATATTTAATTACTTGGGTTTGGAAGATTAGGCAAGAAGTAAAAAACATAGCATTTTGTGTTGCTTTCATTACATTTTTGTAAGAATGTGACTGACCTTAAACCAAAGAATGTTAAGTGTCCCGAGCTTCATTAGGAGGTGTATTGCCTCATGCAGGTCAAGAAACGTGATCCCTCCCCTCTGTTCAGCACTGGTGAGACCACATCTGGACTACTGGGTGCAGTTCTGGTTTCCCCAGAACAAAGACATGCTGGAGACAATCCACTGAAGGGCCACAGAGAAGATTTAGGGGCTGGAACATCGTTCTTATGAACGGAGCTGTATTGAGCCTGACTAGGGGGGTAACCCCATCAAAGTGCATGAATATCTGAATGGAGGCAGTAGAGAAGATGAAGCCAGGCTATTTTTAGTGGTGATCTGTGACAGAACAGAAGCCAGTGGATGCTGAATGTTTCAGAACTGTGAGGGCAATGGAGCACTGGCACAGCTTGCACACTCCACATCCTTGGAGGTAGAAGCCATCCTTAAAAGCCATCCGGGCCTACCTTCTCTAGGTGACCCTGCTTGAACAGAGTTGGGCAAGATGACTTGGAGAGGTGTCTTTCAACCTCAATGATTTGGTGAATCTGATTCTTTGGTTCTTGTATCTCACATTCCTTTTGGAAAATATCAGAAATGTTATCTTTGGTTTTCTTCCACAGGAGAAGAGGGAGCCTAGAGCTGTGTGGACGTGGCTGAATTGCTGTTCTATACCACCCACTGCATTGCTCAGGGCATGGCCTTGAGGGAATTAAAAAACAACCTCAGGACAGAAGTGCATTGTTTTGTTCCATTCCTTCCTTCCTGGAAGCTGCTGGGACTGCAGCACTGAGGACTCTGTACCTCTCCTGCTGCTGCCCTTCCTGTCCCTCAGAGAATGCAGCTCCAGGCAGCCAACACATCTGATCCATGGCACACCTCCAAAAAGAAACAAACTCAGCCAAGACTCAGCTCTGGAGTGTCAGTGAGGTGAGCCTGAGCTGAGCCCCAGCCAAGTCCAAGCAGACAGGTCCAAAGCAGCGCTACCACACAGACTTAAATCAGTGGAGTGGAGCAGTCCTGAGGCAGGCATTCCAGTGCTTGTGTGGATGATCCAGCTTTTGGGGGGGTGTTCCATAATCGTTTTTTACTGTGTTGGGTATGGAGATGGGGAGCAGCATCCGTGGAGAGCCACAACCAACTTGTCTTTGTCTTGGCAACCATATGGAATTTTTTGTGTAAAGCACCTTTTCTTTTGTATACTTGTGCTCTTAATATTGTTGCTGTTACTGTGTGTTTCTTATTCCATTGCTATTTGTTTTCACTAAATTATTATCTCAACCCATAGTTTCTGCCCTCTGTCTCTCTCCCTCACCAGAAAGGTACTGGAGAGCAGCCTATTTGGAGTTTAATTCACAGCTGTTTGGGTTTTTTTAAAAAAAAAAACAAAAAAACACAACTATATAAGGGCTTTTAAGACCAGTTTTGGCCAATAGGGGTTTGTAGAAGGGCCCAATAGGGGTAAAACCAGGAGAGTGTGAGGAATGAAAAAACAGGAGACATAAGGAAATGAGCTCACAGTTCAGCAGTACCATCTTTCCCTGGGACTGCAAACCCCAACTTCCATTAGATCCCACCACACAGGTGCAACCTAACTTCTCAGGACTTCATGATGCTGCAAGGTCTGCATTTACTGAGCACTGCTTTTATGAGCTGGGCCAATTTGAAAGTCTAGTATGTACTGCAGGCCACAGAGAGCCCCACATATATCTGAAAAGACATCCACAGGGCCAGCTGGTATCTGTGTCAGCACAATTTTTTATAAAAGTCTTTGGGCCCCATTTTTAGAAGTATTTAGGGGTCTTTTAGCTGATCAAACTCCCAGTGGTGCTTACCAGATTTGGAGGAGCTGCTGTGTTGGCATCCAGGATCCACCACAGTGGAGAGTGAGAGAAGAAAGTGGAAGGACTAAGGAGCTGGATTTAATAGCACCAAGATTGATAACTTGTCCCACTGTGCATCTCACATGAAATTAGGTTTCTCAGTCCCTCTTCCCATTTACAGTTCCTCTTTCAGACACAGCTGGTGTCACTTGACTGTTTATGCAGATGTTCCAGCTGTTAAGGACTTCAATCTGGCCTTTCTGCTACAAGGTTTACAGGATAGAAAGCATTAGGCACTTTATCTGAATTATATATCATTCACAAACTGGATGATCCCAGCTTCTGTAATAGTCCATCTTCAAGGCCTCAAGACTGGAGCTAGTGCTCCAAGCAGCTAATCAGTAGGGAAAGTTGCAGCAGTGCTTTGGATGCTGTGAAGCTGCCAGTTGCAAGAGACTATACACGTAACTGAATTGGACACCTGGGAGGTTGGGCTGTAGTTATAGCTGTGAAAACAGCAGCCGCAACAATACCATGAATCTAAGCACCAATCTGTTGTTTTGGGAGCCTGAATTATTTTGAAAGACCTAGCAAATGACTGTCAAGGAGACTTAGAGCTACAGCTATAACTTGTGATGGGATGTTTCCCAGGTACTTACTTAGGTCCTGAGGTAGTCACATCAGTCCAGGACCACTCCAATATATGTACTTACTTTCTCAAAATGCTATGGTTGCTTGGACTAAGAACCCTGCAGAGGCTGGTACAGTTGGTGATTGGGAGAAAATTCAACTAGGAAAGAGCTACCTCTTATGCTCAGGGCAGTACAGGGTGGATATCCCAAACCTCCAACCCCCCTTTGTAACTTATGAAAACTGGACTTCAGGTTCCCAAGTTGTTTTATACTGGCATTTCACATCTCTTTCTGAATTTCTATAACAAAAATAATTACTATTCCACCAGTGAGGAATAGAAGGCAACAGTGAATTTAAATATGGTACATTCAGGGTTTATGTTCCCATGAAACATCTGTCTCATGCATATAAGTCTCTCACTTTGCCAAGTAAAGACAGAAATTCTTATTTAAAGCAACACTGTTGAAAAAACAGATTTCTCATAACATAAAGTGTTGACCATTACCTTCTAATACTTGCTTATGTTTCTTCTAGTTTTAGTAAAACTAATTTTATAGTTGTAGCAGTATTTAATGAAAAAACAGTACAAAAAATTTCTAACACACAGCAAAAAGAGTTCTCCCTGCCTACTCATTCCATATGATGTATTTTAAACTAGCTTTGAGATAACATTGAATGTTCTAAATATATTTAGCAATGTTAAATACAAATTACAAGTAAGCAGGGCTAGTTACAAAGCATAAGGCTTACTGACACTTTTTTTCCTTCATAAAATGAGACTTGTAATTCAATTATGTATTCATAGGGGGAGAAAATGGTGCATGTTCCAGCCAGCAGCTCTCATTGTCCACATGTGCATTCTCAGATCAAACAGATCTAATAATTCCTTGTTAAAGTCATCATTTCCCATTAGATAAGCAACTGTGGCTGGTAAAAGGTAATGGTTACAGTGTGTTACACAATTAACACAGTGTGAAATGAACTGAAATATGTTTTCTAAAGAAGATTTTCAATGGAAATGAAGTATTTAGACTGTATATATCAAAAATACATACCCAAATGTGGATTGTACTGAATACTTTTACAAAACTGACAGTGTGCTCCGTCACAACAGCACTTATACTATAAATAAAACTTGTATGCTGTCAAAAGCATAGCAAACATTCTTTAAGGCTATGAAAGACAATACTTGCACTAGAAGAAAATCACTTCAAGTTGTCTGGAAGTACATAAATGATGGAAATATTTTCAGGATTTGAAATGGTTTCTGCCACAAAATGTACTAAAAATTCAGATAATCAGAAGGACTGCAATAGATAATAGACAGCAAGTTTAGTGTAAGTAGAATTAATTCAGAAAAGAAAATTGTATGGGTCTGGTGATTAAAAAAAAAAGAAACTAGCAAACTCATAAGTGAGCAGTTTACTGTGTTGTCTACATGATATGTTTCTAACTACCCCAGAATAACTCATGTAGTCAGTGAATCACAATATCCAGCAGTTCCAAGTTTCAGAAGTTGCTTATCAATTCATGCAGTTTCCGCCTATCAGTAAAGAGAGTGGGTTTCATAGCAGATATCTCATCTGAATTTTAAAAAATAAAAATCCATACATCCTTTCATGTTGTAGAGCATTTTTACTACCTGTAGGCTAAATGCAATTCTGTGGAATTTATCACAATGAAACCATTTTATATGTCAACTGGGTAGTGACACACTGCTGGAATTGGATAAAAAGTGCTCCAGAAGATAATGATTTGAAATTTGTTCTTCAAATTTATAAATCATTACCAAAACTAGCTGAGACTCTAGAGCCGTTTAGACAGCTCTGTAAGTGACTGTGTCCCTGCTAACAATTCTTGCTTCTCAGATGGATTTATTGGTAGAGGGCAGTCTGCCCAGGTTAGAGACTGGGCAGGTTCATGCACAAGTGGCAGCCTCTCACCATTTAGACAATTCCTGAGGTACTGTTGTGCTCAACGGAGCAAATATCTCTCAGGTGGCCCTTAGGAATCTTGTGTGTTAAGAACCCCCACATCAGAATTATAAAATCACAAAATAGCTTGGGCTAGAATAGACTTAGAATCATAGAATCAGAATCAGAGAATCACAGAATCATAGAATCACAGAATCATAGAATCACAGAATATACTGAGATGGAAGAGATCTGTCAGGATCAACTCCTGGCCCTGTGCAGGACACTGCAAGGATCACACCATGTGCCTGAGAGCATGGTCCAAATCTTTCTTGAACTTAGACAGACTTGGTGCTGTGACCACTGCCCTGGGGAGCCCGTTCTGAATCACCCTCTGGGTGAAAAACCTTTTCCTGATATTCAGCCTAAACCTCCCCTGATTCAGCTTGATTACCAGAGTAGAACATCTCAAGACACACCCAGCAGTGCTGTTGTGGTGGAGATTCCTATCATAGAGTCATAGAATCATAGAATCGTCATAGAACCGTAGAATAGTTTCAGTTGGAGGTGACCCTAAAGAAAATCTAGTTTCAAGCCCCCTGAAATGGGCAGGCACACTTTTCACCAAGCCAGTTTGCTAAGAGCCCCATCCAACTTGGCCTAGAACATTTCCAAGGATGGAGCATGCTCAACTCTGGCCAACCAGTTCCAGTGCGCTCACAGCCTTCACAGTGAAAAATTTCTTCTTAATATTTAATCTAAACATATTCTTTTGACTTGAAGCCATTCCTCCTTGTTATGTCACTCCATGCTCTTGTAAATAGTCTTTTTCCATCTTTCTTGTAGGCTCCCTTCAGATATTGGAAGACAGCAATTAGGTCACCTGAAGCCTTCTATTTCCAGGCTGAAAAATCCCAATTTTCTCAGCGTTTTCTCTTAGAAGACGTGCTCTACAACTCTAATCACCTTTGTGTTCCTCCTCTGGACTCTCTCCAGGTCTCCATCTTTCCTCTGCTAGGACCCCAGAGCTGGATGCAGCACTGCAGTTGGGGTCTCACCAGAGCAGAGTGGAGGGGCAGAATCTCTCCCTCACCCTGCTGCCCATGTTGCTTTGGATGCAGCCAAGCATATGGTTAGCCAGGTGCAAAGATATGGCTAAGCATCTCAGAAAAGGATTTCAAAACACTGATACATATTAGAGAAAATCTGGTTGATATATTAGAGAAAATCTGGTTGAATCTCAAACACAGGCAATATTCTGCAGGTCCCTTACTGCAAAAAGGTGAAGTTCAGCTTCCAGTCAGGATGAGATCAGGCCATTAGTAATTAAGCTACACACTAAAAGAAAACCAACCAACCAACAAAAAAACCAAAAAACAACAACAACAACAAAAAATACACTTATATGGGTCTTTCTTTGGGCCAGGAGTACCTCTCAGGTGAAGAGATACAGAGGGTAGACATGGAAAAGAAAAATACTTAAAACCAAGGGTCTATCTATACTATATAATAGAGAACAGTATAGTAATCCCACCTGTAACTACTGAAATAGCATGGCAGCTTTTATTATCTTTTTCCTATGTTGCTCTCATGCTAGATTTCTTTTTCATAATTATTCTACTTCTCTTCTCACAAGTGTTGCTTTACTGTGTACCACTATGCTTGTCCTTGAGGCTTTCATTCTACAAGCCTACCAGTTATGAGGTGTTTGATGAGACCAGTTTCGAGAATAATTAGGAGATGCACATTTCATGCTGCCAGTAGGATACAGTAGTACTGAGATAGTTTTGAGGCACTATGCAGTATCTCCTTTTCCTTGTCTTTATCCCTAACCTTCCTTTTTATCCTCCATAATGTACACCTTCAAACTCCCATCTCTGTTTGACCCATTTTTTGGACAGGGACAGTCTGTTTCTCACTGCACAGTGGGATCTTATATCCCATTATGCAAATAGTAAGGAAAAAATAGCAAGCGATAAATAAATAACCATATGACAAACACATAAATAGTTTCATTCCTTGGTTTGCAATTGTTCCATTCCTCCCTTTGAAAGGACACAACTTTTTTGGGGGTAATTCCTTTTGCAGTATCAAGATCACACTCTGTTCCCTGGGAATGAGGATGAAAAGCCAACACTAAAACATCCACTGACTAGATCTTGTCTCTCAAAAATAGGGAAAGATTTATTCAGTCTTCTCATTCAGTTATGTTAGTCTATGAGACAATTACCACTTTATATATAGGCATGATGCCTTTGGTTGTAGTGGTATTGATTAAAATTGTGGTAGAAAATCCAGAGGTTCTAAACTGAATCTTATCCCAGATTTTGGTGGGCTTGAAGTTGGATATCACATGAACACTCTGATATGCATTTGAGACTATTCCAAAACTATGTACTTCAAGTAATGTCAGTGTTTTTATATAAGCAAAGGACATCAGAAATTACAGACCAAAACTTGACCCAATATAAATACTCAGAATACTTGATTCCTTCATAGTGTAAATTTGACCTTGTAACTATGCCCTCTGTGAAAACGGTGTCATGTAACTTGTCTGAACAGTGAAATGCTGGAGCATGATATCTCCTTCTATAGTTGAAAACACACACAAAAGAATATATCTGCTCTTAAATCAAACATATTGTTCCCATTTGCAGATGATGTCCAGATAGGTTACTTCAGATGACTGGCAGACAGAGTTTACAGAAATCTCTTAGAAACCAGCAATTTATTTTCAGTCCACAGACCTTTGAAACTACTCTTCATGACTCAGATCATCCGAACACAATTTTTTCAATACAATAAGGGCATTTGATAGTTCAAATTTACAAAGAAAAAATTGGCAATAATGATGCTCTTCAATAGCTCTTTTCAGAATCTCCAAAACAATGACCTGTAATTGTAGATGAAAAAAATATTGTCATGTCTCAAGCAGAATAGTTTTTCTTCAAGTGGAATATGTGCAATAAAAAGCACTTACATAATTGTCTAGAATAGTGGTGAAGGAGACAGAGGGAAGTGTGAGGTCCTTCACACAGGTCATGCAGAAATATTTTTGGGTAGGAAAAGGAGGCAGATTTATCTTCTTACATTGAACAGCAGGAAGCAGTGTGAGTGAGGAGAGACCATATGGATGCAGGAGTTGATGCAGTTCCACATGGGAAAGCTTCTCCACAGTTGTTGCCTCCTCACAGAAGAATAGTCCTTGGAAAGCAGAGGTTCACCAGTCTCCTATTTAGGTTGATTTTATACAGAAATTTTATACAGATTTTATACAATCAGAAATATAACTAAGAGTTGAAAGACCCTATTCTGACAGAATTTCTGCAGGAAATGAGTTAATTTATGCCTATCAGGCTATTAAGCAATTGAGAACAACTGGTATTTTAGTTCCAATAGTTTAGTTTAGTAGTTTAGTTCCAAACTGCAAATAAATTCTGAGTATATTGATTAATCAGTGAACAAGTAAATAGAGAGAGAGACACTTTCCTCCACTAGAATGTAAATGGTTTTTCATTTGTTTTTTGATTAAACTGTAGAGGTTAGATTCACAGAAGGACAAATGCACCTTGAAGCCCATCAAGCTTGTCCTTGTGATACCAAACCCAAAATTTCATGCTATTCTTTCCTAGCTGACTGACTAAACAGTCCCCTTGAGTAGCTAGATCTCCTTCCCCAAAAAACACAGGCCACAATTACCCTTGTTAAGTTGATGTCTATCGGGAAAGAAGGTAAAGCCTACATTTCGTACAATTTTAAACAACAAAACTCAGGATATTTGAAGGCTTCTATTCTGCTTAACTGCTGAATGATGAATACCTAACATATGCCTAAGCCTTACACTTTTCTCTTCTTGAAACCTAGGAGGTGTTCAGAATGGTAGGTTTTTTCAGACTACATAGAACAGAAAAGAAGATAAATCATAGCCTTAAAGAATGCAGTTAGAGTGGATAATTTGGCAGAGTAGGGAACACTGAATTCTGAACTAGAATGCATGTCTTCCGCTTTCTAAGTGATATAACCACATGATTCTTGTAGAAATGGTGAGGATGAAACCTGTATGTTTTAAAAGGGACACATATTTTCATTGCTTTGAAGGAAATACAGGACTGAGTACTGATTCAATTTATACTGCAGGTGTCATGAGATCTGATTCAAAGAAAAAGGCAAGTCTGGGTATTTGGAGGCAAGACCCCAGGAGCAGAAGAAGCAGAAAACTTCTTTTACCAGCAAATTGCAGAAATTAGACTGGTGTTAAATGAAATCACTTCCTCAATTCCAGTCCAGGATTCACAAATTTGTTCATGCATTTTTTCACAGCCAGGTGTGAGCTGTGTTCACTTATCCTATGAACTTACCTCCCTTCAGCCTGAAAGCTCTGCATATTTATCACCTTAGTGACATTCTCACATTTAAACCAATCACAGAGGTCGATCAGCATAGGAGAGTGTGTTAATACAGCTTCTTCCTCACAACCATTTTGATCAAAGCACTGGCAAAGTCTCTGCCTGCAAGTAATCAGAGACCTGGACCTTTGTTTTCATAATCTGTATGTTCTGACAACCACATTAGAATCAGAGGTAAGCAGAGAGCTGATGGCTAATAGTAAAACAGTGTAAAGAGTAGACATAGGTGAGTTTTGTTTCACCAATATTTATAGTTAAATTTTTATAAAGAAGGATCAAATTCAGATTAAAACTAAATGATGAAAATTTAATGAGGAGGAAACTGAAATAATATTTAGAAAGCTAAAGACCTTGTTTTGACAAGAAGATACCATTAACATTTCTTAGACATGTGATATCCATTAAAATGTGGGAGCTTGTCTTAGGGTTATATAAAAGTCAGTTTCCAAAACTGCTACTTCTGATCTAGGCAGTTACTATTCGTAACACATCCTAACAGGCCATAAGTAACAGGTACTTCTAATATATTAAAATTGTCAGCATAAATCCCAAAGAAACTATGAACAGCATTCTCTAAGGAATTATTTCACTCATTAATATGAGAAGGAATTAGGCCCTTATTAATTGTCACTGGTTCCAAGAGAAATACGTTTCTGCCTTGACTTTACACACAAGAATCTCCTTAAAGTTTATGACCTTTCTTCCTTCCAAAAGCATATAAAGTACAAAAGTAGCTTGTTCTCTCAACACATTAAAAGTATCTTTTCTGGTGAATAATTTTTTTCAGCCTCCTGTTTAATCCCCAGTTAATCATTGCTTTAAACTTGTGTGATTGTAGTCTAAAAACTGTAACTGTAAAAATGCCATCTTGGTTACTCTCACAAGACTCCACTTGTGCCATCCTGCAATGATTTACAATATCAGACTACAAAGACTATAAAGAGTTGATGTAACTTTGAGAAGAAAAAAGGGGGAGGAGAGAAGTGCTTTATTGAATACCAAAGTTATCTTGATAAATGGGGGGATTGGTCGGAAATCAATACCAAGAAATTCAATAGAGACAAGTGCAGAGTACTACACTTGGGGCTTGTCTACACAAACAGATTAGTGCAGCAGACTAAAGCATGAATTTACAGTACACTTGCTGCTGCATACTAACTTTTCATGCTGACACTTTGCTAAGCAGGAAGTATAGCTCTCTGTGATGTCTTCTACTTCACATTTTCCACAGAGACAGTATTAGTGCAGACTAAGTATACTTACAAGTATCCGCAGGGGTATCTGGCATGGAGAAGCTAGTGTGCTGTAAATTTATACCCTATCTTACTGAAATTTGGTAGTTTAAATTCCAGTGTAGGCAGAAAAAACACATAGAATGCAGAAATAGAAAATGCGGAATTACAGGTTAGATATCCTTACTGCATAAGCACGTTGCAGTCAATGATAAATGATGATAAATAGTTATGATAGTATTGCATAGAACACTGTTGCAAGTACATAGAAAGGAACAGAAGAGAATTATTCACATTCTGCTTTTCTCACTGTTGGCAAGTTATAAGCTGGAATGGTCTGTTTTCTTTGGAGTTCCACTTGAAAGGGTAGTCAGGTTTTAGAGTA
The DNA here is from genome assembly GCF_965231275.1 of Zosterops lateralis. Classification (NCBI taxonomy): domain Eukaryota; kingdom Metazoa; phylum Chordata; class Aves; order Passeriformes; family Zosteropidae; genus Zosterops; species Zosterops lateralis. The sequence goes on along the minus strand of NC_139762.1, from coordinate 27,326,439 downwards.
GCTAGAAGAAAGCAGTCAAACATGCTATAGGAACTAAGACTGCTAAATCCAGAAAAAATACGACTGATGGCTGACTATGGTAAAAGTCTTCAAAGACATAAAAGAGTGCTATGACAGAACTTCCTGCCTGTTTTTTGCAGTCCAAGAAGATTTGGAAGGAAATAATTGCTTCATTTGCAATTGTGATATTCCATACCAGCAGTTTGGAAGTGTTGACGTATACCATTCTGAAGGGTACAAGAGCAGGGCAACAGTAGAAACAAGGGTAAATGGGTCCATTACTCATTTCTAACATTGTGACATGTTCTAGGAGTAAGTGCAAGAACACCAGTAAGAAAGTGAAAGACTTCAAGATAGGGGTATCCTTTGAGGAAAGGGTACAAGAACATACAGTTTGGGGGAACTACTGAATTTGGAGACAATTTACCTAGAAAGAACAAGTAATTAAGGACACTGGAGGGTCCTAAAAACTACTCATAGACAAACATCTTTCCATGTGGTCTAAACATTCTTGAATCGTTCTCTGGGCAGAAACTCAGAAGTAAACAGCTTTGCAACTCCCTTTCATTTCTTTTTAAACCTGTAGCAGCCATGCAAAAATGCTAAAAGTGGTGTATAGTTTGCAATATATTGCAAAGAATATATTTGAGTCCCTTCAAGTGGTGTACTTGGCTTAAATATATTCTTTGCAATTAGCTATGGAGTGAAGCCCGACAAAAAGTCAATAGGACTCTGATTTTATATCTGATCATTTACCACTCATTTTTCAGTTTCTCATCTAACTTATCTTCCTCATCTTTGCTATATGTAAAATGAAATGTTAGTGTTACGTTTCTCACCATCAAAAAGAGAAATAAATATGTTAATTACAATATATGCAAATTATGTTTATATTTATATGTCTTAACTGCCATTCTATGTGCCTCCTAGTTATCAATATATAATTTTCATTATTGAATGTGTTCTATGCTGAATTTACAGCTTGCATGTTATAACGCACTTAACCCATCGTATATTAAGACCCAGTTAGCCTAAAAATAAACTTTTGAGTTGGCTGCAAAAGACAGCACATGGAAATTATTTTAGACTGAGAAATCAAAATTCAGTACCTGCTAGAAAAAGAGTGAAGTGTAAATTTAAAGTATACTAACTCGATAAAAATTGTTCTGGAAATTTACCAATTCAGAAGTTCAAAGGGGAGATTACAATTACAGAAAGTTTCTTTCTTTTGGCAACCAGCCATCATATGGTCTAAGTCATATAGGAATAGCAAAAGGAATCCAGTGTAAAGCCTTTTTAAAATAATGTTAATAATATCTGGGGAGAATAAGGCAAAATGAAAGGAATAGAATAAGCCTACGGGCTGGCAATTACAATTGTGTATTAGCCTTCTACCTAGAAAGATATAAGAAATAGCAGGAAAATAAATGGAAATGGTGTGCATTTCCTAGGAATGATATGAAATTTTATTACTGATCTGTTCTACCACCAAGTTAATCACTTTGCCTTTAGTTATATTTAGACATAGGCAGCAACTTTTTTTACATTATTTCCCAGCCCTATCAATAAAGTAACTACTTATTTTTTTAATGGCATACCTAAATCCTTACCTGAGGATTAGTTGCAAGTATGACTACCTCTTGTTACTTAATATTTCTAAATGAGTTTACACAATCACCTCATTAGATAAATTTTTAATAGAAAACATAATTATATATTTCATCACTTCGTGTGTGTAAACACATCAGTGAGCACTACTCACATCTGATCTGAAGCAGACAAACGAACTTCAAATCACAGTAAGAAAAAACACACCAAACAGGGAAGAAGGCAGACCAGAAATCAATCAGAAAAGAACAATAAAATATTTCCTATCTTTATGACATCACAGCAGTTAGCTAGAAGTCTAATTAATGTGCTAATGGAGTTCATAGGCAATTCTTACATCCATGAGGTTAGAAATGTATTAAAAATGGGTCTAAAGAGGTAGACTTGCATAAAGTAATGGCCAAGGAAAGTAGCCACGAATACATCTGAAGACTGCTACTTCAAAACTCAGATGGGAAGGAAAATTGGAAAGCAGCATAATTAAGACTTGCTTCTAATAGAGATAATAGTGAAGAGCTCATAAGCATTAATTTTTTTGCAGTTTGGGACCTGAGAGAAACCACTGTAACTATGAATAGGAAGGAATTTCATTAAAGAAAGGTGATGAGACCCTTTATCTTTGGAATTCCATGTAAAATATTACATTCATTTTGTAGCCTTTAACTGTATTACAGACTGATGAAATGGGAGTTGTTCTGAAAAGAGCAGCACAGTTCTTTTTGGACTGGTTAATTAAAAGCAACTTTACAGGTAATACTTGTGCAATTAGCAAAAGGAAGTAAATCGGGCAAATTTGTGTGATTCCCATGAAAGGGATGTTCTTACCTCAGTAGGAGGAAAAGTCTTCTTTTGGGTGAGTAAATTCAGTAACAGCAAAATTTGCAGGGTAAAAAGTAGAAACTTGCTCAACATTTGTAGAATAATAGTACAAGAAGTTTTAGAAAAAAACACCTCACTGAAAAATGGGAGATTACTTGCTAAAACCTTTCTCAGAGTAATAACTTCGATTAAAGGAATGGTAAGTCTCTGATACATAGAGGAGATGTTATAATTCCATAAAATGGCATGGTACTAGAAAATCTTGGTGAGCTCTTGAGAAAAATGCAGTTCAAAGTTTGCAAGTGTTACTCCTGTTTTCTGAAGGGCTACAGCTAACTTACTGAAGAAGTTCATCAGCTAAAGATTTCGTCATTTTTTTCTCAAGTCATGGAAGATTCATTTGAGAATTCATTTGCTATACAAGCTGTGTTGTTAGTGCCTGTCCACCTTATTAGCTGGACACGACCTATAGGTCATTAGCAAAATAAAGACTAGAGCAGCTAATGTCATACACCTATACATCAGTTTGTTTCATTGAGTTTATAAGTGAACTCCGTACTCAGAGTGTTAAAATGAATCATGGCTAAATAACTGTATTTCTTATGCCTCTAGATTTACAAAAATACAAACACAAAACCAGAAACAGACAAGCACAACAAAATTAACGTACAAGGAACTCAAGATCACCGTGGTCCCTGACATTCAAGTTATACTATTTCTGGTTTGTTCACTATCAGCAATCACAGTTCTGGATTCCACATGTAGCCAGTTGAAAGGAATTCAGAGTATTTGCCTCTGGAAGGAGTATGTTGCAATTGTAGAAACTTCTTTGCAAAAAAGATCCATCTTTATTTCCACTCTATGACTAATCAAAATAATTTACTTTCACAAAAGAAATTTAAAAATTCTTCATAAATATGTCATAATAAATTTAGCAATTACAGCTATTGGATACTGGAATAATTAATATGACTTTTTATTTACAATCTGTAAGTGATCTCATTTTTCCTTAGGTTACCCATTTCTAAGTAGGCTTTTTCATCTCGTTCTTAATTTTCTGTGACCTAGATGAGGAACAAAAATCTCATGTTATTTATGCCTTTGCTAAATCTGGTTTTACTTATTTTCTGTGATGAACAGATCTGCAAGTGCATTGGGCTTTTCCCAGAAACTCAGTAGCCTTTTCATAAAGCAGTGATTTACTTTTTGAAATGGCTGATTGGCACATATTCACTGATATGCGTGAACTGCTTCAAACTTATAAATTTTCTTTTGGTGCCCCTAATTTCTTATTAACAGGTAGAAATTAATTTCAAACACAACTTAAGCCTTCCCTCATAGCAATATCCCTACTTGATCCATGATTGAGGTACAGCTTGAACTAGGAATAAATCCTAAACATGCTCCATCTTCTCAAATTCCTTCTTTGACAATGGGACTATAACTCTCTTAGAATTAAAGTTCAAGTGAGTCACTGGCTTGCTCCTGATCTAAAGCACCTACGAAAAAAATACATTTCTTTCTTTATCTCAAAGGCCAACAAAGATAAAAATTCAAAATTATGTATATAATACACAGGACATCAGTCCAAGCTGAAGCAGATATTCACCAGCTATGTCCCTCAGACAGAATTTAAAAATTGTGTAGATATTTTCCAATGAGAAATCTATACAAAACAAATTAATCTGCTTGCTATTTTGGGTACATTAACTTATTAGCACAGAATACAGGAAACAATGTGAAAATTTAATTTTTAGCTGTAAGGTGCATCAATGTTTTTGGAGAAACCATGCTACAAGTTGATTAGATCATATTAGATCATATTGTCAGGTGTGTACTACTCAAGGAAATACAATATTCCCACAGTCCCACAATTTATTGTATCTTTACAAATGACAGTATATTTTTAATGAGTGCTCCTCTCCCAAGCAGCAAAAAGTGTTAACCATATTAATAGATATTTATTTTGTCAAACCGTTCCAGAAAACTAATTAATCTGCCAGTTTTATCATAATTTTAAGTAAGATTTTGACCATTTTTAAAAAAAGAAAAATTAAAAGATTTTTTGTTACAAAATATTCTGTTCTTCCACTGTCAAAATATTTTTGAAAGCAGTATTTGTATTTATAAATTAAATATGTAACTGTAACTAATCAGAAGAGCTAAGAGTGCTTGCATTTCATTGTATGAGATGTAGGTATGAGATTTTAAAAATACTTCTTTTTTGGGAACTGTGTATATTTAACAAAAAATCATAAACAGTATGCTTCAAATTTATAAGTACATGCCTCACAAGAACTCTAAAGTACACTGTCTTGAATATTAGGAGTTCTTGGCATCAAAACCATTCCCAGATAGGTACTGGATACATTATATTACATTACATTATGCAGCTCCTAGCACAACAGATCTTTGATGCAGCCATTTGAGGACTCTGGCAGTCCTATGACATGCAGCTAAATACAAGTCATTAGAGAAAAGCCTTTCTTCCTTTACTAGATGCAGTCAGATACAATTTGACTAACTCTGCCATGGAAGGACATAGAAGGACCCACAAGATGCCAAGAGTGAGGTTCATTGTCTTCTGTTGAAGAATAATTCTTCAGCTCAGTTGTCTGTGCTTTAGGCTGGTTTTACTGTAAGATTAGAAATTTTTTTAAATCTATTTTCTTCCATGATTCACTAACACAAAATTTTCAGAGTAGTTTATGATATTCTACTAGAATTGCAATTTACAACACAGCATTCAGAACTCATGAAGATGTCACGATTTAATCATGGTAAAACTGCCCTCTGACCAAATTACTTGAATAGTATTTAAATTTCTGCATTAACATGTATCAGAACGCTACAAGTCTTTCATTCTGCTCTCCTATAAATGGAGTTTGAATATTTCTAAGTTTACTGTAAGTTACTACAGTAATTTTCAGTCATTTCTGACATCATTATTTTCAAGAGCAAACTTTGAAAAACAATGTCTGTGTAAAGCTGATTTTTTTAGTTTGCTTACTATCAGTGTAAAAGGAAAAAGAGAGAAAGGGATAAAATTTTACAAGTGATTTCATAGAGAGAGAAGATAGTATCTTTTCTGCCTCATGCTGAAATATTTTGATAAAATTAACAAGTGAAAGCCTTACAGGTTTCCTCCACTGTTTAGAACTTTGATCAGTGATTTTTGAATGGTTTTTTGCAAACCACCCATTTCCTAAATCTTGGATTCCTTTTTTCAAAAGCAGAGGAACTGACACATAAATAATATCAATGATCCATGCAAGACAATTTTAATATTGATACTGATACTTGCTCAAGTGCATGATCCATGTATTTTTCCACTAGAAATAATTGGTTCCATTAAAATAGTTCTATCTGTGATTTCTCTATGAAGTAAAAGTGAGAGCCAAAGCATGATTTAAATTTTTTTTTAAAAAAGGTGAACAGAAACAGTCTCTTCACTTCTTAAGAATAAGTAACTTAATCTTCTTTAATCCTAAAAATATACCTTTAGAGATATACATCTTTATTATGCCTAGAATTAGTGACTTATAGTGTGGCAACATTTGCCTGGCCTAGCACTCCATTAAGGCATTGTTCATGTGCAAGACCCAGAGACTCATACATACATTGTTTAACTGACTTAACACGTTCATGTTCATTAAAATTCTTTTTCAAATGACAGAACCAAAAACATTCTTGAACAAAGTTAGCAAACACAAAATATTTCCCAAATAGTTTGAATGGAATGCAATGAACTAGCACCTAAGTAATACATTATCTATTCTGATATTAGATCACTGTTTCACAACTCAATCACCAAGAGAGCTCTTTCAAGTTCAAACTCAACAATGGTTATGAAGAATAGCAAATTCTTCAAAGGCTTAAGACTAATTAGTAGTATGAATGACTGTGACAGAGGCAGATAAAATACCATCAACCACAGTTAATAGGATCAAAACCATTGCATGATTAATAGTTATTTTTTGTACTGATGTTACCTGAAAAGTGGACAAATATTTATATATTAACAGAATGCATACATTTCATATGTTTATGAAGTTTTAAAAAATATAGAAAATAATGAAACTGTACCAGCAATAGTATTTCACATCCATTTTCCAGGAATATGAACAAACCATATAATGCTCAATTGTATACAGATTAAAAAGATTGTTAATCATATTTAACACTGGAGTTCCACACACTATTAAATGGAAATTTATATTGAAATCAATAGCAAAATTCCCGTTGATTTAATAGACCCAAGATCTAACTATTGGCAACAACACAAATTACTTTATGGTCTATATTCATAACAATTACTTTTCATAGAGCACAAGGGATAAACACTACCAGTTTAATCATAATTCCTGTCAAAGGAAAAAAAAATAGTGTGTCAGCATATTCCTGAATGAGATCAGAATAAGAACTGCATGGCTTGGAAAATTTCTTTCTCCAAATCTACACATGGTCTGGTGTCACAATTTTGTCCTGGGAAATGTCATACATAATGAAGAAATTCCCACAAGCATAACTATTCAAAGAAGCCAAAGCAATAATAATATGAAAGTCTCCTCTCCTACTGGTACATCAGTGGGAAAACGTTTACTTTCAATAATGTTATCAATTTGCTTTGTTCCATTCTCATTCAGGCTCTCCACATTTCAGCAAGACAGGTCCTCAACTGGTAGCTGTTTTGAATTTTTCAGTACTTGAAACACTAGTGGAGTGTTTATCGAGATTTTGGAGAAGGTGTTCATAATGCTGCACATAGTTGGAAGCTGACCCATATTTGCATTTGCAGCTGTGACCCAAGAGCACAGAACATGGGGGCAAGGGTGGAAGGGGAGAGAAAACATTTCCAGGAATGATAATTCTGAAAGACATGATGTGAAATACTGAGTTCTTCTTTGGGCAACCTTTTTTTAGAGATGGACTTCTTACAGTTGCTGGTTTTCTTGATGTTGGGGATAAAGTACGCCACTTTCCACAAAATATAAATATATATAAAAGCTATGAGCTTTTTCTTACAGGAAGAAAATTCCCTAGTACCATAAAAAGGGATCTCTTCATTCCATAGAGATCAGTACCTCACAGGAGGCTAGAATTAAGGCAAAGACAGGCCTTTGTACACAGAGAGTGGCTCTATGTTTTCCCACTTTAATTTATAATGACTCATTTTAAATAAAGCCCTGCCCCTGTAATTTCTTATTGGAGTGGGGGCTTCTGCTTGAACTAGCAAGACCTTCAGTAATAAGATCTGCTTGCTAGGAAAAGGGCTCAAGAAATTTGTGTATTCAACATATATATGTATTTGCACACACTCACACACACATGTACTAATACGCGCACAAATATACACACACACACAAATTCATAAATAGATGTCTATATATGTACATATGCAAAGAGACAATATTGAAAATCATATTAGACTTGGAGTACTACCCGCTTGTCAGAACTATTTAAACTACTATCTACACAGTACATATTGAAATTCAACTTTAAGATTTTTTATTTTTATGTACAGTTCATTTTTTTCCCTCTGGAAATAAAATATCTAAATACAGACAAACTGTAATGTTGTATATGTATAGCTTTCAACAATACTTTAGGTGAATAAATGCTTTGTACATAGTTCTGTATTTTAATGGAGTTTACAGCTACATTGATAAAATGAATTCCTCATTTCCTTGATTGTTTTAACCAATAACAAGCAGAGAGACAATTACAAGTTAATATTAATAAGCAGCTCAAATAACACTGGTTAAATTATGTACAATACAAACCATTCATACAAATGAAGACTAGGATATTGAATTTGTTACAATATTTTGTAATAAAGATAAGACAGCCACTTATAACTTACATGTTCTCCGCCAGGCATTTTCCTTCTTAGAGATCAATTCCAGGTTTTAAGTAGTTTATCTGGCCTAAACTCAAACAAGTTTAAAGAATCAGAGCTTAAAGAGTCAGAGAAACATTAAACCAGAATGTCTGTTCACATGTAAATTCCAAATGTTTGCCCATCTTTACTAGAAACAGGCTTGCTCCATGGAAAAAGAGCCACCAACACCACCTTGAATGTGCCTACTGTGTGCTGGGAAAAGTCATGACACTTTGCTGTGTTCATATAATACGGAATACTGAACTCTAAACACACTTTTTTTTCCCATTTTAACATTTATTCCTACAGTATTATTTACCAGTACAGCTACTCCAAGCAGTAGAATGCATGAGTGGGGATTATTGATTGGCATGTACTCAAAGGACTTTCAAGGAGATTTCCATAACAGTCTGCGTTAGAAACCTTGTACTGTCTAGTTAATCCATTTTGCTTGATGATAGGTTATGCTGAATCCTTAGATATTAGACAATGAAAGATTTCTTAACAGGAATCTCAATAATGTGCGCAGAAAAGTGTGCATGTGTCTCTGTGTATGTGTATGGTTTTATTTCAAATCCATAGTGATTTACACCTAGATTGATACATGGAGCTGACCGGGCAAAAATTACATTAGATTGTTTTCCACTAACATATTTGCAGCCATTTGACATCATCAGCAGCAGGTAGACACATTCCAGGCAATAAATGTGGCCTTCCTCCTTGAGGTTACAGCCCTGTCATTCGACCTCTTTTATTCCCCAGGCTTCAGTCTCAGACACAAGTTGGTCCTCACCCTGAAGGGAAGTAGGGTGTGTCACTGTGGTAGTTGTAATCAGGACACACCTTCTGTACTAGTTTATAATCTGTACTATAAAAGGAAATGTAAATACAGATTACTTTAAAGGGCTTGGAGCAGAGCCATGACACGTGGCTCTGGGTTTGCTCCTGATAACAGGTTTTTGAAGGGTCATAGTTGCAGAGTGTATTCTTGGTAGCCTTGTCAACCTTTTCATACTCGATTCGACAGTTAAAGGACTTGGAATCTTTGGCATCAATCACTGTCTGTTGTGCCAAGTCAAATTCCACTATTTTTGTAGGGGGCACTAGGCTCACAGATACATTCCCTTGACCAGTGGAGTTATGCCTGAAGTAAACACTAAACGTCCCATTGCCATGGTCAACGATTTTCCCTGTTATTAACAGATTTAGCTTCACAGTCTTGATGTTGGAATGAAAATCTCCCCAGCCAAACATTTTTTTAAATTTCCCAGTCTTGACAATGGGCCGTCTCTTTGCTCTGGGCCGAGGCTCTTGCAGATCTGTGGAGTTCCTCAGCCAGTCCCAGAGATCTTGCTCAGAATAAGTTTCTGGGGCATCGTATCGCAGGTCCAAATCTGTATCATTTTCTTTTCCACGAAAAGTCTGTGACAGCAGTCGGCTGATGGACAAGTCTTTGCTACTTTCTGTCCATATGTGCTTTAGTGTGGATTTGGAGCTTCCTGATTTTAGAAGTTCTGTTTTTCCTCCGTTTGTTAAATTTGCACAGGTAACCTTAAAAAAGGGAAGAAGAAAAACAATATATTGAGATATGTGCTACAAACCCCATCATTTCCACCTGACACCAAAATGACCAGATTTCCTAATCATAGAGAAATATTTATTTAAGATATTAAATTTTACCTCTATACTCAGTAAACCAAAAGAGAAATGTCTAGTTTCCTTCACTTTCTAAGTAGTTGTTACTTAATTCTCCTTTGCAGTTGTTTTGGTTTTTTTTAATTGGCCTTCAGATTTAATCACAGACATTCACATTATTCTTCTGTTATGATGTCTGTGAGTGATGAGTGTATAATGAATTACTAGAAAAACTGAGCTACACAGTCTTGTCATCCTTCAGGCTGTATGTGGCATCTCAGAGTGAAGTGTTCTTGCTTGAATGTTCACTCTGCAGAGCTGCTGTGTCTTCCACCATCAGAGACACATTCATTTATTTTTGCTGCCCCTGGCGTCCACTGTCAGGGTGCTGTCCTGGTGGTGCCAGCCTGACCACACTTGGAGTCCATGTCATTATGAATCTAATAATAATAATACAATTTCCCTACTCCTTTTATGAATACTCATTGGTCTATGTTCTTGACTGGGACCTTCAGTCACAACTACAATATAAATAACAGAATAATGAAAATTTTAATGAGTTTTGAGTCGACAGCTGTACATACAGTGTACTCCATGTCAGTTAATGCAGGAGGAGTCACAACCTTTTTTAATAATCCCTTACAGACGAACTACTGATTTGCTTTGTCTGTATCTAGTATGACAAGCATTTCTCCTTCCTCGCTTCACTTCTTTTCTCACCCTTTCCTTCCCAAATTAAACAGTGATCTATGTAAGACAGAAAGCCTTTTGTGTATTTATGAAAAAAATAAAGGCACCAATTTAAAAACAATTTTAAAATCCTGCAAAATCACATTTTAAAAGAAAAGAAAATCTTGCACAAAGTTCATGCAGAATCATATATTTCAGACACGGTTTTTCACAAAATTTACTGTCAGAGAAATTGGTCTTATTTATTTTTTTTTCTCTTTGCTTTAATTGAGTGAAAAACAGAGAACAGATGCAGGCTCACAGCTGTCTAACATGCAGCACTAGCAGAGAGCTCTTACAGAGCGTACCTGGGAGGGCTGGAATTCATGTAGGGTGGATGGAAAGGGACTGACAATACATGTAGCCCTTTCCCTCCCTAAAATTTGCACCACACACACTGCCCAACAGCGTGCAGTTTTTGTATAAACAGTTTCTAACATTTGCACTGCTCTGAAGAGGCCATCAAGTTTCTTATTTCCCTTCTCGTGGCTACATATGAGATTCCAAATATGCCTCTTTTATTCCTCTGTGTTCTGGCACTGATTTATATGCTTCTATCATACTCGCAGTTATATCTTTCTCGTCAGTTAAAAATGAATTAAGTGCATTCCATACCCAGGAAACCCATTGGAAACCAGATAGTATTTAAATCATGTCCCCTCCCTACTGGTACAACTGGAGGTATATGTCACAGAGGATATCTATCACAGCATGGCCTTTTCATTTCTTAACAATCATGAAATTGAAACACACTTTCATTAACTTCAGTAGTTTTTCAAGGTCATTTGAAGGCACATACATAAAATCAGTCTAAATTGTCTTAATACACTGATCAGACAGGAGATATGCCCCCAGCCTTTTACAGCAAATAAATAGGTAAATAAATCTGTCAGATCCTACACTATACCTCCCCAAACCATTTCATGTGGGGCCAGTAAGGATAATAGATAAAATGTGGATTTAATTCAGGACTTTACCAGAGACAGCTTCCCCATCTTTTGAAGGGACAGAAGGATTAAAACACAGACTATCATTTTGATAGCCAGTTCATAGCTGCATCTTAACAATAACACAGTAGGCCAGGAGAGAAGCTGTAATAAAATGCACTGACGGTGCACTGGTTAATGAAGCAGCAATGAAGATGTCACAGGGAGAGAGAAAGAGACTCAGAATACATTTTTTTTTCTATGGCATATGGGGAAGGAGGGCAAAATAAGAAAAGAAATGTGGTTAAAAGGAAAAATGTGCCTGCCTAGAATGAATCTGTCAACCTACAATGAATCTAAGCAGTTAGCTAGCAGAGCTAGTAAACCAGCAATCTGCAGGTAGGATACAGACTGCTTACCACTCTCATTTTCTTTGCTTACAATTTGTTTTTCCTTTGTTTTCCTTTCTTTACCTAATGATTTCATTTCATAGGATTAGACTACCAGTTCCATGTAACAATATGTAAGAGTATAAAACCTCTTAAAATAGTTATCTCTTTTTTTCAGATATTTGAAACAGAAGACTCACGAAAGGGAGGAGTTATTTTCTGAAATGATTAATGACTGATCCAATATGTGGTTTTTTGAAAGCCAGCGTATTTCATGGAAATGGATGATTTAGGCTACATGCATTCTATACTGCTTTATACCCAATCTAACAGATACAACTGATTGTTACTGTCATTGATTTTGTAATACCTGAAAGATTTCTGGCTGTGCAGTTATCCCTGAGACCTCTGTTTGTGATTTTCAGGGTGGGTAACTGGTTTCATTCATGAGTAAAGGCCTGAACCTGCCCTTCGTAGTCAAGAGTCTGTGTGAGCATTAAAAAAACAGCCCACAAGCATTAAAAAAAAAAAAAAAAAAAAAAAAAAAAAAAAAAAAGAAGCTCTAGAATTCATTGTGCTAGTATACTCTATGCTATAGAAAGTATCCTCAGAGACTCACACACCCAATAACACAGACCGTTGCTGTGTAATAGAATTTCTGCAAATGCAGCAGTTCTTTCACATGAACTGAACTTCAGTTTTCTTCAATCTCTCGTCTTCCCAAACACAGGGTTGCAATAATACAAGAAAGAGCATGCAAAAGCATGAAGATTGTTTTATTGTGAAACTGAAACATAGACCTATTCTAGGGATGCATGGAAAAAGAGCCAATTTCAAGTGAATAAGAAAACATGGAGCAGCCTAAATTCTATGTGGTTTTTGTTTTGGTTTTTTTTGTCCTCTTCCTTAAGGATATCTACATATAATTCAGAAACTTGCATATTCTACTTTATCAATTAGCTCACTAATTTTGCCTTCTTTTCTATAGCCAAGTGTCACTCCTAGATGAAACATTGAAACATTTGGCCCAGTTTTAAGGCTCTGTCTAGGATGGAGTCCATTTTCTTCATAGCAGCTCATGTGGTGCTGTGGTTTAGACTCTTGACCCAAATGCTGGTAACACACTAATGTTCTAGCTCTGGCTGAACAGTGTACAGCACCAATGCCTTCTCTGTCCCTCTCTCAGCCCCTCAAGTGAATAGACTGGGGAAGTGCACAATGTATTGAGAATGGACACAACTGAGCAGAGAACCTGGATTCACCAGAGATATTCCATAAGATGTAGCATCATGCTTAGCAATTGAAAGGAAGAGGGGGTAGCCATCTTTTGTTAAGGAACTGGTTGGTCATCATTCTACCTACTGGAGTTGGTTGTATGTTGAATACTGCCTTTGCATCACTTTTTCTGGTTTGTTTTCGTCTTTCTTCTACTATTTATTCCTCAGTTATTAAACTTTTCTTTATTTTGACTCCCAAGTTTTCTTGCTTTTATTCTTTCGTTCCTCTTCCCCATCCCACTGGGGAAAGGGGGAAAGTAAACAAAGAACTGTGAGGTGTTTAGCTGTTTACCAGTGTTAACCCAAAGCACCACTGCAGTGCAATAAATCACTGTTGCAAAAGGGCTGAGTAGGGGGATTTCCTTCATAACTGCATAGCCAGAAGTGGTTCTGAATGATGATGGCAGAAATCTTTGTATAGAAAAATAGAAAGGAGCAAAAAAATTTAGAAGTGCTTATCTAGTGCTACAAGTGTTGATGGAAAAGCACATATTAAGCATGGCAGACTGATATTTGGTTCTGTTCTCATAGTTTTACTGGAAAGTATGGATTTGCACTACCCAGTAAAGTCTACTGATAATGAAAAGGCACCAGGGGCTTTTACTACTGCCTGGCAGCTCTTTTCCAACAGATACTGAAAAAATGTTCTTCCATTTCTTCTACTTCTTCTTTGAAGAAGGAAAGACAGTGGTGTCATTGGGCACAATATCTAAAAGCATCATTAAAAAGACACAAGAATTGATATGTAATTAATTTTTTTAATCCATGAAAATAGAATACTCCATTTTCTATCCTATATTTTGAGCATGATGAAATTTTTTTAATGTTTGACTTCATTAAGCATATTGTAATTAATATATGTAGTTCTTTTAGGACTTCCTAAAGGATAGGCAGCTTATTTGTCTCAGAAATTTTGGAGTTCTCTTTCAAGACACTGAAATTTCAATTCACTGAGCTGTGAATGCTTTGCCAAGTCAAACCTTAACATCTGGAGCAGAGAAAATGAATTTAAAAAGGAATTTCAGGAAGCCATGAAAGCCTCAAGTGGTGATCTAGGTTCTCTTCTCAGTGCAAAATCAACCATAGGTATATTAACATTAATTTGAGACTGATCAATTTGAGATTTTAAAAAATAGTAATTCAAAAACATAAAGAATGCATCTTGATTTCTCACTCATTTCCTTTTATTCTAGCTCTACTACAGTTCCTTACCTATAATTATGGTATTAGTTTAGAAATTATGCATTTATTCCTCTGAATATATGACTACTTGAGAACAAATGAAAACGCAAACAATCTAATACTCAAGGTGGAATACCTCTCTCTTCAGGTAAATAACTAATCAAAAACAAAGACTGTTTTTATTGGCATAGCACTGTAAGAATTTGGCAGCACTTTGTTTGCAAATGCTCTATATAAAAGAATTCAGAATTTTCTTTCCTTGGTAAGATATCTCAGATCTTAGAGAGTATTGATGGACATTACAAAAAGCTGGACATTATCAAGGCAGGGCAGCGCACAGAAAATTGTCTCTAAATCCAGTGTCCTTTTATTTATCCTGTTTATGCAATGGGTGGAGGGAAAACAGGACTGAGTTTACTCTTTCATTTAGATTCATTTTACTTCCTGTAGCTGTCTACACATTGTGCAAAGCTACCAGTGGCATAGAAATATTTTATTCAGTGAATAATTTCCAGAAAAGTCAAAGTCAATATTCTACAGGTATTTGATAATAAACAAAGAGACTGCAAATGCAAAATAATGAAGATATGATTATAATAGGAGAGAGTAAAACACTGAAGGACTTGTACCTGTTAAAATGGACAGACACTTTGGAAAGGGAGGACAAACACAGAAAACCACATACATGGATATTTCACAGAAACAGGTCTCTCTGGTTTTAACTTACAAACATTTTTGCTGCATAACATGAAAAGAGTAAGAATGTGTGTTGGTCATTCAAAAAAATCTGCAAACTCAGATGAGTGTGAGTAACTCATGATCTACTATTTCAAATGGGAACTCAAAAGTGGCTGTGCAGGGTCAAACCAAAGACTCATTTAGAAAAATCATCTTGTCTCCAATAGCAATTATAAGAGATGCCTGCAGAAGGACAAGAACATGGCAAGCATATTATGGATCCTAAATTTCTTCCCAGCTGTCCAATAATTCTAGTTTCCTCTGCTAGGTATGGATATGTCTTCTGTTTCACCATTTCTCTTTCAATTTTAAGATATTATGCTATCAGTTATAAAAGTCTGTAAACTGAAGGGCCAAATGAGTTTTGTATTTCAGTAACTCTAAACAGACTGATGATCTTCTGTGCATTTGTTCATTACTTTGACCCTGTGTAAACTTTTAACATTCATAAGATACTTCAGCAATGAATTCCACAGCTGTGTTTCCTCTTCCTTTGTTTGGAACTTGGTTTCTGATACCTTCTTTAGAGACCCTTCAGATGGAAAATTCGGTCTCTATCCAAATTTCCCATGTTCCTCCTTACTTTTTTTGCTACTATGCTTTATGTATTTTTTCCTATAAATACCATTGAGTGGAAAATTGATGATTCCTAGCTGCATGAGGAAGCCTCCTTCTAGCTCACTAGTACATGCCTCAACTATATCCATTCATGATAATAAACAGATATTGATCTCTTTTCCAGCCTTAACAGCCTCCTGAATCATGCAAATAATCCTCGTTCATAAGTTATTCTATACCCATACTTAGAATTTCCTTTCTGTCCTTCTCCTCCCCTAGTTCTGTCTTCAAAATAGGGAGACCAGAATGGTACATGGTATTCAAGATATGGCAGAACCGTTGTCCCGTGTGATGGCAAATATGGGCTTCCATTATTTGTTCAGTCTTTTTTCTCTTCTAATTCATAATATTTTATTTGGTTTTGGTCATTAAAGAGCATTGAATTGATTATTGGCCATATAAAAATAAGCATCTGAAGTTTTCAATAATATTTTATAAAGTAATCACTTAGGATCATTCATTTAAGCATAAAAAATGATAATTTGTTGTCACGCAGAAAACAGAGGGGATGTAATTTTTTTATTATTATCTTTAGGTTAAGAAATTGAACTTAACATGCACTGTTACTACAATTTTTGTATAGGACATCCTTAGGAGTCACAAAATTTATAATCCTTCTATTAACTGTGCTCAGCTCAGCTTTAAATTCTGGATTTTTCTGGTTTTAATCTATGAGCTATCATTCTTCCTTCAAATGGCCCTTGTTAAAACAAAAATGTAGCTACCTGAGCCTTTTTCATCATTCACACAACAGCAGCTATGCAAGACGAGAAGCTGATATAAATTCAGCTGACAACAGCTGATATAAATTCAGGGAAATTTAACATCATTGAAATTACAGTGCCTGTATCAGTTGATGTCTCTTTGAGATCTGACTAAGAATCAAAGACTTATTAGGAAATTTGTACCCGCAGAAAGATGAGGGTACTAATAAAAGACTAGCAACACAGCTTTGTTTAGGTGCATTATAATTCTTAACAGTTGTTATCATAAAATACTAAGATATTGGAATGGCTGTTCTGCAAAAGAAACAAGCAAGCAAAAATTACAATTTTACAGTGCTTTCTACACAATGTAAGTTGCCTGCTATAAATAAATCTGAAAACTGGCTAGTCTCAAATAATCTTCAGGAAATGCAAAGATGGTAAAGCACCTTAAGTGCTTGGTCCCAATAAAAATCGTCAAAAATTAAAGTTTTATTTCCTCTCCCTTGCATTCCTGGACTGTGGGCTAAGCTGCAACACTGCCCCAAGCCCTGTGAATGGTAACAGACTGATGAAAAAAAGCTGGTGGCCTACCAGCTGTTAGGTCCGGAATGATATTCTTTGCCAGTCCAGTCCATGATCTTGGGTGGGATTGACTGATCTACTCATTCACCTGGAATTCTAGACCTATCTCATAACCAAGAGGGAAACAAAATGGATTGTGTCCTCTGCCACCATGAATTATTGATGAACTCTCCAAATTGAATAAATGCTCTTCACCTAGTCACCCAACAGTAACCAAGAATAATCTGACCTATGGTGCATAGCTTGCCCTGGAGACGATTCTATGGAGACAATCCAAAGGCTGGAGGCTGGTTTCAGGGCAATGAATTCATTATATAAATGCCTTCTGAAATTGTCTACTCCTGCTGAAGTTCTCCCTGTACATCTGTAAGCATGCTGAATCTGATGAGGTGATGTCATACTTATACAGCAAGGCATGCACACTTGTTAGTATTGCTCCTCCTTTGAGATATAGGAAATTTCCCATGTGGAGGTTTCCTGTAAGAAACAGTGCAGATTTGTACTAATAGTTATCTTTTGAGTTTGATTTAATCACATGAAAAATTTTCACAAGTATTTAGAATCTGAAAAATTAGTCTTCTTGATCCTCTTCAGTTCACTAGTGACTAAAAGAATTGTTTAGTAAGCAGGGTTTTAAAAAGTGTTTAGTCATCTAAGACAGATTGGTACTTTAAATCAATCAGACTTAAGATTCTAATTACAGAGACATTTCTTCTAGTAGCAGTGCCCTAATGGATATTTTTCTCTTCCTCCTTTTTTTTTTTTTCTCTGCTTCATTCTGCCAGTGCTGCCTTCTCCCTTGTGACAGTCAGTTCTATAGAAAAATTTCCTTTATTCTTTCACAAACTATCAGAGTGGAAATCAGACTCAGAATTAAAAATCCAGGCTCCTCTGTCTGCCTGGATAACACTGGGACCTTTGAAACAAGAACCAAAATCACAGAACCACAACAAGAAGTGATGAAAATCCAGCCCTAAAGTTTGTTTCATCCTTTTCCTGGAAAGCAGGAGCAAACACAGGCACTGCTGTCACTGTTGTTTTTCAAAGAAGAAAACTCATTGTTTTCTCTCCAAAGATGTAGTTTTTAGAGGGAAAAAAAAAAATATTATTGGAATTATTGGAATAATTGCCAACAATTTAAGAGTTTGAAAGAATTAGCAAGTCAAAATGGAAGTCCATCTGGCCCTGCACCGTGCATTCAACAATGGCTAAATGTTGATTTTATCAAGGAATGCAAAATGAGTGGAAGAATATACAATTTGTACCAGAAAATCGTTTTCATTTTCAAGTCTTTGCAGATCAAAGACTTCTTAAGTTCGGGGTGTGGCTATGAATGTATTGATTTTCAATAAATATCACTTACAAGCACTTGTCTGTTTCTGTGTGAACCTTCTACCATGTGAAACAGGCTGCCACCTCATCTCTACTTCAGACTCTCAGAAATTTCTCATCCTGTTTTTTTGAACAAGTCACCTGCCAGCTTTATCTGATGCCATCCAAAATCTGGTCCAGCATGACACAACAAAACCTAGCAAGAAGGCAGCATTTTTCCTGTGGAGTTCAGGCAGAAGTTAGATGCCTGGATGCTGAGGCCAGGCAAAGCTGCAAAAGTGTATGGCTGGCACTAGAGGAGCTTCCTGGTTAAGGAAAATAAGGCGTTGTTTGAGTCACAGCCACTTCCAGAACTAGGCAGCTCCAAAGGTATAGTCAAGTAAGAGTGTAAAACGGTAGATTTCAAGTACATAGGAAATGCATGAACTTTTCCCCATCAATTTGTTGGCCAAATTTTCACCCACAAATAAGGTCAATTGTAAAAATCCGAGAGAAGCAGAAGGATGGAGATAGTGCGGTGTCTTAATTTCATTTTCATGCCCAGTTAAGACAGAAGAGAAGGTGTTTGGTTTGTAAAATGTAATTTCTCTTTCAGTTTAGAAAACATTATGCTATGACATATAAAAGTCTGTGAAGTGAAGGACCAAATGAGCTACAGTGCCCTGTGAAAATCTTTGCATTAGAATTTTACAGCTTTCTGGTTTCTGCCTTAAAAGAACAGAAATCAAGCCCAAGTATTTCTGATGGCAGAGATGCAAGTGAATGTATAAAATTTGGAAAAGGATTGAAATATAACAGTATGAAATATCCTATTAACTCTTGCCCTAAGTTTTACATTTTTGGAAATAATTTAAGCTAAACTCTTGAAGCCTGCTGTCTATGTTGTCATTACAGATTTTTTACTTCAGTGGATTATGACTTTTGAAAATTCACCCCATCCCTGTTCAGCAGGGGATTAAACTACCATGGAATAAATTAAAGTGGGTTAAAAATGTCTAACAGAGTTTTAAGACCTCTGTATTATGCCAGTATCACAGAGTGCTGCTAACTTTGAAATGAAAGTCTAGCTAGGTAAATAAATTTTGACAAGGATCTATTGTTCTTGTTCCACATTCCTGTAAGCCTTCTTTTATTAATATTAGCTTGCCATTTTCTGCATACATGTAGAAAGCAATATTAAATAAAATTAGATTTTATATGAAAGGCCACAGAGCAACATTTTAATCAAAATTTGCACTATAGTTTACTTTTTGTGTAACACACTGAAGAAAATGTCCATTATCATATGAGTAGCCATATCTTCTGAAGAAAGTGAAAAAGACTATAACATGACATATCCTGGTGCTCTATAATGGACAAGGCCACTGTGCACTATTAACATACTCTATTAATATCACTCATTTTCTACATGATGTTTCCAGTCATCTGCTGTCAATGCAAAATTTAAATAAAATTAAATCCACACAAATAGTTTATTTCTCCTGTGTCTGGTGCTATATTTTTTCCAGAGAAAAGCATTAGAATGTTGATACAGCTGAGTCACTTTCCATATAGATATTCATGGGTGCATCCTAGAAATCTGAATTTGAACAGAGATGTCTCTTGAGGAGATTTAACTCCCACTGATGTTGGCAGAGTGTACATTGCCACACAAAGGAATTTTATATCTATGTGAGATGCTTGTGGGGGAAAAAAAAGGGCTCCCACAAGTACAAGAAATTATATTGCAAAAATATAAATTCCTTTCATTAAATTCCCTTTTCTTACCATGAAGATCAATATTACAAACAGCTGAATACTTCAGGAAAGGCATTTTAAAAATATAGAGCAAGCTGTTCCAATGCTCAGAGTCTGGCATACCCCTTGTAACTTTTATGGCTTCATCTTCACCTTATGCCCTTGCTGGATACACATACTAACTTCTCAGAAGTCTTTTGTGATCTCAGAGAAGAAGGTTTTCTTCTCTTTGAATTTTAAGCAGATACAGCAATATACTGCCTTTCTAACTGTATTTGTTTAATAGGCATTGACTATTCATTTTTTTGGTCAGTGAATATCAACATCTATTAAAATTAATTTCTGAGGAAAGAGGTGTATTTCTTTAAAGTTGTTCTGGTAAGGAAGGGAAGCATTGAGCAGCTATTCTATTGCAAGTGTATTCAATTAATTTTTATTGAGATTTTCTTGATGGTTTTGTCAAGGTCTGCTAATTCTTACAGGGGTATGCTCAGCAGTAAGCAGCATGTGGGCACCAGCTCTGCTAGGTAAGCCAAGTGCTGAACATTGTTTTCCTGGCTATGACATACACAAATATGTTGCAATGTTCCCAAAGTGCAAAGATGTCAAAGAAATATGGATTGGCCTGCTGGAAATCAGGAGACACCACATGTTACACATTTACAAGATCCAGGCAAAATTTAGTCTTGATCCAAATCTGAGTAGAACTCTATCATCAGTGTAGATTTGCTCAGTCAAGATGCAGGGAAACCAAGCAGCCTCAGTCAAAGTCCTAGCCACACTTGCCTACAGAGCTGGTCTCTATCTGACTGGACACTGCATTACAAGAGACTTATTATGCCATTAAGAGGAATAGAGCTACTGAGTAGCAAAAGGGGAAACCATAAACCAATTTCTCTACATCTTATAAACTATTAATATTCAATCTACATGGTGCTTCTTTGTGCTGACTATCACTGATCTTGCACAGACCTGTTTTAAGGTCTATGGTGCCTTTCTGAGCTGATCCAAACAGACGTTGTCAGGGAATTTACCACAGCCAAACAAAACAGGATAGAATACTCAATAGAAAATCAACATTGTCACTGCCTGATAGTAGTCTTATATTTTCTCCTGCAATAGTATCACACCTAATTAAAAGTGAAAATTGATAGCCAGCAGGATTAATCAAATTCCATATGCAAATATCTGGCTCATGAGAGCCATGGTCCAATTGCTAATACTATCACTAAGGTCATTAATTTAAATTGAGATGAGTTAAGAGTCCTTTGGGCATTGACACATAAGTTGAAGGAGGTTATTCATTGCTAAGTTTTTCACATTGTAACAAAAAACTTAGGAAGAGAATAGGTGAATATTGCTCCAGCATGCCAGCTTCTAGGATGAGCAGCACTGTAAACTTGTCTATGGGGGCCATGAGTCTTCTCCTGAGTGCTTCTGATACATCACTTTAAATTCTTATTAAGATGTACTGAAGCAAGTTAAATACAAGACAGTTCATGGTCTAGCAAACTGACATCTTTGGGATTATTTTATACCTGCCGACTTTTGCTAAACACCTTCAAATAACAGAAAGACTTCTATTTTTTAAACAAGACTTGAGTACCAGCTTCATAAACCCTTCAGAGACTGTCCCTGCCCTCAGCCTTCATAAAAGGTCCAGACATTTCCAATTAGCAAGAAATATTAACTCAGCTCATAAAGATAAATAATGCGGCACTGGCTATTCTAATGCAAATACAGTGCATTCTCAGCTTACCAGCCCACCTCAAAAGTAGGTCCAGTGTCTTGATCTATCACTGCATTTCTAGAGAGTGACTAGAAGAAATGTAGTCTTACAGACAGATTATAACGTACTGCTACATACCTCTGAGCTTTCTCCAAATGCTGATGGCAAAAATACTTTAAATTGCATAGTAACAAAATGACTGCAGAGTAATAAAATAGTGATGTAATTATAGAATTTATCCTACGTAAAGAATAAAAACATAGCACTTTTTACTCTGACCTTGTATCACAAGAACTTCTCAGGTATGTAAAAAAAATTAAATTGATCTATCAAAACAGGCTTAGACTACAGTGGAACCTGCAAGTCTTGGTTGCTAGAAGGCTTTTTCTAAATGTAAAGACAATCCTGGAATCCAGAAAATTAGGCTGGAAACCTTACAAGTTTGGGCTTTATTACTCACTCAAGATCCTATTTTCATATTCTTAGAGTACAAAAAATTCAGGTTTCAGGGACAATCAAGCATTATTTGCCTAAAATCTGCTCAAGTTAGAAAATGAGGTGGCACAAAAAATGGATAAATGAACACAAACTTTTCATGCCAAGTTTCAGAAAGCCTTCATTTTTCTGACTGATATATGCCGTCCACTCTGCTTTGACCTCAGACTTCTAAACATCACCACCTTGACCACACTGAAATATTTGAGCCAATTCTATCTGCATTTCCACTCATGCATCCTTCTGCATGAACAAGATTTCAGTGGAGTGATTCAGACAGGAATTAAGTGCTTTGCCTTTCATAGAATAAACATTTCATCAAGGGCGGGTCAAGATCACCATTACATTCATCTGCCTGCCCAGAAAAAGCAAATAACTTTTTTCCATTGTCTCATCCTTCTATATCTTTGTGGCTGAGAAGCAGTACAAAACAATTTAACATTAGCAAGCAAATTTCATTTGTTATGTGCCCAATGCTGATATAAAAGACAAATATGAAAAAGCAATAATATCCTCATTCTAAGACAGAAGATAACACATCTTTGCTATAATATACTTGCTAAATAACATTCAGTGAACTCATAAAAGCATTTAATTTAAATTTAAATGCTTAGGAGTTGCATTTTTCAGGGAGTAAATGACAGTCCTGCTTGTGTTTCTCTTAAATGCATTTTCAGACTAGACATCCTTTCATAACCTGCAGTTAGTGTTATACATTATTACTATTACTGCAATGCTCTCAGACCTCCCTGTGGTCAGGGTTAAGGTGTATTAGAAGCCAAACATATATAGTCACTGACCTAGAAAGATTTCTCACTGAAACAGATTTGACAAAGGCTAAGCTAAAAGAAATATTAGTGATGTCCTAACTCAATTGGAGAGCTAAAACTTAGTACAAATCTCAGGACTTCTCTTTCACATCCAGTATGTACTGATAAAAAGGTCAATTCCAATAATTGCTTATACATAATGCCACGAGCTGTTTTAAAAAAGATGTAAGCACAAGGAAACAGAATCAGCTTAGAAGTGAGTTGTGTCAACAAGAAGCCTGAAAACCATTTGTAGACCATTAGGTGGTCCCAGTTTTCTACAGGAGCAGGAAAAACTGCCCTCGCTAATAAGAAATATTTGATTTGTTCCTCTGCCAAAGGATGATAGTGAAAATAAACATACTCATGTCTAGTATGAATATTGTGTTGCAATGTTGTTGTAAAACAGCAACAACAAAGAGAAATAAAATTGGATTCACAGTTTGGAAGACATTATAAATGTCTTTCCAAACATGAATCCCTCTGGTCCTCCTTTATCTTTCAGCAGTCAGTCAACACCAGCTCTGGGTAGTACATAAGCTACCTAGTGAATAACAAGACTGTTATCATTGTTTCAAATTTACTATATAGAAATCTAATTATTTAAGTTTTATAAACTTAGAGGAAACCAGAAGATTCTTACCTTATTCAAATTATTAGCTTGTTAGAGTGTTTCCTCTCTTAGTTTGCTCTATAGATAACTAAGACAAGAGACCATAAAACAGCAAGAACAGTCCAGCTTGTACTTCTTAGAAGATACTTTAAGCATTTTATTCATCCATTGAAATTTTTGTCTATTTATCTCATGAATTTTATTGCTAAACACATGAAGAATTTTCATCTAGTGTAATCCAGCAGTATTCCTCGATTAATTAATAAAACAGATTTCCTGATAAATTCAGAACAGCTTTTCCATGGAGAACAGCATGTACACAGATTTGGTCTAAAATATATCATATTTACAACAAAGACATTCTATCACTCATGAGTTACAGGAGTATGAGAATACAAAGCTTTGGAATTTAAAGTTTTGCTATATCATGGTAGTAACCCTAGGCAAATGCCTGAATCCTAAGCCCCAGCCTCAAACCCTTACTCATTCTAAGCCCCTAACATACAACCTCTCACCTAATCCTAAACTGGTTGATGGCAAGAAAAAGAAGGGCAGGCCTTGTATGTATAATACACATAATTTTGCTATGCTTTCTCTAAAATTACTTGTGCACCGTAAATATGATTGTGTACTTTGAGTAATGCAGCATCAGATCTTGTTCCAGATTCACTGGCAAATATTTAACTATTTTTTCAGCAGATCCATGTCAGATGAATCCAGCTGAGGATCAACCATATATATTTTAAATTATCAAATAAAACATTCCAGAGTCAAAATGCAGCTGATTCTGCATTCAGAGACCTTCAAATAATTTTCAGCTTTATTTTAGGCCCAAAATATGATTTGATATTACGCAGGGTGGAAGATTTCCAAACAGAATACAAAAATCTCAGACAGAAAGACTGAAACTTTCAGCTTGTCCTTGAGACTGAAAATTGCAGTAATTTTGGTGATGGGAAACGGCAGTAGAAGCTGCACTGCATGGCAATTCTCAGTGCCTGTTCAATTACTGTCCATTCTAATCAAATTGCTAACAAGGGATCATTAGGAGTTTGGTGTCTATGATGTAAAATATCTACCAGGAATTGGATTTTGATCATCACTTCATTTTACATCTGTTTCCCACTAACCAATGGAACAAAGATTGTTAATCACTCTTGACCTTTCCTGGACTCGAACTAGTAATTTAATTGCTAATCCTTACCAAGGGACCCTGAAGTACACTATAGAGCCCCCGAGGCATGCAGCTTGACCCTCTCAGTTCAACACTGGTTTTAAGCAACAACATCATCAAGAACATACTCAGATTTGACAATGTTAATAGCAGATTTGGCCACAGTTTCCAGATGAAGTAGAAGAAACTGTCTAACTAGAAACATTAAAAATATCTGCTGAGCTCTAGGTGATTCTACATGAATCAAAAAAAGTCTCTCCAGCCAAGAGGACTTTGCAGCCAAGACAAATCTTGCAGACTCACACTACTGCACTGTCAATTTGCTCCTCAGAAATGCCCAATTCCTGGCAATTAGAATTCTTAAGGGGCTGGAGAAAATCTGTTAGTTTTGGCTTGTTTCAAAATCTTCCCCCAGATGGTAATATAATTCCAAACCAGCTGAGATTCACTTTGTGTTGAATTTCATTCTAAAAAAGGATCATATAGATAAAAAGAGGAACAAAAGCTTTTCCCCTCCTCAAATTTCAGTTATAACATGGAGAACATTTTCTCTGAATCATTCTTCTGAGTAAAATAAGGTTATTCTAAATTCTGTATCTCCAAATCTAAACATTTTCCTTGATTATTTTCAAATCTACATTCAATTATATTTCAGACTAACATTTGCTAACTGAGAGAGGAGACACATAGAGGCAGTACAGTCTATCATGCACTCAGGTCTTATTGCAAAACTTAAAATCAGAGGAACACAAGCTTCTGCCTGCATTTTCTTCCAGATCAAAATCATATTAAACTGATAATAATTTTCTTGTACATCCCAGTGCCTAATACTGTTACAGTTTGTCACACAGCTTCATGCTTCTTACATGTGTTTGTCAATATATATTGGTTTTTTACAGGATTTAGGGTCATATTTGTCATAACTAGGATTAGAAGCATATTTCTGGTTTGAATCTGACTGTTGAAGATTTCTGTTGCATTATGTTTACTTTTCTGTAATACTTGGAGCAGATTGCCATTGCAAACTGGAATGCAGTGTCTACTGCCCTGAGATTGTACTGATTAGTATCTCAGACAGAAATATTAGCTAGGTCCCTCAAAGCAGACAAACTGTGTGGACCTGAAGTTGTGCAGCAGCTAATTATATCCACCTATTAGTAGACCTTAACTGGGGCACTGTGCAACTCTGTGCTAACTGGTTCAGAAAACAGCTTGTACAGAGGACTGCACTGAATTATTTTGTAATGCCAGAGCCCCATTCTCTTCATTTTTACCCATTGAAAAATGTAGATCTTCCAAAGTAAATAAAAATCACTGTGGTTGTTTACTAGAGGAAGCCATTTCCCATGTAAACTGAGTTCAGGCTTCACAGAGGAACACATTAAAGTTACCTCTCAGTTTGATGGCCTAATAGCCACTTGGGTTGCACCTCAAAGGACAAAAAGAGAATACTGGTTTTCTAGTATAAAAATAGAATCATTGACTGCACTTTATGGGAGTTACTCCTGAACTGTCATAAACAGAAATTCTAATCTGTTCCATATGGTTATTGAATAGCCCAGTCATTAGCAACTTATTAAATGAGTCATTGATATTTGTTGGGATTGAGAACACTTCACATTTTCTGCTGTCTTGATCATACTAAGACAGGTTTACACAGGTAACAAAAAATATTTTTAAATAAAGATTTTGGGCAGTTTAAGTAAAAAATTAAAAAACTCCCTCTGCCCTAAGATCTTGGCAAGAGATACATGCAAGTCCTCACAGAAAGCTGACTGAGAATGTGTGTTGTGTCAAAAATATTTATTTGAGTGTCAAAAATATTTATTTGACTAAGAATTTCCAAACTTTCATTTAACAAATCATGCACCAACTTTCTTAAGCATTTCAGTGAACCAGCAAAACACGAGCCATGAAAAGACTCAGGACTTTTGAACCATTCCCAGCCCTCTTTCTGTTGCTGCAGCTCCTCCAGGCAGGCAGCTTGCCAGCTTTCACAAACAAATCCCCAGCACAAGGGTACTGAGGTATTGGATGGCGGCAGTCAACAGGAACTTGTGGCCAGTGTGCCAGGCCACCTGTTCTAGGGGGGATCAAGCCATGGAGAAGGTTTGAATTCAATTTCCTTAGCAATTCTCTTTACACAGCTTCCCAGCATTTATCAAATCTCTGCCACCTGGAGAAACTCTCTTTATGTCTGGTAGAGAGAGACAACAATGAAACAGAATGTGTTTTCCCCATCCCCATACCAGATTGACATTGGAAACCCCTAAGTAACTACTACAAATATTACAATGGAAATATTCATTTTTCCTTTAAAGAATGAGGAAATTTCTGGCAAAGACAAAAAAAATAGCAAAAAGTACTCATTAATTTCTGTGAAAATTAATTAAAACTTCAGGGGGCTGAATTAGTGAATCAGATGCAGTCCAGAGGGAAGTTTCTATCCATTGTTGTCTTATGTTATTTACCACACTATAGCTCAAAAGTTTCCAGGAACTTAAAATTATTCACCACAAATTTAGTATTCTTCTTCTTAGTACTATTATAGTCCAAACTCATTGATCTCAGCAACAAATTAACAGCAAATCATAACACGGACAAATATACATATGAAAACCACTTTTTTCCTTTACTTCACAGCATAGAGAACAATAAATACGTTACCCATACTTGAGAAAAATATTTAAGTTATTCAATGCTAGTATTGACCATTTATAAAATTTACTAAATTTAATTACATGAATCTTATTATCTTTGGGAACACAATATAAAAATAATATTCTTTTGAAATACTGGCCTGTTCCTAAAGGTGTCTAAGAACTTTACAATAGAAGTCTGTCAACTACATCAGAATTATCAAAGTACTGAAAGTTACATAATTTTCTCATGGTAACCCAATTTTTTTCTAAATGTTGTTTTGACTGCAAAACTGTAGAATTGCCAAAAGAGTCCAAGAAGAATCAAGGACAGTTGCGTTGGATTTTCAGTGAGAGTAGTAATTCAAGTGTGGTCCTGGCAGAAAAGAACAGGCAATAGAATTTTTTTTTTAAGTAGAATCAATTTGAAGTTAATGAGTATCTACTTCAATTAGAAATTCAGGAAGTAATTGCAAGATTAAAAATAGAAAGTACACATAAGTACTAGCATATTTTGAAAGGAAATGTGTACATTTAAATACAAATTACTTTTTTGCCCCACTACACTACTGAATTTGGCGAAATGAAAAATGAGACAAGACAGACAAGAGTACAAAGCTTCCCAGTGCTAGTCCATCACTGGCAAAGTCACAGAGAGGAATGAAGGTTTATACTTGGTGTGGACCCATGTGACACTTTCTGGAGAAGCAAGCTTTTTATTCAGAAAAGGAACAGATGTTTTGGCAGATAGCATAGAAAGAATCCTGTCAGAGACTATAAACTAGGCTTGAAGGGGAAAAAAAGAGTCTGGAAAAAATGTGAAGTATAAAACAAAAGAACCAAAATGACAAGGATAAAATAGAAATGCAGGAAAAAAGACAAGGGCTTTGTTAAAATTGAAAAGAGAAAGTAAATGTGCTCAACTCTTTGTAACTTTGGAAGAAGTTTTAAGGGAAAAAAAATGAAACTTATCTCTCTTCCACTGACACAGCTCATTGCAGCATGACACTGGGAGATTAATTTTATAGCTCCAGACAGAAATCAAATAAAAGGAAGAGTCAATGCCCTTTTTAAGCATCAGCAGAGAAAGATCACAAGTACACAGCCAATATTAAAATGCAGCCAAGGTTTATGGCCAACATTTAAGTAGATTTGTACTGGAAGAACAAAAAATAACCAACTGTGTAAATGGAGATGGGCATACTACCACCTCACTTGCTCTGCACCCAGAAGTTTTCCTCTTTTATTTCTTGGCAGTAAAGGAGCTCCTTCTGAACCAAACGAATAGGTTTAAGAAGACCTGAAATTCACCAAGCCATTTCCTGTCAATACCTTCAGTCTTCATAAAAAGAGCTTTGTAAGGAAATCCTCAGCCTACTCCATCCTGAAATCAGCAGCTGCTGGACAGCATTTTAAAAAATCCTCTATTACCTCCAAGAATAGGCTTTTCTGATAAAATATACACTGTTATCAAGATATCCAAGCTAATTATGCACGGCTCTGTCCCGCCATCTGCTGAGAATGAAATACCAGCCAAGGATACCATGGCACATCTTGGTACAGACATTTAAGTGGGAAAAAATGTGGCCATACATAAGTTGCAGTTTCAGATAGCTGGGTATCTACTGTGATGACACTGATACCTGAACAGGTAATTACAAAAGATTCAGGTACTGTATGTCAGCTGTTTCACAGTTAGACCCCATACATCTATCCTTACCATGATGGAAATTCAATGCAGTTCAAGACCATTTCAGAATAAACAACAACAAAAAAGTTATCACAAGAAAAAACCAAGAGTATAGATTTTTTTAATTAAACTCAAGTTTATATTTTAAATTCTACAAGCTTCCAACATTCAAAAATAATAGTATCTGCCCTGGAGGGATGCAGCTAAAGGTGCAGTCCCTGAAAATATCTTAAAGACTCAACTAAATGTTTAGAAGTTGTCCCTAATCAATATTTGTATGAGGAAAGACCCATACAGTAGCACTGACTAGAGTAAGAATTAGAAATTTAATATTGCAACGAAAGTTACATACTTATGTCTTTTGGATTGTAACTCCTATGTTAAGACATTAAAGTTTCTCACACAGCAAGACAGAATATGTCTGTAAAAACAAGAAACCATGAAAAAATTCACTATTAGAAAAATATACAAGGAAAAACTGCAAGGAAATTTAATACAAAGTCCCAGTAAAACTGACAGGAAGAAATAAGAAGGTTCATCTGGATAGAAAATTGACCGTATAAACACTTCTTTTCATTCCATATATATTTCCATCAGAGATTTCCATTTAAAATGTTCTCAGTCTGCAGTCAAAACCAGATTTTCCTGTCTGATGGACATGAAAGCTCAAATTCACCTCTGCAAATTAACTATGTTCTTTCCGCTTCATACATCATCTATTATGTGCAACGTTATTTCTGGAATTGTATCTTAGCTTACAATTTGATGATTATGGTACATCAGGGAGAAGAGAATGCACCTTGCTCTGCCACAGCTACATTTTTATTGACTCCACAGTACTGAATTGGGAAATTTCTTTTTGTCAGCAAACTAAGTAGGTCTGACTTGGAAGATTTAAAGGCTGCAGATCTGGCATCTGCGATCAGATGATGCCTGCAATGACAATGGGATGGCAAAAAGAATCTGCTTAGTCTAGGAGGCTACTGCAACTATTTACAACTGAAACACTAAGGGATAATAGTGTACCAGACTTTTGCCATCATTTTCTCTAGGCAGAATGTGTTTATTAGTGAAAGGGGAGACTTTCTGCACTCTCACCTCCAATCCACCTCAGCATTTGCAGACTGTTTTCTTACTAACCAACAATACAAAGTAATCTCCCCAATTATTCCCAGTGAGTCCGTAGATTTTGGGTTTTGTGGTATATGATCCATCCTCCTTGGTAAAGTCTATCCTCCCAGTTTTGACCTTCAAACTCCAGAACCATGAAACATAATATTAAGATCTCTGAGCTTGCTCTCTCACAAATTCTCTGAGGCCTCTAGCAAGTTCTTTCCTCATTCACCTCTAGACTCCTCAAAATCTTCTTTGACTCTGAAAACTGTGTTTTTATCTCCTGAGAAACAAATTCTTTGCTGGTGAAGTCTCATTAAAAGTAGATCTCTTGTTCTGTAAAGAGGAAACAACAGAAACAATTTCCTACTGAAGGAAAAGCCCGAAGTCCAAAATACCAGAGGACAGAGAGATTGATCAGAAGGACAATGAAGTCTTTCAATTAACTTTGATAGACTTTGGTCTTAGGTCATCAATCAGCAGTGTTAAGAACTGTGGATCTCGTAAGAGGTATTGTACTGGAAAAACAGAGAAAAAATACAATCTTGACATTTCCACTAGACAAGAAAACTCAGGGGATGTACTCACAGCCATATGACAGTTGCTAGATTATAATAACCAGCTTTATACTTAAATAGAGCAGGTCAATGACAAATTAAATATGGAACTAATGGCATTTTGTTCATCACTAAGTTTTATGACTGATTGTTGCCATAACTGGTGGCATACACATTTTTATTTTCATTTTAGAAATAAGTGCTCTGGCTAAAATAAACACGGATTTCTACGTTTTCCTTTCCAGAATTTTATATCAAGATATAACTAGAAGATTTAAAATTACAGACAATAAAAATTTTGGTATCACAGACACTGTGATTTTTTTATAGGAGGTTAAAATAATTTATATTCAATGCAGTATTTATTGAACTTTAATGTTCCTTGGGGTTTTTGCTGTTATTACATAAGTAATTATGTAAAAAAATATAGTTATATGCTTATAATTCCTTCATCTAGATCATCCTTCTGATTAATGTTAATTTGCATGTGACTTTGGGGTATTTTCTTTTTCTTGTTCCTCCTACAATTCTCTTACGTTTTTTCACCCAGTATGTACAAACGAGTTCACTGAACTTGCTTCCTGACCTATCCCAAGTAAGAGTGAATTACTTTGCTTGCTTGTATAAAAATGCCAAATTCTACACAAATTCTTTTTGCTGTTTTACTCACTTATGCTCCCCCATTTGTGTTGCTCTAGTAAGTGAAAATTGGCATTATGCTGATTCTTACAAAATTGCAGAAGTAATTTGCTTTCATTTGTGTTTTTTATTACCTGATAACTCCATAACTCTTTCATGTCCTGAAGATAACCCCCTTCCCTTGTCCAAATAAGAGGAAGGTCTCAGTGGTTGCTGCAGCTGCCCCTGACCAATGTTTAACTCAACCTGGCACCAACACTGCTTTAGATCTGATGCATGCAGAGCCCTTCGGGTACCACTGAACCCTCAGAACACTGCGAGGAACCACCAGCTCTGAAAAGGAAGTCCCAAGAACACATATATGCATAGAGATGCTGGCTGGCTAGAAAAGATTTTGAAAATCTGGCCTGTCTTTTCGACTGTGCTATAGACAAAGCTTCTTAAAATCATCAGCACTTACATTCTTCTCTCTCTCCCTACTTAACTTTTAATGAGACCACTACTTAAAACAATTAAATGTCTTCCCTTTCTGAGTTCTGCCTGTAAACAAATACCTTTCTGAAAATGAATGTTTAGCTGACACTGCTCTCAAGAGCAGAAGTGATCCCTAAATATTAATTTCCCATCTCTCAGTTTCTACTCACCATTTTTAAGTCTACCAATATTTTCTATTATAATGTGATGTTGCCTCTACTTGCATAGGTTCTTGGGTTTTTCATCTCTGGGACAGACTCCTTCTGCCCCTGGAGTTTTGCTAATCTTCAGACATTCTAATATCCTGATCATCTGTTCAGGTATGGTCTTGATTTCCCTCAGTATTTCTTCTTCCTCTCGTAGGAAATTTACAGCCATTTCCAGCATCTGTCACCCACTCACTTGTGAATGTTAAGGCAAATCATTAATTTAATGTTTAGAAGTTCTGTCCATTAATTATATTAGCTTCTTACTCCAGCTACCTTTATGGACTTCTCATGCAAAGTACTTAAAAATTCCTTCACAAAACAGCTCAGCATGTCTTTTCTCATGTTGACTTTTCTATAGGATTAGGCTTCCCACAAAGAATATGTATTTGCTTTCCTCTTCTGTAAAAGATAAAATAGAAATCTATTGTGTGCACTAGTTTTTTTTCAAATCACCCATTAACTACCTGGTCTCAACTGTGGCATGTACTAATTGCTTTGATCATCTATACTAAACCCCTGATTTTCACGGAACCTAACCTTTTTTTCTGCAAGAATTTTAATATAATCACTGCTGAAACTGAACTTTTAATTGTGAGGATTATATTAAAAATCAAAGTAACCAGACCTGAAGCTTTTGAAAAAATGTAAGGAGACGGTATGTCTCCAAGAAAACCAAACAGAAGTTTCTGTTGCTATCACTGTTCATGCTGTATTTTTGTATGTAATTATTTTTTAACTTTATTGCCCTCATTCAGACAAAAGATTTTTAGCTTTCCATTCTAGAAAAGAGGAACAATCTACACACAGACACAACTTTCTTTTAACACCAGACAGGGCTTCCCTTTTAAATATAAAACTTATCACATGTTCCTCTAGAAAGTCAGATCACATCATCTGCTTCGTAGAAAAGTCAATGTCCAACGCAATACTCTTGAGCCTAAATCTTTTTGGTTTTTTCTGCATAGCACCTTTAATGAATGCCCATTGATGTTCACCCTCAAAGGTTTTGTCCACACTGTCATAATCCACTTCAAATCTCTACTATCATAACATCTGTTCCTCTGCTTAACTCTGATCCCCTCACACAGAATCTAATGGAACCAAAGTGCCAGCCTTTTTGACCAATGCCTGTTTATGATTTTCTAAATAATCAGATATAAGCTATTCATATTCAAGCCTTCATCTTCAAATTCTTCCTCATTTTCATCCTACCTATCATCTCCAATGAGCTCTGTCTTCAGTTAGACCATAATGTTGGCTTCCATTACCCATTTGTCAGATATTTTTAAACAAGCTCCTCTGTGATTTTTTCCAAGCATCTGCCACAAAACCTCATTATCTTCCTTCAAATCCCTCATTAAAACTCTCTTGCTGCGATGCCTACAAAAAAACATGAGAAAATGTTTAGCTAATAATGCACTGAGACGCTTTCTCTCATACTGACCAACATTGCTTCATTGTTTCCCTGTGCTCTTTCAGCTGTCTCAATACATGTGTTGTCTCTTCCATTTGAATCATAACCTCCCCATGTGGTCCTGGTTTATGACTTAGAGCTCTTTGGTGTTGATAATATAAATAAGAATCAGAAGAAAAGGCTTTTCCCCTCATTATACTTTGCTAGCTCCTGCAAACATGTTCACACTTCTCTTTTGTGTTAGTTTCTAGCAAGTAATTATAAAAAGCACCTCTAATATAATTTCAAAGTCCTCTCTTCCTTTTCAGAGAACACCCAACTGAAGGACTAATTCATTCTCTATTCAAAAAAAAAAAAAAAAAAAAAATTGAAAAGGGGAACTATGGGTAAGAGGGAGAAAAAGCTAGTGTTTCAGCACACTTCTTTCCATAGAGGACAGAGAAGTTCAACCCCATTTTCTCTCCATCTTGTTTCTGCCCCTTAGAACAGTACAAAAAGGATTCACTTCAAGGGAAGGATGAGGACTTTCCTGGAGATTAGCAATTTCCTTTCTTCCTTCCTTGACTGCCATTGCTGCGTATAGCCCAAGTCCTGCTAATTTGAAGGCACAGGCTCTTGCTCTGGCATTTCTCATGGAAAGGATCTTCCTTCAGGATGGGAAAGAATTATTTTTCCACAGATAATAGAGAACAGAATTAAAAGTGAATGTTTTTCTCATCACATATTTCACAGTCTCTAAGTTCAACACTATTTCCATTCTCAGATCTTAAAGTTATTTGTAATCTTCCCTAATACATGCACCAAAGGCAGCTCTGCATCTGCACTACAAGGAGGTCTTTCCAAGAACTGAACCTCCTCTGCATGTATCTTAGAGTTACAGTGAGGACTTATATTTCTACTTCAGCTTTTAAGTCCTCTATGCATATCCTATATGTTCTATGTCCTTAGTCAGTGAATTTTTTCCCTTTGCATCTTGTCTCTTTTTGTCTGTTTTACCAGATTCATATAACACTCATAGGAATGACCCCTGTTCACAAGGACTGTTATTTCCCTGGTCTGACACATTATCATTGCAAATACTACACAGAGGTGTAGAAATTTGTTTTAGGCAGATACAATTCATTAATGTGCTCAGCAGATATCTATCAGCTGGAGAACTTTAGCACCTTTCTAACAAGAGATACACAAGCAAGAAAAATATATAAATTTATACACCTACCAAATTTCCCACAAATATCAGTTAATTGTACAGCAGTTTCTGATTTTGAGATGTAAGCAGTCAATTTTGACATCTGTATATTCTATACAAACAAGACCATACAACATCATGGGATTTGTATTGCTCCAATGGCTTAGGACTTTGGGAAAGCTTGATACTAATTTTTTTCCTGTGTTTCCATTTTGTTAACAAAAAACACCAACAATGCAAGCTATAAAATTATATCAGTTATGTTCATGAATGACACCACTCTGCATCATATCCTTTTATTCAATCTGAGTTATGGGAAAATGATTTCATTATGAAAATTTAATCAGTCATAGAGTTCATTAATCCCATAGCATATCCACAGGAGATAAGCATGGAACTGCAGTGCAAGTACTGGGCAGAGCCAGAGGCTATTCTAGCACAGAAACAGTTTGGAGACAACATGGGGAAGGTGTAATCTTCACCTCTTCAGGAAGCATTTCAGAATTGCAGCCGTGGAGTTTCTTTGTGCTCCTAGGGGAGTGAGACAGCTCCATGCTGTTATCATAATCTCAGTCTACAAAGGCAGCAAATGCAAATGTACTGTCCCCTCTTTGATTTCATGTTGACAACATTGTGTCATGCCTGATCAACCAGTCTCCATTTAATTGTAATTTCTTATCTCAAGAGAAATTCAACTCTTTACAACTTTCACATCAGAAATCTATTGGAAAAATAATAAAAAATACAGCGGAACAGGAAACTCTGTTTTGTATAGTTAGCACCTGCTAGTGCCTCACTAGCAGCTACACACCTTCAATGGACACAAAAGAATGGACTTTCTCTCCATGCAACAAATAGGTTTGCTTGTTATAAACACAGCAGAAGCTCAGCTTTGAGAACTCACAGTGTAAGGACTTTTTCTTCCACATGAACATGACTAGCAGACTTCTTGTCCTAGCACAAGAGAAAGCTACCCAAAGCAAACAGTTTCATCTTAAAATGCTGAACCATTTTTAAGAAGAAACTCAAATACTTTTGGGGATAAGAAATCTAAAAAAAATCAAACCAAACCAAACAAAAAAAAAAAAAAAAAAAAAAAAAAAAAAAAAAAAAAAAACACCACCACAACAAAAAACCCTAAGTACGTAATCTTCCGGAATTTCTCTACTTTTTTCTGGGTTTATTCTGTGGGTTTTGATCACTTTCCGAATATCACTTCCAACACGTCTCATACAAATATCAACTTCAATTTATCTCAAACTTCAAGAAGACATCTTTACCTGAAATCGTGCTCTGATTTAGCAAGAAATGACCTTGTAAGACAGCATGATGGGCAATTGAAGTGAGCTGAGGAAATGTTAATTAACAAAAGATTAAGATATTAGAACCTGGTTCAGATTATTTGCGTAATGCTATGAATTAAGAAAAAACACAACTTAATCAAAATGGAAAAGCAATAATGTGATCATGTAACAAATGAAATTAAGGAGAAGAATCAATTACCTGATCTACAGTCTATGGATCCAATTTGAAGTTATGCACCATTTACAAAGATCTTCTGAATAATTCACCCAGGGGGGAAAAAGTTCAAAAAGTGCTGTCCAATAAAGCACAGAGCTTTACAGTTCATTTAAGCTATGTTTCTTTATGCACAAGTACCCATATCTCCATTATGCATCCAAGGGTGCACAATCACAAAACAAGGTGGACTGTGACAGAAAGGGACATGACCTGTTCCAGCACACAGTGCTCATTTAGTTGAGGAAAAGTAAAATAGGTATAAAATGTCAAGCTGCCTGATGTATCCTAACTTAAAATAAATGCTCATTACCTTTGATGGTTTTATTGAGCTGTGCTGCAATAGAAATAAAGGATGAAAAAGATTTAAAAAAATGTAACCACTTCGAGAAATTTCCCATAAAAATGTATTTATGCCGAAGCTGAGACACGCACCTTGCAGGTTTTGTGGCCACACATATCTTACCAATGTCGTTTACTGATCTGCAAGGTAACATAAATGATCACTAGTCAAGGCTTTTGATCACTCAGATTTCAAAGGAAGTAATAGCTAGCAAACCCATAAATAATTAGACCATACAAATCCAATAGGACAGTTTAGTAAGTTGGGCAAAAGCATCAGAAGGTATTTTTTTTAAGCCTCCCAAAATTTTATGAACAAAGAATTGTCAGAATCTTACACTACTCCATGATCTACACCACCAGAAACCACTAGATAAAGAGGAGACTGAGTCAGCTGAAAGTTCCCATCACCCTGGCATCTTTAGAAATGTTTAGTAAAAGAAAAATTTCATGGAAAAATATAGTAAAATGCTATTTTGTATATTTGACAATGGCCTAATGACTGTGAGAACATACTGTCTACAATTTCAAGATAAATGCTGGTAAATTATACTCAGTTGAAAGAAGAACTTTCAGCATGCTTAGCAGATCAGAAGATCTGCTCACAGCTAAATAATCCAAGAGCTCAACACTTTTATCAAAGATTAAGGAATGGTTTCATCTACAGCTTAAAAGAATGTATACTGGACACAGAAATTTAATAATGGCTTCTCTGATCTACAGCAAAAACTATTTTAAGGAGTCATCCCCAAAACTTAAAAAAACCCCATGATTAACAACATAAATAAAAGCCATCAGCTGTGGAAAAAAATTAGGAATTAGAAATGTGGAGCATCTGATTTTACACAGGCCAAAAGTTCCCGAAACTCTCATAGCACAAGCAAAGCAGAATTATGCACATATCACAGACTTCTTAGACATAAGATACATTGAAATGGAGAAGGATATACATTTGCAATGAAAGAAAGACTACAAGACATTAAATGGGAACAGTTAAAATACATTATCAACAGAAATACCTCTGAAGCCATTAGTGGACAAACATTCAATTAAGATTTAAAGGAGATACCTCGGTATTGACTTCAGCAATATATCTACTTTCACTGAAGAAAAATAAAGATTATTAGATAATGAATGCACTGAATATCTTCAACAGCTGTAAGACAGCTTACCATTTCTACAGTTTTAGTACTGGAAAGGAAGAAGTTAAAAAAAAGAAATGGAAATAATATAAGCGCTTTGTGATATTGAACCTAGATTACTTTGAACAGATTTTTAAAGTGCCTTTACAGAGTACTGCATTTTCCATTACAACTACTCACCAGCACTGGCAAAGAGCACAGATGGAGTTACTATTAGCTAGACTGATCATGCACTTACTAAGTCAAGACAGAAATTTTTGCCTCTTGGCATCAAAAATCTAGAGGAAGGTAAGAGTAACTCATATGACTGTCTCGTAAGAGAGTCATAAGAAAAAAGTTTGCGTAGCAGAGAAAATACAGATGATATTAGCACATATAGAAGACATTGTCTTTAGACAATTCAAATTGTGCACACAAATGGGAAGTATTGATTCAGAAAAAAAATTCTGGAGTCTGCTATATTAAATTTCAGATGTGTTGATAGCAAAAAGGAAGCCATTAGGAAAACAAAGGACAGCACAAAAGCAGAGCTCCCAGAAATACATCCAAACGTAAATGAAAAACTTTGATCTAATATGTAACATGGCCAGCATGGTAGCGTAGTCAATATAATCAGAAACTACAGAATGTGAAAAGGCTGAAGAAGAAACTGCAAGTCTACAAAGACAATACAAAACTTTAGTGAAAGAACAAATCAGAATAAATTTACTGAAAACATGAGTATCCTTCATGACTTCAGGACACATTTAACTGCACAAAGAATACTATGTTCACTCTCAAATCATTGGTACAGGGTCCAACCAGCTGGGGGCAATTCTCTGGAGTGCCGTGAAAATGTCTAAGGTGCAAAAGCAGATGACATATGCAACTGAAGAAACTGGATTCAGTCCAGAAAAGTGTGTAAGGAAGGACCTTATTATCAGATTTCTACTACCTAAAAGGGAGATATAGAGAAGATGGAGATAGGCTTTCCTAGGAAAACAAGAAATAAAGAGAAATTCCTATTGAATATGGTGAGAACGTGAGTGTGATCAAACATGGTAACAGTTCCTTGAGAGATTGTAACATATTTATTTACAACACTGGACTAAACACAGCCCTGATCAATCTGATTATCTTTAAACTTAGCTCTGCCATGAGGAACACATTGAGGTAAATTACTTCCAGAAGGCAAAAACAAAATACAAAATTGGTTTATGTAAGCCTTCTCTCAGATCAAAATGGGTAACAAAATTCAAAGTTAAAGACAGACTGAAAACAATATTGAAAAATTAGTTCCAAAATCTGAGAAAGACGAGTTAAGTGATAGTGAGATAGGAGAATTTTAGTAAGACTTTAGGGGAAAAGTTGAGAGGCAGAGGTAATTATTAGCTGATTATTAGCAAAGAAATACAAGGAGATTGATGTAAGGAGACTGACCATTACTGTTACCTGAAGTCTGTAGTTACAAGGCCTAGACTTTTGGTATCCAGTGGCATAAGAAATTTTGCTTTCCAAGCTTCTCTTTTAAAGCTATTTCATACCTTTACTGCATAAGGCCTGAAAGTTCAGAGAGGGAAGGAATATTTTGTGAAAAGCATTCCCCCAATGGAAAATGGATTTTTATAGCCATTACTGGGTTTTTGTAGGGGTTCATTCTAGTGTGAATTTGTTGTTCAATTATACCAGTTCCTATCCCCAGTTTCCCTAAGGGCTTTGAGTGTGTTAGGTGAAATACATTATATTCTGGGAAATTCAAATACAAAATTCAGAGCTTTCAGTGGTTCCTTTGGAGGAGATACTTACTATGGTGTGATGGGGGGGTATTGGCAAGTTGTACATTTGTTCCTCAGGCAAGAGTTGACCTTATGAGAGGATTATAGTTTGTAAAGAATTGGCTTCTGATGACTGAGTTTAAGGAGTCTGAGATGGTTCAAAAATTTTACAGGGGTATCAATGCATGAAGAAAAGAATAGCAATAATGAGAAAGTCTGATAAAATATAAAAATGAGAATAATCTTACTACCAGGAATGGAAGTAGAGAAATATGGTAGGAATGCTTAGGCAAGCCCAGTAAAGAAAATGAAAAGGCTAACAACAAATGGCTACCTTCCAGGCAGCTGAGCCAAATTTTAGAGATTCAAGAGGCAATCAGAACCCTTAGGAATAACAAGCACCAGGTGTCAACAGTGTTGCTGCTGAAATGTTAAAAACAAGAAGCTGTAATCTTAGAGACCTTATCTAATTTTTTTATATGGAGGTCTGTGAAAAAGCTAAGGGAACTGAAGAAAGGAGACATATTTCTAATTTCAAAAAGGAAGACAAAATGTAAGGAGACAGTCTGCTTTCTCTACTTATTATGATTCATAGAATCCTAGCTTTAACACTTTTATATGGATTTTTGCCCTTAGAGGCAACAAATAGGAGAATGCAAGTGTTTCCAGGCATATATAACATTTCATAAATCTCATCTCTATGTATCAGATATTTTCAATGCTTCAGTGGCAAAGAAAAATTGTAGTATGATCAGCATACATATTTAAATAGATTTTAAGGTCTGCATGATAGCATTCTCCAACATGGTCTTTGTACTGCAGTGAAAGAGATGACTAATAAAATAATTAGGATAGCCTAGTTATCTTTACATGACTGAAATTTAGACTATGACCTAGGAAATTCCTAAGCAATTTGTCAACAATATAGTATTATGAAAGGCAAAATAAAATCTGGCATGAACCTCTAGGAAGATTATCCAATGGGGTGGAAAAAAAATAGGTCTCAAAAAATTCACTAGCAGATCATAAAGTCAGAATTCTGAGAAAATATTCCAGTTAAAATTTTCAGTATAGTGTTCTTATACCACTATTGGATAAACTCATAAAATGCTGACCAAGGAGGAGGCAGAAAAATATGACAAGCATTACTAAGAATCTGTAATGTCAACGTGATGAAAAAGAAAAAATGACAATCTGAACTTAGTTCATCAAAGTGAGGTAACAGTTCACCTTCTTCACTGAAGTTGATAGTTTTGTGAGTACAATTTCAAGAGACACTTAGGATGAGTATAAACTCAGTAGTGAGTTGTATTTATTCATGGAGCAAGAGCTTCCTTTGTTATAGTGGGTATTTATGGCCTGTCCTTGACCATAACTTGTTGAAGGTAAGTTTCTGAATTATTGTTAGACTTGATTTGATACTGTTAAATTAAAATGTTCCTGATGGTCAATTTTAATATTCAAATTCAAGACACAACAGTATTTTGTCTCTATTTTATTTTAATTTAATAAAAGTTACCTACCTCAATAATTTCTGATCTCCCTTTTGCTTCCAATGACCATTTCATGACCTTCTTCTTTATCTAGTAATTATCGCTCTAGGCAATGCTAGATCCAGTTACAGTGAGTTCATTACTAGGTTTGATTTGAAGATTCACATTGTTTTTCAAAAGCATCAGCAGAAGGATCACCTTATATCTCATTGGAGATTAGCATATCTTGCTACAGAATACATTTTATCCTTGCCCTTTTAAATATAAAATTTCTAATAGGAATAAAGCTGCATATTGACATCTCTGAGCAAAAGAAGGATGAATAGGTCATTGACCTTAGAAAAGAATCACACGCAGAATTCAGGGCTATCATGTAGCATTTCATCATTAAGAGATTTTATTCAAGAGGCAAAATTTTCCCCTGCTCTCTTTTCATGGATCATTAATAGCTTTTTAATCAAGAAAAAATAGCTGAAGATAGTGTCATTTAGCTAGAGCTGTATAATGATTTTTATAAATGTCTCCTGAATAGAGTGTCAGAACCAAAAGATCTCCCCAACAGTTCTTTTATTTATTTGTTATTTCTGTCTACTTTAATGTCTGGCTACTGTGTTATGAAAATTACAACTGCCTACTGCAGCTGAGGAAAGAATTGATATATCTTTTGAAATAAGAGACTAAAACTCACCTTCTTCTAGTTCTTTCTTAAAAAAAATACTGAATGTAGAAATCAACCTATAGAATGCCATAAAATTCAACAAATCGTTTTTATTGGGCCAAAATGAAGAAATAAAATCAGAATCCAGTTGTTTTGCCGGTAAGGTTTTTCTAATCCTTCAGCATTCAAATCAGAAATCAGTCAATTAAATCTCTTCTTTTAAAACTATATACTTCCAGAAAAATTATTTTAAATTCACATCTAAAAGCATAAATTATATTACATTGACAAAAACAGGCTGTAACTTCAAAAAAAGAGAGCCATTTATGTACAAAGATTAAATGTATTTCTTGCAAAAATCAACTCAGAGGTGACAGGATTTTCTATTTAAATTAACTATTTTTGAATAAAAGCGTGATTTTGGGGGGTATTTTTCCAAACACCCAGTGTATCATAATGATCATCATAAGACAGAAGGCATTTAAAGCTTGAAACAAAATTCCTCTGTTCATCCAAACATTTGTTTTGTTTTAATTTAGAGACTAAAATTTTCCCTCCACCCAAATCTTGTAAATTCAAAGGTGTGATCCAAATTCATAAATAAACAAAATATAAATTATGCAGATGTACTGTTAGATCACCTAAATAAATATCATCACTGCACTATTAGTCTAATCTGAATTTTAGGAAAGATTACCTAATTTTCACAGCATCTGGCAGTGACTACTTGAATTTTAAAAAAATTTAAAACCATAGTGATACTATATTATATGTAGAATTTTTACATGTACTTTTACAACAGCACCTTCTTTTGGTTGATGATGTAACTTTGTAAGTTCACTATATTGACAAAGATTTGTGCTTAAGTAGTTTTTCTAGTTGTACCTAGTTACAATTCTACCTGAGTTGTGAAGAGTAACCACTTGTCTGTCAAAATTTGATTTTTAAGATCTTCCAATATGGTTCACAGTAAGCTTCTGACTCTCTTATTTGTCATCTGTGTTCTTTATTTATACCTATTTTTTACTCATATCTCTACATCTTAAGATCAGATCACCTGAAATTATGACTTCCCCAGAGACAGAGAAGATATCTCATTAATATACTTGCATAACAATGTACACACACCTATTCATATGCAGACCAAATTAAATAAGTATAATGAAGAGTATAATTTGGTAAGAAATGTTGCACCTAATGTCCAACAAATACACCCAAAAAGAAAGAATATCACTGGTTTGGTTACCACATGTAACAGGCTCTGCATTTTAGGGAGATTGAGTGATTGGGAAAGGGTCACCTGCTTTGAAAAGGCTCCAAAGGCAGTCTGCTATGCAGAGGTCTTTTCTACTTCTGAACCTGATATGGAAGTCCTGATATAGAGGTTAAATTTGTTGTATATCACACATGTGGGATGAAGCTATTCAGAGATTTATCTAGTACTGATTGCAACTAAACTACTATTCTAATGTGAGTGTCCCTCTGCACAGTGTAGAGAAACCAAAACCTTCTGTGCATTTATAGCTGGGAATGAAGGGACAAGTATTTGAGGCTATTGAGACATCTAAAGAGGCATGTTCTAGCTCCCCAGAACTTTTCAAAAGTATCTGTTCACTAGGTATAACAAAGACATGAATTCAGAAAGAAAGAAAATAGGCACCTTCACGTCTGATAATCCTGCTGTACTTAACCATATCACTAAGCACATGAAAGCCCATGTGCTTGTAGTTCTAAGTCATTTGTTCAAGACTTCATGGAAGGAAATGATCACTAAGCAAAAGATACAATATGGGATATCTTTTATGACTGGTTGTTTTTCTGCGATAAGTTTGCCATACAAAGGCATGTTCACTCAGGAACTCTTTAACCAGGAATTCAGAACTTACTGAAGGTTGTCAAATGTATCTGAAACATTACAAAAGCATCAAATCTACATAATGTGTTAAAAGATAGCCATCTAGTGCAATTTTAGATACACTAAGTTATCCAAGTTATCAGATAACCTAAGTCAATCTGTATAAAAACAAATTTTAGAAAGAGGAATCTATCTCAGGGTGACTACCAATACAACAATCTCCATTTATCTCCACGATCTGGTTGATCTGGTCATTTTATAATCTCCTGGATTCTGTCTCAATTGTAAATAAATTGTAAATAAATTTCTGACAGTTTGTGGCACCAGACAGCAGCATACACTTCAACTTCCAGTTTGCAACTACACAGTTTACCTGGTAGAAACAAC
This sequence comes from Zosterops lateralis, assembly GCF_965231275.1. Classification (NCBI taxonomy): domain Eukaryota; kingdom Metazoa; phylum Chordata; class Aves; order Passeriformes; family Zosteropidae; genus Zosterops; species Zosterops lateralis. The sequence continues at coordinate 27,282,386 of NC_139762.1, read as the reverse complement.
CTTAGGGAAGGAAGAACAAAACAAAACAAAACAAAACAAAACAAAAAAAAAAAAAACAAAAAAAAAAAAAAAAAAAAATACACACACAGAAAACAGAAGTACTAGCAAAGCTCTGAATCCCTGAATATATACCTACCAATGTTGTATCTATGTTATGAACTCAAAAAAGGTTTTCTCTACATCATATCAAGATCAAACTCCAGAGTGGAACATACTACAGCTAAAGGTAAATCACAATAGTGTGTTGAACCTGTTTGGGTTTGCACAGAGACAGTGCACAAGGGTAATATAAACAAAAGACTCTAACCTTAGGGTTAAAGCTGTTATCACTTAGCATTTTAACTCGCCCTGAAGAAGCAGCACAGAAAAGGCTTGAAGACATCTTCTACTTAACTCAATTGGTGCATAGCTTTTTAAGTAACCCCCACAGACCTATTATTAAAGGTAAGATGTTCTTTCTGAAACAAGGAGAAAGTGTTTGAATTGCTGTCCAGATTAAAGAAGATCTTGGTCAATGGCAGCTCCCAGAAAGCACTCAGCACTAGCACAGCATTCCTTGGAACTCAGATGACCTAAACAAAGATGGTACCTGAAATGTAGGGTCTCAGGTTTCAAAATTGCAGCCTATGTGAAAGGAAAGGCCTATTGTCATTGCAACAACTGGAGTAAAGATAGATTGAAATTTCACATCAATGTACAAACTAGGAGAAAATGACAGAGGAAATGCTATAGCAGAGCCACTCTTCTCCAGAATTCTTCTCCCCTCACCACGTTTTACAGCTGAGTGACACTGGCCCGAGGAGAAGGGACTCCATGCAGAGCAGTGTTTTCTCCTGGGCAGACTCACTTGAATTCCCCATGTAGGCTTTCTGCAGCCACTTGCTTTTGCCCTAAAGCACTTCATTAGTTCAGATGCCTGTAGCAGTAATTTGTAAAATTCCTTTTGAGTTTGAAACATACATAAGAAACGGACTGCTGAGTACATTATCCAATACATGGATTTGTCTCCTTCTTAGGTGTATTAACTTGCTAGCTATTCCATGTTCTGTTCTGATCAGAAACTAAAGAAGATCAGCAACAATGACCCAAAAAAAAAAAAAAAAAAAAAAAAAACCACCAAAAAAAAAAGCACCACAGACAATATAGCTTATTCTTCTAATGGATTATCTACAGTGTGTTTTCTGGAAAACATCAACAAATACCAAACTTACCTGCCTCACTACTCCCCGTGTACTTATACAGGATCAAGAACGGCTGGGTAGATGGGCAATGATAACAGTCTGCAGAAAACCAGGGTGACAGCAAGATACAATGGCAAATTCAGTAGAAGAGGGAAGGTATAAAGAACGATTAAAATAAGTGAGAAATATCAGGAAATCTAAAGCAAACTGACTGTGCTATATAACAGTGCTTTCTGAGTGTGGCTAGAGGGACCATCTCAAAGGAAATGAAGACTGCTGTCACATCTTACACAGAGGAACAGTGTAAGGGTTTGATGGTGGGTGTCAGAGGCTGGTTGTTGTACTGAGAGGTGGTCTGGAAGTCAAAAGGGTCAGATAAGAAGGGAAGATCCTTGCTCCAGGTAAAGCTCCAGGGTGGCTTTGAAGAGACCTACCTGATCATGGACCTAACTGCTGCTAACTTTGTACCCTCAGGCAATTAATTTTGTTTCTTTGAGATTCTGGGTTTTTTCCTGTCTTCCCTGTCATCTATTCTGAACTGTATGTTGTTTAGGGTAGCAGCTGTTCTTACACAGTTCCCTGAGTAATGGGGGTCTGATCTCACTGGAATCATCTAGATGCTCCTAGAATACAAATAATAAGTAATCTTAATTTAGCAAATATTTATTGAGTTCTCTCAGGTATTTAAACTAATTACTGCCAATTTCCCTTAAAGAAATAATCCATCCCTCTGTTGATGATAAAAGAGCTTTTTGAACAATGGATTTAAAATCTATCTATTCAGATAAATAATTTATTCTTATTCCTTTCCTATTGCTTTATGCAAATTGTTTGCTTCCCTGTGGGACAACTCTAAACTCTCTAAATAGTGTGAACTAAACCAGTGTTGAGCAGGTTCATATTCTGTACAATGTAAAGATGCAAAGAGATAGTTTCTATTTCCAAAGAAATAGAAACTGTGTACATGCAAATTTACATCCCACTCATAACTGGTTAATAGAAGAGTTGAACTATGTAGGAGATGACTGCATAACAATCCAATTTGATAATTATATATTAAAAGTAGCATTTTTCTATTTATTAGATTTGTGATTACGCTATAATAATTCTAAGTGATCAAATTCTACCCAGACTATCTTATAGTAGTAGACCATATAGCTTAACTACACCTGTGGTAGGCACATTTTCAGGACTAGACATTTTTTTTCAAATGGATCAGTTTCAAAGCTAAAATTCAGGTATTCAAAGACTTCTTTTCATAATTAAATGAGACCTCACAGTCCACTCTCAAGAAAGCGACAGAAATTTAAAAAGTTTGACATCCTGCATAGAAGGTTTGGCCTAACTAAAGATTGTTTACTTCCGCTATTTAGAAAGAGTTTGCTCTAGTTATTGCTGGAAATATTCCCATGAATTTTGGCAGAACTCACCACAGGGAGATGGCTAAAAAGTAGAAAATCTCCTTTCTAGTAGAACAAGGAAACATGTTTTATATTTTGTCTATGTATGTCAAATATGGAATGCATCAATACAAAACCACAGAAACCCATATTAAGCTTCAGTTCAACAAATGTAATGTGATATAACTGAAAAAAATGCTGTAAATAATATTCTTTTATTACTAATTAATTTTGTGGAGGTTTGAAATCTTATTCTATCTATAAGCAACAATTTGAGCTGACATTAAGCTGCTGGTTTCCCTGCTATAACTGGAATGAAAATTTTGGCTCATTTTCCTAAATTTTTTCAGGATAAAGGTTTAAGGAAAAGTCTTACTATAAAAAAGGTTAATGGCATTTCTAGCTGGTATTTTAGAATTTTATCTACCTTTAAAAGAGAACTCTATTATGGTCCCAGATGGTAAACCAGATCAATCTAGAGAGGATGCTAAAAAGAGAAAGATATTGATAAGATAAATTAAGTAGTTCTTCATGTACCCTATTCCATAGGTATCATTAGTCTCAGGGAGCAAAACTGGATACTAATCTAATGACAGGAGATTAAAAAAAACCCATTGCATGAGATACACTGTGGTGAGCGTGAGCCATGGATCAAGTGATAAGATATGTGGTTTCACTGATTGTTTCAGTCCTTGGACTATCAAGCAACTGATGGTCCCTAAAGCTATATCCATTCATCCCATCTAAGAGTATTCTTGGTGTTCAAAGCACAGTCTAGCAGTGGACTGAATTTCAAGAATTAGAAGGCTAATTCAAATTTGGCTACTCTGAAGTGTATAACCATCCTCATTTCATTGTGTGACTGACTTTTCCCATTTTTCCCTTACTGTTTAAGCTTCAAGCTTTGTGTGCAGGCACTGTCTCTTACTATTTATGTACACAGCTCCTAGTACAAGATGGCCTCAACCTCATTCAAAATCCCTGGGTATTTCTAAAACTGAAAACACAATCAGAAGCTCCATCAAAGCAGCTGACAATATCTCCAGAGGCATATACACGCACAGACTGGGGGACCTCATTTGCTTCCCAAGTCCATATGGAGGTAAAGCCCCAAAAATGTGTTTAAACGTCATTCAGCCACTGGAAGAAGGATCTGGTTCAGTCAAAACTTTTTCTTACCCCTAATAGACATGAAAAAGATTAAAGGAAGAAAAAAGAAACTGGAAAAATAAAGACAATGGACATGGAGAGTGGAGATATCAGGCAGTGGAGATCTTTCACTGCCCAGAACTATGGGCACTGGAAGGATGGTATGTGGGGGTGCTGGAATTGTTTTTAGGTTTTTAGTTAGAAGTTTGATGTGATTTGGACTTTAACCCTAGCCAGGTAAAGCTCCTGTCTTGGAATGTTCTTATCAGAAGTTGATAAGAGTTTCCAAGACAACCTAATCCTCTGCCTGGAGTTTTGGTCATCCCATTGTCTTTCTCCCTCATCTCAATGCATCTCCCCTCCCCGCCCATCATCTCCCAGGCCCAAAACCTTCGGAGAGGTGTCGGACAGTGATTGGTGGATCTCCGAGGACCCCACCCCAATTTACCTGATTTGTTAATGTTGTGTATTGCATTTGGCATTAGCCACCTTTCTTTGTTTCAATTGGTCTTGTAACTTGTGCCCACCCCTGAGATTTCTGGTGAACAAAAACCCCCTGCAAACCAGGCCCGGGGTCACTCTCCAGAGGCACAGGCCTGGGACCAGGGACTGCCCCTGTGTTTCCCGAATAAAACCTTCTTCCTGAGCCTTAAGGAGTGTCCCCTCTTTTGAACCACGGCCGTGACAGCCAAGGCAAAGGTGCTGCGGAGCCAAGACCCACGCAAAGGTTCTGTTGGGCGTATCAGAGCTAGCAGGGTGGTCCAGCCGAACGCTGGGCTGGCCTGAGAGACAGATACGCGAAGCAACAACGGTACAAGATTTTTCTTGAAAAACAACTTCAAGCAACACCACCACAAAATAGCAGGGCCACAATACTGCTCATGCAAGGCTTTCTTTGGCTTCATGAGATATCTGACAGCCCAGACTTCTGCACTTTAGTCATGCCTTAGGGAGATGATGTTCTCATGCACTGCCTCAGTATTAGTTTGCTTTCTGCTGATAAGTTTCTGAAATAAGCTCAAAATCAAATTGCATCAAATTAACCAGTTCCACAACAGTGCTCCAATCTCCTGAATGCCTGTTGATTTTGAAGAGCCTGCAAGCATCAAACCAGGACTTAGACCTTTTAATCATCTCTGAGATTCTAAGCTGATTCCTCTCTATGAATTTAGTGTGGTTCTCACACACTCACTGTGAAGATAAATTTAATTTTATCCTATTCAAAAATACAAATTAAAAGAACAGAGATAGACTTTCACTTTCAGCCACTGGCTTCCAGTATCAGCACAACAATTACTTGTGCTTTTAATGTTGTACTCGCTATTAGAGTAAGTAAACCTGCAATCATGTCAATCTATTAAAAATTAGAACCAAAGGTCAGCAAGTTTTCCATAATAATACTAATATTAAAGTTTGTATAGATTTAAAATTCTTATGTATCTTTCCAAGTAGCACAAAACCATTCTGTTTTACAACAATAACTTATACCAATAGATAGATTCTTAGTAACCTAATGACCATTTTTCATTTATTTTAGGCCTGTACAGTATAAAACCGCATTTCTAAAGTCATGCAAGATTAGCAGAGTATGAAATAAATGAACAAACAAACAAACAAAAACCACAAAAATAACCCCTGCCATTTGAGCAAGAAGTCTGCTTAAAATGTCCTTTTCTCTCATTTGTAAAAAAGCTGTCACCAGATGGAATGCGTTCTCGACTGCAATGCTCAGAGGTACTCATTAAGTCCAGGAAGTAAATATATTTTAGATGAAATTTGTACATAACCTTTGCCCACAACACTTTTGAGGTTCAGACCTATTCCAATATGTTAGGAGTAGTGTTTGTTTGAATGGCTGGCTGGTGTCTTTGTGATTGTGCCGTGTCAGGTTGGTTGGCAGGATGGCTCTTTATTTAACACAGACCACTGTCCCTTAGTAGTCAAGCAGTTTGTAATCATTTGTTTGTCCTCAGAACATTTTAAAATTACAGGAATGTCATTTATGCTATTGCACAGCTAGAGGACAGAGGCAGACACAACTCAACTCTAACTTGTCTTTGGTACAGACTTACAATTTTTATTGCCACTGAGCTCAGGATCACAGAGCACCACCATTAGGACCACCCAGATTGAGTAAAGGTGGCAGAATTGCATCCAGATTATTAGATTAAAATTTGGAATGTAGATTTCCACAGTATTTTAAAGGAAGAAAGAACCTTCCTCATAACCTTGAGTGAACAAACTGCTTCAAGTAAGCAGATAAAGACCACTCAGTAAAACCTCTTCAGACCTGGTCTAGTTGGGTCTTTGTACCTTTGTTCTGCAACAGGTATACAAATTTTCCCATTACCAGAATATTTCTCTGTCCATCCCTGAACCAGACAAGGAGTTGGGCAGGGACTTTGAGAAGCCAGTCTGTGCTTCCAATGCACAGCATCTCATCCTGGATTGATGCAGGTACTTAAAATTATGACCTAGAACAAAATTAATTTTCTCAGCATACAAGGAACATCTCGGAAAAAAAGCCTAAACCCCTGAGTCCCAATCCTGAACCTTTGGCTATGAGATCATCTTTCCTGATTGGCTGTAAATCAGTTTGAAAGGCTGGTGTCAGATGATGTCAGCTTAATTCTTCAGGCAGCTCAAAATTAAAGGAATCTGATCTAAGATGCGCTGCAAATACTGGGAATGATTTCCTGAAGATATCAGTGGCCTTGATATTGCAAATCAAGTATGCAAACATGGCCTGCTTGCAAAAAAAAAGGAAATCTTTTCCAGATCTATGTTCTCCACAAGCCTTTCAAGGATGCAGAGTTAAAAAAAAAAAAAAAAAAAAAAAAAAAAAAAAAAAAAAAAAAAAGCCAACCTCTCTCATTTTATTAGGACATTTGTAAAAGTCTTGTTATAATTTCAATTTCCCAGTCAGGTTGATTTATGGATTTTCCCCCTTGTTTATGGCCTTTTCAATGCTCCATTTTATAGAAGCCATGAATACATCAGGATTTGGAACAAGGACCTCAAATAAGTAGCTCAACATCAGCTGACAAAGCTGCAGACTGATTTAATAAGATTTTTTTTGCTCTAGGTTCTCTCAATCTGCTTTGCACCAATTACAGGGGGTAGGGTCAGAAAGAAGGCTTAACCTAAAATTTTTTTCAGAGATTTTAGCAATGCCCTGTTCAGAACTGTTTTCCTGATCCCTATTATGTTGTTAGCCCAGCAGAGGGAAGAAACATGTCACAGTGGGAGCTGTCTTAATATTAAGTATTAGATCACTGATGGTAGGTGTGAAATATTCTGCCTTTGTTGTAGTGTGGGAAGGCTTGTACAGAATTGCTAAATAAAGAAATGTGATTTTACTTTCTTTTTCTTTTTTTAGAAAAATAACATTAGGGAATCACTGCATGACTCTGTTAATACAAATTGAGCCTGTGAATATATTATGACTATAGATGCTGTAATAAATAGCTCAGAAAAAGACCTGCTTTGCTGGACTTTTTTAAAATTGGGTCAGAGTAGGTCACTTCTAAATCTCCTGGAAACCAAAAAGAACTATTTTTTTCCCAAATGCAAAGTAGTTCTATGAATATTCAAATGTGATCTAATTAATTTTCTAAAAGCCAATCTTTTTTCTGCCAGAACATAGATTATCATAATTTTATCCTTCAAATTCGAGAAAAATATCATAAAATTCTAAATAATTTTTAAGACCCTCAAATTATTATATGGAAGCTCCCTATGCACAGGATAATAACCAACAGTTCACAGGTTTCTTAAGCTGGAGGAAGAAAAATACCTTTAACCTTGTAAAACTTCAAGGTATAATCATCTAATGCTTTTATTCACACAAATTGGTATGATTTTTATCAGGACTAATCAGACAAGCTTGTGATTTTTTTAATTTTTTAGGCTTCCACAGCAAATCTTTTCTGATTTTTCATGCTTTGATCTTCATATTGAAGTTTTTAAAAAATAATATATCACTATATATGTGATAATAATATACAGATATATCAGCAATAAAGAATAATTTCCCTTCATACAAAAAATGCTCATTTTTATGTTTTGTTCCTGGTTACCACAGAAGGGAAAATGCTAGCCTTGCATATGACAGCAAACAGTGTGGCTTCCAGTTCTCAGCGATAAATATACCTGGAATATGGACAACAGTGGCATTCAGCCTGAACATCCATCACCATTTTAGGAGTTTGAAGTGCATCTGGTCCTTTGGAGTATATTTCCTGTGATTACCCAGTTCAAGTCTTTCCCCACTATTGTATGTGTCATCAAATGACAGTAATGAAAATAACTGCAGCCAATATTATAGGGTTTAGGACTTTGCCATCTGTTGAATATTAGCCTCTGGCTTCCCCAACTGGCATGCTGTTATGCCAAAATCGACACAAAATCAGCAGTGCCACCATAGTACATTTGTATACATTTGTATAGCTCTTTTGTTTACACATATCCCACAGATTTCCACAAAGCACTGTTAATAGAGGGTGTAATCACCAATAAAAGAGGTCAGATAGAGCAAAGGTAGTTCAAGCACTGACAGCCAAACACCACGGTGTGGAGAGGCAGGGACTGCAGCTGATATTCCCCATTGCAAGAAATGCATGCTTAAGAAGATAATACAACTGTCTTAAGCATATGGTACGATCTGGTAGTATCAAACCCTGATCCCAAAAGATTTTTTGCTTTGCAATCAGCACCTGTAAAGAGTCTTAGGTGGAAGGGAATATAAGGCACTGACATAATACCCTAGAGAACAATTAATATATTCATAGAGCTCTCCTGACATAGTTTGTTGTCACGTACAACAAAGCATTGGAAGTGTCCTAGGAGACGAATGCCAGACATGACTGTCCAGGCTTTAGACCATAAAACTTTCTCTTGTTTTCTGAAGACTCAAGTCTTTTGAAGATAAAAATGGATATAAGTAGTCTGAAATTCCCTGAGTTTAGACAGTTCATCAGTCATGAGACTGCATCATCATTAACAATATATACATTCATGTTGCACCTGCAAGATACCATTTTAAGCAAAATCCTCACAGTAACATTCTCACTTGCTGCATCACAGATGACTAATATGACTTGTAAAATTCACATGCTACTTGCTGGCAAATGATAGATTTTAATTGTGACTACTTCAAAGACAGTATGTCACCATTAGTTGGAGAAAAAAGGTCAAGATAAAGCAATGCACTGAATAATTTCAACAGGAAATACAGTCAGTGCAAAGAACTGTAGTAGATATAGCAACACTAAAAACCCTGTGAGGATTCATTGTGTTGACTAAGAATGTAAATTAAGGAATAAAGACTATTATATGAAGATGGAAAGTTCTTAGGAAACATTCATACTAATCATACTCTTCATGTTTTTATGCCTAGAATGTACCATCTCTATTACATTTTTGTTCATAGGTTATTATTTTGGAAAAGTTGTGACACTATGGTTTCATTCTCCAACCCATGGAAACAAGCTGAATAGAGAAAACTATCTCAATCTATTGTCTTCAGCCAAGGAAAATAAGGAAGTAAGAGTGTCTCAATAGTGAATTTGACTGAAGAATGAACACAATCAACTGCGAAGGAGGCTCTTACAAGTTTTTTAATAGCCAAAGCTATTCCCACTTCTGAAAATTCATGTGAGTCATGTATATGTATAGCAAGAAAAGTACTACCTACAACAACAAAAAAAAAAACTAAGAAAAACAAACTATTTTTTTTAATCTCCAGAAAATGCAGCTGGTATTTCCTGACAAACTACCTCCAGTTCCATACTCATCTAAACAGAGTTGTTGGTATTAAAATAAAACTGTAGTAGCTTAGAATTCACAGCTTTATCAAGAACCTACAAGCGTGGTACTTTGGCAACCAGTCTAATCACTAAACACTTAGTATTGCTCTTTCAGACACAAACCAAGGCTTACTATCAGTGCTACAATGAATTGTAACTGCTGTCCCTCTTTCTGGAGATTGCTGATTTAGAAGCATGAGAGCAAATGAGAGCAAAGAGATTTAGAACAACAAAAATCAGCTTCAGTAAATCTAATTAGGTTTGCTTAAGTCAAGATGCTAGATGACTCACATGTTATCATCTTTATAACCTTAAATTCTTAAATTACATAAACTGAGTAAGAGAGGAAAGGTGCATTAAAACATGTGGAACCATGGCCAGAATTTTCTTTTGATTTTCCTCCCAGTTCCTTCTCAGCTTGCCAATATGTCTGTACATTTCACTAGTATTTTCCCTAATATCATTACCTAACTTTTTTCATTTTTGGAATAGATTAAAAGTGAAGAAAATGGGAGAGAGTAACTTGCTTATTTCAGCCCCACCATTTTTGGAACACAAGATTTTCCAAAATACAGAAGGTGATTCCTCTGTCAGAGAAGTTCTAAATGAAAATGAGTGAGTACAGAACATCCAGAAGAGTTGATATATTGAGTAAAGTGATCAGCCACCAATATGGTGAGGACTCATTTTGGGTTCTTTTTCATACTCTCCCCACATTAATGCACTAAGAGATAGCAGCTCTCTTGGGTTTCAGCTCTCTCCACCTATCTCACTGTTTTAAATCAGATGTTCAACCCTTAGAGGATAGAAATCTTTTCAATTAGGCTTACTGAAATGCGTACATTACTGTGAAAAATTTTGGCTTAAGTAAATTGGTACATTTTTTAAGACATAACATTCATCAAAATATGCCTGAACAGCATAAGGCTTCAAAATCCACTGGATCAGAAAAAATGCAAGATAAACTCAGACCCTGTAATAGAAAGAGAGCTACATGCAAGTCACATTTCACCATAGCTCTGTGGGAACTGTAATCAGGCTAAGTGCTGTAAAATGTAGCTGCAATTATTTGCAGATTAAAAATTCCAGCCACAGTTACTTCTTGATTCAAAATTGAGGATGAAGAATTAGAGGTCACTCTGTTAAAATAAGAACATTTTAGTGTAATGTTTGTCAAGGTTGTCTTGGTTAGGTTTTTGCAGTTGCTTTTGTACCATAGTGTAAAAATAAATTCTATAAATCTGCACACAAATTCTAAATATTCAAATGCAAAACCATGGACTATTCAAATTGCTGCCAAGCAAAATAATGCTACAGGCCATCTTCAGTGATAGAAGCACAGCTGTATTGAGAACCTTCACTGAGATCTCCACTAGAGCATGGGAGCAGAAAGATTGGAGAAATGGCCCTGTAAATGGACAATGGGCAATCTGCTGTGATTTTTAAGGACACGAAATTGAACCAAATTAGAGAAAATTATAAATCCAGACTACTTAGCCATCTCTGGAGTCAAAATGCAAAGTATTGGAGTAGACAAAAGTCTAATAGTTTCATTAGACTACAAAGCTGATTTACAGTTCACTATATCCCCAACCATCTGGGAATAACCTGGAGACAAAAGCCTTTGTATCATGTGGAAGGACACTGAGCTATATCATCCACAGCCCTAAGTACAGAGAGCATGTTAGGTGAAGAGAAAATGTGACAGAAGCTACAAGGAAGATAAGAGAAGCCAACTAAAGGGAAGTCTGTCTGGGGAATACATGGGGGGGGAAAAAAAGGCTATTTATACTGCTGTGCTGAAGAGACGCATATTTCATGTTTTCAGGAGTACTGCATAAACATATTTATAAAATTCAGTTTAGTGTTAGTTTCGACTCTCTGCTGGCTACTAGCTGTAAGACTAATCCCCTCTTACATATACAGACTTTCTGAAGAACACAAAAAGCTCCTGTTAGGTTAGCCTGATTGACATCCAGCCCCTCATTCTGATGTGATAAATGTAAATTTCTTATTTCATACCAAAACAAAATTTTAAAACAGAAAAAAGATTAAATTATTACTTAACTATTAGTTTCTGAAACTGAAACTAAGCTTCTATCAAAAAGAATTACTGTGATCCCCATGTGTTAAAGGTTAGGCAAAAGCCTGTAGAAGAAGTTGCATCCAGCAAATATGCCATACAGTAGGACTATGTGACACAAAAAACCCTTAAAAGTATATAAGCACAAATCCAGTGAAATCCATTCAAAACTAGGCATGCCGGTAGCAACAGTTGCAAAAATCATCTGGATTTTTTTAGTAAATGCTAAAAAATGTTTTAAATATTTTTAAAAAGAGAAGCATATTGCTTTCTCAACTCTGTGAAAGACCCAGTGTCCCTAATAGACACACAGTGATTCAATCAATACATCTATATAGTCAGGAGATATGGTAGTTATTACTCATTCATTATGTAGAATTCTCTAAAGTCACATTAAAAGGAGTGAGATATTAAGGAACGGCTGGCTAGTAGATTGACACATGCCATTGTGCTGTATTCGATCAATTAAACCATCCAGATAGTCCTTTGAGGATAAATGAGTAGATGCTCAAAGAACATATCTGTGCAATCTGATTAAGACATTGAAACAGCAATTCATCATTGCTTCAACATGAATGGTAATAAAGACTAACCAAATGACAGATGTTCTATACAAAGTCAGACGTTGCAGACAAATGCAAGAGATAAGACACTTTAACTCTTTCCAGTAATGACTGAAAAAATCAAGCCAAAATTCCATGTTTATAGAAATATTCCACTAGAAAAAAAATCTTCTGCTGTTGGAATAGTCCATTTTGCTCTGCCAAACTGCTGTAAGCATGCACTCTTGACACAAATAGAGTGCAAATCACGTTGCTTTGTAGCAGCAACAGATCCTGTAGTAATTCTTTAATACAAATCGCCATTTGGTTAAAGAGGAATGTATTCAAGCACAAGAGATGTAGCACCACTGGAAAGTGGCTGGCAAGAGTGATGAACACACGTAGATGATCTACCAGCTTAATTTAAAAGGTTGCTGGGAGTTAGTTTGCAGAAGTGAAAGTAGTCTCAGCTTCACACTAAGTCTACAGGTTAAAGAGACCTTAAACCACCAATGCATGCTGAACTACTCTTGCGTTGTTTGTTTTCATCACATCACATTTGTTCCTTTCTCTTTCACAACTGTGTTCTAGAACTGAGTCTTTTGTCTGTTGAGAGTTTAGAAATTATTTATAGGGGATCAAAATGTCTGAAGGGCTCATTGGCTCATTTCATGATGGTTTAAGCCAATCCAAGGTTCCCCTGCTGTCAAAAAGAAGGATCCTCTTTCCCATGACCTCAGATTGCAATTTCCTCCTTTTCATCAGCTCTAACACTAAATGGAGCCATGAAATGAGTCACATCAGTTTATTGATATCTGATTTCTGGAGGGTTAGTTTTTGGGTAAGCCATCACACAATCAAAAATTGCCAGCATAACAAGCAGGCAAGACTGGGGGAAAGGGAAGGACCAATCTTTTCTTCATACTAGCCATGGGCTAGCATAAGCTGAATAGCACATAGCACAACTGTCTTGGGAGGATATATATTTAGCAGCAGTTCCATTCTCCACAGAGCAGGAAAGTGAAAATCTACTGCTAATTGGTAGCTGCAAGTGTCTACACAAGCCAGGGGACTACTAAATGCTCATAATTTCTGGCATAAGCTCAGATCCTCCAGGACCAGAACATGTTTACAGCATCAGCCAATAATTAGAATTGATTGCCATTCCCTAACCTCCAGGAACTGAGCTGCTGCCAAATGCCCAGATCAGACAGGTGCTGGGGAGCCCAAAAGGGTCTCAAAACTTCAGAAAGAGGTTCAAATATGGATTATTCCATCAAAAGAACAGCTCTTCTTCTCAGGGGAATATGGGTTCTTCTATCAGAAGAACAGCTCTTCTTTCCCCGTTAGGGACCAGAAAAATGCAACTTCTCCTGCACGGTCTTGAATATTAGCAATTTTCTGCTTGCAGATGGTTCTGGCAAAAGAAGCTAATGGATTGCATGTAAAGATTTGATGATGTTTCAGCAGTCAGTGCTACCTCAGAGGAAACTTAGACAGCCTACAGTAACAAAACTCAGAACAATCAAAAGCATTCTGTAAGATAGAGACTATTGCACTTTCTGACAGGGGAAAATGTGTCAGCTCTGCAATGGGCAGATATTGGCTTACTATAAGGCTTTCAACCTTTTCACACAGCTACAGACTGATTTTCCACATGATATTGCAGGGCTTCAAGAAAAATTAATATCATAGGTGTGGCAAGCAATTCAATCCTTGCATGTTTCACTGAAGATGGAAAATTCCCAAGTCTTGACTGTGGAAAAGATTGTTGATACTAAGTCAGGGAAGAAATTTAACACAATATATAAAATCAGTGAATGTCTGCACACACTTGAACACCACCAACCCATTGTCAAGGAAGCTTTCAGGGCATAGATGTTGGAATTTTCTCATTTATGCAAAAAATTACCATATTCCAAACCAAACTTGCCTTCTACTCACAAAAGAACATGAAAATGTCTCTCCCTAATCACCCTAGTAATTAAAAGATAGAATAATGAAATAAACTAGAGAATATTTTGTGCTTTCTCTTTTTCCAAATATTTACTTGTTTCTCATTTGTTTAGCTCTTTTTTCTTGGACATGTATGTTAATTCTTCAAAGGTGTCCATCAGCAAAGACCCTTTCAAGTGCCAAGGTTTTAGAAATTTTATTTCCCAGAAACTTGATAGGTTTGCATTATAACAGTTGCCAGTATCATCTCAGAGGAGAATTCTTATAAATATGGACCTTAATTAATATTTAAATGTAGTATTACACAGTAAAGGTGTTGATTTTAGTCTACAAAGCTTTCTGCAACAGTTGAGTTTTACCAGGGAGTAATTACATTTAATAGCCAAGCCAGCAGCTGACATTTCCATGTTCCAGATTTCTCCTAACTGTGAGCTGTGTTGGCAGGAGGACAGCCTAACTGTAGAACTATCAACATAGAATACAAAAGGACAGTCAGCTTGATATGCAAAAAAGACAACCTATGGAAAGAAATAAAAGCAATTAATTTTGGAATGTTCTGTTGGTTAAATATAAAATTATTGTGCTTTTCTTCTTTTCAAAAACTAATTGCTTAAGGAAGGTCTCTGTAACTGTTGTTAGTTTATTTATCTTTAGCATATATAACAGTGACAATGGGAATTTCAGAATTTTCATTATATTAAATCTCATTGCATACAAAATTAATATCTTTGAAGTCATATTTTTGTTCAATTGGTCATCATTCCTATTATCCATCAGGAAGATTAAACCCCCTGGCTTGTCCTGCCTCTGTCCATGTATCATACCAGTATCATTCTGCATCCTCAGCCACAGGCAGTCCTTGAGCTGTAAATTGTTGGAGAGTGAAGACACATGATGGAGGATGGAGCCCTGCTTTCCTGGACATAGCTGAAAATATTCCTGGCCAAAAATTGACGAAGTGGTGAACTAATTCCCTTTATTGCTCTGCTTGTGTGTGTAGCTTTTTCCTTGCCCATTAAACTGTCTTTACCTCAACCCATTGTGGGAGATGTCTCAGTTTACCATTCTCATTCTCTGCCCATCCCACCACAGGAAGAGGTGTAAGCAAGTGGTTGTGTGGGGCTTGGTTAAACCAGGACAAAGAGGAAGGCTGTCCTGTGTCCCTAGTCTGAAGTCCTACAGAGAATTTCTCCATAAAGCTTGCTTTCTTGTATTTTACTTTGGGATAACTGACATTTATTTTTATTTCTGCTCACCATGAGTTGACTTCAAAGGTATTTTATAAATGAGAAGATTCTGACAGTCAAAACATCTATTCCTTTTATGATCTGTTTTTATTTGCTGGAAGATTTTCTTGTGAAAACTCTATTTCAAGATTTTCTTACATTCCCAGTTTTGTAAATGTGAAAAGAAAAGCATACACAGAATATTAATCAAGTCCTAATTCTGTCTTTAAGGTCAAACAGAATTTTTGAAGTTGATATATCTGACAAAGGATTATGACTGCAAGAGTCTTATCTGTGTCTTAAAAACAGATTTGAGAAATGCCAAAAGATTCCAGTTCTAACTGCAAAGCCAAGAGAAAACACCTTTCCACAGAACATTTCAGCTGTTTTCACTAATTTACTCAAGTATTAGCTTTTCAGGGTAGATAGAAAATATACCAGATGGATATACCAGTTTCAACCATGCTGTCACAAGTGTTGTGTTACCATAAATTAGGTCACCTACTAATCAGCAACATCTGAGACGGTACAGAAAATTACCAGCAAAGACTAACAAACATGATTTTTTTACCCTCCCGCAACACAACATATGAAAACAACAACCTTTCTCACCTGCATGCCCCCTTCAGCAGCTTAGGAGTTATATCACAGTGCATTAGTATTTCACTATCTCTTTTTGGTCTCATACAGGGTAATAGGAGATAGGGGTGGAGAGTAGAGGGGCAGAAAGATGCATGGGTTTACTACCCTGTATTTTATTGCTACAGATGTACTTTGCATGGTTGCACAGCATTGGGTTGTCCTCCTTCTGGGTAGGAGAGTCAGCTCATCAAAGCAGAATATCACTGAATAGATTTTTAATCTTACATGTTGAAGTCCCCTCAGAAACAACTGACACTTGGAACTATGAATAAAAAACACTCTGTCTACTCTAATGATCCCTAGAGAAACAGTTCAAAAAACATGGTGGTCAACCTTCACTTGAGAAATTAAACAATTATGCCTTGCAGTGTATTGGTGTAGGCTCTCTAGCAAACTTCTGTATTCTTTGTTTGAGACTACTGTCTTGGAGAGTAAAGAATAGACTTGTTTTTCTCTGAGTCCAGGTGATGGCATGGTACCATACTGTTTAGTCAAGAAAGAAATCATGTTTGGTCCTGCTGTTGGCTTCTTTTAGGGAGAGGATGCATTAGTAATAATGCACTAATCTCCTCTGGAAAGGAAACTCGAGATAAGAGCCTTCTCCCAAGGAGAAAATATTGAAAAGGTCATATTTTTATAGCAAACTGAAGAGCAAATATAAGCATAGAGGCAATTTTATGCCAAATCCTATTTTGAGAGCTTCTTTTTTGTTTTTCAGAAGCAAAAATATCGTCTGAACTGATATTTTTCATTTTTGTGCTCAGTCTGCAGTTTACCACCTTTCATGATGAATAAAGTAAAATGTGGCTATTTTTCATTAAAAACCGCCTTTTGTACTTTAAAGAAAATGTCCTTGTCATTTATTGCATACTGCTTAGTCCAGAAAAGAGTTATTTGGCAAGTTTCAAATGCTGTATGTATATAGTCAAAGGGGAAGATTTTACACTTGACTGAGTTTGGAAGTAGCAGATAAGAAACAAATGCATTAACACATAAAAAAACAACATATTCTAGAACATCTATTGACCTTTGTAGAGCAGGATATTTATAACAATCCTGACTCAATGCTCCAATGCAAATGGATTACAAGTATGCTTAAGGTACTATAAGGTCAAGGCTTCAGGTACTGATCCAGCTCTGTAGAGTCAAAAAGTAGTCTCTGGGTATTGCACTGGATATATTAAACTCATAGAAAATGCATCCTGGCATTCTGGAAGTGTTGAAATGCATATAACATTATCAAAACAATTTCCTTTCTGTTCAATACTTCTGACCATATGTTGCTATTATGCAAACAGGGATATTGTTAGGCTATTGATTACATGGTCAACTAGTTGTCGAAAGCCTTCGACACCATGCCATTTTCTTTACCATACTACACATCACAATTTACTATTTCTTCTTTTTACATACCTACATTTTCAAAGGATGGAAGGCACTCACTCTTAAAAAGGAAAAAAATCTTTTAAAATAATATTTTTGTGACATTAGGTTAAGAAAGTCACACTCATCCAAATGTCAAACAAATCAAAGTTATGATTTCCAGGACAAACACAACATCCACACTGCACATAGACCTAGAAATAGCTGCCAAAGAAAGTGTGAGAGAATTCTCTGCAATGTAGAAAAGGACTAAGTTAAAATTCTTGTGAGAATGAACACTTCAAATTTCTTGACTCTTTTGTGCGTGTACATTCTTATCATGACATTGCACAGACATACTTTTTTGTATTTCATACTACACTTCCCCTACATTTGTAACACCAGAATATTTCACTGTGAATATTAAGCACTAGGATTCTAATACCTTGTTCTTATGGAAAAGGCTTACCAGAGCAGAAGCTGAGTTGTATTAATTTATTGTCATGATGAAAGGGATAGTAAGAATCAGAACTGACACTAACTCTCTCTATTTTCTCCACTACTTTTTGATTGCAATCATTGTGGTCTCCATGGATGTCATATCCATAACAGGCACACCAGTATTTGAAGCAGTTTACTGAGGCTGGAAAACAGTTCTGATAAAAATGTGCTGCTGCCAGAACTTGGCATATTAGAGTGTCTGAAAAGATTGCCAAGGTTGGCATTTTGCCTCTGTTGCCCAGGGCCATAGAAGATTGACACAAACCAAAAATAGTTGTAAAGATCAAATGTGTGTGTTTTTATGAGGCACTTTTCTTTTCGTTTAAAATACAACTTGCCTGACAGACCACAAGAACCTCATACAACAATGTGCTGATGGTTTCAGGGATGGTGCTGGGGATCATATGATCTTTGTTTTGTTTGAGAGCACTCTACAGAACCGGATCTACAGCACATGTTAATGTGCAAAATATGTGCAAGGTCGAATTTTTAAAAAGCCAAAGGAGTCACAAAAGCAAATGTCAGTAAAAATCATGCAAATCATGTAAAGTTGATGGACAAAACTAAAAACAAATAGGGGATTAATATTTGATCAAGTTTTTGATCAAGCATTAAGTTCTGTGACCTTTCTATGCCCACAGAAAATTCAACACACAATCTGAGTAATAGTACACGGTACATGATTCTCCCTGGTTTTGCAACATCCTCCTTAGATTTTTGAAAACTTGAAATTTTGCCTCATTTCTTACAGAACTATTTGGATGGATGCATACACACATACACAAAATTATTTCCTTTTGATTTTTTACATAATTTTGCATCCTTTTTTTTTTTTTTTTTTGTGCTTTTCCTCTGTAAATCATCATGAAGAGAAGTTGTACAGGCAAAAATGTATGCAGTGTGCTGATATCCAAATCAATTATAATTGACTAATAGGTCAAATGTAACAATCTCACAGCCAATATCCAACTTCTACAGAGGATTTTGCAGAGTGTAAAAATTACATTTTTAATTGATTATTCTAGGATATGAAGGAAAGATAAGCATGGGACAGCATTATATTGAACATTTTAAAAATAGAAAAATATGTTCACTAAGTAATATGTTCACTTAGTATTTACTAATTGTGAGCTGTTTACAAACTTTCAAACTTCTTGCAGACTTGGAGAAAAAAGAGCATAAGACCAGACTGGATAAGGCTCTGACCAACTTGATCTAGTAGGTGGCATCCCAGTCCATGTTAGAGGGGCTGTAACTAGATGACCTTTGAGGTTCTTTCCAGTTGAAACTATTCTATGACTCTACTGTAGACTGTACACAGAAAGCAATAGGTTGGACAATTTTCCAACACTTACTGCCTCTGCTTGACCAGACCTTTACTAAAATATCTTTGAAATAGGAGAACTTCTTAATATATAAATTTGTGTTGCATAACTGCAAAAACTCAGGGGAATTTTAGTTTTCTTCTACCAGATTTTCATAAAGCTTCTAGAAGCTCTTTTCAGGTTTTGTACATACAAATGGTGTAAACAAATCACACTAAAATCTCTGGCACCTGAAGGAACTAAAAGGATAGCAAAACTTTCCATGGTTTTAGAGAGGTAAAACCTAGACAAAATTTCCAACCAATTCAACTAATTTTACATTAATACAAAATGAGTTCTGTTTACTACACAATCTGCCTCTGTGGAATGAATTGTATTTCTCTCACTAGAAAGCTGCTTCTAGCAACTAGTTACAACAGGTGCAGTACTGTATCTGAGGAACATTATGACTTTTGAAGCCACTGTCATTCAACCACAGAAGATTGTGGGCTCAATTTCTTCTTGGATATTATAAAAAATACTTAATTTCCCAAGAAAAGTAAATAAGAAAAATATTGTGGCATGATGAATTTCTCTGAAGAGCTAATAAAACTTCTTTTCACAGACTTCCTTCAAATGTTGATTATTTCTAGTTACTGCCTGTTGGGTGGCTGCCGAGTCGTCAGAATGACTGACATACTTTTGACATTAAAAAATGCTTATTTGGTGCATCAGTAGCACTTTTCAATACACTGGTTGCTGTGCCCTGCAGACCTCTGAGTTGAATTAGACTGTCCTGGCCCACAGAGGCAAGTTCTCCAATTATAATTTCTGCAATATCATCTCTCCCTGCCACTTCAAGAACAACGACGGTGGTGAATGCTGCAATGTACAGACTCCATTGGACTTCACACTTATAGCTGACTTCCATGCTACTTACAGTTATTGTGGCACAGATTAATAATAAATACTGCCTCTTAATACTGTAGCACAAATACTTCACCAAAACTCCTCATTCGCTTAGCCTTCTTTGTTTCTCCTTTTCTCATAGGAAGGAATATGTGTTTCTCTGAGGAACACATTTGATATGTTCATCAAGTTTGCTTATTCATTATGCTACAAGTAGTAGAGCTTGTCTCTGCTGGTGGCTGTGATTGCTTCTGCATGTTATTGGCCTATTACCTATAGAGATTGAGGGCATGTGTGGATGAATTTCACTGCTAGAAGTTTCATACTGAAAGTTGGCCATATGGGAAATATCTCCACGATTATTTGAAAGAGGTTAAAAGTATCAATGCAATTTTGTTGTTTCTATTGAGAGATTCATGGATTGTAAATTTCCTCTTTTGTGTCTCAGTATCTACACAGCTAGAAATATACAATAATGGAGCAGCTGTCGCCAGTCTCAAGCATTCAGAGACATCCTGATTCAATTAGATTGTCACTGACGAATTCATATTTGTAATACATTTTGGTCCTTAATTTGTACTCCGGGCAAAAAAAAAATAATTCCTACTTTCTCTAGTCCTGCTCCTTATTTCACCAAATCTTCATAAATAAAGGCATAAAAGCACAATAAATGAATGCTATTAGTGAAACAAAGGATACAGTAATACTGTCAACTTCTTCCAAATTACTGCACAGGTACCACTAAAATAAGACACCATTTCAAGGGACCTTCATTTTCATTTTTCCTATGCCAAAAAAAAAGGTATTAAAATGTTCTCTGTCATGAAAATTTGTAGTATATGTGATTTTATACCATCTCTTAAAAGTATTGAACAGTTTTCATACTAAACGAGGGGTTTTGATCAGAAGGTAACTTGAAAAAATATTTGTGTCATGTCACATTCATGAACAGCACTTAGCACAAAGAGAGACCTTGACTAACTATAGAACAGCACAATCACCAATCATTATGAAGTTCAACAAGAGACAGTGTCAGATTCTGAACCTGGGATGGGGCAACCTTAGATGGGTTGATTCCCTGGTAGATTCCCCAGACAGACTGGGGAATGAGAGGCTGGAAAGAGCACTGTGGAAAGTGGTCTGGGGGTCCTGGTTGACAGGAAGTTAAATACAAGTCAGCAGTACCCTGGCCAAGGAGGGGGGCATCAGGCACAGCATCACCAGCCAGGCAAGGGAGGGGATTTTCCTGCTCTGCTCTGCACTGAGGCAGCCTCACCTTGAATATTCTGTGCAGCTTTGGGTGCCACAATACAAAAATGACATTAAACTGTTAGAGAGTGTCCAAAAGAGGGCTACAAAGATGGTAAAGGGCTGGAGAGGAAGCTGTGTGAGGAGTGCCTGAGGTCACTTTGTCTGTTCAGCCGGGAGGAGATTGAAGGGCAACTTCATTGCAATCTACAACTTCCTCATGAGGGGAAGAGGAGGGGCGGAGGAAGGATCTCTTCTCTGTGGTGGACAGTGACATGACCTGAGGGAATGGCCTGAAGTCGTGTATGGAGAGGTTTAGGTCGGATGTTAGGAAAAGGGTTTTCACTCAGAGGGTGATTGTGCACTGGAACAGGCTCCCCAGGAAAGTGCTCACTGCATCAAGCCTGACAGAGTACAAGAAGTGTTTGGACAATGCTCTCAGGTATATGGTGTGACTCTTGGGGATGATCCTCTGCAGGCCAGATGGACTCAATGATGCTTTTGGGTCTCTTCCAACTCAGCGTATTCTGTGATCCAGAGCTGAGGTCTTTGCTTTCAGTCAAAATACAAATAATAATGCACAGCAGATTTTCTTAGTAGTGACACATTTTCACAAGCAGCAAACTGATCAACCTGCTCTTACATAGGACTCTAGACAAGTATGATATCTACCTTTGAGTCAATTACAAAAACTCACTGAAGCAAAGGGTTCTGATCCAAAATCCACAAAAGCTTTATTAAGTTAACAACTATCATCCGCATTATCATAACACTCAATGTGCACATCCTAAGACTACCTCAAATCCAATATAATAACACTTAGCTTAGGCTTTCCCTTGAGTTTTAATGCAAATTCCATTATCTTGCAACTGGACTAGATTAAAGGCATATACACTTCCTGTGCCTGTTGATCAGATGACTTTTATGACTTTTGATCAGTAAAGCATATAGCATCAGGACTAGGTTCCCAAGACCCAGCACAGTTCCTGAATATAACTGTTGAAGCCTTGCTATTAAATTACTTAGGCGTTAACTGAACAAGCATAATTAAGGTCAAAATTAACATGACCTAGTTTTTAAAATGAAAATATTTTTTCTGGTTTGTTCTTTTGTTATATTGAAAGCAATAGCAGCCAAATTTCTTTACAGAAATGTAGTGGTTTTTGTCTCTGAACCTTTCAGCCACCCAAATTCAACCTAAGACCCAAAAGAGTTATAGTGTACATATAACTCCAAATTACATGAGGATCACATCTTACATGCTGAGACTCCTGAATCCTCTTGTGTTAGCAATCTGTCTTTACCACTCACACAGCACAGGCTCAGGTACTCTTTCTTCTCCATTTTATACCATACCTTCAAGTATCTTCTCTGTGCTATCACACTCACCTACTGGAAAAGGGATTTTCGAAGGATTTTGAGAAGGTTTGATACCTTCATAGAAAAATTTTTTGGTGTTGTTGGAAAACCTAATGTGTACTCCCATAGCTGCAGGCACCAAAGGTAAGACTTGATCTAACCATGAAAGCAGTCAGGCATGTCTATTAGAACACATTTTTTGCTGAATTCAGCATGAAAAAAGTAGTTACTTGATCTCCTGAGAGCAGTTGTTTGGTCTCTTGAGAAAGGGCCACTTTACAGAAATACTTTTCAAAGTGTTAAGCAATGCAACTCTTCTCCCAACTTGTTTTTCCTGTTGCAGCAAGTTCTTAGCTCTTTGCTCTTGTAAACAATTAATACAGTCATTCATTTATGCTCTACTTAACCAGGTTCATTATTAATCTCTGTTCTCTAATAGAAAAAGAAGAAAATATGGGAGCACTTTCTTGTGGTTTATTATGGCCCTTTAACAGCATTGGAAATATTCCATCAAGAAACTTTAGTCACATTATTTGCTGTAGGAAGGATTAATCAAAAAAAGAAAATTCCTTTGAAGGCATTAACCTTTGCTAAAAATTGCAGATGGCTGTAATGACAATTTTTATGCCTTAGGTATTAGATGATGTACAAAGTGCCTGATCCAGCAAAAAATATTCATATCCTTATGGACCATGCAAGCTCTGGATGCTGGTTCCACAGCAGGTGAGTTGACACATTCAGATGAAAGGTCAAACTGCAACAGAAAGCAAATACCTCAAGTACAAGTAGTGAATGGACTCCCTGTGTCCCTCTGTCACCACCCCTGGTCTCCAGACACTCTTCCCACCGAGTCATGTGGATTACAAGGCTCTCATTTCCCTGCACCACTTCTTTCCTCTTCTCACTCCTTTCTTTTGTTCCTCAGTACTGTGAACAGCACAGTGCTCCTTCACTACTTATCTTCACAAGTGCCTTCTGCTTCCTTGCTCCTTAGACATAGCCAATTATTAACAAATCCACTGAAACAGTAATGACTTGGGTTTCAAAGCCAGATCACCAGATCATGCTGATTCCTGTTTCTCTCAGCCGAAAATAACTGCAAATTTCTCCACACCAAGTAAGTTTTTAATGTCTGGACTTTCTGCTATCATTATTCAGATAATCAGAAGAGATCAATTTTTCAAACTGCTCATTTAAATTAACGCCTTTGTGGGACAACTGGCAAAACCTCTATCCTTGTAGTACATATCCCATATAGTACCAATACCAGCAGCTTGTTCCTACTTAAGAGTAAAAGGCAGGAAAACTTTGAAAATGTTTGAAAGTAGTTCATATTGTCTAGCAGAAATGCTCATTATACCCGCATTCACCTGGGTATGAATGAATGAATAATCCAAACCTCCTGTACCTATAAAAGTGGGCTGAACAATAATGTTCATGGCACATCTTTAAGATGAATTAGACTTATTCTAAAAAATGTGTATTTCTTGTGATATTCCTGCTCTGTCCTGGGTGAAGAAAAAAAAAAAAAATGGAAAAAGAAGGCAGTAAAAAGTGAAGAAATACAAAGCACAGCTCTTGAGAAATATTAAATATTTGCCCCAGGTTGCAATGCAATCTTTGGTGGAGGTTCATATCTAGTTATGTTTGTCAAAGCTTGATTCTTACAGGAAGGATTTCTAAAAATAGATACAAATATATATTACTTTTCCTCTCTCTAAATGCCCACAGACATTTAAATTATGTGTTCTAACTACACGCTGTTCACGTAGTTGCCTCATTATTGCAATCTATCATATCTGTACAGGTAATATTAAAAATCTGGTCATGTACATGGGATACTTTAAATCAAACAATTAATTACTTTTAGAAGTAGGGTTCTTTTTCAAAGATGAAGGAAAATATTTTAGTTAGTCAAGATATCTTATTACTTCACCATAATATACAGAGCTTTAGGGAAAGATTAGGTTTATTAAGTCAGATTCACAATGCAGGCTTTCAACACTGCCATTTCCAATAAGTACACATTTGTTTAATATTAAAGTTCCCTTTCAAAACAAAGTAGTTAAGCCTACCCTCACATTTATACATCTGCAGTTTGTTTGATAACTTACAACATAATTACAGGCTGTCCTCCCACTAAATGCTGTATTCAGACTTATGAAACAAGGTGGTAAAATATGCACTGGAGTCTGAGTACTAAGCCCGTAATTTACCACAAGCACTAGGAAGAAAAGAAACAGAGGGGAACCCTGCTATTTAAACTGCTCAGTTATCACATTTTCCTCCCCCACAAATGCAGTAGCACATAACCCATTCATATTTCAATTTTACATTTCCCAAACTGTCATCTTGTGTTTCAAGTTCATTTGAGATCCAATCTGCTTATCAGAGCAGCAGTGAATGCTGTTGCAGATTGAGAGAGAGCTGTCACTCCCCACTAACAGATAGGTCTGTGGCACACGGTTGGTGAAATAAAGCAGGCGTTGTGGGGTTAAGAGAAGTGCCCAGAGGGTTTTGGAGGGAAGAGCTGTCCAGCCTCTTTCTTACCTCCCATGTCGAAGCAATGAGAAACTATCCTCCCTCTCTGTTGTAGCTGCAGCTAAAATAACTAAGTAAATTCCCAGGTAGAACCGGGTAATGTGGAAAAATGAGAGACTGACCTCATTTCAGCCCTTTCAGCCAAGTTTTTCACATAGGGTTGGCCACCCCAGGGAGGCACTGAAGAGGCCAGCTGTCCACTGTCCTGCAGTGCTCACTGTGGGATACCTCATCACCCCTACCCTTCCTCCAGTGCTGCTTGCCCACATAGAACACAAGGCTCACATGGTACTTGGGTTCTGTCCAGCCTTTCCTTCCAGCCTGGCTTTCCTTGGAGTAGGAAGTTCCTGTGCATCCCTTTTCTCAGAGACTGCAAGCCATCAGCCAGAAACAATGCTTTCAGGCAGTCACATTCTCTTTCTTTTTTACTTTTTGTTGTTCATTTTACTCTCCCGTCATATTTAAGCCCAATCACATGTTCTGAATCATGGTTTTCTGTGATATGTATGTAAAGCTGGCCTTGCAGCATGTTCTCAGAACAACTCCACTCTGTAAATACATCAGTTCACTTGGTGTGCTCCAGACAGAATTGGTCTCAGACACTACCTACAACTGTAGCAAATTACCCAAGTTTTAGATTTTAAAAAACGAAAGCCACATATACTATCCACTAAACACATCCTGTGCTATAAAAAATAACTATTAAAACCATACTTATTTTATACTACATTTTTCTACCTCTTTGCTGCCTCTTAAACCTGCACCATAACTATCAATGAAAACACAGTCACTTAATTCCATTTTAAAATCTCTAAGCTATAGTTGGCACATTGCAAGATGAAAGTAGAGTTCATTTGCTGTGAGTTAACAAGTAACACTAGAATAACATCTTAAATGTAGGTATGTGACTTTCATAACAGTGAAAGATTTATTAGGGAAAAGAAGGAGATATTACACTGAAAGCTGAGTGGTTTGGAGTCCTTTGTTTCCTAAAGCATCTCCATACTGTGATCCTGAGATCCTAGGTCCATCTCCACTCATTCTGAAGTATTTTGAAATGCCAAGAAAATTAGAAAGCCATATTCCACACCATTTGCTCACTAAGCTTCCTCTTAGTTCTCATACCTGTTTTATTCAAGGACGTCAATCTCAGTTTTTGTCTGGGCTTTCAAAAAAATTAAGGGATGTTTTCCTTATGCCAAAATCCATACTGTTTTTTTCAGTGTACTCAACAAGCAGATAAAACTGGTAAATATGCAAACTACCAAGAAGCCATTGCAATCTGTTGAAATTTTGTCTCCTCCAATTGCATCCAAAGTTGCAGCCTTACTGGGATTCTACCTTCTATGTGAGCTAAACCAAAGTGGTATCTGACTGTGTCTGAAATAGTACAGGAATCTTTAAAGCACAATTTGAAAAGGTAAGACCTTTTCTGAGCTGTATGGATGCAAGATATAAAACATGGCTAGGACATGAGGCTTCCAATAGGGGCCCCTACTTCTCTACTGTCCTTTAAGTTGAGCCAGGGTGGTTAGAGTCCCATCACCTGCTCCAGAAAAAAATATTAAAAGGTGTTAGTGGAAGAGACAGACAGATAAAGAGGAAAACCAGTAGGGACTCTTTCAGTAATTTTGCAAGCTCTTTTTTGAACTGTGTTGAAGAGCTAAGAAATTCAGTGCAACTGTTGCAATATCAGCAGAAAAAAACATGGCACTACTGTAAAAGAAAGGATGTGAGGCAGAGTGTTAAGGTGTTTGATTCTTAAATAATAAATCAGACCTATGTTTGAAATAAAGTTCCTATATAAAACAAATTACAATTTCTGTTCTCATCTGTCAAAGCTGGCTACTTGCATGTCTGAGTGCCTATATAATCTGAACCATAGCAGGTATAATTTATGCTTTTTTCCCCTAAACCTCTCTCCAAAAAAACATTTCCTTGGATATATTTTCCAAAACTCCAGTTTGTCATTCTCTTCTTTCTCCATCTATCAATTAGCCAGAAAATATTCTTCAATGCACTGGTGAAACATGAGCATGGTGTGATAAGTCCACCTAGAAGGACACATCTTCTATGATACAGGTTGTTATTTGGGCATGTAAATTCTTTGGGTTTTGAATCATTGCCTAATTAACATCCATCTATAGTTCAAATAGTATCAATTAAAGCATGAATGAGATGATATCCACAAAAAGAAAGAAAACAGATTATAAGTGACTTCTGAAAAGACATTTCACGTCTGTGAACTGATCCACCTGGAATGAAAACAAGAACAGGAAGGCACACTCAAGACTTTATGTCTGCCTAATTATCCAGCTATACCTTTTGTTCCACGTAATTAAGCCAGCAGTAAGGGAAGGAATGGTGTCTATGGCTGGATTCACAAAAAGGTCTACTGAAGAGTGTATTTTGATGATGGGCAGTGTTTTTATTTTTTCTTGATTCCTGCCAGTTATAGGAATCCACTGCTGACAAACATACCAACAATTCAGAGTTAAATTGCTAAGTGGCTGGGCTTTGGATTGCCTGTTGCTTCTTTAAAGTTCAAGCAATGATCTTTGGCAGCAAAGCTCTCTTGTTCCCACAGCTAATGCACTGATCTGGGGTTTACTGACATTACTCTGCTTTGTGACAGCATCTTAAGTGCTCCATCATGGTGAGCTCCGTGAAAAATTGTGATGTAACAACAAAAGCGCAGCTAAATTCCTTTTGCAGCTCTTTGATCTGGGAGCCTGAAGTGAAAGGTCTGCTCTTGCTCTAACTAACACTCCTCAACCACCCCCAGGCTAAGGCACAGGCTGTAGCACCCATTTGAGGCTTGGGCTTCAGTTACAGCCCTTCTCTTCGCTGGGAAAGGTAACAGAGTGGTAACGTGGTTACCACTCTGCACCCTGAGTCCAACTCTTGAGCCAGAATAGGTTGGGAAGCCAAGCTCCCGTGTGGTCTCTGATGTAAGGAAAGGTTGCTGCAGTGCTGGAGAGAGAAACAGATTGAAACTACAGGCAGTCAAGGCTCAACTTAGTAATTTTCTCATGCTTTTGTTGCCTTAAGTTTTAGCTTTCATGTTTTTCAGATTCTGTGCTGCCTAGGTGTGTAGCTCTGAGCCTCAAATCAAGTGTTAGTAAGCTCTCTTCACAGAGTAGGTAGACAAAACAAATCCTTTTCCAGCTTGAGACCAAGGACAACAGTTACAAGTTTTCAGGCCCAAAAGCATAAACAAAGGTGGACTGAAGAGAGAAAACAAAAAGGATGGGACATCATAACCTGAAGCTGTGGTTGGACAATTAACCCAAATATGCAAATGGACCAAAACTTATAAAACTGTAAGACCTCATGACTGATTGTCCATTTTGTGACCATTTTGGGTCCATCTTGAGTGTAGCCCTGGCCAAGCTCTTGTACTGCCTAAGGTGTAGCCTCGAAGGTCTTTTAATAAACACCTACTTTATTCTCTTAGTTCTGTCTAGTCTCTGTTCCAGGTCAGCCTTCCCAAGGCATCACTTTGGCAAACCTGGTTCAAGCCTACGGAAACCCCAGTGTCGGGGAAATACACATCACTTGTCCTATTTCAAGCTTTGTCTTTGGCCTTTAAGGAAATATCTCCTTTTAATGTCATCATTATAAGTAAATCTGTAGTTCCTGCAGAGTGGGAACAAGTTTATAAAAAAAGTATTTTTGCATTGTCCCTTATCAGGAAAGAATTTCACTAGACTAGTGACCCTATGGTTATGTATTCACTCTAATAAAAAGGAAAATTTTCCATGCCACCTTCTGATTTTCCTGCTCCTGGAGTGCAGTTCAATGAGAATTGACTTGGGTTAAGAAACATAAAATAGAAAAGTGAGTTTTCAATAATTTCAGGTTCTATCAGTTCCAGTAGAAGTCCAAACATGCTGTTAGACCTACAAATTATATTCACAGGCTACATCCAGTAGTACTGATGTTTTCCATTCATCATCATATAAGTTATGCATGAGGACAAAGTGTGCTGAAGAGCTGCTAGGGAAGGTGACACTACCACAAAGTATTCCTATTCAAAGCAGACTTTAAAATGGATTGCAACAAGTATGAAATATAGTAGAACATAGCAGTCAACAAGCCAAGGATAAAGACAGTAATCTACACCCCAAATGGTCCTTCAAAACAAGGATAATCATTGCCAATATTTAACAACCCATCTATTTCAGACACTGTTCCCAGACAGTCACTAATGGTGACTGACATTCAAAGTGAATGTGGAAATATCAAACAATAGTCCAATTCCTGAGGTTCTTACTCATACATTTAACGCAGTTGTTACTAGGGCAATTTTTTTTTATTGAAGTCAATCCATTCTGACACCCTGCTCTGAAAGCTTGTTGGACTTGGCAATAATAATTCCTTCTGCTTCTTTTCATGTGTTATCCCTTCAGCCTTGATCCTTTCATCTGTGTCCCCTGTAGGAATGATGTGCAATCCCTACTCTATTTCCAATTATTGAGACATCTGGAGATGGGAGTAAGGAGGCATGACAGCCGAAATATAACAAAGGACCCTAAATTTAAAAAGCAAATTGACCTTATAGTTACAGAGAGGAAAGATTGCTATGATTATAAACATACACTATAAACATCTGATAATCTGCTCTCCATCTGAAGTACGTTTAATTCAACTGAATGCAATATCTTTTACTCTTTCAGATATTTTGGATTTGAGTAAAAAGAATTAAATTGTGACAAAAGATTAAAAAGATGAAAACTCCAAATTTTTTTTGTTGAAAACAACTCTACGAGTTAAAAAACAAGTAAATGAAAATCCCAAGTCCTTACCAAAATGTTTCTGCAAAAATCTGACATCAGTTTGAAATTTCAGCCAAGTAAAAATGGTGTACAAAACTACAAACTGTAGAATCCTTGTTTTTTTCTGCAAAGAAAGACTGTCTGATTATTTTAAATCTCTTCTATAAGCAGTCAATGCCACGTAATTAAAAGAAACAAAGCTGGGAGATATTAGATGATGTTTAAATTCAGGATGACAAAGAAATATTGGCAACAAATATTTTGATATTTTGCATCACAGGTCATGCTGAAGACATGTTATCAACTCAGCAGAACATCAATGTTATGTCTGCCAAACAGGCAGAATTGAGAACATTTTGTCATGCCTCCAAGGCAAACTCTCTCTAAATTAGTCTACAAGCCAGATCGACTTCTACAGCAGAACAGAATATCCTGAGTATTGATGCATTTTAGGCATCCTCTTGTAACCTCCAGCCCATCAGGTCTCACTCTACTACATGTGCTATAACATCAGTGCTATAACAAGCTTTGCCACTTGTCAGCCACAAGCTCATAGGCATGCCAGGCACCCTGCCTAAATTCTCAGCAATCATCTCCTTTCAGGGTGACTGATTTGAAGGTTCCTGTATGGACAGAGGAAAGCCTGTTTTATAAGCCTGTATCATGCTGTGAGACCAGCTCCCAGCTTTGTGTCATGCAAACCTTAATCTCTTCCCAACCTGTCTAGTTTCATCTCATTCTGGTGTGAATATCGTTTCTCTGCTGAGGGATCTGGATTGCTCATGATCTAATCATATCTCCTGTCATCTCAATACAGGTTATTTCTCCTATATGTTTATCAGAGATGCATACTTCCAAATGTCAGCTAAAAACAATGTGACAATACCAGCAAAATATTTTGCTTTACCAAGTGCAAACCAGCCTGTTGGGTATTTGAGCAAAATAGCACCATCTCTTTTCTATCTTTTTGCTTGCCTTTTCAATGTGACTAGTTGCTTCCTCCTTGCTTACCCTCTGAATCAGACAGTGTCAGTACACTTTCATACTGTATTGCATTTTTGTAACTCATGTAACTGAAAAGTTGTTTCTGTGTTGATTTTTTTCTATCATTGACTACTTTAAATGTAAGTCTTCATCCACTAATATTCACAAAATATGTCTGTGAATATACCTTCAAAAGCAATCATTCCCTCTTGCACAGAAATGTAAGGGCCTTTTAAGTACATAACCAAAAGAGCACATATTCTACGTGTGGGTCCTTCTTAACTTTTACTGTGTCTTTATTTTCATGTTTACTGAACTTTTTACCCTCCGATCCAAACCCATAAAAACAGAGGAAAAAACATCCTCTTATAAGTGACAGAAAAGGAAAAGGGCAGCAAAAGCCAAAATCTGAAAGCTGAAGGATCCCAGTGAGATGATTCAGCTCTGTTTATGCAGGGCAATGAATAGGGGAGTGAGTCTTCCTTGTATTTAACCCTAGCTGTAGGAGAAGAAGGGCAGCAAACTCAGGTGTTCCCAGTAAATGAAGAACCAGAGGGAAGGGGGAACAGACAAAATCAGGCACATCACTGGGAGCAAACTGTCCCCTGAGAAATAGAATAAATAAATAAATAAATAAAATCCTTTCCCCAAAAGGGAGGGAAGCAGGTGAGACCCTGCCCGAGGTCTGTTTGAGGAGGGGTGCAGCCATACATTGTTTACCCAGACCTTTCAAACTACGTAGTGGTGCCTTCAGTAAGACATTACTGTGAACACATTATAGCACAGCTATCAACCTAACACAACCATTCATACCCAGGCAGGTTGAGTACTTCATACATCACTCTATCTAGGGCTTTGCTTTTAAATCCTCTTATTTCGCTCCCTCAAAGGCACCTCAGTGTGCCCTAGTCAAAGTGGCTGCACAATTTATCAATAACAGCAGCAGCTGCTGACACATCTTGCAGTTACTTGGAACTGTAGCAATCCACCTGTAAGGAAACGGTGAAAAAAAATCGGCATTTGAGATGTGCACGGGTAACAAAGGCAGGGCAGTGGTTTCATGAGGCCTAGAGCAGGCTCCAATAGGGAAATTTTAAATGAATGTGACATTGATTTCTCCTGTAGCTCGATTCAGTAATTAAAGCTATAACCAAAGGCTCTTTTCATTTTTTACTCAGGCAAATTCTCACTGCAGTCAAAAGAATCTATCCAATGAAAGTCCAGGAAAACCTCAGTAGTAGTCCAAAGATTTAACACTACTTGCTTTATTTCTAATCACTCTCTTTTGGAAGGGTAATTAAAGCCACTTGACATGTGAGATGCAGTATACGTGCTCTGACCTAGTATGAGAAAGTAACAAGATAGCCTTCTTTGTTAGAAAATAAAAAGCATGAACCAGAAGCAATAATCTCCTCTGGGATTTCTGCAGCATGCCCTGATTAAAAAGGAAATCTTTCTCCTGTCTACAAATGGAGACAGATGAAGTCTACAATGCAGCATCCAGGCTCCAAATGTTACAGTGCTGCAGTGTGAGGCAGTTGAAGGCAACCTCTGAGCCAAGGCTTTCACATCCTGTCCCTTGTACCCCACCCTCACCCTGTGTTACCTGTCCTGCCCATCGGTGCTGCCTCACCTGCCCTCGCTGCCCCTCCCCTGCCTCCCTACACACAGGCAGACCTTTCCTCCACTGCTGAGAACTGGATTGTTCCCCTTATTTATTTGGCTCCCTTTTTTCTAATCACTCGAGATGACCACATGGGGTTGTCTTTGTCACATTTTTACTGCTGCCTATTATAATTACAAGACACTGGCTTTCCTGTGTATTTTTGAATGCAGTTTAAGGATTAATGCTATTACATATCCTTTTCTTTTGACAGAGCTAGACTGTTTTCTCCCTATTGTTACGCATTTACAATAATCTCTCAAATTTCATCTGTGGAAGGTATTGCACCATCAGAAGTGATCATCAATTAACAATGCTAATACACTCTGATATCAAAGTGTATTCTAAATAATCTTAATGTTTAAATTTTAGGGGTTTTTTAACATTCGGTGGTTACTTAATACAGTTTAAAAATAATGGAATAGATCTCTTGGAGGCAAAACAGTTTGAGAAGCTCTCCGTCTATACAGCAAAATGCTAATGCCCTTTGAAATACAAAGGTGAGGGAGTTGTTCTGTTTATTGTTTAGTGTTTTGTACATTTACAGACCAGGTCCAGAAGTATTTATCTTTCATCTCAAAATCTGATTGCTGTGCTAATGCCTTTTAAAAGTAAATGGAAGAAAATTACATTCTCCACAAGATTTTGATTGTTTCCTTTCTTTGGATAGAAAAGGAAATAATAGTAATTTTTATTCACGCAAATTCCTCTATAGAAAGCTCTGTGCATAAATCACATTGGGCCTCCATAATTTGTTATTAGCTATTGGTTATAGCTGGGATAAATGCATGGGAGCACTATTTATGTAATTGTAAGCAATGTCACTTTTGGATTTGGGTCTCTGATCTCCTGTAGCTTTATACAAAGTTTTCTCTAGTTTTCTCTTTTCTTGCAAATCTTTGCATTTAAGCCAAACAGGAATACTGTTCTCAGTCACAGGAAGAGTCAAATTAGCTCTCAGAGTGAGCAGAAAACCCAAGGAAACTCACTATGCAGTTGTATCAATCATAGACATAATGTTTAAAGTGGCATTTGAGGAATTAAATGAGCTGAAATATCCAAGAATTATTCAACTTTTCAATGATGCTTTTCATATGATGCTTGGGCCAACATCTTTACAGATTCTTTGCAGAGAGGTCCAGTGTGTTTTCCTGACCCCTGGCATGCTGCAGTCCAAAGGAAATGGCTTTCCACATACCTTGCTAATTCTCCATTATCTTTTCCCTTCATATTCCATCTTGTGATCTTCCCTATCATATTGATAGCATGAGACAAAACACAGGACAACAGAATCAACTGACTTATTCACAAGAGTGGAAGTCTTCAGTTGAAAATGCTAACAGTTGGGTGGGATGCTTGGGTATCACCTTCCCAGATGAGAAAGGAAAGCAGTTCACTATAAAGATCTCATCCTTTTGTGCCCTTTCAATGATTATCATTAGTGCCTCTAGAAACCCACAAAGTAATTTACAATGTGTCTTTTCAGAATACTACTTAAAGAAATAGTTTAAGAATATTTAAAATTTTAGCAGTTTACAGAAATACAAAGCCATACTTGCTTTGTGTGAAATACAACAGTCTACAATAGTACAACAGTACAACTGTCTACAACAGGAAGTTTTATATGCATATACAGATACTACAAATATATGTTTAGATAGTTTATGTGTAGACAGCAAGCTGAACACTCACTCATGAGTTAAGTTTACATGTCCCAATTACAGATACTCTGCGTTTAAATTAGGTACTTAATTGCATACTCAAAGCCTTGATTTCTCTTTGTAAATCTGATTTTTATTGGATTTTTCTTCTATAAAATATTCCCAAAGCACCTCTGCCACTCTGTTGCAAGTATTTTCTTTCTCTTCCCAATCTTTAACTTTTATCACAGTTTTTTTAAGGCAAATACATTGTTTACGATATCAAAGTACATTGCAGCTCACCTGCTTGTATTTGCAAAAGCACAAGAATCATTCTGTCGATCTCCCAACTGACAGGGCAAAAAACAGACCCTGACAGCAAAGAGGTTAGAGCCTGTCCTCATGCCCACAGTCTGTAAAGCAGGGCCTTATTTGGAGAAAGTCTCCTTGCTCCCTCACTTCCTGGATATATGTGCAAACATCAGGCATAATGCAAGCTGCAGCAAATATCTTTCAAAGCTACTGATGTCCAGTCTCAATCTGGACCACAACAAAAAGTTTCCATTCTCCTCACACTAAAGAAAACAATGTCTCTCTAAACTCATTACTTTACATACTCATTCAGATTTGGGCCCTCAGAACTAGGAATACCAAAATGTCTTACACATTTTTCCAGCTTACGATGTATGCTACAGTCCACTAGGAACAGATCTGAAATAATTATATTTCATTTCATCTCACGTCAGACAACAAATTAACTTAGCACATTTTAATGGAGTGATGCACAGTGTCTCTTTCACTTAATGAGACCACATTTTGATGAGGGACTCTAGTGGGTTAAGGAATCATAACCATAATGAAATACAAGGTTTGGGGTTTGGTTCATTAGGCAACAAGGAGAGCTCTTCAGAATACTTGCTTCCAAAAAGAAATACTTATACCAGGATGTTATATCCCTCTGGAGAGTTTTTCTGTGAACTGTCATTACTGAAGAAATGTACTTGGAGAGAGGGTAATGGAAGAGGGATTAAAGAATTCAGCTGTGCCACAACACATTTAGGCATCAAAAGAGGATAAAAAGTTGATTTCTCAGTCATGAAAAAAAAAAAAATAGTTCATTAATCTGGTTTGATAATCAATCTTACACTGGAAAAAGAGCCATTTCTGTTTCCAGCATACCAGTTATCTTGCATACATTCAAGGTATGCATGACAACTGGCAGTTACATGTATCTCTTTCTACCATGTATACAAAAAAATACAAGCAGAAGATATGGGCAACATGCATGTCTCCAAACTCTGGCAGATATTTTCCTAGGAGAAATTAGTATGGTGACTTCACTAGAAGCAGACAGCAAGAAAAAGGGGACAAATGAGCAATTATACTATTTAAACCTACAGAAACTGTATTTCCACTTCACAATGAAAATATGATCAAGCAAAAGTTGAAGGTTATTTTTGGGATATGTGATGTCTTTTCATACCAATTCTCCTTATGATTATAATTTTCATAAACTAGCAAACATATTGGTTATAGAGGAGGGAAAAGTTATGGATTATCTTGCTCAGAGATGGTCCCTCTGCAAAGGTAAGCCAAAAAGTTGTACAATTTTGAGGGAGGTAGAAGAAAATCAGATAAAGGAGGGAGGAGTTTATCTTTTGCTGCACTTACATCCATGCCTGTCCCATAAGCTAAGCCATACACCTGCAGCACCAAGTAATTGTGTCCATTTTAAAATTTGAAAAGAAGAAGATAAGAGAGGATTCTAAGTACTGGAAAATAATCAATATGTCTTTCACTAGTAGTAAGGGAACACTTTGAAATCTGAGCAGAGAACTGAAAGCTCTGAATATTTATTTTCTATAAAAAGTTAAAAGCCAGAATCTGGAGACTGGAAGAGGATTTCTGGGAGTTCTGTTTCTCTTTACATGTACATGTTCCTCTTGACATGTGCATGCCACAGATAATATGATATATACACAGATAGTATGATAATATCCTCCATCTACTGAAAACAAAGTACAATGGATAGAGTAGAAGCATTCCTTTCAAAGGTTAACATGCAGACTGTATTAGTCCTCCCAGGCATAATCATCCAGCAGAAATTATAATTAAAAGTCATAATACACACTTTTTTCCCAAATCCCACACTTGACTTTGATCATAATATCACATTACAAGGCACACATAATCAACAATGTTGTAATTAAATCACATCAAAGCTTGCTGACCTTTTGGCGCAATCTTTTGGGTAAAATTCACAGTACACAAACATGTTTTAATCTATGTGAAACATTTAACATACATAAAGAAAGGTAACTTTTGACATCAACATAATTAGCCCTGGCATATTGACTCTAGATGTCAGCCCTTGGCTGTGAGCTAACTTGTGTGAGATCTTGACATAATCATGTTAAGTGCTGCCAGTTTGCGTAGCTGCCATAGATTAAACAAGAAAAATGGTATCAACGATGTAGGCGTGTGCTCTATGCTGCATGTTAATGAAGCCATTTGCACTAAAATTGTTGATATTTAGAATTTCCTTTGTTTTCAATTATGAAAACTGTCAATAGTATAGAATCTTAGTACTTTTTCAAATAGGCAATTAATTAACCTATTGATTATTATGGAGAGGGAGATAAATAATCTTCCTGAAAATGCATTCTCTTTTTCAAGGTCTTCTCTGTGCCTTCTAGGATGCTGAGATCTACTGACAGAATAATGTTGCCTTTTTACCGTATGAATAAATAGCCATAATAGCTACAGCATAATTTACAGATTATTTCAGTTCTCCTTGAACCAAGGTCTGAAAGCTGCTAAAACCACTCAATAAGGGAAACTTGCCATCAGATGAAATTTGGATTTATATCCACAGAAAGCACTGGATGTAATTT
This sequence comes from Zosterops lateralis, assembly GCF_965231275.1. Lineage (NCBI taxonomy): Eukaryota > Metazoa > Chordata > Aves > Passeriformes > Zosteropidae > Zosterops > Zosterops lateralis. Next base: position 27,245,217 of record NC_139762.1, on the reverse strand, counting down.
CTCTCAACTTTATCTGGAAGTTGCATACTGAGAGCAGGAACCTCTGAAGACTTTTCAACTTGGCCTGTCTTTGCATACTTGATATCCTGCAATCACCTTCTGAGATCTTAGTGCAGTGTCATTTCTCCTAGCAATGAGAGATAAGAGGATGTACTTTGCACATTCCTTAAGCTTGATAACATTAAAATACTGTATCTTGGCATCAGTAGAAGCTTCATTGCAAATGTAGCACTGTGGAGTTTAATACATGCAAGGTTAAAACTATCCAGTTTTGATCTTTTTCTATTATTTTAGGTAACACGATACTAAGGCTTATTTCAGCATATGCCTCGATTCTTGGATGATCTGGGGCAAGGTAGCAAATTTTACCACATGTACAAAATAATCATGAGACCATATTTTAAGGCATTGACAAAAACACAGTTTCAGACTTGTATATACCACACACAAAACAAAGTGTGACTTTTGAATATAATGATTTCATAATCACAAGCTACAAGTTCAGTATCAGCAACATCCATTAGAAAAAAATCAGCATTATCTTTTATTGTTAAAAATACACTTAACAAGTACTGGTTATAAATTTATATTAGGAGTTGACCAGCTCCAGAATTTTAATTTGTCCACATTCCAGTGCATTGCAGGGTAACTAGGTTAGAATGTCTAAATCTGAACCCACTCTAGGTCCTAAGGCAGTCCTTCTGTTTAAGACCTCCTTGAAGTAATGCATACTTTTCCCATGATTTAAGCACAGGGGAATAGAAACATAAAAAAACCTGGCTTTTCAGTGATTCCACCATTTAAAAACTCTGATTCTAAATCCCTTGCAGTGGGTGGGTGCTGCTGATCCAAATCCAGCTATAACCCCAATACTGACGGAACTTGTGCCCTTCTGGTTACAGACCTCTGTTACCCCAGCCTTTTAGAGGGGCAACACGTTGTGACGTGGGAGTGGACCTTGACAGAGGACAGCAGGCAGCAGCTTGGTAAAACATGGAAAGCTCTTTATTATCTGACTCCAAAGGCTTATATACATTTTGTACAGAGGGCCAAGATTGGCCCAAAGAGGTTACAACCTCCTGACTCCATTGGTCAATATGACCATCAGTCAAGTTCTCTCTCAGAGAACAAGAATGCAAAACATAGATATAATTTCTAAGAATATAATATTGTTTACATGAAGCAGCATGAGAAACTGCTGCAAAGACTCAAACACTTTGAAACCAAGAAATTCAGGGACGACAGACCTCGTCTGGAGTTAAATCCTGTTAGAGTGTTTGTCTTCAGAGTCCATTTTTGTACAAACTTAAAAATTGCATCTTTATAAAGTATTCATATTAGTACATTAATTTTCTTCCTTTAAAAATAGATCTGAAAGTTAGTTAAATCTTTTAACAAAACTGGTTCTTTTTAAAAGGAGGATTGGAGCATCCTAATAACCTGGCACCATTTTGGAAATTTTTAAGGTTTTTGCCAACCTTTTATATTGATCTTTGCAGATAAAACAATATTTGTTTGCCTAGAAACAAGTTTACTGCCATTGGGACAGCCTAGGATTGTCTGCCTTGCATCCAGCTGCCCCTCCAAAAGGGCATGGATACACTGTAGGTCCTGCACCATCTGCCAAAGCCACTCTGGTATCACAGATACTCACAGTGTCTCCACTGGCAGGGGGCATTTTGTGGGCAACTGAACTGAGTCTCTAAGCTCTGCTCCAGCCACATAGGGTAAAATTCAGCATGGAATTAAAATATGTGTTTCAGGTGTCTACATACAAAGTAGGTGTCCAAGCTCCTACTATAGGAAATGGAGAGCTAGTTAAAAAAAGTGGTGGAGATGAGAGACTTCTTACTAATCTGCTCAACATATCTTAGGGTCCAGTAACTGTATTTACTGCAGATTCAATGTGGTTGCCTAAAACTGGTCCTTTCAGCTATTATGATACACAATTGTTGTAAAAGTGACATAAGACATGGGAAATACAAGGCTTTCTGGATGAACAGCATGAAGCAGGAAAGTCTGCGTTTCAAATGGCACCAGATAACCATGCTTAAGCAACTGAATCAAGCCCCGCTACTAGACTATAAATTTAGACTCCCAGATGATATGCAGACCCTTATTTTTATGTGTCTGATCTGAAACTAAATCCAAAAATGGTGTCCAATAACACATTCTCTTCTAGAGCCCATTTTTCCCATAACCATCACAAGTCTGAAACAGAAACAGCACAAAATGTAAATTGAATTATTTTGATGTACAACTGAGAGCAGATCCACCTGTTTGGTTACTTTTTCTATTACAGTCCAGTAAGAATTAGATTTTACAATTCTGCAAATCATAGGCTTAGTCTTGCCACTCCAAGCATCAAATCAAAACCAATTCTGGATTAAGACATGAAGATCAAAGAGATACTTCTACTCCTCCTCCTCCTTTCCTCACAGTATCTTGCTCAGCCACTTAGGGAATTAACTGCACAGTCCATGTACACCAAATCAAGTATCTGCAAAGGAATTTTTCTCTTCTGCTTATTCCTTAATAGAAATGAACCTTTCCAAAAGAGCTGTTGATGTGCTTTCCTATTCTGCATGGTGTTTATAAAAAGCACTTTAAAAGCAATCTTGACAGCACCAATATTTAGTGAAATGGATTTCTTTTATTTTTTGCATTGCCACACAGGTTATTGGTTCTGGAAATTTAGTTAAATTTATTTCCAAGTAGCTCAGCATTTCACATGTCATTTTAGTATCCCTTTTTTTCATCATTAACGCTAGACATATTAATACCTCCAGGGCTCTTGATACATTTTGGACATAAAGGACAGGTATTCTTTGTGCTGCACAGGGAGAATCTAATGCTCAAAAACATTCCACTGTGAAATTTTTTATTCATCTTGTCTGCACAGATGCTATTTTTACATACATACGCTCAGGTATAAATAAATGTTAATTGTCAGTTTTCTCTGGGGAACTGTGTTTGTTTCTGAGTGCTTAATACATCAACTGCTTTATATTCTCTGAGGGGACATGTGTGTAATCCCTTGCTGTTCCTTCTCCAGTACTTCAAGAAGTCTTGGACAACACAAATAGCTGGTACCAACAACAGGTGGAAACATCAAAAACAAGTCTAGGAAATCCAGTAATTTTTTCTGGCACTATATTCTTCAGCAACATAAAAGGCATTACTACTGAGCAGAAACTTAAAATTTCTCTTAATTTGTCAGCTCCCAAAAGAATCATTTGAGAACTGGTGCCAAAATGTACTTTACAGGATTCCTAGAACTTTCAGAATTTCTCAAGCAGCAATACCTGAACCCTGTGAAATGAAATAACATGAGAAAGATTTCCAAATGGTGTCTTACCCAATCCTCTTTTTTCCCCCCCTTTCACTTAATTTTTTGATGTGCACTGAGAAACAGTATCGCCATGGGAACAACATTCCAGAGCAGTACATGGTTCATATCTAGTATTCCAGATCTGTTTTTATTCCCTACCAGATTATTTTCATATGCGGCTTCAAAATATTCTTCATCAATTACTGACTCCTTTCTCCCTACCATTGCTTAAGCTCCTTGTTGTCTTCTCTTTACAAAGGTAACATGTCATGTCCAAATTACTTTTTACCTGTGCTTTGTTACCTTTCAACCACTTATAATTTCTGCTACTCTCAATCAAATACTGAGAAATCTACAATATAAAATTTCACTTCCTAGAAATCTCATCTGCACTCTGGACACCAGAGTGATCAAGGAGAATTTTGCCCATAGGGTTGTTCTTTAGAAACTTGGAAATTTTTTAACGTTCTTTCCAAGTCAGTTTGCCTGTACAGGCAGGTGGTCTTGTGTTTGAAGCTAAACCTTGGAGTCATTGATATCATTAAGATCACAATTTTTTCCTACAACACGGTATTTGATGCTTAATCAAGAACATTGATTAAACTGGGATGTACGCACCTAAATGTATGCACTTCACATTTCTATGTATTAAAAATATATGGGGTTTTTTTACACAATCCAGTAATAACTGGCACCTTGCACATACTTATTCTGTCAAAATGATTATTCAGATACTTAAACCTTTTTTAAAATTGGATTTTTCTCAGCTTGTTTATATATGCAGACTTTATGATGTTTATTATAACATAGGTTCTACCACAACCTGGATCAGATTTGCCAAAATGTCTTGCCTCTTACACTTTCTCATCCTGACTTTGCCAAGGAAGGTGTTCATTTTGACTCAAGTATGCAAGCAATGTGTTGTGATATTAAGATTATCTTACTTCTGATACATGACCAAAAGCTTATCAGGAATGCAGTAAACAGCATGTATGGCCACATCATTATCTATAGATTTAGTAACTCACTGAACAAGACAGACATTTCAGGTGTTTTCTTTTTCATAGTCATTTCTAACCACCTTTTTTTTTTGACTGTGCATCCTTCCAAACATTTCAGCCTGCTTTCAGCATGTCTGCTACTCTTCTGGAAGCTTATGATTACGCCCTGCTTAGCAACTGCTCCCTATATACTCACTCCCTATCAGCAGGTTAACTGGTAGATCTTTATTTGCCACATTTTCCCCCAGGCCCTAAAGCCCTCGTCCCTCTGCCATGATAAACAGAGACCCTACCAGCCCCACTCTAAGGACACATGACCCTCACTTTCATCTCTGCAGGAGATATCTGTTGACTGTTCCCTAACCACTACATGCAGCAAAGCCACATACATTTGGCTATTATCCAGGCACTGTATGCCTCCTGAGGGGATGGAAATGCCTGGGTCTTCTTTATTATTGTTATTGTCAGAGCAAAGCCCACTGGACAAAGGACAATAATTTCACCTTATAAAGAATAAACACTACTTTTCTTGTAACATAAAGAAATGCAGCTAAGCCCTGAATGCCTTTGGCATTCAAAATTCGAAATTTTGTACACAAAAATTGTATCAAGTCTGAGATTTCTTATTACCAACCCTGATTTTATGAGGATTTCACTAATTTGTCACAACCTCCAGAAAATTAGAGTTTACCTATGCTTATTTTTGCATGGAGACATGGAGGGAAAGAGAATTTCATTTTTACAAGCTTTAAAGAATAACTTGTGAAGCCAAAAATAGTATCTAGTGATAATATGCTGAAACTTCAAAATGCTAAATGCTAAATCCTAAAAGTACTAGACAGCAAGTTTTACTATTTTAGTTACCTGAAGGGTTTATATTTGCATGAAGGTGCTGTGGTCTTCATGAGCATATAATTGCAAAAGTCAGTTTCCAGCTTCCCATGAAATTTCACAACAGGAAATATATTGTATATATGAAATTTGTTTACTACTTAACCTATAAATCACTGTTTCTAGAGAGAATATTATAAGATCTCCAGCACCTGAAGTTCATTTACTTCATTATTGTGGTGGGCAGTAAGGCTTCTCATGTGGAGAAGGAATTCTGGTCTCCATTTATTTTAATCAGCTTTTTATACATCTGAAACTATTTTCTCATTAATATTTTCTATGTTTAAAAAAATCTTTTCTTTTACTCAGATCAAATTTGACTCATCCATTACTGAAAATCATATTTTTAAGTCTTAATGTGTCACAACAAGTGAAAAAATACACCTGTAAAGATAGTCAGTTTGCCAAGAGTTTTAGTCTAATTGGTTTGGATTAGAGTGTTAGCAAACTTAGTTCCTCAACAGCAGCCTTCAAAACTGGCTTGTTTTTCCAGTAGATTTCCAGTGGAGCTAAGAAAGCAAGTTTCCTCTTTCTACACCGAATGGCTCACTTTTTCCCTACTGAAGAATAAAGGGAAAGTATAAAAAAAAGGTTAGAATTGAAACTTTTAAAATTGAGTATCATTAATTTTTACATGGTCTCCAAACCCACAGACAGCTTTTGTAACCACTAAAATTACTCTGAAGGTCAATCCAGGATATTTTTATATGTGGTGAGTTTTAAAATTTGAATTATCATCGTTCTTTGAGCATGTCTCATTTTGCTATCTCAATAAAGAAATTCCAAACTGAAGACCATCTACAGTGTATCACCACATTCTACTGCAATTTATTGAAACATATTACAAAGATTGAAGGTCTTTGGAAGCATATGCACAATCTGGTATTTCCTACCAGTCTGAAGGGTTGATTTTTCAACGTTAATAATCCTTGATAAATATAATTTCTCCAGAATGCATGAAAAGAGATCCTTTTTGTACCAATACCTAATATATTCCATATAAAGATTTATATGCATTCTTCTAAAGCAATATCTTGTTTCACACTCATAAACTAATGTTTCTCTTCCAAATAATATACGATTAGTAGATTTTATGCCAAGAATAAATCTATTGCACAGTAATATAATGAATCTGTAAGCTTCAATACTTGCACAGAACTCTACTCTTGTAGCAATCAATAATACATTTCACACTATCAATGAATAGCATAACATAGTGAAAGATGCATGGAAGTCTTTGCTATATCAAATAAATTTTTCCTCTTAGCCAGATTTTGTTTGAGAATAGGCTGCATTACAAACAACTCCTGGGAACTATAAGTTCAGGATCGTTTCTATAATATCTGCAGATTTATTTATGTCGAATCTGAAACATAAGGTTCCAAACTTGATTTGATATCTAAGCAAATTGGAACAAATGCTATATCAAGGGCATTTTTTTTCATCATTAATAAACCTGACATATAGCACACCACAGAGCTATGCTAACATATATTTTCAAGGATGAGCTTAACTGCAGGTAATAGAACACATCTTGAATGTAGATGTTTTTATGCAGTGGCAACAGCAAACTTTAAGTCCACTCTATGACATTGATACTCTCTAGCCAAGGTAGATAAAACTTTTGCCAAACTTTCTCTGACTGCAAGTGACAAAGTTTCTTTATAGCCCAAGTTAACAGAACACTTGTAGCTGTACAGGTACTTCAGATAAGAAACACCACCTCTAAGCTATTCATACCACATCTAAGTCACTATGCCTCCCTCTCTTGAGGAGTTGTAAAACATTTCGTGTTATAAGATCCTGTTAAATTTTCTCAGCTGTTTCCCTCTGCTTCCAGAGGGCGATTGTATTTACAGCAGTGAAATAGGCTAGTGACAATTTAAAAATAAAAAAAAAAGGAAAATAAGGAAAACAAAAGCTGTTTCTTGGAAGAAATGTTTCAAGAGCTAATATTTCAAGAGGAAATAACCACCATTTGTCTGAACATCTGCTTACTTTTTGGCTGCTCTTCCACAGAAGAAAGGAACTTTGTGAAGAGATGAAGGATGCATGTTTGAGAAACAATAGTAAGCATAGTCGTGAACCCCAGATTCCCATGGTCTTGGTAAGTTCCACAGACAGTCAATGAATCTATGAAGATCTTGTTTTGAAGGATCTGACAGAGTCTTTCAGGTAAAATATAAAAGTTAATGCCTATTGTGGATATGAGTTTTGTATTTAGTGTTCATTTAGGGCTCAAACATTTACATCTGAAAGCAGCTTTACTTGCCTTAGAGACTGAGGTGTCATGTCTTAGATTTAGTGAAAATTTGAGGGAAGGGAAAGAAAGAGAAATGACAATTTAAGAGGGACAAGACAAGTGACCTAGTGAACTCTCTCAATACATAAGGATACCAATTTTCAAAATCACTGTAGTAATTCAAATAAATACCAAAAATATCCCCCAAACCTGTGATGAAATTCACTGACATTTCCATTAGAAATGGACAATCCCTATGACATAAACTGGTCATTACCTATCTATCTACTTTTTTGACAGCAAAGCCCTGGAAATGCAAGCTGCTGCTGAAAGACAAGTTGGAATGCATCAGGCAATACTCATGGTTAGTGGAAGAGGCTCCACCAATTCAGTGATGGTTTGTGACACCAAGACTGACAAACCAAACTCTGTGTAGCTCTGCAATCTCTGTATAGTGCAACCTCCCTCATGTTCTGGCCCTTCTCCGATTCACTGTTCCCCTCATTCTTGCATAACAGTGGGGCAGAGCCAGAGCACCAGGATTGATGCAAAAAAATCTGCCTAGGTCTATCATAACTCTGTATTCACACTCCCCTGTCATGTGTCTTTCCTGAGACACTATGTGATAGCTGGAACATGGAGCATGAGCAGATCTTCTTCAAACTCAAAATAGAAAACAGTTAAAATTTGAGCAACTCTAATCAGGAAAGCAATTGAAGAAAACCCTATCTAACCCACTTAGGTGTCAGCGATATGTCTCCCTTATAATTATAGACGTACTACTGAGGAAATTCTCTAGCATCTTTCTCTTTACCGAGCTGGCTGCCTAGATAAATCACCTTTCATTAACAATTCAGAAAGATGCACTGATGTCTGAGACCTCAGAGGAGGCTAGATTTCTAGCCATTCTCTGACAAAACTTAATTCAGACTGCTTTGTGTGAAAAGCTGTGGTAGGTATGAATGGTACCCACTTCGTACATCACAGCTGAGTGTTCGAAGCACTTGCCGCAAAAGCAGGAGCCCAGCTTCAACAGAAGGGGCATAGAGTACTTTGATCCAAAAAGGTGGTGTTGAAGCCACTACCTAGAATGCAAAACCCATTAGAATGATGCAAGTGAGAGCTCTCATGTCTCCATAACAGCATAGGAACACTGGACAATTTATAAGGTACAATCCTGAAAATGAGAGGTCAGCATCTTGCCTCACAAAGACCCACAGCAATTCCATGCTCTGATTCCTGGCTTGATACAGGAGTATAGCTTGTAACTCCCCTCTTTCTTTTTTGGTGCTAACCTACTGAGTAACTTTTACACATGAGCTTTTGAGACTCCCAGACTAGGTACCAAACCCGCCTCACCCTGTGTGGGGAGAACTTTGGCGTTATGAATTCAACTTGCTCAGCAAGAGTCAAGCACCAAGGGAATTTAGAATCTAGGGCTTGGATAACAGACTTGTTTACATGGATAGTCATGGTCTCAGAATTCTTTGGGGCATGTAACCTATATAATGGTCTCTTGCTAGACTGTTGAATGGAGAAAGAGCATTCCCTGACGAAAGAGAATAGCTGATAAAAGTGTTACACAGCATGTTTGCTTCTCTACTGAAAAGTAATATTTGTCTGAGCATATTTATTGTACAACTAATTCCATCTTTGTTTGCACTTTGTAGATACTGCCTACCAGCACAGATGTCCTATGTTGAAAAATATGACAATTTTGAAATGAGATTACTCGGCATATATAATGTCAACAGATGTTTTGGAAATATGGAAAAATGTCTCATTTCCACACAGCAGACTTCTGCTGCTTTTTCCCACAAAACATCCAAGGTAACAGAGACGTCATGAGATTAATGGTTCTGGAGCAGGCATCAGCCATCTTGGAGCATCACTGGTTGTGAATTGCTGTGATAGGCTCAAACAGGTTCAGGGGAATCCCTTTGGCAACCAGGCTTCCCGTGCCAATATCAAACCAGGCAGTCAATGCCAATATAATTTCAGATTCCAGCCACTGTCTAAAACCACTCTACCATGATTGCTACAAGAATGTGTGTCCACTGAAATCTATTCAATCTCTTACCCAGGGAGATTTGACTCATTTACATGAGAGCTCTTTGTGTTAGCTTAGCAACATGGAGCAGTCATAAAATGGATGCAAATGCAAAATAAGCCCTTCTCCATGCTGTGCCCATATCATATCCTGCATAATGTCCCTAGCCTTAGTGCCCTGATGCTCCCAATCCCACACTTTTGTTCTCCCTCTTAGAGTACCCTGTGTGAAAGTAAATCATTAGTTGTTTAGAGCAGGGACATTATAGGCATTGAAGGCATGCAGAGAATGTACTGAAAAAAATGTTTTCATACGAAAAATGCTCTCTCTGCTAAGAAATAACTAAGAATTTCCTCTCATTGTTAGTGGATGGGAAATCTTGGCTACTTTATTTCCACTACAGTGGAAAGAATCACAGCTTCTTTTCTAAGCCCTTTTCTGTCTCCGGGGTGGCAGTTTTCAGCATATGCAGATTACTTTCTCCCCTTTCCTCCCTCCCCACACACATAGCTCATCAGTTACCATTTGTAAACTGGTTCTATCTGAAGAACAACTATGGCTTCCCCACCTCCAGATAGTTCATACCCATGCAGTAGACCCCAGTGCTTGCCACTCCACAATACCTGAGGTGGGCATGAGCTCCTCTACTTTCCTCATCCTCTGAGTACCCTCACAGACCCAAATGATGACCTATATTGATTTGATTTTAAAGTGCATTATGTGTGATCTCTGAAATAAGTTTTCAGAGTGTGAACATAATCTGAACAAACTGTTATATATATATATATATATATATATATATTTCCATGAAAAAAGGCAATCTGGTTTTGGATGTGGAAAATTAACATAGTCTTCTAAAAATACTTATTAAAAATGTGATCTTAACCTTAAATGTCCTTAAGAGATATGCAAATAAGCCACTGCCAGCAGGTAACCTGTAAAAGAGATTACCAGGGAATTCATCATGGGGCCCAAAAGCAGAGTAGTTAAGAGTGTCCTGGTGTTGCACTTGAAATGAGTCCACTTTCTGATGGACTTCTGCTGTAATCACACGCTTTCCCAGAAAGTCTGTATGATTGCAGACAAGGTCACAAGCATGGGGGATTCAAGGACAGACAGATAAGATACTAATCACATCACTTTCCTGCCTCTTATTGGTATGCTTCAACCACACCAGCCCAGCAAGCCATCCTAATCAGGAGCTGCAACCTCAAAACCTCACACAATGCTCAGATTTAGGGAAGATGGTTCAGGGCCATCACTTCCCTTCTTTGTCATGTTGGCTCATTTCCCAAATAAATAACAAAATATACACAAGATTTTCTGTTTTCATTCCATCCTTCACCCACATATACAAATGATGAAAACAGATACAAGTGTACTACTACTACCTATTGTTACAGTCCCTTACTTTGGGACAGATAATTATTTCCTTTCTCTAAAAAAAGAAAATTATACAAAAATATATTTTAATTCTCCCATAGTATTTTAGAAGGGTCTTAAAAATATTCCATCTACAAGATCTGAAATCTGATATTTCAGAGAGCAGCTGGGAAGTCAAAGTACTCACTGTCACTTTTGCAGCGGGTGTTTTTGCATCTACCTTTTCACCTCTTTTCTAAAACAAATGACACACAGATGCTCTGGTAATCTACACAGTATCCAGTGCATGAGAGAAAGTGAAAAACCAAATTAATAAGTGGCATTTTTTAAAATAACTTGCTCACAGACACTTTTTTTCCAGGTTGGCAAACATGCTGAGATCTGAGGGCTTAAGTTACTGATTATTTTTTTGTTTGTTGTTTCCTATTTAATGTCCTGAGGATATTTGCATTGTCTACATAAACGCCACAGGTTAATTAAGTATTATCTTTAAATATATTTCCTTTTATCAGTTTTAATTGCAGAGGCTTTCAATTTCAAACCAAGGTCCTTTTTTGATGAAATCTTCAGAAAGCAAATAGAAGCTTCAGATTCAGCTTCTTATTAATATTCACCATCTTGTATACCTCCATTGTGGTTTTTTTCTTTTCGAAAATTCATTACTTCATCTCTTTCTTCAGATCAAAATTGCTTTATGCTGCTATGTTTTTGCCATATACCTGTTGGCCTCTTCTCATTTGTATGTATATGGCTTCAGCTAGAGTATAGAGTTAATAAAGTGATGGCACTATATCATTCCATTTTTTCTGTGTTACACTATTGCTCTTTGCAGATTACTGCAGAGATTTATAGTGAGCTGTCCAAAGTAGCCTCCAATACTGTACTTCCAACTCCACAGTCACTTAATAGAGAGGGCTTAATTATATCAGTGTCACATCTGGCATTTCAGCTGTTTCCAATTGGACTGTCTCGTATGTTACAAAAAGAGTATTATTTATTCATTGTAGGTTAGAGCCAGATACTCAAAGTCACCCCTTTTGGAGTCTTTAACCAGTTGATATCTTATATCTTATTGATCTCCTTTGGGTATTTTCGTAGAAAATAATTTGGCCAGGACACTGGTAATGAAATAAATGTCATAATTTGTGAAATATATACAGTATTTCTGTAGGCATTTCTATGTATTAAGAAAGTGTGCCTCCTTAAAGAATATAAAATAATTTAGGTGTAGCACTACACAATCTTTCAATGACTTAAATCTACTCATTATGAATAGTCAAATTCAGTTTTTTAAACATTTTATTTCTATCTTTCATTCCTCCAAGTTATAGAAGGCTTCTTGCCAGTTTACCAAGTAATCAAGTTCACCTTCCTACCTTTTTAGCCTTTCACTAAGACATGTTAGTTTTATTTAACATTTGGCTTTTTTATTTAGCTTTGTGTTCTGATATCCCATTAAGGTTTCAGTATACTCCTTTGTGAGCAGCACCTTTTCCTCCTGCAGTTCAATTGTAATTTTCCTTATCTTGTATGACTGATGTCTTTGGCAGATGTCTTTGTCTGACCTGAATACTCTTTAGCACCTGTCAGCCTTCCCCTGCTCTTGCTTTATATAATTTCCCTAAATATTGTCAGTTCTCTGGGGTGGCAGTTTTGCCCTGTTAGAAAGAGGAAGAATCATTTTCTGTAGAGGATCTTTTTCTGCAAAACTTCCTACATTTCTAAGTATATTTAAATTCCTTGTCTTTATGTGTGTTTTCCTCCTACAATTCTGAGATTTTGAGTACTCATCCTGTGCTGCACATGTTGGTAAGTTGGGGTACATTTCATGAAACCGTTGCTTAGAGAGCCATATTTTTCCTGTTAATTTAATTTTGATTTGTAAAAGACTCATTTTCCTTCCCACTGTCAAATTCATAGGTAAAAGTTCAGAATCTGGCCAGAAGGGTCTCTCAGGTCTTGTCAGAACTTTATTGCTAACTCAGGAAACGATCCATCTTCACACCTGCACATACCTTCCCAACCATCACCTAACCAGTAAAAGACTTAGTCAGACTAATAACTGAATTTCCCACTGACAACTCCACCTCCTGGTTTGGAGCAGTAACAATATCACCACCAGTTCCAGCCTGAACTGGTGACATCATTGAATATTTCCACAGAAAAGAAATTACAATGAATGAACAAACAAAATGTGTAAATTTTTTTCCAAAGTCTCTCTTTCAGGAAGTTGCAATATATTATCACTGGCAAGGTTTGCACTTTTTTTTTTCTTTTTTTAAAATATAGAAATTATTTTTTATTCTCCGAAAACATCACAGACATGGAACTGAATTTTAAGTGGTAGTGGCGCAGTTCTCCATTGACATCCATTTTTCATATTATTTTCCCTTGTGGCATTTTCCCTCAGGCTAGAGCACAGGCAGCTAATCGTTCCAGGAACAAAACTTTGGTTTAAAAGATTTCCAAGTCCATTACAGAAGTCCTAATGAAAGTGTTTACTTTCAAAGTCATATTTAACTATCAAACACAGTTCCCACTCAGGCTGTAATCAGTCTTACAAGTAAGCCAAGGGCTGACTTTAGAATATAAAGCAAGTATTCTGCAAAAGTGTTCTGCACATTGAAACTTCAGAGTAGTTCCTCCAATTGCAAGCCCTAGTTAAAGACTTGCCAGCATCTTACTGCCTCTCATGCGTATTCATGGTGACTGTTTGGGAATATCTTTAAACAAGCAGGAAAAATGGGCAAGGAAAGTTCTTCTGGACTCAAAGGCACCATTAAAGACAGAATGAACTGATTTATTATTGCCAAGGTTAGGCTGACATTTTAAATTGTAATTTGGAAAAATGAGGGAAGGGATATTATTGACAGGAAAAAGGATGAAGGGAAATGAAAAAGAAAGAAAAGAGTAAAATGATGCTGAGACAAAAAGACTGTGAAAGGCAAAACCAAGAGATTTCCCATTTAGCAGTAATCTTCTAAAATATAAATCACTGCACTGTTTCTCTCCTGTAGAGATAATCCTGAATTTTTCCTTCCTTTGTAAAGGCCATGTAAAGATTCAATAAAAACATCTCTTACATAAACTGAAAGTTGTTTCCTTTACAGGTCATCTTTTTAAATTTTCAGTTTCTGAATCTTTTCAATTTCTGCCCATTGTAAATAGAAAAAGACCAGCTATTATAAATATCATAGGCTAAAGACACATCATCAGTTAAATATAGTTAAAATAAACTACCCTTGGATATCCCATAGATGCCATTCATCTGTTCTTGCACTGGTTTTTGATACTGCAGCAGAGATAAACTTGCCTTATGCATATTCTGAAAAGCTTATGCCATCACTTCAGAATTCTGTCATGAGGTTGCAAAGAGCTGAAGACCCTCTGCAGCCCACAAGAACTGAGGGATTTCAGCACCACAAGGCACTGGCATTTTTAATTATCAAAGCTAGAGTCCTTCGGCAACATAATTTCCTAACTCAGAGCTATTATTTCCAGCAGTTCTTCTGATGAAGTATAAGCAAACAGCTCTGGAGTCTTCTACACAGTAGGAAATTTAGAAGTAGTTTCACTGCAAATGATTTCCTACAAATAAAAAGACACCAATAAACACAAAACTGTGAATTTCGATTTTCAGAAATGACCTAATGAACTGAGACAGTGAAGCTAATGTGCCCCAGTTATGTCAGGGAGGAGAGAGGGGAGGAAAAAGAAATAAAAAACAAAGAACGAATTTGGATTATAAATGGTTCTGATTTCACCCTTCTGAACACCCCATTTTAATTCACAGTGAACTAGTCAGGAACTGAAAATAGACTGCAATTTTCTAAAGTGGAGGGTTTTAAGGTGCACAGAAGGAGTATGCTTTGAACTCAGCATGGAAGAGCACCACAGCAAGTGTTCCTGAAGGCAGTGTCCTTGGAGCAGGTAAAAAATGCAGTTGTGTCATCATCTTCTTCCAGTCTACAGGATGCATTTCTTTTGTGAAGGGCCTGCTGTACAATGACAGACATGTCACTCAAGGTGGAATGTAGCTTCAAAGGGGCCACCTCTTCTCTAAGCCCTTCCCTGAACTGTGCTCGAGACACACACCCTTGTATCCACACAGAGAATCTTGACAAAACAATCCTTTCCATTCCTTTGCATGCTCCTTTCCTGCTCTATGGCTTTAAAGACAATTTCTAGTGTTTGTTCAGCTAGAGACGTGTCACTTGACAGAGACAAAATGGGGACCTCTTGGCAGAGAGTTTAGTTTGGAATTTCTTGGCTTGTCTTTGAGTCTTTTCTACAATCTCCCCCCAGAATCATCTCCTTTTAGCTTTATTTCCACTGCATTGCCCTTAGCATGCTCAGCCCCCTTCATTTAGCCTCACTTCAGTGCACACTTTCCCTACATTTTTGCATTCCATTTCTCTCATCAATACTATTAAAATCTTTCCAAGAAAGTGCCAAAAATGAACAGGCAGTTTGCCACCTTTCCATTATCTGCCAAAGCCCCTGCCTCTGTTTCTAGTTTCTTATGTTTAGGTTACAAATTTAGTGGAGCAGGAATCAGTTACTGATTCCCATGAATACAGTACCTAAAAAAGTTCCTCCTGCTGAGGAATAAGAGTATATTTTTCTTCCTTTTCTTTTTTAATATATGTGATGGAATAAGGAACTTTATGTGAAGCATTGGAAAACACTTGCTAACAGTAGGATAAACTTTTCTTACATTCAGGCTCCACTGTAACAAAGGATGTTCACTTCTTCTTATCCCAAAGCATAGAACTCATGTCAGCAGAGTTGTGGCCATTGTGCCTTGCCACCCCGTAAGAATACAAGCAGAGGAAAATCTGTGATCCTTTCCTGTGTTACTGTACTGAATACAGAGAGGCTCTGAGGTAGGAGACCCAATTTTTCACCATTAAAAATGAACTTGGTGATTTGAAGATGTGGTTTGAAATCAATAGGCTGCAATTGTGTAAGGACAAGTGAAAGTATTACAGTTATGTAGAGTAATCAACTGTAAAAATAGAAGGTGGAAAATGAGTCTGTAGGAAACAGTTTGTGGCCTATGGGGGGGTCACAAGCTGAACAGAAATAAACAATCTCACCTCCCTGCAAAAACTACTGAGGAGTTTATCTGGGCAGTATCATGTGTAAGATTTGCCTGTAGTTACTCCAGAATCAGTAAGCAGCTAATGTACTGTATGCACCTTTAGGCACTCTGCTTTAAAAGAGTTGTGAACTTCTTGCATAAGCCCAGGGAGAGAAACAAGGTGGATTAGAGGTCTGGGAAAAAATGATCTGTAGGTAAAGATTGAACAAAACCAGAGTTGTTCAGTTTGGAGAGTGAAACACTTAAGAGGAAATGTCATAACAGACTTGAACAGTACCCTGCTGAGGAATCGGAATCAATTGTTCTCCATGTCCACAGGGATTAAAACAAGAAATAATGGAACATGGAAACTTTAGACTAGGCATTAGAAAACCTTTCTAACTTGATGAGAGCAAAGCATCAGAACAGATTGCCTGGAAAGACTGCAAAATCCATATCATTGGATTTTTAAAGAATAGGTTCCAGACATGTTTTATCAGATTCTGTGATAACATTTGTAATAACACCTTATGTCTCTCTTCTGTGTTTTATAACAAAGAACCCCAGGGTGCAGCTACCCTCTAAGTAAAACATACAGACAGAAAAAATTTGCACTCCACTTTTTCAGACAATGAGAAAAATGTCTCAAAGTAGTTAAGTCTCCTGCTTACTGAGTTGTAGGCATGCCCTAAAAAAAGGATTGTGCTGATAATTTGGGGTCTCAGCTTCAAGGTCCCATATGCTATAATGACTCCACTGAGACTGAGTCACCTGATCATCCTACAGATGTCTATAAAGTAAATAACTATAACAACTCATCATAGTGCTTTCCCCTTGTAGTCAATGAAAGGAAGCAGGTGTGTTTAGGCAGTGAATCACCTGGCCTCCTAAGGCATATAACATAAGTTATATTTCATTGTTTCCCAGGCTGGGAGTGGATGCACCAGTTAGGAATCTGAGCTTTCCAACCCAGGATTTGAAATAAAGTACTTTTCCTTTGTAACCCAGGATTTGAAATAAAGTACTTTGAAGCCACATATTTGCATATAGAAAAGTTTGGGTGTGACTTTACCATTCTCAGTACATGGCCAAGGTTACTGTGGAGTAAATTCTATATTTAGGAGCAGAAACAGGAAACATTTCCCTTCTACATTTTGGCATGTTAAGATGATGGCTCAGTTGTAAGATGAACTTCCCAAACAAAGCTTGTATGACAGATGAAGGCCATAGGAATATGATCTCTTCAGCTCTCATGTGATTCTATAATTTACCACATGGTCCATCCTGAATCTATAAAGTGAAAAGGATCTCTCCAGATGTGCTAGAATAAAAGTCAATTCTAGTAACAGCTTTCATATTGCCTTTCCCCCAGAAATCAATCTCCTTTCACACTAGATTTGTTTCACAAATATGAAACCTTTCTCCTGATCTGCTTCCCAGAGGTTTTCTTCCTTACTTCAAAAACATGTCTTTAGCCTCAAATGTCTCTCTTTCCATCTCTTTTTGCCCTCATTCCTAGCATGAGGTCATACCCTTAACTGTGTCACGAGCTTTTAGAGAGACCTGGCTAATCCTGAGAAAGGATGGCTTGTTTAGGAGGCAGAATCAATATTCTCCTTGGGACCACAACACAATTCAGGAGTGTTGTTAGCTAGCCTTTCTAGCAGAGGTGATCAGACTGAGGACCTCCACCCCTGGCCTCCTGTGCTAGAGGTGAGGGAGTTTGCTCTGCAGCCACCGAGTGGAAGGCTGCCAGGTCAGCTGTGGGCACTGGGCACAGCAACAGACCAAAGGGAGCTCAGCAAGAACTAGCAGTGCTTTATATGAACTCCATCACATTTCCTTCTGAACAATTCCTACCTAAGGCTGTGCAATACCAAGTGGGCCCCATTTTAAAGGGGGTGACCCATCCAGCCAGTGCCCCACTGACACACAAGGCTGAGTTACTAATTTGAAAAGCAATTTTCTTCCATAGATCATAACATTTGGAGAAGGGGGTTCAGTGTCTATTTTTAATTTCACCATTGCCCTGGACTAGGATGGAGTCAGAAAAGTGGGGGGAAGCTTCCATTTTACTCATATATTTTATCTATTTAATTGCAGATCCTCCAGGACATGGATGCAACAAAAAAAAAGGTCTGAATTGGGATTCTGCTGACTGTGTCTCTTATTCTAAAAACAACAGTACAATCACAGTACTCATTTGGCTTTGTTTTAGTCCTGTAGTTGGAGAACTGCCATTACTGGTCCCTTTGGCCACTTTCTGTCATCTCTTCCAAAAAAAGCCAACTAGCTTGTCTACTCTGAGGGCTAGTTTGGCAGCTCTTAACTTCCAGATTATCTTTCTTGAACACTGGCATCTGCAGCAGTGACCAGCCCTTCCTTTGGCCTCTGCCATGGCTTTGTTCCCAGCAGCACAACAGCCTCAGGCTGGTGCAGGACCAGTCTGCTGCTGGAATCCCTTCACATCTTGGTGGCTGCTCTCCTTTAAGCCCACTTGAAAATAGAAAGTATGCTTCATAGTAGCTAACTTGCTAACAAACTCGACGGGATGTATCTTGTATTCAAGACAACCATAGGCCTAATACTATTCTAAACACACCTGAAATTTGTTGTTGCCATAACGTGGCTGAAAGAGGTGCAAAACACTTGTGTTTGAGCCTTTTCTTCATAAACAAGGCAGTGATTTTATGCCTGCCTTATTTTCTGGTCCAGTTTTCATAGAAGATTTCTTATATACAGTCACACAATTGAAAGCAATAAAATTTAATTATCACCCATCAGCAGATGCATAACAACTAACAGACTATGTCAGTACCCTAAGCCTGGATGAATCGATGTAACGTAAGAAGGCAGCCCAAATTTTTATAAAGCTCTAGAAAACTCCCTAAGTCTAGACTCTGCACTTGAAATAGGAGATGGAAATGGATAGGACACAAATTAATATGAATAAGGATTTGGTAGATAAAGATCATGAAAGCCCAAGAAATCTTGAAAAGGGCTAAATTCTACATCAAATGTGCAGCCTATTGAATTTTAAAAATAAATGCTCAAAGCAGGGTTCAGGTGCTTCTTAAATCACTAAGCTAAGTCCAGTCTGAGACCAAGATTTCAAATAAATTAGCCTTAGTATATTTTTAAAGCAGAAGTCTAACTCCCAAAAACATGTATGGTAGGACTTGCAACCAGTGAAGCAGGCAGTGTGTGTGCTCTATGTCCATTTCTTGATGTTACATTTCACATGCAAATATAGGGTTAATTTTTTTTTTTTTAGGTAAATTCAAGATGCAAAGTTCATTCAAAGCCTCCCAAGAACTCCCCACTGCCTACAGAACTACTCTGCACAGGAAGGAATCATGTCAGACACCAGACTTGCAGAGGCTGCTATCCTGTCTCCTGGGACAGTTCCTAGCACCATCATTTAAATCCTTTGCCAGAATGCAATATAATAGTCAAGAAGCAGGGAAAGGGAAAGTAGAGGGACAATGACAGATCAAAACAACTCTATGTCTATCCCGTTTCTGTAAAGATTTGATATGCTGTAGGTAAAGTATTACTTCCCATGAGATTTAATTTCCCAGTCAGGAATTGTGTTTATCTGCTCAAGACCCCTCATTGACCAGGCACTGGTCAAATGTGAAGATTCATTCTCTGAGTGTCATGGCCCTGTAGATCACATTGAATTCCTGCAGCAACACATTAAACCTCAGTTGTAGACAAGACAGTGTACTAGAGACTAGGCAGAGTCTGATAAGCTGTTGATCAAACTGAGAATACACATCTGTATTGTCTGATCCTTTCTGGGACATTCAAGCTAGACCAAACTTTGCTTTGGAATCACAGCAACATTGGCCACATCTGATTTCTACTGAACTCAGATACAAATGAACATTTAAAGAGTAAATTTCTCAGGTATAAAAGTGTGTTCAACATTTACTGTACAATAATAGAGTATTTTGCTTAGCAAACGAGAATTTACATGGGCAAGTACAGGAAATTTGGTTTCATTAGAAAGGTTGAAAAGGTGGCAGAGGCAACCAGGCACCTGATAATTCTACCATTAAATAGGAAATTTCCAAACAGGATATCACTTCATACCCTCCATTCTGCCCTCTCTTATAGTCCTTGGGCAGTGTGTGTAGCAAGGAAAAAGTTGCAAAATGTCTCCATTTTGTTACACTCTGGTTCATCTAATGTTCTCAAGAGATTTCAGCTTCAAGCTATTCTAGCTGAATTTCTGGCTTCAGAAAAATCACAGATCCCTGACCCCTCTCTTAGGCCTTCACCCATGAGAGTGAGTTCATATGAATCTACTACCGTGGTTGTAATTAGGATATTTTAAAATCTCCTATACTCCCTACAAAGCATCATTTGCATTTTAAGTGTAAAGTATTGCTACACTTAATACAGCTCTGCAATCAAACTGAGGTCAGCACATCACATCTTTTTCAATGGGTGGTTTTAGTTCACATGAGTTAAAAAGCATAGTTGCAAAAGAAGGATCCTGATAAGATACCACAGGCACCACATCCCATCATGCCTTTCAGAACTGATCAAAATCTGTATTAATACTAATTAGGGTCTTCATTTAGCTCTCCCAACTGGTCCAATGCTCAGAATCCAGTTCTCTGATTGCTAGATGATTTCTAGTCTGAATTTGTGTATGGGCAATCACAACCCATTGATTCTTATGGCAACATTGTTTTTCAGCTGAAGGAAGTGTTTTTTCTTCCTTTGCACTTACCCCAGGATATATCAAACAGAGCAGACATAGCCCCTTTCTTCTAGGCCTAAAAAGCCGCCTTTTAGTCTCCTCCCAAAAAAAGAAAAATAGCCTGGCATTTCTCAGAGTAATTTATTTCTTCCTTGAATATGAGTTACTAGAATTGCACATAATTTTCCAGATAAAATACCAATAATATAATGTTCCATCTCAGTAGAAGTACCTAACCTGACTTGCCTAAGGAACATTTGATATTTTTCATGGCTCAATCATATTGGGATATGTTGGTCAATCTGTGACCACTTGATTCAACCCACCTTCCTTACTTCCTCAGTAATTTCCAAAATTTGATTTCTCCAGCTTACCAAATAAGTCTCTTTTACAAATTCTTAGATGCAGTGACAGAGTTCTAAAAATGTTCACTTCATTATTCTTCCTCTCTGTTTTTTCAAACAAAAAGTCAAGCTCACTCATGGTGTAAGAACTTTCCAGTTGGACTTGACTGTATGGATTGGATTTCCATTCCATATCCGGGCTGGACTATCACTCTGTGTCAGGCATTTTAATCACTATTCACATCAACTCAATATCAAAAGCACATTTTTTCTTACCAAAGTGGATAAAACTGGACAAAATAAGTTGCAAGAAAAACAAGTTAAGTCAGCACAGAAATTAGAAGAGTTGAATTGCTTTCCACTGTAGTGATGGCTCTTTTATCTCTTATTAAATACACAGTCATGCTTCATAGTCAAAGCAATTTTCTCTTTTATCTTTAAGCAAAGACACGAAGCATCTCATAGATGGGGAAACCAATGTAGAAAGCCATGATGAGATTTTTCCCAAGCAGGTAACACTGTTGGCTGTGCAACTCAGAGATGTAATTCTTGCTTGGAGGAATGCCCAAAGACACCAGCATTTGCTTCACAGAGACTAGGTTTTCATAATAATGTGATTGGTAAAATAAAAAGCACTGTAAAATGAAAATCAGTTTCTAGTTTTGATTTCTTAGTCTGAGTTTTGGGGGATTTTGGTGGTTTGGGTTTTTTTTCTGTACGTGTAATGAGGCTATTTTGTGGTTTAGTTTACTTTTCATTCAGTTGCTACTCAAGCACCACTTCAAATTTTCTAGAACTGATGATATGAGCTTCTGCTTTGTTGAAAACCCCACCAATAAATAGATTAAAAGAAAAATGTCCCTTATCATGTGTATTTTTACTTTGACTTAGTTTGCGTCAATCTGGGCCAGAAATAAATTTCTAGCATTCCTTAACAGGCAATTTCTCTCATTTTCAATAAATATTATTTTGTCATGTCCCTTGTAATACTCAACAACTACAATCCAATCACAATAGACAATTAACTTCTGTCAAATCCCAAACCAGGACATTTATGTCATACCAAGGTTCAACTATTTACTGTAATCATACAGTAGAGAAGCTTACCTCCTATCCAGATCTCTGCCCAAAGTGAACTAAACTCTCCTGAATTCTTATTCTATTAATACACATGATTTTTACATGTCATACAGCAAATTGCTAACATTTTTGTAACATCTCAAGGCATGTGAACTTTGAAATGGAAACTGTCATGTCAGAGACATCACTCAACAACTCTTTATTTGAGGAATTTACCCAAGACAAGGAGCTGAGAAACTGAGTAACAGGTTTATTCTTACAGAAGAGGTTTTTTTCTCATTATTTATGCAAATATTACCCAACACCAGAACACTGAAAGGTTTACATAAATTCCCCCCACTTTCTCTTTATATCATTCTTGAAGGGTTTTCCTGATATTTCATTACTTGGACGGGTGCACTGTTCACTGTGTAATAAAGAGGCTCAGCCCAAAGTGTGGTGGTGAATGGAGTTAAATCCAGATGGCCACAGCCACCATTGGTGTTACCCAGGGCTCAGTGTTGGGGCCAGTCCTGTTTAATATATTTATCATCCGGACAAGGGGATCGATTTATATCTGGACAAGGGGATTGAGTTTGCCACCAGACATTTTGCAGGTGACATCAAGCTGGGCAGGAATGCTGATCGGCTGGAAGGCAGGAAGGCTCTGCAAAATGATCTGGACAGGCTGGATTGATGTGTCAAGGAGTAATGAATGGTATGACATTCAACAAAGAAAAGTTCCAGGTCCTGCGCTTGGTCACAACAGCCCCATGGAGCACCACAGGCTGCAGGCAGAATGGCTTAAAATACGCCTGAGGACCTGGTCTACAGCTAGTTCAACACGAGCCAGCAGGATGCTCAGGTGGCCAAGAAGACCAGAGGCATCCTGGCTTCACCCTGGCTTGTAGCAGAATCAGTGTGGGCAGCAGCACCAAGACAGGCTCTGTACTTGGCACTGGTGAGGCTGCGCCTCGAAACCCATGTTCAGTTTTGGGCCCTGCACTACAAGAAAGACACTGAAGTGCTGGAGCATGTCCAGAGAAGGGCAAGAGAGCTGGTGAAGGGTCTGGAACATAAGTGTTCCATGAGAGGGAGCTGGTGGTGTTTAGTCTGGAGAGAAGGCCCAGGGGAAACCTTATCACTATCTACAACTACCTGAAAGGAGGGTGTAGCCAGGTGGGGGTTGCTCTTCCAAGTAAGGAGGGACAGAACAAGAAGAAATGGCCTTAGGTTGTGTCAGGGGAGGTTTATGTAGTATTTTTAGAAAAATCTTCTCCACTGAAAGAGTCATCAAGCACTGGAACAGGCTGCCCAAGGAAGTGGTAGGGGAGTATTCCCTGGGGGTATTCAAAAGATGTAGATATGGCATTTAAGATATGTTTTAGTGGTGGACTTGGCAGTGTTAAGGCAATTGTTGGATGTGATGATCCTAAAGTTCTTTCTAACCTAAATGATTCTAGAATTCTATAATTCATATGTTAGATTGCAGGTCTCAAAACCATGAGTTAAAGGACTGAGTTTTTACTGTCTTGGAGAATCCCCGCTGCACTATTTGTTCAGAATTGCTTTTCCTTCCTATATACAGCAGGAAACTAAGAACTGGATCCCATCATAGAATGGGTGAAGGCTGTGCTGGACAACCACCACTTTCCAGGTTAGAAAAGATTGCAAGCCATTTTAAAATAAAACCAAATCTGCCTGGTCACTTCAGCTTTCTCCTATGGCTCCTTTGGCGTGCATCACAGAGACCACAGTGCTTCCGAGGGACAGCAGGGAAGGGTGGGCCTCTGGAGGGGATCAGCAGGGGCAATATTCAAGAATAAAAGTTTCAGTCACAGAAAACAGTGCACTAAGGAACAGAGTTCAAGAATTAGGTCATTATTAATCAAATTACAGATCAGTCCCAATAACCACATATTTCCTTGAGCCTGCATTCAACAGCCCTTTTGTAAGATATTCACAGAGTAGGATCAATACCTCTCTGGAGGTAAGTGGCATAAATTATGTCTCAACATATACACCACAGGAGCTTTACTGTGTGTTGTATACAGTAATTGCATTTTATAGATGACTGTGGAAGGTTTCAGCTTTCATTGATTTTTATCATAAACTAAAAGGCGGTAAGAAGAAAAGAACAGCAGTTTATATGAAGAAGTCAGTCAGCTGAAGCTGCAAAAGAAAATGAAAATTTGGCAACGTACGTGCGATCAATCCATGTTTCATGCAGAAATGAAGGCAGATATTTGAGCCTTTCCACTCAGAGCAGCAAAAATCTTGAGTGCTACAGAAATTTCAGTTCATCTAATAGCAGTCAATTGTGCTATCCATCAGCAGGGTTTAAGACTATAGGAAGTCTTTCTAATTACAGCACTTTTAACACTTCTTATACCATGAATGCCATCTGAATCATTTATGAAACAAGGTAACAGGTTGTGTTTTCATTATTACATATAATGTGGCCACATTCACATTCTAATTGAGGTGAGGGACATCATCATCATCCTATCCAATGTTTGTAACTTTCAAAACTTTATTTTTAAAACACTGCTTTTCTGATTTCCTTCTTTTTCATGTCCTTCACAGCAAGCAATTCAGAAGTGATGTTAATGCAGCATAACAACTCTTTACCCTTTTTCAAGGCCAATTTTGCAATATGGGCAAAGTGATTGGAAATGCAGTCCTGAAAAAGCTTAAACCATCTGTCAGGGACTCAGTTAAGAAGATCCACACTGTTTCACAGCCAAAGATGTGGATAAATTATGCCTGGCTAGAAATATCCAAGGCATGTGGGTTACCATTCAAGCTTATTAGGATGAATTGCGATTTTTTTTGTTGTTCATTACCCTGGTAACATAATCTTTTCAAATTATAATATGCAATAAACCATGCAGACTGGAAAGCAAGCAAGTGGTAAACATGAGTACTAATGATTATAACGGCTCCGTGTCCTGTTATATCAAAAAGCCATATATGTGTATGCACCCAAAAGCCTATTTGTTTGTCTCTGTTGACATAGCTTTGTCTATATTTTTGTGCTCCATATATATTTATTTATGTTATTGATCATGTTTAATCACATGCCATAAACCACTTGTCTATTTTATTCCTGAAATGTATTTCGCAAAAAAAAATAACAATGCAGAGAATGAGAGGTTGGCATTGCTTTGGTTAAGTTTTATGGCTTAGGCTGGAAGACATAAAAAACAATAATAATGTTATGCTGTTGTTTTAATACTGTTATTGGTTTAATGGACAACTGTTATCCCAGCATTTCTAAACAAGGATTTTTCCAAAGTATTTCATAAACAGTCTCCATCTAAAACCCTTTAAAAGACTATAAATACTGTATGAAGCTTTTATCAGAAATATGAAATTGATTATTACTTGAGGGAAGGCCTCTAGACAATATACAAAATAAAAATAAATCAAATTTTCCCATCTAAATTACTGTGCTATGATTTTAAAACCCCCACAGACGCTGTAAATGCTAAAAGGTGTGTGAAGATCTATGCTTATTATATATGGGAGAGTTATGAGAATTATTTGATAAGCAATAGTCATCTTGTGCACAAAAGCCATAGGTAGTGCTTAGTTATCTGAGATTTTCTCCTCCACGGCTATTAAAAATTCTTCTAAGTCCTAAAACCCATCCCTTACCTGCATCAGAAATTACCACTAATTTCACCTGGGAAAATATACAACCTGTATACCAATCCTGTCCAACTAAATTTAACAAAATCCTTAATATCTCAGCTTTCACAATTATGAGTATTTTTTCTGATTAGTCTCTTAAGGGTCAAAATAATCGAATGTTTGATTTTCTCACACTACTTTCACTGTTCAGGAATGAAAGATCTGAGAAAGCCCATTGAGGAGATGAAAGCAAACAAAAAAAATTATCTGAAATGCTGATGCAAATAAAAATGTCATACTTTTCTCATTCTTCCATCTTACCACAAAAAAATTTTGTATGTTTGAAACCAGTCCTTCTTGGGGAAAGGAAGATAGGATTAAGAGAGGCATAGAATGATCAGGGTGATGGCAGCAATTCATCACAGTAAAGTGATCCCATGTACAGTGTACAGGTACCCCTACAAAACCCAGAGTGGATCCCTCATGACCACTCAAAGCAGTTAAAAGGCCACATATTTTGTACAGGTGTAATCAAGTGAAAATATACAATGATCACCAATTCCAAAAATGGATGCTATGCAGGCAAATTTCCCCACAAAACCACCTTGGCATCCACACAACCTGAATGGTCTTTTTCATATTTTCTCTGGATAATAAAAGTGATGTAAAATCCATTAATACAGCAAGAAGCAAACAAACAAACAAAACAAAACAAAGCAGCAGCTGGCACATTAGGTGCTGTTCAGGTGCCAACACAGCAGTCTGCAACTAACAAGATTATTTCCTGTTTGTTTTGCTGATTATATTCAGTGGAAAATAGATCGCAAGCAAGAATAGCAGCTTTATCAGTGAGGCTGACTGGAGATTCCAGTAGGCTTTCTGCAAAAAAATCACCTGAACTGCTTTCTACTCACATTACTTTGGTTTTTGTCTCCATTTTTACACTGGCAAAGCTTGTTTTTCCACTCACGGTTGCTGAGTATATGACAGTACTTGTAGTCAAGCACATCTAATTTTACAGAAGTTTGGGCCAAGTGACATTTTGGACCAAATTTGAACAGATAAACTAGATAATGGAAAACCAAATGACTCTACAGTACTGTGATAGCTAGAGCATGGGTTAGTTTCAGACATTGGAAAAAAAAAAACCTAAGGAAAAACATGGTGCCCTTTCTTGATGTTATTTGTTTGAGCAAATTTGTGCATCCCTGAAAGGTTATTCTCTTATGTCTTTAAGCTCCCTCCTCCACTATAACAATGAGCAAGTTGAGCTATCATTTATCACAGCAGGCTAAAATTGTCACAGCCTTTTCTGACTGCTCAGCGAAAGAGAGGAAAGGAAACTCACAATGAGACCATAGGTTCTTGCCTGGTTCTGCTCAGAATATGAATTTCTCTTCTGTGAGAAGAGCAAGAGGGCTTCATCCAAGAAATTGGAAAAGGGGAATTAAGACTCATGTCCAGACTTACCAAGGATATGAGAAATAATCTTATCAGTAAAACATGGAGAAGCAACTTATCCTCTACAAAGAAATTAAATGAGGGAGGAATAGAAGGATAAACATGGGAATCTTACTGGCAACACCTTAACGTACATGCCAATGTATGCTCCACCATCTTTACGGCAAGCTTAGATTGTCCTTTGGCTTATTCCTGCAATAGGGCAGGTACAGCTGTCCTGTCTATTCTCCACCACCCTGTGGCAGATTGTAAAGCCCCAATATAGAAAATAAATCCGTCCTTTTCCTTCTGCCTTCACGGAAGTCTGAATAGCATATGTCAAATTAGATATAAGTGAAAGGTCTATAAAATGTCTTCTAAAGCATGGGAAAATTGTATTTGAGGTCCAGTACCTTAGCTCTGTTTATCTGTTATGTAGAACAAGTTTCATCTGCCCAAAGTCAGGGTCTGAACTCTACAAGCAGCAAAACATTTTTTAAAGGAGAGCTTCTTTGAATAACCCAACACCTGTACTTTTAATATACCTTCTATTCTTCTACTCTCCACTAAATGCTATTTACAGTAGACTTCAGAATTTATTTATGGAGTTTGGTTTGTTGGTTCGTTTTTTTTAAAAGAAATCAAGAATAGATGACAGAACTTCACATTCAGAGATCGCCGAATGAAAGACAGAAAACATCCAGTGAGAGAATAATTGTTCGAGGATAAAAAAAACAAAACCCATTTTTGATTTAGCCTTTCATATAGCTGGCAGTATTTAAATGTTGACTGGTTTATGATCTCATGTTTTGAAGTTCAAAACAAATCCTGAATGCAATGCAAATGAGCTCATTATCTCACCTCTCATCTTTATGTATCTAATTTCTTGATGACCTGTTTTACTTTTCCTCTGCCATAAAAGCAAGAAATAATTCAGAGACAGAGGAATATTTTTACGGGGGTTTTTTGTCTCTTACCCAGATCTGATTACTAATCACAATGAATAAATCATTCTTAAATGAATACTGGGTAGACACAAATGACTGACTAGTCAGTGTTCTCAAAACAACAACATATTTTTATGTGGAATGGAAAAATAAAATAACCCTCTGGTAAGTTCTGAGATGTTAATAAAGATAAACATCTGTAGAATTAAAACGATGTTTTCTCAGTTCACTTGACAAAATGACAAATGTTAATCAAAATAACCTTTTCATTTAATCTATATAGCAAGTTAGTTAGCAAAATGCTAGTTTTAGGCACTGAATTATGAACTTCAGAAATCTGTGCCAATGTGAATGGATCAGTCTGCTGGTTCTCATTAAACTCTGTTCACAGTACCCATGTTCATCTCCTCATTGTGTGGGGATTTACAAATGAAATGCTTTTACTCAAAGCACTTATGTGCTGGCTTTCTCACTAATGAAGTATGTTAAAGATGAAAGAAGCTGACCATGAAACATCACAAATATTGAAGTAGCAACCATGTTGCCAACATTTAAATGTAAGGATCTTGAATTATACACACTTACAGACTGTCAGAGGGGAAAAAAAAAGCTTGAATTCCAGAGCAGATTGGGAAAAGCTTGCAATGTCTACACTCATGGCAAACCTTTTCTGGTCCTTCTTCTCTCCCCGTACAACACACGGGCTGAAGTGAATCCTCAAGTTCACACACTGAGCGGGTAGATTAAATAAATATCTGCAATAGTTTCTAGGATCTGAAGTTTACATAAGATATAAGATATATACATATATACATAAGTGTTTTTTCACTGAAATATAAGGAATTTATATGCCACAAAGGTCTGTGACTTAGCCCACTCAGATTCACTGCTGACCTGCCTGACATTCAATGTTGTGGATCTTTTCAGAGCCAAGTACACAAGCATGTCTATGTGCTGTTCAAAGAGCCTTTGGAGAAAAGGAAATGTGTGTATATATATATATATATATATATATATATATATATATATATATATATGGAAAAATAATGCAGAATATACATATTCACAGACTTTGTTTGTGGTCAGCTGGAGCAAGAAGGGCTCCTACACACAACTGAATTCACCGGTATACTGAAGCTCAGCTGCTGCATGGTAGAACACAGGCACCCAGGGAGAAAAGGGGTCTCAAGTATGGCTTACAAAGCCCTCTATGATGACCAAGAACTCACCTGCAGATCAGTGAGGTCAAATGCTGCCCTTGAATTATACAGAAACAAACTTGTAGAATCCTAAATTTCCCCAACCTACACCAGCTAGCAGAGTACATTGGCAGTGGAAGTTTGCTGTACTACCTCTGCATGTTCTTACTGGGGGTGTGGGTGACTTTCAGAATCATAAAATATTTCAGCCAACAGAACTGATGATTACATGTGAAAGAGTCCCCTCTCCTGCCCACTCCCTTGTTCTAGCACTGAAATTTGCTTCATATAAATCAAGGACTGTCTATGGAGCTAAAGCATTAGAAAAATTTCTCTTTAGATTGTTTTCTTGAAGAATGGGGGAGAGAGTAGATAGGAAACCAGACACAACTTCCTAATTCTTTGCTTTAGCTCTGATGTCATTCAGAGTAAACCTATATTTGTGGAAGCTTTGCATAACTTCAATAGAGCTGTATAATCTTATCTACTTTGAAGTACTAGCAAATACATTCTATAATCTCTATGCATAATGAGTAACAAAATAAATGTAGAGACTTCGACCATGACTTTGATGGATAAATTAACATTCTGGCTTTTAAACAATAGACTAAAGGAGGAAATTAATTTCAGTAAAGAACACTGCTAAAAAAGTAGTCTAATACTGAAGATTAAATTAAATGTCTTTAGAAATGTATCAGCTGACCTTTTGATATTCAATGTTAGATATGGTTTGGCTCTCTGCACCTTAATTTACCTGTAAGTCTCATCTCTGAAAAGCCAGTAAAAGTGGTGTTTTATGGCATAAGGGATATATTTCAGAGGTCTCTCAGTGGTTTTTCATATCCTAGAAACAACCACACCATCTGGCACAATAACCTCTGCACATGTAGTCAAAGTACACAACTTTGCAGCAGCTGAGCAGAACAGTATGGGAAAGGTTGCCTGACAATTTCTCAGAGCTCAAAATAAGAGCATTAGTTTCTCACATGCTGGAGCACATCATTAACATGAGTAATTGAAAATGAAATAAAAGGAAAAAGCCCAAGCTACATGACAACACCACTGCTACAATGTATGAAAATACATTTACTTTTTAATTGGACTTTTACCATCAATTTGAATTGTGGATATGTGATCCAAAATAGTCACAGCATGCCTACGTGAATTGGCTAATGAGATGTCCGCTGACTGCTGAGCCCTTCAATTAATCAAGTAGCTGAATACATTGAAGGTAGCTAAATATTCTTCTCTCTGGTACTCTATTAAAACTCAGCATTATGTCAGACATTTTCACAAGAGACTAAAATCTGAGTTCATGTTGGGATAGCCTTCAAACAAAAAATGACACTCATTTAGTGATTTGAACATCTGCTTAATTATCTTTATTACCATGCTACTTCTTAGGAGTAATATACCAAGAATTTGACTTACAAAATAAATTACCTTTAAGACAAAGAATGGAAGATTAGTTCTGTGTTAAGACACCTGGGAGAGAAGTGGGTTTAAATCCCAATTCTACCATTCTTTTCTGTTTGACCTTGGCCATGACATTTAGTTTTCTAGCCTCATTATCTATATCTATTGATGTTACAAGTGGTGGTTAGCTCCTCCTTCCCCACAGCAAGTCAGGAGCTATGGAATCCCTGTAAAAATGGTGTTATACAATGATGGGCTAAAAGATATCCAATACTTCAGAAACTCTTAATGAGAAGCTACTGTAAAGAAGCAACTTCTCAATATTCCTACATAAAACTTTCATTTGCACATAGAGGAATTGTTCAGAGAACTTCCCAGACTCCCTGTTTTAAGGAAGCAGAATACTATTGAGTATATTGAACTTTTTATGTCCCATCCTGTGTTTTTTTTATAGATATATGTTCATTTGCCTGTTGAATCCAAGCCTAGCCTCACTCTGTAAATTGTGAGCAGAAAGAGACTAAGAGAAGGTCCTCACATACCTTCTCTTTTCAGTTCTACTGAGATACCAAACCAGCTTCCAGAAACAACTGCAAATTAGTGGCTTCTACCATTACCTTTATAACAGTGATCTATCAAAATCTAGTGATGAAAATAGTAAGGGGAAAGGCAGAAGTATGGGGTTTTTCATAAAAGATACCATTAACTACACTCCATATTCACTCACAGTTTGCTGCATACAACTTCAGCATTTCTCCAGCACTCAGCTAAATTTATGCTATTGTGGTTCATTTCCTGGACCATTCCACAATGGGGTCCTTCTGGAAACCTCTCTTAGGCAAATGAAAATCTTATAGCTGGGAATCTTCTTTTTCCAGCAGTAGAGGTTCCTAGTCTCTCTCTTCAGCATTACACATGATTGAGGAAGTGATCTGTTGCAGAATACTCAAACTAAAAAGCATAACTTAAGAATAAGAATATTCAGATAATATTGCTCACATCTCATTCAATATTTATCAGCAATCTTAACTTAATTAGAAATTGTGATGGGATGACCCCATGCATAGCTAAGTTTCTACCCAGTCAGTGACTCATTCTCTCCCCAGAAGGACAAAGGACATAATCAGAAGGCCTAAAGCATGAAAACTCTTATGGGTCACAATAAAGACTTTGTTAATAGAGTTTAAAAAATAATAATAAATAAATCAAGTGAGGCAAAGGCAATTGTTCACCACCTCCCACAAATAGACCAATCTCCAGCTAGTCTGAACAACGTCTACTTTGGAAAAACTGCCCTTCAGTTTTTTTGCTGAACATGACTTTAAATGACACTGTGCAAACGCTGTTCAGCAATAGTTAAAACACTGGTATGTTATCAGCAATGTTTTCATGACAAATCCAAAATTCAGCACCATACAGGCTGCTTTAAAGAAAATTAATTCCAGCCCAACCATATCCAGCAGAGAAATGAAACATTCCCATGGTTTTTGGGAAGCCCCACAAAAGTCACATCCTGTTTTCAGTCATACATTGCAAGCTCTCCATTATATTCCTCAGCATAATTTCCAACTACGGAACATGACTGTTTGCTGAATGTTTGAGTAATGACAGAAACTTTTCAAAGTAACAGTTTCTTCTTAGGCACAGTCACAAAAACTGCCTTGGTCTCAATGGCAAAACAAATAAACGAGCTTCTGCTACTCCAGCACCCTTCCATCAAGGAAATTCAGGATTTCTAAGAGAAAATTTATTCCAGCCTACAGGCTGAACTCATTCCAGAACATATCTTAGTCCTTAAAAATTCTGGAACCACAATAACAATTAGAATTTCTGAAAATCTTGCTTTTCTTCTTTGTCCATTCCTCAGCAAGCATGAAGTACTATTGCTTAGTTAGTTAGATCTAATTAAGTTATGCTACAGTAAGTGTACTTCAGCTGGAAAACTGAACTTATCTGATTTTGCCTGCTTCAATAGCAAGGTGGACATGAAATATTGCATCACTTGTTCTGGTGTGACATCGCACCCAAGACAAAGATCTCCAGTTGTTCACCTTGCCTTACAGTCTAGAGAAAATCACCAGAAGGCAACAAAGCAAGAAAAGCATTCCTTTCATACAAGCAATTACAAAATTAAGTGGCATGAAAGATTCTCACAAGGAACTTTCCTAATGAGGAAAATATTGAGCTAAATTTAAGTGTCTACACAAAAGTCTGTGCACATGAACCAAGCATCTAAGGTTTCATTGTGGCTGACAGAGATTTAGCCTTCAGGATCATTGGAGCCTCAAGAAATTTTCCCCAAACTGAAACAGACATAAAATTATTTGGGCAAGCCTAGTTGCTTTAGTCAAAACTCTAGAAGACAGACATATATTTCCTACTCCACGCTCATATAATTTTCAGTTGTAAGAATATTTTAGGTTGCCAAAATGACAGAAGAGTGTAGGATTTTCCTACTGTTCCCTACCCTTGCCTCCAGATACCAAATACGAGGTAGAACCCCTGTATTGCATGGACCACTCTGCAACAGTGTAGGAAAGACATGAGCAATAAACCTTTAAGAATGTTTGGGCAAGTGGCTAGGGAAAAGAAATATAATGTAAGAAAATAAGTTTATAAGGAATATAAGATTAGGAATACAACCTGTGGTTTGGCTTAGGTTTATGAGGCAGGCTGTTCTCCTAGTTTGTCTAGTTCATCTATTTTCTATCAGTCCATTTCCTTTGATCTGTTGGTAATATTAAAGTCTTATTCTGCAGTGCTGCTTCTGAACTTGTCCATTTTTTCTTTTAAATTCCACTCTGGCAGGAAGGGCTATTGTCTTGATTTTCTTTGAAGATAGATTTGCTTGTTGTCACAGCTGATTTAGAGATTCCCATGACATTCAGTTCCCCTCCTCTTTCCCATATTGCAGATGAGGAAAGCTTTCCCCTTGGAGGCACTGACAGGTAGAGCTAATTTGCAGTTCCCAGTAATTGACCATTTCTTAAAGACTAATGATGCAGTTCACACCTAACCAGCCTTACAAAAAATGCAAGAGAGCAAAGCAAGTCAGAAGAATGTATATTTCAAATCTCATTAAAGAGCTTTCATCAGCAATTCTTCCTCAGTCTTGACAAACTTTCACTCTCTTTTATGTTGATGCAATTTGTAGACCTAAACAATTGGCTCAAACTAATGCTATTTATTAGATGCTTTAATACAAAATTACTACACTTTCTATGGATTAACAGACGTATATTGCAAAAAAAAATTACTTTGTTAAACAGTATAAAAATTCCAGACTGTATCTATCCATTTCCCTTTTCTCATCACTGTAATTTAAGAAATCTATTATTTTTACTCTTAAAATCTGTGGACTCTCATAAAAAATGTGTTTGTGTCTTCAGTGACTACTACACATTGCTTTTCTGTAATTTGCTATACACCTTTAATGAAACGTGATACAAAAGTCATAGAGAATACAATGGCATAAGTGAGAAGGTGGGATTAAAATAGATGGGAAAGAGTTAAACAGTGACAGAAACCAAGAAAAATACATAGATGTGTAACAGGAACACAACCAAAAAAGAGAGCAATAATAAACCTTGAACAGAGAAATAGCACCAAAATAAAATTTAAATAAGGAGAAAAAGTCTTGGAATAGAGTTCTAGAGGAATAAAATGAGATTGGAGAAGAAAGAAATTACATAAATTAGCCTAATATAATATAAAACACTGGTAAAATTCCCTGGAAATACTAGTCAAATTCCAAATGAAAATGAGTGAAACAAAGGAAGGAAAAAAAAACCAACTAATAACAGTAAAATATTGTTGCTTTACTAATTTCTAATCTGTAAGAGGCTCATGCTAGCTATCATATTTGATTTCATAGAAATTCATGAGCATACACATTCTATATACTATGTCATTAATTTTGATAGCAGTTCTGTATGTGCAGGTAGTTGTAGATATTTGCAGGACCTATTTCAATCTCCCCCATATTTAATGGGCCATGTTCATGTGGAAGAACCATTTCTGTTGATGTTAATTGTTCTAATGGTTTCTTATTGAGCAGAAAAAAAATCAACACCTGTGATCCATTGTACATTGCTGTGACACACACATTCCACCCCAGAATCTCATCAGCTCCTGGAAGCCTTCTTGGTGACACACACATCTAAATTACATGGAAAACATTTCATCCAGCTGTATTTATCCAGTGTTAGGTAGACAGTCACAACACACTGCTTCATCTGCATATAGATTTTGAACTCATTTCAACTAACTTGCTGGCAGCCATTTCAAAATACAGGCACCAAAAGTTTATTTTGCTTATCAGCTGCATAGGAGTATTATTTACTCATGACTACCTTCAGACCGCATATTTCTCTTTTCTTTACAAAGGAGAGAAAAGAATTTTTATTAGTAGAGGGAGAGTTCTCCCATAATTCCAGATTTGACATGAAGAAAGCATGTTGACTGGGTATATATTACTCATAAAATTATAATTTTAATCAAAATTGTTAGTGATGTTGACTTTGGGGTTATCACAGGACATGTGTTAATGTTGAATATGACACCATGGTTTCCCTGATTAAAGAATTTACCTTCTATATGTGTCAGAAGAGAAACTTCTGAAGTGGAAACTTCCCAGTCATGGGGCTCTTACAGTATTAGCCACCATCTATCTTTGTGTCAACAGCACTTCAGGTAGCTGGAGTACGTGTTCTCCCCCTCTGATCTACTGATGAGTTACACCATGGCCTAAAAGAAGGTATTTACAAGTAAGCAACCTTCTTTATGGAAATTAATATTCTAAGAAAGTTGTTTCAGGCATCTCCTCATCAGAGGCAAGCAACCAGCAAAAAATGCCGCAGCTGTTGGACACTGAACACTTGATATAATACCAGCACAGAGTCGTCTAAAAAAAGTTTTAAAGCATTCTTAAATTAAAAGGCAAATACATTTGAAAGGAAGTGCATACTGAGTCATTTAATGCTCCATGATTTATTTATGAGGATTTTCACCATAGTAAGGAAAAAACATCGTTGAAAAATAAATGAAAACCAGCATGACATTAATATGACCAGAGAGAACCTCTTGCTCTTGCCTTTGGGATATGATCAAAGGACTCACTTCTGTGAGTATAGTTCTGAAAAATAATCATGTCTGACAGTCAGCATATGGCCCCGATCCTTAGCTGTACTGGAACAGCCTTTGCCACACCATCAGTGCAAAGAAAGCCTAAAGACAACACAGCCCTCTCCTGCGGCAACCACAAAAATCGGGAACTTCC
The DNA here is from genome assembly GCF_965231275.1 of Zosterops lateralis. Lineage (NCBI taxonomy): Eukaryota > Metazoa > Chordata > Aves > Passeriformes > Zosteropidae > Zosterops > Zosterops lateralis. The sequence continues at coordinate 27,209,203 of NC_139762.1, read as the reverse complement.
AGAAACACAAAGGAAAGCACCTTGCCTATCCTCATAGCCTAGATAAAGGAAATGCATGGGAAAAAGACCAGGATAGAAGGTCATCCCTTAACTCTACAACAAAACAATGGCTTTTGTCCACGGCAAGGGAAGTCAAAGGAACTTGCAATCTCCAAAACTACAGGAGATTAGTTCTTTGAAACCACTCAGTTTTCTCTCAAAGTTGTGCTGCTCATCCCAGTGACACAGCTGAAAAGCAAGGGCTTCCTCACAGAGACTGTACACAGACTGTGATGAATGCTCTCAGTAATGCAAAGTACAGTCCCTGTTCACAACTACTCTGTTGGAGATTTACCCAAAGCTCATTGAAGTTCCCCCAAAGCTCATGTGACCGATCCTTTCTTCTAGGAAAGTGAAAGCATAGGAATAGAGAGGAAGAATAAAACTGGTGGGGTAAAAAAAAAAAAAAAAAAAAAAAAAAAAAAAAAAAAAAAAAAAAAGGAAATGCACAGGTCACACACACAAATCCAGAAGTTGGGGAGCAATTCTTAGGTATTGCAGATTTGATACAGAGTATATGAGTAGGAAATCATGATATACATTTCCATGAATGCTTCAAACCATTTGCCCTTGTTCACTGCATAGCTTTGTCCTTTGCTGCTCCTCCTTGGCAGATCCTTGCATCAGTTCTCCCAGCAATCAGGTCAGCACAAAGATATGTAAAAGGAAGGTCTCTGATTCAATGCCCACCATAACACACTCTTCAAAACATTCTATCACATTCACTGTAGGTGTCTAGTAGGTGCAGGTGAAGCCACACACTCAAGGAAAAATCTCTTGCTCTTCTCTCACAGAGCTCTTCCTCACTATAAACAAGCTTGTTCAAAAACCATTTGATCATCTGAAATTACACCCCACTCTGCCTGTCCCTTCCCATTGCTGCAACTAGAATTGGTCTCCTTCTCACCTTGAACAAAAAGAAATTGCTAGATTTGGCCCCAAAATTCACATCTCTTTTTAGAACCCTGTGAAAATGCCAGAACTGTGATTTTTTTTTTTTTTTTTTTTTGTCACTGAGGATAAAGACACACTTACACTATTGAACAATCTAGGTAATTCTGCATTTTGCTACTCAAGATCTCTAATTCTCCCTAATAGAGTTAAATTAATGGAGTATAAATAAGTTTGTCACATCTTCAATAATTTTCATGAAGTGTTTGTACTTTAATTTGTGAAAATATAATTTGCACACATTATTTAAAAAATCAATATTTCACTTCCCATATCTTTTCATTTACATATAGAAAGACAAAGGGAGAGAGAGAGAGGTTTTCCACTTCAGCTACTTCACCTAGGACAATGAAAGGGAAGCAACATTTATTGAGGGAACCAACACCAAAAATTTATAAATTCTTCAACCTGAAGTGAATTTACTGCATCGGTTTCCCACACACATTAGCCTAGTTCTGTTTTCACCTCTGTACTCCCACACACATAAATATTGTGATCACTCAACATGCCCTGGTATCAACACATCCTGATATCAAGTCTTGAGCATTTTTACACATACACTCTTCATGCTTTTAAAGTTCACTTTAATAATTAGAAGTAAAAGAAGTAAAAAAAAGGATCAAATAGCTGCAACTGATACTTATGTTCACAAATGCTGCATGCTGAAAAAATCATCACATCTAAAGATGTTATTCTGTTCACTTTTAGAGTGGTTATAGTCCTTTTCTGTATTATTTTCAACATCACTTCCAGTATCTATAAATGCAGAGAAATGCAAATATATGCCGCATTTAGAATTCCATACTGTGAAAAGCAAGTCTTTGTTGTTTTTTTTTTTAATAAAATATTAGGCCTACTTTTTATTTGCAAGGAGTATTAAAACACCAAAATAGACTGTGAAGTTACACATCCCTAGAGAGGCCTAGATATTAAAAGATACTTAGAGAAATGATAGTCATTTCAAAAGCACTAAACACTTATAAGTATCTGTTGTACAAAACAGGAAATACTGGATTTTCACTATCTCTTACAACCTGAACTGTTTAAACACAGACTGAAGAATCTCATTTCAGGTTCAATCATGGTGACCAGCTGCTGCTTAGTCTTCTATTTGCAAGATAAGCACTGACCTTGATTTGTCATTCTGGGCTTCAGATAGACGTTTATGCTCACAGAAAGTAAGTGTAATACTCTAGTGTTTTTCTAATCATTGTTCTGGTCAACAAATGGATATGTCAGCATTGGTGTGAACAGTAGAAAATGAAGTCCATCTATTTTGATGTAATTAAAACCACATTTCAAAAAAGCCTGAAATACACTGTATGGAGAAAAATAATTTGAATTCTTTCATTACGTAGGTATATTTTCTATTTTGTATCATTTCCTCTAAGACATGTCATCCTCTGAACATGAAAATGTAAAGACTCACACGTACAGTTATACGCCACAACTCCTATGTAGAAAAAACTGGCTGAAGTTTCAATTAAAGCTTTGAAATACAGATACTATTCTATAAAAAACAGATTTTTTTAAAAAAATTGAAATGAATTTGAGAATACACATAGTTATCTTAGAAACCCACAGAGACTGTAAATTCCATACAGATCTGGTAGATGAATGACATATTATATCAGAACTAGAAGTGGTATGAAAACAGAGTACATAACTTTATGTCAGGGAATATTCAGCAATACATATTTTATAAATATTTTCAATGAAAAGAAGCTGCCTGAACAGCAAAAGAACAATGTAAATTAAAATTAAGCCCCAATGAGCTTCTCATTTTTCAGGTGACCAATCTCAAGTTTATCATAGAAAAATGTTAATTTTTTTAGAGTTTTCCAATTTTATTTTTTATCTGCTGAACCAGAATATTTAATTTCAGGAGTAGAGGCAGATGTTTCTTAGATAACACACCTGTTCCTTTAGTTTGGAAAATATATTCAAATTGCATTAGATTATCCACTTGCATGGGAGTATTTTAGCTGCAGGAAAGAGAATTGTCTGGAGTGTTGGTTATAGATTGCAGCAGTTCAGGTACTTATTTCTGCTTCAAGGGGCGGATTCAGCCATCAGAAGACTCGGACTCAGTTGCTGCACTCAATCTCAAGGTGTGGCACAGAAAACTATTTTCCTTCCTTTGCCACTCAGAGGAAACTATTACCATGTGAGACAAGTTCTCCACTACCCACAGAAGCACAGAAGAACAACCACACAGGTGGAACCAAAGGTCTGTTTTCAACACCAGTTAACAAAAGATGCTTAGTGTAGAGTACAAGAACAAGGTGAGTCTGTAATGATGGATGTTTCCCCATAATACCCTTCCAGCATCTAACTATTTGTGTCTCAGAGAGCTCCTCAAGACACAACATATTTTTTCTGGAAATCACCACCCACGACCTCACTTCAAGCAATTTAAGGTCCAGAAAACCAAAAGCTATGTCTATTTAAAAAAAAAAAAAAAAAAAAAAAAAAAAAAAAAAAAAAAAAAAACACCAAGCCAAAACAAAAGGGCTCATTTTAGTCCTAAAAATCTTTTTTCCTTTCCACTGGTATAAGCCATTGGTTACTCTATATGTGTTGTACCTTCCAAAATTACTACTAAAGGTAAATCAGGCCTAGCTACAAACCTGTATCAGTGATCATTGCAGGGGAAATTGAGCCCACCCCCTCTTTTTTCCATTATAGAATTCCAGCATTTATGGCTAGGTAAGCAGAGGGTTCCTACAGAGCTCCCCTTTGCAAACCTTGTACTCCAATCTCTGATTCCCCTTCACAGGACTAGAGACAGCTAAACAATCCCTCTATGTGAAGAAAACCAAGAATGCTGGTTATTTTGTTCCACACTCCACATAATGGTAGTATTAAAAACTATAATAGACATTGTGCTCCCTGTGCACAGAGAACATGCACTCTTTGTGCTGTAACACAACATATGCACTCCAGAAATCTACAAAAGAAATAACTTGACATTTTAATAATAAAGATACCAACTATTCTCCTCCAAGCCTCTATGCAGACAGAGGAAATAGTGACTATTGATAAGAGGTAAGTAATTTCCTCTGGATTCCTATTCATAAACTCTTTGTGAATGTTAACACTGTAGGTCTTGCATATGATTGAAATTAAGATTTCTGCCTGGCAATACCTGCATTCCTGTAATTCTTGGCCTACAAAGGCTTTCAAATTTTTAAAACTGTTTGCATAGAAGATTCACTTTATTGTGAGCCATGGCAGCTTGGTAGGCCGATAAAGCTTTACCCAAGACTGGTGTGTTAACTCCTTTAGAGTTCTGATCACCCTGTTCATTTACTTTTTAAATAGCAGAGAGAAAAGTAGATCAGATAGAAAATGGATGAAACTGCAAATTATGCATCTATCATGCTTACTGCCTAGAAGCAATCTCCCTTTGACTTTCAAAAGAGTGAGATGGGGCTCTTTCAGCATTAAAAAACATAGAAAAGTAAAATACAAGTTTTGCTTAGTGGTGGCATTGTGAAATGATGATTTTTGAAAAAAAACAGCAAATAACAACAACCAAAAAATCCCTATCTAATGAATTGGACTTCCTTGAGCCAAAGATGGAATCCTGGGCAAAACCAACAGAAATATTTCACAGATAAGGGGTAGTGTATCCATGCGGGTTTTATCAAAAGAATTATAATAAGATGCACTTCCCAATGGGTATTAAACATCTCCAGTCAATGGGACCACATACAAATGTATTACTTTTATATAATTACTTCCATGTTCTGTAGTGACACCCTGGCTGTACAACAATTAAGCCTCAGAACCTAGCCATGCTATTTTCATCACTCACTTAGGTTAATCTCACCAAGGAACACCCATACTACAGCCCTGCGGCAACTATCCACATTCCTGACCACACTGTATGAGCTCAAATTCCATGTCCTGACATGCCCTCAGGCCTTCAGCTGTCCTCCCAGGATTCTCCACATCTTTGACAATTGCATCCTGAGACCAAACACAACTTAACTGGCCCTGCCTGAGTCCCAGTCTTTGATTATTTTATAGCCAAAGGAAAAGGACACCAAAAACTGGACTTGTCTATCAGTCTTTCACCGGGTATATGTGCACATGGTGTCTGGCAGCCCAAAAGAGCTGTGTATCAAACAAGTACCTGTTTTGCCAAGGAGCCAGGCCAGAGCACTCCAGAAGTATTATGTCCTGCTTACATCATTTTTCTGGATATAACTCATGCTGCAATGTACTGGAGAATTCTTCCCCCAGTGAGAAGATTCCAAGTCATCAGGCCACTAAGATTTAGAAGTACAGCACCAAATTCATAGACAACACAAAATTAGGAGTAGCTGTGGACCCCTCAAAGGCAGGGAGGCCCTGTAGAGAGACCTCAACAACTTACAGAACAAGCCAATCACCCACTGTATGAAATTTAACAAGGGGAAGTGTCAGATTCTGCACCTGGGGTGGGGTAACCCTGGATGTACAGACAGACTGGGGAATGAGAGGCTGAAAAGCAGTGCCACAGAAAGGGACCTGGGGGTCCTGGTCGATGGCAAGCTGAACGTGGCTCAGCAGTGCCCTGAGAAGGGCCACCCGTGTCCTGGGGGCATCAGGCACAGCATCACCAGCCAGGCAAGGAAGGGGATTGTCCTGCTCTGCTCTGCACCGGGGTGGCCTCACCTCGAGTGCTGGGGGCAGTTTGGGGTGCCACAATATAAAAAAGACATTAAACTGTTAGAGAGGGTCCAAAAGAGGGAGACAAGGATGATGAAAGGCCTTGAGGAGAAGCTGTGTGAGGAGTGCCTGAGGTCACTTGGTCTGTTCAGCCTGGAGGAGACTGAGGAGAGACCTCACTGCAGTTATAACTTCCTCGTGAGGGGAAGAAGAGGAAGAAGATCTCTTCTCTGTGGTGCCCAGTGACAGGACCAAAGGGAATGGCCTGAAGTTGTGTGAGGAGAGGTTTAGGTTGGATATTAGGAAAAGGGTTTTCACCAGAAGACGGTTGAGCACTGGAACAGGCTCACCAGGGAAGTGGTCACAGCACCAAGCCTGACAGAATTCAAGAAGCATTTGGGCCATGTTCTTGGGCACTCCTCGGGGATGGTCCTGTGCAGGGACAGCAGTTGGACTTGATGATCCTTGTGGGTCCCTTCCAACTCAGCATATTCTGTGATTCTGTGATATGCCTCTATTCAGCAGAGGATGGAAGCAAATGTTTATATATGTGAAGAGTCTCACTCCAACCTGTGTTACATATTCAGAGTTTAGGATATGTTTTGTTGTTTCACTTGACTGGCACTAAGAGAGTTTCCGTATCAGAAAAAAACTGACATCAAGTAATTCTCCTTTCATCATAGTAGTGAAAAATTTACTTACACTAAAACTCTGCCTGGATTTATTTGCAACAATACAATGGACAAGTGCAAATATCCTTTGGTTTATCTGCTATTATCTTCAAAATAATATAGAAAGTGCATAAGTAATGTTTCAACACTTTCATGGAGCTCAACCCAGCTATTTACCTTAGGTCAAACACAGCAAACATTTTGTCCTCTAAAGAGTGTTGCACAGCTCTGCTAATACCAAAAAAAGAGACTGTTTACCATTCTTCTGCAAGGCCTCTCTCATTGACAATGAGCTATGAATATATTTCTGAGGTATTGGATATGTTTGGTGTTTTTAAATCCTTTTCTGACTCATATTTCTCTGCTCACGTCCTTTTATTACAGATGAGTTAGTTGCAAAAGCACATAATATCCCAAAACATCAATCTGAGATGGCATAATGAGAGCAGGATTCATGGGGTGTTTTTTGACTTCTTTTTAATCAATTACTGACAAATCGATACATTTTATACTATTTCTGCCTCCCAGTTTTATTATTTCATAAGGTTTGCAACTTCAATTAAAGATTAAATGTGATGAGTTATCATACCATTAATTGTTCTGAACTGGTGAATTGTTCCTGGTTATATATGAATGTCCTTGTTTATGACAGATAGGACAATTGCCTCCCACAGAGACACTCTAGCTGTAGTGTGATGTCCCACTGAGTATCCAGCATTACTGGTGCTATGGGGTGTGTGTGGTTAGTCTGACTTACAGAGAACTGCTTTGCACCTCTAAGTTCCCCACCAGTGTCCTCGTGGTTGGTCAGCCAGATAAGTGATGTAGGTGTTTGGAGATGAACTCTAAAACCAGCCAAAGATAGCTACCAAAGATAGGTAGCACCTTTCACTCCTCTGGACTTCTGATTTATCTTGTTGTGAGGTTTCTTGGGGTCTTTTTTGGGGGGGATGGGGGAAGTTGAAGTGATTGTAGGGGGTTTTATATTTTTTACAAAGCTCTGAAATCTTTTTTGTGGAAAACTTTGTTAAACCTGTCTAGAGGTAGTGCAGAAAAATGTCCAGTTATTTCATTGATCAGCTTTAGATCAGACTACACCTAGCAAATATGATAGGCAAATATTAAACTTTTCTTCACACATTTGCTGCTTTTTATAATATATTGAGAATACATTTTATAACCCCTAGGGCTCTCTCCTGCTTGTACTTTTCCTCAAAAAAGATGGCATAAAAAGGTAAAAGGAAAAATAAATCAACATAAAACCCTCAAGCTTTACTTCTCCAAAAAATGTAGTAATCTTGGTTATAGTCAGCACATATTCTTAGATCTCGTTGAGCTTAACAGGAAACTTCTTTTAACACAACCATTCTGAAAAAAAAAAATTCCCTCTTGGTTAACAAACAAAATAACCATCTCCTTTAGACTCTCAGGCTTGCTTTCACCTCAAGTTGAGTTTTGCCATGAATATTACAAATAAACACTGACCTCATATCCCTTATTTAGCCTAAAAATACCTTTGCAAGCAAAGGTTAAGTAAAGTACTCAACAGGAGGAAGAACGAGGCAATCCCTGGAAGATAGATCTTTACCCTTGTGCCTCAGTTGTAATATTAATTTCATTTATTTATGCTCAGGCTCAGGACAGAATTCAACAACATATCTGTGTGGTCAAACACAGAGATTTTCTTTGCCAGTCTGTGAGTAATTTCCAAGATGAAGACAATTACATTTGTGCACAGCTATACACCCATGCTGACAGTTCACCTAAGAGGAAGGTGCTCTTTCTTTGCTCAAACACTTTGATTTCCTAACTGAGCTCCATATGTTCAGGATTAGGGATGCTTCCTGCTCCCGTAGCTCAAAAGACAGCCTAGCCAAGCACCTAAGTTGTCTGCATCTGCCTCTGCCGTTATGTTTTAAGAAAGAGCCCCATGTTCTCTACAATAACCCTTTACAAACATCTACCTCAGGAGAAGTACTGAGTTCCCCAGTACCAGCCATTGGGACAACTCCTTCTGTTCCTAACATAAGAACCCACATGAGATCTCACCACAGAACACTAAGAATATATTTGTTAAAAAATTAATCCACAGTATCTTTGCTTAATACTGCAAGTCAGGTCATTTTAGATACCCGTGGATATCTAGGGAGAGTCTGGGAAGTGTGTTCCATCAAATTCTGTTGCTGTAAAATGTTTGTAGATTCTAATAATGGTTAGTTTTTACCAGTTCCTCTCAAACCAGTTGAAATAATCTCATGGTTGTGTATTGAGTGTGTTCCACAGGATACAGAAATGAAGTTATGGCCAAACCAGTTCAGTTAATTTAGTGTCCTGGTCCTACCTCTGGCCAATATCAGGTGTTTCTAATGAAGTCCTAAATAATGCAGCACATAAATATTTAAGAAAAATATATTGATCACATCCTGGAGAAAAAAAATCTATTGTTTCTACTTAGCAAATGCAGATTTAGCTGCATGTAGGAAAGTCTCATTTAAGGGTTTGTTTCTGTTTCAAAGCTTAACAGTTTACACACTTTCAGAACAATTGTCTGCTAGCCAAGAGAGGAAGCAATAACAGAAGGTATGCATAGTCACATATGGCCAGATCAGGGGAACAATCCAGACTTAATACTGGCTGCAGCTCTGGCCAAGAAATGTTCCAGATATCCAGAGAGAAGTCTGTGGGCACTTGGGTAGTCTGCATTGTGGCAAACAAACTTCATACTTATCCCAGATCTTGCATTGTCAAAATTAGAAAAATCGCATTTAATTAAAACTGTGTTTTTATCCATGTCCACCTCTAAATAGCATCCACAGTAGCTTTTATTTGTTTTCAATTTTAGAAGAATGCAGTTTATGCCAAAGCTGCTGCAAAGATGATCTGAGAAAATTGTGTGAGATTAGTACATAAAAGTTTAAAGTAAATCTATCACAGAGCCCTTGAACTCCTTTGCTAAGCATTCCTACTATCTTTTATAATACTCAGTCTTGCTACCAGACTGCAATACAAGATGTCCTGGCACTCTAAAAACTTCTCATTTGATACACAGACATTCTGTAAATAAATCTGCAATGAAGTTCTTAAAGGTTTATTTCTTACTTTTTAGCAACTAGGCATAAAATGTTGGGCTATAAAGTGCTTACAAATTAGATTTTTCTGGAATCTAATGGAAAGGAATGGAATGCATTGTTATCTACTGAGCCAATGATGGGTCAAATGGCCCTTTGAATTCTTGTGCTGAATATGGCTTCAACCTTCACATAGCCCATTGACAGAAAGCAATTTTATTTACATTTTTAAGTCCACATAAAGGTGAAAGATGTACCACTACAAAATGAAACATTAAATTTTTTGTCCCAAGGCATAACTGAGATCCCCCCAAGGTCACATATAGTCTGAAATGAAGCAAGACTTTCTTAATCCTGCTACCAGTTACATTTCACCCAGACCTTGTAGTACTGGTGATCTATTTTTGTTTGCTAGTCAAAATATCTCCTAATTTTAAGATGGAGAAATAGGAAGTAATGAGAGACTGTTTCTTTGTCCCTTAACTGTTCTGCACAAACAGATCATTAATTATGTTTGAGCTGCTGTAACAAGCTAGTTTCATCTGTACAGATAAAAAGGTCTACCCATAAAGAGATGGCAGGTTGAAAAAGCCTTATTCAAAAAGAAATATATCACATCCTCCTGGGCCAACAGCACTATAATGTCTATACTTTCAGAACAGAGTCTTTAGGAAATAATTAAAGCTATGTATAATTGGATATAATCTGCATTTCAGACACTTAAAGAACAGCATATTTTTCTTTGTATACAAACTGTGCCTGTCACTTTCATTTTTTAAAAAATATATATTTAAAAATCTATCCATTACATCACAGTATTTCCTCTGCACTTTCTAAGAACCACATGATGAAAAAGTTTTAACTAAAAGTCTTGTTTGTAAGCACCATACAGTGGGCAGTGTTATAAAGAAATCATAAGTACCAACAATAACTGCATTCTTCTAACCATTCCGTTTAACCATGGAGCTACTCCAAAGTACAACATTTAAAAAATGGCAACAGCTATTCGCAGAACAACACCATATTGCAAAGTACTGTCACACAGAGCACCTAGGAGGATACATATGTTAATAAAATACAGATGGTTCTGGTAGCAATGGCTATGATTAAGGCTGTCTGAAACTTCATGCAATAAGACCTGTTTTTTCAGTTGCTTATAAGTTTACTGAACTCCAACTACTTGGACCAAAATTTTTCCCTGCAAAGTATCTACCTGAGTATTTCTTTAGTCTTTATGGCAATATTAACATAAAATGGCTTAGAGAACAAGAGTACAGAAAAATATCCCTGGCTTTGGAAAAAAACCAAAACCAGTTTTTCTTTGAGAAAGTCCTTTGAGAAGTCCTAATGTTGCATTTCTGGGGAAGAAAAAAACTTTTAAATGTATTAGGGCATGGCCTAACATGGCATATAATTTTTATGATTCCTGGAATGCCCATTCAAAGACAGGCTAGTTTGTTGGGTGTTTTCAATATCAAACCTCAACTACTTCCCAGAATCACCTCAGTTTTTACAGCAAAAAATCATTATTATTCTTTACATGTTTTAGCACTCAGGGTTGTTTTCACAGAATGACCTATACATGTTTCAGCTCTGGAAAACAGAGTTTGCTTTCTTCAGCCTATAGAGCTAGTTGCACCAGGCAAGAACACCCCTTCAATCCTTGCTCTATATATCCTATCTTAACAAAATAAGATGGCAGAGCCAAGTTCTCCAATCGTTTCCTGGCAGTTCCCACAGGCATACAGAGAATGAAAAGGCAGCTAGACATAAAGAGAGCTTGCAATCCAGTAATTTATTATAGGTTTTAATGCATGGATGATAGATACAAATCATCAAACAAAGGAAATTATAAGCTTAAAAATAATGAATGGGGAGTGAGGGTAGTGGTCTGCAAATTGACAACTTGTTGCAAGCTAACAATGTGCATCCACAGCTAACCATGAGTATTGCTCTTCAGGAAAAAAAATAAAGCTTTCAGGATCTTGGGCACATAAATAGCTTTCTAGAAGCAATTAGTTACTAATTAGTTACTGTGCTTTGACAGACTGACAGGGTTTCTTAAAATGAAACATACAAGAACTGTACTCGTATGTAACTGTGAAGATAATGGAGGTTCAGCAAATAGATTAAAATCAGGAATGCTTCTGCTTACTGTTAGCAACCTTGGAAAATCCTTCAGGCTTGATCCAGAAGATGTCTGTAATTACTACAATGAAAGTCTTACTCTCTTTGTCCAAAGGACCTGTTAAAGTTCATGACCTAGAATTACCTGCCCACCTATTTCTGTTAGGAAATGTTTCCTGAAAGCATAATTCACAACTGTCCAAACTAAGAAACCAGAGAAAGAAAAGGAAGAAACTTAAACATTTTCTGACACTTCTGAAGCATAAATGCTCCTAAAATTAGGTACCTTATTTGGCTGTTGTTAGTATGTCTAACGAATAGAATTGGCAAGACAACATATGTGCAACTTTCTGGTTCAAGAATTTCTTACACATGATAACAAAGCTTTTTTCTGATATAGGGCTCTCAAAATCTGAAGTGCTTCCATTATGAGTGAACTCAAATACATAAGGTCAAAGAGCAAGAGAGAGAGATTTAATTACACAGATGTCTCAGAATTTACCTACATTGAGATCCTGTTTCAGATTAAAGCAGTCCCTGATTGTATTAAACCAAGCAGAATAAAATGAACAAGCAAAATCAAGAAAATTCCACAGATTATTCCACCAGGCAATGGTTAAAGCAATTACCTCAAAAAGGTTAGGATTTATATTTCCTGAAGAAGTAAAGAAACTGGATCTCTTAAATCCCTAACAGAAGCATCAGTCACTGAGCTGATGAGAAAAATATAAACAAGACAGAGAAAAGGAGAGTGGAAAAGCCCTGTGACACTATCAAATCTTTTGTAAGTCTAGGGTGTTACACACGCAGCTAGAACTGCTTCCTAATGGCCAGCACTCCCTTTTTTGGTTTTGTGGTTTTGGGGGGTTTTCTTGGTTTGGTTTTTTTGTTTGTTTGTTTGTTTTTTGTTTGGATGGTTGGTTTGGGGTTTTTTGTTTGTTTTCATATATGTATGTGAGTCAACAGAATGAATACTAGAGAAGTTACAGTATTTTAGGCTGAAGTAATGGCATATAATGCATCAGTCTAACTATCACAGGTGACACTAATTCTGTTGTGATAGCTGAATGTGAGGTGCAGTCATTTCTTTGGGAGCAAAGCTTTACTCTATGTTGTTAGTTTCTTACAACTGACTAAGAGGATGCTTGAAAATGTGAATGCAGCTGACAGCTGAGCCTGGGATGGTCAGGTCTGACTTATACCAACCATGGAAAAGGTACTCTTCAGTGAGAACATGCACACTGAAAAATGTCCAAAGAATATATTCAGACTGTCATGAGACAGAGCTTGAGTACATGGTTGATATGAATCAATTATGGAGTAATATAAAACAGTTAAACAATTAAAGCTAAAAGTTGTGATACAAGAGATGATAAACAAAAATTATTGCATATAAGAGTAACTTTCTGCATAGTTATTTTGTTGGACATTTGAGAGGGTTTTTTCTTGTGTTCAGTGGCAGTCAAATTGTATGAGAAAAAAATGCCTAGGTGAGGAGTTTGGCCTTGAACCAAGCCTATGACCGAACTCAGAGTTTCAGGTTTGTGGGTAGCATTGACTCAGACACCATCAAAGCAAGATGTAAACAATTCTTGAGTAGTCAAGAATGAAATAGATGTCCAAGCTCAGAGATGGAGACAGACTCTTGTAAAAACACATCAAAGCTAAGCAATTGGGACAGGATGAATCTTCAGCTTCTGAGTTTTTTAAGATTTCGTTTTGATTTCTAAGAAGAAATTTGTGTTGGGATTGCCTTTTGATTACTGTAGTTATTTCTATGCAACTACAGTCACTCGTTCAAATTTTAGAACCAACAGTATTCCATTAAAGACTAACCTCCTGTTTCTTCAGGTATGAGAGGTAATAACATGCATTCTCTACCATTCCCAATGAGTCTTCTAGCAAAAGTAGAGGTCACTTTTATGCTGATACTTCTGCTAGGAATTCTCTGCCTAAGCAGTGATACATTTAACATCCTTAAGTAACTTGAAATTACTTCGACTATCAAAGAGAAGTATCTCCATTAAAAAAAAAATAAATTAAAAAACCAAAAACCCCAGATGAGTTTTCTATCAGGCTATCTTTATGGCAGCTTTTGTTTCCTAAATACATACTCAGAAGGCATTGGAAACTGGGATAAATTCATCAATGTAATTTCAGTTGTGTAGATTTTCCATCCCCACTGGGCATATTTATTGGAATCTTACTGTAGCTAGTCACATTATTAATAGCAAACAATTTATTTGATTAATTTACCCTATACTTCTGTTCATTAAAAAGCCTCTCCCAATTTGATTTCTGCTTATTTTATTCATAAGCATTCAGTGAATGTTTTGAGCATATTTCAGTCTGGAGTTTTTTTGGAAGCTCTTTGCTTCATCTAATCACAATGAATATTTCCTTTCAGGAGGTGCTGTGACTTGAAATCTTCAGTTAGTATTGTCTTTGTTCCCCTCATTGACTTTGCCACTGTAAGTGCAGTATCAGGAATACTTCTGACATGAATAGTGAACATCTACTATCACATTTGAAGCACTGACTTACCCAAGGATGCACAAATCCATAGGAAAACAACCTTTCTCTAAACATTCATCAGACAAAACAAGTTTACACAGGTGTATGTAAAAATGAATTAAAAAATAAGAGAATACGGAAAATTGGAATCTTTGGAAAAGCAAGAATTTTTATAAATGTATCTTCACTGTGTTATCCCAACTTACTTCAAGCCACTCCTTTGTGGTCCTATGATATATTTTCCTAACACAGAATGATCCTTCATTCATTCCAACCACCAGTTGATCAGCTCCAGCTAAATGAAGGCAATTGTAAGTAGTCTATGAAATGACAATTTTAGCTTGTACTGGCAACGTGTTTGCTGTTTTTATAAATGTTATTAGTATAGCTCCAATTGAATTAGTTTCCTCTAAACATGCTGAAGACATAATTATCCTAAACATCTCTACAGTCTTTGAGAATCTAACAAAAAGATAGGTCACAAAAAAAATCAATCATGCAAGGTAGACCTTGCTGAAAGAGGACTAAGTGGAAATACCATCTTAGACTCCATCTAATTCCCCCATGTAATTAATACGAAGCTGAGGTTAAAAAAACTCCCATAGAAGCTCCCTAGAACCACCACATTCCCACAAACTAACAACTGTTCTTGATGAATACATAAGCATATGTGCTTCTCATTACCTGAAATGTTATATAGGTCAAGAGGTTAAAAACTTTCCATCAGCAATGAAAATGTAGATACAAATTTAGAGAGTGTAAAACACCTGAGCAAAATTGAGTCAGAGATCTGCTCAGGGAGATTAATTTTAGCTTGAATCAAGAGGCTAACGAAGTCACAGCTCCACCTGTTGAGCTAAAGCAAATCATCCACCTGTAGCAGCTGGCAGCACAGGTTTGTTTTTGTGCCAGTCATAGATGGCTAAAGCTGTGCTGCTTGGATAAAGCAAAACATCAAATTTAGGGACAAACCATGCAGTCTTTACTCTAGGTGAAGGAGTACTGCAGCCATGGAGCCATTCTGTCAGAGAACAAAAGGTCTCAGATGTACAGGAAGGATCTCATGGCGGACCAAAGTCAGGATGACATTCTTCTGGGTAAATTTACTAAAGAATAAAACAGTGGCAGAAACAGTGCTAGAAATAAAAGCGTATAGAGTGTGCTCAGCTCTTTTTGACTTCACAAAATACTAAGTTGCTCAGACCACAGGCTATGAATATCACATACCCATACATTTATATTCTTTCATGTTCATTAGAAATGTTTACTACTTCTTTCCTGTGTTAGCTATCCATAGCCAGTTCTCACAAAGAAAATCAAGCTAAAATGTAATGAAATATCATTCTCAACCGCCTTATAAAAATGGAAATATTTATCAAGATGAAGACCCCATTTTACAGCCGAAAAAATCAATGGCAAAGTTCTTGTGAGCCTGAGTGGTCTTGAATCAACATGCAAGTTTCTTGTGGAAGAATAAATAAGACTATATTTTTTGCTTTACATGGTCATTATTCCAGTACATTTTTCTTCTGAAAGGAAAAAAAAAAAAAAAATCTGCAGTGGTCTGCAAAAAATGTACATCAATAGTACAGTTAGACTTCAACTTTAGACCTCAAATATAGTTCTGCAAAATGGCCACTCATGACTTTCTGAGATATGCCATCATTTGCATCTCTTTGTAATTCTAGACAGCAGTATGGGTGCTGTCTGAATACTTCAAAAACACATTTACAGGAGGAACTAAAAGACACATGAATTATCTATTTGAAAATTCCAACTTTAGTTTAATTTCATAGATAAAAGTATTATTTTAGACTATTTCTTCAGAAGGTGGAGCTTCTTAAGTCAGAATGAGTCACAAATCATGACCCAAAAATTCAAAATTAATCCAAAACCTAATTATTATCCCATAATTTTAGCTTTTTTGACCATTTAATTAATTATTATCCAATAACAATAAAGACAATATTTTTAGGATAAGGGATAGTAAAAAAGTATAATGCTTGGTTATAGAACAATGCTGTAATAGATTCTAAGTAGTCTAGAGGTAAATTCAGCAGATTCTTGGCAAAAACCTTACTCTGTAATATTTTTGAAGACATGAATGTGTTATCTTTTCCTCCATGGAAGAAGTTTTATATCCCAAAAAAAGAAATGTAAGCACCATACTGCATTAACTTTCTCCTAGCTCAGTAAAGCGCTGAAGCATTATGTGAGGTGTCCTGACTTCAGTTGATATTGTGTTTTGCTTATAAAAAGTAGTTGCAAGCTATTGGCCTTCGCTCTGAAGTGTCTGCTACAACACTGCAATTTCAGAATAATCTATAAATTGTGGAGAACAAAACCAGCACCTCCTCTAATGTACTTAGTCATACATTTCCATATTCATCTGGGTTGCATTACACTGGAAAACTGAACCATATCATTACAATCTGCTAATCCACACAATAACTTTTCCAAGACTCACAGTCTGCTCTAGCTAGCAAATATTCAGTGCATTTAAGATGCAAACACAAGCTATATTCCAACACATTTATAATTCTGTGTTTTGGTACCCTATAGCAATGACTTATGCAGAGCAGTTCACAGAGGAAGGAGACAAACAGCAAGAGGTCCCACTGAGTCAGCACAGACAGAAGCTAAAGATATAGATGATGGTTCACACATACCATAGTCTTGTCAAGGACCAGATAATGCCATTTTTTACCCAGTCCAAGTGACTGCTGACAGACGTGATTCCACTGAAGGTAGCGGCGCACTACCCTCTGCTCGCAGCACGTACTACACTGCCACCTGCTACAGGCAAGTCAGCTAAGCAAATGTCATGGCTTGTGAAGGCAGGGAGAAGAAACAAGTAGGAATATAAAATGTGGACATTGTCAAGTAATATCCATTGCAGATGAAGGCAGCAGGATGGAGCCCATCTTTTTAAATGGTGAAGGTTTTCATGTACTATTGATTATGCACATCTTTGATGTCACATCTCTGTAGTCTTTCTTATCTTCCTGATCCTTAAAGATCTGTTCACTCAGCAATTGTCCTCCACAGAGCTCCAGTATTATTGCTATGTTTTACCTATCAATATTTCTTACAAAATCTGCTCAAGGTGCAAAACATTCCCCACATAAACGTTAAGAATAACCTCTGTATGTAATACAGAGTAGTTGCAGTAAGTGACAGCAGAAATTACTCTAAATTAGAGTCAAATTACAAACTAACATTCTGATTTTAAGCACTCCAATATTTTACAATACTGTTATTGACAGTAAATGTCCTCAATAAGCATGAGGACACAATTTTAACATTATTCTTATTTTACTTCTATGTCTTCTTTTGCAAGACCTCAAATGCTACGGATGAGAATGTAAATATAAAAAGCAGTCCATTAATTTTATACAAGCAGTTTTATGTACCTGAAGGCCTATGACAACATTTCCTTACAAAATAGCCTAGCAGAAGGACTATTTTTCTAAAGTTCAATCAAGAATAGCTTATAAAAATGACTGTGCAGATAAATATTATGGTACAGGTGGTCTGAACTACCCATAACAGAAATTCCATTAGCTAAAATTTTTTAAGAGCTGCCAATTACACTTTTGATTTGAAGTGGGTTCTGAATAGTGACAAGCAATTCTCAGAAATAGAAATGGTCTACTTAATCTTCAATATAAACAGAATCTGTCCTCCTCACACAAGTAAACAAACCATTGATTTACATGGAATCCTGTCTTGCATTACACTGTAGGATCAGGGCATGTATCTGCTGCAGAGGAGTCTTTGTTTTTCCATAGTGTTTTCAATACATGCCCAGAACGTTTCTCCTTTTCTATTTTTACTTTTACCCAGTAGCTCACATGCATTTCTAAAGCAAGTGCAGGAAATATTGTGCCAGCTGAAAGTTAACTCACACATAATACAAGGCTGACATAGGGCAGGGAAAGGGGAACGAGGATCATAAAACACACTGGTCACTAAACATTGGTAATGTTACTTCTGTTATTTCAAAGCATGTTCCAACTAGGAAAGTAAGTAGCATCTTTTATTTTTTAGCTGAGGACACTGTACTGTTAGATTTAAGTGACCCTCTAATTTTCTTGCTAAATAAATGAATATAATTCTAATGTCTCATATATTACTATAAGATTAATAATTAATTAATATATTTTGATATATAGAGAGAGAATATAATTTAATTCCATGCCTTTCCAAGAACTAAGGTTATTAGATCACTTCTTTCCTAGTATTATTTTGGCTGTCTTCTCTGCTTCTAAAACAAGTCTACTGCACAGCTATCACTGAATTTTAAGTAAATATACAAAGAAATAACATAGACATATTTGAGTTATCCATTTTCAAAAGCCCAGCCAAATAAGAGCATTCACAAGTGCTCTTGTGCACACAATAACCAGGTTACACACACAGAGAAACAACCAGGCTCTTTGTTCTTTTGGTTTTTGTGTCAAGTCTGGGTTAGAAGAAGAAATTTGAGGAAAAGAGGGCACGAATATCATAATCATTTGGTAGGCCTAATTACTTCTCCTTAAACAATTACTGTAGATTTGGAAAGAGCAGATCATCTTTGCATACTGTAGTCAACCTGTCACCAAAGTGATCAAACAGATTAGCAGGAGAGGTGATAACCCAGAGGACACTGGCAAAACTAACTTGTGAATGGACAGGGCAGAGACCAACTAGTGGACAATACTTTTTTGAGCAGATGCAGGGGGGCAAGGAAGAAAGTATTACTAAATCTCTCCTCGGAGAGGAAAAGACAAGGCAGCAGGAGAGACGGCACAGTGTGTAAGGCAGATGAACGTCCCTGAGACATTTGTCACTAGCTGGACAGTGAGACATTGACATTAATGAGGGTGGCATTTGGAAGATAAAAGCAGTATCTCTGCAGCAGACAATGCAGTTTTGAGACACCACACACAGGAATATGGTGTAATCAAAAGGGACTGGAGAACGTTCACATCCAGCAAAAGCATCACAATAACTACTGATATTCATGGGAGAATATGCATCAGGAATAAATGGCTTATGGTTTTGTCTGGAAGGCTGGTAGAGATTGTGGATTATTTTACCTCTCAGCCCAGTCAATTCCCATCACACTCCTTTATTGAAGGACTCTTCATCAGTCATTCACTTATACCTGCCTTGCCAAAAGTCACCGTTTCATTGACAAGTGCTTTTCAGGCAGCAGAGCTCTAGAGGATAGCTCTGTCCATAGTAAGTGGGGATTTACAGGGGTGGAGGTGGTTGCCTGTGACTATCTCCTCACGAAAGCAAGGGGAGAGCTGGGAGATACCCTGAGCACTGTCTGCCACGACATAGGCAATCAACTGAAGGTAGCAAGATCTGGCTGCCCCCCACAGATGCCTCAGAGTGCCACAACCCCAAAAATAACATCAACAGTGTCTGAGAAACACTCCTGCCCCGACCCACGGGATAAAAAGTGTCATTGTTAATTAATAACTCCCTGTTCTCATGTCTCAGTGTCAGCCATGTCTCAGACTTCATTTTTTATTCCTATGCTCTTGGGTATCTCTGGTCTCTCTCCAAAAACAGAGGATGCCATGGTCCTGGGATAGAATGAGACAAATCTGAGAATCTCAGAACAGCTTTCCTATCTCCATGTTCATTCTACCACCCCTGTTCCACCCCATACTTATGTATTGTCCCTCTGACCAGCTTTTCCTCAGAAAATAAAGTTACCATTTCACCATTGAGAGAAAGCCAGTCAGCAGCAACAGTAAACAAATACACTGCCTCCTTCTTCCTTCAGGAAAACAGGCACAGAGCGCCAAGACCTGAGTCTAGAGCGTGTTGAGGATGGGGTCTAAGTAGCAACAGCCGAAAACCTTGACTAGCCCAGGACGGGGCACCTGTGAAGGAGCAGCCGGCGGTGCGGGCCGGGGCTGGGCGCTGTCCAAGGTGCTGCCCGGCCCGGGCGCTCTCCAAGGTGCTGCTGCCCGGCCCGGCCGAGCGGGACACCCGGCACAGCCCCGGCCGAGCGGGACACCCAGCACAGCCCCGGCCCGGCCCGGCCCAGCGGGACACCCGGCACAGCCCCGGCCCGGCCGAGCGGGTCACCCAGCACAGCCCCGGCCCGGCTGAGGGGGACACCCAGCACAGCCCCGGCCCGGCCCAGCGGGACACCCAGCACAGCCCCGGCCCGGCTGAGGGGGACATCCAGCACAGCCCCGGCCCGGCTGAGGGGGACACCCAGCACAGCCCCGGCCCGGCTGAGGGGGACACCCAGCACAGCCCCGGCCCGGCTGAGGGGGACACCCAGCACAGCCCCGGCCCGGCCCAGCGGGACACCCAGCACAGCCTCTCCCGGCCCCACTGCCAGAGCTTGCCCGCTCTCCCCGCAGTGTTTGCACTCGCCGTCCGCGGCTCGGAACACTCAGCATCTCCGACAGAGTGGGGAAAACCACACTTTTAAAAAATAAATAAATAAGCAAGAAAATAAATAAATAAATAAATAAATAACACGTAGACTTAATCGCACTCTGAAGAAAATTTAAGACGTGGATCCAGCAAGGAACGGGAAAACAGGAAGCCAGACTAACCCGACATGTGCTAAGGACAAGCTCTTTCTGCTCCCTCATTAATGCTTCATGCGAGGAGTGCAGCCCCGCATGTGAGAGTAACCATGTCCCCGTCCTGCTGCAGAGTTTCGAGAGCCTTCCTGTTGTCCTTCAATACCGTCTCTCTGCTTTGATACAAAAAATTGGAAAAGTGTGGGGAAGCGACAGAAGAAATCTGACTGAATCCATCACCAACAAGCCCAGCAGGACGGATTATGGGAAAAGAAGCTGTATTCTTGAGTAACGACCGGCGTCACAGCAGTTAAAATAGAAGAGAAAAGCCTCTCGAAAAGTCAATTCGTATGTAGATGAGGTGACGTAAGAGCTTTTCTCTCCCTTCGAGGGCTCAGTGAATTCCTAATTTGCCCCTAGAAGCCCTAGAGGAATGAGGAAGAAAGGGCGGGAATATTGGGATTGCTAGTCATAACAAATACTACCGCGATTTGGATTGTTGCCTAGAAATACACTGGAAATGAGGGGATCCAATGCCATTGTCTCAGCCGAGCTGTCCTGACCTTCGGCTTTGTCCATCCAGGCTGAACAAACTTCCTGCACTGAGCGTCGCCCTCGCTGCTGCCAGTCACACAGCTTTGGTCTCTCTGGGTCACGGAAAGGGAAAGAGAATGAGAGGCAGCTTCCCCTCCGAAAGAAGGGCACTCGCAGAAGTTTATACAACAGCCAGAAAAGCGTAGGGTTAAACAATAAACTGGGAAATGTGCTGTCCCGTTAAACAGAGAGTAGTTTGCACAGCATTGAGAACCCGCCAATATATATCATATCAATAAAAAGGAGCTCTTCGAAAGCTTGCATAGTAATTGAGATTGGAGATCTTTTTTGATATGGGTTGGCATTTCCTCATATCAATCTGACAGAGCCAACTCAGGAAATTGCTGGTAATATTCATCTGGGGAGCACTTTCATTAAACGTAATTCATTCGACTTTCACAATAAATTGAGTGACATCCTTACAGCAGAACCTTTTTATCCTTGATGAAGTGCTTGCCAGCCTTTGGTTTTCCACTTTATTGTCACATTCCTTAAAGCAGAATCGTCAACATGTCAATCTGCTGCATGAAAAAAAAATGCTAAAGCTGTATTTACAAAGCACCCAGGAGGTGGTTTAATGCTGACTTACAAGAAGAGCGAGCTGGGTGTTAAACTATCCGCTAAATCACAGCAAAACTTCACCCAAAACCCAGTCGGGAGAACAGAAGCCAATCCTAGGGAGGGTAGGATGGCTTATACATTCATTTTCTCCAAGTGCTGGCTATTCCGAGCAATTGGTTCCTTAGCCTGCTCCACCGCACTTTCCAGGAGGATTAGGAAATTGGCTTTTTGTTAATTAAAATGGCGGATTAGAGATGCAGGGAAATATTAAAGAGGTTAAAATAGATACCTCTAGGTACCCTACCGACTTGGCAGATTTGGCCAGTCGAAGAGAAGCAGGGATACTGGATTATATTCAGGTGCTTCCCCAGAAAGGTAAATCTATTCCGGATTGCTTTCTCCAACTATATACTAAATTAAAATAGTGTGTACTAGAAAGAAATTTCAGTGCGGGGAAACCCCTTCCTAAACTAGCACAGGTCCCTGGAGGTTAGGAAGCAAGAAAGCCTGGAAAAGAATACACTATTCTCCGCTTGAAAAAAAAAAAAAAATATCAAGAGCGCAGATAAGTTTGTTTTACCTACACGAGCTCGGGGTCCCGTTGTTATTCCTGTGTCTTACCTTCCGAAAGGGGACTTTTTCCCCCTTACACCACCGCTACAGCGTCTCCCAAACTCGTTTAGAAAGAGGGAGAAGGAGCATCTCAAGGCTACGTAAACTCCCCCGCACAAAAAGCCACTACTGTCCCCGCTCGCCAAGCGCTCTCCCCCGCCCTCCACGCCTTCGACGTCAATTTGAAAATTGAAAGAAATCCCTATTTGGGAGGAAAAAAGCAATACTCGAATGCATTTACCACCAAATGCCTCTGAGAAAATACTGTGGGTGGTGGTTACGATAGGACAATGCCTCCTCTCTCTTTTGTTTTCTGCCTATAGAGGTGTGGGTTTGTTTGTTGGGTTTTTTTCCTTCCATGACAAAGTAGGACACAATCAGTAACAATCTTTAAAAAGAAAGAAGAAAAAAAAAATCCACTTCTCCTCGCCGGCACGTGATATTTCCTCACGTTCACCAAGCTTTCATTAACCGGGGTGAAATGACCGCAAACAGTGCGACACACAGCGAAATTAAATGTACACAAACTCTGGAGCCGCTAACCCCCTGTTTACCCCCTCAGCAAATACTGTACCAAGTGTGCCACCGCTGAGGACAATTTTAAACCTCTATTATTCACAACAATTTTGCAGGAAAGCTCCTCTCGGCTGTCAGAAGGCCTCCAAGCTACAGTGACGGTGTGAAACAGACCTTACAATCCCAGGCCGGCACGGGGAGAAGGTCAGCGGGCTGTTTGCAGAGCCCCTCCGCCCAAGCCATCGCCCCGTTTAACGCGGTGCCCCGCGGTTCGCTCCTCTGGCAAAGCGCCGCGCAGGAAAGCGCCCGCCGCGGAACAGCCGCCACCGCGGGCTGAGAGATGAGAGAACACCCCTCCTTTCCTCTGGCGCCGCTCAAGTTCTGCACAGAGCTGAAGCGCCCTGCCACCCGGCTCCGGTGCGTATCCTCATTAAACCCACCGGTGAACAAGCACTTGGCTGCGAGAAGATGACAAGCCGGGTGGGGGATGAAAGGGGGGAGGGATCCTTATCCTAGCAGCAAGCCACGCAAAATTCCGACTGATTTTAGCTCGGTACCCGCCACTCCGGTTAAGGAGCGCCTAAACAATGAGCCGAAGCCTCTTGGAGCCGGGATGATCCCAGCAAACGAGATGCATGTACCCACTCCACGCTTGTAGGGTGCGGGAAGGTCTCCCCGGGGCGAGCGGGGGCACGGCTGTGACCGGGACGGGGCTGAAACAAATCCCTTGGCCGCCCGCGCTGGCCGGGACGGGGCGGGACCAGACGGGGCGGGACGGGACAGGACAGGACAGGACATAACCGGACAGGACAGGACGGGACGGGACGAGACGGGACAGGACGGGACGGGGCGAGCGCCCGTGGCCGCGGGAGGTGTCGGCCGCAGCCCGCCGGGCCCCGCCGCACGGAGCGGCTCCGCAGCTGCCGGCACGGAAAGGATCTGCCTCCTCCTTCGAGGGCCCGCTTGACCCGTCCCTCTGAGAAATAACACTTAGCATCCTTGCCGTCCTTCCTAACAGCCCGCGCGTTCTGTAGTCACTGCTACAGCTTGCTGCTTCCACACAGGGGGAAGAAAAAAGTAAGGAAGAAATGAAAAGAAACAGCCTGGCCTTTTATTGTCCTGTGGTGTCGGGCTGGAAGTTCACCGGCAACCAGGCAGGAGGTACAACGAGAAGGTTTCCATTAAAGAAATGGTGTAAAATCCCAGCGTCCTCATAAACAGAACTCAATTCTGTGAGAGTCTGCGATAGCTGGGTATTGGGTTTTTTCTCTTTATTCTTTACGTGTTTCCTCACTGACGATTTTGAGCTCAGCATAGCACCGTTAGTTAAGGAAACATAATCCATTAGAATCAGACTAAGATGCTTTTGAAAGAACAGCAGTGATGTGGAGCATCGCGGTAAATAAGACCCAATGTAGCTGTTTGAACACCTTCTGCAGCTTTCTAAAAGTAGAGAAAGAAAACACCTGCAAGACTTCAAAGGTCAACTCCTAATTCTGCAAAATAAGTACCAAGTTACTCATTTAGGCCAAAGGAAATGCACTACAACTGCAAATAAAACATAACATTTTCAGTACACTGCGCAGTTCGAAACAAGGAGAAAATGTACACCTCGCAATGCACAACTAATGTTCTTTTCAATAAACATAATATGGTGAGCCATCTCTAACCCAGCAAAATTCCTACTCATTCGGATCAGACATGATCTCTATAAATTTCAGGCAATAAGGCTGATAGCATATGGCTCTATTAAAAGGGGAAGAAAAGCAGAAGCACTTTTTTTTTTTTCCTTAAGATTTCATTACAAGGAGGTTTAACGGAGGGGGGGTGGGGGGGGAAGAAGAATAAAAAAAGAGCAGCGGTTTGCTGAGTGAAGAGAAATTACAAGGCAGACAGTGTCTGTAAATGAGTGACTTCAAGGCAGCTCAGCCTCACTGCAGCTGTTCACTCTCCATGAACACCTCCCAATTCAGGCAAAGGGGAAACAGGCTATTTTCTCTCTCACCTATATTATTAACCCCTCTCAAAGAGATTTTTTTAACAAACTCGATAGGAAGATGTTTGGGCTGCCATTTCATCTACCCTTCCTAACAGTTTGAGCATTGAAAATTTAATTCCCAATTGAAACTGCTTTTGTCCAGGCGGAGCGACAGGCACATACAGATGGGCACAACAAAGTGCTGCACCGCGCTGCTTTGTGGCGCCGCATTAAAGCTTTCACCAAAACTTCATGCCTCGCTGCTAATAAACAGTTTGCTATCATGAGATGGCCTAATGCAAACTTTCAGAGTCACTCCTGAAATACAGAGAATAGGGAGAGCTCGGCATAAATGTGGAAGTATCAAGTTAGAAAGAAGGACTTTGCTAGGGAAATCCTTTGGAGCCTCCTCGAGTGTTCTGGCAGAAGACACAGACCAGCTGAAGGGCGCATTTCCTCCCCCTAGCTTGTCTTTTATTCCTGACTTTTTTTTTTTTTTTTTTTTTTTTTTTTGGTATCATATTTTGCATTGTTTCGAGGGAAACTTGAAAATCGTCTCCTTCACTCTGCAATGCCAAGCCCTCGGAAAAAAAAAAAAAAAAAAAAAAACAACAAGTATCCAGGTAATGAAGTCTGTAACTAAACGGTAATTGAATCAGCATAATTTGCACACTGAATGGTTTTCAAATGCTCCCAGTTTACAATTAAAGGAGAATTAATGCGCTTGTTGTTCAGACTGCAGCGCATTAGAATAAATCCAGCACTGTTGTTGTAATGAGTCGAGAGCAGTTTAACTGCCAGCAAACACATTTAAAATTTAACACGACGTATCGATCTCGCTCCGGCTTTTTGATGGATTATTTGCCACGCACTTTTCTCCCCATCTCCCCCCACCCCTCCACCCCCACCCCGGCTATAAAACTCGCAGGGAGGAGAGAGGCCCGCGGCAGACGCGGCACGGCCCGGCGGGGGCAGGACCCCCGGGGAGGCGCTGCGCCGGGCGGGCACGGGCCGGGCCGGGACGGGGCAGAGCGGGAGGTGGCGGGACGGGCCGGGCGCGCGGGCGCTGCGCGGGCACGGGAGGAGCGCGCGGCCCCGCCTGCCCCCGCCCCCCGCGCCCCATTGGCTGCCCCGCACGGGGCCGCGCGCTCTGCCCCGCAGCGCCCCCGGGTGGCGCGGCCGCCACAGCGCAGGGAGCGGCGGCGCGGGCAGCGCCCGGAACCGAGCCCGAGCCCGAACCGGAGCCCGAGCCTGAACCGGAGCCGGAGCCCGAGCCCGAGCCTGAACTGGAGCCGGAGCCCGAGCCCGAACTGGAGCCGGAGCCCGAGCCCGAGCCTGAACTGGAGCCGGAGCCCGAGCCCGAGCCCGAGCCTGAACCGGAGCCGGAGCCGGAGCCCGAGCCCGAGCCGAAACCGAGCCCGAGGCCGAGCCCGAGCCTGAACTGGAGCCGGAGCCCGTGCTGTAGCCGGGCCGTCGCCGGCACCACGCCCAGCACGGGCCCGGCGTGCTTCTCTCGGCAACGCTCCTGGAAAAAGATCTTTTCCCTCCCCCGTAGCCACGGGGATGAGCTGCCGCCAAGCGTTTGCTGCTTAACGTACCACAAGGCAGAGAGGATGCGGACTGCACAGGGGCAGTCTGCAGCCTGGTTTTCGTTCCTTGCAATCGTAGCGGGAATAAAGTGTGTTTGTGTGTGAAAGGAGATAACGCCGATGTTTACTCGCGTTCCCGCGGTAATCTTAAAGGAGATTGCTGCAAAAGTCAATGACACTTCCCGCGGAGAACGCTCTCTGTGCTGGTGGCCGAGTGCCGCCCGTGCCGCACCGCCCGCGGGCACACCGGGGCAATTCCCCCCCGGAACCCTCAGCGGGGAGCAGAGGGCGGGAAGTTGCCTCCATCCCACAGCCCGGCCGGGCGGCCCCGCCGCGGTGCTCCGCTGCCCACGCAGACACTCAGGGACCCCGGCCCTGCTCCAGCCCAGGGGAGCCCCCGCTCCCCCGGAGAAGTTACAGGTCTGCGCCCCAGGGAGATTTCCCGGCCGGGACCCGCACCTCCCCGGCCCGTGGCGGGAGGACGAGCAGAGCGGGGTGCGGGGTGCGAGTAGTTGCCGTGAGTTTGTTCGTTCCCCGCCGGGCTGGCGCCCTCCTCCCTCCCCACGCCCGGGCCGTGAGCGCGGCCGGGGACACTCACCAGGTAGAGGGTGGGCTGCAGCAGAAGCACCGCGTACCAGTACACAGCCTGCATCCTCGCCGCTCAAACTTCCCCCGCGCTGCCTTCGCTGCCTCTTTGTTCCTTCCAGAACATAGATCCACCTGGCATCCACTTTACAGAACAAGCAGAGCTCTCACCAGCCTAGACAAAAACGAAATTATAGATCCCATGACCACAAGACAAGGTTAGGCTTGGCATAAGGGGGGAAGAGAGGTGTGTAGGGAAAGGGGAGGGGGAGGGGGCGCGGGGGGAGAGAAGGAGAAGATGGGGTGTGTGAACGGGGGTGGGGGAAACAAAAAAAACCCGATTAAAATCTAGTTAATCCAGCGTCAAAGCAAAGTGATGGCACGGTCCGGGGTGGCGGCAGACCGCCTATAGGCAGCGCTCCCCGGCGCTCAGTCCTTTCACTGGGCGGGAGAGCCCCGTGTTGTTGGCTGGGACGGCCCGGGGGTGCCGCTGCCAGCCCTGCCCGTCCCTGTGCCCCCGGCGGGGACCGGGCGGCAGCGCCCGCCAGCCCCTGCGGAGCTCGGGCAGCGAGCGGGGAGCGGAGAGGCGCCGGAGCGGGGAGAGGGCGACAGCAGGCGCTGGGATCGTGCCTCCGGATGCTTCTGGGCGCTTGAAGCCGAGGCAGAGAGCTTTGCCTTCGGGACGCCCGAGCAGGCTCCGCTTACCCCTGCAGGCGCCCACCTCCCTGTGCCGCTCCTAAAGGCGCGCCGTGCCCTGCCCCGGGCCGGGACCGCGCCCCGGGCGCCCCGACGGGCCAGGACCCCCATCCCCGGCCCCAGCCCTTCTCCGCCCCCGCGGCCCGCGGACAGCCCCGCCGCCGCGGGGGGGCCGCGCTGGGGATACGTACGGCGTAGGGGATCCGACGGCGGACGCGGCTCCGCGGGACGCTCCATGGGCGAGCCTAGCGGGGCTGAGTGCCGCGGCGCAGCCCGCCGCCCCCGCGCATCTCCTGGCCGCGCTCCGCGCCGAGGTGTCCCGCGGCCGCCGTGCATCCAGCGCAGGCACTGTCAGGGCGGCGGGGCGGCTGGCAGGCTCTCCCCCCCTCGCCTCCCCTTCTCCGCACACGGCCGCGCTCTGGATCCGCCGAGCAGGACACTTACGGGAGGAGGGAGCAGCCCCGGCTGCCCGCTCGCCTTCGGCGGGGGGCGCGGGCAGGAGCGGCGGCACCGGCGCTCCGGGGCGTCCAGAGCGATTTGTCTCTATTAAAAATGACTTATTGTTGAGTGAGCGGCGAGCGCCTGCTATTTAACTTCAGATAAAATCTATCTGCAAAGACCTTGGCCGATCATCTTAAAATAAAGCGCTGGAGCCGAGCACTGTCCGAGGCTCACTGCTTGGGGAAAGAGAAAGAGCAGCGGGGGGGGGGGGGGGGGGGGGAAGGGGGGGCTTGCTTGGCGAGGGGGGAAGGGAGGAGGGAGGAAGGGGAGTTTAGCGGCGTCCCATCCTCTCCGCTGAGCGGGGTGATGAATTAGAGCCCTCCCCGGGCGGTGCGAGCTGCCTTGCGCTGCCCGCCCTGCCCACCCTGCCCGCGCTGCTTCTGCCGTGTGTCCTGCCCTGTCCCTGCCGCCTGCCCTGTCCCTGCCGCCTGTCCTATCCGTGCTGCCTGTCCTATCCGCCCTGCTGCTGGCCGTGTGTCCTGCCCTGTCCCTGCCGGCTGTCCTACCCGCCCTGCTGGCTGCCTCTGCCCGGGAGCGGGCGCTGCCCTCGCTGCCCTCCCCGCTGTCCGCACTGCTGCCTGGGCAGAGCCCTTTCCCTCTCTGCTTGCCCGCGGGAGCCGGCTGTCTGCCTTAAAGGAGCATGGGAGAGCACCTTCTTTATCTTTCTTCCCTTTCATTTTAGTTTTTCCACCTCTCTCAGCGGTGTCCCGTGCACCGACAGCGCTGCTCCGCCCGGGGAGTCAGCGGGCGCCCGCCAGTCAGGCTCGGAGGCGGCGGGATCGCGGAGCCCGGATGGGTGACGGCTGCGGGAGTCGGGCTCCAGGATGGAAGGGCTGTTTCTCCCTCGCTAGCAGGAACCTGTAGCTGGACAGACTCTCGGAGTGCAGCTGGAAAACTCACCCTTGTCGGGTGCCGTGCTTATCCTGACAACTGTCATACAAATGGAAAGGGCTCACCGTGTTTTTCCTTCTACTTTACAAAGAATTCTATGGATGTTTTTCATACACTCTTCCTCCCTTAAATGATATCATTACTAGCGTGACATTGGGACAGGGTGAAGGGGAGGATGCCAGCAGCACAGAGCAGCCTTACCAGGTGCCCAAACTCAATAGCAAACCTCAGATTTATCACTTCCCAAAGCCAAAGCAAGAAGTATGCCAGTAAGCTGTACAGAGAGGGAAATGAGAAAGAAAAAGAAGGCTTCAGTTGTCCAGTCAAATCCTTGCTTCTCTCAGAGCACATAGGGGTAACTAATATCTGTGATCTGAGGCTTCAGCATCAAGCTGTAAAATGATGTTTTAATTTGGGGGTCTGAGTTTGGAACACTATAATAAAAGGGGAGCAGGAAAGAATGGGGAAGGTAATGAAGTACTCTTTCAAAGAGCTGCACCAGAGCCCTCCCCCATAGCCATTTCTGCTTAAACACCTGGAAGATGGACACCTCCATATGCTTCCAGCACCATCACTCTGCTAGACATGCAGAATGCTCATGTCACAGCTTTGAACAGAAGTGTGCAGCCTGCGAGGAATCACTGTCATCCTGCCCCTCCAGACAGCCTCTGCGTTGCAGTGCAGGCTAAAGCTGCCTAGGGACTTCTTGTTTTAAAAGGATAACAAAAAATTGCAGCTGACTTTTCCCTTGCAACTCCTTCCTTCCTATCTCTCCCACTCTCACTTCTCCAAAGTCTGGGGCTAGAATCACACCTAATAAACAACCTAGAGAGACATAAGAGAAAGAGAGAAAGAAGAGATGATTGCTAGATAGATATTGCTCTCTTTGCATAGAACAAACTTGCCGTAAGGCTGTGTGGAACACATTGCTGATCATTGCAATAACTTGCTGTTTAGACTCAGCACGGTTACTCTTATCTTAGATATGAAATTGCCAGGTTAGTATGGAGCAGCAAAAGCAAAATCTGCCAGGTTTCAGTAGGCCATGTTCCTGGAGAAGACGTAATTTCTTCAGGAAGGAGTAATTCAACTCTATGTATAACTTGATTCAGTTAACCCAAGTTCTGATCACTGCCTTTATATTAGTCACAAGGAAGTAGTCCTAGGAGAATAATTATTCCTTCAGCTGGTCAAATAAAAGAAGGTCCTCTCAGTCTTTCTCATCCAGATCCTTATACCTTGTCTAGGGGAGCGTTGTGGAGGAGCTCCTGGGTCCACTGGAATCACAAGCGTGGCTCCTCTTTACTTCATCCCATGGAAATGTCTCCACTCTATGAATTCAGCAAGGTCTCCTGTGAATGGCCTGATCTGTGTGGCATCTATTGGAATTGTTAGGCAGGCTTTCTAGGCAAAGTTCTTAAGGATGGATGATTCTGTTTACTGAAGGTTCAGACTGATCCAAGGTCTCATTGGCTTACCTGAGGGCTTCTTTCTTTGCCCTTCAGCTGACCTCCTTAGCCATAGGCCACTGGGACAAACTTTCTAACTGCAATGGAACTGAGATTTCCTTCAGAAATGCTGTTTGGATTGCTCCTTGTCTCCACTGCCATTCCAGAAGAAAGGAGTAAGGAGTATATAGGAGTCTGGATTAAGTGTTTTTATTATTAAAGGAAAAAAAAAAAGCAAACTCTGAAGTATTCCACCTGTGAACATGTGATACTTTTTCAAAGGGAATAAAATGATAAAATGCATATAAAAATCTGACATTTAAGATTTTTGGAAACAGTCGTTTGACTTTCATCTGATTCTGTAATATTGGTGCAGCAGCTTAAGTGGAATATTAGATTTTTTTACAGTGAACAAGTGAATTTTAATTTCAACCATTTGGATGCTGTTTGCAATTCAAACAATAAGGCCCTCATCAAAGCAGTATCAGCTAGTGAGGTTTTAAAGAATCACAAGTTCTGGGCTTAGTAATAGACTTTGAAAAAGACCAATTAGACTTTAGAATGTAATAGGACTACTTTTAAAGCTTGGAAATGAATTCTAACCTTTAGATATCTTCCCTGTTTCTGCAAAGATAGCATCCTGGCTTGCAGAACTGAAAGGGTCACAAGCAGAGAATCCAAAGACAATGGCAAGTGATTAATAACTGCTACAGGTTCCAATGGAAGATGGGCACATGGTTTAATTGCTTGAGGCACTAGAAGAAAATACAATGCTGTAATGATAAATATCAAATGATTGTGCTAAACTTACTGCACAATACAGCTAACCTGTCTAAACATGGACAGTTATTTATGAAATAGTAAATAGAGCTAAATCCCATGGAATCCTATTCATAGAGGCCACATTTCTTATTTTGGAAATAAACTGCTTGGAAAAAAAAAAAAAAAAAGCAAATCAAAGGAAGGAAAGGTTGGCCAGAGAACAATCAAATCTATTTAAAATGTAAAGAAGTGAAGGAATAAGAAGAGAAAGTCTGATGAATCAGTGTTTGGCAATACAAAGAATATTTCAGTAAGATTATTTACATGAGTGATATGAAGTGTCCAGCCTGTAAACTGTAGCACATATGTAGTGCATGTGCAACTCTGCTATCTTATCTCTACACAAGTTGAAGTACTACTGAATTCAGCTGGAGTTGCATATGCACTACAATGACAGATTATGGCCTCCACAGCTTTTCTATATTTGTATTTTCTATATTTCAGTGTGTGGGCCAGATGCCTCATATCAATCATGTAAATAATCTTATTGAAATGTTCTTCATATTGCCAACCATTAACTCATCAGACCTTCTCTTCTTATCCCTTCCCCTCTTCACATTTTAAATAGATTTCTTTTGTTTCAAGGAAATCTTCATGTTTGAACAGGGTATTTTTATGATTGGTATAAATACTACAAACAGAGTCCCTTGTCACATTTTATTTCCATTTCTTCAAGGTCAGGATATGACTATATGTACCATTCCTATTTTTAAATATAAAAATATCTCTGTGAGACTTTTATTTTTATTACACTGATTTCTGCCTACTTAAAGTCAAAGGCATATCACAAAGTGGTGTTTCTCTGTATCCCATACGGAAAAATACAGGAATACTCCAACCACTTCAAGAGAAGTGCCTTGTATTCCTGACGTTTTTAACTATTTCTCCTGACTCTATTTCATGAGCATTCACACTACGCTGGAGCGAGATGTGACGTTCAGCATCAAAGAAGGCTAAAAGGTAATGTACAAACAGCTGTGTCTGGACCACTCAGTGCTTCTGTAATATAAACATGAGCAAGCCTACAGATTTCATGAGACTTACTGCAGGTGACACTCAGGGTGCACATATATACTCAGGATTTTTCAAAAAAATACTTGAGACGAGGTAAAACGTAATTTATAATCTATATGAACAAAACTTACAGCCAAGTTTATCTACAGGATTTTCTCATTAATAATGCCTTTAAATTCAAGGAGGGGAAATCATGAATATAATAATCAAGAAATCTTTCTAACTTCCATTGCATAGGGACCTTCTTTTTTAATATAATATTTATAATAGTGATTTTTATTTGCAGTCAGTGATTTTTATTTGCATTCCACTTTTATTTCATTCATTACATCTAGAAAAATTTCTATAGTCGCAACACAGGAAATAGAAGAGTTTAAAGAAAGGAGTCTATACTTTGTCTGTATATTGTCCAGAAAATACCACAACTTGGGCGAGTTTCCTGAAGATATAATTAGATTTCAAAAATAGCGTAGGACTAAGTGAATTGCTTAATTAAAATCTAATTATTAGAATATTTCATGATGACCACTCTAGGGATTATTAACTGACAGCAACACTTGTTGGAATAATAAAACTTGATAACAAAACTTTTATTAAAATTTCTATGTCTATGAGTATGGGTTTTAATTGCAAAATAACACAATATATATCATGTCAGCTGGGGAGGCTTTATACAAGAGAGCTAAAATAGGAGAGTTAAATTGTCTTGAAGAAGAAACTGATGTAAGGGAGAGTCTGCAAAGCCAGTTTTCTTTCTTTCAGTGTGATGGCAAGGAAGAGAGCAGGGACATCCCTGAAGGCTTCTTGGGCAACCTGCTGAGCTGAAGGAAGGAGGGATGCTTGCTGCCCAGGGCACAGTCAAAACAACTGCCCTTGGCTCCTGGGAGCAGTTTGCTTTTCAAGGCTTGAGTCAGAGAGCTGCATAAACCTTGAGCATTCAGGGCAGAAGGACACTCCACAGAGAATGAGGAAGAACTGCAAAACTTCACCCCAAAAGCTTGCCAGGGTAGAACATCCTGCCTCTACATTGTATATGCCAAAACAACACTGAAGCCACACCTTGAGAAGCAGCAATCAACTATTTTCCATTCATTGTATTATAAGCAGGAATAAACTCTCTGATGCTGTGTTAGGTCACTGAAGGTAGATCTCCTTAATATCTTTCCCTCTGCCTCTTTTTTTTCCCTTCATCCTGTATTGACTGGATACACCCCACAGCAGTGCTGTCCTGAAGCCAGAATTTACTTGTCACTCTATGGAGTGGCTGCAGCAGCAGCCAGGCAGGGCAGGGCAGGACATCAGGCTGCATGCCCAGTCAGGCTCTTCTTAATGCTGGAACCATCACAATGAAAGCTCTCGGGGCAGCTCCTTCCACCCACTCTTCACCTCTTGGGGTTTGTGGCAAGCACATTTGTGCCAGGCTGACAGGCAGTGGGTGCCGGGCCTGACGCTCTGCACTCACCTGCTCACAGGGAGCCAGGCTGGGACTACAGCTTTTACACGCTGTAGTAAAGAGCTCTGCTGACCTCAGGAAGGGAAGTACAGGTGGTAAATGACTGGAATGGCTGTGACCAAAAGGAACCTTATTCTCTTTTAAGGAAGCATCTAATAAATCTAATAAAAAGATAAATTATCTCAGATAGAAGAGCCTGAGCTCAGACACTGGACCCTGCACATCAAATACAGCTGCCACTGGCTGTAGCTGGGAAGAAAACAGTTTCTGAGTGAGTGTTCAGTGTGTTTTGTGGAGCTCTGCACCCTTTTACATTGCTTTTGCTTCATGGTGAGTTTGTAAATTACCAACGACACTGATTTTGCCTCGATCTCAGTGAGTAGCAGAACCTGAGGGGGATTTTTTACCTTTAATAACAAATAAATTAATATTGTTTTATCTGCAAGGCAAAATGAGCTATCAGGAAACGATGCATAAAAACTTAGTCTTTCATGTTTTAGACCTGTAAATTTGAGGGACCATTCTGTTCATCATCAGTAAAATCAAAGTATTGAGGCTTCCTTTGAACACAGTAGAGTTGAGCTTTTGTGAGAAATCACCTTTGGATATGTCTTGCAGCAACAAGAACTTTTAAAGACAAAATTTTTCCAAGTCTCCAATCAAGTAAATTATTTCATGTGGTCAGGTCTTAAGACCAGCAAGGAATATTTTTTAAACTATTCAAGGCTGTTTACACTTCATGACCAAGATTTTACATTTCAGCTATAGTACTTAGGACTAAAAAGACACCAGCGTCTTTAATTTTCTTTGTTAGCTAGAGGGCATTCTCTTAGGGGTAAAAGACAGTCTTTAGTTAGACAACAGCCCACCCAAGTGAACGGCGTCTTCTTACTTTACTAAACTGCGAACCAGCTGAACCAGCTTTGATAATTTCAGTATTTAGAGGATCAGAAAGAAATGTGGCAATATGGGAAGGAGCTATATACTTTGAAAAGCCATGCAAAAATGTGTCACATTTCACCTGTAATAGCAATACAGTAATTAACTGCTTTTGTTTACCCAAGCCTACAATCTGGTATTAAAACCAAGTGAGATATTTTGGACTAGAATGTTGTGAAATCCATTCGAAGTAGACAAACTTTGGGAGAATTGTTACCTTTGAGGAAAACCTGAAATAGATTTTCAACTTTATAAGGGAAAACAAAGCTTCAGACAACTTATCAAAGAAATTACAGAGGATATGAAATTCCCACTTTCGCATTGCAGTTGCTGCTGAGGTATGAACATTTCGCTACAAAAACAGAGACAGCTGTTAGGATTGCCAGTATTAACTAATACATGTTGAAAAACAAAGGGATGCCGATTTGTTGAGTTAGTTTGTCGTGCCTTTGCAATAGCTACACTGCACACAGACGCATTTCCCTTTCACTCTTGAGAAAACCTCACTAAAAATTTTTAGTGGACCCAAAAATCAGAAGAAATAAAAATAACCAATTCCTATGGTTTATATAATTTAATACAAAAATCCGTGCTTTCTCTCTCAGAGACTGCGGGGTGATGGGTGTTAATTACGCCGGATTATAGCAATCTTCCAGTGCCACCTTGTGGCGCAGTGTAATACCGCAAAAGGCAGCTAACCTTACTTTCGCCAAGCAAAAACAGCCAGTTATCAATGCAGCAGTCCATAAACATAACAAACTGAGAGGTGGAAGAGAGTTTTCATCCTAGATATTAAACTAACTTCTGCCCCAGCCACAATTAAATGTCATATTTTGCTCGTAGAGTAGCACCCATCACACCTAATGCTGATATTTGGGTGTTACTCTAAGGATGTCCCCCAAAGCAATGTGCAGAAAGATCCCCAGGGAGGCTTTGCAATAGGCCATGTTGTAGTACATAGGCATTGCTCTATGTTACACCGTGTAATTTAACACCAAGGATGTATTTTTTTTTTTTTTTAAACCACCATTTTTATTTTACAATGTAATGGAATGCACCAACATGAGCAAATACATGGACATCTATTCCAGTCTTGACTACTCTCCCTGTGAAGATTGTTTCTCTAAGACCACCAGGATTTGTTTTGCTGCAGCCTGAGGCTGTGTTATCACATCACACTCACAGCATTAGAACCATGGCTCCTGAGCAGAGCCCTTCCAGGCTGCTACGAGAATTCCTCGCACACACACACACAGTGCTTTCCACCAACAGATAAGTGGACTTCTTAAAGATGGAATTTAAGAGATATAAATCACCCAAAATTAAACTTTTTGATTTCATTGACCCATATCCCAGAGGACATAACTGTTTTAAACAGAGAAAGGATATCTTTGAAAAGGAAAATTGTACAAGGCACAGGGATGTCAGCAGCAGTGGCAGTACATTGTCAAGAGCTGCAGATCAGATCATAGTCAGACCGGTCCTGTGAGCTGTGATTTGGGTGTGGACAGTCCAGTTCTCCAGGCTGGTTAAGCTCACATCCTACTGTGAAACTGCCCCTCTCAGCTATACAAGATTTGCAGTGACAGCAAGGATATTTGGAAGCTACAAAAAAAAAAAAAAAAAAAAAAAAAAAAAAAAAAAAAAAAAAAAAAAAAAAAACCACCAAGGGGAACTGAGTGGCTCCATTTCCTTGAGTGTTAAAATCCATGAAACCCACAAATGACACATGAATTAAAATAATTTGCAGGATTCTAAGGCAGAATTTACTAATAAGATCAAAATCAGTCCTGGATAGCTATGTCTTGGATGATCATGCAGTGCCAGGCAAACATACAGCTGGCTTTAAAATGGGATTCATATTTCGGAGATTTAACCAATTTTACCCCACTGACAGACCCCTCTTTTATTTTTCATCCTATACTTCTTACAGATCTGTGCTGACAAATCTTTTGTTTCTTGTCATCTGTCAATAGTATATATTATGTTATTTTCAAAGGTGCTGAGCTTATGTAGTGTACCACTCATAAGGTAATAGGATCATAAAATATAATTGTAAGAAGCACATTTTCAGAAGATTCATCTTCCTCTTGAGGACATAAGATGTGTCCATGGTTTTATTTCTACACGTAGATTTAAGGAGACTATCAGATGCTGACAGAAGCCTGATTTAAACAGCAGTGGTGTTTAAATCTAGCAAGGTGGCCATGATCACCCCAGGTCCCCAGGTAAATTGAAGTTTGCAGATCTCATTTTTGTCTTTACAGAGGAGGACAGTTTTAAGAGGAAGGACAATACTCTTCTAAGCCAAGCACATACTAACTACACAGGCATCTATGTACACATCAGAACATAGATGTACTATTTTCTTTCAAATTGCAGATTCAGATATATAGTATAAAATATATATTCAGCAATAAGAATGGATTGTTTAGGATAAAATCTGATTTTCTGACCTGACAAGTTTCAAACACTGCAGTAAAATAAATTCAGTTAATTTGGATTCTACAGATCAGCTAGTCTTAAGGGGGAATTACATTTAAATTTGAAACAGGTTAGGAATTGTGTAACTCAATTAGATTTTAAGTTCAGCTAATTTAAAACTTTGCCAGCATGGTACAGTGTACTTAGACAAAACAGACATACAGTTTTAGAATTTGTTCAAATTTAGCACCATTGATTAAAATTTAGCAAATCCTTGAGCATGGTAGTTCAAATTCCTAGTTTGAATTAAGTCCACAGCTTCAACAATATTAACTGGATTCAGTATAAAGCTGGTCTGAAAGAGTGATAAATAGGTTGCTGTTTGGTTTCCATTTGAGTGCTGGGCACCACAACGGTAGATTAATTACCTTTAATTAACTATCTCCTTTGTAGGAGCTTGGAGCAAACTATCTAATGAGACCAGAAGGAGAGCGGAAGCTACTTGCTTCACTTAATACCCAGGTATCATCTGTACAATTATCTGCCCTCTGAGCAGATGGGGTGTGCTCACAGCAACCAAGCTCCTGGCCCTGGCAAACGTGACAAATGGAAAGAACTTGGGGAGGCAGAAGAGCACCACCAATACACGTGGAGCACAGTCTCAGCTGGAGGCTACAGCACCTGTGCTAATAGAGAGTCCCTACATCAGGGCACCACTCATCTGAAAAGGAGCAAATTTTTCCAGTGCATGGGTTCCCTTAACCCAGGATTATATTCTTTTTCACCAAGGATGTCTCTCAGTGGACAAGGAATCTAGCTTTCATTGTAAAAAACATACACTACAGAAAGATTCAACTCTCAAGTACACAGATAATACAGTTTCCAAAGCCATGGAAACCTGGCCAGTGTTTTGTAGGCCACATCTGGCTACATCTAGCATTGGACATATGAAAGCTTCCAGAAAGTTTCTTATACAACATCAAAGAGGATGTGGTAGTTCTGGACCATGACATTATCAATATCAAAGGGAGAAAACACAGTCTTTTTGGCTAGGACGTGTACTCTGAAAGTGTCATAAAGACAGAGAAAATATAGATTTGAAAAACAAGGTTAAGAAAGCAGTAAAAGCAGAAAGGTTAATTTTGGAACTCTTTTGGAATAGCTGAAATCTATGTAAGAAGGAAGAAAGGAAAAAGCAAACTAGAACCAATTCACTGATTAATTGAAACAGGTGTTTTGATTAAAAAATAAATAAATAAATAAATAAATAAATAAATAAATAAAAGTGAAGGAAAGCCAATACTTGTAAAAAAGGAACTCTTTCCAACTCTGTAGTGTTATACCCCTCTGTCTTGCTATCCAAACAAATGTCATACCTCTTCACCAAGTCCACAACTCTGTCAAGGCTCCAGAGCTTATCCCTGTGCGTGGTATCTGACTTCCATACTGTTTGAAGGGAGGATGTCTCCCCTCTGTCCCTCAGAGGACTCATAAATTCTCATTAAGAAAGGACTACATGCATGACAGCCCCTGGAAACAGAGCTGCCTGACCTCCATGATGATAATCCAAGGTGATCCAAATACCCAGACCACGTGTAATTTCCCAGTCCTTTTACAGGTAGTAGATACCCCTGTTCATGACATAAGACCCAGCTCCAGAACTGACAGCTGAGAACAATGTCTGGTTTTCTTAGAAAGTACCCTGAGATGGGCTGGACAGTGGAGAATTCAAAGCTTTGGGATGCTCTTGTGACAAACACAGTCTGAAAGCACCATGATCTTGAGGACTAACAGAGAGGGTCTGTTCTTTTTTCACAGCCAGAGCTAGGGAAATGAAAAACAAGGATTCTTTCTTAGCAAAGAGTCACAAGGAATAAATGTTTGGCATTACATAACAACTTTCTTCTTCTTGGACTAAATATCTCAGGGGAAGACTTCTGCTTCTGAATCTTCATTTACTTCAGACATTCCCTCCTTCTGCTGCAAGATACTGGTAGATAAATCAAGCAGGACCCTTTCATCACAATGGCAGGATGGGATCATGTAACGTGTCTGACAAAGCAGATCAGAGATTTATTAACAGTCTGAAGAAATCTTCCTAGAGGTTTGAGAGTCCCAGGAAATGCTGTTGTGCAGACAGGTGTCAGAAGTACCTGCTGTGTCCTCTTCTCAGGGCTGAGGACTGGAGCCATTGTCCACTTATGATTGCATGACATTAACAGCTTGGAGAGTCCCCACCAGAGAAAGCTATTATTGACTCAGGTCCAAGCAGTGGCCTAATCCTAACTGGCTGCAAAGGAGATGTACTATAACTTTATATTACAGGTACAATGACTATGCTGATAGGAGCAAAAGAGTTGAAAAAGTTAAGGTGAAAGGTATTTGACTTCGAAAAAGAGAATTCCCTAAGAAAGAGAAAGCTAGGAAAGAGGCAAAAGGGCAAAAAATTTTTGCATAGTGTGGAAATTGTTTTAAGATGTTCTGTTAGAGGCTGGTTCTAAGCAAGCCAGTAAGTACTATCACAAAACTTTAAAAGGAACAAAATCACAAGTCAGCTAGAGTTAACAACAGGGTGAAGAAAGATTTCAAAAGTAAAAAGAGAAAAAAAAAAAAAAGAATTTTCACCCAAATGAGGAGAATAGGTCATAAAAACTGGAAAGTTTATAGAAAACCACAAGGAAGCCCAAAATACTTTTAGGAGCAATTTGCTGAAGGCATAAAAAAGTTTCATTAAAAAAACCTTCCTTTTAAACACATCAGAAGTAGGAAAGCTGCCAGCTAGTTAGTCAGGCAGATATATGATGAAGATGTAAAAGGAATGCTCATGATAGATAAGGCTGAAAATGTTTAATGAATTTTTCCACTACTGTTCATGGTGGAGGATCTAAGGGAGGCTCAGGCAACAGAGCACTTTATATGGGATAAGAATATGATGATCTGTCTCAAACTGAAATGTTAGAAGAAAATAGTACAGAAAAAAACTACAAAATAAGTTGTAACAAATCAGGTCTCAGAGCTAAAAAATGTTCACTTGGGACACCTAAAAGAATTCATCTTTGAAATTGCTGAAGAGCCAACTCCATTTCATATCTTTAAAAAGAACACATCCCGGTATTGGTACTAGAGATGTTAAATTTGGTGCCAATTTTTTTAAATAGTTGTTGACATGAACCTAGTAAATCTGTTTTCCATCTTGGGTAAATTTGTAGAAACTACATTAAAGAACAGAATATATACACTCAGAAATAAACATTATATGTTGGAGAAGGGTCAGTATGACTTTCATGGTGAAAAGTCATGCTTCACAAATCTACTACATTTCTTTGAAGTATCAATTAACATGTAAACAAGGATACTGCAGTGTAGTAGCAATATGAGAATTTCGAAAAAAGTTTGGTTAAATTCTCTCCATAAGGGCTTTAAAAACACTCTGCTTGCCTGGAGGAAGGTGGAGGTCTTGTTACAAATTAAAAATTTTCACAACAGTGAGATTGAGCCAGGGGGCTCATAGGGATCCACGGAGGCATTTTTGGTGCTCAACAGATTATCAAATAGTCTGGAAGGAACATTATACTGATGTGCCAAGATTGGCACATCATGATGATATAAAATTATTCAGGACTGGAAAAAAATTAAGATGGCAGTGAAAAGTTGCAAAGGGACCTCATTTACTAGTATCTTGCATGTAGAGTGGCAACAAAATGTAAAATGAAGTCCAATGTAAGTAAATTAAAAGGTAGAGCCTTTAAACATATGCTCTAAATAATTTTGTCCATTCAGGAAAGAGATGTGTGGAAAGTTCAGCTTAACAGTCCGTGGGAATCTTGAAGAAAAAACAGATCTTAAGTTTTTAATTTAAAAAAATAGTAAATAAATTTAAAAAAAAATATAAATAAAAAAGAGGAAGTCAGAAAACAGGAGTGCAAGAAGTACATCGCTCGCAAGTGGTTACTACATCCCCATCATTGACTATGCACAAGTCTATTCCTCTATCAGCAAATGGCTTTAACAGAAGTAGAAAAGCTGCAGAGAAAGATAAGATCAACCCTGTGCTACAGCTTCCACATAAGGAAAGCCTCTACAAACCATTTTTCTGCTAGTAAAACCAATGGCAAAGGAATAAAATGATGTGAAGAAGGAAAAAAAATCCCCTTCAAATGCATCAACTTGTTTGTTCTTATATTCCAAAAAATACAGATGCCTGAGAGCCACTGTTGAAAAGTCTGATGGTACTTTTTACTTTCTCTGCTGCAATTTTTGTTTAGGTGCATCTGAGTGACTAGGGCAGGAGAGATGCCAATTTTTGTAAAAGGAAATGGAAGTGCTGTTATTCAACTCTGCTATAAGATCACTAAATCTTAAAGCTTGTCTCATAGTGGAGGAGCAGTGAAGCAGGAAATTGCTAATGCAAAGTGTATAAGAGAAGATCCACTACAGCAGGATTCAAGCTTCACCCCAAAAGCCACTCTTGCAAAGAAAAAAGAAGAAATATGTGAGCAGAAGAGAGCACTATGAAAATGAAACAGCTTTACAAAACAGGAAAAAAAAAAAAAAAGAATCCAAACTAATCCTTTTACTACTACATTCAAAGTTTAATTGTGTTATTAATTTGTGTGCAGTATTTAGTCTTCAGTGATGCACACAGCTGAAAACCAACTCAACTCCACAGAACTAAAACTGTATCAGTCCATTTTATTAAGAGTTGGAAAAGTTACATTATTTATTTTAAATTTAGTGATAATTTATCTGAGGAGACAGTTTGGTAGTAGTTCTTTGATTTTAATGATCTCTAGCTAAAAGCAGCTCACTATCCCTATGGTGTTTTTTGTGACCCTGCATGCAATGCTGGTGGGCATTTCTGGGGTGTTTTTGCAGACTCACTCAGGACATGTAATTCTCCAGTGCAACTCTGTGTGAAGAGGCAAGTTTTTTAGATCCTGTGTAATCTGTGGCCTTTAGGCACCTACTTTAATTCTGCTCACTTGGGCAGCAACACACATCGATGGTACTACTAGCACTATTTACATCAGGCACACATTTAAATGTTTTCAGAGTTATAGCTTGTATACCTTGTGACCAGCAGTGTCTGGCAGGTGCAGTCATGTACAAGTATATAATGATGCCATTTGGGTTTTTCCTTTTTTCTTTTATATGTTTTCTATATTTTTCATATATATATTTGTAACTCTGTCACCTACTGTGTTAGTAGCTAGTTTTCCCAGTACTTTTCCATGGCCTTTCCCTAAGCAGAAAGACAAAAGAAATTCCAGAGCCCCAAGCCCCAGGAGGTAAAACCCTCCATACTGTCTTGGTTCTTCCTGGGAACCAAAGCTGAGAACAACCCTTCAAGACATATTCTCAGGAACAAAATACAGTTAGTGCCCAGGGGGGGGTCCAGAGAAGGGGCTTGACCTGGGGTGGGTGAGGAATTACATCACCCCTTGTCCTCCTAATCAGTGCTTTTTATCAATTATGTTAATTTCGTAAAATGTACTCACCCCTGGGAGGGGTGGGCTTTTTTGGACATCTTTCCATAACTGCTCCTGAAGGCTTTCAAATAATGATCCTCTTTTGTATATACCTCCTTACTAAAATTATCTTGAGTTTCATTCCCAGGTTGGGAAAAAGGCAGCAGTTAGATGACTGGGAAATGAAATAATGTGTTTGTAGAAGTCTTCACTACAAAAAGTCCATGTGCA
Organism: Zosterops lateralis; assembly: GCF_965231275.1. Classification (NCBI taxonomy): domain Eukaryota; kingdom Metazoa; phylum Chordata; class Aves; order Passeriformes; family Zosteropidae; genus Zosterops; species Zosterops lateralis. Next base: position 27,166,307 of record NC_139762.1, on the reverse strand, counting down.
GATAAATTACATCTTCTTTTCTTGAGATGCTGTAAAACATAAGATTCCAAATCAAAATTGATTTCACACTGTTTTTTCTACCTACCTGATATAGTGTCTGTGGTGAATGTTTTCATCTCTTCATGACACTGCACAGACCATTCTGTAAGCCCAAGTGGGAATCTTTCAATATCTCAGATTGTTTCTGGTGTCTTCTCGCCAAAAGAGGCTGGGCATCCCAGAACCCTACTGATGGGAGAAATGTGCCATGTCTATCTACATTTTGTATTAAATATACATTTTGTATTAAATATAGCATCATCTGAGGATTTTCATGTTCTTTTAAATTTATTTACCTATTTATGGGAAACACGATATCCTCTGCAGAAATAATTTGCTAGAAAACATAGCCTTCAGAATGTAGCTGGAGACACAACAGACAGTTTTCAGTGTGTTTTTTATAAATTGTTGTATCTATAAATTGTTATAAATTTATTATTATAAATTTGAGTGTATTTCTTCTATTATAAGACAGTACTTTAACAGACCTGAAATAGACACCCATATAATGCACAGTGCTTCATTCTGACTGCGTGATATGTTTATGTTTCAATACTTACCACGCAAAGAGATTAAAAAATATTAAACAATTCATTCTCACAACAATAACCAAAGTAGAGAAGTTTGGATATGCAAGGGAATTGCAAGTTGGAAAATTTAAGGGCTTAGATGTATTGTAATCTCAATAGAAAAACAAACTGTAGTTTATTCAACATTAAGCTATACTTGGCTCCAGCCTTAAGGTTAAACTGTGGTTTGTACTCGTTGAAAACAACTAACTTGGTGCACCATTATGCCAACAGATGCTGCTATGGGTGAAATTTCCAATTTGTTGAGCTTGTCATACAAAGCAAAATGCTTCATATTCTTTACATCCTTCTGAGCAGAAACCAGGAGAATTTACTCCCAGAAGGACTGTTCAGTTGATCCCTCACTCCTAAATGGTGTCAGCAGTACAGAGAGCCAAACATACCAAACAGATGTAGTTTGGGCAGCACTTTCATAGATAACATTTTTGGTAGGGATCCAACATGTTCAATGCAACCATCAGCACACTTAGATAGCTACGTTTCACTGTCAAAAGACCAAGGCAAGAAACTCCAGAGGGCAATTCATCTTGCATAACTCAAACATGAAGCTTTAGAGCACTTTGACATTTGATTCATCATTTTGACACCAATTAGACACCTGCTTTAGTCAGAGTATATTTTGTCTTCAAGAGGCCATATTTCTTCATTGGCTGAAGAAGGAGGGACAAAATAGATTAGACCCTGGCTTTCAGACAACTAAAGCTAGAAAGAATGAAACCCACTTCCTGTGCCTGCTAACTTACTGGAATCATTAATTGTGGATTCTAAACTATGGTATGTAGGCAACCCCTTGCCCAACTGCTTCCAGACGCGTAATCCAGAAACTGAAATCCTAACCCTAAAGTCCAAATTACTTAATGGTCAAAAGCAGAAGTTGTCATATTGAAAAAAAAAAAAAAAGAGGAGCCAACTGATACCAATTTGAAATTACTTCAAAAGTCACACTACAACGCCTTTTATTTTTCTCTGATATGAATGTTAAGCAGTCATCAATTAAGGAATAATGTAAAGCTCTTGTTCAGACACAGGCATTTATGTCATCTCACCACATATAGAAACAAACTAGCCAGGAACCTTGACTGTCAGGGACAAGCAGCTATTTTCAAACACAGCCAAGGTACTTTCAGCAGGGAAATTACTCACATGCTGCTTTATGCAAACAAACAGCTTTTATATAAACTCTCTAGTTATCTATTCTGCTGAGAAGTTCACCTCAGCCATCCAGTCAAAAATAAATGAATAATGTAATGCACAAAGACTTCAGGGCACCTTTGCAATCCTAATTACAGGCAAAACAACTTCCCATTCAGTGTTTAACACAATAAACTTAAGTGAATGAATAGCCTAGTTTTATATATACTCTAGATGCCACCTTGGACTATACCAAAAACCAGAACCTGGAAGCCCCCAGCTTTGGGATTTCTGGGTCCTTCACCTCTGTCTTAGACTGAGATGCCCTCATAGACATGATAATAAATAGATGTCATGACAAGCAGTCTGAACATGGCAAAAATCAGCGTGGTGGAGCAGCAACTCAAATTTATGTTGCATTTGGCCTCTTCCAGAACAGGAATAGATCATAATATGAATATATTAATATTCCCTATGTAGCTCTCCTGGTAATCTTTCTTAAAAGTTAACATCCTTACCTGAGAAAGAGGAGGGACAGGTACTGATTTCTTCACTCCCATAAATCATGACAGGACTCAAGAAAACAGGATGAGGCTGAGTCAGGGGAGGTATAGACTGGATATCAGAAAAAGGTTTTTCATTCAGCAAGAGTTTAGGCACTGGAACAGGCTCCCCAAGGAAGTGGTCACAGAGTTCAAGAAGTGTTTGGACAACGCTCTCAGGAACTTGGTGTGACTCTTGGGGATGGTCCTGTGCAGGGCTAAGAATTGGACTCAGTGATCCTTGTGGGTCCTTTCTAACTCAGGATATTCTGTGAATTCTATTATTTTACTGCTGCCAATGAGCAAGCTGTGTGACCTGTGACCTGTGTACCATTTGGCTGAGTTATATGCCACCTGCTTCACTCATCCATTGTACTCATTAGCAAAAGCCTGAAGAAAAGTGACTTCATTTGTATCTATTTCTTATCCAGAATTCCCACTGGATGCTCAGCTGTCAGAACATCTCTGTGTTTGAAGGTATTCGAGCATTTCTGAACTAAGATTTGAGTTTTCTCCTGTATTAATTACAGGAACATGCTGAGCTGCTCTTCAATCAGAAATCTCCTTTTTGCCACACAAGAATGTGTGACATACAGCTTACAACAAAGGAAAAGAAGTCACAGCTGTATTTAACACTCAAATGAAATTGAACTTGATGTTTCAGAGACCATTGCAAAATAATTTGAAAGAATGTCACAGGATCAAATAACATAATTATAATCTCTAGCAGTAGCATGATGTTGGCTGAGGTTTGATTGTCCCAACTTCGTGCTTTCTTCCACAGGGAGAAATGTCAAAATTCAGAAATTCCCAGTTAGCAAATCTGCCAACAACACAAAGCTATGTGGGTGGTTGGTGTGCTGGAGGGAAGGGATGACAGGCTTGGGAGGTGGGTCTGTTAAAACCTCATGAAGTTCAACAAGGTCAAGTTCAAGGTCCTGCAATTGGGTTGGGGCAATCCCAAGCATGTATACAAACTGAGCAGAGAATGGAGTGAGAGCAGCCCTGCTGAGAAGGATTTGGGGGTGCTGTTGGATGAGAGGCTGGACATGACTCAGCCACATGCAGTTGCAGCCCAGACAGCCAAACATGTCCTGGGCTGCATCTACAGCAGCATGGACAGCAGGGTGAAGGAGGGGATTCTGCCCCTCTGCTCTGCTCTGCTCTGCTCAGACCCCACCTGCAGTGCTGCATCCAGATCTAGGGTTCCTAACATGAGAAGGACATGGGTTTGTTGGAGTGAGTCCTGGGAAGGGCTACAAAGATGACCACGGAACTGGAGTATGTCTCTAGGGTGAGAAAGACAGTGTTGTCCAGCCTGGAGTAGAGAAATATCTGGGAAGACACTAGAACACCTTCCAGAATCTAGAGGGAGCTACAAGAGAGACAGAGAGGGACTTTTAACAAGGACACAAGGAGTAGTGACAGCACAACAGGTCATGGCTGCAAACTGGAAGAGGGCAGGTTTAGATTAGATATATGGAAGAAATTCTTTGCTGTGAGGTAAAGCCTCATTGATGGTGAAGCACTGGAACACATTGCCCAGAGAAGCTGTGGATGCTCCATCCATGGAAGTGTTCAAGGCCAAGCTGGATAGAGCTCTGAGCAACCTGGTCTAGAGGAAAGCATCTTGCTCATGGCAGGAGAGTTGGAACTAGATGAACTCTAAGGTTCCTTGTAACCCAAATCATTCTATGATTCTGTATTTCTATGATCTTACTGTAGATACCTCTGCGGAGGGGTAAAAGGAAAAGAAAAAAGAGACATAAGCCCAGTCTAAATACAGAGATAATAACACAGGAGTGAGATGTGATGCAACACTGTCTTTGCAAGGGAAGAGAATGGAGATGGATAGGGCAAGTGAGATGAAAGCAAAAAACAGTTCATGTCTGTAAACAGGCTCATTGTAGAGGGAAGTGAAAAGGTCACTGGACTGGAATCAGTGACTGACAAAGATGAAAGAGAATGTTGTGTGATGAAAGGATTCCTATTATTTATAGAAACAGGTTCTTGAAAATGGAAATAGTGTGTAACTGTGTATCCACTGATGCTAGATGAGTTGCTAGTGACTGCAAAAAAGTGACACTACTCAAAGAGAAACAGAAAAAAAGAGTGAATGAAAAGATTAGTGAATATATGGAATTTCTGCTAAACTGCTTAAAGAACTAGTGAGTGGTAGGAAAGTGTTTGTGACTGTATGTCCTTATAAAGTGTTACATCTGTTCATCAGAGCACACTGCAAAAGCAGCCATCAAGAAAGTGCTACAGGAAATCAAGAACTGCCAGAAAACAAATGGCAAATGTTTGTACAATGTTTTCACCACTACTAATAGACGAGCCTGTGAGGAGGTGTTTGTGGCTTAACAAAAGATGTGGCTGAGTGTGCAGCATGTCCCCAGAGATGCAGATAGTGAGAAGAGAGGTTGGTTTGGGGTCAGTCATTCTGCAAAACCACAGAAAGAAGGTGTTGAAGGCTACTGAAGAAAGACTCATGGAACTTGCAGGTAATTTCATGGGTGTAGATGTAATCCAAAAAAAATTTACAGGGGTTTCTACTCAAGTATCTACCCGAATTTCACTTGAATTCTAAACAAAGATAAGAGAAAGAGTAGTGAGCAGTAGGAGAGTAAGAGTAAGAATGTAAGAAATAACAGAAAAGAGTACTGCCTAGTAAGAGAAGAAGATTGTAAATAGCTTCAGAACAAGCAGAGGTGTGCAAATGGCAGTATTTCCTCCTGAACAGCTCAGTGGTAAAAACATAAAGCACTGGTAGGTAAGCTCAATCAAGCTTGCAAGTGTGAGTAGATGAGTGAGGAAGGAACACAGGAGAGGAACTGCCAGCCAGCAAAACGCTGAGTTGGGGAGAGTATACCCAGACTGTCTAGGGAAGTCTGCAGTTTGCCCTCTTGCCTCCCCCTACTCATAAAACAGATCTGCAAAGTCTGAATGAAACAACCCCCTCTCCTTTTTCATTCCACAGGAGGGGCTGCTAGAAGGGAAAGTGTTTCAACATGTGCAGGTCCTGTTGGTCCTGTCACTTAGTCTTGTAGCTCTTCCTGAGTCTAAGTTTGCCTGCTCACATAAAACAAGGGAGTCAGATTTCAGTGACAGTCTTTTGTCCTAGCTAAGCTACAGGAACGAGAGATGTGTGCTAAAACAATGCCTGAAGGTACAGTGAGATTAGTTCATAATGCTGTAATGCTGAGCCTCAGCTGGACTCTCTGGAAGCTGCAGCTGCTGAGTAGTGTGGCTCTGAATAATAATAGGAAGAAAACACAGAAGTGTCACTAGTGTTTTCACCTTATGGAAAATGTATTAATTGTGTCATCCAGCTACTTCTGTGCTGTACTGAAAGGGTGGTGAGACGGTCTTTTAGCTTACCATGGTGCTTCTGATCCAAAAATTGTCTGAAATACCCTTGGTTATATTTGCACGAGGGTAAGTTGTTCTGTCCTGAAAACACTGACTGTGCCTCTGCTGAGTCTTTTCCCTTTGGGCCCAGGCTACTACATCACAGCATCTCTCCATGTTACACCTTCTGATAATGGCATCTGTTTGGCTTCCCTGATCTGGTGTGTGATTGCCTGAGAACAACTAAGTAGCAACAAGTGACCTATAAAACTCCTAAATAAGATAGTATTTGGACAATATGCTTCCAAAGACCTGTTTTAGAAGAGAGTCCCAGTTATCTCAAGTAGAAGACACTCACTTGAAATGACATCTCAGGTAATCTATAGTCCTATTTTAAGTTTATTATTTTTTTATTGATCTTAAACAGGAATTTCTTTTGCCTTTGCAGTACTCCTTTCTTTATTCTTCATTGAGCATATAACAAAATATGCATGGCTATAAACTCTTCATTTGTTAAGCACCATAATGATTTCAGGATGATTGGTTGTGACAAATTCAAGATTCTCTTTGCTAAAACTACCTTGAGAGGGCTGTGAGCATTAGCTGGCATTCCCTGAGTGTATTTCTCATTACACCTCATCATTTTACTGTCTTTCAGCAATGATGTCCCTTGTCTTCATTCCAATGCTGCCTTGGGGATTTAGTAATGAGTCCTCAGACCATCTTCGTCTCTCTCTAAAGGGAAAGCAAACAAAGTGCCAGACAGAGGAGAAGATAAAAAAGCTCACATAGTAAGAAAGCAGGGAAGGAGATATGACCATACATCAAAAAAAATCATCAGTAGATTTGATTCACACTGGGCCCAGGCATCACTTGACCAATCTTTAAGAGACACCAGCTTGGTCTCTTCTGCAAAACTCCATTGAAATAATTTTGGCTTTTTCATGCTATCTGATCCCTTTCTCTCTGTCTCAGCTGCTGGATTTCAAGTGTTCCCCCTAAGTATTTGAACATGGACGCAAAACAAGGATTAGAGAATTGTATGACAGACCTTGACGTTTATGAAATAAAAGGAAAAACAGTCAAATTTTGTTGGTTTTTTTTTTTACACTGCCAGTTGCTAGAGACCTTTCCATGGCTGTGGCATTATCACTAATTTCCAATATATTATACTGAATTTGAATTTTGGGTAACACATCATCTTCTACATCTTTAGCTTCCAGCTATTGGCAGTCCTGAGAAAACTGTATGTCTTGGATTTTCTGCCATTTTAAACATGGTAAAGTCTCTGCTTCAAGGACACATCTCTGTTCCTTCCCTCCACAGAATCATAAAATATGCTGAGTAGGAAGGGACCCATCAGGATCATCAAGTCCAGCTCCTGGTCCTGCACAGGACATCCCCAAAAGTCATACCATGTGCTGAGTGTTGTCTAAATGCTTTGTGAACTCTGTCAGGCTTGGTGCTGAGACCACTTCCCTGGGAATCCTGATCCTGGGCCCCACTCACCATCCGCTGCATGAATAATATTTTCTTGATATTTAACCTAAACACGCACACCCCCACACCCCCACCACCACCCTAGCTCAGCCTGATGCCATTTCCTGGAGTCCTGTCACTGGTCATCATAGAGAAGAGATCAGTGTCTGCCTCTCCTCTTCCCCTCATGAGGAAGCTGTACCTGTAATGTACCTGTACCTCCTCTTCTCCAGGCTGAACAGACCAAGTGACCTCAGGGACTCCTCACACGGCTTCCCCTCAAGGCCCTTCACCATCTTTGTAACCCTCCTTTGGACACTCTTTAACAGTCTTATATATATATTTTATATTGCAGGCCCTAAAATGGGCCCCAGAACTGAAGGTGAGGTGGCCCCAGTGCAGAGCGGAGCAGGACAATCCCCTCCCTTGCCTGGCTGTCAGTTCTGTGCCTGATGCCCCCCAGGACATGCTCTGCCCTCCTGGCTGCCAGGGCACTGCTGGCTTGTGTTCAACCTGACATCGACCAGGACCCCCAGCTCCCTTTCTGCAGCTCCAGCCTCTCATTCCCTGGTTTATATACACAAACAGGGCCACTCTGTCCCAGGTGCAGAAACTTTGCAGAGGTTACCAGAACCATTATTTTTCTTCCCCTCTTGGCACATCTTTATCTGTTTCTCCCTTTGTAGTTAAGGAGAAGCTCTTTGCTGCTGACCACTGAAAGGCAAGTTGGCCATTGCTTCTCTCAGCCCTACTGCTTTGCTGAAATGGGGTTGGATCAAGCCCTCCCCACTTTCTGTTGCTGCAGGACTGGCCGTGGGTTAGGGCACTGGACAGTTCAGTTCTGGCTGCTGCTGCTGTAGCTTCCAGCTGAATGAATGTTTCTCCACAAGACAGAGACTGAGTTGGTCAACACCACTGTTCCTGGATCCCAATGGTTTTCACCAGACAATGGATATCTCAGTCTCCACTCTTTTTGACCTTCTGTCAAAAATTAATAATACTGACTCTTAATAATTAATAATAATTAATTAATAATACTGGCTGTTCTCTACATAACTGAGAAACCAGTATCTATTTGACATCCCTGCAGTTGTCAGTGTTGTTTTCTTCTTTAAACTGAAGAACATTTGACAGCTTTATGCCCTAGCAACACAAAGCAAGGCAGACTAAGCTGTTCAAAATAATTTCCTCTTGTTGGGAATGTGTAGAAACCACTTGTGATATAACACACACTTTCTCACCATAGTCCTCTGCAGCCCTACAGACTTCCTAACCTATGACAAACATCCTAGGGAGGTTTGGTGCAGTGGTCGGCTGCCAAGGGTGCGGCTCCGGCCAGCCCTGCCGCCACCACAACCCGGGGGCCACTTAGCTAGAGGAGTGAGCCAACCCAACCACGGTGCGGATGCGTCACAGAATGGAAAGGCGGGACTCTCAGGATAGCCAACCAAGGGGTCGCGTAACCCCCTAGGCAGTGCTCCGGAGAGACACCTACCCAGAAAAGCCACGGCTCTTTATTGAGTGGGTTACAGGGGGTGGGAACGAGTGGGACCAATCATAAACTTTTTCAAACTTGTAACCAGGGGGTGAACAAACTTTGAACCAATGAACAGTAACTGGAGGAGGAGGAATGCATGACGAGGGGGTGGGGAAGTTACATAACCAAAAGATTGACAATTAACAGAAATCGGGTAAACAACTATTATGGGATGGGGTTACCGGGACAACCAAGAATTGGCGGGAAGGTGTGAGGGAAGGGGAGGCCATCTTGAACAATAGGAATAAATGTAAATTCAAACAACCATTAAACACAACTTATAAAACCGAACTGGAACTGCAAAAAGTCCAACTGGAACTGAGTTCAAGCACCACCACAGTTTGGGAATAGCTCGGGAGTTGTTACTTGGCATGGGAGGCATGAAAGTCACCTGTAAAAAGCACAGCACACTGCTCAGGCTTACCAGGAAAGTCAGAAATAAATGTATAAGCTATGGAAGAAGTGTGCAGGAGAGATTGTTCAAGCTCTGAGAATGAGTGTTATGGTTCCTGATTGATCATATACAGAAAAAGACACTTGGTTTCCTTTCATATGAAAAGAAAAGGTACAAGAGGTTTTCATCCTTCTTTTTATGCATTCAGAACGTTGTTTTAACCACGTACTGAAGGACTACGTTAGCCAAAGCTAAAGAAGCCATTCACAAATCCAGTGGAAGAAAATTATACAACTACACAAATCAGAATAAAATACACTAGCCCGCCTTTTCCCCTTCACAAAAATACATCTAGAGTGCAAACCTGATTTTTTGCAAACACATATGGCAGTTAGAGTGGCAGGGTTTCTTTGGGTCACACACCATTGCCACCAGTCTGGCTCTCCTCATCAGAAAGGCTCTGCTTATGGCTGCAGCTACTTCTTCCTATAACCACACCAAGTGTTTGCTCAGTGGCCACAGCTTCACAGGGGCTCTCAAAAAGACAAGCACAGCACAAATATAGCAAGTGTTACTCTTTATCCTCTTCCTTCCTTCCTTCCTTCCTTCCTTCCTTCCTTCCTTCCTTCCTTCCTTCCTTCCTTCCTTCCTTCCTTCCTTCCTTCCTTCCTTCCTTCCTTCCTTCCTTCCTTCCTTCCTTCCTTCCTTCCTTCCTTCCTTCCTTCCTTCCTTCCTTCCTTCCTTCCTTCCTTCCTTCCTTCCTTCCTTCTTCTCTCCCTCCCTCCCTCCCTCCCACCTTTCCTTCCTGTTTCTTCCATGTCAGTCACAACTATGCATTTTTGTCCCCATCGCTGGTGCTTTTCCTGTTACTTACACTCTCAAGCCACTTCAGAGCTGTAAAGTGCAATCTTCATTTCTTCATTTTCAACTGGTACCTCAATTACATAAGCTCATTCCCAAAGAAAGAAAAGTGTCCAAATGATCCTAAGACATCTAAACATTTCCAGTTACTACAGGACTATGGATAAGCAAGCAGATATGAGTTGAGATACTCTAGGGAACAGGAATAAATATTTTTGGAAGATAACCTTTCCTCTGGTGTTTTTCTGCACTGACACTTTCAAACATCTGCTGCATCCTTCCACATTTTACTGCAATACTGTCATAATTTATCAGTGATGGCCAGGTGGTATTTGCATTGCAAAAATCTAAGGAATATCTAGATTCCTCAGGAAGGGAAAATGTTAATTTGGTAGCTTGTATTTTACCCTCTAACATGAATTCTCAGATTGTTATTGCAGGGCGATGTAAAGGGCACTGACCTGCAGAGGATTTTGTCTTCCAGATAAGACGTGAGAGTCTGATACTTGCAGTCACTAAAGATACTGTGACACTTTTGTTTAAGGAGTATTATTTCCCCTACTCTGGTGAAATCCCAGCTGTGAACTTTACATTCCTCCTATCTCCTTTCTCCTTAAAATTAAATTGGATAGGATGGTTTTCATTTCCTGTCCCCTCACTTCTTCTGTTGTGTGGCTACAAGCAGTTAAAAAACCACAGTGTTTCACCCTGGAGGTGCCTGTATCTCAGTAAAAGGTGAAATAATCTTTTATGAAAAGATTTACCTGCCTCACAGGAGTGTTTTGAAGTTTAAGCCTTTTCTTTTTTTTTTTCTTTTTTTGGAAGAGGATTGACATAAAAAACATGAGTATACAGACAACCTGCACATTTACAGGGAATTGACAAATATTGCATGCAATTAGGATCATCATTTTCAGAGATTTCAGTTTTCTTCATCAGTTTTTGAGATGAGAAATCAAAATAAAAGCAATTGAAAGGTAATCCAGACAGGAAAGAAAAGCCAACCACAGTGCTTTTCTTTAAAGGAAATAGCTCTCTCTGCCAGGCATGATCTCTACAGGATGTATAAAAACTATTGTGAAGGATGGCTGTCATATTAATGCATTTTTGGGTCTTGTTCTGCAGCCACTTTGAAGGCATGTGACTCAGCTGTATTTCTTTCTATTTGGCAAAACTAGTGCTTGCTTTGAATACCAAAGGATTAGGAAAAAAGCAACACAGAGAACTCTCTGTCAGCAGTCGCACAGTCAGTGCAATTCCTGATGAAAATGATGGCAGATGCCTAGGCTACACTGGTACCTTGCACTTTCATCCCTATTTCACTGAGTTTTGCAGATCTGGAGACTTGACATCCAAGAAACATTAACCCCTTGAAGTGAAACAGGTAGATGTCATTAAAATCGGGTGTTAAAATTGTTTTCAACAAATTTGGCCAAGACAGGGCATGGTTAGATGTTATTCCATGAAGTCCTGGCAGAGGGAGACATCAGAAACATCTGTAGTTTTTACACTGGAGGATCATCCACCTTGGAAGGATAACAGCTATTATTAATCCTTGTTTTCAGCAGCACGACTGAGAGACTTTGAAGTACCAACGAAAATCGGTCCTTAACCTTATAGTCTGAAACTAAATTCAGTGGCAGAGGTAAAGGGGAAATAGTAAAAATGTACAGAGTGATCCTTTGGATGGTCTGAACTCTAAATCAGCCAGGCAGTCTTATAAGTAGGGGTGACCTTGAGAATCCTCCAGTTTATTTTAGTCATACAGTGCTAGTAGAAACTGACTGCTTCATTCTTGATGAGTTTTATCAAGCACCTTCTGTGAAAGTGGGCATACACACTGTAGGAAGAAAATTAAGTGCAGTCTATTCTCATTTATTTTCAGGAGAATTTTCCAGCTTGCATCTTAAGTGAGACTTCACAGAACAATCCCAAATTCTTCTTGTTTAAACCCTCCTTTAAAAGTCTTAACTTATTTTCCTTTTTTTCTTTTTTTTTTTTTTTTCCAACAGCAAATACACTAACTACATGTTGGCTTCAAACTCTACAAGTTTCTTATCTTAACCAGGTGTTTATTTTGTTTGCATTATCTCATCCCCTTCTCCCATGGATATTTGAAGATTAGCATATGTTGTGGACAAGATCAAAGCAATCAACTTACAGTTTGTGAGCTTTATATGCGAATTATTTGATTTTTGCAAACACAACACAGCTGTTGTGCATGAAAAAATCTACTTAATGTTATGTAAAGAAAAGATTTCCACAAATGGTTGTTTGACCAAATTCACTTTTCCATCTCATACAAAAATCAATTAAGATGAAAAAGCAACTGGACTGTGTATGTATAATTTCTTTTTTAATCAAGAGAGCTCCATGTCTCCAGATTCTATTGAACTAGGTTTTCAAAGCTCTTTTGTTCTCACCTGCCTATGAAAAATCATTCACAGCATCCTGGATCTCAACTCACAGTGACTGCCTGAATCCAAAAGGTAAAGTAGTCCATCCCCATGGAGGACGCCAGCTGTCTCATTGATTCTGCATGGCTCTTGGCTGACGCTGAAGCAGCACTGGCATAATTTCCAGAGAGAGGTGTATAATGAGGTAGCACCGTGTTAACTATTAGCAGGGAGAAGTCAAACATCTGGTCTGGAGGAAAAGAGGGGTCCAGAGCTGAACTATCACCATCAAAGCATGCATTTGTTGGGAAGTGTATGCCAGGATTCAACACCTAGAAACAAAAGCTTTGGGGATGAATAGGGATACAAAAACAATAGTAAAAATAATAGGAAGAAAACTCCTTGTTCAATGTATTTCTTTTCTAGGAACTATATTCTTGATGATTTTAAACCAGAACTATTAAAATTCTTCTACTGTTATGAAAGAAAAGATACTCAGAATAATTTTCATTTTGTACAAATGCACAGTTATTTCTTCAACATTTTTTTAATCTGTCTGTCTCTGTGTCTTTCACAGCCCAAGCTGCCAGTTTTATGCAATTCCACTAAAACCCCAGCCCAGTGCAGCATTTTCTATCCCTTCTGGGTTGCAAATCTACAGCAGGAGTTTATGAATACCAAGAAGCCTTGTTTGTGAGTTGGGAGCAATTGTCTTGTGGACTTCTCCTACAGTCTAGAGGGATGAGGATGTAAAGAGTGAAAATTATTTAGTAGCACTTGGTGGAGATGAAGGGGAGTGTTTTAAAAACAGAGGAAGAGGGTGAGAAAAGGACGGAAGTCATCCTAGGCAGCCCTTGCTGGCAGGTGCATTCACACCAGGTGCTGGCTCTGTTCTCCACTGATTGTAGCAGCAAGACACCGGCAGTTTTTGTAGTGGTATAGAAATGTCTGGGTATATTTCAGCTCTTTTTTTGTTGGGTTGACACTTTTAAGAAATCTTGATTTCTATCAACAAAACAAAAGGAGAGATGAAAATCCACAAAGCAGGATTACTTCCTGTAATGTGTAAGGGATAAAACAGTCTCTGCATCAGCTTGCAGAGTGCAGCTTTCTCTTTGGCTGCAGGGTCACATACGCAAGTGAGTGTATGGTACATTCACAGTTCTCTCATCATCATTCTGGACATGGTTTTTGCTGAACAAAGTTGCCTCCTAGAGAACTGATCCTAAGGAATCTGGTCAAGTACTTGTGATGCCAAGTCCTGGTGGCAGGCATTTCACAATGAAATTCACCATTCTTTCTTACAGTCATGAGGGAAGGTGGATCTGATCTCCAGTTCACTGTTTGCTTTGGCAGGGTTAGGATTCCCAATATTGCTCATGACTGGTTTAGAATTAACTGTCTGATTAACACATCTTGTCGGTTGTGTACTAACAAGAGATTTTTTTTCTTTTTGTCTGATCATTCCTGAGCTGTGATTTTTGCAAAGCATTATGAAATTGATTGCTATTTTCTTACAATGCTAAATATGGACTAGTTAAATCTGCCAAGGACCTTTTAAACAGTATCTCTACCAACTTTCCTGCAGTCCCATCTGGTTGTTGATAGTATGGATTTGCTATGACATGCTTTAGCTGACACAACAAAGAAAAACATTTTTGGAACATAAGACTCCCACAGCCTCTCTCAATCCAAATTAGGACTCCCCAAAGTCCCTATTTCACATTGTAAGGAGTCAGATGCACAACAGTAAGTTATCAGCTCCTAAACCAGAATACTAATCTGTCATCCTTACCCATTTCTTCCTCTTCTACTCACAAACTGTTCCACATAGTTTCCTACACTGAACTGCCCATTGTTCTTTCTCTACTCCCCCATCTGCCTGCTCAGCAATACATCATCTCCTTTCTTAATCATCTTTCCTTACCCTGGCTTTTAATGTCAAAATATTCTGTGCCTTTGGGGATTTGCCAGTCCATCTTTTTGTTTTTCCTGTTCACTGACTCTTTCTGGTCCTCCCTTATTTGTAAATATCAGAAACACTGAGGGTTGTAGCATACCTGGTACATATGTATACCCCTATATAGTGCTGAGTCTATATCTGCATTACTGGGGATGTGAAGCCTGTGAAACATCTTCTCATTCCCTGGCTGTTCAAACTGGTGGACCTCTTGGTGTAAGCTTCATCCCCCCTTTCAGTCAGTGCATGTGAATATATTTTTTGGCATTAAAAAAAAAGGGACATCTTGCTCCTCAGTTTTACCTCAGCAAGAAGGTGGGACACCACTGGTGTGTGCCTCTATAGCCAGAAGCTGCAAAATCCCAAATCTGAAGGTATAGATGTAGCCAGAGGGAAAATAAAGAAGCCCCACTGCATTTAGAACAGGCCATATAAAAAGGTTCTTTACAGATCCATCTGTATAAATGTAAGTGGTTGATCCATTTATCTTTAACAATTCTGATGTCAGTCACATGACAAGTTACTGGAGGGGTCAGAAATAACATGCCATCAAAATAAGCTCCTTGAGTATTTCCATTTTGGTGCACAGAACATTTGATAAAAAGAGGCACTTGTCATCACTTCCTTAAACATAGTCTTCTGCCTCTTTTGTTCAAACCACTAAAAGCTAGATAGCATATGCACAGGGACTAAATTTTTCACAGGCAGGCATCTGGATCAGTATATTGAAATTGAGTCTATTTTTAGGCCACTGATGCTAGCTTCCCCATGAAACTGCATATTCGTAGTTTTCAGGCTTTCTGAAGTGGATTCTTGCCATAAATTGATTGTAAATCATTTTGAGTGCATGGGAGGAAGGGACTGCTCCAAAGTCTATTGAAAATACATTAGAGTCTTTCTATTGATTTGAAAAGCTGAAGATCCAGCCAGCAAGAATTCATTCTGTCCATGTAAAATACGTGCAATTTGCATTAGAAATGCAACATAAATGTATTTCTTATGCAAAACTCATCTGAACAACACACTTCACTGCATATCTAGCAAATTCCACAGCTGGAAATATTGTTCTCTCTTTTATATCCTTATTCTTCTTATCCAAGTAGCTAAGCAGATATTTGGGGTTTTCTCAATTGTTTCATTAAGGGAATAAATTAATGAGGCAGCCTGTGATTGCTTTGGTACAACCCATTTTCTTTACAAGGAACAAGCCTTCCCTGATGCAGCAGGAAGAGCAATAGAATGCAATTTATTTTTGCCTTTAAATATTCTAAATCTGTTTTTTTAACAATCATCCTGCCCAAAAAGCTGTTTTTATCCCCCTTGGCTTTCCTTCCATCATGCCACCCATATTTCTCTGTTACCTGTTTTTCTGGTCCTTTCTGTGTTGTTGTGGTTTTTTTCCATGGCTGCTGGTTCTCTGCTCTATTTATTAGATCCTTAGGCTCTGAGACTACTTTGCAGAAATTTGGGCCTGCTGGGATCTGCTGTCAGTGTTCATAGTAGCAATTCCACTGTGCCAGTTTCTGCTTAACACCTACTATCACTTCACTGTTCTCATTTGTCTTAAAAGAGAGTGATTGTCATGCCCAAGAATTTCTGGGCATCTCTGATTGTTTCCAAATCAAAAAGCTCAGGTCTACAACCAAGTTACAACATATAAGCAGTTACCTAACTCCAGATGATCCATAATAAGTGTCTAAATATCAATCCTTTCAGGCCATATCAAATACATAGGAAATTCATTCAGCTAAGTCCCCAAAGAGCATCATCCAAATCAAAATACATTTCGTATTAGCTCCCTTGATGTTCTCATACCACTGAGGCTCAGAGAAGGTTTTATATAAATCAATAGGTTCATACGGGGTCAAACAAGATGAGCATGTGGTTTTCAATCTCTTCAGGAAAAATTTGAGCTACCAATCAAGCTATTCCTCATTCTGTGAACTTGTATTACCTTGACTGATCACAAATTGTGAAGCAGAGGATATTTATTAAGTAATTACCTTTTGGGGACAGTGTAGCTTGTCTAAGCTGCATGCTGCTAGGATTAGAGAAATTCAGTGTTATATATAATTCTGTTACATTATTTTTTTCTCTCAAGCTCAAATATTTTTTTTTTTATTTAATTTTAAAGTTTCGAAAAATAAAATTTTAAAGTTTTGAAGTGCACGGAAAGTCAAGATGTATCCATAGAACATATTTTCTATGAATATAGGTGTGTGTGATATTTGGCAATAAAGGGAATAGAGTTTCCTGGTGTTCTAGGGTCAATCACCAAATTACACAGAGTTTTGAAACATCTTCATATTTTAATATTTGATCTTGCATGATGGCCTGGATAATATTTTTAAATAGACTTAGGAATTCTCATTATTTTATGCACTATATTTTTGAATTATTTTCAACATGGAATAAATTTATGAAAAAACAGACCTTGTTTGTGATACAGAAATGAGTCCTGGGGCCATGTATGGCTTCTCCCTAGGAAAACAATGCAAGTCACTGCCTGAGACATTAACTCTTAACAATTTTAAGCCTCAAAATAAAGAAGCTGTAGAGAATAGAAACAACACAGAGGAAAGATAGAAGGAGGAGATATTTAAAAATGGACTTTACAAGCAACATTCTAATAAAAGTGGCAAAACCTCCCCAAATCCTAAAATAGGAAAGAAGGTATGACAGAACAAAACTCAAAATTCCTAAGAAACCTTAACCACGATATTAATGATCCTTTAGAAAACCTAAAGGGTGGGGGGGTTTTGTTTGCTTTTACATCTACAATTCTCTGTTTTCCATTTCTTCCATTATTGGTATGCTTAAAGTCTTTTATAAAGGCTGAATGTGTTTAGCTTCAGCTGTCACAGAGCTCTGCAGAGTTAAATAGCCTGTCAGAGCTACCTCAGGAGAGCCTTGATGAAACAAAAACTATTTCAGCTGAGTGTACGTGAGCACAGTAACATTCTAATGTTTCTAGAGTCACATTAGTATAAAAAGTATTGCTTTTGTGTCTAGGTTTCGTATGCCACCTCCCTCTTACTGCTGAATAAAAAAGCCTATTTACACCAAAAGTAATAAGTTATGACATTGCATTCATTGAAAAAAAACTACTGAAATTAATTACAAAAAGCTACAGCATGTTCAGTCTCCTGTATGAATTTTACTTTCTGACTTGTGTCTTTGCTCTGCTTTATCAAGACAAAAATGTATAAACACCTATATAATCTGTTTACCCAGGTCTTCTGCTCTCTGATGGAACATTTTCATCTCCCAGCCACCATGTAAAAGATGGGCACTATTGTTCTCCCTAACCTTTCTCTGTACCGTCAAAGAAGCAAATGACATAATCATCTGTTGTAATGAGTTGACATGGAGGCATAAAAAAAAGGAATCCTTTTCTCAGGGTCTTAACTTTCTCCATACATTAGGCATCTAAGTCAGATTTGTCAACTCCATTCCCAGAGCCAATTCAGTTTCAGAAGTGAACCAACCATATGTCAAAGCTATGTGTATTTGACCAAGGTCATGTTGAAGCCTGGGATGGCATGAGGGATTGAAACACTTTCCTTCAAATGGCTTGCTCCCTTCTAGTGCACCTGGAACAGCACTGAAGATAAAAGCACTAGCTATTCATGTAAAGAATAACCCTTCCATTAAAAATTGCTCCAGGCACACTTGGCAGCAGGAACAAGGATAGGTGGGAGGACCAAGGTAGATGATAACACTTGGTAAACTATTAACCAGCCCACACATGGGCTTGAAAGGTTTGTACGTGTATATATTAATCTTTTGTGTAAACACACAGAGGACAATTATGGACACGGTGGCTTAAACTGCTAGTGTTAAGAGATTGCTGACCCAGCACAATTACTACTGCACAACTCCCTCAGATATCTGTCCTTTATGCTGGGAAGGACGTCCTAGTTGGGAGTGCTTCTCTATACACCTATGTATAAAATGGCACCTGTTCACACTGGGAGATAGAAAAAAATACCACAGAAAAGCTCTTTCTGACACTTAATAGAGATCACCTTGGCAAGTATGTGACTTGTCCTTACTTGAATCCATTAACTCCAGCAAAGAGAATGCAAAGAGGCTGCAGTTTGTTGGCAATGGCTGTAACAGGAGCTTCACAGCCCTGCTCAGCTGCCCTAGGTTAAAAAGCAGGTTTGTCTTCTTCAGACCATTTATATTTCATCCTCCTAACGCCCAAAGACTGAGATTATAAGAGCAGAGCAGCTCTCAGTGAGGGTGTGTAAGTATGAAAGCCCCCTGAATATAGACAGGAATTGATGTCTCTGTATTTGAGTACATGTCCTGTCTGTTCTGGAAGCTCCAAGATCCAGGAAAACTATTACACCCTGATTCAGTTTCTCTGGACATTTTGTTTTAATGGTTGTGTGATATTGCTAGTTGCTTTGAAAAAGGTCTCTGTTTCACCCCAGAAGTACATACATACAAACTGAAAAAATTCATTCCTCTTTACATCATAGCATCTGGCTTCCTTTTGCAATAAAAGGTGCCGTGTAAGGCAAGATATGACAATCTGAGCAATAAAACTAGAAAGTCTAATCTCTCCATGCTGGGCACAAAAAAAAGTTCATTGAGGCACTGTTTTACCGTAGTATGTTATCGAATTGTGATAATGCAGATAAAAAGGGAATGGAAACGGCAAAGTTATTAAACTAACTGTATCTGCAAGGGTATTAATTTGATTTATCTCACTTATTATTATTGCCATCAAGCTCAAATGCAAATCCTCAAGTTTGAGTTAAATCAATGACTGAATTTAGTTAGGGGGAAGGAAAATAAAGGATTAACAGTTATAAGTGCTACTCCCTTACATGAATTTGGAAAAGAAAATCTTTCTTCAAAGTTTTTTTTTTTATACCTTTCTTGTTTTCTTATCTTCTTGTTAGTAACTTTTAAAGCTCCCCTTGTAAAGGAACTGATAAAGACATCCAGTGTGTACAATTTTGCTTTGCTGGATATTAATGTGTTTGCCTGATAGTAACTTAATTCTCTGATGATTCAGTAGATGCTCGGTGGATGCTCAAACGCATATGGAAATCATAAGACCTAGTGCCCTCAAAGAGAAACATGAACCGTTATTCTCTGCCTACAAATAAAAAATATGCTCTAATAAGTTTTGAGATTTGTATTATGTTATTGTGGTGCTAGCACATCCAATAAAATATTAAAATGTGATATATATGGTTTCTAGTTTATACTTCCATTTCAGTGTATGGTATTCTTTACTTACATACCATCTTTCTTTAAGGAAAGATAGGGGTTTTTTAGGTTTCTTATACTGTGTGTATTTAAAAGCCCACATCCAGGGCCTAGCACAATAAGCCAGTGTATTCTGATACATTATAAATTAAATTTGGTCTTCTTTTAAAGAAATGGCAAAAGTCCAGAGTGACACCTAAGGTATGCAGAAAGGTATATAGCTAAGTATAAATACTGGAGTCAGACTCATAATCCTCATCCTGACTAGAACATATCTATAATATTTACAACAGTTTCAACTGACTTGCTGAAGTGAAGGCAATTTAATTTTACATAGACCATTTTATTATGACGATTGTGATGCTTTTGGTACCCAAGTAGGCTTCCTCAGAGCAGCGTTCTCTGAAGACATGGGTTTTTTTAACAATAC
Source organism: Zosterops lateralis (assembly GCF_965231275.1). Taxonomy (NCBI): domain Eukaryota; kingdom Metazoa; phylum Chordata; class Aves; order Passeriformes; family Zosteropidae; genus Zosterops; species Zosterops lateralis. Next base: position 27,146,368 of record NC_139762.1, on the reverse strand, counting down.
TTATATAATACAATATATAGTCTATATACCCAATCATTGTGTCAGGATTAAATCATTCATTCTTAAGGTAATGTATTTGAGATGGAATACATGCTTAAAAGACTTGTTAAATTGTAGTCATACTCTGTGATGAAAGTGAGGATTCAGATCTTATGAATTTAAAATAAAAGCTAAGCCAAGGGTAGCCAAGGTTTATTATCATACCTGTGTGCAGCATGGCAATCAAACCCGTGGAAATGTCTGCAGCTGTACCCACAACATTCCTTCTGAAATGGTTCCGTCACTGAGCTGAGATCTTCAACTAAGTGGATTGTTACCTACCATTCAAGGTACACAGAAAAAAACCCCAAAACCAAGGAAAGAAAGCAAAATATAATTTTGGCCAGCATATCTCTACGTTAATAATCTTTGTAGAAGCACACATTGAGTTTTTATATTAAAACAAAGAGTTTAATATTACAGATTATGGGGAGACTCATGTGAAAAAAGTGACAGATACAGACAATCAAAATGTCTGTTGAGGCATGGAGCTGCAATACAAAAGCAATCAGTGCAGAAAGCAAGGCAGAGACAATACAATTCTAAAGCCAAACTATATCTGTTGAAGCTTCTTAGGCTGAATGAATATAAAACTCATTATCAGTATTGCAGCAGCCCCACGACACCACTTCATTTATTCGGATGAAGATTGGAGAGTGTGAGTAAATATAGCAACCCTGCTCTCTACAATTTCTTTGCAAGTAAATCCTTTGCCTGTATTTGCTCTGTGTACTTCCCACGAGTCTCTCATGCAATTTCCCTGTCCACTGTAGGAAAACAACCTTTAGAGAAAGTACAGGGCATGTGAAGGAAGTGTATTTACCATTTAGAATGGTCAGTGCATGCATACAAGTCCTAATGATACTGAAAGTACTGAATCCTTAATCTTGACTTTTATCATTTAATGATCTTGATTGACTATCTCAGATGTCTGTGAAGCATTACAGACTACTCAGTCACGTCTTGAAATGGTGAGAGTTGTTTGGCTGGCAGAGTCCATTAGGTCAAACTGTGTGGTAACATACTGTGCTTCTGGACACAAATATCTGGGTTTTTGTGAATACTTTCTACACACCAATTTTTCCACACAGACTATGGAGCCCAAGCAGTGTGTAGATCATTTCAATCCATATCACCAGCCAGCACCTTGAATCCTAATGTGGGGGATCTATTATTTTCCTCTCCTTTGAATGCAAAGAAGTCTTATAAATAAACATTCCTGAAATATTTCAAATGCACATGACCAACCACATTTATACTTTTTTCAAGATGACAAAACTTTTAAAGAGCACATTGTAAGTGATTACCAATGGTTTAGACAGTGATTTTTTTTTTACCCCAAATCCAGAACTAACCCCAATTTGATGGTGTCCAAAACCTGGATAATCTTGTATGTAGGAATCCCTATTTTTCAACGAATTTTGAATCAAAGTCACTTAAAATAATTATTATTTTCCCTGCTTTGTGGTGGAAAATCGGTACAGTTTCAGACTTCTTTTTCTTTTTTTTCCTCATCCTTTTTATAATATCTGTGATTGTGTCAATAACTATCTAAACTATCCTGCCCTTTTCTTTGGTGAGTAATTTGATTTGAAAGAAACTCCTATTCTCAACTTCAGCAACCTTAGAGAAGAGGTGAAAGAGAGGTCATTCAAAACACAAGATTATCAAAAAGGTTTAAGTAATAGAATCATTAAGATTCTGTAACTGTCTTTGCATGAAAAAGATGGTAATGAAAAGAGGAAATAGCATACTATGCAATGTATGCATTGGGAAAATAACTGTAATGAAACTTAAGCCCAGAAAATAAGACAAATGTAGCCTGTTCTCATTATATTCTAAAGATAGACAACAGTGTATCCCTTTCTTCCTATCATTGTTACTCTTTTAAAAATCAAACCACGCTTTCATCATAAAAGTCACATTTTGCTCAACATACAATTCAAATGTGTCACAGAAAATTGTAAGACCAGACATGCAGTCAAGCAGTCAGAATATTTCTTTGCAGTTCATACAAATTGGGAAAATCTTATGCTTGAATCTATATGCAATATTTTTATCTTTACAAATATATTAAGATTTATGGGGTATAGAACAGCCCTTGGAAATATTAAAAGGAAGTCTCTGTGCAATCACAAACCAGTCATCATCTGGTGAGACACAAAGTGAAATCACAAGTTTTCCTTAGAAGACTACTGTGCAGATGATTACTTCAGGAATCCACAATATTCGTGGACTTACTTGACAACTGCAATGCAAAATGAGTAAAATGTTGTGGGCACTTCCACTCTCCTTGGTGGCCTTGATCTCAAGTCTTTCAGTCTCCTATGGTCACAAGTACAGAAGTGAGATTGGTGTTGTGGAGTCCAGTGTTCCTTACCTCATAAAATCTGGTATTAACTCAGTGCAGTGAGGCACACTGTATGCAACTTTTTCATGATCTTGATTTAAAAATCATATAAATCAACAACAGGCATCTGTTTTCAAATGATTTCTTGTGCAGAGGCACTAACATACTGGAAGAAGATGCTACTTTTATTCTTTAGACTCACCTGCGATGATGTGACACTTGACAGGTGTGGATTTTTTCATCTTCTCATCTGTCTTGCTTCCTTTGAACAGAATTCCAGCACTCAGGGCCTGGTGTCCCCTGCATCAATAAACACCCCTAGGTTTCTAGTGTTACATCTTCACCTGACATAAAAACAAATGAAAGTGTTCTTCTGTATATCCAGTTCTGTTTCACATAGCTTTGGCAACTGCCAGCTGGAATAGGAAGAGACACTCTGATTTCAGTAGTTGACAGAAATGATACGCACAGAAAGCCAGCCAGTGACAACTGAAAAGGAACAGGATGTTACAGAAAACCTCTATGTTAATACCAGAGTCCAAGGCCAAAGGGAGCAGATTCAAACCTCACCCCTTTCTTGCCCCAGCTGTCACCAGGCATCAGACTTAAACAATTCTCAAGTTCATGGTTTTTACAGTGACTCATACTAAGTGCCCCTATACATAGGTAGTGCAGCTGCTGTCAAGCACAGATCACATTGAATATATTGTAGAAACAGAAGGGTAAAATGACTACAACTCAGAACTCATGTAGCTTCTGGAGACCAAACTATATGCAAACTTGGGAACAACTCCACAGGCAGTCCGGGGTACCTAATGCACCACACAATGGGGACTTGGGATCCTGCATGTAGCCAAAGCCCCCAGCCAACCTACACACATCAGATTTCTCAAGCACTGCCCTCCTCCAAAGAAGGACCTGTTAGAAGAAGACAGGAGTGTGAATCAAGTGAAAAGACCCAGATATTCTTCATGGCTTCAGCTGTTTTTCTTTTCTTCTATCCCAGTGATGACATCTGCTCCCAGTGAAGAAGGGGAAGAGAAGAGAAAGGCATAAAAAAAAAAAGTTTTGAGAGCTGTTAATAGAGTATACAGTGGGCACACTTGTCCTGGATTTGTGAGATAAGAATGTATTCTATTTGCCATCTGTTGGAGGTGGGGGGCAGTTATCTTATCTCTTCCAAGAACAATGTCTCCCTCCGGGGAGATGTCTCCTGCTAATGGGCCATTAAGTGACTCACTGCATGACTGATAAGGTACATCATCCCATTGTGAGATGCTCCACCCAGAAGGAGGAACCAAGCATTCCTACCTGCATAAAATAAGCTTGGTCTAAGCCATCGGCCCAGTTTTTTTTTTTTTTTTTTTCTTCACTGGATTCCCAGAGGAGCAGCCATCTTCGCTGGATTCCCAGAGAAGCAGCTTCTTCCCTGCTGGATTCCCAGAGGAGGACCAGGCCCATCTACTCTATCACCAAACCTTCACAGAGAACTATACCCTTCTACAAGATCTCTGCTTCAGCAGCATTTCATCTGCCACTGCAGGAGGCACAGCCACCATCCAACTGGACTTTTGCCAACACCCTGACTCCTCAGGGTGTCAGGTTTTCTGACTGTATCAGTAGTTTTGTTTGTACTAATTACATTTGTTGTTCTTTTTTTTCTATTTTAGTTTTTTTCTGGTAAATAACTATTATTCCCATTCCCATACCTTTGCCTGAGAGCTGTTTTTTTTTTTTTATTTTGAAATTGTGGTAATTCGGAGGGAGGGAGGGGGTTTACCTTTCCCACTTCACAGGAGGCTTTTGCCTTCCTTTACAGACTCCTGTCTTCTCAAACTAAGACAGATTTTGGCGCCCAACGTGGGGCTCGAGGGCATTGAAAGGAAAAAGGGAATAATAGTTCTTAAGTAATCTAATTGTGTGTACTGATATAGAAACATCTTTGAGTGTCACCATGTGGTCTAGCTTACCTTGGTTTGGGTGGCACGTGATCGTGGCTGTATTTCTCCCATTTGCAGGCCCTTATCTAGATATGGGTCCTATAACTAAGGCTACTGTGGCTGTTATCCAGTTTGGCTTATGGGTTAATAAGGTGAGGAATTCATGGATCTTTAACTTCCTCTGGAAGGCAGGTACATGGATTCAGAGCTATCATACACTAACTGTGTGTTTTTGGGGTTACCTTAATAATGGTACCTATTGTGAAGAAATGACACCAGGGGAGATTTTCTCCCAACCTTTTAACCATCTTTTTGGGTCTGCTCCACCAGTTTTTAAAGGGTTAAGATCCACTCTGAATGCTAATGATGCCATACAATGGGTGGTGTTGTTGATATGCCTGTTATATTTAGCACTCAGAGATAAGGGAAGATTAACATGGAGGACTACCCTGACACCTGCCCCAGAGACTAGAGATGCTGCTGTTCCAGAGCCTGACCCTGCCCCACAGTCTGTCTCAGAAATGAACCACCCAGATTGGGTGGGGGTTCTGGTTAAGGAGATACGTGAGATGAGTCAGATGCTGAAGGAGTGCATTTCCCCAGCTATTGAGAAACTCTCATTTTGCCTTCAAGAGGGACAGCCAAATAGTACAGCAGTGGAACCCACAGGTGTTACAACTGTCCAGGGTCCAGCCGAACCACAAAGGCAGTCACAGCCAGCAGCAGTTGCCCCGGTAGAAACAAGGAGGTCTAAGATGAAAGCTGAGCACCCAGATAAGGATAGGAATGGAGGAACCTCACAACCCACAGGGGAGCCAGAGGTTGCAATCATCACCGAGTCCCTGAGGTACGAAAGTCTCCGTAACCTGCACAAAGACATTGTGCGACGGGGACGTGAGGCTTATACTACCTGGTTACTCCGGGTCTGGGATCTTATGGGTACAGGCGTGCAGCTGGATGGTGGTGAGGCAAGGAACTTGGGACCCTTGACCCAGGACTCAGGTATGAATCAGATTTTTGTAAGGGAGCCAGGGTCTCTTTCTCTCTGGGAGCGGCTTTTAATGAGTGTCAGAGAGAGGTTTGTCCACAGGGAAAGAATGCAGGAGCACCACCATAGGATGCGCTGGAAGACCCTTGAGGAAGGGATCCAACAGCTGAGGGAAGTAGCAATATTGGAGGTACTCTTCGGGAGGGATGGACAGCATGACAATAACCCCGACAAAGTCAGGTGCACAGGGCAAATGCTGTGGAGCCTAGCAAACCTTGGGCCATCTCAATACACCACTTTTATTGCAACAATTGATGCAGATACTAACCGAGAGACCGTGGGTTCTGTTGCCAACAAGCTGAGGAATTATGAGAGCATGATCAATGGCCCAATGCAGGCTCATATCTCAGCTGTGATTAAGGAGTTCAAAGAGGAGATGAGGGAGATGAAGGAGGAGATGAAGAAAGTTAATGCAGCCCCTGTGCGAGTTACAGGCCCCAAATTCAGTGCCCAACATTCCCCAGCTAGAGACAGAGGGTACACCCCAAGGGCCAATTTGTGGTTCTTCCTGCGTGACCATGGGGAAGACATGGGTAGGTGGGATGGGAAACCCACTTCTGTCCTGGCAGCACGGGTGCGTCAGCTCAAAGAGGGAAACTCTAACCGAGGAACTTCCACCAAGGTGAAGGTAGCCTCGACCTCCCATGACCGAGCTGCCGGGTATGATGTGTCAGATCCCCTTGAAGGAACCTCTAGTATGTATGCCCAGGAAGGGAATAACAACCAGTGTTAGAGGTGCCCTGTCTCTAGCCAGGGAGAGGCACGGGAAAACCGGATCTTCTGGACAGTGTGGATCCGATGGCCTGGCACATCAGAGCCACAAAAATATGATGCTTTAGTTGATACTGGTGCGCAGTGTACTTTAATACCATCGGGACAGGTGGGGGCAGAGGCTGTTTCCATTGCTGGTGTGACAGGGGGATCTCAGCAACTGACCCTGGTGGAGGCCGAGGTGAGCCTGACCGGGAAGGAGTGGAAGAAACATTCTATTGTGACCGGCCCAGACGCTCCATGTATTCTAGGCATAGACTTTCTCCGGAACGGCTATTACAAAGACCCAAAGGGACTCAGGTGGGCTTTTGGAATAGCTGCTGTAGAGGCAGAGAACATTAAGCAGTTGAACACCTTGCCTGGATTATCAGAGAACCCGTCTGCAGTAGGACTCCTGAGGGTGGAAGAGCAACGTGTGCCAATTGCGACCTCGACAGTGCACCGCCGGCAATATCGGACAGATCGAAATGCTGTGATCCCCATCCACCGGATGATTCGTGAGCTGGAGAGCCAAGGGGTGGTCAGCAAAACTCACTCACCCTTCAACAGCCCCATCTGGCCTGTGCGCAAATCCGACAGAGAATGGAGATTGACTGTGGACTACCGTGGCTTGAATGAAGTGACTCCACCGCTGAGCGCTGCCGTGCCGGACATGCTGGAACTCCAGTACGAGCTGGAGTCCAAAGCAGCAAAGTGGTATGCCACTATTGACATTGCTAACGCGTTTTTCTCCATTCCTCTGGCAGCAGAATGCAGGCCTCAGTTTGCTTTCACGTGGAGAGGTGTGCAGTACACCTGGAACCGACTGCCCCAGGGGTGGAAACACAGCCCCACCATCTGCCATGGACTGATCCAGACTGCACTGGAAAAAGGTGAGGCTCCAGAACACCTGCAATACATCGATGACATCATTGTGTGGGGGAGCACAGTGGCAGAGGTGTTTGAGAAAGGAGAAAAAATCATCCAGATTCTCCTGAAAGCCGGTTTCGCCATTAAGAAGAGCAAAGTCAAAGGACCTGCCCGAGAGATCCAGTTCCTTGGAGTGAAATGGCAAGATGGACGCCGCCAGATTCCCACTGAGGTCATCAACAAGATCACGGCGATGTCTCCACCGACCAGCAAAAAGGAAACACAAGCTTTCCTGGGTGCCATAGGATTTTGGAGAATGCACATTCCCGAGTATAGCCAGATTGTGAGCCCTCTCTACCTGGTTACCCGCAAGAAGAACGATTTCCACTGGGGCCCTGAACAGCAGCAAGCCTTCACCCAGATCAAGCAGGAGATTGCTCATGCGGTAGCCCTTGGCCCAGTCAGGACGGGACCAGAGGTGAAGAACGTGCTCTACTCTGCAGCCGGGAACAATGGCTTGTCCTGGAGCCTTTGGCAAAAGGTGCCTGGTGAGACTCGAGGCCGACCCTTAGGATTCTGGAGCCGAGGTTACAGAGGGTCCGAAGCCAACTACACCCCAACAGAGAAAGAAATCTTGGCTGCCTATGAAGGAGTTCAAGCCGCCTCGGAGGTGATTGGCACGGAAGCACAACTCCTCCTGGCACCCCGACTCCCGGTGCTGGGCTGGATGTTCAAAGGAAAGGTTCCCACTACCCACCATGCCACTGATGCTACATGGAGCAAATGGATTGCCCTTATCACCCAGCGTGCCCGTATTGGGAATCCGAATCGCCCTGGGATTTTGGAAATAATTACGAACTGGCCGGAAGGTGAAAACTTCGGTCTCACTGATGATGAGGAACAGGAACAAGTGACAAGGGCTGAAGAAGCGCCACCATATAACCAACTACCAGCAGAGGAAACATGCTACGCTCTTTTCACTGACGGTTCTTGTCGCATCGTAAGGATAAACCGAAAGTGGAAAGCAGCCGTATGGAGCCCCACACGACAGGTTGCACAGGCTACCGAAAGAGAAGGTGGATCAAGCCAACTCGCTGAGCTCAAGGCTGTTCAGCTGGCCCTGGACATTGCTGAAAGGGAGAAGTGGCCAAGGCTCTACCTTTACACCGATTCGTGGATGGTAGCCAATGCTCTGTGGGGGTGGCTGGGAAGGTGGAGAAAGGCCAACTGGCAGCGCAGAGGAAAACCCATCTGGGCTGCTGATATATGGAAAGACATTGCCTCTCGGGTGGAGAAACTAACAGTGAAAGTCCGTCATGTAGATGCCCATGTCCCCAAAAGTCGGGCTAATGAGGAGCACCGAAACAACGAGCAAGTAGATCAGGCAGCAAGAATAGAGGTGTCAAAGATAGACCTAGATTGGCACCATAAGGGGGAGTTGTTCCTGGCTCGATGGGCCCATGATGCGTCAGGTCATCAGGGCAGAGATGCCACCTACAAGTGGGCACGAGACCGAGGGGTGGACCTAACCATGGACAGCATTTCTCAGGTTATCCATGACTGTGAAACGTGTGCTGCCATCAAACAAGCCAAGCGGGTGAAGCCCCTATGGTATGGTGGACGGTGGTCCAAGTACAAGTATGGGGAGGCCTGGCAGATAGACTACATCACACTGCCCCAGACACGCCAAGGCAAGCGCTACGTGCTGACCATGGTGGAAGCCACCACTGGATGGCTGGAGACCTACCCTGTGCCTCATGCCACCGCCCGGAACACCATCTTAGGCCTGGAAAAGCAAGTCCTGTGGAGACATGGCACCCCTGAGAGAATAGAGTCGGACAACGGAACCCATTTCAAGAACAGCCTTATCAACGCCTGGGCCAGAGAACATGGTATCGAATGGATATATCATATTCCCTATCATGCTCCAGCTGCTGGCAAAGTTGAACGGTGCAACGGACTCCTTAAGACCACCCTGAAGGCACTTGGTAGTGGAACTTTTAGAAACTGGGAAATGAACCTGGCAAAAGCAACCTGGATGGTCAACACCCGAGGGTCCATCAATCGAGCTGGTCCTGCCCAGTCTGAACCCGTGCACACAGTAGATGGAGATAAAGTCCCTGTGGTACATATGAAAGGTATTTTAGGAAAAACTGTTTGGATTAATCCCACCTCAGGCAAAGACAAACCCATCCGTGGGATTGTTTTTGCTCAAAGACCTGGTTATACTTGGTGGGTAATGCAGAAAGATGGAGAAACCCGTTGTGTACCACAAGGAAACCTAGTCTTAAGTGAGAAATGGGTGTAAGATTTCATTGTGATGCAGATGGAAATAGAATAAGGGGTGGATAATGTCCTGGATTTGTGAGATAAGAATGTATTCTATTTGCCATCTGTTGGAAGTGGGGGGCAGTTATCTTATCTCTTCCAAGAACAATGTCTCCCTCCGGGGAGATGTCTCCTGCTAATGGGCCATTAAGTGACTCACTGCATGACTGATAAGGTACATCATCCCATTGTGAGATGCTCCACCCAGAAGGAGGAACCAAGCATTCCTACCTGCATAAAATAAGCTTGGTCTAAGCCATCGGCCCAGTTTTTTTTTTTTTTTTCTTCACTGGATTCCCAGAGGAGCAGCCATCTTCGCTGGATTCCCAGAGAAGCAGCTTCTTCCCTGCTGGATTCCCAGAGGAGGACCAGGCCCATCTACTCTATCACCAAACCTTCACAGAGAACTATACCCTTCTACAAGATCTCTGCTTCAGCAGCATTTCATCTGCCACTGCAGGAGGCACAGCCACCATCCAACTGGACTTTTGCCAACACCCTGACTCCTCAGGGTGTCAGGTTTTCTGACTGTATCAGTAGTTTTGTTTGTACTAATTACATTTGTTGTTCTTTTTTTTTCTATTTTAGTTTTTTTCTGGTAAATAACTATTATTCCCATTCCCATACCTTTGCCTGAGAGCTGTTTTTTTTTTTATTTTGAAATTGTGGTAATTCGGAGGGGGGTTTACCTTTCCCACTTCACAGGAGGCTTTTGCCTTCCTTTACAGACTCCTGTCTTCTCAAACTAAGACAACACTATATAATATTTTCCTAATATAAGACCCCTTTTTATATTGGAATAGTGATTTTTCCTCTGACCACCGCTGCATGCAGGCATCTGTCCTAAAAATGTACAGATGTCCCCTCATTGGTACATCTGAAGATTTGGAGAGCCAAGGAAAGGGCAAAGAATTTGTCATGAACATTTTTCCTACCAAAGTCAAACATTTTGATCTGAGTAACATAAAAAGGCTCTGTGACTATGGTAAAAAATAGAGATTTTGCTGTAGATCTCATTTACATTAATTCCTCATTCCCTAGAATTTCAATATAGCAAATTCCAAGGCAAGCTTGTCTAGAGACTTCTAATATTTTCAGAAATTTCATATAACATTTACAGGCACATGACAAAGTCTGGATGGAGCATTTATGACACCTGACATCTAGAGCATTCACATGCCTTTTCAATGACACCTGCCGAGAAGAAATAGCATCCTCCAGCTGCACAACTTTTTTTCCTTCCTCTACTTGTGAATTGAGATGTTTGTCTTTAAAGTGGCTCTCTGTACTGTACTCTTAAGACTGCAATTGTCACTTGATGAAAGGAAGCCAAATGCACCATCAATGACATCTGACAGCAAATAAAAATCTCTTTCCTAAGGGCATAATGGGCAGGATGGAGCGATATCATTCTTTCCTCTTATTAAATCACACTATCCTTGGGATTAGCTATCAGGCACTAGACACACGGACTCCACAAAAATATACAAAGCAGAAACAGGGTGCAAAAGCCAAGCACATGCTCCTCCTCAAAACTGAGCACTATGACATTCCATGAATAAATTAATGTGATAGCTCCTCCAAACAAATACCAAGGAAAACATCTGGCACTAATGCAAGGCCAGGTACTCCATCACCTTAAGCTGACCTTCACAGTGGGATAAAACCATGGTGGAGGAAAGAAACATCAGTTTCTCACTATCTGCAGTTTCTCACTTGCAGGATAAATTTTAAAGACTAACACAAGCATATGCACAATAATTGCCAGATAGTTAAACAAGGGTGAAAAACATAATCAGATGAAGAAAAACTGAGTTTATTCATTCTTTCCTCTCACAGCTGTTGTCCAGGCACAGTCTCCTTCTCAAGTGTAATTAGCAGCCCAAATTAAACCTTCAGGTTATTCTGTTCAATAGAGTTTGCAACACTTGCTCTGCTGTGGTAGAGATTTTCTTAACTGACTCTCTGCTACTATTTAGATGTTGAGAAATTGAGAGATCTGATTTCAGAAAGGGCTAAGTGTCTTGACACACAGGTAGATTCTCTGTATAAGGATTCAAATGTTAAAGACAATGCAGAGTGAATCAACTAGTTGTAGTTCTGGAGGCAGTAGATCTACTATGCTCCCCATATCAGACCTTCCAAGCACACACACTCTACAGCATCTTCAGTGACACAAGACATCAATAGTTAAGACATTAAATGTGCCCCACAAGCCAAACAAGGAGATTTTTGGCTACTATGTGTGCTGTATCCAGACACAATGACCCTAAATTATTTATTACATTTCTTCAGCCTAATATACAGAAAATAACACTGCTAATAAAAATCAGATTAAATAATAGCTTTTTGTTACTTTTTAGTATTTCCTTTATTTACTCCTATGATTTTATTTGCAAATAACAATTCTGTTCCAAAGAGTCCACATAGGACTAGCAAAAAGATGCCCACTTGACCACAAACAACTGCAAGGCCAAGGACAGACCTCCCTTCTAATACTACTGGGTCAAAGAGGAGCAGCTTAATATAGAGATCCCCACTGTACAAAGAATCTTAATCACATACTCTCCACGTCCCTGTTACATCCTCTCCAGAGAAAAGCTTACCATATCTTCTCTTCACCACAAGCAAGAAAACACAGGGGTCAGCAGAATCCTTTTGCTTTTATCTATCCTCATTTAGAAGCACAAGAGGAAGGAGTTCTCACTGTGAAACCTCCTTCCTTTTATTTCATGGTACAGCTTGAATCCCTAAGACACATTTTTGTTTCCCTCCTGCACAAAAGAAGGCCAAATTCTGTCTTGCATGGGATACATGAAGAGTTGATTTGAGCTTTCCCAAGCAGATATCTAGTGCAGACCTCAACCGAGAAGTGTCTGGCATGAGAAGGACTTACATGCAGAGCTAGAAATGAGAGGTTGCACATCAGTGCACTTATCTCTGAATGCACAGCAAGCCCAGACCCTGGTGCTCCAGTCAAAAGCACCATGCAAATTACCTTAACTGACCCCAGTTTATTCACAGAGCGTTTCATTCTAGAACATGCATCCTGTGAATCCCCTTGGCAACTAGCTAACAGCCAGCGAAATATTCCCTGCCAAATTAAACCCATTAAACTTCACATAACGTTCCTACACCAAAGAGGCTTTATCTCTAGTTTGTGGTCTCATTTTTTTAAACATCCTGCAGTACCAGATAAGCTTTTAAAAAAGGTATTCATTATTTGATGTTTCTTTTGTTCAGAAAAAAATGACAACAAATAACTTCAGAAAAAAAAAAAAAAAAAAAAAAGACACCACTTCCATATTTTCAGTGGTGCTATTCACATGATGAAGATACATTTTTAACTTTCCTGCCCAGAATTAAAGTCCTGCATTTTGCCAGAGAGAGATTTTGGGTATAGAGAACTTCATTATCAAAGGTCTCAGCACTTCTTCTTGTCTGTATCTTCCCCAACAGCATCTTGAGTGTCACAATCATTTTCTGGGAAAGCAATTTTGATCTTCCACAGAAAGCTATTAAAAGTAACCTGGATCTTACAGATACAGCACTTTAACCTGAGAATTTTAAATAAGCAATAGCCCTTCTAAATTATTTAATGGAGATTTAGCATCAGGTATTAGCTCCTGGACAGAGCTGTATGTCAAGTATATGTCATATAATTTGTTACTGAAGGATGAACATTAATTTCTGTTGCCACCTTAGAAGACAGGCTCGACCTGTGTAATACTTTACTAATAGTTTGCAGGGTGGGAGGATTTTGAATTTCCATCATTTTTAATGATTCATTTGTGTTTTAATGGGGAGCCAGGTTCACTTCACATCCTTGGGCCATTAAAGACATTTCACCCCCCTGAGTTAATTCTTGTTCATTCCCCAAAATGAATATTCATACCATTCAAATGCAATTTTTAATTAACGGCACCAGCAGCATTATCATTATTACACCTGAAAGATTCAAAGCCAGATCAGAGAAATGTTGCCACAATAGAATTCACTAAATTCTTCTCACATTCCCTTCTAAGGCTGATCACCTTTAAAGTAATGAGAATAAACTGTGGGATAATATAAGACAGATCTAATTAAGATAATGAACTGGAGATTGTGAACATTGCTACTCCATGTCTGAAGAATTTTAATATACTAGTCTAACAGAAGGTTAAGGATTTACAAAAGTAAAGATAGTGAAAGATACAATGTGGACTTTTTGGACAAAGCCTGAGATTCAGCACCTAAAATGTATAAATAAGTGGGATAAAAGAAAATTAAGGAGGATATTTCAGGAAACACATATCATAATTTCTTTTAATAATTTACCTAATAGTTCCATAGAACACATGATGAGAGAATTCTCCCTACAAAACAAAAGCAGGCAGGGAAACATTGTGGGAAGCTGAGAGGCACTTATAAAGCTATACTGCAGAGAGTTTTATCCTAGCTCCCATCTGATATGGCTATTACGGCCCTGGATGAATTTTTCTTGAGGGAGCAGCCTAATTAGCTTGCCAGCAGCAGCATGGAAAGGAAAGGGAGGGAGGCAGGCAGAGAGGAAAGAGGTAAATGAGCTGTTAGGTAAAATAGAGTTGATATCAATAAGACCTACTGTTCAGTTTCTGAGAAGCTTCATCTTCCTAAACAAGGCAGCAGAGAGACAAATGTTTGAGGGTGAAACCAGAACTAAACAATTTTCTGTAATCAATAGCAGATTGTCAGAAATCGTCCTTCTCACGTTTGCAGAGGTACATTCTTCAAAGCAAGTGCCTGGGAACTGCTGCCTTGGAATCGTACCCCCAGATAATTCACTGTAATTATTCTGCTACAGGTAACGTTTCACTCCAGAAAGAATCATTATTACCCTTCTAGAACAAAAACATCAGGTTACTAGAATATTCGCTGAGGAGTAAGTAAAATTAGGCCAGGCTGTGTTGGCTCAGTGCTGCACAACAGGCCTGCTCTGGAAAGAGGGGACATTGGAAAAACAGAGGTCCTGAGGGGTAAGTCAACACAGACGCACAACTGCAGCTCAGGAAGACGTAACTTGCCCATCACTGCCAGTGACAGCAGCATGTCTCAGCAGCACAGCCTCCATCACACTGCACTGCCTTCCCTAGAGCTAGGTAAGTGCTGAAGTGCTGTGAAGCCTTAGCTGTCACAGAGGAATTGTTGCTCATACTCAAACTGGCCAGTGTAACACCTGGCCCCTGAGAGCCAGGAGCCTTCATGTGTGAGGGGTGACACCTCTCCTGGAGATAATTTGCTCTGTGTTGCATGCTGCTACTGTAGACTAACAGGTCCTTGATGTGCCCCAGTACCTGTGGAAGCATAAACATGTCAAAATGTCCACTGTGTTATTCTGACTCATCACAGACTCCTCCACAGAGCTAAGCTACCATTGCTCGAGGGAACAGGAGGCACCAGACCCTGCACTCAGGGGAGTGCACAGCCCTTAACAGAGGCTGCTCACTGGACACAATGAGGGAAGCAGTTTTATGATAGCCAGCTCAGAATGCCATTTCATGTTGTGTTGCCATAGCAATACAATATAAGGAAAATAGAATAAAATTTTCCCTGATTAAAGACAAGGTTTAGCTTAGAAAATATCCTTTGACAAAAAGAAGTACCTGAGAATAAAATGAAAGTAATGTCATTCTGGTTCGTTTCTATTGCTCCAAACAGGATGCCATAGACAATTCATAATGGCTCCAGCATTCATTTCCAAAAGGATAATTCTCACTGGTGCCAAATTTTCATCTTGCTCCATACACAGAGGTTGTACTATAGATAAGCCTAATTGTCACTGGCTTCACTGAAATAGCCAATAGCTATTTCTCTGTATTTAGGAGCACCCACTTTCCTTGGAAAAACAAACATCTATGGATCTGGAGACAGAGAAATTCAATTTTTTTGAGCTTCATATTATTGTAGTAAAACAAACCCCAAACAAACAACAGCTTTTTCTTCCAAAAGCAGCAGAAAGAAAATATCCATAGCACAATCTCTACAAAGAGTAAAGCCTGTCTGTGGAGCAGACAGGTTCCGAAAGCTTGTTAAGTGCTTGAGCTAAGCAAGGAAATAGGGACATAGCAAGACTCACTATTTATACACTGAACAACAAGCACATTTCTTTTATCCTCGATTCTCTCTTATTAGCACAGTATTTAAAGTAATTCCAAAGGAAAATATTCAGCTGGGCACACTCGTCCCCCTGAGGAGAGGGTGAGAGCATAAATATACACCAGCTGTTCCTCATGCTGCTCTGTGCTCTTCTGCATGTCACTCTGGTGCTTTGGCCATGAGCTCAATACAAAACCCCAAAAGAATAAACTGGAAATGAAGACTGTCCTAGTATCTCTGAGAAAAGCCTGAAAAAATCAGAACGAGAGCACTGAAGCAATTCCTCACAGGTCTGCCAGCTGTCTACTATACACCAGCTCACTGGGAGAGGACAAATTAAATGAGGAGTCGTCTTCACTCCTTGAATTTTAAAACAGATTCTTAGGGTATGACTTGAAAAAAAATCAGTAGACTGTAGAGGTGGCAAAGCCTGATCTTTTAGAAAAATCTGGTTTATCTGAATGACTTGTGTTGATCAAATGGACAATGCATCGTAATAAACTGTTAAAACTACCCTGATTTGTATATATTTAATTTGGCATTTGACACAAGACACTTCCGCTGTGATGGGGAGGAGTACTGCAACAATATACAACAATGAGCAAGGCAGACGGTCAGTGAGAGGACAAGGCTCCTCTTTGTAAAGACTTGGATGACAGGAGGAGGTTCTCTAGCCATAGGCAGACTCTCTCAGCCTGCCAGTCAGCCCACACATTTTCCTCCATGAACATAGGAAATAAAGCAAATAAAGGAAAAGACAGCTAGAAATATGTAGGTATGTTTAAGCAGATACTGGCAGGTAGGGTTGAAGAAGGTTGGCCTGCCTGCTTTTAGAGAAACAAAGCATTATTTCAGGGATACTAAGTGACTTGTTTTAAAACCTTTTCCTCTAACTGCTGTACTACCTTGGATTAGAAGTGATCTAGCCACTGCATTCCTGATAGTCACTGTCCAGTGGAGACAAGGACTTTGTCAAGGTGCAGAAGGGTAACTTGATTTCACACCAACAGTTAAAGGTACAAAAGCTAGGACATGGGATTTGATAAAGGAGAAATAACATGAATAAAGCTCACCTTCCAAACCATTACACTCTGGTGAAACTTTTAGTGAGGAAAGATGTAAAATAATATTATTTTCCTGTATGATAATTCTGATAATTTTTCAGACAGGTAACATAATTCCAGTTTGATAATTTTTAGTGTAGCTGATAATCATCATGGAGAAATGAGATAGCACTTGTCATCTCTGATTTGCAGAGCTAAAATATTTCTCTCTGTATTTACAGATTCTCCCATTCTGACCAGGATTTTTTAGGCTTAAAAAGAATAATTAAATCCAAAATGGTCATAGTTCAGATAGATACTAAATAACTCTTGATTTTTCTCTTTTCTTACAGAAAAACAGAGAATTCATTCAGAGATGGAGAACCAACATGTGTCTGCAATGCCACTTAAGAAGGTTATTTCTTCTGATTTAACTAGAAATTAATGAATTTTTTTGTTGCAGGACCACAATCTGAACTCCCAAACTGATACACTACCAATTATTTCTCTTTGGTTCCCAATGTTTATTGGTTTTTTGACAACATTGGATTTCCTTAATACTTTTGTTTTAAATATTTTCTTTCCACAATATTCAAATTAATAGTTTCAAAATTTCTTTTACTCTCCATTACCTTTCCAATTTTTGTCGGCCTCAAGACAATATTTTTATCCCATGCACATGCACAGAGATAAAAAGATCAAGAGACACAAGCTCACTTAAATCTCATCATCTGTCTTATATCCAATGTACCATACATTAGGGGAGCATAAAAAATTTTGAATTAAACACAAGTACAAAATTAAGCTTTGAAGACCAAGGGTACTATAATCCAGCAATCACCATTTTAACTGCTGCAGGAATACATGAGTAGGACATATGATTTGAATAACAATGAGAATATTGACAAATATTGAGTAGCTGTGTGAAAGTGTAACATTTAGTGTGGTAGATGTATATCGCTGTCAAAAAGTGAAGACATGTCACCAAGTCAAGGACAAAGTTCAATTTCTACACCACCTGTATACTGATCTTTAATTAGTTCCCTTACAAGCAAACTCCATGTACTAAGTGTATCACTTTATAAAAGCTTTAAAGACCTTTGATATTGGGCTGTTCTGTTTAAAATAAGTCAACTTAGGGAACAGTCAGTTGGTAAAAAGACCAAAAAGTGTCCCAACAAGAGGGAGTTACTTCTTACCACTCTTTAACTCAGCAGCTGCCAAGATGACCTGCATCAAAATTACCAGGTCAATGAGATGCATCTCCAGCTTGACATGAGCAGTGTGAGGAGGAAAGCCTTACCATGTCAATAACTCTTACAGAGAATTTTCCAGAAGTCTGGACTTACATTGTCATTGTGGTAACCTCTCTGGAAGGTGTCCTCACAACTAAAAGTCACCCTAGCAAATCAGAGTCATCTGCTGCCCACCAACCTTCCCACACCCAAGAAGTAAAATGACCTATTGCAGAGTCATGTATTGTGCTTTTTGAATTACTTACTTTAATTATTTACCCTCCAGCACTGTAGGAAACCACAGGAAAAAAAATGGCACCCTTTCTGCTAGACCAAAAGCATGGAATAAAGTCCAAACCCAACTCAAAATCCAACCCTGACACAAAGAGATTACAATTTAGGGACAAATCTCAGACATCTTAAACCTAAGACCTAGAGAGATTAAACAGAAAATCCTCATCATCATGTGGAGGCCTAAAGGGACCCTAAAAACCATTCACACTGAGTAAGGTTTTTTTAGAAGAGGCTCTATGAAAGAACCCAATAAGCTTTGTTCCTAACATCCTTTCTCAAGGTCTGGTGAAAGGAGCATGCTACAGCTCGGAGTGGGGACAAAAGAAACAGTATTACGGATATTCCAGCCATGACATTTCCATTTCATGCAATCCTATTTCACATTCCCATAGGACACTGAAGAGGAACCACATTTTGAACTGAACAGATTACACTAGAGCTTTCACCAGACCCCAGGGCAATTCAAGGTTAAAGGAGCTCAGAAGTATCTTGAAGCTACTTTCGCCTCTCTTCCTACTGGGTCATAATTTCTGTGCTTCTACTCTAGGGACAGGACACAGAATTTCACTGTGATTTTCTCAAAGTTGTCAGTTCCAGAACTATTTCAGATGTCATGAGTTCTCAGTCTGCCTTCTTTATGCTGTTCTTTAGCATAGGGGCTGCCTAGCCTGGAGAAGAGACAGCTCACTGGGACGTTATCACTGTACCTGATAGGAATGAGTGAAGAAGACTCTTCTCTGTAGTACCCAGTGACAGGGTAAGAGCAAATGGGGCACAAACTGAAATACAAGAGATTGCACTTTTAATACAAGCAAAACTTTTTTTTTTTTTTTTTTATGGTAAGAACTCTTGATCATTGGAATATAGAGATTGTGATGTCTCCATCCTTGGAGATACTCAAAACTCAACTGGACACAGCCTTAGCAACCTGCTCCAGCTGACCCTGCACTGGGCATTGACTGGGACAAGACAGAGGTTCCTCACAAACTCAGCCACTCTGAGGTCAGGAACCTTTCTAGACAATAACTTGATGGTTATTTCACTGTGAGTAACTGAAAGTTATCAGCATCTGTGATGCTTGCCTCAAAACATTTTCCTTCTCTGAAGGAAGGCAGAATGTGCTAACATGGATGTGCAAAGGCAGAACACAGCGCTGGATTAATTTCTTCCAAGTTAGTATTTCTGCCTCTTCTAGCATGATTCTTAAGGGTCCCTGAGTGGAAGAAATGCTGCAGGAACTTGGAACTAGAGAACTTCCATATACTCCTCTGTCTCTAGTGATGCCCCAGTTTTATGCTTAATTACATACAGACTTTCTCAGGAAATTGGCCTCAAGAGACGCTTTTCACTGAGGTGTGGGTAGGGTGGGCATGACTTGGGGGTGAGGTTTTCAAGGGCATCTCAGGGACTTAGGAAACTTACTTACACTAGAAAATGAGAACTGGGGCATCCTTTTCTTTGGCTGGTGAGAGACATGCTTCCCACCATATTTATTCCTTGCTGTGTATGATTCCTTGCAATGAGAGCTACGACTTCAGTGATGTGACACCACATTAGCCTCACAGGCTACACAATCCTGTAAAAACAATAATCTGCTGTGGTTCTTGTCACTCCAGATGCTTTAGAGTAGCTCTCTGTTTCAGGAGACACAGACACAGAGGCTCACAGCATGTATCAAGTAGCAAACAGAAATTCTTTGCCAGGAAATAATAATCAACATGGTCAGGATTTGGGGTTTCCTAAAATGATACAGTTCTATAATGTCAGATGATTAACCTATTGGGATTTTGCACAGCACCAAAAGAGCTGACTTTCTCCTTACCTTTCTTCACAGTATCTATAGCATCAATCTGTACCACTTCCATTCCCTCAACTTTGCAAGCTGTCACAGAAAAGTACACAAATTGGGAACTAAATGAAGGGCCACATATTTTGCATCTAGAAATATGTTCAAGTATTCACACTGGCTTGCCTGAATCCTAAAAAAAAAAAAACCTCACCTTTCACTTTCATCTCAGAGTCCCTGACAGGAAAATATGCATCCTGGACTTCTGAGCCCTAGAAGAGTGGGGACTTGTGAGACCACTTACTAAGTACCACACTATCCTGACAGTGGGATCTAAGAACACCAAATAGAAGATGAGGCAGGAATAAAAACAGAAAAAACAAAGTATGTCAGGTCTGCCTGTCACAGATAGGAGCTTCTTTGACTCTGCTGTGGAGCTAAAAAAACAGAAGGGACATTCATGGCAGGCGTACCCTTAGCCTCCCCCCTCCCTCCTTTCCTCTTTTTGAAAAGCCAGAGCTCTTTGCATCTCTACTGCATCTCTAGTTTCAATGATGCTCAGTTTCTTTGCTTCCACATTGATATTTCAGATTCTTAATGGCTCCTTATTAAACCAAAAAGCACGTTTTCATACATGCTAATGAGAAGAGCATAATGTCAGCTCAAGGAGTGGGAAGTACAGCTCCACAATGCAGCACTTTGCCAAAATACCTCAGTATTCACATGGGCAGGTGAAAAATATACTTGAGGACAGAGTAATAACAAAGTCATATTCACATGCAAGGACATCAGAGCATACATGGCATATAATGAATTTGTGTTTAAACATCTGAATGTAGTGCCCCTGCATAAAATGCTGTGAAGGGATTAAGCCAAAAGAGTCATGTGGCAGTGACTCAATAAGAAAGATAAAGCACAGTCATTTAGGCCCCAGTTTCCCCCAAACCTTAGCGTCAGCTGCTCAGGCTTCATTAACATTACCACATCTTGTGCTTCAGCTATTAACAGCATACTACATTGTGACTGGCCTTTTGTGGGGACACAAAAAGAATGAGTGGTCACAAGGAAACCTTTGTGCCTCTTCCACAGTTGCATAGGAGAGCCAGTCCTTGCAGTCCACAGCTGTATAGGGAGTTTCAGAGTTAATAATGCCAGCAGAAGAACACTTTTCAAAGGAAAGTGGAGCAGAAGGGAGGGCAGTTAAAGCTCTGCTCTCTTTCTCTCACATTAGCTACCAAACTAAACAGAGGGAGTTTATGCTATACCCCCACAAAGGAGACGTACAAACTACTTGTCATTGAAGAAATCCTTCCCATGACACTGAGACTTTCTGCCTGCCCTTGAGAGCTGACAGGCGCAACGCTTTCAGGAATTACCAGTGCTGCAGTGCACCTGCAGTTCCCCCATGGTTTTGCTGTGCCCTTGGCAGTGTCAGGAGAATAGACATCATACAGTATTTATGCATGTCCTATTTCCAGATTTATTCATGGATTTTTAAGCACTGGCCATATGCATGGTGCTTAGTAAGACACTAGCTCTGCCTGGAAGAGATAATTTTTTACATATTTATTTTGCCTCAAATATTCTCTGCTTCAAAAAAAAAAAAAAAAAAAAAAAATCCCAAGGAGTATATTAGAAGTTATATAGAAAAGCTTATTCACTCTCAAAACACCAAGTCCATCATCACGCCTAACTAGCCAATTAGCACCACTGAATTTGTACTAAATGTCAAACTTTATGAATAAGCAATCTGGGTAGTAAGAATTGGAAGCTTGTTTTTACTAAGGACATGCTTACAGTCTGTAATATGAGCTGCAAGCTCCATATAAAAATTGTTCACAACCTTCAGAAAGAAAAGGATAAAATAAGAAATAGGTGATGATACTAGAAAACCAAAACTCTCCTAATGGACAAGGAATTAGGCTATTTTAAAGCTATTTTAAATAAAGCTGGACGTGTCTCGAATGCAGAATATCCATTTGTGTTTGAGCGAAAGAAGCCAGCAGGTGTCAGCCTTGCTTTATCCAACCAGCCTCTCCCTGGCTCAGTAGCAAATTCTTGCAAATTTGTTTGCTCTGATTTTTGACCGTAATTTTCTTTTCAGGAGTAACAGTTACACAAGTTAACTGTGTTATCGCAGAATTGTATATTGAGAAATATTTATATAGGTTCAAACGTTGAAACAGCTGTTACCATAGCAACTGTTGCATCAGATGGATTATAACCAGGTGAACAAGAAGACTGGAACAACTTCCTGATGAGAAATTCTATTATGTCAGTGTTTGTACGCAGAAGCCAAACAGCAATTTGTCTGAGTTGGCAGTCACATTTCACATGTGATTTTTTTCCCACAAGCGAAATGATGACCATAATACCTTTATGCTTCCCTCACATTTATATGTATGTCTGTTTTCAAGGCCTGAAACACACTTATTTCCTCTATACAAAATTCTAACTCCTGAAGTGATGTGTGTGCTTTCACTCAATACACACATCAAATAGGGAGTGTTCTGTAATGCTGGTGACCACTCTGCTGTGTAATGACATGCAAACAAAATAGTTTTTCCTTTATTAAAAATGTATATAATATTGGTCTTAATCTAAAATTTTATAAATAAAAAGTGCTGTAGGCTAAGGGCAAAAAAAGCCCAATCCTTGTGCAATTCAGATTTTGAAAGGCTTCTTATCTCCTACTACACAGCAATTTCCATAGCACTCTGAATTTCCAGGGATGCTGTCAGTCACTCTGATGGGTGCAGCACCCAACGCTGTTTATTTCTGATGATCTTATAAACTCACTCCCCCCACCCCAGTACAGTGTAACCCACTGGAAGCATCTCCAATGAACAGTGCAAAAATGTGTCTGTGGAAGACTCCTGACTCTTCATTTCCCTATCTGCTTAAAGTTGTGCCATAATTTGATGTAGGGACTTGTAGTCATTTCTTCTGAGATCCCCAAATCATTTATTTGGTGTATACTCCTGTGAAAGTGCCCTTTGGGTCTCATACTTTAAAACACTTCAATCTGCTTCAACTACAAAAACCTTCAAATGTTAGTTGATACCAAAGCCCTCTTGTTCCCATTTGAAAAAGAAGTGGAATACATTGCTTCTATGATTTCCAAAGTGTCATATTTTTTAATAGAATACTCATACAAAGAACATGCACAAAATTCTCAGAAGCTGACGTGAAGGTTTTCCCACTCACAAATTTCAAGTCTCGATTTCCACTTGATCATATGCTCAAAATAGGCTTACCTCTCTCTCATAGGAGTTATACCCAGGACTACATTCACAGTTCCCTTTGTTCTCTAGGTTTTTTTACTTTCCAATTCCTATTTATCTTTAGGCGGACACCAAATTGATGAATCAGTCCCTGAATTTGTGGTCAATTTTGAGGCAAGTCCTTTTAGCTGCCCTGATAAAAAAATCTACTTGGGTCTTGTCCAGCCTAACACTAGCTTCTACTGCTATGTTTATTGTTAGAATGAGGGAAATTCCATGGCTTCCTCATTTAGAATAAAGCAGAGATAATGTAGTAATACATACCAAACAATACTTCTGAAGTCAGCCAAACAGCACCACCATCAAGCAGAGCAAAACCCTGTGTCACACAGGATATGGTCAAAGTGCAAGTTCATAGTAAGCTTATACTCAACATCAAGTTTGATACTTTCATGAGCAAATCAATGTCAGCATATGACTTGTGAAAAATGTGGTTTTCTTTGAGGCTTTGTATCAGTGCCTCCTTATTACCCTAGTTCTGTGAATATGGAAGGCTTTTTGTGCAACCACAAGTATAACAAATAGCCTTTAAAATGGAAATTTCAGTTAGTGGCTATTGCCACTAAGTTAGGTGAGATCCAAAGATGTGTGAGAGACAGATTAGACTAATAAGCAAGCCACTGGATGGAGGCTTAGATGTCTAAAGCTCAGAAGACTTCTGTTTTTATCCTTTTCGGTTATATATGATAGGACCACAGATAAGGCACTTCTTCTCACTACAACTTTTTTTTCTGCTGTCCTTTTTTTGTATTCCCCATTAGGATTATTTAGAGACAAAGATTGCTTTCCATCTTATTTACTTAGCAGAAATTACAGTGATTGCAATGATTACATAGCAGAGACCACATATTGTCAGGATGTCTGAATGCTCCAGGAATGCAGTTATCCTGAATTAAACAACATTATTAATAAATCATAAATACCATGGCAAATGTCAACTCACTGAAAATAGCTTTACAATTCTGGCCACATAAGCAAGGCCATCCATCATATGGTTTATTAATATTTTAAATTTTTTTACACTGTTACATTAAACATTTCTGGAAATCAAACTTTTGTTCAAGTTTCCTTTTCAGTTCCTTTTGTGCACTGAAAGAATCTGGTACAGAATGTGTTTAATTTATAAAGAAAGAATTTCAAAATCTAATCCTAATGGGATTTCATGCAGGTAACTAGTATTTGTACATTAGAAAGCAATAAAAGAGTTAATTAATTGTCTTATTTTAACATCAATGCAATTTCATCACATGTAAATTTCTGGACACTAGAAGTGAAAGATGTTGAGTTGAAGAAAATAAAACATTTCTGCATTTTTTATTATGTGGGTTATTACAAACATACGTAACTTGATTTGGATTTGTACATGATATAAGATCAGAATTAAAGGAAGTTGAATCAAAGCAAATAAGCAATTGTGGTCAAGATAGAGTATTTTTCTGTCATGTTGGCATCCATACTAATGAATTAGAGGACAAATGCATAAATTCTAATTGCTCTTTGGGCGTATTTTCACCTGCAGTCTGAAGACACTAATCACAAATGCAGCAGCATAGCTAAGTTCAAGGGAATCAGAACTAGTATCAAGATGCTGCCTCTGTCTTGTCTTTTTTTATTGGCTTGAAAGCAAGGCCATGCCTACAGCATGAAAGCATGATCAGATATCACCAAGTACCCCTCAGCTTGGTGCATCATATGAACATTGCACAGAAGCACAGGCCAGCACAAAACTGGGCATTTCTAGTGAGCTCCATTCTGTTTGCTAGACATATTCAAAGAAAACGGTTTTTGCTGAGTTGATGCCATGGAGTATCAGCATAACCAATACAAACTGACAATTACTACCACTTCCTACTGTTTATCGAAAGCAAAATCAAAGTTGCCATCTCATACTTCTTGGTTCTTTTCAGCTGAAAATGTTCAACATAAGCGAACACAGAAGGTTTGGTGAAATTCAGGCACTTGCTGATAGGCCTCTTTAAACAGGTCCTTACAGATTTCTGCCACATCATTTCAGGCCAAAGACCTTTTATAATCTGCTGCCATTTCCTATCTTTAATTATGACTCATATATCTCAACACAATCTACTGTTCCAGACCTCTTATCACTCTTTTTTTTTTTCTTTTCAATTAGTTTTTTTTGAGATTTAGTCCGCAGAAATATGCCAATATCTATGGACCATGTTTTTCAGCTTGTGTAAAGTTACGTAGGTATAGGCTTTTTTAGTGGCTTAGCTGGAGAAAGCCTTAGATCTGTTCTGTGAGCTGGTTACCTAACTGTCCTTTGTGCCTTTGAAAATATCCTGTGGGGCCCCATATTTACTTTTCTAATTATTTAAAACAGTTTGGAACTGAGCCAATAAGGTTCATTAAGAGGCACTTAACCACATGTAAATTTCAAACATTTTTATAAACAAGTGGCCAGCAAAAAAAAGAGTGTTAAGAAACCAGGTTTCCCTTGTATCAGTCACAATCTCCTCTGAATTAAAAAAAATCCAACCAGAAATGGAACAAGGATAATTCATTTTATAACCTTACTGTTCACCTCTTCTCCCAAAAAACAGACAAATTAGCAGGTGGTGTGAGGATAGGGCATGGGGAAATCACCAAACATCAGGAGGCTGTTATACAAGCCAGAGAAATAGCCCTCTCTGCATTGGGTGTGCATCGGCTCACACACAGCCTCTCAAGGAGTCCACTGCAGAATTAGAGGGGATTCAGAGAAGAATGGAAGCAAGAAAAGGGAGAAGGAGTTTTACAAAGGGACACTTAAAATATTGGTATTGATTTTCTTAGAAAAGAAATGAGATACAGCAAAGACACTTCAATCCTACCTCTTAGTCATCCTTACCATGTCTATATACTAGTGATATCAGGGTTGTAATGGTCAATATGAGTGACAAACAGGCAGAAGTAAGAAAACTTCATGGTTATGATCTTAAATTCAGGGATTAGGGATTAGGCTGAGATCTATATGTGACCTGCAACTAGTTCCTCTACAGTTCTTTGCATCTTCCCCTAGTGCTGGCTGCACTAGACCGCACACAGCAGTGCAACTTCTCTGCTCTTTTAGCCAATGGACACAGTCCATGAAAACATGAAAACTGGCATATTGCCAAGGCTATAAACTGGAGTCATTAAAATAAGGAAATTGCAGTTGCAACACTACTCAACTAACTTTGTAACTTTCATCCTGAAAAACAGAACTTAAAAATCCCTCATAATGCATCCTGCTTCCCTGTTCAGTGCAGTCATTCCTTCCAGCTCTTTATCTCCAAAATGCCTTGGATAAAACCTGCAGGAACTAAAAATAACAGCATTAGCTCATCATCACACTCTGGTCAATGAGTTGAGTAATGCAGACCTTATGAAAATGTACATTTAGAGCCTTTTCAGATGAGCTGTATAACACAAGCCATTAAACACAACTCTATTGATCTAATGTCATTATTTTCAGCAGACTGGAGTTTAGAAATTATGAGCTGCACTAATGAATACCAACCCCAGGGGAAAAATGCCTTTAATTGATTAAATCTTAGTTGAAAACACCTAAAATGAGATGTTTGTCATAATAGGTAAAGGTTCACTACAATGTAAGTCTATATTCATGCCAAATACTCAAAGCCTAGTTTTCTTCAAAAAGACAATATACAAAAAACTGAAGAATTCTTTCACACTGATATATTAGTGCTTTCTAGGGATAGGGCTAGAGAATGGTATCTTTCTGGAAAAGTATACAAGATAATAAATTAAAAATGGTGATAACAGTAAGCTCACATTTCTATGCTGAAATAGAAAAGTGCACTTTTATAATGCAATTAAGTAAGCCATTTCTTTTTTTCAGAGAGGTGGAGAGAACTAGACATACAAAATTACTTCCTCACCACAAAGCAATACTATTTCTTCTTGGCAACAACGCCCTTCTTCAGTCACAGGAGCTAATTTAAAAAATTAAAATTCATGTTACAAGGGTATGCAGGTTGTACTGCCACAACAGAGTGCCTAATCTTGCCTCCCATCCATGTCAAATAACAGGACTTCTTTCAATCAATTCCTACTGAATTTAAGTATAAGCTTTATAAAAGAAAAACCTACTGCTCTTATTGTGATTCTCCACAAAACAGTCACAGTTGCTCAATAGATAAAAGATCAATGAATGTTTTTCAAGTGTGTTTGATTATTCCAGCTTCATGGGCCAAATTCTGACTTCAGTCAGAAAAATATACCTGAAACAATCAAGTCCACTTAAATTCACTTCACATTTGTAGTAATGTAACTGAAGAACCTTGCACTGATGAAAGAGGGAGCAAGTAGCAGTGTTTACACACTTGCACAACTCCGAAAGATATGTATTGTATGCTAACACTTGTTCTTTGCTTTTCCATTTTAGGATGCATTATGTGGTAGGTGTTCTGCTTCATATCTTGAGTGCCAGACAGGTCATATTGTTGTTCAGAGATTTGAACCATGTCACTGATTAATAGTTCTATTAAACAGGAATAATGTTCCAATACTTAAAGTACTTCATCATAATTAAGTCATAATGCAGAAGAGATAATAGACCTTTCCTGTATAATATCTGTCCTGAGGTAAGCCGAGGTATATACACATCTACTACTTAAGACATATATATTAAGTAGCATATCAACCTCTTTCTCCAGTTTTTCAAGGTACCCCTACGCAGCGGCTTTGCCCTCAAATGGACAGCTGTTTTCTTGTTTAGTGGCAGCCATGAACTTGCTGAGGGTGTTTCATCCCATCATCCAGGTTATTAATGAAGACATTAAACAAGTTAGTCCATGATCAACTGCAGAAAAGTTACACTAGTGGCTACCTGAACCAGTGACTGTTGGAGCCTAGCGATTAAACCAGTTTCTCAGCCACCTTGTAATCCATCCACATCTAATTTGGTTTATAAAGATGCTATGGCAGACTTTAGCATAAGCCTATTAAAGCAAAAGTATACAACATCCTTTGTTCTATCTCAGTTACTAACAGGGGCAGCTATTTAATCACAGAGAACTATCAAATTGCTCAGGGATTACTAACCCCTGGCAAAGCCATACTGGTTGTTCCTAATTACACTATTTGCCTTTAAGAGCATGAAAACAGCCTCCAGAAGGATTTTCTCCACAATCATCCTAGAGACTGAGACCAGGCAGAGCAGGCTACACCTCCCTGGTCATCTTTATGGATGGCCCTTCATAAACACAGGCATAATGTTTGCCTTTTCCCAGACATCAGAAATATCCCCTAGTCATCACAGTCTCTCCAGGACAAGAGATTGCACCTCCTTCCATGACACTAGTCAGCGACTCAGCCTGTCCAATAAACTGGTGTTATGTTCAGCATGCCTAAATGGTCCTTAACCCAGCTCTTCTCTAGCATGGATAGCACCTCCTTACTGTGATTCTGCCACAAAGAACAGGTCTGGGAGGCTTGCAAACAGATCTTGCCAACAACTACCAACAGACACTTATGATTTCATACATTCTTCTGTAGCTCACAAAAAAGCTTTATAAAGATTGATATAAAACCAATAGGAAATAAAAAAAAGATTTTTAATTGCTTTTTTTTTTTAATTGGCCATGTTTTTTAGTACTTGCTTGCTATGGCTGAATAGCTCAATGTCTTCAGCTTTACTCAAATGAAGTATTTCCTTATGTATTTTTTACTGGTTTGAAAGAGACATGTAAATCTGGGAGATGTTGCTACGGACATCATAAATGCATCTTGATTAGGTCCAAGTTAGAACATTACTGTATGTTTTAGACTGTTTATATTGAATTCATTTCAGTTTTAAGGAGCTCCTGAAAAAAAACCAATATAGCTCAAGAACAGAACCGAGCT
Source organism: Zosterops lateralis (assembly GCF_965231275.1). NCBI lineage: Eukaryota > Metazoa > Chordata > Aves > Passeriformes > Zosteropidae > Zosterops > Zosterops lateralis. The sequence continues at coordinate 27,117,440 of NC_139762.1, read as the reverse complement.
CAATGGACTGAAACTAAAACCCCATAAACAGGAGTACAAGAGCTTGAACTAGCAGTCATTGAAGTCATCAAGACTTTAGACTGAACTCATAGTTTAAAGGACTCAAATGCTAATTTTTTTTCTTAGCCACAATGAATACATTCAGTGAAATTTTGCAGTTATTACTTGTTCATCTCTATAACACATGTCATCAAACATAAAAAGATAGCTAGCTGGCCAAAAAATCTTAAATTGGATTTTCAAAAAGGAAAGATAACATTGTGTGCCTCTATTAGAGCAGCTAGGCGTGTAAAAGGTTTGCCTTTGTACTAATGAACAAGTTACTTAAATCTTGTATTCTAGTATGCAGAAGTAGCAAAGGCAATACTTTTCACTGCACAGGTTCATTGGGAAGGGGAATGCATTGAGTTTTCTCCTCTTTACACTGCACTGGAACCACCTTTTATAAAGGAAGTTAAAAGAAGCTGGTGTAGACCAGCAGGAAGCAAGACTGTACTACACCAGAGGAGAGCGTCTCAAAGGCACAATGTCCTCAAGCTGCACAGATTGCACACCATTCATGGATCAAGGCTGTGCTGAAAGGAACAGTCTAGCCCTGAATATTTTATTTTCCAGAATTCAGTCTAATGAATTCTTTGGCTGTAGAGGCAACAGATTAGAAGTAGAGCTGTGAGAAAACAACATATTTTGCATTTCCAAATGCTAACGCATCAAAAACTATCAATAATACGTATTATAAGCCAAATTTTATCCTGGTGAGAATTGAGATGAATGAATTAGGATTGTCTCCAAAAAAAGGATGTGATAATAGAAAAGCTGACAGATCTTTCACTAAAGCAGCTCAGGACAGAAATCTACTGTGGTACAAATCATGGGCTGATCATGAGAAAACAGCAAATTTTAGCAGGGTTTATCTCTAAAACTATTAAGATGATATATGTTGTCAATAACTCAAAATGACAAATTATCTACTGTGCTTTTACAAGAAACAAAATATGATTTCTAAAAAATTACAGAATATTTTAAGCATTCATACTAACAGTATTTGTGGAGTTTGAGAGCCTTTTTCAAACCCTGCCTTAGAGAAAAGCTGCACCTCAAGATCTTCATTTCAATGTACATTCCAAGTAAATGTTTATGTCTCTTCAGCAGGAATGAGCTGAGCCCATCAACCTAGTGAGCAAATTGGTTTAATTTCCCACAACAGCTCCACCTTTGTTAAACGTTCTGTAGTTATCAGTTATCTACTTCTTGTAGAACCAGACTGAAAACAATCTCAGGGCAACATGCAAGAAGTATACATATATTTTTAATTCTGTGGAATATACTTATATAGGATAGGATAGGAAAAAAAGAACAGCAGAAAGAGAAAACATTGAACCTCGGTGAGAGTATGGTTTGTCTCCCAGGACAAATGATCCATGCTGTTCACAGAAGAGAAAGGAAAAAAAGCCAGTGCTGAATGAGAAATGCAGCAATATTTTAATGAATACTTTCTATTTAAAACAACGCTTCCATATTTTTTTTTCTCTGTTCAGGTCAATAATTTAATTTATGATGAGATGAGGCATTTTTTCAAAAGCATAGTATGAAAAGGGTTAGAAAATCAAATTTTCAGTAACAATTGATATTTTCCATCACTTTAAAAAGTGCACTTTAGAAAACTAAGTGGTTTGTTTTTCAATGCAAAGATGTACTGAAGTTGTACTAAGGCATATTTTCAGAACAGTAGCCTTCATGATTCCTGTTGGCATGACTGAAAAAAAATGCAGATTGGTAAAGGTATTTTTGTCAAAGAAGAGATCTCTGCATATGAAAAGATGAAACTCCACCAATGTTCTGTTTCTCAAGCAATACCATATTTCTTCTATTAAACAGCAAAAACAACATAAAGCCCATGTGTCACAAGGAACTGAAAAGTATCTTCTATCTCAAAATGGTTATCTTAGGACAGCCAGTTCATACTGCTCACTGCCTCGAAGGGCAAAGAGATTATACAGCACGGGAGGATCTGACTCAAGCTGTTGAAATCTCAGAGATTATTTAAATCATGATGCCAAATTTTAGGTCTATCTTATCATTAAGAACTCTGGCATACATTATAAAGGTTTATTGAGCACAATGGCTTCATTATATTTTATTTTCAAGCAAATGTCAAAAAATTTTGCAAACCCAAATATTAACATGTTTTAGGAAAAATAATCAAGCATTTTAAATTATCTGCAGATGGATTGTTCAGAATGTTCAATAGGAACTGGAAATACTAAGCCATAATATTGCTTGCTAAGTATTAAAAGTAATACCTTCAGAAAATTCAGTAAGTATATATTTTATGATTAAAGTGTTTATGTGATACGCAAGGGTTGAAAATCAAACTCTGTAGTTGCTTGCTATAGTTATTGTGCTGTAAATTTATTTTCTGATGTAGAAAATTAGTAGAGCTCTTCTCACAGATTTAAGAATTATCTACAGTACACAGGACAACAGTCAGATTTTTTTTTAGTAGACTTACACTCCTAGCACATGAAACATCTCCAGGAGACCTTTAAAAATTAGGTGACTCATATTCTTAATGGGCCAGAATATTTTAATGACTGTTTCAAAATGTTTGTCTTTATATGGAACAACTCTCATGAATGCCTCAAAGAGAACATGGTAACATCTGGGACCATCAGCTTGTATTTACTATATTGTTGTCTTCTAAAGAAACAAACTTATTAGAAAATGTATTCATATTGCCACTATGAAAAATCAATGAAGAGCTATTTTATTGATATACCATCCTTTAAAGAAGCTGTATTTATTAAACATGGTTTTTTGTCAGTACCCTGCTCCTTTCTCATTCCCAAACCTGTTGGAAAAGCTAGCCCACCTTATGAATCTCTACCCTTTGAAAACACTGGAAGATTGGATGGCTAAAGGTGGTGGTAAATCAGTGTAAGATCCCTTGGTCAGTTCTGTCATAGGCTTTTTGCTGACAAATCATTTTATCTGTTTGAGTCTCAATTTCTCGTTTACAAACCAAAAAAAGTTGCTGTCTCTCTCCCATTTTGCATTTTCTTTCAGACTTCTTTGGGAAAGAAGTTTGGGGATTATTCAATAATACTGGTGCAGACTATAACAAATTCATAGTTTACTGCAGGGATTGGATTGTTTATCCAAGTCCACAGTAGATGAAGATAACCTCAGTTCGAGTAGATATGCATTTCAAAATACAACCAATGACTGCAGGTTGTGTGTGTTCAAACTAATATTTTGAAGTAAATACTTAAGAAGAAAATTATTTTTTTAGTATTATTGTTCTCAGATGAAAATCAGTGCAAATTGTCACTGTGCCCATTCTCCTCTCCCTACTGGCTACTTGCCTTTATTAAGAATAAACCTGGTTCTTGAATGTCTTGCTAATTCTCGGGTGAATTCTGCAAATACCAACAGATTAACTAACACAGATCTTTTGATTCAAAATGTCAGGTATGAAAAATAGATAGTCACTCCACATGCTCCATCCCTGTCATTCAAATGAAAAGTATTTGGCAGGAAAGAGTACTTGTGTGCTGTTTGCAAGAACATCCAGGGAGCTGGATAATGACAATAAAGGACACAAATAGTGGAGGATAGTGAAAAAATGGGAAACAATGTTCAGTGCAAATCAGACAAGAGGAAAGAAGAGTATTGCACAGCTCACTCATCAGGAATTGCCAAAAAGAGTATATGAACCAGCACTTGGACAGCAACATTAAGTTTAGACTTCAGACTGTATCTAAAATTGAACACCTACAGGAAGAAAAATCCAGGGAAGCCCTTCTGCTCAAGACTGTTTTCATTTTAAGCCTTAAGAACTACACAAAAGTAATGGTGACTGAACATCATGAAAGCCACGATTACAGGCTGAATCCTATTTGGCAGTTTTGGTCCAACATCGATGGTCAGAGATGCTGGCACCATTTCAACCCGGAGCCCTCTAATTCTACACTTGGCTGTAATTTCAGGGGCTCTGCTATCATAGAAGATATCAGGGACAACAGGCACAAACTAAAACACAGGAAGTTCCTTGTGAATAGGAGGTAAAACTTCACTTTGAGGGTGACCGAGCATTGGAACAGGCTGCATGGAGAGAGGCTCTGGAGCCTCCTTCTCTGGAGATACCCAAAATCCACCTGGACACAATCCTGTACAACATGCTCTAGGTGAGTCTGCTTTAGCAGCGTGGGCTGGACCAACTATTCTCAGAAATCTCTTCCAATCCCAACCCAAATCATCCCATAATTCTGTATTTTACAGTTTATGAAAGGAGAAATAAATGACTAATTAAGTAAATCTCTGCAGCTGACAAAAGGCTAAAGGTTTTGCGCAGATCACAATGCTGGAATAGACACACAAACAACACAAACTACATGCCTTACAGAGCTAAATTATAGAAACTATAAAAATAAATACAAAACAGCAGAACACAAACACTTTTAAACTAGACAGATCTTTACTAAGAAATTTTAAAACAAACAGCAGTGTGGCAGGAAAATTAAAAGAACCACAGTTAGATAAGAGAGGACAACAAAGACTGAAAATATTCATATGAGGGACTTGAGGAAGTTTAAGGGAAGCATCATTTACCTTACCTTGATTCCTAAATTTTGAACAGAAACTCAAGCAGGCAGTGACTGTGTCAATAAAACAGAACATTAAATGTTTGTACTTCCTTATGTAGACAAGAAACAGAGGGCAAGTGACATGAGAGGATTAAAAAACATCATAATATGTGAAAGTTTAACATATTATAATTATATTATAATGTAATATAATAATAATAATAATTACAATAATAATGTTACTGTCCAAGGAAGACGAGAAACCTTCAATATTGTTTCTAGGATACCTAATGCTATATAAGTTTCTGAAGCTACTAATTCCCAGATACATATAAATGGGGGACAGAATAACAACACATTAAGAAACCGTAAGAAAATAATATATACAAATGGGGAAAATATAATTTCTATTGCTGCAACTGAAAAACCGGGCACTACTACTGGGCTTCCAAAAATCCTTGAATTTCTAGTTTACTCTCTCTTGCCCCTGATGGTTTCCATTTTCTTATCTGAAATTCAATTTTATTACTTAAGGAATATAATAAGCTAAAAGCCATCACACACATTTTTAAGGATTATTTTATAAAGACAGCACAGAACGCATAAGAATGTATCAATTCAAGTGACAAGGGTAGCATATCCCATAGTATGCTATAGTAGCCATGTGGTACAGTAAACACAACTGGATGGTGAGTCTCACTGAGTCAACATGAGATTCCAATCTTTATTTGTCTTTTTAAAAATTAAATGCAGCTGGAGCAAAGTGCAACACAAAGCTGAGATGCAGAAAAGAGGTTACAAGATGAGGGCTAAGGCTTGCTCAGTCTTTCAAAACCTCTAGGCTTGTGTGATTGAGGGCTTGGAAAGGCACTTCTCTACCATAAAAAGTGATGTTTTCAACTGTAACATAATCAGTAGTTCTACTTTAATTGCATCTTATGGCAATTTTAATGGTATCATCCAAACAATCTCAGTTGGCAAGAGGATAGGGTGTTCTGTGGAACAGCAGAAATTAACTGTAGGTTAGGTCAGGGAACCAACTGCTTAGTTAATTTAAGTAACTTAGAATACTTTGGTGTTCAAATGGAGAAAAACTATTAGTAGCAGAAAGTATAAAGCACCATGCTTCAAGGTGCTTCATGCATCCGGTCAGCCTTATCGAAGAACTAAGCTTGTGAAAAGTAGAAAGTACACCTTATTTCAAATATCACTTAAAATAACTGTTTTAGTTACATTTCTGGATTCCTGCTACCCTAAAAATATCTCCCTGGGAGATAAGAGAGGTGCTAGAACAACCAGATGGCACTTGCTTATATTTATAACATTTACATCTGGTGATAAACTACATGAAACATGATAAAATATTAAGAAATGCCTGCACTCCAGTGAGGAATAAAGCTTTAAAACTCATTTTTGAGGTTATATAGTAATCTCAGCTAATGGTTTGAGACATTAAGATGGACAATGCAAAAAGTTGTTGTAATGTAAGATGTAGTCCTAAAGTACGTGAGAAATGAGCTAACCTAAGTCCTGATTTTTGGTATATTCACACACATACATAAATATTGGTATAAAAATAGTTCCATGGTTACTAAAGTACAGTGTTTTGCAGAATCAAGGTTTATTTAGGACTATTTCCCCTCCTACCTGACCGTGGAGCAACTAAGAAAAATAATACCTGCAAGTTTACAAAAAAAGAAAAAAATTGTCTTGGTTCTGCTCCTGCAATGGTTAAAGTAATTCCTTACATCCTGTGAGATTTTCTTTTTTCATCTTCCTCTAGGAGATTTGCACATATAAATAGACACAACGGATTCTTCATATTCACTGAGAAACTAAAAGCTACCAAAACCCAGTGGCAGATGTGGCTGAAGAGATCCCAGATCCTCAGCCACTGCAGAGGAAGCTTTTGTCATTTATTAGCACCACTTCCCTTTGGCAAAGTAAGAACTCCATGAATATTTTTTTCTCTCAAAACCAGTAATACCTGGAATTTATTTGACTAATGGGGCAATATGTCTAATGCAAGTATTTACACTTCAGCCTGTTACTCTTTCAGTCACAGGAACCCATGTCCAGAGAATGATTAATCTCACTGGAAACTAAAATAAACCAGATAACCACACCCTAAAATGCATCTTTTTATATTTGCTCTAAAGAGAGCTCTAGAATACCAAGGCAGCTGGAGGGTGTTTACAGTATAACATCCAAAAGTAAATTAGGTATTTTACACCAGTTTTGCCTGTATTCCAAGCTTTCAGCTGCTGTGTTATACCTTTTCCTGCAAGACTAAGGACCCCATTAAGAGATTTGTCTCCCATGAACATATTTTCTTGCTGTTACTTTGTTTTAACACAAAAAATATCCTATTAGAGTTCCTGTAGTTCTGGGAAACAATCTTGTACTTCTTGCCATAAAACCATTCTTGTTTGTCAGCTACACACACCATGCTTGGGGGTATGACCTGCTGTCACCCCAACGCCAAACAGGGATTGTGAGCAACCTGTCAAATCACACCTGAAATTCCTCACATTATACAGTTAAATTATCCCTGTTGATTTCTTCAGAGCTCAGGTAGTCCATGCTTTGCTGCCTACCCAATGGGATCCCAAGTCTTTTTCACAGCCACAGTCGCACAGCACAGTCCCTGTTGCTGTAAACATCTTGCATTTTACTCCTAGATCTGTGACTTCCAGCGAAGCAGCTCAGCTCTGCCTCACAGGAACACGGAGACACTGACGTGAGTGCTTGGGACCTCTGTAAGGTTCAGAAAATGATGCCTCACCACCACTCTTCCCCTCTCTTCATTTCCTACCGCTCCTCCTGTCCACTCTTCTCAAGCCCTTTTCCGGGGCCCTATCCACCCAACTTCCTCTCCATTCCCGCTGTCGTGCCCGCGCTGTGCTCACACCTCCGCTCCCCTCACGGCGGTAACTTAACACTGCCCCATTTAAGGGGGATAATGTTTCACGCGATCTTCCTGCTCTCGTTTCTCCTTTTATTTCATTGTCAAATGCCGCCTGTGAACTCTTCTCCCCATTTCAAGTTCTGAAATCGGTTTCAAATGCACCGCCGTCACTCAAAAAGCTCCCCCACAACCCCAGCGACCCATTCCGACGTGAGCTCAGAGCCAACGCCCTCCTGACCCCCGCCCGCCTCTTACGTTAAGGGGCCTTTTCCTCCACCTTTCACGACCTCCATAGCAACTATTTATGACAGCCAAAACATTTTAGTATTTCCTTGCTGCTTCTCGCGGGACACCCGCGGTCCCCGGCAGTCTGGGGCTGAGGCACGGGGCCCAAAGGCGCTGATCAGGACCCCACAAGGGCCCAACCCGGGCGACTCTCCGGCCGCTTCCCTCACAGCGCTGCGAGGACAGCACGAGGAAACCCGTCCCTGCCCTGCCCAAGACCAGGCAGTGTCCGGCCCGAGCTCTCCGGACCTGTCGGCCGCGCCCTCCGGGCTGGGGGCCGGGCTGGGCCGGGCCGGGCGGCGGCTCCGCCCCGCTGCGGGGGCGCCCGCGCCGGCACAGGCGGCTCGGCTCGCCGCGCTGACGCCGCCGGCGCTGGAACACCTGGAGGGGCGGCGGCGCCTGCGGCTCGGCCCTTCCCTCCCCTCCCCTCCCCTTCCCTCCGCAAGGTGAGTGCGGGAAGGGGGGACTCGCTGGTCGCCGTGCTGGGGCCGGGCGGGGAGAGCCGGTGCCGCGGTACCGGCCCCGGGTGGGCGCCGCCTCCCCACGGGCAGATCGCTGGCGGCCAGGGAGGCGGCGCGGCCGCCGGGCCTGCGGACCTGGTGCCCGTCAGCGCCGCATCCACGGCCGGACCTGTTCACAGCAGAATTTCCGAGGCGCAAGATGGCATCTGTCCCTCCTTTTGCCTTGTGTTCCCCCTCCCGCCGTGCGGTTGTCTCGCCATGATTATTGCATTTATCCGTTTGTGCCTCCCGTACATCCTCCCTGGCGCGCTGCCCGCTGGAAGCGGGGAGGGAAACGGCCGGTTCTCCTCGGCGGTTTCCGGCTCGGCCGCCGGGCTGGGGCGCAGGTTGCCCGGCTGGGGCGCAGGTTGCCCGGCTGCGCTCCCAACCCTCCGGGGCCGGCGGGTGCAGAGGGGTGGCAGGGCATCCTCCGGTCAGGTAATGTCAGGTGTCGAACCACACCGAGGCAGTAACAGCTGGTGAAGCGGCGATTCAGGATCCCTGCATTTATGATTTAAAGCTTATAATTTGTGAAAGGTTCATCTTGGTAATCAGATTTATTTTACATCCATCCACTTGATCCGTGAAAGCTTCTCTAGTCCTTTAGAAGAAAAAAGGAAAATCGGATATTATTTGAAACATCAGGTCAGTTTCTAGTAACAGTAAGGGATGAAGGGCATTGCGCTCTTCTGTTAGTCAATATCATTATGTTCATGTTCAGTATCATATGTAAATAACCCTCCTGTTCCACACTGTGTTGGATAAAACTGATAGCCTCAAGGATCCCTCTTAAAACAGTAATTCAGGCTTGCCTAGTCCGGAGGCGTAATTGTGAAACTGACTTTGGTAATCTCAGGGTTACATCCTTTAACCCCCTACCACCAAGTCACATTGTGGTACTTTGGAAGCTTGGCATTGGAGTTGTTCTTTTGTTCAGTTGTTTGTGGTATTTTCTCTCTGCCTACAAGCCTTGCTTTAAACCAAGAGGACCTTTTATTTCCCTGAAGCACCTGTTTGTTGGCTTTTGTTCTTCCCATGTTTAATTGTGTTTCTTTTGGTTTCTGGTTAGTTTGGGTTTTTTTTTTTTTTCATTTGGGTCTCAGAAAGCAGCTGTGACTCTTGTTTCAGAGTAGACTTCTTGGAAATAAACTGGTTTTGTGTTTTGCTCTAGCAAGACTCTTGTGAGGACAAAACTGATCACTTTTCCAAAGTGTTGGACAGAGAAAACAGTGGGCTGGATTTTGGCGTGTGCAGTGCAGGTGGCATTTGGTTATGGTCTTTTATCTGATTTTTCTGATAATCCACTCTCCACTTTATCTATCCAGCGTTCTCAGAGAGGGAGGGGAAGAACCCCTTGACAGTGCTGTCTGGCACGGATCTAGAACGTGCAGTTCTTATTGGTACGTAGCATGATGACCAGCAACACCTCAGGCAGACCTTAGCAAATTTTTCAACTGCTGTTTGAGCAGCCTATTGATTTAAACTTAGTAATGTAATGGTTTAAGATTAATGTTAGTACTACTGAAGGAGGAATTTAGTGTCAAGCCACAGAGATCTTTTGAGTAGTGAACTGCCATAACTGGTATAACCAGTCATGTTTTTGTCACATGACAAACTCTGCTGGAAGATAATGCAGTGGTTAAATGCTGCCAAACCTCAGTCTAAGTGAGTTTCTAAAGTTCTGTCACTGTCAGAACTTCATGCATGAAATATTGTTGTTTCCAGAAAGGTTCCTGCACTTTACTCAAGAATCTAGATGCTGGTCAGTGGAATTTGCTTCCTTTTTCAGTTGTGAAAAAAAAATTAAATGCATTTAGATAATGGCACTTTCTTCTATTGAGAGTTGAGATACAAATATAAATGTTACTGCAGATTTGCAGATTCAAGAAGATCAATTATGATTTTATGGGAGGGGGAGGTTTTATTAAAATTTTTCTTTTAGAAGTTTATGTTAGTGGGGGTGAAGGGGATCACTTAGTACAAAGTAAAATTTCTGTTGAACCCTACTACAGGGTTAGGGAGTTTTGTCCTGGCTTAGACTTTCAAACCCATCTTGCCAATTCTTCTCTGTTATCTGTGCTTTACATGGTTGTTAAATTGTTCTGATGAATTCTCGTGTAACCTTTTCTTGAAGAAATGAATAATAACAGCTTTCTTCAGTCTTTGACTAGTGTTGAAAGCCGTTAATACGAGTTGGCAGAAAAGAAAAGTGCTAATATCTCATCTAAGCAAGAAAAAAAATGCTCTCAAAGACTTTTTAATACTTTGTTTTTCCAAAATCACCTCCAAGAGTATTGCTCTGTAGTTTATTCTTCAAGGTGTTTTGCTGCTTCTCCACCATAAAATCACTCTGGAGATGAAATTATGCCACGTGATACAGAAGCATTAAAAATACAAAAGCCCAGAGAGTGAAGTTTGTTAGAGAAAGAACCAAACAGTCAAGAACAGTAGAAAACGTTTGACCTTTTAAGTGTTGCTAGTAATAACAGTCTCACAGTACTTTTTCCTGTGGCTATTGTTAGCCACAGCAAACTGAGGGGCATTTTGACCAGTTATGCAATTGCTTACATGAGCCTTGAGAACTGTCTGTACCAAGTCACTGGAACAGTACTTGGGTCCATCTTGCAAGTAGCTTCACACTGCTCTAGGAACTGGTGTGCCAGGATATTACTGAGGGCAGTAATATAAAAGTTGAGTGGACTGTGTGTCTACTGAGAATGTATAGCCTGTACTAATGATGTTTACTCGATGGGTGGTGCAAGGAGATCGCCCTGTATTGTTGTTACTGTGCATGCTAAGGCTGTTTTGTTAATCAAATCTATTATCCACAGATGTGAAATAATCTCCAAGGGAATCCGGAGAAAATTATTTTCTCGTGTTCCCTCCTCCAGCATTGTTTTCCCTTGAGTATAAATGGCATTGCCTCCTGGCTTCTGAATGGATGAAAAGGCAGGAGGGAGGCAGAAATGTGAGAGGGTTGACTGTGCCAGCAAATAGGGTATCTAAATAAGAGACCCATTAGTTTGAAGTTCTAAAGCCTTATATGTTTGCGTGTGATACTCTATACATGCAAAAAGTTTCATGATTTTTTTTTTTGTTAATTCACTAGTTTTCCCAGTTTCACAAAAGGAAAGTTTCCCAATATTAAGACTCTAGACTGATTACAGGTAGAGTACATCAGAAAAAAAATCCTGTCTCTTTATAATCTATGTACAGTGCATCCATATGATGTTTTGTTTAATAATATTCAGTATTACATTTAGAAATAGTGGTTCTTAAACTAAGAGAAAAACATGTATTACAAAACAATTTGATAGTAATTTCAAAGAAACAAGTAAGTTTCAAAGTAACAAATAAGAACACCAGGAACTTAAGTAGAATAATTTCCCACATTAACTGTGTATTCTGAAATTAGAAGTATGACAGTTGTGTTTTGGAAGAAAGTAACCCTTGACAGTACTCTCTGCAATAGATGTGACCCATATATGCCCTACACAGAGTAATAAATAGTGTCAGTGTAAAACTAAGTGAAAGGCAGGTGTCAATAGTACTGCTACTCATTTGATTGGATGCACTGTGTGCAGACAGGTGCCTAGGTAGTGCTACAAAATGACAGAAGGAAGACCCAAAACATTCAGAATTTCTTCATGCCTTGTACTTGGTTTCTTAGAGTGCAAGTCTCTAATCACACAATCTTAGTTATTTGAGCAACCTGCTTATATATTGTGGTTTGTTCTCCACATAGTTTACTAGCTTGAAAAAGCAGGTGTGTTGTATTGGGTCAGACTAGTTCTCCTTGGAGAACAAACTCCAATTTCTCTGATACTTCTGTTGTTTTAAGTATGTGTTTGGAATTTTTCTGCACGTCAAATTTGGCAGGGGTGGAGGGTGTGGTAGAGTAAGTTAATTCTTTGGGGTTTTTTTTTTTAATTCTTTGAAAGATCAAGACAAATAAATAAATGGAATGGAATAAATGAGTAGGTTTCTGGGATGTCTCATAGGCCTTGGTAGAGAGGAGAAGGAAATGGCAAAAACTGTGTATAGAAACGTTGGTTCCAGGAGTGTTTGTAGTGAAAGTGAAAATTGGTTCCAGGGGACTAAGCAGGATGTGGCCATGTGGCCATGTCCCAGTGACAGTGTTACTCAGTATGCTGCTTTTTTTTTTTTTTCCTTCTCTCATGGTAATTCAACAGACCACCATGAAATCCTGGTTCTAAAAGGAGGGGAATAGAGCACTGCTCTCACAGCATGATTTATCTTTGTAGTTCAGGTGCCTAATGCAAAAAGCGTAATTTCTGTCTGCACAGAGCACAGTGGGGAGACTCTGGCTGAGGTGCTCAGCATTGCTCTTCAGAGGTTCTGTTCACTATCTGTACAGGGACTTAGTCTTGAGAGGCTTGTTTGGTAATTTAGGCACTAAAGTTAGATAATTGCAGTCAAACAGGAAGATTTTTTTTTCTCCCTCTCAGCACCTCCCAGGTGTATGAATATAGCAGGAGCCTTCACTGTGTAACAGATGCCATTTATCCTGTGCTTTTTTTAAGGATGCATGAAATTCCTTTCTAGGTGTCAGCTCCTGAAATAGGTTGAAAGAGTAATTCTGTTGATACTGCAATCTTGTATTTCTTCTCCTGAGAACTTGTGGGTAATCTCCAAGATAGACACTTTCCAGGATAAGTAGCAAAGCTGTGGATCAGTCTGAGACAAAGGATTAGACAAAAACTTGAAATAGATAGGAGCTGCTAATGCAACACTTACAGACCAATTTGCAAACTTTTTGAATTAATAAACAAGTGCATCAGTGAGTAGTCTAACAGAAAGAAAAGACTCCTGGATTTAAAGCTAAGCATGGATGATTCTGCAGGATTAGAACATCAATATTGAGAATTAAGAGCTTTAGAGGAAAAATTAAATCTTGTCATTTGTCATAGATATAGTTTGAACTCTAGATTAATTTTAGCTGAATTAGAGTGGTAGCTATTCTTGTATTTAGGAGTAGGAATACTTTTAAGTTTGTGTATAATCTTGATGCTGAGATACCCAGACTTTAGCTTTGATTCTTTTCCTGCATTGACATCATGGATAATGCATATCTACAGGCTGTTATATTCTCTTTTGCTTGGGAAAGGCAAAGTCAGACACCATTTGAAGTTCCTGGTCTGTATGTTTATAGATACACTAGAGAAGATAAAACTGCTCTAGTCTTCATCTTGCAGTGAGACTGCTTCTTGTTCTGCAGACACACTTACTTGGTGCAGTTTAATCACAGCTTCCAGGGAGCAGAGTGGAGGAGATAGGTTGTCAGCCAAGAGCTGTTGGAGGCACAGATGGCCTTGATTCCCTCACCTAGGCACATTTTCTTCCCTTCAAAGTATTTTACATAAATGAAACTATCACTCCTAGATTTTATATATAGAATTCCTTAATTTTTTTATTTTTTTGTTACCCAGCACCACTGTACTATAACTTTATTAAAAGTTTCTTGGAACATTATTAATTTTAATAAAACTGTTGACATAAGTTAGTGAACTGCAATGCATGATTCTGCCATATTTGAGTTTATAAGTTGCAAGGGTTTTAGGATATGCAAAGTGTTGGGATTTGAGGAGTCACAGAACATACCTGCTTTGAAAGAACAGTAGACTCAGAGGACAGTTCTGTCAGTGAAAGTGCAGACTCTTCTGTGTGTTTTGATGAATATTGCCTTCATGTAAGGGTTGTTGAATTCTGCTATGCTGTTTGGTCAGTTCCCTTTCCTTGTTTCTGGATGTATCTCAAAAGTATGTGCTGTTCAGTCTACATAACTGCTGGGTCATTTTTGGATGTTAGATTTGCTCTGTACATCGGCATTTATAATGTTTTTGCAAGGATTTCAGCTCATCTCTTTGTTCTGAGAAATGATTAGATCAACACATATTTGTTTTACATACAGTCTTCAGAGTTTAAAAGATTCCTATTTGATGCCTCTGGTTGCATCTTGTTGTTTTTCTATGTGATCTGTTGTCTGAGCTAAGAGCACAGTAAGAGCTATGTAACCAATGCTCAGACAAGAAGAGATGCTTGAATTAGGGGTAAAGCTTTTGTTTGTTGCGTTGGGTTTTAAACTGATTTCCTCATAACCTAGGAGAGTATTAAGATCTGAACTTTACCATGCCACGTGACACTTGGTACATTTAGGCTCACTGAAAAAGAGAACTAATTTGAGTGACACAGATATACAGACTTGTTTATTATCAATGTAGCTGTTGGAGAGAAGGCACTCATATAATCTCTTTCTTACACAAGTAGAATCTAAAGATTATTCATAAAGCTGTTCAGCTCTTGGAAACCCAGACAATTTACGCTGCAACAAAATATACTAAAGCTAAAAAAGAAAAGCAAGCTTGTACAAATGTTACACAGAGCATGAACTGGAGGGTAATCCTCAGGTATGCTGCAGTTCAAAACACCATGTAAGCATTTTCCTATTTGCACAGAAAAATTTACATCTTTATTCAAGTGGTCTTGGAGAATATAGAGAATCAGAAGATTTTCCATAGGAATAGAAATGCCACTTGCTAATGATGTGTCCTCCATCAAGTTTCCTTCCAGTGTCACAGCTAATAAAATTTCTCAGTAGGATGATGAGTATGGCGGGAATAACATGAAGTTCTGTGTGCATTCCAGCTGTTATGGCTTTCTGTGAAAGTGATTTGTGGGTAAATAGTCTATCACCCAGAGAAACTCTGCCATAGTTGGCTGTTGGCAGGACCATCTTGGGTTTGGGATTTCTTGTTGTCTGTGGCAGAGCACTGTCTGAATTCAGCTGTACTACACCTGAAGCCAGGCTGAGTCTAGAAACGGTTCTGATGTATTACAGTGCCCAGGCTGTGTCTATCTTCTCTGCTGTCAGTCTGCAAACAGGATGGTTTGTGGAAAGGGATGCTTAGGCTTCTTGGTGACTCCTCAAAAACACCTGCTAGAGATTTTCATGGTTTTGGCAGGGCTTATGACCCTAGTTGGTTCTGTATGGCAATGGGTCATCCAGCTCTGTGGTCCCTTGTGTTCCAAGCAGACTTGTTATGAACAGGGTCAGCTCAGTTTTAATGCTTAAACTGGGGTAGCATTAGTCTCTCTCAAA
The DNA here is from genome assembly GCF_965231275.1 of Zosterops lateralis. Lineage (NCBI taxonomy): Eukaryota > Metazoa > Chordata > Aves > Passeriformes > Zosteropidae > Zosterops > Zosterops lateralis. The sequence goes on along the minus strand of NC_139762.1, from coordinate 27,102,041 downwards.
ACACTGAGAAGCACTTGCAAAATTACTGGAGCCATGAGTTGACTTCTTCAGGAAGCCTCAGGTCCATCACTGTGCAGTATTTAATGTGGGTTTGTATACAGTCATCTGGAATGTGGCACTGCATTCTCTGGCGTGAATAAAGCAGGTATGCTTGCTTCTGACACCCACCCCCTTATCTAGAATATCCCTCCCTTTTTGTCAAGATAAAGTCTGTTATGGAGATCACAAGTGTTGTGCAACTCTTTATTGTCAAATATCATGGAAACATCCCAATACAAGTGCTTTTCTATAGGGTAGTGATTTTTTTTTTCCTTTTGTTAATCGTTGTCAGTATAATACTTCTTATTGAAACTTTTCTCTCTCTTTTTTTTTTTTTAATTTTAATACACCGAGAAGAAAAACAAAAGAAGTCTCTTATATCAACTTCTTGTGGCAAATAAAGCGTGTTTCTATATCTAAAACTGTATGATAACTGTATGGATTAATTTTAAATTTGACTGCAATTTTTGGAGAGAGTATGGGTAGATTCAAGTTAGTGTCATGTGCTTCTGCTGTAGTCAATTTTGGCAAAGACCAACTGGCTTGTTACTTCTGTTTGGGACATTTGTCTTATTGTTTGAAAGCATGAGAGAGTTCAAAACGCAAAATAGTGAGAGGTTATGTGCTCATTCTTGGTCTCTTTCTGCAGCTTCAGAGCCAGCATTTTGTGACTGTAGGGATTCTTCTTTACATGGCTTTGAAATGTTCCTTTTAATTCCTGGGTACTTCCCTGGGGTATTTCCAGTCCCCTCTTATTAGTATATCATTTTTTGAGACTAGACTTAGATTTTGGTATTTCTTTTAAAAAATCTCACTTCACCTAAGCCACATGCTTTTAATAGTGTCCTTTGTTAGGGATGAACCAGTATCTTAACCCTTTTTGGTTCCTGGACTTGGGACAGTAACAACACATGAAGTAAGAGATTATATAAATAAATTAGGGCTCTGATAAATTACTGCTGAGACAACTTACTGCACATTATTTTTTAGCAACTACATTTCTGTTTTTCCAGTGCTAGCTTACCAAGCTGTCATTGCAAACTGAATTCTCATTTAGGACCAAAAATTAGCTCCATACTGGAAACAAAATGGGCCCAGGGACTGAGTTTGTATCCTGGGCTGCTGCTTGGTGCCACTGCTTAATTACAGCAATCTCCCTGGCATGGTTTCTATCTGTACTATCTAGAACTCTCTGGGACCTTTTTTCCTCCTGGCATGTTTTGGATGATAACACATGCCAGGAGCCATTTCCAGCAGGCAGTGTAGGTAAGGCTCTACTTCTGTTTCCTTCCACCATGATTGGCCATGGAACATTATCCCAGCAAGTCTTGCACCCTCAGACACCTCAGATGCCATCCTGTCACACAGCAGAACAGAGAATACATGCCCTCGTTTTCATACCATGAAAATACTGTCCACTTTGAATAAAAGAATTACCACAAAGAATATCTTCAGGGCATAAGAGTGCTATGTAGGCCCTGGAAGAGTACAGCTGAGAAGATTTCAGAGTCAAAAGGTGAGGTCAGATGTTTAGGAAGAAAGAGCATGAGCTGTACTTGCAAATGACAACTGTTTCACCACGGCCCTATTCATTTTTTGCAGGGACATTGGTTTCCAGAAGAAGTAGGTGGATGTGTACAGTGAATAAGGTCAGTGCTTCACAGCTTTTCCCCATACTTTGTTCCAAGTAATATACATGTTATTCCACCTAGATAGGCTCTTCTTTGCTTCCTGTCAAACCAAGTGTGCTGCTGAATAACTGAGTCATGGATGTATATACAAGCTAAATCCTGTGGTCTTATCTCACTCACACACCCCCACAGTTGACTTAGGGAGGGCCAGTGTGAAAACAGTGAAGTCGAGGATATAAAAGTGTTAGAAAATGAGTTAATAGTGCCTGTGTCTATGGCTCTAGAAAGAACAGCAAAGCTGTCCATTCTGTTTCTTGTCTGACTCAATGGTTCTGTAACACAACAACAATCTGAAAAGATTCTTTCCCCCTCCTTTTTTAGCTGTTGACTCTTAGATTTAAACTCTGGTCTGAAGACAAAGTTAGGAATTTTCTCATGGTTTCTCCTGCAGTGCTTAAGAACATTTCACCAGAATTCCAATTTAGGCAAAATGCCTGCTCTGATATAATATTGCAGTATCTCATGGAACTTTGCCAGGAAGTTTCACAGGTACTGACAGCAGAGAAGTTAGACTCAGAAATCTGGAATTTGGCTCTGTTCAGCTCCAAATGGATGTGCATGTGCTTCATGCTTGCAGGAAGCATTCAGGTTGTTTGCATTCCCTGGTTTGGGTTCCTGCAATCTGTTCCAGTCCCTTTGCCTCTCCAGTGGTAACCACACTGTCTGTATGCAGCACTGTGCCAGATACATTACCAGCATCATGACTCACCTTTTTAGCCCCTTTTCTTTCTTATTTGGGTTACTGCCAAAGTCCAGTTTGAGCACTGGTACCTCCCTAGCTGCTTTTTCCATTACTGTTTTCTCAGTCAATCAGCTTCATACTGTAGTGGAGCCTGTTGGTGTGTTTATTCTGTGCCTCTGCTTGCTAAAGTCCTTTCCCTGGCAGCACCATCCATCTCTCATTTTGGTCTCATCCAGAGATGAGATGCTGCAGTGCCTCCCTTCCCATATTAACCATGTGCTGAAGAACAGTCCTCTCTGAAAGCAGCAGAGGAGAAGCCAGGTGCTTGTTGTTTATGAGTGTCTGGCTTAGCTGTTAAATTTGGCCTGGAAGAAGTGTGCTCAGGAACTGGTGGGAAGTGATGTGCATGCCATCTGGCCAGCTCAAAGTATAGTGGAAAACTTGAGTATCCAAGCTGGAGATAGTAACTTAGAAAATCTAAAGTTCTAATGCATACAAATCATATTCTATCCTCAGGAACTGTGGTGTCCCTCATAGAAAAACCATCTATTCATTAAATTTCACATCTCTCAAGATCTCACATCTCAAGAAATGATGTAACTATTGTTTTAAAAAATAGGTCAGTGGGATATAGGCAAAAAAAGGTAAAAAGTAATTGAATTTTGTTGTGGCTAAAGCTTGGAGGAAGAAGCTTGACTGAGGGTGATGTCTGGCACGGACAATTTTGGCATGCTCCATTAAAATTCACTGAATTTATGCCTGGTAAATTTGCTTTTGCTTGAAAAACTTGCTAACATAGAAGGGTTGGCATCACTGATGGCAGCACTTAGATCCATTTGTAGTGGATTTTCACGAGAATTGTGTGTTACATGAGGAAGGCACTTGGCTCACAGAAAAGTTTTCTTTTGTAATATGGTAAACAAGATGCTGCAGCATAGTAATTTTCTGAGGGAAAAGATATAGGATTTCTAGTGTTTACCTTAAAAATTACACACACTAGTATTAATTGGTGATTTCTTATTTAGGTGTCTGAAGGAAACAAGAATCATGGAAGGTCATAAATAGTAAGTATCTTGATAATTTTTTCTTTATTCTGAAGAGCTAATAGTGTTTGGTATGTTGATTTGTTCAGTTGGTTCATCAGTCTCATAATTCAGGAATCTGTATTAATCCCAGCAATTTTTCTAATCTTTTTGTGACCATACATTAGTAGCTAATTTTTAGTCCTTGCACTATTCCCCCAGAATTTCTGGTGACCTCAGCTGAGGTAGCTCTCAAGGCTGATTAACATCAGATAAATTACGGTGTTTTCTTTACTTCACTACTGAAATGAGATCTCAGTTATTTCCACTGCCATAGCAAAAGTCAAAGAACACAACTAGCCAGCCAGCTAAGGCTTTTATAATATCTTGTGAGAAATTTCATGGATATTTTTAATTATTATTAAAATAATGATATTTTTATTAAACTCTCATATTATGTTTTCTCATAATGCAGGAGCATTTTTTTATTCATTAAAGACTGTAAATTTTGTATTTTAAAGGTGCAGCATGTATCAAGTCAATATAATCTTCATCCAACTTAATAGGCTGTCTGTTGTCAGTGTGTGTAATGGTCTTGTTTGTACAGAATTCCAAATAAAACATGGAATGTTTTGTACATGCTTTTTATTTTCTGCTGTAGCACCAAAATACTTTTATTTTAATTTTAATTAATAAATTAAACTCTTGGAACTAATATTTGTGTAGAATTAAATGAGTAAATGTCTTTGCTTTTCAAGTTTGGTGAAGAGGCCATGAAGTGCTCTATATAAGTGCTTTTTTAAATTATATCCCTGCTCACTACCAGTTTAATTTCTTACCATCTCTTTGGTGATTAAGGCACTGTCGCCTAACTCACTGATTAAAAGTAACTAAGGCAACTAATATAACCCTGTGAAAAAAATTTCCTTTTCAGATTAAAGTGTGTCACTAGTAACAATGTAGGGTAGATGAGCTACCCTTTTGGGGAATATGTACCAATGCCTTGCTTTTTCAGAATGGGTTTATTACTTCACAGCAAATGTGTGGATATAGATACATATAATCAGAGGATGGTAGGATGATTGAATGACCTGGGTTGGAAGAGACCTTGCAGATGATCTGGTTCTAACCCCCCTGCCATGGGCAGGGACACGTCTCAATACGTGACTTGGTGTGTATGTTGGGTCTGAAGACCCCTTGGGGTAACATCTCTGAGCAGCCTGTGTGTTGTGAACAGAACTAGGGGTCAATGTCTCAGTAATAAACCACAGTTTGTCACTCCCCAGGTGGAAAGTGTCCTCTCAAAATAAAAACCTATTCAAGTTTGGTGGTGTATTTAATATAGCAATTTTTAGCAACCATGTACTTCTAAAAAGCTAAAAAAGAATCGCAGTTTTTTATATATGCACATAGGAGAAAATGCCTGTAGTTTTGCACAAATGAATAATGGAATGACACTTTCTGAAAGATACCGAGATTTCATTGTAAGGCTATATTTTCTATTAAGCTGCCTGGGTATGGCTTAAATATAGTGGAATATGGAATTTATATATTGCAGTCTTTATTAGGTCTGCTACAGGAATGCAGAATTGTCAGTGAAAACTAATCCTTGAAAGAAAAGGTCACCTGTTATACACACAGTTGTCATGTAGTCAATTTTATAAAGAGAGATGTGAGATATTAGTCTTTCACATAGCCTGCTCAAAATAGATGAGTGTTCTTCTAATTCTTTTTTTATTCAATAACAAAAAAGGAGGGCAAGAAGTAGTCTAATCCCATTCATAAAATGAGGTGTGTCAAATCTCAACAGTACTAAAATGGCATGAAAATTGCTACCTGCTTAAGCAACTCTGCTAGTTCACTTGAAACTCTCCTGTTAATTTTACAAAATAAAAAGTTAATTCCATGGGCTATAAATAATTTCATAATGCATTGGGAAGAATTTTTTGAAGCTGTTTATCAGGCAGTACTGCATAGTTAAGATATTCAAGTTGAAATCAGTGTATTATTTTTCAGAGTAGGATGGGAAATAAAGTACTTCAGTTGCTTTGTTAATAGTGCATAATGAGGAACTGCATGTTAGAATATATGTCAGCATGCAAATGCAGTATTCTTAATGGAAATGCATTAATTGAGTGTGTTAGGCGTATTTTTAAAGCATCCAATTGAAGTTTTAAATTTTCTTTGTTAATATTCTAGCAACTATCCAAGAGAATTTTATGATCAATATGCTCAAAGCCAAGAAAAATCTGTGGTCAATAAAATGCAACAGAAATACTGGAAAACAAAACAAACCCTTATAAAAGTTACAGGAAAAAAGGAAGATGAGCATGTTGTGGCTTCAGATGCAGATCTGGATGCAAAACTAGAGGTTTGTAATGTTTACATAATGTGTGTTCTCTGTTGGTTAATTTTTAAAGTGTTTTCATCTCCACCAAACCTTTAATATGTGTGCACATAGGATATAATAACATACATACATTTTTATAATTTTCATGTAGTATCTCTTTCAAGTTCTGACAAGACTATCTACGTAAATTCAGAGAATATAGGGGAATTTTGTAACACAAAACCCCGTGTCTGTGTAACTTTATTTGGAACTTATAATTTCTCAGATTTATTTTCATGTTTTAGGGACAGATTTTTTCCTTTTGTTAGCAGGGGAGTCAGGAGACCATCCTTACCCTTTGCCTACATTAGCTTAAGGTGATTTGTCTTGGGGTTTTTTCCTAATAATATTTTATTGAGTGTACAAATGACATTTTTTAGATAAGTATAAAATACCACATATACCAGAAAAACATGCAATATACCCAGGAACAAGGTGCACTGTGCATTCTACTCTGGAGATTTTGAGCAGATTAGTGGGTTCTGACAAGGCAAAATCCTCTGTAAGTCTGTAAAATAAAACCAAGAGAAGGAATCTTGCTGTGTGACAAATACAGTCCTTCTGTCAGTATCCTCAACCCCACTAAGGAAAAAAAATAGGTTAAAGTTCTACAAAATGAAGACCTAGAATGTCTTTGAGACCAAGCAAAAAATTAAAGATGTACTACAGAAGTGTAATAATAATAACCCAGTTAACACTCATGTAAGTTTTGTTTGTATTGTTTTCTTACGTGAGGGTAAATGTTTTCCTTTACTGACTCTCTTGCAGTTTCTTAAAAACATATTGACTTAGGATTCTCCGTTTAGTTAGATTTTAGCTGAAATACAGGAGGCTGTAGTACAACAAACACAAGAATAGCAATTACTTATCACTTTGTGAGTCTAGCTACGGAGTCTTTCCAATGGATTATAAATCAAGAGTATTGATGTAAAACAAGCTGGAAGTATGGAACAATATTTTATAAATACATACTTGAGTTTTTACTATTACCTGCTGTGTTGCAGACTCATCAGGAAGTATGCTTTGTAGGCTTAGGTGGGATTGGAAATGGGGAAACTTGTGTTCACAGAAGTGAAATAAGCATGTTTTGGACACATTCTCACCTGCAAGTCATACTCCCAATTTAAAAGACAAGACCTGTGTTAGTTTGTTGTCAAGCAGTGTTGAAAGAAGGCACTAACTGTGCCAGTGGTCCATTTTACTTCTAGCTTGTAATGCCTAATATGGTGGAGTTCAGGTTTAAGTTGCAGGCTGCAGGTTTTAGATAGACAGACAGAAAGAGTAGTAATTTTTCTATTTCCTAGAAACAATCTCCAAATATAGTCATGATGGACTTTTTTTTTTTACCTCTACTTCCTTTGGAAGATGCTGCTTTAGAAATTTGCTTATGCCAATAAAACTTTCAGTTTTAAACTAAACTTTTTAGTTTAAATCAACAATTTTCTGTGTTGGCCGTACCTACGCAAGTCTGTTCCACTAGACTTCACAGTATCTATGACAAATTCAATATGCATATTCCCACATGTGAGAATGATTGATTGATAAATATTTTGATAACTGTTCTACCACGAGGTTTTTAGGAGCAGATTTGTACATCTTCATATCTATACAAAGATATAACCTAAAAAAAAAAAAAAAAAAAAAACCTGAACCCAACACAAATACTTTGGTTAACTATCAGCTGTTTATTATAGATCTGTTTCCAAAGTTATTTTTTCGTTTTTTTTCTTTCTATAAAGTTATGATTGGTCAGTCTTTAGTTTCAGTGAATAACTTAATTGAAAGAAAAGCACAATTGATAAGGCAAATACCAGAAATGTTGCTCATTGTTCAAGAAGAAAGGAGTGTTCCCTAATAATCTCTACAAAAAATTAAGTTCTTTCTTGTATTTTATTCTTCAGTGTTTCTTGCATAGACTTGACAAATTTTTGTGTATTTTCTTTCAATATCAGCTGTTCCATTCTATTCAGAGAACGTGTATGGAGTTGCTGAAAGCAATTGAACTGTATCAAAAAAGGATTTGTTGTAAGTATGATCAAACTCGGTAGTTAAAATGATAAGAAGGTCTGCATTATGGAATCATTGAACAAGTGAAAAGGTAAAAATGAAAGTGGGGAACTACTAGTTTCATCCTATTCAAAAGTAAAGATAATGTTCCTTGCAGACAGCTGAATACAGATTTGCTTATTTGTTTGAATATTTCCTAGTTCTCAAATTTTATATTTTGATACAATGCAGTGATAGTAGTAATGACTGGAGAAAGCTTTTTTTAAAATTTTTTTTCCCCTGACTTGATTGGCTTGTTTAAATTCAGAAATATCTTGTCTAGGAATCATAACTCCTTTCTAAACTGTTTTAGTGTTTTGGTTTTTTTTAATCAGGATTGCTGATGAAGAATTTTTGGCTTATTACTAGTTTTATAATTAGGTAATCTATGCTATTATGATGAATTTGAGAATGCTAACTTGATTGTAAAAACTATACAGGAATTAGTGACAGTCATTAGTGAGAGATGGCAACCTGATTTCGGAAGTTTCAAACAGCAAGTTGTATTAAATGTCCTCTAAATGTTCTCTGCAGTCCATATTGTTTGATTTCTGGCCTGAAGGAGAGACTCCAGCCATGAAATCATCTTCCAATGTACTGTCTTTTGTTGAATGTTACCCGTATTTCCTTGAGCCTTTCATTTTTCTTTATCCAAAGAAAGTCAGAGAGAATGTTTCAGAATCAGGAGGTAAAACTGAAATACAGAATAGTCATGTATCAAGTTAGAGAAGTGACAGGTGAAATCTGATGGAAAGATTTGCATCAGATGCAGATGCGCGTCTTCATTCAAAGAGTACTGAGTTTACACTGGAGTTGACTGTTGCCATTTTGAAAAATGGCAAGACGACTTCAAGAGATCTTCTTTCATTGTGTTAGGCCATTCTCCCTCTTGATAGTCGATTGACATTGGTACTATAGGAGGTGGCCACTTCAAGAGACAAAGAGATGAGGGCATCATGAAGTGTTTTTGTAAGGTCCTTTGAGGTCTATGGTCCCAGTTTAGAAGCAGTCAACAATTCAGTGTAAAACCACTTCAGCTTCCTGTTTAAAAAATGATCAGTTACTATGAGGTAGATGTGTTTCAGATAGTTGAAATACAGTGTTTGAATTACAGAATGTTAAGGTTGTCAAGTAATCTTGCCAAGTAATTTGAAAGTAAATGTCCTTTAAAATGAAGTACTAGGTTTTTCATGTGAAATTTTATGTAGTCAAGCATGAAAAATGGTGAGCAAGAGAAAAGCAAGTGAATGAGTTTTGGTTAGTAAACTTGGAATGAGCTTCAATAAAAATATGCTATCAGCTGAGGCAGTCCAAGAGGTGAAAAAGAACTAAAAAACAACATACTAAACCAGACAGAACCCAAAAAACCCAACACTGAAAGTTACTGCCATCAATATGGTCTTTTTCTTAATATAACCAACCTAACTTTTTAAGAAAGAAATAGCACATTTTTCCTGTTGTCTTTTGGTGCTGATGGAATTTTGTGATTCTTGTTAAGTATATCAGCAAATGTCTCAAATGAGTCAGGTCTTCTGTTTACTAAGTGCAGGAATTCTGTGAAATTATTTGTTTTTGCTTTGCTGCTTTGACATAAAGTGACTTAAACTGTTTGATGTTAGGCCAGTTTTAAAGCTGTTAGGAGCCAATTAAATAACATATTTGACAACTCATTTATTTTTTGTTAGTTCTGTCTCAGGAAGAAAATGAATTGGGGAAATTTCTTCGATCACAGGGTTCTCAGGATAAAACAAGAGCAGGAAAAATGATGCAAGCTACAGGAAAGGCCCTCTGCTTTTCTTCTCAGCAAAGGTATATGGGTCAACATTGCTTTCTGATTTGCATAGTACTTGTGATAAAGGAGGTTGATGCACCAATGTCATAAATCATTTGGCTGTTTGAAATGTTTAAGGAACCAGTTAATAAGAAAATTATTGACAAAATCTGCTGTAGTATTGGCAATATTAGTGGCTTCTTGAATTTTGCCTGATGCTGGCTTTTTGTCTTATGGACCCGCTGTGTCTGTATCTTCCAATCCCCTGCCTGTGCCTGTTCAGCTCAGTAGTTCTGAAGGTGTTCTGCAGCATCTCCATGGCCTCTCCAGCAATAGGGTTGTAAAGGAGCTAATGTCAGGTCCCTCTCCTGTTTGATGGCAGTTCTCACTGTGCAGAGAAATGCTGCAGCAGGCTCACTGTGGTCGTGTCTGGGTCCCGTGAGGAAATGAGTAAGGGAATACTTTTTTCTGAGCCATCAAGTCTCATACCTCGACTAAACAGAGGAGAAAAGAGGTGTCCAAATGCCATCTTCTGCTTGAACTTTAGTATAAAGTCCCCCTGAGAGAAGATCTTAGATCCCTACAGAGCTCATGTAGGTTGTGTAGGGGCAAGTAAGGAATCCAGATGGACATACAAGCACACTAACACCTGCAGTTAACCAGAGTCCTTAATGTGTCACCGACTCAGTGTTTGCTCTAGAAGTTTAAAAGTAACATTATCTGATGGCATTATCATATTGTGATCATCTTTTTCACAGCATTAGGACTGCAAAAGTATGAAATCCACCATCACTCACAAAGGAAAATTCCATTCCATTATGTTTTACAGGATTTTGGGAGGGCTTTTAACTACTGTGATACTTTCTGGCTTTATCTTAACAGTGCACTTGTTTGGCTCAAAATAAAGCATAGCATACAGAGCAGTGTGAATTTCATATGTTTACCTTGGGCTAGAGTTTGGTCATTAGCACCTCCAATAGCAGTCATGACTGGGATCTTTAAGACACATGTAAGGCACCTTTGAGCAAAAATGCTGATGACTTGCTTCGTTATGAAGCCTAACTGTTAATAGAAATCTCAGTGCATATCTACATGAACTAAACTTTCCTTTGGACATCTGGGTAAGAATTTGTGGAATGAGGAAAAAACATATTGGAAAAAAACAAGTCACAGTAAATTCACATATTATAGCTCTTGCTCAGTACATTTTAAGGCATCTTTTAAAATAAATTCACATAAAAATAAAAACCATTTGTCTTTCTTCTTTTGAGCTATCCTCAAACTCTTGTTGAAGTTGGGACTGCTTTTATTTACGTTTCATGCTCAAAGCTAGCTCAGTAGCTGGAGATCAAGAAGACATTTCTTGGGCTACTGGAGCCAAAATTAGAAATTTTCTTATGCCAAGGGACTTCCTAGCACATTAAACTATCTCTCTGCTGATGTGGAACTGATTGAAGCAGTTCCAGTGAGGTGCTGCTGGAAACCAAGAGGAAAGTAGAAGCAGCAGCAGGAAGCAAAGCCAAAGGAGTAATCCCGCCTACTGCTGAGATCCCATTAGGATCTGAAGTGATGGCATAGGGAGGACAACAGTGTCCCCTACTGCCTTTCCAAAGTGTTGTTGCCAGAAGAAACATAAAGATAAATGTCTAAATCTTCCAAAAGGTAAATGTCCTTCAAAGGAATTTTTCCAGTTACTAATAAAAAAAAAAAAAGAAAGAAAAACCTCAGATAATTATTTAACTGGCAGATGACTTATTTATTTACATTTATATGTGAAGACTGAAAGGCTGATGGAAGTGCTTTTTGTGATGTTTAGCATGACATTCCTGATACCACAGCTATGATACTTTCCCAGTAATAAATTACCTTGGGTATATTTTTATAGCTGTTAAATGAAAGTGGTGAAGAGGAATGGTAATAACACAAATGGCTTGTCAAACTAAAATACATGGGCACAGGAGAAGAGGTTTCTTTTCCACTCACACTTGTAATTGAAAAGTTGCTATTTGAACAGAAGGGTCACAAATGCAATATTCATACAAAACTATTCTGTTTCATATGTACCTCCAACCATGTGGTAGAATCATCTGAATATACACTAGCAGTTAAATGAACTGTGTTGGCTGTGTATTTTATTTTTTTTTTTTTGAGTGCTAGTAAACTGACAGGAATTGTACTAACCCTTTGTGGAACAACATGTTAAACATGTTGCTCTCTTTCCTCTCTTTATTTCATGCCTTCCCTCAGATTAGCACTCCGTGCTCCTCTCAGTAGATTGTATCAAGAAGTGGAGACTTTCAGATACAGGGCCATCTCAGACACGTGGCTGACAGTGAACAGAATGGAGCAGTATCGGACTGAATACAGAGGAGCTCTACTCTGGATGAAAGATGTGTCTCAGGAGCTGGATCCAGATCTTTATAAGCAGATGGAAAAGTTCAGGAAGGTATGAAGTTTCCTCTAGTTTCCTAGAAGAGATTGCCTAATGAATGACAATGAAGCATGGTTTTGATTCTTCTAAGGGGGGCATAATTGAGAAGCAGTAAGGATGCCATTTATCCTAATCTCTTCTTTATCCTAATCTCTTCTTCTTCCTTACAGCCCTTCTTTGTGGGCTGTAAGGAGAGGCATATTTTAGTAGCATATTCAACCTCAGCATACATCTTTATAATTTAAATAATATATATATTTTGAAGAAGGTTATCTAATTTTGAATACTTAGCATTGATGCATGAATGACTAATAGAAGAAGATATATCTGCTGTCAGAGGGGGATGGAAATGTTAATTTTTGCAACTAAAAAAAGAATAACTGAAGTGCTCTACTATCTGCTGCTAAATTTTGAGGGCAGTCAAAGACTAACATTTTCAAAATTCGCTATTGTTTGATTTTGGGGAGAAGTTGCAAATTTGGAATTTATTTTTAGGTTCATTATGTAGTTCAACGTGATTCTTTGGCAACTGCTAAACACTAAAACTGCTAAGGAGGCACTCTCCATAAATAGTCTTCATTCAGTGTCACTCAATGCTACACTCCTCCCCTCCCAAAAGACTTGCAAAATCACAAGTCCTAGATGGTAGGCTGCAATTTTGCTACCAGGTGAGAGAGTATAGAGTTTATTTAGGCTGATCCTGTCACAGTTCAGGAATGCACATGAGACCTTCACATTTAAAAGTCTATAATGTTCACAGTTGGCTGTTTATAGATGCTGGTTATCAGGAAGACTTAGGATCTTAGGAATAACCAAGTGGCTCATGCTTTGAGTAAAAGCAGTAAAAAAAATTACAGAAATTGTGTCATAATTGAAAGCAGAAGTCTAATAACAGAAATTGTATTAAAGTGTACATGTATATATGTACCGAAAGATAGGTAATGTATAAAAGAGAAAACCCTGTTAATTGATGGCTTAAGCAGTCTGTAACTGAAAGTGTTTGAAGATGAGAGATATGTAATTGGAGGTTTTAAAAGCTTGAATAAACCATCCTAACAGGAAAGAACTGGCATCTAACTGTGGCATTTTTTGTAAACCAAAGTGGTGACAATAGCAATTAAGAAAGAGATGAAACAAATGGTACCCCAGTTAGTCATCCAGTCTTTATTTAATGCTTCAGTATAGGGTATTCCTGTAAGTCTTGTGGAACCAGACATATATTTTATTATGCCCTATGGGAACAGTTTGTAATGCAAGTTCTTGCAGGTAAAATAATCAGTATGGTCTTGGCCTCAGCTGATTGCTTATGCATAATGTTTGATTTATTAGGAAAACACTTAAAAATGGAATGTTAGAATGAATAAAGCAATACTGGTAATGGTAATAGAAAAATTATTTATGGCTTTCTTACAAAACAAATGCTGTGAAAAGCATAAATTGTATAAGTGGCAAAGTAATTAAAATAACATGGTTTGTGCAGTTAGCTGCTAAATATAAAAACTTAGATGTTAAATTTCAGACATCTTGGGTTGCTGTGCTTCAAGATCAGAAAAAAATATTTTTTTAAAGTTCTTACAAAACAGCGAAAATGTGAAAATACTGTTTTTAAAAATATTTCTAGGTCTGAAATAAGTCAAATTCTGTCATAAAAAATTAAAAGTAGATTCTAAAATTCTGTAGCATGACCTCAAATAGTTAAAAAAAACAAACTTGAAAGTCTTTTGAACATTTCTGTTCTCCAACTGCTGTCAACTGAAAACCTTTCAGTTCAGATGGTAATGCAGAGAACAAAAAGCTCTACGTTTTGTAGCCAACAAAGTAAAGAAATGCCCCCGGTATCCACTTCCCCACATATCCCATCTGTGCAACAGGCATATCAAGCTAGTCTTTGAAGATTTAATACTTGCAGAAAGTAAACCTTTTTTTTTTAATCATGGGAAAAATACTGAAATAAAATACTCAAGCATAATGTTCCTAGCTAGCTGTTGCTGAGCAAGATCTAAGTTTGGTTTTAGTGCTTTACAAAAATTAATGGTGGATACTGTAGTCTTAAATAATTAAAGTAGAGGAGTTTTTATTGTCTGTTTTTTCTATTTTTGCTTGCAAATCTAAATTGTGCCATAGTGTGGCAGTGTGATGCTGAGGTTTTACAGCTTATTTTGGATCTGTAACAATTTAAGAAGTCATGCTAGTTTTGTGTTGAGAAAGATGTTATAATTACTCAAGTAAAGTTTTTGGTTCTTAAATATAAGATTGCCAGAGAGAAGTATTTGGAGCTGGAGCTGCATTTTGAGTGATACACCACCAAGTAGTTAGTGAAGCTGATCTTGTTAGAGCACTTGAAAGAAAGTTTCCTTCAGACTTCTGGTTGTAAAAATCCCAAGTATTGCTTTATTTAACTTTTTTTTTCCTAGTAAACAGTGCTGGTTTAATGATCTTTAATGCACCTAGTGCATCAGCAGTATTTATATCATTTAGTTAAAGGACTGTTTTTCAAGTATGTAGCCTTTTATAATGTAATCCTTAATGTATCATTATGTATACAGATATGGTACTTGTTTTTGGAGACCAAAGCTAAATCAATCCAGATGGGTTTTTCATACCTTGCCTCAGAATAGCTCAGGCTAAAAGATCAATAGTTGAGTCAGTATTTTCAGAGCTGATAAAATCTGAGTTAAAACACTGACATTTTTGTAGCTCTCTTTCAAAACAATGAGGTACTTGAAAGAATTTTCTAATGCTGTTCTTAAGGCGTCAGTCTAAGTATGCAAGACTCAGCAACACTATCCCTTTCAGAGTGTCCCAGAACAGTGCAGAGCAGCCTTTTTACATTATTGTTTGAAGATAACTATGTAATTGTAGCTACTTGAGTCAAACTAAGGAAATAGGTATTTACTTTTCCCTGCAGAGTTCTATAAATGCTATATAACATTTTTTTTCCCATTAGCAGTTTTTATAACCAGTCCAGTGCTGTTCTGGTTATAGAGGTCTTCCATCCCAAGTTCAGAGTTTGAAGTGTTCCTTGAGAGCATCTAAACAATGCTGTGATATATAGAGGAATTTTAATGAGCTAATATCCTTTTACCAAGTTCTCCACACTGATTAGGTTTTTAAAGTTCTTAAATCTGATCTCTTTTATCTGTCTGGAGACGTTATACTCCAACACAAGCTGTGCTGTGATGTTTTAAAAATATAGACAAAATGGCCCAAGTGTGTGTCCTTCTTCCAGCTCTGAAAAGGTTAAGCTTTTCCATGTATTTTCTGAGCAGGAATGCAACAGTGTGTAGTGATGAACTATGAGACCAGGCAGCAGCCTTCCACGTGCAGCCTACAGGAGCTCAGGAGGGTGTGCTGTTCAATTTTACTTGGCTGTGCTATCTCAGATGCTTGTACAATTCAATATAGACTTTCTCATCAAACCTGTACATTTCAGTGCCATCCCTACAAGTAAAAAGTGAGAGCTAAAAAAATTGTCATGCTGACCTTTAGGCTGACTATGAGAAAATTATATCTGTGACATGATAGGTTGTTTATCATGCTACATTGATAAGGCAGATGAATCCTTTCTATATTTGTTTTTCACTTCCGTTGTGCTTGCACTCTTCTGCTTCCCCTTCATTCTGAGGCTTGAGCCAAAGATGGAGTATCTTTGTAAACACCCAGTGGCTGTGCTGGGCGCCCTGAGACAGGCTGCACAGCACCTTGGTGCCCAGCTCTTGGTTTGCATGCAGATGTTGAGAACTTGCAAGCTTGCAACTGAATTGTTGGGATACGGTTTATCTCAAGTCCTTTCTAGTTGTAGCCCTTTATATACTTGAAACAAAATGAATGCCCTTTAATGTCATTTTAAAGATAAATCTGTCAAGAGAAAAGGAAAGTGGGAGGAAGGAAAGTTCAACAAGAAGAAGACATAACGATGTAACAATAACTTAAACTGCAGTTGTTATAAATGTACTAATATAGGGAGTGGCTGAACTGTGCAAGCTTTCCATGAATATCTTTTATTTCTTAAAAGTTAAAGCTTCTGTGGATAGATGGGAAATAATGAAGATATAAATAAATCCTTTGATTAAAAGGTTACAAGGGAAATGTATGTATATATATTCATTGTAAAGGTCTCAGCAAGTATAGCTGAGATACATCAGCAGCCTGTCAGGAAGGCTCAGGACCTACAACTCTGTTCCTCTGCTGTCCTCTTGCCTGTTATCACTTCTGGGTCTGAGGGCATTCTGGCTTGTGTGGTGATAAAGGTGCTGTACCACATTGCAGCATCATCTGCTGCTTCTGTATCCATTAATATCCACTGCAAACAGCCCAGCAAACCTAAAGACGCTGTGGAAATGTGCTGGAGTATTGTTTTAATTCTCTGTTACTTTTGAAAATTCTTGGAGAGTTGAGAAAATGCAAAAAGCCTAGGAAAGGAGGAAAAACAAATACGAAGCTGATCTCTGAAATAAGAACAGACTTGGCAGTTGACATCCTTGGAAACTAATTTCTAGTTTCTGGTAAAAATAAAAAGGAAATCTGTAGGCATTTAGAAGCTAGGAAACTGAGGAGCAAGTAAAAACACAGGTTTATAAATAACATTACATGTTGGATTTTTTATATTTTTGCATTTTTAGCCAAATTGTTCATTTAATGGAAAACAAATTGCAAATCTGTACTGTTGTAGTTCATTATGAGTGATTACTGAAAAAGTGAATTTAACTTTACTAGAAAAATAAGAGCTCTCAGGAGCTGAGAGTTGAGAGTATTGGCCAAGGAACACTAAACAAAGTTTCAGAGGATCATAGAATTTAAGGATGGAAAACAACTTAAAGATCAGCTAAACTCTCTTCCTGCCAGGACAAAATCTGTACATCTGTAATATGTTTTCTAAGTGTTTTTCTGTATCTAATAAAACAATTCATTTGAGGGTGACCCTCTTGGAAGTTTTGTGATGGTGTTTGTTGGTCATGTTCTAGTTCAATTATTAAAAGCCAACCAAGAGAAAATATGCTAATGCTGTTTGCATCTGCAGATGATATTAAGCTGGAAAGTCTTTTGGTTTTCCAGCAGCAAAGTACACCAGCATCTTAAAGAAAAATGTCTTTGGCCATGGCAGTCATACTGGTGTAAATAAAAGACTCTAAGTTGTCATAGTTACAAATAGCAGTGTAATTGATGGATGTTTAGAGCCAGCTAGGGTAGTCACTGTTGACCAGCCTTGAGTTTTAAAAAGTAACAAAAACAATTTTTAAAAAAAAGTTTTAGGCATTAGTCATCTCTGTTTGATTTTAGGTGATACTTTACCAATTAATTTCAACTTCATCTAAAAAACTTAAAGCACATTTATCTTGAGGTGACAATAGTATAGCCCCTGCATGTGAGGGAGCACATGTTGGTGTTTGTGCTCTGGAGGGTCAGAAAGATCTGAGTTGCTTTAGTAGACCATATGATGGATATGAGATGTGTGGCACTGTAATGTGAAAAAATAACGGTGGCTTTCATAATACCTGCTAGGAATCTGGGGTAGTAAAGTCTATCACATTGATAGATACGATTTTTATCAGTCTTCATTCAAAATCCTCCTTTAAAAAAAACACCCACCTGTTCTCTTTGGTGATTTGGATTGCAATAATACTCTCTGCAAGGTGGCTGTGTCTCCTCTAAAATTAGCGAGATGGTGTCAAACTGCACTCTGAGATCCACATCTTAGTGTAGCAACGTGATAGCAGAGATAGAGATAACAGCCTGCTGTTACGATATGATAAGCAACACCTACACATATCACTTCTTGTGACATGCCTCTGCTGTCAAGACTAGGTTTGGTGTCATTCTGGTAGGGAGTAGCAGTTAGAGTAAGGGGTTTGAAGTCAGGTTTTTTAATATGAAATATATGGTGTTGGAAATGCTAAATTTAGCAATTTGCCTAGAAATTAAGGTAGTGGAAAACAAAGCACATTAAAAAGTGCTCTTCAATCAAAATTGTAGTTTTTGTTTTGTGATTATTGCCTCTCCCTGTAAAAGCAGATGGAGTTTCAGTGCTGAGCATGTTTTCTTTGAGGAGTTTCTGCTATAATGTTCTTTCTAGCTTCTCCAATATCCTATTTAGTAACATGAACTGGAGAAACGAAAAACATTACAAGATATCTCACCTACAAAATGCTCAAGCATTTTGAGACAGTTAGGAAAGATGTACCTCTTTGGAAAACATAACCTTTAGGAGAAATGTTCTTCACAGTAAAAGCATTTTATACTCTTACAACTTTAAATTACCATTTCAAGTACCATTTGTAAGACTCAGAGTACGTAATGATACAAAATCAATTATTTTCTTAAGCCATTTCATGTATATTAAATATCTCTGATGATTTTTATTGTAGAGTTAAAAGCAGAGTAACAATGTGTGGTGGAGATGCCCTTTTAAAAGCATAATAAGAGTATGCCACTTAAAAATAGAAACAGAGTTCTTGGAACAGATTACATCATCTTTAGAGGTATTGCTTGTAGAATATGGTTGCTTCCAGAGAGATTAATGCTTACCCTTGAGAAATGGTTCATCATCTGTTCAGTTATTTTTACAAAAGATGAGTTTGAGGTGAGACTCTGGAAAATGGCTTTAAAATAAAATAAAATTAGTCTGCTAGACTACAGATACAGTATAGTTTTTTAACAACTTTATTTCATGTAACCTTGCTGAAATCAAAAAAGGTAGATTTGGGTTATTTATTTTATTTATTTTGAGAAAAGGTAGGCAGACACAACAGACACGCCCTTAAAATTTCTCTTCACCTAAATAGCAGAATATAAAATGTTTCAACAGAGTACAACAAATATTCTAAAAAAAAAAAATCAGTGATTTAAATCAATAGCCTTAACTTTTATGTCATAATTGATTTTGGTCCCAGTATTAAAAAGACTCTCTCAAACATGGTGTAATAAAAATTAAGCTCCAAGAATTTTCTCATGTCTAATAGTTACAGAAATGCATAATTATTAAATTTAATATTGGATTTAAAAAAATAGTAACAACTGAATACTATTTTCTGAAGTATTATTTTGAAAATGGGAAAGAAAATATGCTTGCCTAGACAATTTCTATTGCTCACATGAAAACTCAAACCCTGCAAGCTGGTCTGTGTGGGCAAAGCCCATTACCCATGTGGATCATTTTGTGAATTCAGAACCTAAATGAAGTGTAAAAAATATGACCAGAGTAGGCTGTGAAAAGAGAAATGAGATTTGGAAAATTCTCTCAGCCTTAATAATCTTAAAAGGCTAGGAGGATAGCTAAAGAAATATTTTTTAAAAACAAATGAAATACAGATGTGACTGAACTGAGAGAAATCTGCAGAAGTGAAGAATAAACAGGAAGAGGAATACAGCTGTTGGGGAAAACATTGTTTACACAAGAGAACCAAATTTTTCTATGGTCGCCACTGCCCAGGAATTTTTCTTATACTTTCCTAAAATGCTTGGGCACATCCATAATGTAGTCCATCTGCTTTTACTTCATAAGGCCTTTGCTGTTCCCTTGTATGTTGCATAGGCTCTGAATGATTAAAAAGATGCCATGTTTGATTTTTCTCCTTCACATAATGCAACCAAATTAGATTGGATTAAAAAAAGCCCAACCAATAAAAGGTACTGTTCTAACCAAAAAAAATTATAAATATACCACCATCCCTGATTCAAGGTTCTACCTGAACCCTGCTTAGATTTCAAATGTTTTTGTCTGTAGTTAGCACACTGTGAAGTCTGAAGAGCCCCACAAAAAGATTTGGGTCTTTTTTATA
Organism: Zosterops lateralis; assembly: GCF_965231275.1. Lineage (NCBI taxonomy): Eukaryota > Metazoa > Chordata > Aves > Passeriformes > Zosteropidae > Zosterops > Zosterops lateralis. The sequence goes on along the minus strand of NC_139762.1, from coordinate 27,082,192 downwards.
AATTTGTCCTCTTTCAGAGTTTGTATCTTGACAAAATACAATTAAGTTGTTTTGATGGAAACAAGACGTGCTTATTGGTATTTGAAATGCCAGCCAGGAATAGCAATAACAATGCATGGGATTATTTACAACAGACTTTGTGTTAAAAATGAAGCATGATTATTAGTAGGTGCCATTTTATATTCTGTGCTGAAAGGTTAAATTGAAAATGAAACACAAAACCTCAATTTACAGGACTTCTGGTCCTGCATTAGCGCCATAAACAGAGTGGCTTTGCGCTCAGGACAGTGAGAGCATCTGGGGACTGAATATTAAAGGTACTTGGTAATCATATTGATTTTGTTAAAGGTATCTTTCTTAAGACCTTGGCATCACATCTAGCTAGGATTTGCAACATGTGTCAGTGCAATTCCCTGTCAGTTTGTACATCTGTTCATCCCACTGCCCTTTGTAATGGCTAAGGGGATCATACGGGCCAGCTCACTGGTTTACAGTGAGCTTTCAATGGGGATATTGTTACTGCACCTGAATTTGAGCTTTTCAATTCCCTTTACCTATTTCCAGCTAATTCACTCCTCCCATCTGCCTCCTCAGAGGAGGCCCAGATTGATGTAACAATCTTGCTCAGGCCTTGAAGAATTTAATTTGGATGCAAAGAAATAAAAAATATGAATTATATTTTTTCCTTATGAAGGAACTTAAAGGAGAACTGTACCTAAAGGAATCAAGGTGACCTCCAAATTTATCTGCATTATCTGAGATAAACTGAACTGCATAACTACTAGATGAATACAGTCATGGGCACAGTAGACATGTTTGTTTTATGCTCTGTTATGATGTTCTGTCACCTCTGGTTTTCAGTGTTCAAAAGCAGCAATTACGTGTCTCAGTTTCCTGCAGGGGCTGACTGTTTAATTGCTCTCCACTTTGCCAGCATTCCCCTCTGTACCCTGTGTGACAACCATCCTTTGCTCTCAGGTTGTCTAAGATGATTGACACAATTGAGTTAGGATAGGCTCAGCAATTCTCAGCACTTCTAACACTAAGTCCAGGTTATGTATGCTTTAGAGCTGTATGTGATCTTTCAAACCTGAAAGATCATATTATTCCTTCATTTTTGCCGTTTATTTTGGTTGACGTGCTTCTTCCTACAAATCTTTGCAATAATTTTTGGCAACTTATGGACTTGCATCATACTAAAAAAACATGACTCTCTGTTTTCAGACTATATATAGTTATCTCCATCTATGCAAAAAATTGTTGGGTTTTTATCAACACCCTTGTAGTAATTTCAGGAGAGGAGAGTTCAATAGTTTTAAGTTTTCAGGACTATATTCTTCCCTAAAGAGGATGTGTGTCCATGCATGAAAATATGCACCTGTTTGCAGACTGGAAGGGTGTGCCCAAGCACACTGTGGTGGTAATGCAGACTGACAGATGTATATGCCCTACTGGAGCTACATTTGGGACTCGTAATGTAAAAATCTGTCCACAAACTCTGAAATAATGCTGTTCAGTTGAATGTAATTCTGTATTAAATTTAAGAGTCTGCTGATCATGAGTATTTTCTTTGTATATCCTTGCTTCAAGATCCCTCTTGTGTCAACAAGTGTTTTTTGGTCCTTTTTCCTTTCAGCCTATTAAACCACACATTCTGGGTTGGACTAGTATGGAAACTTGTTACCAACAGAAAGCTGAAGCATGCATTTAAAAGACTTCTTAAAATAGAACAAAGCAGATGTTTTAACAAGGCTAGAAGTTACATATTTACTGCCTTCCTTTCATTTTAATTGTCATTTCATGTTTGTTCCCTTTTAAAAATTATTTGTGTATTGATCCTAGCTGTAAAAACAAACACAATGGCTGTGAAGAAGCCATCCATATTAATAGTTTCAGGAGCATGATATGTTCTCTGCTCACTGATAATCTGAGAGTAACCAGGAGGTGTAAGCTCTGAGAGGTGGAGCTGCTTTCATACACAGTTTATGCCTGTAATGACCCTGTGTGAATGAGTTGGGAGGAGAGGCTGTGTCCAGTCCAGCTCTCAGCTGTCCCATATCTCACTGCATTAAAACTCCCTTCTTTCATACAGTTTGAAGTTAAACATACTGACCATAAGTAGTTTGTCTTTATACTGGATAAAACAGGAGGAGAGGCCTCACGCAGCCAGCAGTAGTGTCAGCTGGGATGCTGCTGCTGACTTGTATCCCTTTATTTCCCTCTGAACCTTTCTTGGGAACATAGGCTACAGCTTTTTGGATCAAAGCTGCTGAGGCCAGGTTCTATCCTGCATGAAGCATGGACACATTCATTTGGAGTTGGTTTATTTCTGCACAGACAGTAGATAGGGAAGTTGTTAGGCAACATGTTAGGAGTGTGGGGCTATGTATTTGAAGAGTAGGGGAAGATTTTTGGGAACAAAAAGCCAGGAGTATGTATGACCTGTTTTCTGGAGAAGATGTATGTCTACACAGAGATGCTGCTTTTCTGAAAGGTGATACCTAGATGAAGCTGAACTGGTGCAGAGCTATGTGTAAACACTGTGTTTTAAGCATAGCATCAATCTATTTAGCTTAAAAATTATATTCCCAAACTTAAATTCAAGTAAACCACTCCTAATTTGAAATAAGTATTGTGTAAACACGCTTAGTATCTGTTTAATTCAAAATTTTTGTTAAAACAGGTTAGCTAATCGGTAGAAAAGTAACATCTCCATTTCTTGGGCTATGAGCTCAAAAGCTCTTGAATGTTTTAAAATGGGGTGACTCAGGAATGGTTTTTTGCTTTGCCTGAATTTTTATGTTGTGATGTGATCATAATTTCTATAATGACTCTGAGTGCAGTTCTGAACAATTGAAGACTGTTGTTGCTTTCATCTTCTTAAATTTAATAGACTTTCCTTCATTTTACAGTAAATAGTGATTGAAATTACAGAAGCAGTGCACACCATGTATTTGAGAGTCACTTGCATGCTGTATTTGATAGAATTTTTTTTTAAGCTGATGTATTTTCTGTGAATCTTTCTTTGTATATTTTGTTGTAATTGTTTTATTTTAACAAATTGGATTCACATTCTGGGTCTGCACTGTGTGTTCTGTTTGTGAAAGCTATTATGATGCTTTAAGCTAAAGACTTTGGGTTTTGGCTGGATGAACTTGCTGGACTGTGGATGTAATTTTGATCAGGACTGTGTCCAGCTGCTGGATAAGTGGAAAGGATTCTGCAGAGGCGTTGTTCTCCCCAAATGACACACTGTGTCTGCCTGCATTTGGCCATGCTAGATGGGTGAAAATCAGGAAGGAGGAAGAAAATACTACCTTAATTCCTGGTAATTCCTTAGGAAAAAACTTCAGAGGTTCTCTGTTGCTGTTGGTCTGTACCTTTCAATCTGTGGTGTTTGGATTTTTTTTTCCTGTGAAGGGACTGAATTATTTTTTAATAATGGAGGAGGAAGTATATTTCTATTGCTTCAGGGCAGCTGTTCAGAATGTTGTTATTTAGTACAGAGCGCTGTATTACTTGCCACACATAGTTTTCATGGCTCAGAGAAATTTAATTTGGACGTAACAAAACTTTGCTGCTGCTAAGAGGTGCTTGGGTCCATGTCTTTACTATAGTACTGACAGTGGGGAAGAAAATATGTCAAATGCGCATCAGAAAAGGTTAAAACACGCAAGGAAAAAAACACATTCTCTTGAGACATCTGAAATTAAAACATCTTATTGGTTGTATAGCAGAACAATTTTTTTCATGTGAATTTAGAGTATATGTAGTTGATGGACCTGTTCTGATGAAATGCCTAACCCAGAAGCAAGGCTGTTTCAACAGTATTTATTATTAGCAAACTACCCTCTAAAAACAGAGGGAAAAATTAGTTAGATATACATTTTTCCACATGTTTCATGTAGACAATAGCACTGTTTAGTATTCCAACCCCCACCTAAATACCATGAGTAAACATTTAACTTGGCAGATAACCCTCTGGGACTTGAAAGAAGAGAGATTTGCGATGGATGCTTGAAAGATATGCTAGACCTGTCCAGGTAGATCCCGTAGGTTTTGGCAATTGATTTCCAAAATTCAAAGACCAAGTCTTAATGTATATGTAGACTTTTTATAAAGGGGTACAAAATTTTTTGAGAGGACTGAGATCTGAGCTTCTCTCTGTACTGCAGTTGTAATTGTAGAAACGTTGGAGCACCTCAATTGCCCCCACCTCTCCTTCCAGGTAAATCTGTGTGAATGTAAAGCTTACATTCTGTCATACAGTTATAGTATGTGGAGCATTTACATGTGATTTCTGTTCCTTAAGCATGTTTGGGCATAAGCAGTGTTTGAATGTGCTCTGGCACCTCTAACAGTTACGAAATCATGTAACTCATTATTTTGAATCTTTGTAGTGGAAAATCTGCATTTGCATAGGTGTTACATTGGAAAAGCTGATTTCAAGTATCTGTGCTACCTTAGATCACAGAACAGAGTTCTTCGGGCATATGAAGATACTGTGCTGGTCTGAATCCAGCAGAGCAAACTCTCAAACTCCCCTTAACCTGCGAATGTGCCTCAGGGTTACTTTATTCTTCAGACAAAAATCCACTGTCTGTGCATCATCTTTCTTCATTGGTGTCCAATGGTAGTAGCTGGGGAGTTGCATAGAGCAAATACACAGTGGTGTTTTTCTTTTAGTGCTGGGACCAGTGGAGACATCACAGGACATAGGGTTTGTTTTCCTGTAGAATTGTCCAGTTGTCTTTTGAACCAATATAAATTCTGGCCATACCCAATGCATGGCTGTGATCAAAGACCTGCTCTGCAGACACAGATGTTGTGTAAAGATCCCCTCACCTCATGTTGTATTCAAATGGCTTGTTCAGTATAATGCCCTCTGGTTCCTGTGTTGGCTGAAGTCTCATCTTTCAAAAGTTTTGTATGTGTGGTATGATGGCCTTCCATCATACTCTTCCTTTCTGATTATTTTTCTGGCCTGGCAAATCCTCATCTATCATTCTTTTTACATAAACTAATTTAGATATTTGGTCAGATACTTTGTTGTTGCTTGACTTTTTTCCCATTTGCTAAGCCTGAACTGATCTGTGTTTGCAGATCCAACTTGGCTTTCAGTTGAAGAAAAACACAGAGTGAAAAGTCATGTCCCTGTATAATATTTATGGAATCACACACATAAAGTGTGAGGAGGTTCTCATTTTTCCCCATCCTTAAAGAGACACAAGAGAGTTGAAAAAGGTACATAAAAAACCAGCAGGAATAAACACAAGGCTGGGAAGGAAGTGAGACCATTGGAGAAAAAAGAGAGAGAGAAAGAAGTAAGATAAACGTCTATTTGTTTGCATAAAGGAGAGAGGAAGAGCTATTCAATTTCTGTGATAGCCATCACTGAATATATCAGAGGATGGTATAACCAACCTTTGTTTTTTTGGAGGGGAAAAAAGGAAGAATATTCAAGCCAGCCATAATCTTATATCCTCACAGGGTTCCGAGAATTGCTGACATCTGCTGACTGTCAGTGGTTGTGAAGTAAGCAGTTCTGGCCATGGTTTACTCATTACTGCCAGGCTGGAGTTGCATGGTGTGTGAGCCAACAGGCTGAAGGCAGTAAAATTTTTACAGGCCAAATACTGAAAAACTGAAGAGGGAAATGTGGCATAAATGTGACACAAAGACCAAATTTCATATACTACTGAGAAAAAAAAAAGATCAGCAGAGAAGTCCTGGTGTGTATCCATGGTCTGGTGCTTTTGTAGATATTTGTATCTTTTAGGAAAAAATCCTTTGTTGGGATTTAAAAATAATAGTAAATAATTCAGTGTATCTAACAACTGTTTTCCTATCTTAGGTTTTTCTATTGCTGTTAAAGTAAAAATTGCAGCAAAGTTCATTAAGCACATTGCTCTTTAACATGGCATTCTCCTTGACCCGGACCATAGACATGAATTTCAAACAGGAAGAAAAACACATGCCTTTGACCCAAAGTAATGCGAGGATAATAACAGAGCTAGAAATGAGGGCAAAGTTACATAGGCAGGAGAAAAAAAAGCATGAGGCTCTATGGTCAAAGAAAAGAACAGACAATGGTAGTTTTATTTCATCTGTGATATATTTGTATCCTGAGCACAGTGGCCTCATCTTCAGTGACTGGAGATACAACAAGACAGCGTATGTTTGAAGTTCTAGATTAAAGAGTTCTTTTGTGTATTTAATCACAATTTTGTCTCTTTTGTATATTTAATTCTTTTCCCCCAGCAGCAAACTGCTAATTGCAGCTCTACAAATGCAGTTGAATGCTTTTTGTAGAAGTTTTTGTGAAGATTTTATGTAGAGATGTAGCTTAGCTGTAAGCCAGTGGTGTCTCTTGGTGCTATTTGAGCAAGCACAGATCACAGTCCACATCTCTGGACTGAAAACCTGGAAAGGAGAGTATCAAAAAGTGTAAGATGTAATACAGGAATTAGGGAAAACTACTTAAGATGAGGTGTTTCTAAGTCAATCTATCTCATTTAACGAAGACAAGATGAAAAGTTAACTAGACCAGAATACATAAGCTGCTGAGACGCCTCAGTCTTTTCATCAGGAGTTTATCAAGAATCATGGCTTGGAAGCTTATACTGGATGAATTAAAAGGGTAGATAAGGCACACATTCAAATACTTGTGGTTATTATTAGCAGTAAAGGAAATCATTTTCCAGATGTCATTTAGGTTAGGATTTGTCAAACATACCTTCAGACATATGCTTTGTAGATTTCTACACCTAAATTGATCAATGAGAGTTCCCTTTTATAGTCCAGTGGAAAGAAACAGGGTAATATGAAGTGAATTCTAGTGTCAGTTGTTTGTGTTTGCTAGATCTCCATCTGCTAAAATGAGCTACAAGGTAAAAAGGTGGATGTCAAGGCCTGAGTTTGGCACACCCAGTGCCCACTTTTGTGGGTGGAAGGCGTGCCTGAGGGTGATCTTGTGATTTTCGTTGCTGATTTGTTCTACCTTTAATATCTCTGATGAAAAACACAGCAACTGTCTAGCAAGGCTTTTCTAGAAAACTTGTGCAGCTTCCCAAAGCTGGGTTAGGTATGAATGACCATGGGGATAGGATAGGTTTGTGCACAGGGACGAATTCTGGTAAAAACTGAGCCAAAATAGTGATGACAATTTTGAAGAATCAATAATGACTCTCCTCAAGAGCTGCTATAGACCATGTCCTAATGGGACATTTGAAAATCACAAAATTGGAGAAAATACGATACACTTTTTGACTTTATGGTCATTCTGTTTGTAGAGAGTTGATGTTTCATATTGAGTTTTCATATTGAGTTTTTGGGCAGAGAAACATGATCTGGTCCCAGTAAATACAGGGAAATGCAGCTACTGTTACACTAATGCATGTTAAGGTGCATTTGTGTAATTGTCTATGTTCTACTATCTAGCAATATAGCATTGTGTCTGCCTTTTTTTTTTTTTTTTCGGTCCTTATGTTCTTTTGTGTACTTTAGCACTCCTCTTGCTTACACTGAGTTCCAGGACTGTCACAAACAATTAAATCTAAAATCTCTGGGTAATTATGGCAGGTAATATTCTAGTAGATATTTGGAGTTGTTTCAGTTCACATTGATTTAATTGAATTATGTTGGATATCACTGTGTTTTAGTGGAGTATTTTAGTTGTTTCTCACCGTGAATGTTTCAGCCATTAGAAGAATGGTCTTTGGTGGCTTAAAAGTTTTTGTGTTGTCTTTTATCTTGTGATAGACTTCCCTTGTCAAGTCTGCATATAAAGGGAGATTCCCACCACTTTGGGACATCAGAAAGTTGAATCATCTTCCTTTCCAGAATCTTTCTCTCTTGCAGTGCAACTGACCTAATACATCTTTAATTCAGCTGTCAAGTACTTGCTGTCTCTCCACGTGATTTGTGGATATTGAATATATTTAAGATGCCTCAAAATACAAACATAAGTGCTTTTTCAAAGCTGACATACCGGTTGTTCTTTTGTGGCAGAAAGGCAAACAGTATGTTTTGTAGAATCATAGACTTGTTTGGTTGGGAAGGACCTTAAAGATCATCTAGTTCCAACCCCTCTGTCATGGGTAGAGACACCTATAAAAGGTGTTTAGTTGGTTTCCAGAGTGAGACTGGTAGACATTCAATGGGAATTAACTCTTTTATATGAATTGCAACATTACTGTAAGTTTGCTTAATCAGGCTTTGATAGGGTGGGGTGCATGGAGCTTTTGCACAAATGCAGACAATCACCTTTAAGTCCAAAATGGCAAATTTAAGAAATGTATTACTGGAAGTTGTTTTGCACTAGAATCTTAGTTCAGATTTCAAGAATAGTTTCAATTCTTGAACAGATGTGATGTACATCTGCTCAGCTTCAGACTTAAAGATACCATTTGGATCTGTTTACATTGTCCAAGTAGTTTTCCTTTTTAGCTAGACGTGGCTCACTTAAAAATTTAATCTCCTAAAATTAATTTCTGTCAGTGTTTCTCGTCAGATCATAAATGAAGATTTTAATAACCAGGATTGAAGCAGACGAAGTATGCCCAGTCTTCTTTAACCATTGTTTTAATGTGTTATTCTTAAAAAATAATGGACCAGAGATTAATGAATGCAATAAATACGATTCCAACCCAAGAGAGCAATTGATTCAAAATAAAGTCTCCAAAATGTAGAATATACCAAAGTACACAGAAATAAGGTGTCATACTGCACAAGGTGTTGGAAGTCTCTACCTTGCATGTGGAAAAGTTTAGTTACAGGCATTATTTTGTATAAAACATTACCTTTTCTGCCCTCTGACTGTACATCATCGATCTTGAATCAAAAAGAAAGGGAAAAATAAACCAGTAAGTATTTAGTTATGCTCATGCAAAAGTGTAATGAGTGCTCCTTGTCAAAACACCACTCAAACAATGAAATTACTAGAGTTTGTGGGAACTGAGAATCTTGTTCTTTGTTTTCTGTGCCATATGCAGAAATGCTGTAAGTTGTGCTCTTATGGTAAATGCTTGGTCCTCAAACTACAGTTTGATTTCATTTTCATGTAGTCTTTACAATGATCAGGTATGCCAGAAGGTGCTATATTTATTTAATGCAAATATTTGCGCTGATTCCATTTCTGGTAGAGTTTACCCAGAGCCCCAGACAGGAAAGTTTGCTATATTCCAGGCGTTTTTCCCCCTTGATTTACTTATCCCCCTCCTTCCAGCCTATACACACACTGTGCATGCTTTTCAGATCGAGTAAGTGAGAGGTTGGGTGACAAATTAGACTAAAAGCATCTGTTTCTCCTTCTATGCTGGAAATGGTGAGACAAAAATATACTATATGTAAAGTGAGTTAGTACATTTATCCAACATAATTTTGGAGATGATGCTTCACTAGTTGAATTGTCCTTGAAATTAGGCTACTACTGAAAATACATTTTGCATTTTATAGGAGACTGAAAGAAAGTAGTATAACAGAGATGTACTATAAGACAACATAAAGATGCCTTGAAAGTACACAGCAAATCTGTATTTTAGTAACTGAAATATCGAATAGAGATTTTTAACTGGGTCTGAGGATTATTTTTTTTTTATGTTAGCATGCTTGAATATTAGAATTTTTCTGTTCAAATAAAGATTTCCAGCGTACCTACTGGAAAGCAGCTTGTGTAGAAAGACCTGGGGATACTGGTGGATAACGAGCTGTCCATGAGCCAGCAATGCCCTTGAGAACAGGAATGCTAGTGGTATCCTGGTGTTCACTAGGAAAAGCATCGCCAGCAGGTCGAGGATGGTGATCCTGCCCCTCTACTCTGCCCTAGTGAGGCCATACCTGGCCATACTCCTCAGTGAAAAAGAGACATGGAGCTCCTGGACTGGGTCCAGTGGAAGGTGACAAAGTGGATTTAGGGACTGGAGCATCTCTCTTACGAGGAAAGGCTGAGGGAACTGGGCCTGTTCAGACTCTGGAAGAGGTGACTGAGAAAGGACCCTGTCAATGCCTCTAAGTATCTGAAGGAAGGGTGCCAAGAGGATGGACCAGGCTCTTCTCAGTGGCACCAAGCAATAGGACAAGAGGCAATGCACAGAAACTGATGCACAGGAAATTCCTTCCACCTGAACATGAGGAAGAACTTCTTTACTGTGCAGGTGACCACGCACTGGGACAGATTGCCCGGAGAGGCTGTGGAGTCTCCCATCACTGAAGATATTCAAGAGCTATCTGGACACAATCCTCTGTCATGTGCTCTGGGATGGCCCTGCTTGGGCAGGGAGGTTGAACCAAAGGATCCACTGTGGTCTCTTCCAACCTGATCCATTTTGTGATACTGTTTAGGAAATGTGTTATCAAATATTTGCCCTTACAATAAAGCATTCTAGAATCTGACTTTTCAGCCCCCGGGATTTAGGATTGTAGCATTTCAGTCCTTTGAAATTACTTCAGGTTTGTCTGGCATCTTGTGGTTTATCAAGCTGTTGATTGAATAAGATACTGCTTTCCAAATTTGTTTTCTTGTATGCTCTTTATGAGTATTGTACATAGGTGTTTGCATTGGGAAATTAAAAGCAGGTTGCTCCAGGTTGCTGCTTAGAAAAAGACAAAGAGTAATAATCTTTTTTTTTTTCAAGAGTACTGTAAGATTTTCTTGTATAGTACAAATCTCACATCTAGCACCTCTAGTTTCAGATGCTTAGAAGCTTGTTCATCATAAAATGTTCAGGTTGTGTTTGGATCAGGGTGGTTCTCCTAGGGTCAGTAGAATCCTGACAGTTTTCAACGAGGATTTTCAAGAAATTTTGTATGTTCAGCTTTAATAAACTTAAATATATGAATAAAAATTTGCCATACTGAGACCACAATGAGGTCCTGTTTCTCATGTCTTAGAGAGTAATCGCAGAGAAAGGAGAAGAAGATTAGTATGTATTATATCAGCTTTCCTTCGAGTAGAGAAGCAAAGGTTCATTCTGATAACTTGTGTGGTATTAAGTAGATTATGCTTTGTAAGCACTAAGGCTTTATACCTAATTCCTGAAGCCAACAAGTAATCTTAAAAGATGTCTAATAATAATTTCAATTGAAAATGCATTTATTGGCACAGATAAAAAGCAAAAGATCACGCTGATATAGTGTGTGGTCAATAAACACAATAAACTTTCAATATATCAAAAAACCTAAAAGCGTCCTTAGTTTAATAGTCATCATCATACCACATCTTTCCTGGTTGGCAAGAGAAATGTGTAGCATTTGGTAATGCAGCATTAAGTGTCTTGAATCATCTCTATGAGCCTGATAAACTTAAAGGTTTGTATTCCACATTATGTTGTGGATCACCTCTTTTTCTTTACAAATGCTTTAGTTTTTAGAAGTGACACTAATTACATGTTCAGTTAAGATAGATGCTGACCTTATTCTTTGCTAAATGTCCTTGAAGAATGTATGCGGGAAGACTGCAACTCAAATTTCACAGGTGCTTTTGTTTTATGGACTTCTTTCTCCTTTCTTAAGGAGTTGAAGTAGGAATTCATAATTACATATAGTAGTACTTCTTATTTTTTAAATTGTGGCTCACCATCTCTGGCAGAGTATTTACAGTCCCCAGAACTAACATTCTTTGCTTACTTGGACTTTCAGTGTACAAAGCCACAGCTGTTCCTACTGTGCTTTCACCAGTGCTGTGATATACCGAGTAGGAAAGGGATTCTGTTCTCAGCTGCACCACTGTAAAATACAGTTATATATGTGACGCATTTCCATTTACATCAGCTGAATTTCTCTGGATTTTCATGGCTGTAACTGAAATTAGTTTTTTCAAAGCCCTACAACATCTCTTACTTAAATCCCTACCCATTGCAGTGATTCTTTATGGCAAAAGATGCATGTAATCCCATATTTGGATTTCAGTTGGAAGTTCCTTTTTGCACAGGCCCATGATTTTCTTCACAACTCTCCTTTTTACATTGAAGTGGTAACTGTGCTCTCACGCACTTGCACTTAAAGCAAATAGAGGATCTGAGGACCTTATGTCTTTATCCAACACTGGATAAAGCTTCTACACTTCTGCCACTGCTCCTATCTTCCTCCATTGCTGCTTAATTTTAGACATCTGTAAGCTCTTTACCCTTTCTGCTCTTTCGACTAGACAGCTGTGCCTGGGATGGCACTCCTGGCATGGATAGCATGATGCCTTGCTTGGGCTTCTGTTAGGCACAAGCTAGAAGTGTAGCAATCCTTGGGGATCCCAAACTAAGAAGCAGCGTCAGCTCATGCTGGTGTAATTCTGACTAGGTAGGGCTTTTAAAGAAATTCCATGCTTTATAGTAAATATCTTGGCAATAGCTGCTCCTTGCTTTTTATATCTTAGCTTAGCATTTGTCATGCTTGCCTAAGAAGTGGAAGCCATTGGAGCTATTTCCTCCTTCCCTGAGGAAATTCAAATCTGTCTCTACCTCACTATTACCTAAGAAGTCTTCCATCTTCTGGAGACACCGCTTCTTTTTTTTTTTTTTTTTTTTTTTTTTTTTTTTTAACTCTTCAACGTGCCAAGACAAGAAGCCAAGTCATCAGTAAGATGTTTTACTCATGTGGTTAGAGCACCAGATCCAGTCAGATGTTTGTCATTGTTACTACTAGAACTCAAGATTTGTTGACTGATTGTTTGGTGGAGTTATCCTGGAAGACTTCTGGATGAATGCAGTAACCACAGAGCTATTTTGTAAAGTAAAGTAGCACTTTTACTAAAAAAAGAAAAAGTGGTCATTTTTTTTTTCCTTTGGCATCATCCTTTTCTAAATGTCACCTGTAAGATTCTGGATTTATGAGATATTTGTAATTGTGATAGTTTCTTCCTTATGAACAGATGAGGCTAATATGCAGTATTGCTTAAGCAGAACTGATCCTATCAGTGAAACAAAGTTGTCACATGTCCAGCAATCCAGGAGCCCCACAATTTGTATGAGTAAGTCATCAGATGGATTTGTGATGCAGATCTTTGGCTGCTTTTCTGTCTGGTTGGAGGTCTTGCATAATCTGAGTTTGGGTAAATAAGAGCTGAAGTACAGTAATCATAACATTTCAGATTGCATTATGAGATGTATGTATTTGTTCTTACTGCACAAGGCACTTGCTGCAAAGTTTCAGATTCACTTCTGAAGATCAGGAGTGTACAAGTTTGACAAATCTTTGGCTGAGTTTGCGTCTTCTGGACAAAATGGGTTTACTCTCCAAGTTAAGCCAGAAAAGAAATGTGTAATTTACTTCAGTAGTTTGTTTTCTTTGTGAACCTTTTTTTGGAGGGGGTAAATACTTTATTTTAACTATGAAAGAGTTACAGGAGATTCATTATGTTTTGTGGTTTGATTTTTTCCCATTCCATTGGAAGAAAACTCTAACAAAACTTGTTTACAGAATTTAAACAAATATCTTTTATTAATATCGTATTTGGGTACCGTGCAAGGCTATTACAAAAATGGAAGATCCTGGTTACCAAATGCCTACATCAACCTACCTTGATACCAATTCATGTCAGTGTTGTTGTCAAGCATGTGCAGTGTGTGGAACAGGATGTTCTATATGTGCTTAATGTACATGCGTATGTACTTTATAGGTGATAGGAAAATAGTTTGAAAAACTAAAATCCCTTGAAACAGAAATTGTTAGTTCCCAGGAAAAGGGGCCTTGATATTTTTCTAGTAGCAGTAAACACAAAAGGCACTCCTGTTTTAGAAGGAGAACTTTAATGAGTGAAAATTTTGTAGTGATCCAAAGATACTAAAGTGCTGTATCATTGCAGACAGACTTTAAACTTTGTCAGTTTATTTGTAATTTGTCTCTTACTATAGGTACACAGAAATGTCTCTGACTGTGCACCTGTATATTATGTAGTAAACTTTTATGTCCAGATTTGTTGGTTGAATTTATCTTTCTTGAAAGAGATACCAATATGAGTATCTTTTCCAATTGTTCTCAGTGTAGGTTTTATATTAATATCCATCATACAAAACAGGGGTTAGAAAACAAAAATTCTTCACTGAATATGTTACAAATAACAGAGCAATAACAGAGAAGATAGTAAGAGTACCATTTATCAGCCAGTTTATCTTAATTTCAGTGGGATTGATGAACATAAAACTGTAATTGAGTCTGTTCAGTTGTCTGATTTCCCTAGAGGTTGTATTAGTTTGCTCTTTCATTAAAAATGGAGAAAAAAATCACTACATAAACAATTGTCCCTTTGTGTGAAGGTTCAAGCACAAGTGCGACATGCAAAACTCAACTTTGACAAACTGAAGACTGATGTCTGTCAAAAAGTGGATCTTCTGGGAGCAAGCAGATGCAACCTCCTTTCTCATGTGTTAACAACATATCAGGTATCCAAGGAATGTGTTGACCTCTGAAATAATGTTTTCCTGTTAATGTGGGGTTTTTAAGACGTTACCATGGCAACATTCAACCATAAGAATATGTAGCTAGTGTTGGAGGGAAGATGTGAAATTTGCACTGAAAACCGATTTGTTTTAACATTGGCACTGAAATTTTACCCTGCTTTACAGACAACACTGCTTCATTTTTGGGAAAAAACTTCGCACACAATGGCAGCCATCCATGAAAGTTTCAAAGGTTATCAACCATATGAATTCACTATGTTAAAGGTAAGGAATATATAGATACACTTGTTTGCCCATATAACCAGTGATGACCAGTAAGAGATCATACAGGGATGTAGAAAGCACATGTTTATATTTTTTCTATTTTCTGACACTTTTATTCCTGTTTTGTCTTTTCATTTAGATACAGGTTTTCTGTTTAATGTCCTGACTAGCAGTGCTGGTGGGCTCTTTTTTTACCTTCCTGATGTTAAAAGGTTTCTGAGGATGTTTTATCTTTGCTTTGATCCAAAACAGTTTCAGTCTAATTTGTGTAGGTAGTCTTTATTGTTGCTGGGGATTTATTCTTCATGATCTTTTATATCTAAAAATTTGACTATTTGAAGAACACATAGGATGTTTTAGGATGTATAATAACATTTGGACACCTTGGAGAGGAACTTGGAAAAAAATTCACCTGTTTTGGTGTACCCCTGTGATGGAGACTGAGAGACATTTGGGAATGCTTTGTACCTTCTGAACTTGCTCCTGTGAAACATTTCACCATGATTTAAATTTGAAATTAGATTGGAAATCTATGATAAAGAAATACCATCTATATTGAAGCTACACATGTAACAAGCACTTCCTTGAAGCAAAAAGTAACTGTAAAAATGGTTGGGAATACTGTAGTGTGTTTAGGATGCTGCCTTTGTTATGAAAATCTTAACCAATTATATTGCTCACCTCCTGCACTGAAAAGGTGTGATTTCCTGTTTTTGCACTGGTATGTATGCTGATAAATGATGCTGATCAGGAGAGAGTTTAAAACAATAGGATTTCGTGTAATTCTGTGCTTTCAGAAAACTGCTTGGGAGTAAGAATGTGTTGCTGGCTTTTAGTATCAGGGTTTTTTTTCTTTTGGTCTCTAGAGTGTGGGGTTATTTTCTATAGCAAAGTATTCTCCATGATCTCTTGTCCCCAGCTGTTAGTTTCTGATTGTTTACATTAAATGATTACTAAGGTGATTAAATCAAAATCTGGTGGTTGCATCAGGTGAGATTGTGTTGCCTAAGAGAATAGATTTCTGCTGATATTTCAGTTGCATTACTAGGGTAAGTGAGCTCTGCTTGTCACTTCTGAAGGGTGTGGTGAGTCCCATCTCACCTCTGCTACACCTGGGTGTGGAATAACAATAGGAGATTATGATTAGGGAACTGATCCCTACCAGTCATATCATGTTCATGCCAGAGTTACTCCATATTAAAAAGGAGCTGCAAATTAATTTTACATTGAGATTATGAGGTATTGTTTTCTAATGAAGTAAGGTAGATAGCTGTAGTTGATCTAAGGTAGTGTAGTTTCTGATGGAGAAACTTTTGGTCTAAAAGTGTACCCAATGGAGATGCCATGTCTGTTGTTGACTTCATGCATTAAAATATAAAATCAGAATAAATACTAGATTAAAATATACATAAAATATTTCAATGTGCCCATTTCTACATTTAATTGGAAGTTACTTCTTTTAGACTATTTTTCTCTGCCTGATACCCTAAAAGGGGTTTTTCTTAACTGAAAATTTTGAACTTGATGCTTGCAAATAATTTTTGTCTTTATGGTTCCATAAAAGACAAAATCTTGCTCATACAAATTAAACTGAATTAAACTAAGCATATGTGAATGCAGGATTAGTGTTTACATTAAAACAAGAAATTAATTGCAAGTTAATATTTGACTTAGATGTAGGTTGTTTTACTGAAAAATTAAGAGGTGCTATGTACTAGAAAACTGATATTTGTATTTTGTAGTATAAATATGTATTTGTGTACCAGGTTTACCTCAGGAAAGAAACTCTGAAATGCCTCTCGGGATTGTTTCTAGAAAGAAAACATTGTCTTTAGAGATGTTTGCCAAACTCCCTTAATGAAAAGCAGCCCATTTGTTTTCTTTGCTTCAGGGTATGTGCAAAGAGCAGTGTAATTGTGCTATTGCAGCTGTATTTCCTAACTCTTGAGTTTTATACTTGATGAAAGATGATTATTAATGTGCTAACAACTCTATGTATTGTGATGTAAAAGTATCTGTTATTGTGTCCATCACTTTAATATTACAGATGATGGGCTGCTGTTTTGGTAAAGCCGTTGAGGTTTCATTGTCTTGAAATTAACATATATCAAATGAATTCAAGTTTATTTCAGGGGCTGCTTTTCCTGAATAATACATTTTTTCTAGTTTCTATTACTGTTTATTTACCTTAGTTAACCAGTTAATATTTAGTTGCATTTTTTAAATTTAAATGCTAGAATACCCAACTTCCTGAAGAGTTTGTATTAATTTAGAGATAATAGTAGCCCTGATAAGGAAGTCAAAAGGCATAAATCTCATTGCATCTCTTTATTTCTGTGTGAAGTGGAATACTGCTGTCTGAGCTCCTTACATGGAGTACTCCTTTAGAGTATTCTGTCCAAACAAGTATTACAATACTGCTGCCTTCCGCTGACCTCTGCTGTAGTCTGGTATCCTCTCTTATTTCTGTTTGTCACACCATGACTTTATTCATAGACAAGATTACCTACGATTTTGCATCTCTAAGGGTTTCAGGGAGGTGTGGTATTTCTTTTCTTGATGAATGTCTGGGAGGAAATTCTGAGACAATCTGCTTTTCCTCTTCCTATTCAGCTTTGCCCCCAAATGAAATATATTTAAGTTTCTGTCTCCTCAGTGCTGTTGCACCTTTTCATAAATGTTGTGACATCTTGGAATGTATGCCTGGCTCCTGAAACTGCCCTTAGCTGTGTTGCTTTGATTCTTTTTCTGTCTAGAAGTGTATTAGTTGTCCAAGGCACTTGGGAGGAGCTGTGGGGGAGCTGAGTGAATTGTCAACACTGGTGATTTAACTGCAGACTGCAGATTTTATGTGCAGTCCAGATGACCTTGGTTTTACTTGACAGCAGCCCAGATGCAGGTCAAGGAATTTAGTGAGTAGCAGTCAGAAATCAAGCCTGATCTGGAACCAGAGTTAAGTCTAGAGTGGAGGAATCCCTTGTTAGCTTGGATATTTAGTCTGAGTAATGGGAGCAGATGAAATATCACTGGGTGACTTCTGATGTTAGAGATGGACACATTAGGCAGAATGAATGACTGTGAACTTGCTCTGCTAGTGTGTAAGGTCTGATTTTTGTAGTTAAAGAGAGATTGAAGAAGCTAGGAAGATAGGTTTCTAAATCTGCAAGGATTGTACTTTAAGCTGCATATGTTGTGTGGCTCACAACCAAATCCATTCTAGTCCACATGAGCAGCCAGAAGAGTGCTGTGAAGTTACAGGTCTGTGTGCTCTGAACAGCCAGGTTCAGGGATACATCCAGCTGAAATGTGCTCGCTTTGGTCTGAGCTCAGGCTATGTTGTCACAACTCTGTTTAATCAATACACTTTCTAGATGTTGAGGCTTCTTCCCTTTCTTCTAATGTAACCTGAAACAATTAAGAGATTATGGTTTCATTTCTGTGTCTGCTGACAGTAGTGATCACATTTCTGTGGGTTCATGTTTAGAAAATGGTTGACTGGCTTTTTTAACATTCAGTTTCATTTCATACGCATTCTCTAGCTTCTTAAAATCATTTTGAAAAGATACCTCAATTTGTAGTGAACCTCAGAATACAGAGCAGAGGCAGGCAGGGGTGAATTTGGTATCTGATTTTGAGTCTGGATAAAGTGGTTCAGTGGAATTACTGCATCAAAGTACGGCTTCTGATTTTTAACAATTTTTATTATAATCGCCATTGAAACCAAAGCTGTATTTCAGAGCTATGTTTATGTTTCTAATACAGGAAATAGTAACTACCATTATTATCATGCTGTTTCCTTCCCAAGGTACTTGTGAACTCCATTTCTATATGCTGTTTCCGTGGTTTGATCACAGTCCTTTAATTATGGATTTCCTAAAACACTGACAAAGAAAGCTTCTTAAAATATAGGTCCTTAAAGAAGAATGCTTATTTCCATGGGTTTTTTGGTGAATATGCAGACTTTACTTCTAATAATTTTCTTTATATACCTAGGCAGTGGTTAAAATAGTTCTGGATTTTGTCCAAAACCTTTACAACCTTTTCGGAGCAAGCTCTGAGGTGCTATACTTGGTGGCAGGCAGAGCACCACAACTGTTTCACCATCACCTCCTGATTCAGTGGACTGTGTGTTCTGTTGTGAAGATGTCCAGGGTGGTTCAAGTGCCCAAAGCAGCACAGTCCCCACGAGTGCAGAGCTGCTTTCTTTCTCTACACTGTTCAAGTATAATTGATATTTGTATGTTCTTGAACTCTGGTCCAGGACTTCTTGGATTCAATGGAATAATTCCCATCAATTTTAATAGCACAAGAAGTGCAATCCAATCAATACCCAGTACAAATTTAGATAAAGGGTGACATTCATACATAGGTTATCTAGCTGAGCTGCCTAGTGTCCTTATTCACCATTTAAGAAGAAGTACACTTACATGTGATTCTGGTTAACAGCAGTGTCAAATAAAAAAGTGTCAACCACAGAACAAGGTTCATTTCTTTAGGGCTTTTTTTTATAATTGCTGTTTTTTGTGACCTTCATCTTTTGACCATGTCTGCAGGGCTGGGGCTACTTAGGACAAAATAATCAGCAGTTCTCTGTAGAGGAAAAAAAAAAAAAGCAACTGCAGCACATGACAAATCTAGAAGTTTAGTTTCTAAAATACTGAAATGTAGATTCCTCATATAGAGAAATACTGAACCAAGCAAAAACTGGAATGCTCTTGAGGACTCCTCTGTCCTGATTAACAGGGCAGTGCAAACACGACCTGCAACATGTCTGGAATTGCTTTTGTTGTGACAGATGGGCTGGGTGTCCTAACTTTTATTCAATCAGTTAGGCCATGGTTTTTTGTTTTACTTTTCTCAGGAAACACATTTATGTTTTGTTCAAATTCCCGATGCAAAACCACTACATTTTTGTGTGTTTTAAGTTTTGTATGGAAGGTTACTTCTCTGTTTTACCCTTAGCTTTTTTTTTTGGAGGGATGGAGAACAACATGAGGAGAAAATGGGATGAGATGCACTACTATGACTATCAGAGCAGCATTAATAAATTTAATTACAAATGGTCAAGACTATTCACATGTAACATGGTTTAATTTTTCAGAAACTGAGTTGGACTTTAGAAAGAGTAAATTTTTTTCACCTTCACAGCAAAATCATTTGATAGGGATAGAAATATTTACATTGCTAACATCTGCTTTACTTAATTACTGTGCTCCTTTATTTATTGTTTAGACAGAATTACTAATTGATGCATAAGAGTGACACCCAGTTGTATATTTATCAGTTCAGAGTCAGTCTATAATGCTTGTTCTCATCTCCAGATTTTGGTTATAAAAATGCTGACTGTGAAACTGCATGTTGTTATCTTGTAGCACAGCCTTTTCAGACTGCAAAGGGACAGTAGGGTTTCATAATACCACACCTGGCCTTTATCAAACTATCATCCAAGATTTTAACCCTTGTTTTCAGATTTAGGATACAACGCAGTATCTTCCCACTATCACCACAGTTCCCAAGTTCGTGTGAATAATTGTGTAAGGGAAAAAAAGATAATAAATAAGAAAAGAAGCATTATATGATAAACAAATAGATGTAAAGAATTCATTTTTCTCATATTAAAAAAGGAAAAAAAAAAGCAAACTCCCCAAAACAGCAAAGAAACTTGCCATCTGTGCCCACTTTCCACATGGTATAGATAGATTTACTTAGAAATACTGGAAATATTTACCTAGAAATAATAGTTTAGAAATATTAGAAACAGAACATGAGTTTAGAAGTTGCTGTGTGTCACCTTCTTGTATAAGGTTTGTTCACAGACTCAGTTTGATGAGTATCTTCTAACACTTTTAATACTGCTTGTTTGAGTCAGATACAGTTTTGATATAGTGTAAAACCATTCTTGCTTGATTTCTGTTGATTCTACAATCAGGTTTGGTCTGAAATCACACATGTTAGCTTCCCTGATTCTAATCTGTTTTCTTCTTTACATTTATATTATGGTTATGATCTAGAGCTTGCAAGATCCTGTGAATAAACTAACAGAGAAAGCTGAAAAGGAGGACCAGCAGATTGAGAGCACCAATTCAGCGGAAGATCAGCAGAGTCAGTAAGTCACATGCCCTGTATATCAAAATAATAAGTATTTTTGTCTATAATCTGCTTTCTGGTTGCTAAAGTCACCAAACATAAGCAGAGATGCAGACGCAGCTAGTCTAATTCTACTATTTACCTCAATAGAAAAATTCCTGAAATGTTGTGATGGGTACATGAAAACTAATAAACTTTGTGGTGAAATTAAGAGCTTTAAAAAGGCCCATAAAACCCTTAAGTTTATTCCATCTTTCCTATTCTTCTTTTTATTTTTTTTCCCCGCTTTGCTTCATTTTTTCTTTATTAAAAGAAATGGTAAACAACTATACATGGGAGAAGATATATGAGCACTGTATTTCTCCTTTCAGCAGCATCTCCTTTCACCTGGAAATAGGATATAGATTACTCCGAGCAGCGATTAGTTTTTGTAATGTATACAGCATCAGTTAGTAATCCAATGATGCAGTAGGTACTTAGTATAAAGTACATCCAAGTGAGCTGATGCTGTCAAGTTTTGAGTTACCTGCAGGTCTGAGCTGAGAGAGACTTATGAATGGACTGCTGTGGGGAGAGGAGAAAGGAGAAAGAGATGCGATCCCTCCCCTACCTGACCAGCAGGATTTGGTTGCCAGGAGATGCAATGTTGATATAATCCTGCTGCCACCTGTTGTTTTGACTATCCCTGCCTAAATGAAGCACCCAGCAAAGGATCAGTTGTCAAAAAGCAGAGAACAGCTTGACTGATTACTGTATTTTGCTTGGTTGTTATAATAATGGATTTTTAAAGAGTTCAGGTTTTCAGTCATTTTTTTGGTTCAGATTCAGAACCATTGACCAATACCACTTTATAAATTGGTCAGATTTGGTGCTGTTGAAATTAGAAAAGACTTGACCAAGTACCGTTTGGCAGATGGTTGTCGCCACAGCACTTACTTCCATCTGTTGCATCTCATGTGACAGTAATAGAGTTTAATAAATAGTTCTTTCCTCAGTGTTGAATATAAAGTTCTAGAAAGAAGGTGTGATTTATGCAAGATGTGTGCATTGGCACCTACCAGGAAATGCATCAGATGCCATGTCATGGTTGTACTTGTGTTTATTTATGCATTATCTTTGTCCTTGTCTGGCATAAAAGTGCGGAAAAAAATATGTCACTCTTTTTGCTGTCTAAAACCATAAACAAACATCTAAGATTCGAGAAGATTCTAAGATAGAAGAATCTTAGAGAAGACAAAGCTTTTTAAATCCTCATGAACTTTCCATTCACAGTAAACATTCATTATACTAGAATTTGGCCTGAATCTAATTTTCCTCTACCACAGGCCCCAAGAGCAGAGGAGGTGTCTTTTTCTGCCATGTCACTAGAGTATAGGAGGAATGTGCCCACACAGTCCTTTTCCCCCACCACATTAGGTAATGACTAAGTGTCACAGCTGCTTCAGTCCCTACTCCTTGAATGGCTGCTTAATAGCAGTTTGAAAGTATATATTCTTCACTGAAGAGATCACCTTTGTACAAGACTTGCATGTAAACTACACCTTTTTTTTTTTTTTTAACCCTGTTGAGAGCTTTTTTCATCAACGCTGCTGATCTGTTATTTTAGAAATCTGCTGACATGGGGCAAAACTGTCCTGACTGTTGGTTTTTAATTAGTTGCTGTTAAAAAGAGAAGCACAAAGTGGTTGGTTGCCATTTTTGGGAGAAAGAGGGGGAGGGGGCTGGGGAACAGTTGTATCTCCTTCATAATAGCTATGAAAGACCAAATGTGGAAACGCAGAATACACAATACTTTTCAGTAGAGATTGAGTCAGACTAAAAGTGGAAGCTGATAGGATTTGCTAGTTCAATCTAATTTTCATTTTTAACAGACCTGGCAATGAAACAATAAAAGGTATAAACAGACCAACAAATGCAGGAGGCCATCTGTTATTACTATTTATTTGGTAATGATATGTATCTGTGATGATTTGACCAAAAAGAGGAAAATACATTGTTATTTTATAGTCTTATAATTATTTTTCCAATTTTTTTTCCTTTTTCTTTCAAATTAAGGTTGATTTCATTAGACGAGGAGAGCCATACCAAGGAATCAAACTATTCAGGTATTATATATCATGTTATCATAACTCCTTAAGTGCTGTAACACTTTGTGGCGGGGGGAGGGGGGTGTTGTTTGGTTTGGTTTATTTCCTGTATCAGCTTCACCCAGCAGATCCCTACAAATGCATGAAACCAAAGGCCAGGAGAATTTGTTAAAGTTAGTCTCTTACATGTTACATCCCACTGCATTTCATTCAGTCATTCTCAGACAAGTCAAATAGCTTGTGTTCCAAAGCCTAATTCTTACATGGGGCTTGTACCCTTCAAGAAAGGGATCTGCAGTTTAGTAGGTGAGACAAGGGAAGTGTGCCACTTAGCTCACTAGTTTGTTCCAGTCATTAAACTGTAGTCTGTCAAAAACTTGAAGAATTCAGTGGAACTTCTTCCCAAAATCCAGGCAAGATCATACTCAGCTGCTGCCAATGACCTTACGTGTTGTTATTACCCAGTGAGACACCCAGGCTCCAATTGAGGAAGAAAGGAGGGAATAGATAAAAGTGACAGAAAGGGAAATTCTGAGTACATAGTAAGAAGCAAGTGCTTGCAGTGATGGTGGTGAAGTAAAAAGTGGAATCTTCATCCATGGAATTCTTCAAGACAGCCTTTTTTAACTAAATTAATGGAGAATGGAATATCCTTCATTAAGATACTTAAAAGGTACTACGTGAAAATCAAGACTACTCTCAAATCTTTATTTCAGTGGGTTAATTGTATTGATGTCTTGAACTCATCATCTCATCTTTATTTTTGAAGATTTTGTTTCCATTCCATTTTACAACACCCCTTTTCAAATATGAAATGCATAGCTGGAAAAGAGATTTCTGATCTTGTTCTCACCTGTCATGTTTCTAGAAGGTAAAAACACATTCCTGTTTCTTTATTGAAGATGAGCATCCTATTTTGCTGCAACATCTTGTATCTGAATGCATTATTTACCAAGACTCAGTTCCTTTTAGTCATAGCTTTCCAGGATTCATTCATCCTTTCTACAGTATGGCTTACATTCCTTAGTCATGGAGATGTAACTTAAAACTTGGAGGTATTAAATTCTCCCACCTCTGACTACAGAAACCGAATCAGTGGACTGACTGACCACCTCTAATAGTCTGTTAGTTGTTTTCACATTCTTTTTCAGGAGTGATTTTGTGTTTACTTCCCGATGACTGCTAAAGCCATTGACTAGCAATGGATAAAACAGCAAGCCTTGCAGATCTAAACTAGAAACACTTCTGCTTTACAATTATTTCTCCTAACAACGTGTTTTTGACATCTGTTAGTTGTCACATTCCTAATCCATTCAATATGTTCGTTATGGATGTTACGCAGTGCTAACTTTTTAGCTGGAAGGCTGTGCAATGCAAAGTCAAGTTGTTTCTAAACAAATATCTTTACTGGAAAAAGCTCATAGTTTTATTGAAGAATTAAATTAGCTGTGTGTTTTCAGCTAGGTCTGCTTTCTATAAAATCAACAGTAAATTATTAGAGGAGCATTTATGATGCTCACATTCTTTTGCTGAATGCCATACTGAATGGCATTCTTTTAATCTTCTAACTGGGAGTAAAGATGATCTACTAGCCTGTAGTAACTCACAGTTACTTGAGTCACTCTGTTTAATTGTGGTTGTTGTTTGGGTGGTTTTTTGGTCGTAAAGACAATATTAGGACTTTTCCAGTGTTTTGAAGTTTCACCTATTTTGCAATTAATTAGATCAGATATATCTTTGACATGATATTTTAATATATATGGGTACAAAATCTGATTTACATTTTCTTAGCAGATGTTTTCTAGAATCTCAGTTATTTACAGACTGTAAAATATTTCACCATAATATAAATACCTTGTTCTGTCTCTTTTTTCCTCACCCCTAAAAGGAACTGAACTGTTTTGAAATATTTCTGTCTTCTAAATTTTTCCATCTTCATACATCAGCAGGTCTGTGCCATTGCTAAGGTGTTTTTTTCTTAAATTACCCTGTATATTCTAAAGTCATACAGATAAGTGCTTCTAGTGAGGGAGCTATGTTGCTTCTTAGTTTTCCTCAACAACTACTTCTACTTCATAAGTTCCATTTTTTAATCATTTGCTCTGCATTTTCCCTTACTGTACTACAAATGCTTTTAAGATTGGCTCCATCATGTTTACCACTCAACTAAGGCAGGCTTTGTGCAACAGTTGTACTTTTTTCGTTACAGAATTTGGCCATCCATATCCCACCTGTCATAAACGTCTCTCTCTGATTTTCTTTTCCCCTCTGCCAGACAGTTTAGGGTTGGGATATTCCCCTTTAGCTTTGTGCATTGTGTTTTTTGTATATTTGTTTGATCATGTATATTTGTTCATGTGTGTTTATCCTTCTCCTGTCTATGTCTATATCCATATAGAGTGTAATCAGATGTGCTCATTGGTTCTTAAATGACCAGCTGATTCTTTTGCTAGGTAGGAGCACATTGCTATCCTAGCAATGCCTTATGGAGATAATGATATAGACAGCAGGCTGTTCTATTTCCTTTAGTTCTGAACACACCTTGAAGTCTTTCTTGGAAGAGGTTGGCAATTCTCTTGAAGGGGTTTGGGATTCAGTTTTTATTTTACAATAGAGAATTCTATTTTACCTTTCTAGCCTCTCATGTGAGGCTTCCAGCAGATGGGCCTTGCAGTTCTCCACTACTGTGGCCAAACCCTTACTTTGCCTTTAGACCTACAGACTTAATTGTCTAGGTGCTAGATTTCCTCAACAGTTAATAAGGGAGAAAAAGGCATATTCAGCAGTTACTCATCCCTCATGTTTTGCTACATGTCTTAAATGGGGTTAATCACCTGAGGAAGGTATCTTTTTCTTCACTGATAAACAAAATCTAGAAGATTGTTTTGACTCCATGTCTCATCTAAGAAGTTAACTGAGAATGTAAGCCATGTTTTGTCACTCTAATAGCCTGTAACTCTCAGCTCTACATTTTACTCCCTGTTGGTCTTAGTCCATTTATTTCCCTGCAGAGGAGATGCTGTTACTTACATCCCGGCTTGGGATACCTTGGGTGAAGCCTCTTCCCTGTTCCCAGTGTTTGTGTCATGAGGAAGAACACATTGTAAGGAAGGCAGTTTAGAGAGTGACAAAGTCCCGGCACTTTTTTGCACTCTCCTGGCCTAAGTACAAGCTTCTAAAAGGAATTTCTCTGCCTCTGGAGGACTGCTTGTTTCAGTTGCCTTAGTTGGGTGCCCTCAGCCTGGAGAGTGTAGTGTAGCAGGCAGGGACTCAAAAGATCTCCCTCAGGTTGTTACTCAGAATTTTGCTTCACTTTGAAATGCTTGTACCATGGATCTTTCATTCATTGTGACCAGGCTCATTTTAAACATGACTCATTTAAAATGTGAATCCCAGCAACCATTGCATGCTGATCTTACAATGGCATTGTTTATAAGCATGGTCTCCTGCCAAGTGCAATTTGACATGTTTATGGATCTCAATTACAGCTGATGATGGCAAGGATGTCATCTCCACGTTACAAGGACATTGTAACCACAAGCAGAACTCAGGTGATGGCACTTAAGAAAACTCTCTTTACATACTAATTGTCAGTGTACTGCAGATCTTTCTTTGTGGCTTTTAGTTTTTCTTTATTTGTTCTTTTTGTTTTTAGGTGCTATAGATGAGTTATTAGACCTGCAGCCTGAAGGAAATGGTATGATATGATTGTGCATGTCTGATTCATCTGTTTAATTTGCTTTTCAATCATAGTAGCCAAGTATAGTTTTAATTTTAGATCTTAATTTCTTTCACAGTCTGAAAGGTGGAATGAAATTATTCAGCTGCAGTATTTAAATAATGTTAAAGGAAACTCAGCAGAAGCATTATTCCTGATGTTACAATATGAAGTAAACCTTCTTGGGGATAAAATGTTTATACTAAGTAATTCAAGATTAGGTAGACTGACTATATCCTATTTGCCCAACTGAAGTAGGTTCCATTGTAAACCTTACCCCTCCTATAACATTTCACAAATTTTTCATTTTGATTTCTTAGTTGTTGTGCTACAGCCCTTGGCAATACACTAGTAACCACAAGATTTTGTGTTAAAAATGTACATATCAGAAATAAATAATGTAGTCTTCTTAAAACGGTGTGAGAACTGGTGACTTCTTTCAGACAGAGTTCATTAAATCCACTGTGCTGTCCTTATACTTTTGTGAGATCCCTGGCAGCTCGAGGGGATGTGCTGTTTTACCAGATAACATATGAAATACCTGGGTTGAAGTTTTATAAGTTTTCGTAAGAAGTCAGTGTTGTCTATAATTTTTCAATTGCTTTTCACTCATATATCTTAGAAGAATGAGTAAAAGAAACTTCAACAACTGAAACAATTGTGGCAACTCAAAAAGAAACTGAAGCAAAGAAAAAAATCCCTTTGTGATGTTTAGCCAGTCAGTGAGAGCATTTGGAGTATTTAAAACACTGCCTTCATGGCAGGTAGGAACATTTGCAAACACCTTGACTTTGGATTTGCTGTGGGCACTGTCTTGCACTGGGGGGGGCGGAAATAGTCCATGTAGGGAGTCACCCATGAAGGCAGGCAAGAGGAAAGTTCCTCAGCTGTCTGCAGAAGCAGCCCTAATCTGTAAGTAGGTAAAGTAACAATGGCCTCTTTTCTGTGGTTAATAAAAAAGATCAGTGCATGTCTGGTAATGGAATTTTTTTTCTTCTGGTTTTCTTCTTACTCAGTTTCATTCCTTGCTGAGCCTTCCTAGTGGAAATACAGATAATACATATAATTATTACTCATACAAGCTTAGCTGTGTCACTTGGAACACTTTTTTCTTAAATTAAACAGTTAAATTAATACAAAAACTGCTGGGGGGTATCTGCATTGGCTAAGGATGGCTATGGCACTGTTAAAATATCAGCCATTTGCCCTAATTTTACACATTAGCTGGCTTTAGGCTAATGAATATTGTACTATTTTAAATAAAGCAGTATAGGGAGAGGTACACTTTCATGTGTGTTTCAGAAGGAAGTCTTTATCATGTGTTGCCAATCATGTACTGTTGTAAATATTTTTAGTTTCTCTTCTCTTTTTTTTTTTAATAGCAGCAAAATGAGGTATGTTTACAGAGGAATTGTGAGCATTGCTAGAGGCTTGTTCAAACAACTACAAAAAGAATATAGCTGCATTGTTCTTTCAGTGTTTTATTGGAAGGTTTGGATTTTTTCATGGGCATTTATAAGGTTGGGGCAGCATGTGCAGACATTAAAAAAGGATTTTGACTGAAAATGGGCAGTGAAAACAGAAACAGGAAAAGAAGTAATAGAAGATTTACGGGTAAAGTGAGAAAGTCCCTATCATTCTAGTAATCTAGCAGAGATACCACATGAGTAATATCTTGATAAGCAAGACTGGTTTCTGGATAACCTTTATTGCAAACAAGAGTAAAACTTGCTGCTGCTGCTTACTCAGGGCAGCCTGAGCATGAACACACCCTATCCTGCCCTGCCATGGGTGCACAGTCCCCACAGGAAATCAGGAAGATTGCTGAGCCACAAAATGTGTCACTCCTCAGATTCCTGGTGGTCATACACCCTGCAGCAAGACCTGACTGCTTTTCACATGTAAAGCTTTATGTTGTACTTGCTCCTGAAGTAAAAATGGAGCTCCTGCAATGGTTCCCCAGATGAAGCAGAGCTTGGCTGTGAGCTGTGCTGCTGCATTTGTTCCTTTCAAGGCACTTGTGGTTACGTGTGGTGTTGGTGCTGTGTTGTCGCAGATCTGCTACAAATGCAGCTCCCTTTGCATCTCCCCCAACAAGTTCATGAGGGGGCTTCCTGAGAGCAGCTTTGAGGTGGTGATGCCACACAGAGCTCAGAGTTCTTAAGGGCCTTTGAAATAGCAGGTGTGTTTCCTCTGTGGGAGGATTTACCCCTCTGTCTTACCTGCTGAATAACTTGGGATAATTGGAGGTACTTGGACAGTGTTAATATTCTTTGCTCTTTATCTGAAGATGGCAAAACAGCCTGAAAATTCGTAAGAGCAAATTGTTTTCTGTGGTATTTTAGTTATAGTCTAGGGGGAACATCAGGAGAATTGACGTGTTTCTAATGTTTTTACTTCTAATTTTTAGGCCCTGTCAGGGGGTACAGAGGTATATCAAAATGTGAGTTAGAAAGGAGTTGAATCTCACAGCTGACTAGAGTAATGAATAAAATAATTTTATTGTGTGTTGGTTTATTTGTTTCTTAGCACGTAGGTGTGTGTGCTGACGCACAAGCCTATTTTAGAACTGAGTTTTGTGCTTTTTTTCTTCCTCTGACTCAACTTCAACCATTTCATTATAAATTACTACAGCTGTTACCAGGAAACTTTTCTGAGAAGGCTGCTGAGTTTCAGTAAAATGGCCTGTTGCAAACACTTACTACTGTCAATCTTTTATCCCAACCCAAAAGGGTTAAAAGCATTTTGTAAGTTGAATGCAAATTGGAGTGTTCAGCTTTGAACTTACTCAAACTTTGGAAAACTGAGGTTGCTTCTGTGCCTTACCACAAGTTTGAAACAAGCATAATTATGATAAACTGATCATGTTTTCAGGAACACAACATTATCGGCCTTGTTAACCACCATTTTTGCAATCTGCAGACTTCCACAGTGGAGCTCCAAATGCTTCCAAGTAAAATAACACTTGGGGCTCCTTGATAGTTCTTTAACTCTCAAAATATTTTGGAAAAGGATAATGATCTTGGTTACCAGTTTCATGTGTTTGAGATAACTATTTAACATTTCTTAAATAGGAAAAAAATGTTTTTAAAGAGCAGTGGCTCAAGTGATCTAAGAGCTTCTTTAGCTACAGTTCTGGTGCTGGAAAAACTGGCACAGGGAATCAGAAGGAAAGTGAGCCCAAATTATTTCTCAGCAGCTTATGAGAAGAAAAAAAAAATACAGCATTGATCAGTGGGGAAATCCAACTCTGCAATAGACTAACCCTTTTTATGGGGAAATACCCCAATAATTAAAGCATTGATCAGAAGGTCATAAGGGAGATGTTAAATCCCCAAATCTTACTCTTTTTTTCATTTATACCATTCTGTGGTTTTTTTGAGACTTTCATGTAATCTTTAAAGAAACAATAGAAAAGTAGTATTTTCCAATGATTGAAATATTAGACTGTGTAATGATTTTGGTGTGTTTAGTAGATTTTTAATCATATTTTTAGTATTATTTTTAATGAGAAGCGAGTCTTAACAGCAGTGAGGTTATCTAAGATAATGAAGGAATTATTTGTTGCATTAGGTATCCCAGATGTCCAAGAGAATTTAGTCTAAAAAGGAAAACAAATACTCATGCATAAATACTCCATCTCACTTAACATACCTAGCCTAGATAGGCTATGTTTTAAAAAGTTCTTCTTTACTTTGTCTAAAAAAAAATTATCTTGACTCTCTTGTTCTGAGACAGCTTCAAAGGAAAAGTTTGTGAGATCTTTGGAGCCAGAACCTGGTGATAAGGATGACATGGTATTACTAAATGAGATCCTCAATGCCTCCTCCCTGGATGAGGGGGAATTCAGCAAAGAGTGGACAGCTGTTTTTGGACAGGCTGCTGATCTCACCATGAACTCTTCAGCCAGAGACGGGGAGAACACTTCATCGTCTGCAGTACCAGCACCATCGGGCTACTTGCCCTCACAGCTGCTAGACCAAAACATGAATGACTTGCAGTCATCCTTACACGGTGAGAGCTCATCTTGTTCTGTCAGTATGCTGGGGTTAGGGTTTAGAGTAGGGTTTTCTGGTATGTAGTGGAAGTGTGGTGAAGGTTTATATTGTTCCATGGCTGCAGAAATTGTGCCTGAAATTAAAGCAGAGTATGGCCTGGAGAAAAAACACATGAATAACTTACTTGTTTTTCTAGCCCTTCTCATTCGGTGTTTGAATGAAGTACCCAAAACATAAAGTAAAGATTACTGTCTTGAATATTTTCATTGAATTTCTTGAAATGTTCTATAGAACTTGGTGATCTTTTTTTTTTCCTGAAACAGAAAATATGTTTGAGTGGGTTTTAGTGATTTAAGCACAACTGCTGTCTCTCTAAGGGGCCAAGGAACCAAAAATGATTACTGTATTTTGTCTGGGTTTACTGTTTTTAAACCATGTAGTGAAAATCAGTTGCATTCTTCTTTTTTTTTTTTTTTTTTTTTTTTTTCCCAAAGCATCCTATACCATTGCATGTAGGGATATGGTCAGGTAGAATGGGTTTTCTCATCCTAGCAACCATATAGATGGATTTCTCTTGCAGGCTGGTTACTGATGCAACTCCTTCTCTCCTCTTTCCTCTGTGCAGTTAATTCTCTTGGCTATTCCAAGCTACTGCTGGGGGAAAGAAAAGAGGGGAACTAGGGCAGAGCTTTCCTGCTGCTGCTTTGGCCTTGAGGAAGGAAGAGAGGGAGGAAGGCAGGCTGGTGATAAACAGCCAACAGCACCTACCTTTGTCCTCCTTGCAGTCTGGCTGGATCTTCTGTAGGGCTTTGCAAGCTGGAGGGGACCTTGCCTTTTTGGGCTCTGTCCCAAGTAATTTAAATCTCACTTGGGGAAGAGCAATATAGGAAAGAGTAGCAGGCTGATCCTATCCTGGAGACAATTTCTTGGAACCCATGCAACTGGAAGAGTCCTACATGATGTAAAAGGACCTGTGACATTTTGGCAGGAATAAGAAAGTCAGATTTATTTTATAATTAATACAGTTGCTGCTGTATTAATCTAGCACCCCTAGAGCAAGATACCTCTGCTCATTGGCATCAGCACTTAGATGAAAAATGGGAGAATGAAATTTGTAGTGATGCACAGGTTTAGATGTATTTTTGTAAGGTACATGATTTTTAAGCAAATTACTAAAAAATAGCAACAGAAATATTATGAAACTGATTTTTTTTCCACAGCTTTACATATTTTAAAATATATTTTACATTTCAGTGTAATTTCCATTTTTAAATGCAAATGCATTTTTAAAGAAAGAGTAATTTTTTAGGTATAAATAGCAAGCGGAGTTATGTGTCCTTTCTGAGGTGGCTGCTAGCTTTCATTTGCACTGGGTGCAGTGTTAGAGACTTCAAAATCAAAATTCAGTAATGTTTCATTCAAGGAATACTATAAATGGAAAATCCATTCCAGTCAACATAATATCCCAAAATCTTTTTGCGTAAAAAAAAAAAAAAATAAAGTGTAAAATATGTGGATGTTTTCAAATGGATTTCCAAGGTTTTAACAGAAGATTGTGGTAATTTATGTACTGGCATTTGAAAAGTCAGGGCTAATCAGCTGAATGATTGTATCTGAAAATAATCTTTCTAAGTGTTTTGTTTCTTGTTTTATCTTTCTAAATATTTACAATTTTTTTTAACAGAAGATAAAATTTGATCCATTTTATATCTCATAAAAACTCAGTTTTAGTCTTAAACTATATTTCATTTCACTTCACAACTTTTCTTTCAGAATTTGACCTTATCATTAAATATGGGAAAAGAGACTTCTTCTTTTTAAATACTACTTGGAGTATAAGCATATCCAGACATACAAGTTGGAAATACTAGAATATATGAATTATATTTTTACTGAGGACTTGTGATACATCTCCTGCATTCTTTTTCTCTGGCTGGTAGGATTACTTAATAATTATTCAGTGTGAGGTGCTACACTGTAACCTTAATGTTGCATACTTCCTGTGTGAATTTCGCCTTAAGACCATAAAGATTCTTAAAACTCACATGCTTAACTTTAAGCACATTAACTTTTCTATTAACTTCAGTGGGATTACTTACTTATTTTACGTTAAGCACACTCATAAATCTTTGGGGCTTTGTTTTCTCTCTGCCTCAGATCTTAATCTGTAAAACAGGCACAATGCTATGCAGGTTATAAACTGTTATGGTCAGGAATTCCCAGCTCAGAGTTTTCTCTGGCTATATTTATAGGCAGGATCCAGCACAATGGGACTCTGAATTGCTATGGGGCTACCAGGTGCTGGTTTAAAATACATATAAATGTGTGTGTGTGTGTATATATAATAGAAACAAAGCATGCTCCCAATGTATCTTTTAGATTCTCCTCCAGATACAGCTCTGTAGTTCACTTGCCTTTCTATTTTTTCAGAGGGAGCATTGGCTTTCTCTTTTCATGATGTTTATGGCCTCATTTACTTACTCATTGGTACCATTAAGGGCTCCTCTTTACCTTCCCTACATGTGCATATATTCTAGTTGGTAAGAAAATGCATAGCTCACCATTTCCATTTGTA
The DNA here is from genome assembly GCF_965231275.1 of Zosterops lateralis. Taxonomy (NCBI): domain Eukaryota; kingdom Metazoa; phylum Chordata; class Aves; order Passeriformes; family Zosteropidae; genus Zosterops; species Zosterops lateralis. Next base: position 27,049,073 of record NC_139762.1, on the reverse strand, counting down.
AATTTAATTGTTGCAGTGTTGGTGAAGATGCTTGCTGAACAGCAAGCTGTTTGGTTTCCTTGCTGTCTTGACAATAACCTTTTTGTCTGGTCACGTAACAAAGCCATCCTGTGAAAAGGCAAACCAGAATAGGCTTAGGGCCAACAACTGCTTTCAGACTGATAGGCTGTGGTTTGGTTTTGAAAGGCAAAGTTGCTCTCTGTAGCTCACTAAAAATATAATTCATGAAAGTATTTAACAAAAATTCTGTGTCAGTCTTTCTGACTAGATCACTAGTTTCATTATGAAATCATCATATATTTTCTGGAGTGTATTTGGTTGGATTTTTTGTTGCCACTGTTAGGTTCTTCTTGTTTTCTGAGTGGCTCTTGAGCTACCTGTGTTCCATTAAGTGAAAGTCAGTCAGGCCACAGCATGTGGTCACAGATGAGCTGCCCCACCAGGCCTTAGTTCAGGAAATCAAAAAGAGGGAGGGCTCCAAAGGAGTTCACAGGTCTGAAGTGTTTTGCTCCCTGACCTGCCAAGCACACCAGTGTAAAGGAACATCAGTGATGTCGCAGGGAGCCAGATCCTGATCTTTCTGAAGTCACAGGGACTTGCACAGAAAGTTTCTGGCAGAGCTCCTATTCATTTCTATCAGATTAGGATTTGGCCCTCTTTGTTTAAGCAGCTGAATTTACCTGTTGTCATTCATTACCATATCAAACACTTTCTCACAATGCTTGTCCAAGCACACAAAAGCATTGCAGTCTACTGTGGTTGTGTATAATGTCCTCTGCCATTCTTGTTTGTAACACAAGCAGAGAAAATGCCTGGAAAAGTATGTCATTCCAAAGGGGTAATGCCATGCTTTCCATTTTTTATCATTCAGATTTGCTTATTTGAAAGATTAAACTCTAAACCTTCACTTTCAGAGGGCACAGGCTGGCTTTATTACCTTTATCTAGAGCAAATACATATCTAGAGCACTCTGCATCCAGATTTTGAAAAATTTTTGGTTAGTTATAGAGATACAGAGGATGTTTGTGGCTTTAAATTTCCTTCCTAATTCATGTGATTTTACAGAAAAACTCTTCTTGCCTCTTTTTATAACACAACTTGAGCTTTAGACCTTTTATAGGCAAAGTAAGATCAGAGAGTGATGAGAATAATCCACTGCGAGAGAAGGGTTGATGTGACTGATGTGGTTGTTGCATTACCTGTCGGGATGCTGGGTGCCAATATGTGACAGGGCTCCCAAAAGAGCAGAAAGTAAGGGGAGGAAGGACAAAAAGAGTAAAAAAAGGATCTGAAAGCGTGAAGTTTTAGAAAAAAGAGACTGAATAAGGAAATGGTAACTGAGTGCATAGATGTGCATCCTGTTTGTGATATGGCCAAATTAGATGGATAATTGACCCGGCCAAACTTACAGGATATATTAATTAAATTAGAAATACTATCTCTAGTCCTCTAAATGTAATAAAGGACATGAATTTAAATATCTTAAGTAAGGGACACATATTGTTTTGTTTTTTCCTAATTTGTTTCTGCAGTATACTACCCGTAGTTCATTTTGCCAGCCTGTTAATCTGGCCTCATTAACTGTATTTATCATTACTCTTTTGTTGATATAGAATATGCATGTAAGAACAAAAAATTATTTCACTCCTTCCTGCATAGTTGCTCTCTTCTTGTTGAGAATCTCCTTTCAAATACAGAGCAAAAAAAAAAAAAATACTGCATTAAAATGTAGTTTTAAATTAACTTGAGATAATTAATCTTGAATTTAATTCTTCAGTGTTTTGCAATGAATTATATATATATTTTTTTCCAGAATTCCTTCAAAATTAACTAAAAAATCTAGGGTCTCTAAATAATTTTTTTCTGGATGAATGGATGAAATGAAAGTCTTTGGACTTGGAAAAAATGTTTATTTTGTGTGGTATATCCACCCAGATGTAAGTGATTCTTTTCCCTACAGCTGTGTTCAACTTGATTACTGAACTGGCCTTTCTGTGAATGAGTATTAACTGTGATTCAATAAGAAAAACAAAAACCTTTCCTAGCCAGGTGAAAAGTTTGAGAAGAGTATAGTTGCCTGAAGCTAGAGATGATGAAAGTGATCTACAGCTACCCTCTTGTAACGAGTGTTGCTGCCATGCAGGTCTGACTGCTGACTTTGTGTGTTAGAGGACAGATATGAATGGCCATAAACTGGCCATACTGGTAATAAACTGGTAGACTGGTAATACTCTGCTCCTCTGTTTGATGCTGCCAGACACTGGGGTGTTGCAGTTAACAAATTAACTACTCATGCTAATGCTGCTGTATTACTGAATTTTAGGATGGGCAGCCAGCAGTGTGAGCCCACCATCAATACCACAGCCAGCACAGAAACCACACAGCCTGAATGTGAATGATGACAAGACGCCTGGGAAAGGTGATAATCATGTATTTTTTCAGTTACTTGGCTTTTCCTTTTTAGCCCTTGTACCTTTTATAGTGTCTCATGTCTTCTCAGTTACTGTGGTAACAGAACTTATTTTTGTAGTAGCTACAGCTTAATTTTGTGCTCCCTGATTTTTCTGTTTCACCTTGATTAGGTGTATGATATGTGTGTATATGCATATTTTTGGTAGGCTTAGTGCTAATAGCATGTCAAAAGGGTAATTTACTATATAACAAAGGAGTTGAAGCTACAGTTTCTTTAATTTTGAGCCACACAGAATAGCATCTGCATGCACTTTGTCTGAGCTAAACAATGTTTTTAAACGCTAAGATTTAGCATTGTGGCTAAAATACAGGCTGCTGATAAGGCATAAGAGCCCTAATTGGAATTTTTTTTATAAATATACATGATATCAGTAATCATCGGTTTAAAAATTCAGTTGTTGCAACTGAGCCAAGAGTGCATAGTCCTGCCATCTACTGAGAAAAAGGCCTGCTGAATTTTGACTAGGATTTTCTGGAGAACTGAACCAGAATTTCATTGAATTCCATTGCCAGTTCATAGACAATTCTGTGCATTCGCATTTGATGATACAGAAGAAAGGGGTGACATATTCCTTCTCCTGAGATTTTTCAGCTCAGCAGAAAAAAACTAAAAAAGGGTTAAGGTGTTCTGGAAACTGTTTTGGAAATCAGTGCAATTATGCAGCCACAGGACTGGCACCAACAAAAGGAATGGCCTTCAGCTATTTGGAAATCTGTGGTTCTGAAAGTGTCAGGTACCAAGAGGAGTGTCATGCCAGGCAGAGCCTATTTTGTCTGTAAATTCTTTGTGTTGCAAAGAAAGCTCTCATGTGCCATTATCTCTCTGAGAGAAGAGCATATCTTATTCCACTATCAGTATAATACATGTTGGGCACAGGGCCACAAAAACAAAGCAAGTGGACATGTACCTTCTTCTTAGCAGCCAAAGTTACTACTGCTTTCACCTGAACATGTGCCCAGTCGGAATAAAAGCAGGCAGGAGACCTCTGTGAAATACATATATCAATGTGGACACAGAGGTGCAATAGTCCAGCTGCTATTGGATGTATTCCCTATTCACATTTTGTCTATATCCATCAGAATTATACTAGAAGCTGTACTGGGGACTGCGTATCAAATATAAGCCCTCTCGTTCTCTCTCCAGCCTTCCCACTAAAACTTCATTCCAGAGGAGAAATGACCTTGTTGGTTCCATACAGGGGAGACAGAACAGTCACATGAATTGGATTTAGGCAAAGGAATTTGCTCCTGTAAGAGAGGTTGAAAGTAAAATTTGCCTTCACTTTCATTTTGCTTGTTTGCAGGCATGCAGGGGCACACTCAAATATCTTTCATGAAACAAAGCCAGACAGAGTGAGATTGTTTCTAGTTAAAGTGTTCCTATACTTATCATGGCAGGAGTCATATAAAATACATAGCAGACACGTAAAACACTCATTCTTACTAAAGTTCTATATTCTGACAAAGATAGTGTTTTAAAATGCAATCACTCATTCTGATTTTCTTGTCAGAAGTGCCCTTGGTAATAAATTAAACAATCGTATGGCATTTGTTTGACCTCAGTCAAACATCTAGTCAGTTTTGTTTTAAAATAGCTGACAAGTCTGTGCATTTCTTCTCTCTCTCTCTCTCTCTCTCTCTCTCTCTCTTTTTTTTTTTTTCCCAGAATCCACAAAGAATCCTAAAGACTTGACTGCTTGGTTCAGTCTCTTTGCTGACCTTGACCCGTTATCCAATCCTGATGCTGTTGGGAAAACTGATAAAGAACATGAATTGCTTAATGCATGAGTCAGCTGCCTCTGGTAACTCACATTCTTCCCTTCATCAACACTATTTTGGAGTTTCAAAAAACTAAATGAAAATTAGTATGCTGTTGTGAAACTATAAAGTATGTGCCATGATAATAAAACTAAAGGGAATTAATCCCCTTTTCTATAGGAACAGTTACTTGCTCTTGTTTTGTATAAAGAGTTCGCATTTATTTTCTATGTGGACTTACAAAAAAATGAGGTTAAGAATTAGGGCAGATTTCTTGCCAAATTAGATTGTCTGCTGAAACACTGTCTTTGCCTGGGGTGATGTGGAGCTAACACCAGAGTGAAATACAAATTGCAAACCTATTTTTTTATAATGTTTCTTGAGTAAATTTAAAAAAAAAACATGTAACTGAAGAGGCTGCATGAGTCAAACATCTATCATGTATATAATATATCTATTACTGCTGTGTTAAAATGTCAACTAAATTTGTTTTGTTAGTACTCACAGTTGAAAAACCTGTGCTGGAGCTAATTATTGAAGAAGTAAATTTGGGTCTGTGCAGCCATCGAAATTGTGCCCTTTCCAATCTAACTTATTTAACAAACTGCACTACATAAAGAGAAGTCATGCCCAGGAGGCTTCTTTTTCTGAGTTTTTTCTCCATTGCACCAACAGAATTTGCACCTGTTTGCGGAAGTTTCTTGGAACTGATGCTTTACCATGCCTTCAATCCATTTCTGTTTCTGTTCTGAGAATTTTTCATCCAGTTTATTTCTGAAGCATGTGTTATTTTAAGCTTGTTGTGACATTAACTCTTTAATAAAATGATTTTGACAAAAACCACAACTTTATTCTCACTGGAATGCTGTTGTGCTGTTGAATTGATACATAACAAGCGTCTGAAGATAAAGATGACCAGTTTGTAGACAGCACTGAACCCTTTGTTTCTGAATAGCAATCCAGTAGGAAGGACAGTGAGAAAATTTGAACTCAATCTGGTGTCCCTTTGCTTCCCTGCAAAAGAAGGGGAAAAGGCTCATAGAATCATAAAGGTTGGAAATGGCTTCCAAGACTATTGAATCCAACCTTGGAACAGTTTCCCTGCCAACTAAACCACAGCACTCACTGCTGTGTCTGGATGTCTTTTGAACACTTCCAGGCATGGTGACTCCACCACCTTCCTGAGCAGCCCATTCCAATCTCTGACCACCCCTTCAGTGGAGAAATTCTTCCAGATGTCCAACCTGGACATCCCCATGTGCACCCTGAGGATGTGTCAGTAGCCAGTTAAGATCACAGGCTCTATGTACTGATTAGGACCTGCTTTACAATTTATTAGGGTTTTTGCTTGATTTACCTTTTATAGTGGTGAAGCATTTCACAACCAGTTATCTGTACACTCACTTAATCCCTGCTTCATGGTCTGCTAGGTAACTAAGTACCTGGAAATAACTATATAAATGTACAAGTTCACTGAATTGGCCAACTTCTTCTTGAGTGCAGCAGAACACTGTTGTATGTGTGCACTGAGCAGCAGTAATATGGATTTGGTGTCTCCTGTGTAAAAAGCCACATGCAAGCAGTGGTTGTAAGGTTGGTCTGACCAGAGTTCATCAGGCTCAACCCTCAGCAAGCTTTAAACACTCCTGATCAAACTGTCACGTTCATTATCCCATCCCATAACCTGGAAGTGGCAAAGTACTTCAGTTGTTGCCAGAGAGGTTCCTCAGATGCTAGGATTGGATTTTCATGTCTGATGGGAGATGGTCTGATCCTCTCTTTAAACAGTCCCCAGCCCAGCTGGAGCCTTGAGGTGTGTAAGACCTGGAATCTGATGTCAATGCCATACTCTCTCTAAAGGTAAAACTTGGTTCCTTCCACAGTATTTGTTACCCTTTGGTACTGGCAGCTCTTTACTCAGTGAGCTGCCTTTTCTTCCCTCTGTAACTTTCTTGAGGGGGCTGAATTCACAACTTTGGGTTGCAGTTCTTGCAGTAAATAACACATCTACAAAGGGGATTAACTGGGAAATACCTAAGGTTTACACTGGACTGCACTTACATTTAGAAGTGCTAGTTTGTACTCAGAGACTGTTTGCCTGAAATCCTCTTCATCCCAAGCTGTAATTATCTGCAATGCCAAAAATGTTAGTGTCAGGCGCTCGAGGGAGAGCCAGGCTGCTCTTCAGCCCAGCTGGGTTACCACAAAATTATTAAACAGATTCTTGCAACTTTAAGCAAGTCTGAGGTTGCTAAATTTGCTGTGGATTGTATTTGTCTGAATAGTTTCTAAAACACTTGTGGACAATATACTCCAGCATTTTTTAGTAGCTGAAGCAGTTAGGTGAAAAGTAGAGAGGAGGCTGTATTGAGTTCAAAACGGCCAATTAACTGTTCTTAAAGGTTCAAAAAAAAAAAAAAAAAAAAGTTTGGTCTTTAGGTCACAGATTCTAGACTTCTAGGATTTAAAAAAAAAAAAAAAAAGCCAATACAAGCAAAACAAGGCAAAAAACTCCAAACTCCTGTCTTGACTGGAACAATTAAGAACATTGCAGAGGTTCAACTAATGATGCTGTAAATCCTTATCCTGTTTTTGGGTAGGAAAGCATCAGAATGATCATCCCTTTTACACAAGGCAAACCACATGTGCAGGGTTGTGGGTTTTTTTGTCCTTTCCCTCCTCCTCACACAAACTACAAAGTTCGTATTTAGCATTGATTTCTTGTAAAATATAATTTTTGAAATTACTTAGGCTTTGTATCATTTGCAATGCAATTTTTTTCACACTTTCAAATGAAAAAAAAAAAAGCCAGAGGTATTTAAAATGTAATTGATTTTGCTTAAAGCAAAGCAATTGAAACCCTGTGTACAATGCATTATCATCATAAAAATTTAGTGAAGTTGAAAATGAGAGCAGGAAAGCTAGCATCCTGCAAATAGACATTATTCATGCAAAGTACAGAGTTACAAACTTCCCTACTGCTAAAGAACTGTCTGGCACATGCTCATCAGCAGCCTGAGCTGTGGAGTCACTCCCAGGCCACCGCCACTGAGAGGATTGTCTGTGCTGTGCTTTCAGGCTTGGGACAACAGGACAGTTCATCATCCTGGCAAAATTATGGATTGATTTTTCTATACACATAATGTTCATCTTGATTTAATATGCTTCATTCCAGTTGCATATTCTGGTTCAGTAGTGGATTGTTTTAAAATAAAAACAGCTGCAGAACCCCTATGGCAGATGAAAACAGTGGCAATTGATTAGCTATCTTTATTGTGAAGTTTATTAATTTTGATGTAATTGATTCTGATGATTCAAGATTTCTACAAATCTCAGAGCAGCTGTTTCAGAGGAATTGGACTGTGAGCCTTGGCAACTGAACAGCTCATAGAGAAAACTAACAAGTAACTTTTTAAAGTAACTTTTCTAGCCTTCTGAAATGGCCGTGATTTATTTCAACAGAGTAGAATAGGATTTACCTTGTTCCTTTCTGATGTTTCCATATCCAGCATTGAATGGACTTGACACTGATGTACTTTGAAGCAGGATCACTTGGCCACAAGCAGCCACCTGCCTTCACCAAACATCCTTTTGAATTCCCTTTAAACATTAGGGGCTGCATGTGCTAGGAAAAAGTGGGACCACTTAAGCAACAAGGTGACCAGCAAGCAGCTTTGCTCCAAGTGAGAATACAAGAAATGCCATGGCCTACAAGCCCTGACAGGATCTGAGCCTGGAAAGGCTCGGCAGAGGAGGTGGTTGATATGAGGATGCAGCACCCAGGTGCTGGCACTGTGCCACCTTTTCCTGGGGCCTCTGTTGCCTGCTAGCTGCATCCTTCCATCACATCCCACTGTGAGGGCCAGGTGATGAGCAGCATCCAGGAATGAATGCTGGGTGTACTGTCCAGTTTGGCTGTTGAGGGTATATAGGGGTTGAGTAGCCCTCAGAGCACAGGAAGGGCAGCTGGAAGACCTCATCTTCTCTCACTGCAGTTCCCAAAGACGATCAGATGTCAGAGCAGCAGCAAGAATGAACGTGGTATAGGTGCAGCTGCCAGTACTGGGTCCCTCCTCACTTCTTCAAGCTTCCTTCCAAGCACTTATTGTAAATGCCCCTCTGGTTAGCCTACTTTTACAACTTCTGCTCCTTGTAAATGTCTTATTTTTAAACAAGCCACCATATGGGGGAGGCAGGAAGCAGAGCAACCACCAGGCTTGCCAACAGCCAAGCAGCAGAGGTTTTGCCTCAGCTGAGCAGCAGAAATGCTGAGATGGTCTGGCACTTCATTGGCCAACCAAGCACGACAGAGCTGCTGGAGTGCCATCCTCCCTCTGTGTGTGCTCAGCCCAGCACAGGACACACACACAGTGTGCACACACACACAGAGCCTCTCCTGGGACAATAAACAAGGGCACCAGGGCCAAACAGGCCCTGCAGGTCCAGCAAGTCTGGCCCTAGGTAACCAGCCAGCCTCCAGCACCAAGGTAGACTGGCCTTGCAGTCAGCCAGACCATTACCTGGCCATTCATTAACAGTGCTCTCCCAAGCCTAAAATCAGCTTTTCCAATTAATTCACTAATTACAAACCAGTATAGACTTCCCTTTAAGTCAGACACTGTATCTGCCAGCCTAGGAGCTCTCCCTGCTGGAGGGGGTCCACAGGAGGGCCACAAAGCCAGTCAGCAGGGCTGGAGCAGCTTTGTAAAGAAAGGCTGAGTGCTGGGGTTGTTCAGCCTGGGCTCCAGAAGTCTCTGGGGGGAGACTTTACTGTGGGGCTTTCTTTTCAATATATATGGTTTTGTCAGAAAGACTGAGACAGACTTTATTGGGACCTAAGGACAAGAGGCAGGTTTTTAGCTGAGTGAGTGAGTGTAGGGTTTACATTGCATGTAACAATTTTTTTGTGGTGAGACATTAGAACTGTTTGGCCAGGGAAGTGACAGATGCCTCAGCCCTGCAAATGTTCAAGGTCTGGTTCAATGGGTCTGTGAAGACCCTCATCTCATTAAAAAATGTCCATGGCAGAGGGGTTAGACTAGAGGACCTTTGGAGATCTCTGCCAATCCAAACCATTCTGTGGGTCCATGACCAGGTGAGGAGGCTGCTCCTTGCCAGACAGCAGTGTTCAGCTCCCAGCAGCTGAATCAACTTTTAACTATGTTCTACCATAGCAAAAGCTCGATGGACCCAGCCTTGTAATTACTCCCTAGTGGGTTTGAAGTTTTGTCTGCCTGCAAGAAATTACAAAATTTAAATGGAGAGAAGCATGCTATAGCTTGGAGGTAGAAGCCTGGCTGACATTACCTGCCAGCTATTTACACTGGTTGCTGTTGGAATCCTTTCTGGGATAGGGAATATCCAAAAAAAATGAAAAAAAGAGAAGACAATTTTAGAAGAGACAATTTTAGAAGGGAATTTTAGAAGAGAAGAGAGAACAGCTACCTAAGCTGTTCAAGAAGTTACAGCCAGTCTTCTCTTTAAGCTGAAGTCTTTCATCTATCCCAGAAACTTACTCGGCAGGGTGTTTATTTTGGACTTCCACAGCTATAATGGCAGTAGGAAAGGCCCAAGGACAGTGTTGGAAGCCATATGCTTGCTTCATCAACAAGCTGGAGCAAGGTAAAAAACAACTTTTAAAGTGCTACACAAATCATCCAACCCTATCTCCATCTAGGTGGGTGGATAACAGCTGGCTGTAGTAAACAAGCATGCTGAATGTAACAGGAGCAGGATGCAATAAGGAAAAAGCCCAAACTCCTATTAGTCCAAGTACAATCCTCAGAATACCCTTGACACGTAAAATACAGGAATTGAAATCATGGGCCACTTTGCCGTTACAGCTGCTTATTTATCTGGATTGTTTGGCGGTCTGTGTGGTGCTCCCATAATTGTCTCCACCTTGAACTTGAGTACCGGAGCTTCAGAACAGCAACCCCTGACAGCAGAGAGGAGCCCTACTGTGGCAGGAGTTCGATTTTCAGAAGACAACACAAAGAATGAGAAAAGCCCCATGGGCAATTTTTCTGATCTGTGGTTCAGCTGGGTCTGGGGCTGATCCAGCCTTTTCTGCAAGGTTTTCCCTGCATTTGGGGTCAGCAGCCATAGTTGCAAGAGCCAGAGGCACAGGAACAACTCAAGGCTCTTCCCCTAAAATGCCAGTCTGTGCTCTGAAGTCACAGAAGCTTGCCCAGGGCTGTGAGCATCCCAAACCCATCTAAACATGAGCCACCACTGTCCTAGCAGGTCATTTCCAGCTGGAAAAGAGCCTGCAATGGCACTGATCTGGCTGAAAATTTGCCACTCTCCTTCCCCCCACCTTGAAGAAAAAAAAAGTTTGAGGCAGCAGAGGCCACAGTGGGGTGTGAGGCTCTGCAGCAGGGAGCACTACCACAGCAGCACTACCACAGCCCTCAGGCAAGACTTGTGGTCATCTCTACTCGTCACCAAACCACAGCCAAGCTCACATGCAAGATTCTCACAGCCACTGTTGCTCTTCATGTAGAGAAATGATTACAAGAAGCCTTACTTGAATAAAATCTTCCTTTTGCTAATTCTTAACCTTGCTTCCCACTCTGCAGCACTGAGCACTTTGCAGCTTTTGCTTTCATTTCTAAGGGAAGTGACCTGGGTCAGGAAACCTCTTGGCTTCACCAGCTTTTGCAATGTTCATAAGTTACTAGTGCTGTGCTTCAAAGCCTGGCTGGACCTCAGAGTGTGCAGGTCCATCTCACTGCTTGCAGTCTAAGCCACGGGAATGTTGCCAAAACAAAGTACAAAAGGAAATAAGATTAAAAAGCAAACAGGCATTCAGGAAGAAAGGCTGCACTGACACTGCTTTACTGCCCCTCTCTTGCCCCCATCCATTTTATCAGCCCATCCTGATAGCAAATATTAAATGCAATTGAAAACCACTAGAAATCCATAATGGTCATTTTTGTACTTGAGATCTGCTCTGAGGAGCAGATTGAACTGTCTTGTCCTGGGGTGGTTTCTAATGAACTGAGCAGCTTGTCTATAGTGGTCTGGGTTCCCCTCTCTGTTCCCCATAAACACGTGAAGTATTTAAAGCAGGGCTTAATTGAGGTTGAGGTATATAATGTTGTTTTCTTTAATGGTTGTTATCGAATTGAAAAAGGAAAGTGTTTCAAGATACAAGAAGATGCTTTTAAGGCCTTAAATTAAGTCCTGTTGTGTAGCAGCACCAGTACAAACCAAGCTCCTTTCTGCAAGGGCTAACAGCCAAAGTGAAATAAGTGCCTTTCTTCCGGGAAGATCAATACAATATATACAATATCAGCAATCTCAGAATCTCTATCAAGGTGCTTAAGTTTCTGCACCAGTGCCTATCAGAAAAAAACCCCCAAACACCTGACCCACAACAGATCAAGTAGCTTGGGGCCAGTCTTACCCTGACTCAGGTAATGATGTTCCTGCCCCCAGGGTACATCACCATTACAGTTCTGTTGCCAGAACTCCCAACAGCTGCAGGAGCTCAGGCTTTTAAGTTTTTCCCTCTGGTTTGCAACAAGGAGACATCATCTTCTAGTCATCAGAGATAGTGAAATGAGACTCCCATGCAGGAGGGGACAGCAGAGCCTGTATGAACCGTGGTGGGAAATGGAAACTTCCACGATGGTGAAGGCTGAGAGAGGGACAACAGCTCCTGCTCTGGCAGACTTGCACCCACAGGACAGAGCCATGAAGCCCCTGGGCCAACAGAGGTACCAGTTTGTTGTCCAAAGGTGAGATACATTTTCCCACTTTCTGAATACGAAGTCAAGTCATGATACAGAGCAGCATTCACAGGATGCAACCAAAGGGACAGACTGCAATCTACAGATGGCCTGATTTAGAGAACAAATGACATTTATCCAGGCTAATACTCCTCTGGAGTATTAAGGCATCTGCTCTGTTCCTAACCCAAAGAACATCCTGTACGTACCAATACAGATGTACAAGGTTACCCTCCAAATCTGGGGCCTAAGCTGCCTTTTCTTTCCCACTGTTTAGAAAGTGCAAGACCTACTGCTCCCATCTTCATCACTCCCCTACCCCTAAAGGTTTAGTATTCCCCAGCAGAAGAGGAAAACCAGAAAATCCTCCCTAGAAGAAAACAGATTTTTTAGTTACTCAATTCAGAGTGTTCAAACCATCTCCTTGGATTTCTCCACTAGAACCAAAACCAGGTCCGCTGTTGTACCCAAACTCATTTCATGAACAAGCGCCCCAGAATGAAGTGACAATCCTTAAAATACACCTACATGCCCCATTCAAAATATAACCATGCAGTGAAAGTAGCTAATATGCTACCATCTCTCTACTATCACAGAGATGGAAAGCTACATCTGAAGCTTCCTATATTTTCAGGAACAGACATCAAAATGAATGGTTCTCAGCATTCTCAGGATGTACAATGAATTAGAATCCAAAGGAATCAGAAAAGCAAATTTAAGTGCTTCTCCTCTTCCCCCACTTCCCATTTCCTAATAATAGTATTTCGTTTCCAAAGACAATACCCTTTTTAAATCTTTCATAAGAATGAGTTCTTAATTCCTTATGTAACAAGCCCAAGGATAGCACTAACCTTATGGAAGGGGAGGCTGATACCCACCCTCTGAGAAACCTCTGTATCACAGAGATAGGGCACAACTACAAGTTCTTATCCAAATAAAGCTCAGAAAGGGAGTAATTGCATCACCCAGCCTTTTGGAACCAAACTTTAACAGGAAGTTTCTTTCTAGTTTCTTTCAGCTTCCTCCTCCTTGCAGAAAAAAAAAATCTCTGTCTGTAAAAATTTCAAGAGCACTCAGATCTCACCTGTGGAAATCAGGTGGAGACACTGTTTTAGTTAACATGAGTAATGCCTAGCAGGCTGGGATCTAGATGATACTATTTACTTTGTACTTATTTGGAGAAGTAAAAGTTAAAAACAAAGGTACAAGAAACAGATTACCATGGGTATCACTACTGCCCTGAACAAATCCTATTTTCAACCAACAGCTGCACAAATCACTGAAAAGTTTAACTACACTTCACTGTGCACATCCACAAAAATAATCTCTCTGCCCCCCCTTTACTTTTCTACAGGCAGAGTTATTAGCCCAACTGTGCTTTGTTATGTAGCTCAGTCTCTAATTCAACAGGGGAAAGAGATTACATGACCACCTCAGGCTTCCAGCTCCTCTGCTGAGCTTTCCAGGGTACAGATCAAGACAGCCTAAAAAATTCCCATCAGAACTTCTGAGATAAAATTTTAACTGTTCTTAAAAATGGGGTCATCCCTCTATCCATCTTCATCTAATTGCTCTTCTTTCTTGTCATCAGTTGAATTTGCAGTTTTATTTACATGTTCACTTACTTCCAGTGTGGCCTTTACTGAGGAAACTCCCTACCTCCTCTCATCCCAACTTGAGTAGCACATTATTTCTGTGACCTGTTGCACTCCAAGAAGACAACTCCTACTCTCCAGTTTCTTACCACCTCTCCATAATTATGGTGCTATAGAGGAGGTGCCAAAATTGAAAGAACTAATAAAGCTACTCAACTACTTCTATCTTACTGGAGACCCCATTCATGTTTGACACATCAAAAATTTCCGGACGCCAAAAGTTACCCTCAAAAACCTATTCCAGACAGTTTAAAAGACGTGCTAACACCCTAGTTGAAAATATTGCACCACGTGCTTCTTTAGTGAGGCAAGATTTCTTAGGGTAGTTAAAAAATTCCACCTCTTTTACTGAAATGTAAAATGCCCCGAATAATCACAAGTTAGTAAGGCTTATAAAAACCGTATTTGAGCACATCCTTTGTAAAATCATCTCATTGTAAATATATCAATACTTGAAAAAAAATCTTTCCTTGCATGTTGGCCCAGTAATTATACTTAGTGCTAAAACAAATCCACATTTTTTGTATGAATTTATCTACCTTCATTTCCTTACTGCTTAATATTCCGTATCTGCTAAACATAAAGCTCATTAGTAAGTATTTCCTATGTGTAGGTATTTACTAACTGAAATTAAGTCACTCTTCAACCATCAAGTTAATCATGCTGAGCTCCTACACAGCCGCCTTCTGGTTTTTCCAGTACTTTATTCTTATAGCTCCTCCCTGAGCCTTTTACAGTCTCTCCCAAACTAGAGTTTTCCAGGACTATACTAATGCAAACAGAAAAAAGATACACACATTTTAACTGCATGTCAGTCTTTGATCAAACAACTTCCTTCAGCCAAGTACCAAGTATGGATGACTGTACATGTAATGCGTGCACTTTCCTAGCTTTCATTCATTTTTTCCTTACATTTAAGTTCTGGACATATACAGTAGGAACCTCAGTTATTTCCTCCCAGCTGAGTTGCTTCAAATCTGTTTTCATGGCTGTATTTTGCACAGCAAGGCAAGCTGTTTTACAACAGTAATTGATGTTAACTTCTACTGGTTATCTGTTATCTCCAAACTGCTTGGCTTGTACCTCAAGTAATGTCTGAAAATCCCAAACCACTACCCTGGAGGATGGCCAGGGTAGGAACGATCTTGTTTGCTAAGCCTCGATGGTGTTTGCTTGCAACTGAATAAATTAGAGGTGTTGGCTGACATCCCAATTTCTCTTGTTCGTGTTACTCCTTACACTTTATAGACTGTGAAGATACTGAGACTCTATCCTTGAGCCAGTATCTGGCCTTTCCCAAGAGCTAGTTTGTCAGGAAGCCAGAAATCACCTCCCAGACAGCACCCTGTTTCCTAAAAGAAGCAGGTCACTCACTATCTGTTGTCCTCTACCCCAACATAGACAGCCAAGGGCTCCCCTTACACAGACCTCCAGGCTCTGAAGCATTCACTTCTAGAGCCATGAATTACTAGAAAATCTATGTTCAAGCTAAGAGCTTTTATTCACAAAACAGGGACTCAAGGCAAAATTACATTACCTCTCTACTCTCAGTGCTATTCGGACTCCTTGCTTTGGCTTTGGGGAAGACAAAGGCAGTGAGCTACACACACCACACAAAGTGTGGCTTGTGGGAAAGAATCCAAAATGTGACTAACCAGGCAAGGCCTAGGTTCATGGGATGCTTAAAAGCTCCCTGTGACACAAACTGCATCACAGCTCTGCAGGGCAAGCTATATGCTTTTGTCAAAGTACTTCCTGAGAAAACACCCTCCTACTCAGGGAACAGGCTGAAACTGCTGCAGCAAATCCATTTAGGGGACAAGACAGTCACAAAGCTACTCCTAGGAGCCCCTTCAAGCTAATGATGAAATGGCTGAAATGAAGCCATTTCTGACTGAAGGACACCAAGCATTCTCATAGGTGGGTGGGACCACAGAACCACAGAATATCCTACATTGGAAGAGACCCACAAGGGTCACTGAAATCCAACTTCTGGCCCTGCACAGCACTTTTAGTTAAGTTCCAGTTAATGTTTTTAACACAGTTGCATAGAAACCTTGTAATTTTTGGGATGCTGAAAACTTAAAATTTCCACTGCCTGATGACAATAAGCATTAATCCGTTCTTGATGGTTACTGCCACAGTGCTCTTCAGTAAACACTGACTTTGGAGGATTTACATGTATTTAAATATTATCCTTCTTTCTTTCTCCTTCCCCCTCACCCCCATCTGGAAAGAATTATTCTGCAAGTCAAATGACAATCATTTGAGTCATAGAAAACAACATGAAACCAAGACTGTCAGTAGATTTATACCACATCCTTTAGGAGCTTAGTTTAGTTTCACATAGTGAAACATCTAATGGCTTTCATAATTTTCAACAGATAACCTGAAATTAGCCACACCACAAACAAAGCAGCAGATACACAGTTTCAAGTATCTCTTAACTGAGGTTTGTTTTTTTCCTGTGCTATGCAGAAATAGAGTATGCCATTTAAAGCATATTTAAACATTCTGCTGTTTTTCAGGGTTTTCCCTGCTTCTGAGCACAGTGTTATGCAAAAATCAATAGATAAGAGATTATCTTGTTCTAGAAGACACAGCACACTAGTCATACATGGTTGACATTATTCTGGATGTAAATTTGGAACAATATTAAAATTTAATCTCCTATGGTGTTTCATGCACAGTTTCCAAAACAAATAAATGAAGCACTGCTTTTATGTGTTGTCCCCACCACTTTTTTTTTTTTTTAACTATAATTTTTATTTAAATAAGACACAGGAACTTCTATATCGAAAAAAATACAAAACAAAAGCCACACATTTCCTTGTGTAAAGCAATATTGTGTGATAACTTGAATACTGTTCAGCACAGTGGCTAGAAATAACAGTACAACTATGTACAAAACTTTAAACAGTATTTGACAAATTTCTACAGCTGGATGTAGAATACAATTGAGATAAACAACTGCTGGGAAATTTACATGGCAAAGCATTAGCTTTAACACATTTGGTTCAAAACCTTCAATTCTGCCAAGAACAAATGTGCATTTTAATTAATATTTAGTTTCTCATGGAAAAAATATAAAGAACATGTAATGGCATTGCAAATATTGTACAGAGTTCAGCACTGATCTAAAAACCACTCATCATATCCCCTGGTAACCTAACACCAAAAACTGACACTACAATTTCTTACCTGGACATAACCAGAGCATAAAAAGGTCATCATACTGCAATGTTAGTCTAGAAAGAAAAATATCAAAAGGAATCGATACTTACATCACGAGTATTTTCTCCCCTTTATCTTCAGTCTATAAAATATATAGTGTTTTCACCTAGGCCTGAGATTAGTAGGGTTAAAGATGGCTGTTGTGTTTTAAGAAGCTTTTTCACATGAAAATGGTTAGACACAGACCTCTCTCCTTCTACATTTTCTGCAAGGGGAGTCAAAAAACAGTGGATTTTTTATAGGCTGCAAATTCCACCTCATAAGACAGCGTTAACAAAATCTCAGTAATAAAAACAAAGCGATGCTTTATCTCCAAAAAACGCATAGATCTAGTGAGTAGTTACTGGTGGCTCACTCTCATCCCCCTCCAATCTCATCTTCAAAAGCAGAAAAAACCCCCCATAAAAGAGTATGTTTAAATGCTCCAAGTAGCTGCAGGCTACTAATCTCTTCAATTCCTGGAAAAGGTGAACCTTATTCTCTTAGGAGCAGACAGCATAAACGTAGTTCCACCGACCTGAAAGCAATGGAGCAAGAACATCAAGTTTACTTTGCCTTTGGAGGTCCTCTTTGTATCACAGGAAATTATCTCTGAAAGCAATGCTCCTCTTTTTCTAGTACAACAGAAGAGCACCCAAAGAGCATAAATCCAATCTTGCCATGTACTATTTTGAGAAAGTGTCCAGCCTGCAAAACCAGGATTATTTTACATGGAGTTTTATTCACACTTAAGGAGGGGGGAAAGCACACTTTACACACACAGCTTAAGTAACTGAAAGTTATGGGAGAAGCTTTAAGTAACATGAACTTAAAACTATTGTTTTCCCCACCCCTCTTAAAACACCCACTTGCTACTTCTGGACTTTCATCCAAACACAATTACTCACTACATAAATAAAACGCTGCTCATCTAACACTGTTCAACAAAATCTGAAAACCTATTTCCAACCAGCAAATGAATGAACATTTCCAAAAGAGAAACTAAACATTAATTTGACTTTTAGACGGTAACAGTAGCATTTCACATCCTTAACTGCCAACAAAAACCATGAGAGGAAATCCCCAATCGCCCCCCTCGTGAAACCTGAAAGAATTTCTGTCCTTTAACAAAAACATTCTTGTCTTTCAAAATCCTCTCACACACAAAGTGGAATGTTTCTCATGTACAGCCTAGTACTGAACACTTTATTTGCAACAGTTTAACAGTCATTAACTGAGCAACACCTGAAACCTTTAAATGCCACAATTTTACATCTATTGAAATGACAGTAAATGCAACAGTTGTTTTACTTGTAAGCACATGACAACGTGATATACATCACAGATTTGCTGGTTCTCCTCATGTTCACCCATGCCCAGGGTCATCATTCACCTGGATCTGAATGCACTTATTCCAAGAAAGTGGAATGTAATGAGGAAATATAATGCATAAAACAAGGAAAGGCAAAAGAGTGATGTTCCCTCTTTAGCTTTGTAGCTGTAAAATATCTTATATTCCAATATGATATACATTCCAAGTTACCTGAGTTTACACTTCAAGAGAAGTACCTGAAGCTAGGCCATAGGGTGGGCACTGTGCAACTGCTGTGGCCATTTTTTTTTTTTTTTTTTTTTTTTGCATTGTGTGTATTACAGAAGTTAGAAACATAAACACCTGGATCAATTGTAAACATAATCCTGAAGTACAGTATTTTTCATAGGACACAACACAGCAAGACATTTTCTATTCAGACAGGCAACATTTTTTTATATATAGAGAGAGCTTATTTATACTGTAGAATTTGAAACAGAACACAGGACACAGTACTAATCTGGTCAAATGTACTATGAAATGCATAGTCTCCACTTAAAACGCTTAATTGTAATATGGATTCTGCAGGCATTACTGCTTTCTCACAAAAAAATGCTGAATATGGATTCTGTCCCTGCCAAGAACAGTGTTGAGATATTTTTCTGAACGCTGCTAAGTATTCCGTGGTGTTCTGAATGGTTGCCACCTCATGCAGATATATCTGAAGTAGGATCTCCTCCCTCCTTGTCTCGGGGCAGAGGCCTGCTCCACCTTGCTCTAGATTAACACGTAGCTCTGAGGAGAAGAATGGTCTTCAGTCTGAATCTCTTGCAAAAGCGGCTGCTGCTGCTGCTGGGACGGTTGCTGTACCGGGATCTCTGGTGAGTCCATTGTGCTGGTGTCATCTGACAGAGATGAGAAAGAGACCCGAGACGAAAGCTGCTCAACAGTCAGGGTGCTCAAACCTGTGCTTTGACCAGAGTTCGGAGAGTTCTTCAGCGTCAGGTCTGAAGCGGGAAGGAGGGGGCCCAGAAGTTTTACAGGACAGAAAGCTGATCCGGTTGGGATGAAATTAACCTTGTTTTTGTCAGGACATGAAAAGAGAGGGGCTGAGACAGGCTGACGAGACCTAAAATGAGAAAAAAGATTATATACCTGGCCAGCTGAGATGTTTTTCCTATTATGAACTTTATGGTTCTATACATTGCTAAAATGTGAATGACAAGGAATGGGATTAATTGGACAGAGGGGCAAACATCTTCCATATTGGTAGTCAGCTAACTGATTCACAGCATTAAAAATAGTACTATTACAAAAAATGACTTGGTAATTACTGGACAAACATGCAACTTCCAGCACAAAAAATCTGCAGAATATATGCACATGAAAAAATGCCACGGTTAATTTAGAATGGCACAAATTCTTCTTTGATAAACGATGCAGCAACTTCCTTAATCATTTTAAATTCCTTTGAGGACCTCCATAAAACAGACTTCTCATTTCCCATATTCCATAATTTGTCTGGAGGCTTTTTCCACAACCCAACATTGCTCCCTTTACCACCCAGCAGGCAACGAATGCTGTTAGAGTAAGAAATGTCCCCTCCTAAATTCTTTCATCCACAGGAGCTTAGCATGCAACCTCAACAGCACGTGCTGTGCTGAAATACTGCTGGGTCTAGGGGAAAAAGACATGATGTCCATTAGTTTAATTTCCAATTTCTTGCTCAGCAAAAATATTGAGCAAAGTCTATGCCATAAGCATACTACCATCTACAAACACTTTACATATGTTTCATTCCATTTTCTACGTTTTATACACAAAGTGCAACCTATGCTTGAAACAGGTAATTATGACAAGGGGAGTTTTTGCTTAAGCCATGAGAACTTAAAATGTTAAAAAAATACATAGAAAGAGATTTATATAAATGCTTAGGAAATTAATGTACCTTATCTTTCCTGCTTGGATTTTTGTTGCCTTTTATAAATGCACACAAAGAGGTAAAAGACTCCATTTTCTCTTCACACCAATGTAAACACTTGAACTTCTCTTCTGCACAAACTATAATAATAGTTTGCTCCTGAAAAACCCATCAGCTGGAATAGTTTATACATCTGCAGTTGAATAGGCTCAGTAAACAGGTTTACTGCTTTGCAGATACCAGCTGATATAAAAGGCATTACTTACGACATTTCCTCAAAGACCTTCACTCGCTCACATCCCTCTGGGGGCTCTCGTTTGAACATGTAGCTGTTGTTTGGTTTGGGAGATGAGGCATACTTGGGCAACGGTGAGCTACTCCCACTGTCTGAAAATTTAAAGCAGTTATATTACTAGAGATTGAGAGTGCTTTTTAATTAAATTCGATTTCCAAACAAGATGCCTTTTTTCACAATTTAGCCACTATGCTGGTTTGCTTCTACCACAACGCTTCCTTTATTGCAGGCTACTTCTAACACCCTTGTACAGCACATTTCTTCTGAGTATCAGCTTCGGTGCAGCAGCAATCTATTGTATAACAACATGTAACAGGAGGATATTTTTTTATCCAGAACGCTGCAATCAGAACAAAGCAGAGCTGTGATCCTGGAAACAAATACATTCTTTATTACATAGTTCAAAATCCATAAATAAACAAGGTAATATGCATAATACACGCAGAAGAATTATGAGTGGTAATGATAAAACACCTTCTCACTGTATAAACACTGTTATTAAAGATGTGTGTATATAGCTTGTATCTTATTTTTAAAACATAATTCTTCACTGGAATATTGACCTCATTAGTCTCATGAACAGCTCAGAAGTTGCAACGAAACAAAACACATTTGTAACACAGGTACTGCTGCCTCATCATTACAATGTCTTATTTTACTTGCTTCACAGCTGTGAAGTTGCTTTAGTATCTAGAATAAAACTTCCACAGTTTAATTCTCTCATCTTTACTGGCTATATGATACAGGTATTCTTTGTAATTCCAGCTGTGTGTGTGTTTTAACCAGACACACTTTGAATTAAAGGTGTGAAGATCTAGGACAAAAGGCAACGAGCAGATTTAATGGTACCTCTCAGAAAGCATGAGAGAAGGCTCAAGTCTGATAATGACAGAAGCACAGAAGTTTGAAATATTAAGATCTATGAAATGGTTCACTTTAAAAAGTCATGTTGACAACTTGATAGTAAATGCATTATGGAAATAAAGTAGGTACAGAAGTAGTTATCCACAGAAAATTAGCTTTCTGTAGTGGCTTCTACCTTTACAAAAAGCAACATCTCTCCCAGGGTAGTTTATTGGTTCCATATTCCCTGCTTTTGATTACAATTAAAAAATGAAATAGGAAAACTAACGAGGACACAGCAACTTACAAATACACCTTAATTGGAGAGAAATAGCTGCTCTTGCTTTAATTCTTTTGAAGTCTTTCCATTAATGTGGAGTACATTATTTTTAACTCGAGTTTATACATTCCTGTTGTGCACGTGTGTTGCCTTTTCAGCTATCCAAGCTTCAAGCACTATGATCTAACTTCACCAAAATAGACAGATTTGTCTTTAACAGCTTGCAAAGAGTAACTACACAAACTATTATATTATCATGACTCAAATACAAAGCCTAATCATTAGATGTTTTGAAACATTTCTGCTTCCTCTTACAACAAGAAACAAATCAACTCAAATGTCACACTTCCCTTTGAAGATTTATTATGAAAGATATGAAATTAAAAAAATGTTGAAGTGAACCTCAGTAGCACATTGATTATTCAGCTCTTTGCTGCTGTAGAGTGAATATAGAACTTATATTTACAGAATTTTTGGTGTTAACTACGAAGGCAGAAAATGCTTAAGAGACGATACAGATATTTGCCAAGTTGAGAGCATGATGGTCCTCTTGGCATCTTTCCACTGCTGGCACACACCGCTCATTCCAAACACAGAAATCATTAACAGAACCCAGACAGTTTGTTTCCTCCTTCTAATATTTAAAATTGAAGATCCAAGTTTCTATTTAAAAAATCAGAGACATAAAACGTACTACTGTTCATTCCACTGAATAGTGGAAAACCATGGCAGTACATCCAAGGGAAGAATCAAACACAATCCAAAGTTAGGTCAGTTCTTGGAAGATTTAAGAGTTTTGTCTACTAGCCAGTTCAGCTTTCAATCAAGTTTTTGGTTTAGTTAGCCCTGCCTGGCTGAAACTTCCTACGTAACACAGCTGCTAAACAAGTATCTCTCTTAACTCTCCCTGCTTTTGAAGCTTATGAAGTTGTTAGATTTTCATTCTGACCAAATGCACAGCACACACTATTTGAGAAACACACGTGGTTGTGAGGAGACTCGCACGTACAAGCCGGGTGTTGGGCAAGAGCAGAAAGGACTGGGGACACAGGCCACGAGTTAAAGTGACAAGAGCTGGAATTCACAGCTTAAGCCAGTCTCCACTTGTGTATTCTGTAAGCTCTGCAGTGCTGAACTGTCCCGCATTAATCCCTGACGACACAGCAACTCCATGTGTGTTTTCTGAGTGTTTGCTGCTGAGGCCCCAGGGCCGAGCCCTCAAGTGCCCCCAGCAGGGGGGGCCCTGCAGGCGTGTCCCAGCACACCCAGCCCATCTCGCCCCACTCCAGCCCACTCCATCCCATCTCGCCCCACTCCGCCCCACTCCAGCCCATCTCACCCCATTCTGCCCATCTCGCACCACTCTGCCCCACTCCAGCCCATCTCGCCCCACTCCAGCCCACCGACAATGACTGATCATGGAATCTCTGAAGGGAGTTTCGCTGCCACAAACACACAGCAGATAGTATTGAGCTGGAAATCACATGGAACTTCTGGATATATATTTAAAACACATATATTCTGTTAAATAGAAAACATTTTAAGAGTGTCGTTAAAACACTAAAAATACTATTTTAACCATAATACCAGAAATTCTAGCTTGCACATATTAGAACAGAAGAGGCAACTAAAAAAGCAATCCGTGAAACAGTTTTTATGAGTGACTATACTTAAACAAGAAACTTTGGCAGTGAGCCTTGGGATTACTTTTGATAGGTTCAAAAATAACTAATAAGACTATCCAAAGACTTCACTAACAACTTTCCTTTAAAGAACTGAGTCAGATGCCGAGATTTAACAAGCATTTTCACAAACGTGTTACTTTTAAGAGCCTGCTAGCAACAGTGGGACTACTAAATGGTAGATATAAAGGCACCTAAATCAAAATCCCTGAAAAACAAGGTATACAATCTGTATTTGTACAAAGAAACCCCTCAAGATTTCATCTGCTTGTACGCTCAGATGCCTTTGAATTTCACCTGTCACAGCTTCTGAGGATGCTATGTAGGGATCTGAGTTACAGTTTCATGGACTAGAGTATCACAAAACAAATCTAGTGAAAATAGTAGTTTTAACACAAAATCATAAAGTCAAGGTGCCATGAAAATACACTCTTTCCCAACCCTTGTCTGCTCTAATCAATACTGTGTAGTAGCACTGCTGTGTTCAGAGCAATATTGTGGGCCTTTGCTGAAAATTAGCTTTCACTTGCTTTTGAAAAATTCAATTATTTAACAGTTTCTTGCAGAAAGGTAAACCCAACAGTTGATAGAGTCCAAAGGGCAGATGGAAGGGCCTCAGGCCAAAGCACAGCTTTGCACAGGAAGTAAAAGATGCTTTAGGAATGTAAAGCAGTGCTGTGTCTGTACAGAGCACTGGCTCCTCTCACTGCTTATGTCTCTCAGTCAAATTAACCTTCCTCTCCTATTCAGCAACATGCCCCACAACCATTAATAACACTGCTATCTCCACTTTTTTAATAGTAAAGCCAAGATATTTCCATCAAGAGGAAAACTAAATCTTTAGAAAAGTAACAAGAAAACATCATAAAAACATCTGTATTTGGTTATACAATGTATTTTTCCAAACTTAAAGGCCTCACAAAAAACTGATGATGGTTTTACTCAAGCTCACAAAAGCCTTTAAAATGAAGGTGTGAAAACCTTCCCAAGTTTTTGTTGTATAGAGCAATTTGACAGCCACAACTAATGCAATAACTATCCCTCAAATTCACTATTCTATATACCCATACCTCTCATTTATCTATAATTCAATGATTTTGAAGTAACATTCAGAACAACTGCCCTGTAGTATCTGGATGATATGACAGAAAAAACCACCTTTCTGACTATACTTTTATAGCCTCTGAACAAAGTACTTTCTCTCAGACATGTTTTCCTAGTTTTTACCTTGCCCTTAGAGAATTAAGTTGTGATGAGAAGTTCAAGCTTTTATCTTTCATATGCACAGTATTACGTACCTTACTTAAACTCCTATTAAAATGCCATTATGATGACTTAAAACACTGTCTGTTTACCATCATCACCTCAACAGTTCTCCTGGAGAAGACTTTTGATACAAGCCTAGCATTAAAGCAAGTCTTAAAACCAAAATCCACAAGTAAGTATCTACTCATAAATTTCACTCCAGTCAGCTGTTCAAAAAATCCAAGACAGGAGATAAAAAGCCTTGAAAAGCATTAAAAAGGCTAGATGCACTATTTCAAACTGTCTTCACTTGCTGCTTCCAATAAATGTACCACTGAAAATTCCCATTACTGTGATAAAGGAGTACTGACTGCAGAAGAAATTATTAATTTCCTTGCTTTTTAACTTGTATTTGTTATCAGGACATACATGAACCAATTTGCCTGTGGAGATTTTTTTTGTGTGCTAATACTTTAGTAGATGTTTCTATAGTGCTTCAGTCTTGACAACGTATTAAAATTCACATGCATAGTATAAGAAAGAGGACTATGGTGGAGGGCAAGCTAATGCCACTTATTTTTTGGAGCACAACCAACTATCACGTTGAGCTAACACTTCTACTTTAATGTGCTTAATTTACACACTTGCACACACACACCCCCTCCCCAGTTCAGGATTCTGGGCAGATGGATCTGTTTTCCACTATTTCCTTTTAAATCCAAGATGGGGAAAAACTTTTCAGAAATCAAGAAAAGCTAGCATTTCTCCTGCTGACTTACTATTCCCAAATTACCTTAACTATTAACAAACAGGTAGTATTTACAAAAAACTGCTTAACCTTACTTACAACCTCAAAACACTGCTATCTTTAGCTCACTGGTAAATATATGCTAAATCTTCAAAGTTTTCATTTCCTCTGTGAAACTTACTCCTCTTAGCTTGCACGATTTACCCAAATCCTACATCCTCCATACTGAAGTCCATGTTTCAGCTAGCTGACCAGAAGCACAAGGGTAATTTTATTAGTTAACAGCTGTCAAAAAAAGCCTCACATTCTTTTTCACACTGGTGCCTATATTCTCATATTCCATAGTCTGTTGGTAACTCTTAATTACTGAAACTCCAGTTGTACTCCCACTATAGAACCAAACAACATTTTACAGACTTCGAAAAAAACACAGGATATTGATAAACGCGTAAATTATTCAGAATTTTTGAGCTGTTCTGCAGCATACACAGAAGTAATTACTCTCCACCACGTTGTTCACACAGGTATCTGAGCTTCTCACCAAATAGCTTCAAGTGGTATGTAAGAGTTCAGAAGCAGAGTTCTTTTAAAAGCAGTCCAGAACTTCATCACCATTTTGAACAGCAAGAAACTCACCTATAATAAATATACAGTCTACTACAAACCTTCCTGAAACCTTTCTTAAACGTAAACATGTTACAGTCTGAATTCTTCACATCAGAATCTTCATAAATAGTTAACTGTTTGCTGTGCTCCTCTGACGTATTTATGGAAGATGTTTGTGAAGTTCCACAAACAAGAGGGAAAAAGATATGTAAACAAACAAAACCAATTTTCAGGTAAATCCTCAATCCCTCCACAACCATCAAACAAAAACAAAAACTGATGTAAATGAGTAAAATGAAGGTAGTTGTAAAAGCATGACATCACATGCCTCCCATAGGTAAAGGCAGGCCATTCTACTCTCACCTTTATCACGGTCATAGAGCAAATCTTCTGTTGAACAGGGACTCCCATCCTGAGATTCAGGAGGGCAAAAGGGAGAGACACATGGTGAGTGACTGCTGCAGCTGCTGCTGCGCTCCTGGACAGACGGAGTCTGGGTGTCAATGCTTCGGGTACTACTGCTACGATAGTGAGCAGGTAACGGCGCCCTTCGACCGTCAGGGATATCCAAAGGCTGCAGAGGAAACAAGCAATTCATTTACAGAGAAAAGATTGAACTCACAAGCAATGTCTGCCTGTAGCACTCATTAGTGAAGGCCTTAAGAAGAACAAACATGACGTTTTTGAAAGAACAGGATATCACATGAGAAAATAATGCAGTGTACAATGGATATAACATACATTCATAACACAGAGTACTGGGGCAATGTGCACACGTTCCAACACAAAGTTAACCCACACTTCAATACATGCCAGTGTTATGTTTTTATGGTTTTTACAATACTTTTAAAAAAGCAAACCTCCCTCACTAATTATATTTAGTACTACAATTTTCAGTAAAGGTCACTGCTATTATAAAACAAAAACAAGTACCCCAATAGAGCTCACATGTGGACGAAAGGGAAAGTAGAAAATGTCAAATACAATGGCATACTATTGCCATAACAACCAACTAAATTACAATTACAAAAGGAAACCATCCAAGTTTTGCTAGTAAGTTGTAATTCTCCTGCACACCCCTACATTCCATCCTTCTATAGATGATGCCCACACAGGCTTGTAACAAGGCTCACAAGCTTTGTCCTGAGCCAAAGCCAGTAAGCTCTGCCTGCCCCCCTCAGCCTAGCTGGCACTGGGCAGAGTGATCCTGCATTCCCTTCTGCAACATGCTGCATAAACATGTTCACAGCAGTAGATTGGCATGCTCTACTTACTTGTCCTTCCCAATGGAAAACTAGGTTTTTTAATAAAGACAGTGCTGCTTTAAATGTAAGAAATCAAGCAGGAATTAGACTCTTGCTTAGAAGCAAAGGGAAAAAAATGCCTGCAAGATTTAAACAATATTTATTCTCACTTCAATGAGAACTGGTATCCAAACCATAGAGAACAGCTTAAATGTTCTAGCTACAAAAAATTAATGTCTTTTTCCTTCTCACTTCAAGTGAACATTTTTATTTTATTGCCTCTCTTCCACATATATTCCAAAACTGTAACAGCTTGTTCCAGAGCCTAAAATTCAACCCAACACTTTTGCTACAGGACGTGACACCTATTGGCTGAGTATCATATTCTCCCATTTTCAACAACAGTCTATCCAGAAAACTACTACATATTATATAAAGAGGCAGACATAGCAGAGCAGGAAGGTAATTTTCTTCTTATGAGCCTCCCAGTTAATACCATTTCATATTTCAAGTAAGAGCAAAGAAACACACTATAAAGAGAACATTGCAGTTGCTCCATCAAATGCTGTAAGGTTTGGGTACAGCTGTGTGGTCTGTTCCAACAGCTCAGTTCACATTGCATATGCGTTACAACACGACTTGGTGTTCTATTCCCATCACCCCCAACAGGCCCTGACTCATTCAGTGCACAAGACAGACCTGCAGAGTTGTAGCATTTGCTACACAGACAGAAGAGAGAAAACAAGACTGAAGCTGGAGAAAGGAGTCTCATAATTATCATAATCAAATCAACAAAGGAAAAAAAAAACCAACAAACAAAAAACCTGCCATGCAAAGCAGTGTTTTTATTTCTCTCTCTGCCACAAAAATTCTGTGAGATGCCAGGGAATCAACTGAATCAACCTCTGTCTTTTATAGTACCTCTTCTGGATGCCCCGTTTACACAGGTTTGATTTATAAAAGTCCTCTGCATTAACAGATGCAGAAGGAGACTACAGGAGCTGCATTCTAAACTCCTAAAATGGAATACAACATCCTGAGTTACCTGAAGAACCACACTATAGAACCCTGATGGATTTGTGTTTCCCCATCCATAAATAATATCTTTCTCCTCACACAACTGTGATGTAAATTGAATAAAATTTCAGACACATTGCTATTATAAAAGAAGCAAAATCTCAGGAAAAAAATCATA
The DNA here is from genome assembly GCF_965231275.1 of Zosterops lateralis. Taxonomy (NCBI): domain Eukaryota; kingdom Metazoa; phylum Chordata; class Aves; order Passeriformes; family Zosteropidae; genus Zosterops; species Zosterops lateralis. The sequence continues at coordinate 27,020,868 of NC_139762.1, read as the reverse complement.
TTTCTGACTTCAAAGCAAGGTGTAACAGTAAGCATGAGGATACAAATCTAAGGAGGAGAAAAGAAAAAAACGAACAGCTGCTCATTAAGGGCATACACTATGGTCTAAGTAACAGGTAAAACAAGGATTCCATGGAGGGGAAAACAACAGTAAGTGATCACATAATTAAAAACTTCAGGGTAACACAGATGTTCTCCCACACCTGGAGGAACAACATAGTCTCAGGCAGTCAGGAAGTATATCCCACATCACATAAACTAAAACCTGAGGTACAAAAATAATCCATATTTTTAGACACATCTAAATATACACACAAGCAGGAAAAAGCTAAATATTTATCATTCTTTACAAGTGCAATAACATTTAAGACATAGAAAGTGTCACTAAATATCTCAGATTACTGTGCTTTTGTATTTATCTTTCCCTCAATGCTGACAAGTGCAAAAAGCTTCATGAAAATATCAACTAAAAGTATTTCACTTGTTAAAAACTTTATGTATCAAACTTGATCAATGTAAAAAACCACTTCTAAAGCTATTTTCCATGAGTCATGCTCTAACTATTCTAAAACTGAAGTTCTCACAACCTTACAAGATAAGAAAGAGGGTAACTAATTTGGTACAGCTGCTATTAGTTTCCATAATACCAAATGCATGGAAAACAACTAGAAGTTACTGCATTCTATATATGCTATTTCTTGAGGGGTTCTTTTCCAAGTATGTCCAATCACTTATTAATCTTATGCCAAATGCATTCTGACAGGACACCTGTCCATTCCTACTGGATATGTGTTCTTGGACATAGTTAGATACTGCTCTCATCTCCCAGCAAGGTATGAAAATGCTCCATTTGACAACAAGCATGCATTTCTCAATATACTGTTAACATTCATCAATTTGTTTTCAGTATCGATCTTTTTGCTGGAAAAAATCTCAACAACACTCTACTTAGAAGAATCAGGAATGCTACCAGGCTATAATAGTATTACCAATGGGAGTCTCCTCACAAGTTGTACATCTATTTGGGAGGCAACTTCTTGAGAGCAAAGCATTCAATGCTATTGATTTAAAAACCTTCCTTCAGGCTGGAACACAAAGACCAACACAGGGAAGTGCTTCTTTCTGCTGGCATCAGTGAAGCCATCAGTGCATTAGATTTTTCATTTTTGCAAGTGCAAAAACCATAATGTACCCTAGGGAGGAACACCTGGGAAAAAAAATAGTTTTTAGATGAAGGCTATGAAGATTTAAGTAAGGATCCTGAGCATCTGTGCAAAATAAAAGAAGTCATTTTATTACAGGACTAAGTTTCCAGATAGGTACATAAAACCACTTTTTGTCATCTCCTTCCAGAAACATTAGAAATCAAACAAGGAATATAGTAATCAGTTTACTTATATTATGTGATAGTCCATCAAAATTTCTTTATTTTTAATTTTTTCTGTATACTTGATAGTTCTGGTAGAATGCTTTTCCTAATGGGAGGTCTATGAACATCTCTGTGTTCTGCTACAGGGCACTTTTCATGATTTTCACTGCTGTATTGAATAAGAGGGACTACCTCTTATCCCCTAATCCCTATAGAAGGTCCATCATCTTATTGTACCTCAGTCCCAATGATTGTGTTGTGGAATCAAAATGAGACAAAGAACAAAAGCCTGCAACGATTTCACAAAAAGCTGATTCTCTCTTACAAGTTATGGTGAGAACAGAGACATACACCACACCTTGTCAGAGTTAATCAGCAAGCTATAAAAGGAAGGAAGGAAAATACATCCAAGAATTTTGAATAAATGCGTTAGAACGTGAATTAAAAGTTTATTAATAAATTTGTGGAGAAAGATTATTAAGAAGTGACTCAAAAAGGACAACTCAGTTTTATGAATGCAAAAAGGAAACACCTTCAACTAACTGAGCAAGGTGAATTGTGAAAAAATACAGCTATGGCTAAACTGCAAAGAATTAAATTTTTTTAATATTTTGACCACCATGCATTCTCTCTAAACTTTATAGTCAATTGGATTTTTAAAAGGTAAGGACACAAAGACACAAATTACTAATCCTCAATTATCTGTACGAAACACAAAAATAACAGGACAATACAAGAGTAGTTTGTGTTTTTTTTTACTTTTATAACTACAATATTAATCATCATTAAGATGCTAAAACAAAATTAAAAAAAAGTTTCAAAGAAGGAACAGAACTAAATCAGCATGAGTAAAGAAAGAAGACATATTCCAAAGCAACAAACTATCTTTAACTGTGCTTTTAAAATAGTTTCTAAAAATACAAAATGTTACAGCAAGAGAGAATGGCAGAAAACTGAAAGAAAAACAAACAGGTTCACTAGCAGTGAAAACAGTGAAGTTTGGTTTCCTATGGTTTATCTTTTGTTCAGTAATTCCTAACCTTTAACCTAGCTGCCCCCACTCCCCCAGGCTAAAACACAGCTAAACTGTTGTATTAGGAGAAAGTTCAGTGGCAGTAAGATTGACTAAATTATGATCTTGTTATGATCTTCCATAAGCAAACTGAGTTCTTATAATCTCAAAGACAGTGCTAGGAGTCCCACTATAGGTCCCACAAGACCAGACTTCACAGAAATTAACAGTTACATAGCAGGAAACAACCCTCTGCCCACAAAGATGGACTTGACTTCAAGGGCAATGTCTGATTTATGACTTTCTTCTGTGTCTGAAGCTCTCGCCAGCTGAATGTTTGGAGGAAGGGTTCACTATTGCCTTGGTTGCGTAAACTGACGAGCACCTCTGGCCCAAATCCAACAATGCACTTAAGTATGTGCTTAACTGTTTTGCTGGATCAGAGTCAGTACATTCAGTAACATAGGAGAGCTCTGCATCCCAAGCAATAAGCTGTTAAAACCCAAGGACAACATTTACAAGGATGATTTGTCTGATAGATAAATGAAACATCCTTCAACTACAGGAGATTACAACCCTAGCCATAGCAACATCAATGGTGGCACTACAATCCACACTTTTTGGCACTCTTTGGAGATGCTGCAACAAGGCTGTATTGAGCTGGGCTTTCAGTTTGCATGGATTTTTTTTCTAATTCCCCTGGTACAATACACACCTCTTCCAAAGGGTTAAGACTTGGGAAAGAAAACTTTGCATAGAAGTACTACTACAGTATTTCATTCTTAAGACTGCTTTGTCCACACAACTAGGTGTCTGGAGAAGCCAAGATCACTCCAAAACTTTTTAAGTTTGCTACTGATATGAAGAACTGCAAATACAGTTTCAGAATTTTAAACCTCTGATGGAAGTTTTATAGTTTGACTTGTATACTGAATTGCTATTACATGACCAGTCATGAGAACCACCTTGGAGAAGATTAGAAAAAAAATGTAGAGTACTTTATTCCACAGCAGAAAATTTTTAATGGCTATTTAGGAAACAGTGGCTGCAAACCAAGTATTCCATATTTTAAGTGTCATCTAAGTCTTAATCTCCTTAATGAAAAGTCCAACACTCCAAAGCAAAGCTGCCTCATTTGTCAGTATTCCCCATACAGAGATCTCCCGTGACAGATCACAGAGGTTTCATGGCAGCAAAATGGTCCACATTCAGTTTATGGAAAAAAAAAACATTAAAACAAAAAAGGAAAGCATAGCACTGGAAACTTACATCTTGCTCAAAAAAAAGAGTGCAAAATTAAGCAGGTACAACAATCCCCTGATATTAATTACTTATTACTGCAGCCTGAAGTGTCTGAATCATCTAACACTGGTATTTCTCACAAAAACTTTCAAGTTTTCTACAGAAAGGGCATTCCAAACAAAGTAGGTTTGGCTGCAAGCCCTTTAAAAATAAGAAAGAAAAACAAAACCAAAAAAAACCACCCCACCTTGCTAAAACATTGAAACAAAGTTTTCACACAAACAGCCCTTTGAAGAAGATTATTTGTAATTTCAGAAGGTTCCTCAAGAAGAAGGTTTTCCCTGTGTTTATAGACTACAAAGAGATATCAACCATAAACATGTTACTATATGCTTACCTTGGATACTTCTTCTTTTCCACTGTTCTCCTTAATGAATACTTTTTCCAGTTCAGGGCTGATTCCTTCTACATTACACGGCACACGTGAAGCAGTTGATTTTGGCACTGAAATGTTTGACAGTGGCATAGGGACAGATCTGGAAATACAAGCCTGGAAGGTAGACACCAACATGATTTAAAGATGGAAAACAGAATAAAGGCAGAAGTCTGAGACCAAAACTAAAAACATTACTAAGTAAGAAGCTGTGTACTGATTTTGCCATCTAAAAGATCATATTTACTTGGCAAACTTAAATAAAAACATAAGTCTGCATCCATCAAAAGCCAATAAAATCATCTCTACTTAACTCAAAGAAAAGTTGTATAATTGAACCATTCTATGACTTCACTTGGTAGTAAGCAGACAGGTGTATGTACTTCCTGGAGGCACAGACTAGGGTTCCCTCCGCAGGGGGATGGGGAGTGCATGGGGCCCTGATGCTAATGTTTTAACTGAGATCCAAAAGGCATTTCATAACATTCCCAAAGCTTAATGACTCAACTGAAATATTCACTTAATGCACTTTTACTCTCTTTTGGTTGACTTTAGTGAATGAAAAAATAAAACATTCATTCTGAACCTTGAATTTCATTAGCTTATAGCTTTTCAGAACTTTATCTTAAAGATCTTAAGAGAAATCATATTGAGTTTAAGAAACAAGCATGTAAGTAAGTACAAATATGATTTTCACAACACCCTGTTGAGTGGAGCTCTGTTACCAACAGGAAACATTCACAAGAGTGCACACAGGTCTTGCACAATCAACCTTAAAAGCTTCACCTTGGCAGCAGCTACACTGACTGCCATGAACAGTGCTCACATGTCAATCAGTGTGTTTTCCTCCTGCTCACAGAATCACAGGATGCTTAAGACGTTAACATTTTGAGTTCCTATCAAATGAATCTTACACAATGTGCAGATCCCAAGGTACAAGTGCAAGAGAATGCCTGCAAGCATTCTCTGACTGCCAAAACACACTGCCTGCAGAATGGCTTTATGGGAGAACATCTTCCTGAGAAACCAAAATGTCACATGAACAATGACAAAGTGAGCTCCAAGTACTAAAGAATGTTTCTTCACAGTATATGTCCTAAGTGGGTTTCAGTCAAAAATTGTCTGCGGTGACTATTTAATGGCACTTGTATTTGCAACAGCTTACTCTGAGATGTAAAGTAAAACCCTTTTCTAAGCAAAATGTAGTAGGATCCTTTGTTATAAAGGCTAACAGATTCGGGAAGGGCATCAAATTCCTATTGTCTTCATGCATTAGGTTTTGACCACAAGATTTTATCCTCACAGAAGGAATGTAAGGAATCAGCCATCACAGCTCAACTCGATGCTGTAACTAGCTGCTATAGAACACCAGGTAGTTAAAAAGGTACTCAGGAAATACCAGGACAGAATCAACATTTCAGATGTTCAAAGAATGGCCTGCTAGTAACAGGGGGTGCAAGTTAAGGATCTACTACTATAGGTGAAATTTAATCAGGACTCCAGTAACTGCACTCCCAAATAAGCCACGGTTAAAGGCTTTCTGCAAGTGCCTTAAGATTTATGAAGGTATTGGCTGAACCTCACCTGAGCTTTAGAACTGTAATTGGGTTTAAATTTTGCTGACAGGTGGTAATGACTAGGTCATAACTGCTTTGGGTATCCTGCACTGAACCCTGCTTTGGTACTATTTTACTTTATTTTCTATTTTTATTTTTTAACTAGCCCAGATGGAGCTAGGTTGCAAAACTGCTAAGCAAATACCTTCCAGAGGAGCTTTGAAAGTTCGCTACAAAAAAATTAGTCTTGGAAGCAAGTACACATCCCTGGAAGCACAGCCTTATCTGGCCATGCCCACAACTTTTACAGCATTGTAATATATTTCAGTTGCTATCCTGGTGCAACCCTTCTTTTTTTTTATTACATGACAACCATCAGATAAACTCCAGTGAAGGTACAGGAGTATCAGACTGTTGAGCATTCAGTGTACCACACAAGACAGAGGGAATGCTCAGCAGGCTAGTCAGAAAACCCTGATCAGGTGGGAGGCTGTTAATATAAGGAACTACCCACTTACCTGAGTCTGACTGATTGCTATATGGTTGCCATGGAGAGGTGACTGACGTTCCTTGTCTTTGTTGTGACGACTGCTCTGCTTACTGCGCTGAAGCTGCTGCCTCAGTTTGGCAATCTGCTGGAGAGAAGTTCAGGTGAAGTGAGAATGAGTTATCATAACTGCTCAAATCTTCACATATAAAGTGTATCATGGACATTTTAACCCTTTTTGGAGGATTTTACAGGCATATGGGATTGCTTTTCCTTGAAGTATGAGCATTAAAGCTCCCTTCTGCTTATCAGATACTTACTCCAAAGTATCTGCCCTATTTGTCAACCTGAATATGACAACAGGCTTGGTTTATTTACTGAATTTCCTCATTTACACACAAGCACTCTAATATCTGATGCAAATAAAAGTAGCCAGAATGACAATCTGTAGCATCTTCTCACCTGTAACTGGTTTAAACTGGGGACTTTGAAGCCTACAGTTAATTTGTTCGATCTTAAACCAAAACAAAACTTTTTAGTGATAATTCATCATAGAAGTAAAGAACCTTCGCAAACAACTGGCACTCAAAATGCACATCCTGGAATACTTATTTAATACATTTAATAGCACTTCCCTGCAGGCAAAATTATCACAGATTATCACAGATTTCTTCAGGCAGATGGAATTATCTTTCCTGCTGTCTGTTGCAGAGATGTCTAATCAAAAGTTACATATTTTGAATGTCAAATGCAACTAAAGCCATTATCTATCTGACCTGCTACTTAACAAGAAACCAAAGAATTTCATTTCAGGATTCCTCTACTTATTTATTCCTCCTGGGAAACTTCTACATGAAAGAGAGTACTTATCTCTATAAACATTGTGTCAGAAGTTTAGCCTCTGTGCAAATTCACACAACAGGTACAGACACTTCCTTAAAACTTGATAATTTGTTCCCTTAGGCTCAAATCCCATTGTTCCTCATGCTCGGCACACTGGAATATAAGGCCATGCATGGCCCCATTACATTTTTAACTCAGCTACAGATACATTTTTTTAAAAACCTGAAGGGCAAGTAAGGAGAATGAATGCACATGGTATTCATACATCAGCTGGAAACTAACCTCTCTTTCTGAGTGACAACTTACAAGTACATGCACTCTGTGGTTATTTCCAAGTAGTTAAATATATCACTGGTACTCCTGCAAAGCAACTCTGTGGCAGAGAATCACTTCGCATCGCTCTTCACAGTGTCAGAGATGACAGTGCTTGGTGAAGAGGTTTGGCTGGAGCTCTGCTGCAGGTTGTGAACTCTTCTTTGTGCTGTTTCTGGTAGCACTCACAGAAGAACAATCTATCTTTAAGACTTCATATCAAGTTGTGCCACAGCTCGTTACCCATATTTAGAGAACTGCTACGCAGAAATGGCTGAATACTTTGATCTTTAAACAACAGACAAGCAGTTCAAGACTTCCAAAAGAGTCTGTGTGTTGAATATATCCAGAACAGAGCCCTAATACAACTGCATTACTTACAGAGATGAGCTACATTTAGAGAACTGTGACATTAAACTCTTGTTCAAAGGTGCAACTCAAGCACCATGTTGCAAGAAAGTCTGGAGTCTGAAGAGGTATTTCATCTCTAAAAAAATTAAACCCATTTTTCTAGAAATTTCCCCTTTTCCTTGCAGGAGTAACAGCAATTAGGAAATCTAACTCCATAGATGAAAAAACATGCAGGCAAATACTCCAGTAAAGATATACACATTATAATTATTTGTGTCTTACACTGGAATGCTGAAGAATGGGGAGAACTGGGAAATAATATTCATCTTCTCCTTTAAAAACAGATGAGAAAAATGATGCCCAGATCAGAAGACAGCTGTGGACAGAGGTGGCTGGCTAAAAGAATAATCAGAAAGCAAGGATAGCGCTGTATACAAATCCTTCATTTCTACTGCCTCTCCTTGATTCTGTGTACTTCCTCCTAAGTCAAAAAGTAAATACACTGTTTTGTTTCATTTAAATGAAATACAGTTTCTGAGCTTTCCTCAGAAGTACATTATGAAAAGAAAATATCTACACAATACCATCTCAGAGATCTGGCTGACTGATTTCTGTCACAAATAAGCTTGCAAATCTTTGAGGACATAGCCTCTCACTGTAAAATTTTACATAGTGAAAGCTCTAAATGGGAGAGTGTTGATAGGCTGGTATGTCTCTAGGTTAGCCAAAACCCTTGAAGCTCTGATACTGTGAAAGGAATCAATGGATCCCTGGGAATTTAAGGTTCTCTCAGCCACCTCAAGAGTACTGTGTATTTTGGCAGTCATTAGGTTCTTAACACTAACAAAGAAAAGAGTGCTTGGGTCACTGAGAAGAAACAGAAGATGGAAAATTGTTGATTTGACTATGTATCTGGAGCTGATATGATCTCTTTAAGCCAAACAAGCAATACAGTGAAGAAACAGATGTGCCTTCTTAGATCATATGTCCTTATCCCTGAACTTGCAGGACCCTAGCTGTACCCTATGTGGTAGTTACCTTTGGACAAGAAAACAAATAACAATGGGCATATGAAAAGGAATCTGTCGTTTCCTATTTATCCTGCAGACCTGGGAGACAGAGGCTTGCTGGCACAGACATCTAGCAAGCTGGCAGTGTCAATGGGTACATGAAATCTGAACTGAATGATGCGCCATGTCTTCACCAAGGGGAGCCCACAGTGATTTTACCACTGACTAACTGAAATTGCAATAGCTTTTTTCTTCTACAAGATTATCGTTTAATTGCCAATTACTCTCTATCTCTAGCTGAAATAAAGCCACCACTACTAACAGGAACAGACAGCTGCACTAGCTTCCTCAAAGTTTATCTACACCTTCTTCTCAGGCTGCAGAGAAGCACTATCACAGCACCAAATATAAGCAAAATGATCTACAGACAAGTCTGGGCTACACTAATTCTTGCAAAACAAATGTAATTCACGGAGTACGGAAAGAGTCTGAAACATATGTCTTGATGTTTCACCAATTGTCTCAAAGAAGCAGCAGATCCTGTCTCTTGGGCACTCAAGTGATGCAGCAAATATGAGCTAGAGAGTCTGCTGCGCAAAGAAAATGGTGCCAAGTGAGTGGTATCAGCAAAACAGGCATTTGAAGATCCAGCATTAGACCAGATCTATGCAAAGAAAATGGTGCCAAAGAAGTGACAGGAAATGAACCATGTGCTACACTGGGGAAACCAAAGGGCAGTAACAAAACACTCCCATTTTCACTGGGCAGCCAAGAACAGAAAGGGTTTGGGACACCACTTCCCTCACATGCCCAAGTACTGAGCATGAATGTGACTGAGGCATACACATTAAGGAACATATGTAGATCATCAAAAAAAGATCTGTCTGTATCCTAAAGCACCCACTTGTTGAAGACATTTAAGCCTTAGCCTTGCACATATCTGCGCTTAGATCCGTAACATATGAATTATTTTGGTATACTAATTCAAATGCCCTCTCTGCCTACCTAACTTGAAGATGGATGGAACATTCTCATTAGAAAATACAGCTATCTTCTTAGAGGATACAGCTGAAAGTGAAACATACCTTAAAAAAAATAAATCAAGGAATTCATCAAGGAGTAAACTCAATTTGAACATTACTTCCAATGTTCGAATGCCATTTGCTATTTAAAACTGTTTTGCTACATTTCAATGTGTAAACATAGATGGTAGTAAATTTCAAGGGATGTATTTTAATTCACATTTGGCAAGTATTCTCATGTGACTGCATGGAGGGGAAAAACAGCACAGATTTGTGGAAAATTTTCAAAAAAATTAAGAAAATTTTAGCTTTTGCTCTTCCAGCGACTGCTCTCTGCAATGTTGCTGATGCAGTGGAAAGAGTCTTTTCTTCACCTACTTTAAAGTAATTTATAAAAAAAAAAAACCACCAAAAAAAACCACTGAGAAAACACAAAGAGCAGTGCATCGGAAACCTAGACAAAGTCATTCAGGGCACAAAGTTTCAGTTTGGTCTTCATCGTTTACTGTCAGCCAAAGGTAAGATGACCATCCAGGATTATTAAACAACCAAGTCAGGAAAACCCCCTATAAATATATTTTTTGCTTCTTAAGTATTTCTATAGCTCAAAGCTGTACAATCAATAATATGAATTTTGTCTACATCACCTGTGATATGCATGCAGTCTAATATAACTAATGGCACAAAACTGAGAAATAGCCAAATTAGGTCAGTTCTTTATTACAATGGGGTAATCTGAATATCCTGGTAATTCCTCTGTTTTGAAGGGACCTAGATGCAGACTAGTATGAAGGAACCCGACACATCCCACAATACCTCTCCAAATGCTCACTAATATTTACCAGTCAATAGGCTGTATTTCTACAGCTCAGCCTACACAGCCCACTCAGCCTACTGCAGATCAAGCCACAAACTCCTTGCTAATGAGTGAACTCCATCTCATTCATAAAATATTTGTTAATAAATGAGTTAACCAGTAGGTCAAAGAGCAAAACAAGCATTAGAAATTCACCCTAAACCTATGAATACAATCTTTCAATTGGTATATGAAAGCACGTTAGGCATGCAAGCTCTCATATTCAATTCTCTTTTATTTCTAAGCCCTTTTCAAGTACTCTGTTAGAGCAAAAGGGACCTTCCAATGGGGGGCTGCTGCTGTCAGAAGCACAGAGGGCTGCTTAAGGGAAGTGAAAAATCAGCTGTGTGAAATGTGTCTTTAAAAACCTATACAAAGCAAAAACTACTTGTTTGAAATAGAGGGTTTTTCCCAGTTCTGGGTAAATTCCAGTTCAGGGTAAGCTATTGCTAAAATTGTCCCTGAACAACATCAACAGAATTTCAAACTAATTATTCAGGTTCAAAAGGGAAAACATACCAGTGTCCAGTAAAAAGATTGATAGCAATCTTTATCTACCAGTTAAGATATGTATCTGTTGAAATAATGTTAAAGCAGTGTGGCATCATTTTAGATGAGTTACACTTAAGACTTCTTAAAATCAAGTAGTAGAGCCCTTCAGAATAAACAAATTCTTTAAAGGTAGATTTCATTATGAAATGATTAATGGTTATATTGAGAGCTAGAGACTTCTAAATTTCTAATCGACTCATTACGAGAAAGCAAATATATCTATTTTAGTGCTAGACACATTTAATCCTGACACACACCTATTTCAATTAAGGGCAAAGTAAGTTTCACTATGCAAAGTGAAATCCTTTTTGTAAGTGGTAATTCTGAATTGATTTGCTTGCTTGGGATGTTAAACCTATACACTCACTTTTAGTTTTCACAGTGTAGATCTTTATAAAAGAGCTACCAGCTGTATTAAATAAATTTATTTAATTTTAATAGTACTCAAATTAACCAAGGAAAAAAAATTTCAAACTTAAACACGCAATCTTATTTTATCCAAACCATTAACTATCACACAAATGTTTAGCTACTTTACAGTACACCAACATAATTTTAAAAAATGTTAGAAATCATTCCATTAATTTCTAAAGCAAGAAAACATCAATCCAAATTGCTAAAACAAGTCAAGGAAACTGCAAACAGCTATCTACTTGTTTACTGTTGAATGCTATGGGAAACAATTCAAAATTCTGAGCAG